>NC_142880.1:75230000-76430000 GCF_051225735.1 Oryctolagus cuniculus
TCACTCCTCTGAGCCCTGCCTTGTGGCTCTTACCATGGGGGTGACCAGAGCACTCGACCTTTGCTGCTTGTATCACAGAACAATCTCATGCTGCTGTTGTCACAATCTTAGTCTGCTTTGTACTGCTAGAACAGAATACTCAAAACTGAGTCATTTCTAAAGAAAATAAGTTTATTTCTCATAGTTCTTGTTCTTACATATAAAAATTTAACATATAAAACTTGCACAATTTGGGGCCGGCGCCATGACGCAGTAGGTTAATCCTCTGCCTGCGGCTCTGGCATCCCATATGGGCGCCAGTTCTAGTGCTGGCTGCCCTTCTTCCAATCCAGCTCTCTGCTATGGCCTGGGAAAGCAGTAGAAGATGGCCCAAGTCCTTGGGCCCCTGTACCCGCATGGGAGAGCCAGAAGAAGCTCCTGGCTCCTGCCTTTGGATTGGCGGAGCTCCGGCCGTTGAGGCCATTTGGGGAGTGAACCAACGGAAGGAAGACCTTTCTCTCTGTCTCTCCCTCTCACTGTCTGTAACTCTACCTCTCAAATAAATAAATAAAATATTTTTTAAAAAACTTGCACAATTTAAGGAGTACAATGTAACTTCTCAACACATACACATAACTTAAACTGACCATACCAGCCTTTTCATCTCCTTATCTTTGTGTTTGGAACCCACCAGCTGCTGTGTTCCTTTTCCTTATACAGAAAATTATACATCGTCATGAACCATGGCCACGTCATTATACTGCAAAACACCAGAACCCATTACATTCATCCTACTGCATTTTAGTATCTGTATTATCCACCTTCCTCTACCTCCCAATTCTTCTACCCTCCCCAGCCTCTAGTAATCACTATTTGAAATTTGGATCAATATATTCATATACATATATATATATAGACACACACATAGATACACACACATGCACACACATATCAGCTTCCTCATATGAGAGAGATCATGCAATATTTGTCATAGTTGTCTTGCTGTGTCTGACTTATTTCACTTAACATAATGATATCTATTCCACCTATTTCATTACAGATGTCCTGATTTCATTCAGAATAATGAATAATACCCTATTGTGTATATATACCATATTTTCTTTATCCATTTATGTGTTGGTGGATACCTAGGTTGATTCTACATCTTTGCTATTGTGAGTAGTGCTGCAATAAACATGGGCATATAGGCATTTCATTCTCTTGGGATCTATGCCCAGAAATGGAATAACTGGGTCATATGATAGATTTATTTTTAGTTTTGAGGCTGGGAAGCCCTATATCAAGGTGCTAGCAACTGCTGCTAAGAGCCTTCTGGCAGCCGCATCTCATGGCAGAAGGCAGGAGGGCAAAGAGAACACGGGAGGGTGGCAGAACTCATCCTTTTATCAGGAACCCACTTACGTGATAACTAACCCACTCCCAAGATAACAACATTAATCAAGTCATCTCACCAGCTCTTAAAGATCTTACCTCTTGGCACTGTTGCACTGGGGCTTAAGTTTCCAGCATGTGAAACCCCGGGAACACATTCAAACCATCGCATTCGCCTTTGTCCACAGCAGCAGCAGGAATTTCAGCAGGCCATTCACTAGATCACTTCCGGTTTCCAGATCTCACAGCTTAGTGGCAAGGGAGTTCGGGAATCACTGGATCTGCGTCCTCCAGCTTCTATAGTAGGAAGCATGCTAGAGGGAGACTGAGTGGATGAGTGGATGTTGATTTTCAGGCCAGCTTGTGCAACCCAAGCCAAAACTAGGAGTGCAGAGGGCTAGATCTAAGCCTGATTCACTCACTAATTGTCCATGTGAAGTCAGAAAAGTATTGTCACATTTTTGGGCCTCAGGCTCCATGACCACCTTAGACTGTGGATATCCAAGCTCCTTTCTGATTCTAGAATTCTATGATCGCTATGAATTTCATTGACATTTTGAAACATACATCCATTTTATAAAGCATTACATAAGAATTTTTTTCTCGTTAAGACTAAGCTTAAGAATAGGAAGTCGGCAAGAGAGCTCCCAGTGGTGTTTCCTTCTTGGTATTGTCACCCTCTCACATTTAACAGGGATGGTTTCTGTAACCAGTAGGATGTTATGGAAACGACAGCATATAGCATCCAAGGCTGGGTCATGTAAGAAGTTGCAGCTTTTAGCTGGCGCCACGGCTCACTAGGCTAATCCTCCACCTTGTGGCGCCGGCACACCGGGTTCTAGTCCCGGTCGGGGTGCTGGATTCTGTCCCAGTTGCCTCTCTTCCAGGCCAACTCGCTGCTGTGGCCAGGGAGTGCAGTGGAGGATGGCCCAAGTGCTTGGGCCCTGCACCTGCATGGGAGACCAGGAGAAGCACCTGGCTCCTGCCTTCGGATCAGCGCAGTGTGCCGGCCACAGCGCACCAGCCGCGGTGGCCATTGGAGGGTGAACCAACGGCAAAGGAAGACCTTTCTCTCTGTCTCTCTCTCACACTGTCCACTCTGCCTGTCAAAAAAAAAAAAAAAAAAAAAAAAAAGCAGTTGCAGCTTTTAGCTTTGCTTTCACTTGGACTACTCACTCTGGGTGAAGCCAGCTGCCGTGCCCTGAGGACACTCAGCGGCCCAACCGTGAGGCCAGTGAGGTGAGGGCTGAGGCCTCCTGCCAACAGCCAGCGTCAACTTGTCAGCCAAGTGAGTGCACCACGTGGAAAAGAATGTTCCAGCCCAGTCAGTCCTCCACTGACTGCTTCCCTGGCTGACATCTTGACGGCCACCTCAGAAAGAACAATTCAACTCAGCCACTCAGGAATTTCTGACCCACAGGAACTGTGTGACACCATTAATAGTTAATGCTGTGTCAAGTCGCTCAGTTCTGGGGTGAATTATTATGCAGCAACAGAAAGCTAATACATTCTCTGCTTAGTATGCAAGGTAGCGAAGGATTGCTGGATTTATTTCTTAACCTCCAACATCAGATTTCATTTCCTTAATCCTGTTCTGACACAAAGCTGGTAGCCCTTGAGATTGTATTTCTAGACACATCAGAATCCATTAAGAAATGTGTAGGGGCCAGCATTGTGGCATAGCAGGTAAAGCTTCTGGCTGCAATGTGTGCATCCCATGTGGGCACCTTTTCATGTCCTGACTGCTCCACTTCCATTCCAGCTCCCTGCTAATGCACCTGGCAAAGCAGCAGAAGATGGCCCAAATACTTGGGCCCCTGCACCCATGAGGGAGATCCAGAAGAAGCTCCTGGCTCCTGGCTTTGGCCTGGCCCAGTCCCAGCTCTTGTGGCCATCTGGGGAGTACACAAACACATGGAAGATCTCTCTCTGTCTCTCCCTCTTTCTCTGTAACCCTGACTTTCAAATAAATAATTACATCTTAAAAAGGAAAGAAGTGTGTGAATCAGAATTAAGACTGAGCATTTTCCAAGATGTTTTTTATAAGAAATGTGGTAATGGGCAGACAGGAAAAGACCTTATTGTGAATACATTAAATAGCAAATATTTATTCAGGCAAAATGCCAGACTTTAGAAACTTATCACAGGGCTAATATATCCTTTGATAATAAAGCTAATAAAAACATAATAAATAGGCAAAATGACTGTTTCACAAACTTCCCGATCAAATCAGCCAAAGAACTTTTTATCTTAGTGTGGTAGCTATGCTGCATTTATAAGTTAATAAATCTTGCCATATGTTAATGAAAGATAAAAGTCACCTGCTAATAAATTATCTTTGCTTGTAACTAAAAAGATATTCATCTTATTTTGCTGCATTTTATGGTGGCTTAAAGCTTCACCTTAGAAAGAATGTTTCAACAAAACTTACTATGGGTGCTTTCACTAAGATTAAGGCTTTTTATTAAAGACTTTTCTGGATCTCCCACTTATTGTGAAAAATAAGGAGGCATGAGTTTTGGAAAATAGATTAAATAGAACTCAGAGTTGCAGGTGCAACCTTACATGAGGCAGTGGGAGCAAAGGAGGCACTGAGCAGTCACTGCAGGCTCCTGGTAGAGCTGAGGGCTCGGGCACCTGTGGAGCCAGGGCCCAGGCTAGGGAGCCACCAGCTTGCTCTCTCCCAGCCCCACCACTGCTTCGTCTGGTGCCAGCTTTGTCTTGTGGTAGGCTGGCTTTCTTTTTCTTGTGGAAAACATGGTTGGTGGCAGCTCTGAGTTTTCTGTTTCTCAGTGTTTAGAACAGAGATGTGCTCTCTGGTTCTCAAATGTCATCTTCCAATGAACTCTAGCCAAAGGCAGGGACATGATGTTCGACGTGGCTTTTCCTGGAATGGTGGAAGAGGAAGGGAGACTTCCCAGAAAAGAGCAGGCGGGGAAGTCAAAGCCATAAGCCCCATGTATTAGGCTCCTAGGGCTGCCGTAACAAACTGGGTGGCTAATCCATCCGAAAATTATTGTCTCATGGTTCTGGAAGCCGGAAGTCCAAGATCAAGGTGTCAGCAGAGCTGAGTCCCTCTGAGTACTTGGAGAGACAATTGTTCCAGGCTTCCCTCCTAGCTTCCAACGGATTGGTGGCAATCTCTGGTCGTCCTTGGCTTGTTGAAGCCTCACCCCTGAGTTGTGCCTTCAGCTACACACAGTGCTTTGCTAGGTGTGTGTCTGTGTCCAAATCCCTCCCCCACTTCTGTAAGGACACCAGTCATATTGGATCAAAGTCCCCCCAACCCCTGACTCCAGGATGACATCATCATAACGGAGCTAATTATATCTGCTACAACATTCTTCTGAAATCAGGTTGTATTCTGAGATTCTGAGGGCTAGGACATTCACATGTAAACGTGGGGGTATGCTCCATTGCAACCCAGAACATCGCATACAGGGTAGCACTTCCCATACAGGGTACCAGAGACAAACAATGGAAGCAGAAAGCAAGTACAAAGAGTTGTAAACCTAAAATTTTGAATACCTGCAGATTTCACCTTCCAAGAGAGAAGTAACAAACCTACTATTTCCAGAGAAAGAAACAGAGAATTTTGTCATGGCGGTGTAGGTAAGATAACCATCAGACACGTAGGAGTATAGACCAGTACATGTGGAGAACACCTCTAAGGCTACAATAGCTAACAAGACAGGGCAACCTGCACACACTACCCCTCCTTTCTCGGGCTCACCTTCCATGAAGCCCTCCTTGGTGATCTCTATTTGCCTAAAATTGTGAGTAACGGATGCTAATAGAAACCAGTTGAACAGAGTGTAGCTTCTCAGGCTGCTCGGTGACCATGAGCAAGAGAGGGGAACAGAGAGTTTGGAGAAAGGATGAAAGTCAGGAGCAGTTCCCTGCTCCCTCTCCTTCCTCCATGGGGCTACAGAGGAGCCTTGTAGTTCAGCACTCCAGAAAGACAGGGAATCTCTGTCCCATGTCCTGCCAGGGCCCCTGAGACCTGAGGCCCCACAGGTGCCCCCTGCTGGAGGGCAGTGGAGGTAGCAACAAGCACCTTCTGGGGTCCAAGATGGGAAAGACCCTCGAGATCCTTGGAGCCACCCAGTTCCTACAATGCCTTTTTCGAGAGAGCAGAGGGGAGTCTCTGTGACAGCAGCACCAGCAGGCAGGCACGAAATAGCCATGATGTCAGAGGGGCCTCCTGTGGATCCAAGTCCAACCCAACGCAGGAGAGGGCCAAGAGTTCTCACTGATTACGTTTTTAATCAGAAAAAGTGGTAAGGTACTCAACTGAGCCAAATTTGGTTCCTGAAAGTACCATAAATTGGCAGGATTAAGATTTCCACTGTCTGTTCCAGCAGGAAATCAGAATTGGAGGTCTCATTGATTATAAAATTCAATGACAAGTTTGAGTGTAAAAAATGAAGTTATTGTTCTGATTGTTATGTGTTATGTATCAGGGGATAGGCTGAGCTTGCGCATTTAATTTGCACTACAGATCAGAGAGTTGAACTATTATTATTCCCATTTTCTGAGTAAGAAGATGGAGGTCTAGTCAGTTGAGAAACTTGAATTCAAAACCAAGTCTGAGTGAACTGTTTAGTAGAAGAACATTGTATCAATAAAGCTGTTATAAGACAAAACAACACAGTGCCTGCTTGAGAAAGAAGCCCATATGCCATCCACCATGGACATTGTCTCACTTAGTTGGGCTATTGCTGGTAGCAAGAAATTGATTATTTCAGGTTGCATTTTTCCTTTTTTTTTTTTTTAATTTTTTTTATTTGACAGAGTTAGACAGTGAGAGGAAGAGAGAGAGACAGAGAGAAAGGTCTTCCTTGCGTTGGTTCACCCTCCAAATGGCCACTACGGCCGGAGCTACGCCGATTTGAAGCCAGGAGCCAGGTGCCTCCTCCTGGTCTCCCATGCGAGAGCAGGGCCCAAGGACCTGGGCCATCTTCCACTGCACTCCCAGGACACAGCAGAGAGCTGGACTGGAAGAGGGGCAACCGGGACTAGAACCCTGTGCCCATATGGGATGCCTGCGCCACAGGAGGAAGATTAACCAAGTGAGCCATAGTGCCAGCCCCTACATTTTTCCTTTTTAAGAGGAAAAATTATGGATCCCAAACCAGAGTTTTATTAATTTTGGTTTTAAAGAATTTCCAAGGGGACCAGTGCCCCCATGGGAGACCAGGAGGAAGCACCTGGCTCTTGGCTTCGGATGGGCGCAGTTCCAACCATAGTGGCCATTTGAGGGGTGAACCAATGGAAGGAGGACCTTTATCTCTGTCTTTCTCTCTCACTGTCTAACTCTGTCAAATAAATAAATAAAAGAATTTCCAAAGCCAGAATCCAACAAAACAAACTGATGGAATTCTGCCTGTGTGTGTTCACACAGGTGAGTCTTCCATGGGAGTCTTACGTCTCTCCTCCATGCATGAAGGCCACATTGAAGTCTGCAGTCTAAGAGGGAAAAGGGAACATTTACTGTCTTTTGGGGTGTTTTATCCATCACTTTCAGAGCCATTTATAGGATGATTCTGACAAAATCTTAAATTATTACAGTGGCTGAAATGCCACTTGGGACACCCATATCCTGTATTGGACTGCCTGGGTTAGAGCCCCAGCTCCACTCCCAATTCCAGCTTCCTGCCAACATGCGCCATGAGAAGCAGCAGGTGATACTTCAAGTAGCTGGGTCCCTGCCACCTAAGTGGGAGGCCTGGATTGAGTTCTGGGCTCCCAGCTTTGGCCTGTCCCAGTCCCAGTCCCAGTCCCAGTCCCAGTCCCAGTCCCAGTCCCAGCTGTTTTGGGCATTTGGGGAGTGAACCAGAGGATGGAAGATCTTTCTCTCTCATAAACAGGAACAAAGAAACAAAAAGACTGTTTTTTTTTTTAATTTACTCCCATGAGTAAAATATCACCAAATATCACAAATAAATACATATTGTTTTCATGTGCTTCTGAGAGAAAAGTGAATTGTCAGTAAGATGTACAAAAAATATTCATAGATACTTTAAAACTCTTAAAGCCTCTTCTAAGTTCACAAACATAACAACCCCTTTGTTTCCCAATTTATGATAATGAATTCAAGTTGTAGCTCATTTTATAACAGACTCTCTCAGAAAAAGTTACTTGGCATGGGATGTTAAAATGGAGACTTATGGAGATGACAAGTTTGAAAGCCTTTCAAGAGATCCGTTCATGAGCCACAGAGGAATGAAGGCGACATTTCCAAGTCCTTCAATTATCCCAGATGATGTGATAAGGAAAATAATGTGCTAACTGCCAAAGCAAATGCATACGTTGGGATGAAGTCAGTTGTATCCACAATAGATTCCTTTCTCTTGAAAGCCATGGTCTGGCCACATTTCAGTAACTTACTTCTTTAGGCACAAGCCGTGAACCACAGAGAAACCATGAGGTCAGCAATTCTGCATGGGGCACTTTAAAAGTGCTGACTTGCTGCCATAGAAGTTCGCCCAGGGACTGAGCAAAGTGAAAAATGCAAGTTGCCCAACAATGCATGCAGTGTGAAGCCATTCACCAGGGGAAAACAGATAGGATATGGGTATTCTGACTTGACACAGTACTATACCATGGTATATAGAAAGGCAATTCTGAAAAGACTCAAAAGAAGCACTTACTATTTTTTTTTCTTATGGAAGGATGAATTTGTCATGGTGATCCCTTTTAAATACTTCTAAAAATATTTATTTATTTATTTGTTTATTTACTTATAAGGAAGAGCAACAGAGAGAGTGGGAGAGATGAGAGTCAGAGAGAGAGAGAGAGAGAGAGGACAAAGAAAGATCTTCCATCTGCCCATCTGCCGATTCACTCCCCAAATGGCCAAGTCTGGGCTAGAATGAAGTCAGGAGCCAAAAACTCCATCCTGGCGTTCCATTCACATGAAAGACAGGGGATCCAAGTACTTGGGCCATCTTCCACTGCCTTCCCAGGTGCTTTAATAGGAAGCTGGATTGAAAGTGGAGCAGGGGGGACTTTAACTAGCACTTTGTTATGGGATGTTGGCTTCACAAGCGATGACTTAACCTGCTGTGCTATAACACTGGCCCTAAAAAAGATTCTTATGTTAGCTATAATAGGAATATTAAAATGAACTTATAAAGCAGATACAAAGAAAACAAATACAGTAAGTTGCCACATCATAAACAGTAGCAGGCAAGGAGTGCTGGGCTTGTCTAGTGGCTGTGGGCCCCAGCACCCCTCAGTTGCTCATCCACCAGTAACTAGTTGACTGCGCTGTAACTGGACATCTGCATGGCTGGTTGATCACCATTAATCCTTTGTACAACACACTGAGCTGCCAGGAGCTGAGAGCACATTGCAGGCGTGTAACGGAGACTTCTGAGGGCTTCCTGAGGGCATGATGTCTCCCTTACTTTTCTGATGTAATAACAGCACACATGAAACACTGCGTGATGATGCTGGTGATCAGTGTTAGCATGCACACCACAGCATTTCAGTAGATACTGGGGTTCAGTAAAATTGGGAAACTCCACAGATTTTTTAAAAAATCTTTTTTATTTGGAAGGAAGAATGATGGAATCTTTCTATGAGACAGATGACAAGTAAAAGAAAATTTTGGTGAATTAAGAGTTGATTTCTCCTGTACCCACCATCCTCCTGATCTAGAACACTGAAAATATCCATTCTATGATATTTGTGGATTACAGTGAGTTTTGTTTTACTTTACTATTTAAAAGATAAGCTTTCACTTTTTACTTTTTGATTAAATGCTTTGCATGTATATATATTTATGTACTTGAAAGGTACACACAGAGAGAGAGACAGACAGACAGACAGACAGACATCGGCTTGTTCAACAGCCAGGGATGGGCTAGGCTGAAACTAGGAGCTCAGAACTGGATCTGGGTGTCCCACGTGAGTAGCAGGGGCCAAGTACCTGAGCCATCATCTGCAGCCTCTTAGATGCATTAGCAAGAAGCTAGATCAGAAGCAGAGGAAACAAGATTTGAGCTGGCACTCTGATATGGGGTGCCAGCATCTCAAGTGGTAGCTTAAGCCTCTATCCCATAATATCTTCCCCTGCATTCACTTTTTGGAAAACCACATATTCATATGGAAAAAGAAACATCTTTTTTCTAGACACCCTAAACCTTCTCTTAGATATCTTCTCATTCCTGATAGTCTACCTTTGCCCAGCTGTAGATTTATCTGCTGGTAAAGAATGAATTGTGCTGTACTTAAAAAAAATCAGGGTTGGGCATTTGGTGTGGTGGTTAAGACACCACTTGGGTCACTCATATCCCATACCAGAGCGCCTACTTTAAGTCTCAGCTCCACTTCCAATTCCTGCTAATGTACACCTTGCCAGGTAGCAGGTGGTGATTCAAGTAGTCGAGTCTCTGCCACCTGTGTGGGAAACTCAGATTGAGTCCTCTCTGGCCTTGCTGTGTTTTAGGCATTTAGGGAGTGAACCAGTGGATGGAAGATCTCTGTCGCAGTCTTTACCTTTCAGTTAAAAATGAAAATAAACATAAACATAAAAAAAATCAACTACTAATGGGTTCCAACTTAAAATCAAAGATGAGTTTTTCCAATGAACACTTTTGATGGTATTAAAAATATACTTATGAGATTGTGAAAACTTGGGCGGTGTCAGGGCTAGGTCTCAAGCAAGTCTATCTACAAGCAAATATTCACCAACTTTGTTATCTGACTCAGGCTGCTATGTTCTGCTTCTCTGATTTCCGAGCTGGGCCTGACCAATGGAACAAGCTGACTTCCCAAACCGTAAGACGGAGAACCAGCTTGGGGCGATGCGGCCTCATTTCCATATTTCTGTCTCTTAAAAGTGCTGTGTTCACTTCCTCCCCGGGAACTTTGCATTTGCTGTTCTCCTGCCTGGGAGCTCTCTCCTAAGATCTGCACGTGGCTGCTTTATGTACCGATTCCTAGTCTTGGAAGCTCTAGCTATGTTACCTTACCTTGCAGAAGGGACTCTACAGAGGTGACTAAGTACCTGGACATAGGGAGATTGTCTTGTGTAATCCCAGGGCTCCTTCTCTCTAGGGAGACAGGTGAGTGACCGAAGTAGAGAGATTTGAAGATGTTTGATCTTGAAGAAAGAGGACCACAAGTTAAGGTATGCAGGTAGCCTCTGGAAGCTGGCAAAGTCAAGGACATGGGCTCTCCCGAGGGCCTTCAGAAGCAGTGCAGCCCTGTTAGTATTTGGATGTTAGACTCAGGTAGGACTTCTGACCTCCAGAACCATGGGATAGTAAGTTTGTGGTGCTCAGTCACGAGCTTTCTGGAAATTTGTTATAGCAGTAAGCGGAAACTGAAAGGAGGAACATGGGACCAAAAGTTGCACAAGGTATTAACTCAAGTAACCTCCTAAAGAGGATATCTTCATGCACTAACTCAGCTCCACTTCCAATACCATAATTGAATTCCAATTGAATTCAATAATTCAACTATATTATCCTGTTTTTTTTTGTTTGTTTGTGGTTTTTTTTGTTTGTTTGTTTGGTTTTTTGACAGGCAGAGTGGACAGTGAGAGAGAGAGACAGAGAGAAAGGTCTTCCTTTTTGCCGTTGGTTCACCCTTCAATAGCTGCCACGGCTGACGCGTTGTGGCCGGTGCATCGCGCTGATCCGAAGGCAGGAGCCAGGTGCTTCTCCTGGTCTCCCATGGGGTACAGGGCCCAAGCACTTGGGCCATCCTCCGCTGCCTTCCCGGGCCACAGCAGAGAGCTGGCCTGGAAGAGGGGCAACCGGGACAGAATCCGGTGCCCTGACCGGGACTAGAACCCGGTGTGCCGGCGCCTCAGGTGGAGGATTAGCCTAGTGAGCCGCGGCGCCAGCCCATATTATCCTGTTTTATCTTCTCCAGTTCCTGTAAACATTGTAGATAGTAAATACATTTTTTAAAATGTCCTTCTGTTAGAATATGAACTCTGTAGAGATGGCAGGGTCTCTGTCTTGCCTACTGCTATAGCCCCAGCAGCCAGAATAATGTCTGGCACGTAGTAGATCCTCGTGGAAATATCTCCTCCTTTACAGTCATTCTTCCTCTTTTTCATCTTTTCCAGAATATACCTATGAAAAGGAAAAGAAAACTATCTTTATTTAAAATGTTTATTTTTCTTGTAAAACAAAGCTTTTGGAGCCATTTTTAAATGTTGGGTGGGGACGAGAGTCCTCTTAATCTCCTTTCTTCCCCTGCTTGCCTTTCTCTCCAAGATTGGGAATGAGTCATCCCGAGCAAGTTAGTCCAGAATTCCATCAGATTGTTCAAGCCAAGAAAGAGGTTGAAATTTCAAGATTTGGATCTCTAGTAAATTTCCTGAGGGTTACAACTCGGGCCTGAGGTTGATGCATTTCCTAGTATGATATCATTCATTAGTGGAAACCCTCCACAGGCACGTGGTGTTGCAGAAGAGACGGGGAATGTGGCAGGTGCAGACGTGTGTTCTTCAAATGCTGGGACTGGACACACAAAGCCTGCTCTCCGTGGCTGCCGTGCACTCATCCAGCTGCCTCTTTTCCTACTCCCTCCATGCAGGTTATGTTCCAGGCTCCTCAGAATCCTTGCTGCTCCTTTGAAACATGATGGTTTTGGGGACCGGCGCCTTGGCTCACTTGGGTAATCTTCCGCCTGCAGCGCTGACATCCCATATGGGCACCGGATTCTGTCCCGGTTGCTCCTCTTCCAGGCCAGCTCTCTGCTGTGGCCCGGTAGTGCAGTGGAGGTTGGCCCAAGTGCTTGGGCCCTGCACCCCATGGGAGACCAGGAGTAGGCACCTGGCTCCTGGCTTCGGATCAGCGTAGCTCCAGCCGTGGCGGCCATTGGAGGGTGAACCAACAGCAAAAAGGAAGACCTCTCTCTCTCTCTCTCTCTCTCTCTCTCTCTGTCTAACTCTACCTGTCAAAAAAAAAAAAAAAGAAAAAAGAAAAAAAAAGAAAGAAAGAAAGAAAGATGGCACTTTTATGCCTGTGTCTTCTTCACGCAGCCTCTGAGCCTGGGCAGTCTGTCTTCTCCTTGTCCCCATGGTCAACTTGCAGATTTCCTTCAGCAAGCTGTTCTCTTCTATTCCTCTTTGTGTCTGTGTTTACTAAGAGAGTGACCTGTATTTACTAAGCTATAACAGAGGAACATCTTCACGGTCATCCGTCTGAGCAAAGTGCACTGTCTTGTGCACTCTTCAGTTCCTAACGCCTGTCACAGGGATGGCGTGGCCACTTGCTGGAGGAAGGGCTTTCTACATTAGACTTCACCAAGACCCTGCAGCTTTCATCTCCAGATTCAGAATATTCAGTAGCACGGATTGCCACTGCATGCATGTTTAATGACTAGACTTGAATTCAGTGGCATGAGTAACAGAGACTCTTCGCTATCTCCCAGAAACAGCTTTAGCTTACATGATTTTCAGCTGGGCACTTACCTGTCTAGAACATTTCTCAGTTTTATAGCTAGGTAACAAAGCCAATAAAATGCGAGCAGAAGTATCAGATGGTAGATTTTAGAAACCTTTGTAATGGACGGATGCCGTGCGCCCTCTGACTCTTTCTGAGGACTTGTCTCCCATGCCCCTGTGTGGATGCCTCTGGTCACGTCGCATCAGGAGTCCAGTGTGATATCCTCAGGCTAGAAACAGTGACATACTGTTACCACTTCAGGTCCAGCACAACAGAAAAGATGATGGTTATTGGTATCTGGAAGGAGATCATTGAGTGGGGGATGGCCACCTGTCAGGAACTATAATTTTTTTTTTTTTTGGACAGGCAGATAAGACTGCATCATTTTACTAATATTTTGTTTTTTTATAAAGCAGGAGTTGTATGGGATTACATTAACCCAAAAAGTCCAAGAGGGGTAGAGGGATGATGATTTGTCTTCAGAGCTACTTCCTGCTGATATGGGGTGACCAGGTACTCTTTGCTGGCATGGGGCGATGTCTCAAGCCACTGTCTCCCAGGTGGGGAGCTGAGTATATCCCTGTAGCAGCATTTGGTTGACCACCTTGGTTCATTCCCTTATCAACTCCTGTAAACACTCAGAATTTGGAAGGCCGGTGCATGGATGGAGATCACAGAGTATTTGGTGGCATGGAAGGAGTTCTGGGGGTGTGTTTTGTGACTGGCAGAAATCCAGGACCCCAAGCAGCTCAGAGATCCCCAAAGGGAGAGCAGAGTCACTGGGGGAGCCTGGATCTGAGTCATAACACCAATGTAAGGCCACCACAAAACACACAAAACACTGGAGTAAGGGAAAGGGTTTATTTGGAGAAACCTGACAGACTGGAGGGAAGGCGTAAAGAATAAAAAGAGTGAGAAAGAAAACGTAAGAGAGAGATACAGAGAGAGATAGAGAGAGAGAGAGAGACAAAGAGATCAGGAGATGGAGAGAAAGAGAGCAGGAGCAGGAATCTTAACATCAGCCTTTCCCTATTCGATACTGACGTAGGGATCAGGATGGAAGCATGCTTATGTTGCCAACAAGGAAGTGACAACAGTACATGCTTTCAAATAGGGTTTCTTTGGACAGGTGTTCAAAAACAAAAAGCTCTCCTAAGTCATTTGTAAAACCAAATTTCCCCGGAGCCTTGGGTATTGTGTCAGGAATCGTATGCAGTGAGATCATTTTGGTGATCTGATAGAGAAAATAAATCTCTCTGACAGGACAAAGAATTGCCTCAGACAAAAATATGCTGAAAAGGGCTGTGTTATTCTCAAGTCCAAGTGCCTAAGAGAAAAGTGATATGAGGTTTTAAAGAAAGAATTCTCTGTATTGAGGTCACATTTTTATATACTCCCTTGGCAATTAGTGCACTTACTAAGTAAATTCCAGTTACTACCAATAAGGAGTTTAGCTGATTTTCCAGAAAGACCTATCAACATGGAGTAATGACAAAAAAATAGTGATAGACAAGACGCCCCTAACAAGAGCCACCTTGAAGACAAGAAGGGTGGGAGGTGGCTTTCCCATAAAATCTATCTGCACCAAAGAAAGTTACTTCAACCAACACCACACAAAACTCTTTTTTTTTTTTTTTTTTTTTTGGACAGGCAGAGTGGATAGTGAAAGAGAGAGACAGAGAGAAAGGTCTTCCTTTGCCGTTGGTTCATCCTCCAATGGCCGCGCTGATCTGAAGGCAGGAGCCATGTGCTTCTCCTGGTCTCCCATGGGGTGCAGGGCCCAAGCACTTGGGCCATCCTCCACTGCCTTCCTGGGCCACAGTAGAGAGCTGGCCTGGAAGAGGGGCAACCGGGACAGACTCCGGCGCCCCGACCGGGACTAGAACCCGGTGTGCCGGGGCCGCTAGGTAGAGGATTAGCCTAGTGAGCCGCGGCGCCGGCCAGTATGTACAACAAAACTCTTATTGTCTGAGAAGCCAAGGCACCAGAGAACTTATAATAAACCAGAGATATAGTAAACATTGTCATGATGGTAAATTTTGTAGTGCATATGAAAACATTCATAGTTATCTCTGACAAAAGGCAAAGGCACAACAACACTAACTCATGGTTTCTTGAAGGCATAACATAACATGTGAGCCCCTGGTGATTCACCTTGGCTTTGACACAGCTATGTAGCGTGCAGGGCACGGTAATGGATCTGAGTTTCTCTGGCCTCTCTAATCACTGGCAGAATTAGAGGAACCAGCAGGGTTCATCTGGTGCTGTCCCTTGTCAGCCCTGCAGAGTCTTCCCAGCCATCTCTGGACATCCTCAGGGGATGGCAGGTGTGTGCTCACCTGCATGGCTCTCTCAGCTACCACATAGCCCTGTACTCAGTTTCCCTCCAGCCGTGGCTCCCTGTGGTGATGCTTGTGCTGGGACAGGATGGATCCTCTTCCAATGAGGCAATGATACACTGAATTGAACTATGATAGCTGTGTTTCAAAGTCATGCCCTGTGTCCCCTGCCACCACAGCTGCTACCACTGATCTCTTTCTCTTCTGCCCACCATGTGGGATGCCTCTCTGCCCTTCTTCTGCCCAGGTTGGTCTGAGGTGACTCCAGCACAAACTATTCATTCTGGGCTCCAACCCTTTCCGCCTCCAACCCTAGCCCCAAGCAGAAGGGACCCTAGTGCTTCCTTGTTCTGTCCCATGGGCCGTGCAAAGGCAGCTGGCTGGGGCTCTTGACAGTCATATTCTTACTTTCTAAGACTCCCTTCCTTTAGAACCCTTCACTTGGGAATAAAGGGGTAGCGTCCCAATTTTGAGAAAAGAGAGGACTTTAACCCTTTTCTTCTCTGACATTGATCTGTGACCTTGAACTTGATGTTACTTCCTTAGAATACTCTTTCCCAGGAAGGAGAGCTACCTTCCAGGAACTCTCGGAGGTGTGTGGATCCCAGGGGGAACATGGC
The DNA here is from genome assembly GCF_051225735.1 of Oryctolagus cuniculus. Lineage (NCBI taxonomy): Eukaryota > Metazoa > Chordata > Mammalia > Lagomorpha > Leporidae > Oryctolagus > Oryctolagus cuniculus. The sequence goes on from NC_142880.1 coordinate 75,245,745, forward strand.
TTGAACTTGAACAGAGACTCTCAACACCAAACAAGGAAGCCTGTTGCTTAGGTCTTGTCCAAAGCCAGGCTGTTCCACAAAGTGCACATTCCTCTTGTGACCTTGCGTCTTCCCAGAGAGGCAGTTCCATTAAAAAAAAAAAAAAAAGCTAGTCAGAGTTGCTTAATTCCTCTTTCACACTGGGCTCTTTGAGGTACTGTTTCTGCTTTGCACAATCTCCCTGCAAGGGAAGTACTGTTGTCCAAATTTTAAATATGAAGAGGTCAAGTAGTGAGGTTAAGTGACTTGCCTAAGGCCCTGTGAGTGAGTGGTCCAGCCAAGAGGCAAAGCCAGATTGGTTGGAATCAAGCTTAGGACTGTCTTAATGAAACGCATGGGTATCACACAGGCTTGGGAACAGGAGCCTTCCCGTGAAGAGCTCTCTTCAGGCACATTCAAGTCATGTCATCCTGGGGGTGGGCATTGGGCAGAGCAGCTAAGATGCTGCTCAAGACCCCCAGATCCCACATCGGAATGCCTGGGTTCGAGCCTGCACTTCTTTCTCACCCCACTTCCTGCTACTGCAAACCCTGGGAAGCAGCAGGGGATGGCTCAGGTAATTGAGTCTCTGCCACCCTTGAGGGAAGCCGAGGCTGAGTTCCCAGCTTCTGACTTTGACCTGACAGCCCCCGCTGTTGTGGTTGTTTGGTGAGTTAACCAGCAGATGGAAGTTCTCTCTCTGTGTGTCTCTGTCTTCTGTGTCTCTTTTTGTCACTGTGCCTTTCAAATAAACGTAAATAAATAAAACTTCAAAATTGTTCACCCTCTCATAGAATATGAGAATTTGAGAGACGAATATGGACTCCTAGCCTTTTGAGTACTAGCACAAATCCTGTTCCTGGCCTTCCATCTATGGCAGCCTCCAACTCTAGCACACTAGGAGTGTGTTCCAGTGGCTGATCAATTTGAATGCCTTCCATCTCCGTGACTTATGCTTCTAGAAAGTTCTGAGCCTACTCTGGCTAAGGCCCTCTGTAGAACTTGTACCTTCGTGTTAGCAGCATTTCACATTAGCCCTTTGCCCGACTTTTTTTTTTTTTGGGCAGGCATAGTTAGACAGTGAGAGAGAGAGAGAGACAGAGAGAAAGGTCTTCCTTCCTTCCTTCCGTTGGTTCACCCCCCAAATGGCCGCTATGGCCAGCGCTGCGCCGATCTGAAGCCAGGAGCCAGGTGCTTCCTCCTGGTCTCCCATGCAGGAGCCAGGTGCTTCCTCCTGGTCTCCCATGCAGGTGCAGGCGCCCAAGGACTTGGGCCATCCTCCACTGCCTTCCGGGGCCACAGCAGAGAGCTGGACTGGAAGAGGAGCATCCGCGACAGAATCTGGTGCCCCAACCGGGACTAGAACCCAGGGTGCCGGCGCTGCAGGTGGAGGATTAGCCTAGTGAGCTGCGGCGCTGGCCTGCCTGACATTCTTAGAATCCCTTCTTTCCCTTTCCCTCTGCCTTGTGTCCATTTGGGGATTACTATGCAGCTTCCTCTCACCCTCGCTTCAGGCTGGACCTTGTGCCCATCTTCTGCTCATGTGATCGACAAGTTCAGCTCAGTCACCAGCATCACCTCTGAAACAAGACTGAGGACCAAGACATTTTCCAAGAGCGCTGGGGCAAAAACACTTTCTCCTTTTCTCTGGTTCTGAACAAGGAAACGTGGCTCTTCATGGTCATCTTAGGGCTGTGAAGAAAGTCTGCTTTAAACTATGGCCAGTGCTCTAGAACACATGTGGAAAAATCTAAAAGAAATCCGATAGCTGAGCTGCTGGCTGTGAGTTTATCTGAAGCAAACCTTCCTTGGGAGTCCTCATTCAGATGAGCCAGTAGTTTCCTTTCCTATTTCAGGCCTGCTAGAGCCAGATTTTCTCTGCTTGCAATACATGTATGGTAAACACACATTTTGCAATAAAGATAAAGTTTCTCCTCTTAGCTTGCGAGCTTCTTGATCAGAGAGACAAAATTGGTTGAATGAATGAAAGAGCAAGAGAAGCAGAGGAGGCCTCAGAATCAGCCCTGAAGGCATTCGGATCTGGCTGAAGGGCCCATGAGAGTATTTCAGGCATGGAAAGCCAAGACACTCTGGCAAATAAATAAATAAATAAAAATAAAAAAATAAAAAGACCTAAATGAAAGATCTCTGTGAGTGAGATCCCAGTGGAAAGAACAGGCCATCAGAGAAGGAGGTACCTTTCTCTGAAGGGAGGAGAGAACTTCCACTTTGACTATGACCTTGTCTAAATAAGATCGGAGTCAGCAAACTCAAAAGGCTTCCACAGCGTTGGCAACTCATGACAAGAGCCTAGGGTGATTACTGTTGCCATAAACAAGAGTGTCAATTTGTTAAGTCAACAACAGGAGTCACTGTGCACTTACTCTCCATGTAGGATCTCTGTCTTTAATTTGTTGTACAATGTGAATTAATGCTATAACTAGTACTCAAACAGTACTTTACACTTTGAGTTTCTGTGTGGGTGCAAACTGTTGAAATCTTTACTTAATATATACTAAATCAATCTTCTTTATATAAAGATAATTGAAAATGAATCTTGATGTGAATGAAATGGGAGAGGGAGTGGGAGATGGGATGGTTGCGGGTAGGAAGGAAGTTATGGGGGGGGGGAAAGCCACTGTAATCCAAAAGCTATACTTTGGAAATGTATATTTATTAAATAAAAGTTTAAAAAAAAAGAGAAGCAGAGGAAAAAAGATCAGTTGCTCATGTGTATTGAGGATGTGATAAAGATTGTTGTCATTCAACTGGCCATCTATTTATTTTCCTGAATCATAGACATTTAGCAGTGAAAGAGTTCAGCCCCCTGAAGGAGTCTTCAATCCCAGTATCCATGGCCTAGAACAGAGCTCATCTTGGTGGTAGGGGGCCCAGCTCTACCAGAACTTACGAAATCTAAAAAGCAAGGAATAACATGGAGGGAGTCCTACAGGCGAGACTGCATTTCATTTCACAAAATAAACAAAAGAAACTTTAACTCAGTCATCTGTGAATCAAGGTCTTGGCAATAAAGCACTTGGGGAACGGATGCGCGCAGGAGCCCTCTGCGGGAATGCTGCCCTTGACTCTAAGCTCACAGGGACTGGTATTCAGAGGCCTCAGCAGTGCCCAGCTCCACAGGTGAAGTTAGGAGAATGAGTGATAAAGGTGGCTTATGCAGGTGTGGGCCTTGCTTTCTTTACCTACAGCTATTATGAATCTCTGATGTTGTGATGTGTATGTATGTGAATCTGCACACATACACCCCTCCAAGGCAACGTTTTCTCTTGTGAGATTCAAAAGAAAAAAATTTGAATATGAACGAGAATAAATTTCTTACCACTTCCCCTGGTATTGCACGCGCTGGCCCATGCCCCCACCTCCGCCACCGCCCTCCTACCCAGACAGGAACCGCTTTGCTGTATGGGAAACGTTCGTCGGGAGGAAGTGCCTTGGCCTTAGCCTCTTGCTTTCACAGCATCAAAGGTCAGAGTGGTGAGTGCTATGGAAGAAGCATTGCATGCATAACTTTGAATTAGCACATAGGAAAGAAGGGCTCTCAGAGAGCAGTGGAGAGGAAATGATGGGTGGCAGAAAATGTTGCTCCAAGAACCAGGCTCTCAGCCAGACCCTGACATCATTTTTGAGACTCTTGGCAAGGACTTATGCTTCTCTGGGTTTTGATTTCTTTAATAGCAAAACAGAAAAGTTCTGAATAACAAGGTAAAGCACAATGGTTGCCTCTACCTGGATACATCCCTTGGACGAGAAGGAGGTCATCTTGCAGCTCCTCCAGGGCTTATCTCACAATGCCGGTAGCGCTTCCTGAGACATTGTCTGATGAGGGCCTTCTCTCTCCCCGACAGATGTTCAACAGCCTCCCCACCACCCTGAGGGCATCTCATTTCCAAAGGTCTGTGACTCCTCTCATGTTGTCCTATCCAAGAATAGATAAAAGGGACATTCACATGGTACCCCAAAACCATGGGGCTCACAACTGAGAGATCACCTGCAGAGGTGCCACAGAGGACCACATACCCATAAAGGGGCACCACCCATCAGTCACCCTTTCACTGAATAAATCCACATATTCATTCCTTAACTTCCCCTTTCTTTAAATATTTATTTGCATTCATTCACTCCCTCAACAAATATTACACTGCCAGGATTTGAGGGTATGAAAGTCAACAAAATATGGCCCTTCTCTTCTTGATGTTTAGTGTTCCATGAAGACAACAATGCAGTCCTGAGAAGAGGTTACAGTAGTACCCCTTTATCCAAGGTTTCATGTTCCACAGTTTTAGCTACCCGAGGTCAATAGAGCGCTGACAATATGAAATGAAAAATTCCAGAAATAAATTTTAAATTGAATAAGTTTTAAATTGAGCACCATTCTTAAAAAGTTGATCTCATAGAAGTTAAGAGGATAATGGCAGTTCTGAGAGGCTGGAGAGGGTCGGGGGTAAGAGGTACGGGGAAAGATTGATTAATGGGGGTGGGCCTCTGGTCTAGTGTAAAGATACTGCTTAGGATATTGAAGTCCCACGTTGGAATGGAGTACTTGGATTTGAGTCCCAGCTCTGCTCCCAATTCCAGTTGCTTGCTAATGTTCGCTCGGGGAGGCAGAAAGTGATAGGTGAAGTATTTGGATACCTGCCACCACATGGGTTACCTAGATTGAGTTCCTTGTTCTGGCTTCAGCCTGTTCCAGCTGTAGCTGTTGCAGGCATTTGGGGGAGGTGAAATAGTGCATGGGAGCGCTCGCTCTCTCTCTCTCTCTCTCTTTCTCTCCCTCTCTCATATCAATAAATAAATCTTTTAAAAATAAATAAATAAAGCAAGCACTAGTCTAAGTAGTGTGATGAAATCTTCCACTGTCCCAGCCCATACCACTTGGGACATGAATCATCCTTCTGTGTAGTGTAGCTACCCATTAGTCATCTAGTAGCTGTCTCGGCTAACAGATTGACTATTGCAGTACTTGTGTTAAGTAACCCCTGTTTTACTTAATAATGGCCCTAAAGCACAAGATTAATGATTCTGGAACTTCAGAAATGCCAAATAGAAGCTATAAAGTGTGGACGTCAAGTAAAAAGATGCAACATCTTATAAAGAAGAAAATCATAAGCTGATTCATCTATAATCAGCATAAAGTAAGCTTCATCATAGATATATATGTATGGGTAAAACAACATTCTATATATAGGGTTCAGTATGACCTGTGGTTTCAGGCATCTACTGGGGTTCTTAGAATGTACACCCATGTATGAAGGGGAACTGCTATAATTACATTGCCTTTGATAGAGAAGTCATAGTGTGAATGCTAAGAGAGCACACACACCAGTGTCTCCAGATTTTCGCAAAGGGAGCGACATGTAAGGGTGGGCAGCAGGAGCCAGCAGAGGAAGAAGAGGTAGGATGGTGGTGGTGGGAGCTGCTTCTGTGTTTCAGGCAAGGAACCACCAGTGAAGGCGTGAAGATGAGAGGCCATGGTAGATGCTTTGGAGACTGCATGAGAATAGGGTGTGGAGAATAGGGCGCTTTGAATAAAATGGTGGTGACAAGGAACCTCTGTAGATTCTTGAGCAAGACAATAGCATAAATGCTTTAGAAAAATAATCCGTTTCCTATGTTGAACATGCATTGGTAGTGACAGAGACCAGAGGTAGGAAGAGGAAGAGGAGTAAGGGGATAATAATGAAGGTAAGGACTGGAGTGTTGTCCACAAAAACGGAGACTACAGAACTGGAATACAGACTGTCTTTCAGGTTAGCTGATGGTGTGCTTGGAGAGCCTAGAAGAAAACTCCAGAAAAGAACTAGTCCAGGAATTACCAGGTATTGGGTAGGGTTTGCTTCATATTTACTTGGACTGATTTATCACAGTGGTTTCCAAACTGTGTCCAGTGATTCCTAGGATTCCCTAGAGGTGCTTTAGAGACCTCACTGAACCGGCATAGTTCTACATTGATTACCGTATGCAAGCAAAGACTTGAAAAACAGTGGTGTACTTTTTCATAATATTCATGTTCTGTCCAAGACCTAGTGTTCTTGGTAATACCTAAAGTTGGATGTGTGTGTGTGTGTGTGTCCAAATCACCACTTGCTGTCAGAAGTGGACTGGCAGCTTCCCCCATCCAAGCCCCTTCAAAAGATGTGCACCTCTCTTTTTCTGGATGTTCTACCCCTGCCCTCCCTCCCTAATTCCAGAACCAGTTCAACAAAAGAAAACCTTCCTCAGCACCCATCCCAGTTTTATTCTCTGACAGCCCTTCTCTGGAGGGGAGAGAACTCTCTATGGTTGTCATCAACATTAGTAACAAGGCATACAAACTACAATCGACAACAGCAGTAACAAGGCATACAAATTAACCCACGAGATTTGTGCTCCAACCTCTCAAGGGAAAACAGAAAATAAAAACAGCCTTTTTCTCCTTGGCTGGAATGACTGTTTCTCAAAGAAAATAACCCAAGCTCTGCACTTCATAGCAGGGAGGGGACATGTAGGAGGGAGGCAGAGGAGGTTATGGCACAGTGCCCAGCTCATAGAAATTGCTCTGTAAATGTTCAGTTCATAGATTCTTTCATTCATTCTATAGGCACAAACTTTTCTCTTTAGGAAGGGTACTTTGTTAGCCTCCTTTATTTTATTTATTTAAAAGACAGAGAGAGGTAGAGACAGAGACGGACAGAGGTCTTCCATCTGCTGGTTCACTCCCCAAATGAGTGCAACAACCGGAGCTGAACTGACTCGGAGCCAAGAGCCAGGAGCTTCTTCCAGGTCTCCCACGTGGGTACAGGGGCTCAAGGATTTGGGCCATCCTCTGGTGCTTTCTCAGGTGCATTAGTGAGGAGCTAGGTCAGAAGTGGAGCAGCTAGGGACTCGAACCGGTGCCCATATGGGATGCCGGCACTGCAGGCCAGGGCTTTGACCCACAGCACCTGTCCCTGCTTTGTATAATTCTTGCACCACTCAAGAACAGCATAGTGAGCCTGGAAACCCTGCATGAAGGACTCCATCTAACCTGTGAGTGACTCGCTTAATTTCATTTTTATGTTGTAAATAGTTTTTCCTCTCGAATGAAAGAGTATTTTGAAACTTTTGTCAGATGACGTGGACAAGTCCAGAAACACCACAGTTGCTGGGTTTTCTTTGTCAACGAACCCAGTAGAAAAAATGTTCTTTGTGAACCCCTGCAGGTCACTTGTGCTCCCAGCTTGCTTGTCTGCAAGTTTGTGACTTACCTTAAGGACCCACTCAGGAGCCTCAGTGAGGAGTAGACCTTTTTCTCTCCAAAAGGATTTTTACCCAATTGGTTGAGGAAAGGTTAAAGCCGATAGACCCCTACATCTCAGTGACTTATTGCAGCATATGACATATTCAGACTAGCGTGTTTGGGGAAGCTTGTGGATAGGAGCTGTGCCTTTGTTGAGAGGGAGGTGTGAATGATTTATGTCAGTAAAGCAGAGAGGTAATGGGGAAGCACTTGTGTATACACCACACTCACTCTCATCCAGGGCTCCACATCATCAAAACTGAACCATCTCTAGAAGGTAAGGGAGTTCATCGACATTATCTGTACGAGATGGTCTTTGGGACTCAAAACAGAGGAGAAGGATATAGAGGAAAGTCTGCCAAGGCAAACGAAAGACAGCACAGAGAGAATCACTAGACATTTTGAAGTGAGGCTAGCACAACCTGACCTGTGCTTTATGAAGAAGAATTTGGTGACAGTGGAAACAAGCATGGGATAGGGGAGACACGGGCGGTAGGGAGGCCTTTAGGGAGGTGAGGGCCAGAACAGAAGGGCAACGGTAGGCCTTGAGGTGAGGACTGAATGCTGGATTCAGTGGGTTGTTGCATAACAGAGGCAAGAGGAGCGTTGAACAGAACTCAAAGGCTAGGGTCTTGAAAGGAAAATGATGAGTTTATCTGGGGACATGTTGAGCATAAATCGCCTTGGGATGTCTATATGGAGATGTTCTGAGTCATCTTGGCCCCAGGGGGACTTGTCTTATCATCTGACTGCTGCTTTCTGGAAATCTCTCATAAATATTTGTACAATTAAGCAGGGTCTAAAGCAAAACCTTAGATGCCTATCATAATTACCTTTCTCCTTAAAAGATTTCTTAAATGCCTATTGTGATTATATTCTCTTTAAAAAAAATTTTTTTAAAAGATTTATTTTCTTTATTTGAAAGTAGAGTGAGAGATGGAGAGGGAGAGGGAGAGAGAGAGAGAGAGAGAGAGAGAGAGAGAGAGGTTTTCCATCCACTGGTTTACTCCCCAAATGGCCACAATAGCTGGGGCTGGGCCAGGCTGAAGCCAGGATCCAGGAGCTTCTTCTGGGCCTCCCACATGGGTGCAGGGGCCCAAGCACATGGGCCATCTTCCAGTGCTTTCCCAGGCATATTGAGCAGAGAGTTGGATCAGAAGTGGAGCAGCCAAGACTTGAACCAGCATCCTATGGATGCCAGCATGGCAGTCGGTGGCTTAAACTATTACACCACAACCCTGGCCCCTTAAAACATTTCTTTAAAAAGTCATTTTATATAAATTCTATCTCCTTGAGACATCAATTTTATGCATTGGTTTCCAGAAGACGCAGGTTATAGATGAGTACAAGGCAGTGCTTGCTACCTGAAATTTAAATTAAACATAAAAGTAGATGATATTCAACAAGGATGGAACTGAATCAGAATTTGTGGTGAATTTAAGCACTAGACTTAATTAAATGTGTGTGTGTTCTAAAACACAAACCGACCCTCTGAATTCGTTGTGTAAAAATATGAAAATCAGTACACTAGCTCACCAAGCTTAGATTCTTGCTTGCCAAATATTTGTTCAAAATTACGGCCACTTTGACATGACAGCTCCCACGTTCAAACTCATTCTTGATTGAATATTCAAAACAACTTTTAAGAAACATGAAATAGGCCGGCGCTGCGGCTCACTAGGCTAATCCTCCGCCTAGCGGCGCCGGCACACCGGGTTCTAGTCCCGGTCGGGGCGCCGGATTCTGTCCCGGTTGCCCCTCTTCCAGGCCAGCTCTCTGCTGTGGCCAGGGAGTGCAGTGGAGGATGGCCCAGTGCTTGGGCCCTGCACCCCATGGGAGACCAGGAAAAGCACCTGGCTCCTGGCTCCTGCCATCGGATCAGCGCGGTGCGCCGGCCGCAGCGTGCTGGCCGCGGCGGCCATTGGAGGGTGAACCAACGGCAAAGGAAGACCTTTCTCTCTGTCTCTCTCTCTCACTGTCCACTCTGCCTGTCAAAAAAAAAAGAAACATGAAATATAGTTCTAAGAAGAATCCAAGTAAACAACCTGGAGTTTAATGAGAAGCATGAATCTATGTATAGTTCCACAATTCCATTCACCTTTTAATGTCTTTACACTCAGCTATCTATAATAATTATCTTTCTAAAGGGACTTGGTTAATTGTGGGCAGAACCATTTAAAATAAACATAGAAGCCATTTTTTATATTTTCATATTTACAAATTGAAGTACAAGTAGTCACACTCATATTAAAGCAGCTATAAAATTTATACCAAAGATCAGATGGGTATTTCAACAATAAAACAATTTAAAATTACAGACAAGATTTAGGATATAGTAGGCATGCAGTATTTAACCATGCATATGATATTGCACAAGTCTAACTGGTGCTGTTAACATTTACTATAATAATGTCTGTAGCTGGCGAGTCACATTTCAAGAGTGGTTGATTTTTGTGGGTGGATGTTTATCCTGATGGATGAGACATCAGTCATACAAAGGAGTGCCTGGGTTCAGTACCGGCCTCTGGCTCCTGATTCCAGCTTCCTGCTAATGCAGACCCTGGGAGGCAGTGGTTAATAGCTCAAGTAGTTGTGTGCCCGCCACCCACATGAGAGACCTGGATTGAGTTCCTGGATCCTGGCTTTTGGCCTGGCTCAGCCAAGTTGTCTCAAGCATTTGGGGAGTTAGCCAGCAGAAGGGAATTCTCCTTCTCCTTCTTCTTCTCTCTCTCTCTCTCTCTCTCTGTGTGTGTGTGTGTGTGTACATGTTTCTGTTTTTAGGCTTCTCAATTAAATGAACAGAAAATTTACAAAATGCATGGTTGATTTTAGAGTTCTGAGCAAATGGGAAAATTTCCAAATCTAGAAAAGAGTTTCTCTGAGGATAAGGAAGAAATATTTTTTGACTTTAGCTACTGCTGTTCTGATGAACAACCAAATGGTGTAGGCTAGATTATGCAGCCACAACAAACTAAATTCTCAGAAGCTAAAAACAGTCAAGTTCATTTCTCAATCACGCTGCATGTCCCCATGCTCCAACAGGAGTCTGCTCCACATGTGTGCTCAGAGAGCGAGGCCAGTGGGGCCTGGACTAGCTGGGGCATTGCTGAGCACCGTGACATGGGGAAAAAGTACATAATGAATAATCACTAGCAGATTCTTAAGGACTTCCACCTGCGAGACATACATATGCTACCCATTCACATGTCACTGGACAAAGCAAATGATATGGCTATGTCTAACATCAGGAAGGCATGGAAGGATAATTCTACTAATGCCTAGAAGGAACATCAGAAATATTGATGAAAATCACCAGTGACTACCACACTAACATTTGTTCAGACTTTGTTTTCTGCTTCCAAAATGAATTGCCAGATCCAGCACTTTGAGAGAACTGAACATGGCATATAGGGGTTCCTGGATTTCGAGGACAAAATCAGTGCTGGAATCAAAATACATTGGTCATCATGACATTGACTGGCTGTCTTGAAATCTGGCTGACAAACGCAGTTGCCGAGTGTGGGGAGCAATCCGGACTAGACTAAGTTACTCGAATTAGGACTTATTCTATGCATCTGCTCTCCCACAATATGGCGCTGGGAGAGAAGTAAACAGCTTCCGCACAGCTGCCTCCAGTTCAACCAATTAACTGTAGGACTTGCTCCTGATTGGAGAGCAGCGTACTCGGCGTGTGGGCAGCCGAGTTGGGATTGGCGGAGGAGGACTATAAAGGAGGAGAGAGACGGCATGCACCGGGGAACATCTATGGGGAACATCTAAGGGAACCCGTGCAGCCCCCGAGAAAGCCGGCCGGCGGTGTGCCGCTCCCCTGCGGAAGTGGGGAATGTGGCCAGGGGGAACTGCCCTTCCACGGAGGTGGAAGGGATAGTAGCCGACCCGGGAAGAACCAGCAGCAAACCCGGGGAGGGCCGAGCAGACGAAAGAACAGCGCAGGGTCTTGTGTCGTTCCTCCATGAAGAGGGGGAGCGACATAATGGTGCCGTGACTCGGATATGAAGCCTAGGCAGGGTTCTGTGTCGTTCCCCCATGAAGAGGGGGAGCGACATAATGGTGCCGTGACTCGGATAGGAAACTTAGGACGAATATGAAACTTAGGAGGGAAGAAATGACTCGGATTAGGAAACCTAGGTCGGATAGCAAACTTAAGAGGGAAGAAACGGGAAGAAGCAGGAAAATATCGGAGAGAGAGACTAGCAAACAGCCTAGGGAAAATACCGGAGAGAGAGACTAGCAAACAGCCTAGGGAAAAGCCGGACGAAAAGGGTGCCGGAAGAAGCTATTGAAAGCCTAGGCATAGACTCGGATACGGACTACGGGGGGAAGCTGGGAGAAATCTCTAAGGTCGAAAGCGAAAGTGAAAGCTAGAACAAACAGACTCGGATGCGGACTGTGGGGAGAGGCCAGGAGAAATGAGGGAGGAGTATTGTTGGAGGAAAGCTTGGGGAAACATACCGGGTAGAGAAAAATGTTAGGGAAATTGAAGCCGCGGGGGGCAGGCCGAGGCGGAGACGAAAGCCACTTTGGGGTTCTCAAGTTAGCCCGGGAATAGGGGGCGAAAAGTTGAAACCAGAAGCTGAGACGTAAGCCAGATTGGGATCCGTCTGATTAGCCCGGGGAGCAAAGGACGGGAAGCCAAACCGTGGGGCGGAGACGTACGCTGGGTTGAATTCGCCAGGCTAGCCCGGGGAACTTGGATTGAATGCTAGTGGTGGAGACGCAAGCTACGCTGTGTTACTCGCGGAAGCCGCCGCGTGCAGAGAGAGCACGGGGCGTGAATAGATAGGGAACGCTGGCGTAGGCCGTGGTTCAGACGCGAAAGGGTTAAGCGTGGAGCCCGCGGAGCGCGCGAAACCGAGCCGCGCAAAGCCGGGAAGCTGCGCAGATGAGAGAGGCGCGCGGGCTGAAGCGGCGCAGAGCCGGGAACCCGCCGGCGGGGCGAGGTGCCGGGAAGCTGCGGGGATAAGAGAAACAGAAGTTTTAGAAGTAAAGTGAGAGAAATAGGAATGCTGGAAGATAGAAGTAAAATGGGAGAAATAGGAATGCCCGGAGATAGAGAAATAGAGAAAAATAAGGCCTCCCCTCAACATGGCAATGAGAAAGCTTGCATTCGGTCTGCCTGATTAAGTGAGGCGATGAGCACGATGAGCACCTGGGCGGCTAGCCGCAGGTCACCGAAGACAGGCACGAATTAACATCAGTAAAGCTTCCCCACAATGCAACAATTAGGAGGCTTGGATTCGGTCTGCCTGATTTAAGGCGGTAAGCGCCAGCAAAGCTCGACCAGAGTATGAGCTGCAGGTCACCGAAGATAGGCACGAACCAACACTAATAAGTCTCCCCCACAATAAGGCAATGAGAAGGCTTGGATTCGGTTTGCCTGATAGGTCTTGTAAGTCCCCTGCAGGCAGAGCAGAGCATGCGCTGCAGGGCACCGAACACAGGCATGCATCAGCGCCTAAAAACCTCCTCACAATGGCGAAGAGAGGACCCGGATTCGGTTTTCCTGATTGATAGGACTTGTAAGAGCCTGTGGCAACTCTAGCAAGTAGAGCAGAGTGTGTGCCGCGGGACACCGAAGACAGGCGCGTATCAACGCCAAAAATAAAAAGAAAGGGGGATCTGTGGGGAGCAATCCGGACTAGACTAAGCTACTCGAATTAGGACTTATTCTATGCATCTGCTCTCCCACAATATGGCGCTGGGAGAGAAGTAAACAGCTTCCGCACAGCTGCCTCCAGTTCAACCAATTAACTGTAGGACTTGCTCCTGATTGGAGAGCAGCGTACTCGGCGTGTGGGCAGCCGAGTTGGGATTGGCGGAGGAGGACTATAAAGGAGGAGAGAGACGGCATGCACCGGGGAACATCTATGGGGAACATCTAAGGGAACCCGTGCAGCCCCTGAGAAAGCCGGCCGGCGGTGTGCCGCTCCCCTGCGGAAGTGGGGAATGTGGCCAGGGGGAACTGCCCTTCCACGGAGGTGGAAGGGATAGTAGCCGACCCGGGAAGAACCAGCAGCAAACCCGGGGAGGGCCGAGCAGACGAAAGAACAGCGCAGGGTCTTGTGTCGTTCCTCCACGAAGAGGGGGAGCGACAGCCGAGGTAGCAGGAATAGAACCCCGGTGAACAACAATGTGTGACTGCTGCACACGTCAGAATGAGCATTCACTCCTCTTTGAAAGGGTGATCTGCCTTCTGATCGCTTCCTCCCCCTGAGGCTGCTCATTCTTGAACAGCTCTGGCGTTTTTTGCTTTGGGAACGCCCCATGTGTTTGTTACTTAGGGAAATACTTCCTGCCAAATGGTTTTAATTAAAACAGAACAACAAAAATAAAAACCCTCCTCTCTTCTTGGTATCATCTGTATTCCGTTGAAAGAAATAATTTGAGAGGACATTAATCTAAGCCATTCTAGTTTTCCTATTTTCCAATTCATTACTTTTTATTTTGGATCAACTTGCTCTTACCCCTCCATTTTTACATTTTTTCCCCCTTATGTGGTTCACAGTGTTGATTCTTTGGATTTTTGAAGAATGTAATAGTTTGGCATTAAACACATTGTCCCACATTGGATCCAACCACACACTGACCTTCCTGGCGCTCTAATTCTTTTACTTGTTTAAATGTTTCCTGAAGCTAGGTGGATTACAACTAAGTTCCTTATTTTTATTTAAGAAAGGCAATCTTTAGTGCAGGTGTTTGACACAGTAGTTAAGATGCCACTTGATGATTGCATCCTAAAACAGAGTACCTGTGTTTGAGTTCTGGCTCCACTCTCAATCCCAGCTTCCTGCCAGCACACACCTTGGGAGGCGGAAGATGATGGCTCAGGTAGTTGGGTTCCTGTCACCCACGTGGATGGAGTTCCAAATTGAGCTCCTGGCTCCTGGTTCCTGGCTTTGGCCTGGTCCAGGCCTGGCTGTTGCAGGCATTTGGGGAGTAAACACAGTAGAAGGAATATCTCTGTCTGTTTCTCCCTTTCTTCATCTCTCTCTGCTTCTCCAGTAAATTTTTAAAATTTAAAAAGGTGACCTTCATTACGGAATAGCTTCTTCCAAATTTTGCTCAAGAAATTTCTTCAGACCATTCTATAATCGGGAGGCATCAGAGTTTGAAATAAACTTAAACCCTACTTTTATTTGAGGATACACAAGAAGAAAGATCCACTTGGCCTGGGTGTTAGCTCCAGTTCTGCCGTGAATTCACGGCTAAATTCACACAGTGTCCCCAGACTTCATTTGGTGTTGGATTGTGCTCTGTGGATCTTATCCATTAAGGTGGGAATGAAAATCTACAAAGATTCTTTGCATTCCTCAGTCAACAGGGTCCTTGCGGGCACATAGTCTTGAGCGAAGGTTCTGGAAGCATCTCCCTCCTGGTGCCCATAGGGTGCCTGCCCATCTGGGGTACTGGGTGCTGTTCTCCTACTGCAGGGATCTTCACCTTGCTCCTCTTTCTCCAGATCAACCTGAAGCAAAGGGATCAGCTCTGCTGGGTGGGGGGAGGGAGCCACTCTCAGACAAGGAGCTGGCCCAGAGCTTGAGCTCTGAAAGTGGGCAGGACCCGGGCCCCACACTGTGTGGAGAGTCTGAGGCTGGTGGTTGTGCTAGGAAACAGAGCACTTGGGGAGAAGCTGCCAGAATCGCTGGGATAAGCACTTGGGGGACTTTCAGTCATCCCCAAAGTACCTTTTAATTTGAAAACGATCAGGAGGTAGGTCAGAGGGTTTTTCTCCATTTGGCAGCGAGTGGCTCTGCGGGTCTTAGAACGCCTGGGCTGTGTTGCCACAGGCTCCCATTAGGAATGAGAAGTGGTGGCTGGTGCCTGCCAGCTGGAGGGACGCCAAGCAGCTCATCATCCCTTGTCTAATCAGCATAAGGGCTCCTGCACAAAGCACAGAAAGGCCACTGGCACCATCCATCACAGGGAGCTTTCTAAACCTGGCGCAAGCTCACGAGCTCGGCCACATCCCTGTTTGCCTGCCCGTCCTCAGAGGATACCTCCCGAGATTTATGACAGTAGAGATGCTAATAGCATAACAAAGACAAGGGGTTGGGTGGTGCTGGGAAAATTCTGTACAACTTTCCAGGCAGGAGGAGGAGATGGAGGAAATCTTTAGATGGAAACCCAGACAGAGGAGGCCCTAAGGGGGTGGGCTCTGCGTCCGCTGTCGAGGTTCCTAACTGGGTGATGGAGCAACTGCTGGACCTTTCAAGTTCAGTGTCCCTGCTGTCAAACGGAGCAGTGATAGTGCCATATTCATAGGATAGTGGTGGTGGTGGAAATAAATAAGAGACAATCAGCCCAAGTATTTGGTGTAAGGTGTAGAGCATAGGAAGGATTTGAAATAGTCAGAATGAAAGACAGTTGTGTAGGCAATGACGCCACAAACTACTCTCCCACACTTGGAGAGGCTTGGTGTAAAGACCACCAGTTGCATGGCAGCTGGCCCTGAGCCTGATGTTGTCAACAGCCCATTTTATAGACAAAGAAACTGAGACTTTCAAAGTCATGCAGTGCATGAATCAGTGCTACTTGTTTGTAAAACAAAACAAAATACCAGAATTCAAATTCAGGACACTCGACTCTGACTCCTGTCTTATAAAACACAACAAATCACTTCAAAAAATTATGTCAAACATCTTTTTAAGTTATGTTTTCATTTTTTTGAAAGATTTTGTTCATTCATTTATTTATGAGGCAGAGTTGTAGGCAGAGAGGGAGAGACAGAGAAAAAGGTCTTCCATCTGCTGGTTCACTCCCCAAATGGCCACAATGATTCAAAGCCAGAAGCCAGGAGCTTCTTCTAGGTCTCTCACATGGGTGCAGGGACCCAAGCACTTGGTCCATCTTCCACAGCTTCCCCAGGCCATTAGCAGAGAGCTGGATCAGAAAAGGAGCAGCCAGGACACAGAACAGTGCCCATACGGGATGCCGGCGCCACAGGTGGAGGCTTAGCCTATTACGTCACAGTGCCGGCCTCCAAACATGTGTTCTAACACCAAAACATTCAGGGTTGAAAAGTTCAATGACAGGAAAGAAAATAAGATCCTAATGCAGGATTTTCCTTCCTGGTGAGATGCTGGTCGGGTGTGGCTCTGCACCGGGGGCCCCCAAGCAGGGAGAGCCCCTCACGTGCAGCAGCAGGGGTTATTGGGAGAAGGAACTGCCACCTGTGTCGTCACTCTCTGTGTAACATTTCCTTTACCTAAGCCTTGATGTGGCAACCCCAGAGTCACACTCCTTTCTATCTCCCTCCCCACCCCGCAAAACAATCACTTCTACAGAAACACAGATTTTTGAGAAGGCATAGAGTCCTGGAAGGGAGCACTCAGAAAGCTGCAGCACCCTAGAGGGATCCCTGCCAAACACGGGCTCTTAACAAAGCTGTGCTAAGACGACCTGGGCCCTTGGGCACAGGACATTGGGGCGACTTTTTTTTTTTTTTAAAAGATTTATTTATTTATTGGAAAGACAGAGTTACAGAGAGAGAGAGAGAGAGTGGGAGAGAGAAGTCTTCCATCTGCTGGTTCACTTCCCACATGGCAGCCATGGCCAGGGCTGAGCCAGGCCGAAGCCAGGAGCCAAGAGCTTCACCCTGGCCTCTAATGTGCTTGGCAGGGACTCAGGTACTTATGCCGTATTCTTCTTTCTCAGACACATTAGCAGGGGGCTCTAGGACATGAACCAGTGCCCATATGGAATACCGGTGTCACAGGCGGCAGCTTAACCCACAACGCTGGCCCCTGTGGTGGCCTCATGTGAGAGGCATGTCCTGTATTCACATCATTCATGCCTACTTTCTACCCTCTTAACACTGTCCTCTCCTTGTAGCGCTGTCTGATACACATTCACTTACATAGTCAGTGTTCCTATACTCCTGTGCCAGGCAAAGCCTAGCACTGATAGTGCTCCAAGCCCAAATGCCTCGGAAGAGGAAGAGAGTATTCCCAAGTATTCTGGATCCATCTGTTGGTTGAACTTATCAAGGAGAGTTTTATATCCTCTCTTCTCTGCCATTTTGAAGTTATCTAAAGGGTCCCTACCATTGGAGATCTAGAACAAATGAACTCAACCCTACTCTCCCAAGCCCATGGCTGGTAGACGGTTGGCGCCTCCCCTAAGAATCCCACGCTTTCACTGTTCTGCTTTTTCTCATGAGGTCCTCTTCCTGCACATATCAGCTCCATGCTGTGCGGTGTCAGGAAACACCAGCCACCTTCTGAGTTCCACTAAGAAGAAAGAATGAACAGAAGTCTTTATTGATGATTTTGGAGCAGACATGGTGTCTCAGGGCACAGCGAGGCCAGGAGCTTTGTGTGGAAAACTGCCTCCTGACTCTTCCTCCATGCCCTTCGTCGGTCCATTGTGCTCCATCCTCCCATCCTCTCCTTCCTCCCTTACACATCTCCCCTTGTTCTCCTCTTACTCTCCCCTTCCAACTCTAAAGCAAGAAGAAAATGTCTCTCTATGTCTAGCACAACTCAGCTTTACGTTATCCTTGGAAGTTTTATGGGCAACAAATACCAGCCCCCAGGGTCCGAAGACCATTTCTAAACAGCTAGCAAGATACCAAAATTTTGTTTTTATCCTGATAGTCGGATTCCAGGCAGTTTATAAATACTGCCGGATAGGAAGTCTTCCATCAAGAGAAAGTGAAGGTTTTGGTTTCCTGAGGCAAAGTGAAAATATAAACTTAGTTTCAGCTCATCAGCCCCAGTCTATTATGCACCCATGCACCTATCAGCAAAAGCCCTACCTGATTTGCTACCATGCAAATCAGGATACACACACACACACACACACTCTAGCTGGAGAACTTCTGCCTTCAGCCACTCTAGCCACCAGGTAAACCAGGCAGTGGATCAACTAAGTGGTGCCATCTCTCCAGCTCTGAGCCTCGCTCTGACAGGCAAGTCCCTGCTTTGCTGCCCTCACAGGCAGAGGTGCACACCTGCAAGACCTGCGGATGTGAGCAGGCTACAGCCCAAGTGAGCTGGAGCTGGGGAGGCAGAGTGAGAGTCCCAGTGAGTGGGCTGTCCAGGGACTGCAAGGGGAGGAGTCCCACTAACTAGGGACCCACAGCCACCGCTTCACGCCCAGCCTCTGTGGCCTGGATTTGAGGAAATCCTGTTGCGTTGGATCTGCCAAGGGAGTGTATTAAACACTTTGATCATAAAAACCCTGATGATGTTAACTGCAGGGGAGTGATAAGCATGCATCTTCCTTTGATTGATAGCCTGGGGCAAGTCTGTGCCCCCAGGGCTCCCAGTTCCAAGGATCCTATTTTGCCTAGGAAGTTTCAGAATTCCTATTTAATTTTAGTGCCAGGATGGCTGAATGTCACCCAGTTGTCTTCCCCTACAGGCTTTACATTTCCACATTCCTTCTTGGCTCCTTAACCCTGTGGGAGAACTAAAAACCAGTGAGAACATCTGAAGGTCAATGAAGCCACTAGGTAGCTCAATGACTCTAAGCACCTGTTCTTTTGAGGCCAGAAAACGGACCAAGGTCAGTTAAGCCTCTGCAATGTGCTTCTACTTCTAGTCCCCCCAAAAAACAACCATCTCTGTGTCTTTTTTTTTATTAAAAATAGATGTTCTTGGATCTAATGTTTGTTACAAAAATAGAACTTATCTGCAAAACCAACAAAGAACATAATGCCAAGAAATTTCATTTAGATGGATCCAGAGAGAACACACACAAATGAATTTAGGATTAAAATGGCAGCAGCAGCTGAGGTTTCTGCTTGATTGTATTAACCTCAGACTGATATGGGTGTGTGCTTGTCATTACATATGGGCTAAATTAATGAGCGTCTACTCTCAAGGGTTTGGGGGATGGGGAAGGAGTGAACCTTTGCCTCTACCAACCCCCCATAGTAAGTGACCCCTATTCATGGAATGATGCTAATTAAAGCAATGTGATCACCCAGTGGCATTCCCTCAGGGATACCAGATCCCTGAAGCTTGTCTCCCATGTCCATATCTTAGAGCTATTCCTACAATTTCTGCCCAGTTATAGATACTGCTGGCATTAGAGTGGCCCACTGTCCTCAAGAGAATTAGCCAAGAATCTTGAGAAAGCTAAAATGCAAATATACTGGGGTGAGTGTTGAGCATAGTAGCTAAGGCATTGCTTGGGATCCTCACCTCCCATATCAGAGTGCCTGGGTCCTGGTTTCAGCTTTCTTCTCATAAGCTCCCTGGGAGGCAGCAGGTGATGGGTCCCCACCACCCACGGGGAGACCTGGCTTGTTGTTGGCTTCTAGTTTTAGTCTAGCCCTGCCCAAGACTTAACAAGCAGATGGGCGCTCTCTTTGTGTGTGTTTGTGTCTCTCTCTCTGCCTGTCTCTTTTTCTCCCTCCCTCCCTCCCTCCCTCCCTCTCTCTCTCTCTCTCTCTCTCTCTCAATAAATTATTGGAAATGTAAATCATTTGAATTGTCTGAATGTTTTCAGTTGGAACCAAGGTGGGCATTAGCATCCCTCTCCGAAGCATCTAGACTTTGCTGGCTTTCCTGAAGTAACCTGCGCCAGGAGCAGTTCCCCCAGGTTGAACCGGAAGAACGACAGCCTCTGCCGCTTTGGTTGGTTTCAGGGTCAAAACTAGTACTCCTCATTTCCCTCTTTTCCTCTCCAGTCTGGATCTCCCTAATGCTCAGCTTCCAACTTGGCTGGACTCAATGGCTTACATGAGCCTGGGGCCCAGACCATGAAAGGTCTCAGTCCCTGATCACCATGCCTTTTGTAGGCTGGGTTGCTGCATTTGTCCATTCACTGTCAAAGTTAAAGAACCAAATCCCAGAAGGCATCCATGTGCATCAGCTGGATACCAAATAGTCACCCACAAATGGACCTTCATGATGTGACTGAAACCTGAAACTCTTTAAGTACCAGACTTATTTCCATGAGGTCAGTTTAAACCAAAAAGATTTCATTCTCTGCAAATAGTATTCCATCTCCTTTGCAATGCTATGGTTTATAATAGAGTTATTATTAGCCTGGGCCACAATTAGGCCACGCTGACAGCTTCCCCACCTGCCTGGACCAAGAGTGATATCCTTGCGCCTGGAATGCTGGTTGCACTCATGTCTCATACCACTGAGCTGGCATTTAGCATTGCATAATGAAGCTTTGCCTTTTTTGGGTATGGCTCTCTCCTCCAGGAGACCGAGCCCTCGGAGAACAAGGACCCTGCCAGGCTGTGCCTTGTCACAGGTCTCTGAGTGCCCAGTACTAGTTAGTGCCTTTCTCCCAACATGCTCAGGGAATGGCTTTTAATGGTACTGATGATTCATATTGAACTTGGGTGAGAAATGCATCTTATTTATTCTTTTTTCCTCAGCTCCTAACACACTGCCTGTCCCAAAGCTGGTACTCCTGAGAAGTTTACTGGGGCCAGCTTTCTGGTGCAGTGGGTTAAGGCTCTGGGTTCAAGTCCCAGCTCCTCCATCTCTGATTCAGTTTCCTGCTAATGAGCCTGGGAAAGCAGCAGAAGATGACACAAATATTTGGGTCCCTGAACTCATATGCAAGACCCAAAAGGAGATTTTGGGTCCTAGTTTTGGCTTGGCCCAGTCCTAATTGTTGCAGCCATTTGGGAAATGAACCATCAGATGGAAGCTCTCTCTCTCTCTCTGTCTCTGACTTTCAAGTAAATAAATACATATTTTTTTAAAAAAGAGAGTTTAATGAATGAAAAGACAAATTAATGAAGTAATGAATCATTAGTTTAAAAACCATTTAGAGGCCGGCGCCGCGGCTCACTAGGCTAATCCTCCGCCTACTGGCGCCGGCACACCGGGTTCTAGTCCCGGTCGGGGCGCCGGATTCTGTCTTGGTTGCCCCTCTTCCAGGCCAGCCCTCTGCTGTGGCCAGGGAGTGCAGTGGAGGATGGCCCAAGTGCTTGGGCCCTGCACCCCATGGGAGACCAGGAAAAGCACCTGGCTCCTGGCTCCTGCCATCGGATCAGCGCGGTGCGCCGGCCGCAGCGCGCCAGCCGCGGCGGCCACTGAGGGTGAACCAACGGCAAAGGAAGACCTTTCTCTCTGTCTCTCTCTCTCACTGTCCACTCTGCCTGTCAAAAAAAAAAAAAAAAAAAAAAAAAAAAAAAAAAAACCCAAAAACAAAAACCATTTAGAAACACAGAATGGAGAACACCACAACCTGATTAGTTCTTAGTCTTTCTTTTTAAAAAAAACAAAAATAATTATACTTCCTTTTATTTTAGTTGATCATGCAAATAGCCAAGTGCTGTTAAAGCCCATGCCCCTTTTTCTTGCCTTGGGGATATGAATATAAATGCCGAGTGCCCTTGCTCTCACCCAGTGTCATGTGCCTCATTCTGTGAATAAATGGAGAAATCCAATGTCTGTGACCTTCAGTCCCTGACCTCCTGCCTTGCTCTGGGAGAAGAAGGTGACCCTCTCTGGGATTATGAATGGGCTGGACTTGAGTAAGCTCTGTTTGACCATAACAAGAGACAGGCATAAAAAATGATGGAAAGAAACAATTTGAACCATCACACCTCTTAAACAGGTTAAAAGTTAAATGTGATGGTGCTGGAATAGCTCTGTTGCTGGGGTATTATCCTCCTAGTTAGATGGATTCTTCTCTAATGTTCCTTCTAACTCAGATTCGATGCAGCTTAGTAGGAAGTATAGACATTAGAGTTCGAAGACTTGAGTGTCAAATCCTACTTTCAACTTTCACAGACTGAAAGTTTGAGCAAGTCATGCCATCTGTCTGTCCCTTCAATTACTTCAGCAGAGGTCTTGCTCTTTGGAGTGATATTCTAATTAACTGTGTAGGCTGTAGCTTCAGTAAAAAAAATAAAAAAATAAAAAAAATAAAAAAATAAAACAGAATATAGGGAAGGGAAGCCTATTTCACACCTTGTGCTTGGCGGCAGAGGTGAAGGCAGGGAGCTGTGTGATTTAGAAAGCTCTCAGAGACCAGGAGAAGCACCTGGCTCCTGCCGTCGGATCAGCGCTGTGCGCCGGCTGCGGCGGCCATTGGAGGGTGAACCAACGGCAAAGGAAGACCTTTCTCTCTGTCTCTCTCTCTCACTGTCCACTGTGCCTGTCAAAAAAAATAAATAAATAAAAATAAATAAATAAATAAAAAAGAAAGCTCTCAGAGGTGAGAGGGTGGTTCCTCAGATGAACCGGCTTGCTGGTAGGCAGTGTCCACTCCAACCTTCCTAGCTGGAGTTGATGTCTCTCTAACTGGCTAGAACCCTTAATAATCACACATGCAGATGGCCCTCCAAACAGGATATAGAGTAAGACTGTACTAGGCTCTTCTCCAGGAAAAAGCTGAGCTAACTGAGATGTGTCAAGAGGAGTGAAAATTACTGCCCCCATGGAGCCTTAGGAAAGACTGGGAAAACTTTGTTTAAACAACCACCTTGCAGTTACATCTCCACTAGAACCAAGTGACTCAGGCAAATGGGGGCAACTGAGGAGAGCATAGGGAATGGATGGTTTACAAAGATGTGCCAGGTGAAAAGGAACCCACAAGGAATGCGATTGCTAGCCATGGAGAACCGTTACTATCCTTAGGTCAGGTCAGGAGTGGAAGGACCTCAAGCCTGGAAGGAGAGCTGCCAGCCTGACAGGTAGAAAAACACAGTCTCTGGGACTCACGGCCCTGCAGGGAGCGAGGGAAGCGCGTCAATGCCCAACCGAACTCTCCTCTCTTCCTGCAACCTCTGCCTGCATTGGCTTTCTCGTCGGAAGCCAGAGGACCAAGGGGCTTGCTGATAGGTTCCGTAAATGTCCATGCACAGAGTACGGTGGACAGGGGAATGCAGAGGGAAGTGGGAATCATCCATTACAGCTCACCCCATCAAGTGCTTCACTTTATGAGCAGCCCAAGAAGGGTGGAGAAGGGTTGAGAGTGGATCTGGAAGGGAAAATGAGATAATGCATCCTGCCTAGTGTAATACTCTACTGAGGTCACAACCAAATTGAGTTAGAATAGCCAAGGTTCTTGGTTTCTATTGGCCTCTCCTGTCAAGACTTTGCCAATCAAGCCATTTTCTCCTTTTCAGTGCTGTCATAGTACCCAAGTGCCAACCTGACTTTGCACTGATCCTATTTTTCCAGAGGCCAATTCTCGAGACAAAATAAGGTGGACATGTCTTCTACCTTCAATCTTGTATATATGCACACTGAAAACCATGCTAAAAAGCATTGGTATTTCAAGAGAAGGGGTCACTGATTTTTAGAGATGAAGTTGGTTAATATTGTTTTCGTATACTGAGACTCCCGATTAAATACATTTCTTTGGTATAAACTATTGATCTCTGTTTGCCAACTCACTATAAGCATTTGCCTTAGGGTGTTCATGATGCTGTTATTGCTATGGACACATCAATATTAAGCATTGGTTTAGAGGAGTGAGCCCATGGATTTGGGGCAAATGAGCAGAGAAAAGCCTGGGCACTGTGTGAGGGTCATGGCCTTTTGTACATACTCCATTAGAACACAGTGAGCCTCAGCCTTGTTGGGGCATCTCCTTGGAAGCCCACAGGAGAGGCAACTTCTGGGAAGCAGGTACTCTGAATTATCTGTCTGTATTACCTCTATTCTCTCCAGTGGTTACCAAGCGGTTATACACTGACTTCCTGGCAAATTGAACAGAAATGTGCACCCTAATGAGTGTTTTTCTTTCAAACAGGATCATTTTTGGACACAATGTGATCTCTCCAACAATGCTGACATTGCTAATACATCTTTGTCTACATTAAATTGTATTGGGCAGACTCAATAGTAGAAAATATTTATCATTCAAGGACAGTCTTTTTAGCTTAATTTTGTTACTTTATGGCTACCAAGTCTGGCAGCCAGGCAGTTAATAGCATTTTGAGTCAAAAAAGAGCTGGGATCATAACATGGTTGGATTGGTTTCTCTGTGTGGCTGGGATATCATTTCAGGCTCAGTTGCAGAAGGTGGAATCCTCTCTAGCCAGCAGCTAAATCAAGAAATAATCTACTAGAGAATGTAAAATGCAAGTTGGAGAAAGAAACCAGCAGCAGTCAGGGGGCTTTTCAAGGGCAGCAGTGGTGGCAGTGACCGTGTGGTTTGGGAGCCAGAATTGTCCCACTCTTAAGAAAGATTGATGCTCCCTTGGTAGCAGGATACTATCTCTTCTTGGGTATGGCTTCCAGAGTTATTCTTGGAAATATAAACTGAACTCCCTGCACCCACATGGGAGACCTGGAAGAAGCTCCTGGCTCCTGATCAGTTCAGCTCTGTTCATTGTGGCCATTTGGGGAGTGAACCATCAGATGGACGATCTCTCTCTCTCTCTCTCTCCTTCTCTGTAACTCTGCCTTTCAAATAAAAAATTTTTGCAAGGCAAAGAGACAGAGACAGTTATAGAGATCTTCTATCTGCTAGTTCACTGCCCAAATGCCTGCAGTAGCTAGGCCTACATCAGTGTGATATCAGGAGCCCGGAACTCAGTCTGGGTCTCCCATGTGAGTGGCAGGAATCCAAGTCCTTGAGCCATCACCTGCTGCCTCTCAGGGTGCGCATTAGCAGAAAGTTGGAACCAGAAGTGGAGCTGGGACTGGAACCCAGGCACTCTGATTGGCTGTTGTACCTGCACGTGGTATATAGACTCTTAAGCTATGCCAGGCACTCTCTCTTCCTGGATGTCTATAAAGAAGGCAATAAGGGCCTGACTGCCCTCACCCACGATGGCTGGAGCAGAAGGAAGACTTCAGTTTCTGCAAGGTTACCATACAACAGAATTCTGCAGTCCTGGGGATATGATAGGCAGTCTCGTGTCCTACAAAAGGATCTTTCTATTGTGCACGAAGGCTCTGCCATCTTTTGGGAACCAAAATCCTTATTCATTCAGATCCGTTTCTTGTCTCTCTGCCTGCCCCTTTGAACTTCATTCTAAAGTGGATTCCCCATCTTCATCCCTAGCACTGCTTTCTGTTCTCTTTGCTTCTGCCTCTCTGTAACTCTGCCTTTCAAATAAAAAATAAAACTTAAAAAAAAAAAGAAAACATAACTTTAAACAATCTCATAGAATCTCATTCAATTGAATACCTTGAATAAATAAATAAATAAGGTGCAGTTCTACTTTTTGGACATTTGGAGCTATTTTGAATCTTCAACTAGTAAGTAATGCTGCAGTTGGAATCCCTAGTCACAAATCTTGGTCTGACCTTTGATTATTTTCTTAAGTTACTAGACATAGAGTCACTGGTCTTGGGTTAGAAAACTTCAAAATTTTGAACAATGAGTGTCGACTTTCCCAACGTCAGCAGGCAGGGGGCTGCCTCTTCCCCAGCAGGAGGTTCACTAAAAGTGTGCAGCCATGATGATTTGGGACGGGTCCTCTCCAGCAGGCTCACAGGGATCATTCCATGACTTCCACAGTCACGTGACCCTCGCCTTTCACACATATTGTATTTCAGATCCACTTAAGCTGCAGTGATGGAGTTTTATCTGTGCCAATTTCATAAAGGGAAAGTGGTAGCTAATTGTTTTAATTTGCATTTCTTGAACACTAATGAGGCTGAACTTTCATGGATTTTTGCCCATTGTTTATTCTTCTTTTCCTAATTTGCTAACACTTGCTGCCCTTTCCAATTTTTTTTCATTTTTTTCTCTAGAGATTTACACAGAGAGAGAGGAGCAGCAAAGAGAGAGAGAGAGAGGTCCTCCATCCGATGGTTCACTCTCCAATTGGTCACAACAGCCGGAGCTGCATCAATCCGAAGCCAGGAGCCAGGAGATTCTTCCAGGTCTCCCATGCAGATGCAGGGGCCCAAGGACTTGGGCCATCTTCTACTGCTTTCCCAGACCATAGCAGAGAGCTGGATTGGAAGTGGAGCAGCTGGGTCTTGAACTGGCACCCATATGGGATGCCAGCACTGCAGGCCAGGGCGTTAACCAGCTGCGCCACAGTGCAGGCCCCTTTCTTAAGGTTTTTAAGAATCCCTTTAATCATAAAGGTGATCATTCAGTGAGCACATATGTACAGGGCACTCTTTGAGGGGTTTCAGATGTTTTGTCTCTTGCTATCTGCACACCAAACCCATGAGAAATAAGTAATAGACTTATTGTCTATGAGGTTCAGAAAGGTTGAGTGACTTGTTGAAGGTCACACAGCTAGAAATGGCAACTCTAGGATCTCATCTCAGTCATTTAGCTCCCAACAGCATTAGCTCAAAGGGATAGCCTTGTTTCAAACATTTCCTCTGGTTATTTGCCTTGCAACCTGTTAGAGTAGGGTAAAACTTGGTTAGCTTAACTTAGCCAGTGAGTTTCTGGCCTGTCCTGGGTAGAAGGATGCATTTCTGAACATTAGAAGTGCTACATGTCGGCTGGTGCCACGGCTCAATAGGCTAATCCTCAGCCTGCGGTGCCGGCACCCTGGGTTCCAGTCCCGCTCAGGGCTCCGGATTCTGTCCCGGTTGCCCCTCTTCCAGGCCAGCTCTCTGCTGTGGCCCGGGAGTGCAGTGGAGGATGGCCCAAGTCCTTGGGTCCTGCACCCCATGGGAGACCAGGAGAAGCACCTGCCTCCTGGCTACAGATCAGTGTGGTGCGCCAGCCGCATTGCGCCGGCTGCAGCGGCCATTGTGGGGTGAACCAATGGAAAAGGAAGACCTTTCTCTCTGTCTCTCTCTCACTGTCCACTCTGCCTGTCAAAAAATAAAAAATAAAAAAAAAAGAAGTGCTACATGTTGCACGTTATCCAGGCTGGACTGCCCCACACACTAGAGCAGCTGCCCAGCCCAGGTGGTAGGGTTACCAGACTGACAATGGCACCCTCTACTCTCAGAGCCAACTTAAGCTGCTAAAGGCGTGGGTGTCCCCCATCGTGGGGCTCAGACGCTGTCCCTTTGTTCCATCTCTTCTTGAACTCACTGTGTTGGGTGTGGGGAGCAACTCGGACTAGACCGTTACTGGAATTAAGACTTATTCTATGCATCTGCTCTCCCACAGTATGGCGCTGGGAGAGAAGTAAACAGCTTCCGCACAGCTGCCTCCAGTTCAACTAATAAACTGTAGGACTTGCTATTGATTGGAGGAGAGCAGCGTACTCGGCGTGTGGGCAGCCGAGTTAGGATTGGCGGAGGAGGACTATAAAGGAGGAGAGAGACGGCATGCACCAGGAACATCTATGGGGAACATCTAAGAGGAACATCTAGCTGAAGGAACACCTGTGCAGCCCCCGAGAGAGCCGGCCGGCGGTGTGCCGCTCCCCTGCGGAAGTGGGGAATGTGGCCAGGGGGAACTGCCCTTCCACGGAGGTGGAAGGGTTAGTAGCCAACCCGGGAAGAACCAGCAGCAAACCCGGGGAGGGCCGAGCAGATGAAAGAACAGCGCAGGGTCCTGTGTCGTTCCTCCACGAAGAGGGGGAGCGACATAATGGTGCCGTGACTCGGATAGGAAGCCTAGGCAGGGTTTAGTGTTGCTCCTCCATGAAGAGGGGGAGTGACATAATGGTGCCGTGACTCGGATATGAAGCCTAGGCAGGGTTTGGTGTCGTTCCTCCACGAAGAGGGGGAGCGACAGTTGGGTAATCTCTGACTGCCAAGGGCATCCCCACGGGCAGGCACAGCTCTATCTGATGGAAGTAGAGTGAAGAGTTCCATTGAAGAGACAAGGACCCATTTCTGATCACAGGTCCACAATCCCTTGTCCAGTATCGTCGGGGGCCAGGTGTGGTTTAGAATTCAGCATATTAAATTTTTCTAAAGGAAAATGAGTGAATATTCACCTGAAACTAGATTGTAAAAAAGGAAGCTATGAGAGAACTCCACGGCAACATCAGTTGTTTTGTTGTTGTTGTGTATTTTCTTTTTCTTTTCATTTTTTGGGAGGTGGGTGGAAGGGGAGCCAGAAATAAACAGGGAGCTCCCATTTGCCATTTCACTTCCATAAGGAGGTTCGCTCTCTAAATGACCGCAACAGTCAGGCCTGGGCCAGGCAAAGCCAGGAGCCCAGAATTCAGTCCAGGTCTCCCAGTGTAACAGGAAGCCAATTACTCAAGCCCTCACCACTGCATCCCGTGGTCTGCATTAGCACGAAGCCGGAAGCGGAGGCACAGTGGTAAGCAGATCACGGTCTTTGCCTTCTGTGGGATTTCACAGACCCCTGTTGGTGTCCCTCCTTCTCACCACTTCAGCTCATGTCTGTGAACTCCCAGGGCTTGCATTTCTTTGCCCAGGGGTTTCCTCTGACCCACACCACTTTCCCTGGGACCTACATGGCAGGCTGGCTACAGTGTCAAGGGATGAATGCCCCCTGCCCCAGCATCCTTCAGTCAGTGGCTGGAATACACCCCAGCCCCCTCACCACCTGGAAGAGGGATAACCCCAAGGTGTAGGTTATACACTGGATTCCAGAATTCCCCTGCAAGATTCCACTCCCATTACCTACAGTGACAGCTTGCTGGATGATGAACCTTTTATCGGTTCTTTCTTTCCCTGTCTCATTTCTGCATTCTCTTACCAAAGTTTCCTGGAATTACCTTCAAAATAAACTATTTACACTAAAGTTTTTTCTGGCCTGGCTTGGGGGAAACCCAAAAACATGTCCTGAATAACCTTGTACTTGCATAACAAGGCAACACAGCATGGTGGGAAAACATGGATTTTGTGTTCAGCAGATCTGGGTTTGAATCTTGGGCCAGCCATAGACTAATCTGTGATCCCGGGCAGACTCCCAGAGACGGAAGTTGCTTTTTTAGAGCCACATGAGGGTGATACTGACAGAGGCACGTAGTTGGCCCTTGAGCTGAATTTTGACTTAACAAATGGGTCTTCATTCCAGTTATTCCTTTTGACTGGACTCTTCTCCCAGCCTGCTTGCCTAATGGAAATCATTCATTAGCTCAGTCACCTGAGCCATGAGATTTCTCTCTCATGAACACAGAAAGAAAGAGACCATTTGCTCCTCAGACCTTGCAGTATGTGTCACGTCATGGGCTACTGCTTTGGAATCCTTTGTCTCCACCCTCTGTCCCCTCCTCGTTGTAAACCAGCAGTGAGCAGGAGCCTCAGATGTCCTGCATCTGGGACAAGGCATTTTTGTTTGCTTAACACCTGGAAGAACTTCCGCTAGCCCTGTGCTTGGTGGAACTGCGATGGCCAGCACATGCTGGGGTGAAAACCCAAGATCCTGTGGCACCAGTTATTCCACACAGATAACTGTGTTCCACTCCTGACAAGAAACATCCTGACTTTTAACAGTGGAGAAAAAAAGAGCTGACCTTTTCTTTCCCAGGATCTTGGGAGCTAAGGCAATGGGGAGTCCATCTCAGGGCAATTTCTGCCAAGCGACCGTTTGCTGTGCTCAGACAAAGCCCTTCTTTGTGTTCTCCTCCCACCCTGCCTTGTGAGACCCTCTTGAAGGTGAACGCTCTGAATGCTGTATTCACAACCGTGGAGACTCTTTAAGGAGGCTGCTCAGAGGATCAAGGGGTACGCTGGGCGGCGGCTGCTGACCCCAGTCTGCCGGGGAAGCGTCTCCAGCCCCCACCAGGCTCCCTGTAGCCAATCAGCCACTTGAAGCCATCTGTCCACTTGCCGTGGTAGCAGAAAGAGTATGCAACATTGCAGGATCACACAGGCATCTTCTTTTTATTTCTGCTTTTGAGGTTTAGCATTTATTTTGCAGAGGTTGTACCTACATGTAGTATTCGTTAAGTAGTCCATGAGGCTAATTACTAAAAAGCTGGAAGAGTTTTCCAGGCCCAGGACATTCTAGCTCCCAGAGGCAGCTGCATGCAACAATTTTAACTTTCTGTTTAAATTTTGTTTTACTTATTATTTATTTGAAAGTCAGAGAGACAGAGACAGAGATCTCCCATCAGCTGGTTCACTCCCCCAGATACCCACAACAGCCAAGGTTGGGCCACACTGAAGCCAAGAGCTCAGAACTCAATGTGGGTTTCCCATGTGGGTGGCAGGGACTCAATTACTTGAGCCATCTCCTGCTACCTCCAGGGTGTTCATTAGCAGGAAGCTAGAGTTGGCGGAGGAGTCAGGGCTTGAATCCCTGTACTCTGACATGGGATGTTGGTGTCCCAAGTGGCAACTTAACTGCTACACCAAACACCCACCCACACCTCTTTCTTTTGATATTTACCTTCATATTTCTAAATAACATGAATGTAGTTCTACTTCTTTATTCTCCATAACGGCTAAAACAAAACACTGGTTTAACTTCGTTTCACAGCATCATCCCCCTGCTACAAACCTACTTACTACCCCCTTCTCTTAGTATAATCATAGAAATACTATAATTTAGAATACATCGATAATCAGTGTTTATATGATTGTGGATCTGTAAATACCACTCACCATGGAACCATGTTATATATTATATACTCTTTCTTTTCTTGTCTTTCACTTTTTTTTTTACCTAGAAGTTAGTGATTATTTTCTTACTTTTCTATGTACTTATCTTTCATCAGAACAGATACGTGAATAAGTATCACCAAAAAGTACTGAGGGAGCCCTTCACTGTGCTTAAATGTCCTCAACCGTGTCATGTATCCTGTCCATGTCCACTTCCCGCAGACATTTCCCATGTGGAACATTCTGACGTGTTCCGCCCCACCTTGCCCTCTGTCCCTGGCATAGTATTGTCATCATGAGACTCTCTTTTTCCCATAATCCCAGGTATTCATTTTACTTCTCTCTTTTTGAGACCTTGCAGGTTTGAAAATCTTTTCAATCTAACCTCACACTAAAGTGGTTGTTTTGCTGGTTAAGAGCCTTTCAATTTGGAAACATTTTCCATACTTACTTAAGTTATTCTTTTTATTGACTTTTCACCCTAAGTTTTTTCTGTTCTTTTCCTGGAACTCTATTTATTTATTTATTTAAGATTTATTTATTTAAGGCCGGCGCCGCGGCTCAATAGGCTAATCCTCCGCCTGCTGCGCAGGCATACCAGGTTCTAGTCCCAGTCGGGGCACCGGATTCTGTCCCGGTTGCCCCTCTTCCAGGCCAGCTCTCTGCTGTGGCCAGGGAGTGCAGTGGAGGATGGCCCAAGTGCTTGGGCCCTGCACCCCATGGGAGACCAGGAGAAGCACCTGGCTCCTGCCTTCGGATCAGCACGGTGCGCCGGCTGCAGCGCGCCGGCCGCAGCAGCCATTGTGGGGTGAACCAACGGCAAAGGAAGACCTTTCTCTCTGTCTCTCTCTCTCCCTGTCCACTCTGCCTGTCAAAAAAAAAAAAAAAAAAGATTTATTTATTTAAGACTCATTTAAGATTTATTTATTTATTTAAAAGAGGTACAGAGAGAAAGACAGACCAAGAGTAAGAGGACTTGGGCCATCTTCCACTGCTTTCCCAGGTGCACTGAGGCTCGGATAGGAAGTAGAGCAGCCAGGACTCAAACCAGCACCCATATGGAGTGCCAGCATTATAGGTGGTGACTTAACCTGGCACTACAATGCCAGCCCCTGGAACTCTGATTATTAGATGTTAGGTAACCTGGATGGATTCTCTGATTTTTCTCACTTTCTTGTTTTCCTCAACTTTATTTTCCAACTCTTCTAATGAGTTTTATATTTATGTCATCACAATTTTTAATCTCCCAAAGTCTTTTTTATTCTATGGTTATTCCATTTTTATGGCATCCTGTTCTTGTTTCATTGATGTAATAACTTTTTTAAAAAAGATTTATTTATTTGAAAGTCAGAGTTACACAGAGAGGGGAAAGGCAGAGAGAGAGAGAGAGAGAGAGGTCTTCCATGTGATGGTTCACTCTCCAATTGGCCACAGTGGCCGGAGCTGCACCAATCCAAAGCCAGGAGCAAGGAACCAGGAGCCCAAGGACTTAGGCCATCTTGTACTGCTTTCCCAGGCCATAGCAGAGAGCTGGATCAGAAATGTAGCAGCCGGGTCTTGAACCAGTGCCCATATAGGATGCCCGTGCTTCAGGCCAGAGTGTTAACCTGCAGCACTACAGTGCCAGCCCTGATGTAATAACTTTTAAAATTTGCTTTTTATGAGGCTTAAAGAGACAAGTTATTCTGCCATGGTGGCTTGGATGCTGGCAGAAGACATTGAGAGTCCTGAGTGAGAGACGAAGAACCTGATCACTCACAGCAATGGCAGAAGTCAGATCATGAGCATCTGTAGCCTTTCCTGAGCGCCAGTTCCCACAGGGCAACACCTGCACAGCAGGTTGTATTATAGGACAGGAAGACCAAGCATAGGGAGCCCTAATCTTTTATAATGGATAGTAAGCCTTTCTGACATGTGTTCCAGAATTAGACAATATACCGCACAGTAAATAAACTGCAGAAGGCGGCAGTATATTTTTCAAGGTCATTTTTCTGTACAAATTATCTTGCAAAGATAGCCCAGAAAATCACTCAGTGCCTCTGCTGGAAAGACAGGCAGAACTGGAGACGCAGAGAGAATTATCTCACAAAACTTGACTGTTGTGTTTTATCTTACGTATTAAACAGCTTGCTTAAATGCTTGGTGATCCTTGGCTGTCTTCTCATTCTTAAGGAACTCTGGTATGGGTGGAAGCGTCACTGCCTGGGTTTTGAGAGCCAAGTGCTAGAAGAAAATTGGTGGGGGATCATGCAGTAGGAAAACTGGTGTCAACATTTAGGATGTGAGCTTTTACTTAAGCTCCATTTTTCAAAATAATCACTTTTGCTTTCGACTTTGTCTGATGTCCCTCAGTCCAGAGTACTTGAATCAGGGCTCTTTCACATGGCGATGAGATGTAAGTTTAGAATAGTAAACAATTTCAAGGACAGTACAACAAAATGTAAACTACATCATTAATAATGTTTGTACTGATTATGTTTTAAGATAATTTTTAGATATATTGGGTTAAATTAAATATATTATTGAAGTTAGGCTGATTTTGCTTTTTCTGTTTTTGAAAACATGTGGCTACCAGGAAATGCTGAGACTTGGAGGACTCCCTCAGTGCTGGTGGCTAACACTCAACCACATGTCTACTGCAGTCAGAGGAGTTAGTTTCTGCAGGTAGTTGGGGCCTTCCCCACGCCTTCCCAGCAACTCCTCCTTCCATCCTTTGATTCATGTGATTAGATGGGACCCACCCAGGTTCTGGGGATTGAAGCATCGACACCTTTGGGTCCCATTATTCTGTTTAGCATGCTGGTTATTCTGTCCATTTTATAAATGGCAAAAGTGAGGCACAGAGAAGTCAGACAACACACTCTGCCAAGAGTCAGAGCCTTTGGCGCTGCGTTGGGTCTTGGATGCCTAGGAGGTAGGAACAACAGCAACAACAAAATAGGGGAAATCTTTTTCTTAAGTGACAGAGGCAAAAGTCACCTTCTGTCAGCCCTTGGGAATGAGAGCTGCATTCCTGTTGAAGGCTTATCTCTGTTATTGTTGAATGGTTAGATAATGAGAGCAGAAGGAACATCCTTCTTTTGTTGTTCAGTGACTTAAATCCTGGAAGGCCCATTCCTGAGTGTATAGGATTCAGGAAAAGCCAATGGACATGGGTCTGTGTGAAATTGATAAAACTGCCTGACCCCCAGGGAGTGGAGGATGGAGAGCTAGGTCCCTTATCGCCTTCCTGACACATCAGTTTGGTGAAGGCTTTGTTTCTGAGCTGGACAAAATGTCAGAAAGGATGTTCCTGATGTGACAGAAAGAAAACGGAACCTGGTCTCTGGACACGTGGGTTCTCAACCTGCCCAGGGCTGCCTCTTCACCTCACGGAAGACTGGTTGTGTGTCTGAAATTAATACATGTCTAAGCATTCAGAAACTTTTCAGTATGAAGATTTTCAAGCACACATAACTGTGGAAAGAACAGTATGATGAACACACCCATCATCTATATTGAACAGTTGTCAACTTTGTTTTCTATTTGCCTGTTTCTATATACATGTACACATATGTGTGTATATTTAGTTTTTAGACACTTGCTAATTCACTTAAATGTTTACAACATCATGACACTTAACTCCTAAATACATTAGCATCCATCTCCTAAGAATGTGGTCATTTTCCAAAATGAGTGTAGTATCATCACCATTGTATCTGTCTGTCTGTCTCCTTCTGTGTCTTTGCCTTGAAAATTAAGAAGAAAAGTACGTGTATATCTTTGTATTCTTTTTAATGAGAAAATGGGCGGACATTGTGGCACAACAGGCTAAGCTGCTGCTTGGGATGCCCACATCCCTCATTGGAGTGTCTGGGTTCCAGTCCCCCCTGGCCTCGGATTTCACCTTCCTGCTAATACACATCGTGGGAGGCAGCAGATGTTGGCTCAAGTACAGGAGTCCCTACCACCGGTGTGGGAGACCTGGATGGAGTCCTGGACTCCTGGTTTCAGCCTGGCCCAGTCCTGGCTCTTGCATGCATTTGGGGAGTGAACCAGTGGATATAAAATCTCTCTCTCTCTCTCTCTCTCTCTCTCTCTCTCTCTCTCTTTAAAATAAAAATAAACACATAAAACTGTTAAAAAAAAAAAAAAGAAAAAGTAGCAAGTGCTGATGTGAGAAAAGCAACACTGCACACTGTTGGTGGAAATGTGAATTGGAAGTCGTTATTGGGACCAGTTTGGAGACTCCTTAATGGTAAAAATAGAACTGCTATGTCTGGGTGGGCATCCAAAGGAAGTGAAATCAGGCTCTAAAACAATATCTATACTCCCATGTTCAAGGCACAAGAGCCAAGACAGGAAAGCAACTTCAAGATCTATCAATGCATGAGGGGATAAAGAAAAATGTGATCCATATGACATATAATTATATGTATTATGTGATATATAATAGGATATTACCCAGCCTTTAAAAAGGAAGAAATCCTGCTATTGGCAACAAAATGGATGAACCTGGAAGACATTATTCTAAGTTTAAAAAAAAAAAAAAAAACAAGAAACAGAAGGACAAATGCTTCATGTTCTCACACGTGGAATATACAAAAGTCAAACTCATAGGAGCAGAGAGTAGAAAGGAGATTACTGGAAGCTGGGGGAGGAGGAAACAGAGTGATGCTGGTCAGAGGGAATAAAGCTTAAGTTAGTTATGCAAAGTGAATAAATTTAGACATCTAACGTATAGCACTGTGACTATAGATAACAAATTATGTGAGGTGATGATCCGCTAACCAGCTTGCCTGTGATGTTTACTTCACAATGCATATGTATTTCAAAGCATCAAGCGGTATACTTCAAGTGTATCTAAGTTTTAAACTATTTGTTTAAAAGGCAGAGAGAGACAGAAACAGAGAAACAGGACAGAGATCTCCTGTCCATTGGTTCACTCCACAAATGCCTGACAGAGGAGGTCACTGTCCCAAGTGGTGTGCTGCTATGCCTCACACCTGCCCCAAATGTACATAATTTTTTGTCAGTTATAACTCAATAAAGCTGAAAAAAATTATGAAGTGCAAAGGACTAGAAATTATCTAGGAACAGAGAGACAATCTATCAGAGATTACTAACCTGGAGTCTGTGGTTAGAATTCAGGGTCCAAGAACTTAGATGAGAAATTTTCTTTTTTCATGTTTATTTCCATTTTTTCATGTTTTTTTTCCCATTTTTATTTCCATTTTTTCAATTGGGCATGTGGATAAAACATTATAAATCAATATTTAACAAATGCTTTATTGATGTTTATCATGTATGCAGAAAAACAGCTAATCACATAAATAAGCAGTTGTTGAGTTTTCACAAATTGAACACATCTGTGTAATCTTCACCCATGATAACAAGCAGAACATTTATAAGTACACTTTAAAAAAAAAAAAAAAAAAACTCCGCGAGTGAGATCCCAGTGAAAAGAACAGGTCATCAAAGAAGGAGGTACCTTTCTTTGAAGGGAGGAGAGAACTTCCACTTTGACTACGACCTTGTCTAAATATGATCAGAGTCGGTGAACTCAAAAGGCTTCCATAGCCTTGGCAACTCATGACAAGAGCCTAGGGTGATTACTGACGCCATAAACAAAAGTGTCAATTTGTTAAGTCAACAACAGGAGTCACTGTGCACTTACTCCTCATGTAGGATCTCTGTCCTTAATGTGCTGTACATTGTGATTTAATGCTATAACTAGTATTCAAACAGTATTTTTCACTTTGTGTTTCTATGTGGGTGCAAACTGTTGAAATCTTTACTTAATATATGCTAAACTGATCTTCTGTATATAAAGAGAATTGAAAATGAATCTTGATGTGAATGGAAGGGGGGAGGGAGAGGGAAAGGGGAGGGTTGCGGGGGGGAGGGAAGTTATGGGGGGGGACACTATTGTACTCCATAAGCTGTACTTTGGAAATTTATATTCATTAAATAAAAGTTAAAAAAATTAAAAAATAAATAAAAAACTGAGACAGAAAAATTGTACGTATTTTGCAGGTACCATGTGATATTCCAATGCATGCCTATGCTGTTTAACATTCACATCAGGATAAACACATCTACATCCTCAATCATTTGTCATTTATAGTTGTAGTGAAAACACTAGAAGTCCTATCTTCTTCTGGTTTTTCTTCTTTTAAAAAACGCAGCACATTACTGTCATTATCTATAGTCTCTCCACTGTGAAATAGAACTTGCGACTCTGTTTTTATTAGGCTTTCATGCCATTCCATTGTGAGTGTAGGGGTGCACATCAGCTTCCCACATGACCTGTGACCCTACCTCCTGAGGGTCACACCCCTGTGCAGTCCCTTCCCACACTGCTCTTTTTTTTTTTTTTTTAATTATTTGACAGATAAGTTAGACATTGAGAGAGAGAAAGAGAGAGAGAAAAGTCTTCCTTCTGCTGGTTCACCCCCCAAATGGCCGCTACAGCCGGCACTGCACCGGCATTGCACCGATCCGAAACCAGGAGCCAGATGCTTCCTCCTGGTCTCCCACGCAGGTGCAGGCGCCGAAGCACTTGGGCCATCCTCCACTGCACTCCCGGGCCACAGCAGAGCGCTGGACTGGAAGAGGAGCAACCGGGACTAGAACCCGGTGCCCATATGGGATGCCGGCGCTGCAGGTGGAGGATTAACCAAGTGAGCTACGGCACCGGCCCACACTGCTCTTGAGCAGCCAAGAGAGCACAGGCGAAGCGCCCCTTGGTGGCTCCTGATTTGGGGTTATGACAGATTGTGGCTTCTGTCCTAGGATTGTGGCTCCTGTTCTGTTTGCCAACACTCACTCTGAGGGAAGCCAGCTGCCATGTATTGACATGTGACAAGGAACCAAAGCAGCAGCCCGGAGCCAGCAGGGAACCCAGAGCTGCCAACAGCCTCATGAACGGGCTTGGAAGTAGATCTTCCAGCCTTCACGCGTCTGCCCAACAGCATGACTGCAGCCCCCTGGGAGACTACAGGCAGAAATTCACAGCTAAGCAGCTCCTGGCTTCCCTGCTTCGGGCACAGCGTGAAAATGTTTGTTAAGTTGCTAAGTTCTGTGATGAGGCAGGAGATAACTAACCCAACTGGGCAGCAAGCACCATTAGCAGTTCCTGTGATTTGGTCACACACAGCGATCAAAAACACTTTCATATCGTATTTGTCGCAGAAAAAAATCAATATCTTTTATGTGCTTCACCATGTTGAAATTACAGTAGAACTTGTTTTTTATACAATAATAAAGATGTATATCATCTTATTACAAAAACTTTTGGTGAGTTTCAAAATAATTGATGCCTTTATAATCCTTTGTATGTATTTAAAATTTTGCATTTGCGTTAGCCTAGTTGTTAAGCTGCCGCTGGGGTCCTCTGTATCCCGTATCAGAGTTCCTGGGTTCGATACCCAGCTCCGTCCCCAATTCCAGCTCCCTGCTGATAGGCATCCTGGGAGGCAGAGGATGACGGCTCAAATGATTGGGTCTCTGCCTCCCACTTGAACTGTGTTACTGACTTCCGGCTTTAGCTCATGTTAGGGGCTGTTGTGGACATGTGGAAAGTGAAGCAGTGGGTAGGAGCGATCTCCCTCTCTTTAATAAAATTTTAAAAGTAAGTGTAAAAATACTGCTTTGACAGTGGATCCTGTAAAATTCACACAGGAGGGTTAGGAAACCTGGATTGCAAGTTATGGTCTTCTCTTGCTCATGTTCAAAGCAACCAAAGACACGTCCCAGTAGCCCCAGTGAGTTCTGTACAGACCACCCAGAACCCGGGTGTTCCCGGGCTGGGGCGGATGCCTGGCCACAGGGACACCTCCCGCCCCGCTGGGGCGCTGGGCGATCCCCTTTTTGGAGCAGTGTCCCGAGGAGGAGGGAAGTGTGGCTTCAGCATCAGGGACAGCTCTAGCCCCTGAGCAACTCCTGCCCGCAGTCTGCACGGACCTCTGCCCGCCCCTTTCCATCCCGTGTCAGAACCGCTCTGTTCACTGGCCGCGCCGCAAAAGGCCCAGGAATGCGGGCAATGTGCTGACAGCCACGTGAGCGGCAGCACAAAGCGCCGGCTGTGCTGAGCGCCAGGAGCCGGGGGCTTCTTCCCGGGGCGGCCCAGAGGAAGGAGCTGAATGTGCAGCTCCGGGTCCGCGTTTCCTGGCCAGGACAATGGAGAGCTCTGCCTCTCCCCTCAGTCCTCAGGATCTGCATCCTCCACATGTTCAGGCGACTGCCCCAGGGCTGCCCTTTATGGAGGGGTGAGGGAACCCTCCATGGTGAGACCTTGTGCCCCTGGTGTGGTAGAACCAGAAGGCGGCCAGAGAATGCCGGCCACCTTCTTGCCTCAGCCCCATTCTACAGATGCGAATGTCAAGACCAAGAAAGGTGCAATGTCTTCCTGAGGCCAAGAGATTTGCTTGCCAAGTGCAGGGTCAAAACCCAGCTGTCAGGCCAGCCTGTTTCTCTTGTTGACTGTCGCATGTCTCAGGCCTGGCAGAGGCCCCAGACGCAGAAACGTGTTGAAGGAATGAGTGAGCGCGCCCATCTGGGTGTTCTTCCACTTGCAACCGGGACATGGAAAACCGTGCACATGGGTGGGCCCCTTCCTTGTAATTGGCTGTGTGTCAGAGCTGATTGCCTCGTCATCTCTCTTTCCCCTTTGCTCTACTCCCGCATCTAAACAGTTCCTTTTTTTTTTTTTTTTTGCCAAGATTCTAGGTCACAAGAGTGAATGTCATTGTGAATTTATTGCAAAATCTTAGGTCATTATTATTTGTACTTTAGCTTTAAGAGGAAGCTGTGTTCCAGGCCTGTTACAGCATCGCCTGGCCTGCAGTGCAGTGGGTAGGGGACCTCCTAGAGGTGAAAGGTGGAGACTGTGGCATGCCCCGGGAGAGGTAGAGGGGAAGGAAGCAGATGCCGTTGCTCTGAGCCGACCCTGGGCTGTGAGCCTCTCCCCGTAGCTTGGCTGCCCACAGTGGTGCCGTCCATGTAGCACACACAGTAGGTACCTGGTAAAGCATGGTGGGCTTGCTGAACGACTGGCAGAGCAGCGAAATCACCTGAGTAGCTGACATTGCAGGTGGCCACTGCAGTGCCCCAGTCTTCTCCCCCTGGGCATGCACCGGGCCACCAAGGACAGAGGTGCTTTCTGAGCCACGCTGGAGCCAGCTCTCCCACCTGCCTTTCTGGGTTCCAATGCTGAGCACATGAGGAGCCCCGGTGGGGCTGTAGTGCACACATGGGCATCCAGGTGCCTTGCCAGCATCCACCTGTCTAGTTAGCCAATAGGGGCCGCAGACCTCCGCTGAGAGCAGACAGCCCGCCCCAAAGCTGAGGCTTCACCATCTCCAAGCTGAAGACGTTTGCTTTCTCCACATCCATTATCAACAGCAGAAGCTAGGGTGGATTTAGAGTCACAGTGTGGCTTTTTTTTTTTTTTTTTTTTTTTTACTTATTTGACAGGTAGAGTTAGAGAGAGAGAGAGAGAAAGAGAGAAAGAGAGAAAGGTCTTCCTTCCGTTGGTTCACCCCCCAAATGGCCACTAAGGCCTGCGCTGCACCAATCCGAAGCCAGGAGCCAGATGCTTCCTCCTGGTCTCCCACGCAGGTGCAGGTGCCCAAGCACTTGGGCCATCCTCCACTGCCTTCCCGGGCCACAGCAGAGAGCTGGACTGGAAGAGGAGCAGCCAGGATTAGAACCCGGTGTCCATGTGGGATGCCAGCATCATAGGCAGAGGACTTAGCCAAGTGAGCCATGGCGCTGGCCCCACGGTGTGGCTTTTAAAAGCTGTTCCTGGATTGAGGTTTTTCAATTGTACCTTCCTCAAAAAAAATGCATACATATGGGAGGGTACTTTCTTTTCTTTTCTTTTTTTTTTTTTTTTTGGAAAGGCAGAGTGGACAGTGAGAGAGAGAGAGAGAGGTCTTCCTTTTCTGTTGGTTCACCCCACAATGGCTGCTGTGGCTGGTGCACCGCGCTGATCCCAAGCCAGGAGCCAGGTGCTTCCTCCTGGTCTCCCATGCGAGTGCAGGGCCCAAGCACTTGGGCCATCCTCCACTGCACTCCTGGGCCACAGCAGAGAGCTGGACAGGAAGAGGAGTGACCGGGATAGAATCCGGCGCCCCGACCGGGACTAGAACCTGGTGTGCCGGCGCCACAGGCAGAGGATTAGCCTAGTGAGCTGTGGCGCCGGCCAGGAGGGTACTTTCAAAAGTTTAAAGATATAGGCTGGCATTGTGGTGTAGTGGGTAAAGCCACCCCCTATGTTGGGTGCCAGTTTGTGTTCCATCTGCTCCACTTCCTATCCGGCTCCCTGCTAATGGCCTAGAAAAGCAGCACAAGATGGCCCAAGTGCTTGGGCCTCTGCCACCCACAGGCAAGACCTGAATGAAGCTCCTGGCTCTTGGCTTCGGTCCGGCCCAGGTCTAGTCATTGGGAAGTGAACCAGTGGCTGGAAGATCTCACTCTTGTTTCCTATTATCTCTCTCTAATTCTGCCTTTCAAATAAATAAATATATCTTTATAAAAAATTAATGGGCTGGCACTGAGGCTCAATAGGCTAATCCTCCGCCTGCGGCGCCAGCACCCCGGGTTCTAGTCCCATTCGGGGTACCGGATTCTGTCCCTGTTGCCCCTCTTCCAGTCCAGCTCTCTGCTGTGGTCCGGGGAGGCAGTGGAGGATGGCCCAAGTGCTTGGGCCCTGCACCCGCATGGGAGACCAGGAGAAGCACCTGGCTCCTGCCTTCGGATCAGCGCGGTGTGCCGGCCGCAGCGGCCATTGGAGGGTGAACCAACAGAAAAGGAAGACCTCTCTCTCTCTCACTGTCCACTCTGCCTGTCCAAAAAAAAAAAAAAAAACATGGAAAATGAACATCATGAGGAAGCTCTGTATGAATTTAAAATTTTTTGCATCAAAATAAAACCCTGGAGGCCGGCGCTCTGGCACAGTGGGTTAATGCCCTGGCCTGAAGTGCCGGCATCCCATATCAGCTGCTCCACTTCCAATCCAGCTCTCTGCTGTGGCCTGGGAAATCAGTACAAGATGGCCCAAGTCCTTGGGGCCCTGCACCCATGTGGGAGACTTGGAAGAAACCCCTGGCTCCTAGCTTCGGATCGGCGCAGCTCTGCCGGTTGCAGCCAATTGGGGAGTGAACCAGCGGATAGAAGACCTCTCTCTCTCTCTCCCTCTGCCTCTCCTCTTTCTGTGTAACTCTGACTTTAAAATAAATAAATAAATATTTAAAAAAAATAAAACTATGAATTCCATTTTCTACTTTTTTTTAAGATTTATATATTTGAAAGGCAGAGAGAGAGAGACATCCTTCATCTGCTAGTTTGTTCCCCAAATGGCCTCAACAGCCAGATCTGGGTCAGGCCTAAGCTAAGAGCAAGAAACTCCATCCTAGTGAACCATATAGGTAGCAGGGGCCTAAGTACTTGGATCATCTCCCACTGCCTTCCCAGTCACATTAGCAAAAAGTTAGATCGGAAATGGAGCAGCCAGTTTTGGCCCT
Source organism: Oryctolagus cuniculus (assembly GCF_051225735.1). Lineage (NCBI taxonomy): Eukaryota > Metazoa > Chordata > Mammalia > Lagomorpha > Leporidae > Oryctolagus > Oryctolagus cuniculus. The sequence continues at coordinate 75,287,900 of NC_142880.1, forward strand.
CTGACATGGCTGGTGTCACAGTTGGTGGCATAATCTACTGCACCACAATGCTCAATTCTTCCACAAACTTTTTAAGTACACTTCTACATATATTCTATATGTAACATTATATATATAGTCTACTATTTTTATTTAAAAATATTCCCATAAAAATCAAACAAGAAAAAATTCTATTTTAGGTTGTTTCTTTTTCCAGTCTCTCCAAACACTTGGATGCATGCTAAGTTGATGAGTTCATGAGTTGGATGCAGTACATGTTTTGAATTTCTATAAAACCTTTGGGAGGCTACCTCGGATAAAACAGGTTTTTCTTCCTGTGATATATTTGAGAAGGAAGGAAAAACAGGAGGCGTGTGCCCCTAAATAGGTAAGATAATGTGGTTTTAGCAGTTCAGACAAATTAATGTTTATTGGCATTTTACTGGATTCAGGGCCCTGAGTAGTGCCTTGGAGAGTCAAGCAATGAGAAATCCCCATAGAAAAGGATTTATGCCATGGGTACTTATGATCAATTATATGCACAATAGGTAAAGTGCACACACAAGAGAGTGCATGTAGAAAAAGCCTGATGATTTACGGGAATGCATTCTAGAGTGACAAAAGGCCATTTGGATGCAATGAGGGGGTTAAAGAATGAGTGAGAGGTAAAACCCAGAAGACAACGAGTGTAGGCATTGAGAGATAAAAAGGTGAGTCCAGGAATGAAATGAATGGCAGGGGCAAAGAAAGAATGACCTTTCTCCAAACAGGATGTACAGAACCCTATCTACCATATAACTATTCATATCCTCTCTTGCTCTTGCTCACTCCCTCTCTCCAGGCTCCCGAGAGACAAGCTATCGTAGAAACAGTGCACACAGCTGACAGGGAGTGAGGAGAATGATTATATAATTATTATAATATATAATATAATAAATATATATTTTTATATCTACATATTTTTCTGTATAATGAATATTTATAATTAATATTATATAATTAGGCCCTCTGACCTAATTCTTTTCTCACCTTAAAATCTCTGTCTTTACTCTCCCTACGTGGTTTTCCGTGTCCTCGGCTCCTTAATGAAAATGATAGATGTCGAGGTGAGAGAAGGCAAAAGAGGGTATCTAAGGGCTGCATTGTTGTCCTCAGTCCATCCACAGATCTAGCTCTGCTCGGAATGGCAACGTGAAGCCTTGGTCAGACTCCTCTGAGAGGCTGTCTGACCTTCTGGAGGGTGCGCTTCTTGGCCATTCGTCTGCAGCAGTATCCTTCCTGTTTTCCCCTAGCCTTTACGTTATCTATGTTACTGCCGAGTCCCATTATTTCCTCTCTCTCCACCACCAGCTTATTTTAGCTGCTTATTCTTGCCTGACTGTTGCCGTTTTACAAACTTCCCACATATGTCCCCTTTGGCATTTTTCCAGCTGTTTTTCTTCTTAACTCCTGTTTTGTACAGAGTTCATAAAGATGTATATTTGTTACATAGACAGAACCCACTCCCACAGGCACGTGTCTCAGAAAGCATCTCAAGGCCCCAGGCATCAAGTCCCACCCTGTAACCTGGCCGGCAAAGCTCAGTTAAGACTTGCCCTTCTAGGCTGGTGCCGTGGTTCACTAGGCTAATCCTCCACCTGCAGCGCTGGTACCCCGGGTTCTAGTCCCGGTTGGGGCACCGGATTCTGTCCCGGTTGCTCCTCTTCCAGTCCAGCTCTCTGCTGTGGCCCGGGAGTGCAGTGGAGGATGGCCCAAGTGCTTGGGCCCTGCACCCACATAGTAGACCAGGAGAAGCACCTGGCTCCTGGCTTTGGATTGGCGCAGTACGCTGGCCATAATAGCCATTTGGGAGGTGAACCAACAGAAGGAAGACCTTTCTCTCTGTCTCTCTCTCTCACTATCCACTCTGCCTGTCCAAAAAAAAAAAAAAGAATTGCCCTTCTGATCAGAGATTCTATTTAAAGCAATTGGAACAGCATCCTGAGAATGGCCTCCAGCTTCCCTTTCCTTCTTGTTTGTCCAGCGAGGTAATGGTCATCCTTGTTGTTATTGCAGTCTGTTTGCTTATGCGTTCATTGAACAATTGTTTACATCTTCCGTGTGTCTTGTATTGGAGATATAATATGAGTGAGGTAGCTTGGTCCAGGATATAAGTAAGACTGAAAAGGACAGGAGAGGAGGGGAAGAAAGGGGAAAAAAGGAAGGAAGGGAGGGACAGAGGGACGGAAGGAGGGAAGGATGAAGGGAGGGTTACATAGTTCCTAGACTCAATGATCTCATAGTCTAGAGCAGAAGATGATGTTATTCAAATAGTTAGTGCAGCTACAAAATTACTGCTAGGCTCACTACTATGCAGAGAACACTCATTATGCTTTCTTTGTTGTAGGGAGCAGCCCTGATGTGCAGGGGTCACACTGATGTGTCTGGGGACTGGAGGAAGAGGGGGCTGGCTGTGCTGAGGCCGGTGGTGGAAGAGCAGCCCAGGCACAGCACATGGCGCTTGCACGGGCCTTGAGGTGAGAAGAGGCAGGATTAGTTGTTCTAGGAGCTGGAAGACCAATGTGATTGTGTGGGAAGAAGGAGATAAGCCAGGATGGAGAGGTGTGGTAAGTGATAAGGCTGTGTCAAAAATGGTCGGGCTCCACCAGACAAGGTTCCGTTTCACAGGGAACTCTAAGGGTTTCTAGCCTAACTCAGAGAACTATGGGCCGACAGCCAAGCACTAACTGGATGCTGAGGAGAATGGATTGGGTTGGGGAAAGAACAAGGAAGAGCCAGGGGAGTGGGCAGGATAGGGGAGGGGGGAAGATGATGTAAGTTTGGGTGGTAGCATCAGAGTTGGCAAGAAGTAGGTTTGAGAAATATCTAGGACATAAAATCTTTTTTTAAATATTTTATTTATTTATTTGAGAGGTAGAGTTACAGACAGTGAGAGGGAGAGACAGAGAAAGGTCTTCCATCTGTTGGTTCACTTTCCAAATGGCAGCAATGGCGGGAGCTGCGCCAATCCGAAGCCAGGAGCCAGGTGTTTCTTCCCAGTTTCCCATGCGGGTGCAGGGACCCAAGAACCTGGGCCATCTTCTACTGCTTTCCCAGGCCATAGAGAGCTGGGTTGGAAGAGGAGCAGCCGGGACTAGAACCGGCGCCCATATGGGATGCCGGTGCTGCAGGCAGAGGATTAACCTACTATGCCATGGCGCCAGCCCCTGGGACATAAAAATATGAGAATTTGGTGACAGCATTGATCTAGGTGATGAAGAAGAATGCTCGGTCAAGAACTGCTATTATCTTTCTGCTTGGGTCACTCAGTATTTGCATGGAGTCACTCACTCAGCTCTTCACCCCAGAGTAGTGAGTGAAGCTGTTCTGGAAGAGTCTCTCCCCTCACCAGCACCCACCCCAGGAGTATCAGGGCACAGGGGTGTTCTGGAGGAGCACTGTATCACAGGGGCAGGGAAATTCATGATGGCGTTTCCAGAGTGTGCTAAAGGACAGGGCCCTTGAACTCCTGGAACAAGGGAGGCTCCGTTCAGCTAGAGATCAAGTCTTCCAGGCAAGAGACCTCCTGAAACACACGGTCCTGGGCTACTAACTGCACACGTGTCATGTACCACGCAGGGCCCACTCACTGCTGTCCTTTACTCAGTCTGCTGGCCACAGAAGGAGCCCAAGGCCAGGTCTCAAGGTGAATGCCAACAAACCCCCTGCTCCTCTTTCCTCAGAGCCCTCCTACCTAAGCCTGCGTAAGCCTAAACACAAATGCCTCATCCTAAACACTGACTAGGGCAAGAGTACTTGACTCCCTCTCTGCTGGTGAAAAACACAGAGAGGCCAGTTACAGGTTGTTGCAGGAGCACAGGTGATCCCTTTACAAACCTGGACACGTCCCCTTCTGACCTTGTGAACTCTAAAAATGTGACATCTACATCCTTTTTCAGACAACAGAACGCGATTCCCTTCATGGGGCCTCTCGCCTACAAATATGATCCATCTGCTTTAAAGCCCCATCTTTGTGGCAAGAGGTGGAAGAAAAAATGCTTCAAGTCACTCTCGAATGGCTGCCCTCTCTTTCTCTCTGCCTCCCTTTCTGCAGTTCAAATCAAAACCCATCAGCTTCATCAACAAAGCCTTCTGCTGCACCTGCTACGCTGCCAGTGAAATTCAGATTTGGGAAGACCTCCAGCTATCTCCCAAAATCAAGTCTCCCCCTGTGCCTAGCCTCATGACCAGACTACATTTCCCAGATTCCCTTGTAGTTGTGCGTGGCTCTAGGATTACGTTCTCGCCAGTCGATGTGAGCTCCACTTCCAGGCCAGATCCTCCAAATCCTCTCACTGCTGGCTGGCCAGGAAGTTGATGCCGCAGCTGGCTTTGGAATCTCCTTGGTGAAGATGGCAGAGCAGCCATCAGCCTAGGTCCCTGGGTGGCTGAGGATAGCTGCTTCGGTGGTTACATGAGACGGAAATAACTTCTTTATGCCGCTGTGTTTCTGAAACCTAATCACTGCCATTAGTACTTTAAAGAGTAAAGCACTGCTATGTGTATTTTATGCAGCTCATCAGATATTTCTGTACCATAATGCCCATGGATTATGTGGCTCTCTATCAGCCCCTCGTGCCTCATTTAACTGTACTACTTAAGCGAGTTAACAGACTAGTAACTCGAGGTAGCTCTCCCACTAAGCTTTCAGCTTCTTAGAGAAAGACTGTACTATACTTCATTCTTGCCCAATCCATAGTCTCTAGCATAATGCTTGGCATATAGGGAATTCCAGTAGATAAACGCTGAATGAATGTTATTGCTTAGGAAACACTGTGTGGTGGGCTTGCCTCTGTTCTCACGTAACCGTCCAGCGTGTGGGGATGATGGACCTGTTCTTTCTCGTGATGCTTTCTTTGCTTGGAGGCTGACACATAGGGAAGAGGAAGACTAATGGCACAGCCCAGTTAAAACTGTGTCTACTGCTACAATTTGGACAGCCTCCTTATGTAATGTTTAGTCTTTTGAGATAATGACTCTTATTTATACCCACTCAAATTCCTCCAAGATGGTGTCTGGTATGTGAAAGGAAAAGCACTGGAGTGAAAGGGTCCCAACCCCATTTGCTGTCCTCCTACTCCTAGGGAGCTGTGGCTGTGAGAATTTGATCCCCAGGGGGCTGTCTCTGAGTTTGTTCTCAGCTTCATCAGGTTCCTGGGGCTGCTTCCTGTTGACTGTCAGGGCAGACTTCCTGAGGCACATCACTCTTCCTTACCCCTTATTTTGTGATCATCTCATCACCAACCTTGGTGGCCCCAAGGATGAGTCTAGGTCGCTCTCTCTTTCTCTCTCTCCTTCCCTACATGGTTTCCATGCCCCAGAGGAAGCAGGGGGAGACGCAGGAGTACCATCTAGACCCTCTGTCTGGCCACACTGCTCTCCTAACTCAGATGAGCCGTCCCTTGTTGGCATGGGATCCGTTGTACAAAGCCCTCTAACTGATTTCTAACAGGAACTGAAATTCAAGCCCAGAAAGGGGAATTCAAAACCCACATGTCTGGCAGCTTTCTTTGTCTATCTTTGTCTTTTTGCTTCCCACATTCAACACGAAGTCAAAAGGGATAGATTTCGCCTTCTCCTGGCTCATCAGAGCCTCCTCTACCCAGGAGCCTCTCAGCCTGGCTATCAGAGCAGAAGGCTCTCCGACTCAGAGCTCACTCCTTGGTGCACAGAAACACGCTGCAGGTGTAGTTCTCAGTACGTTAAATGGGAGACAGGGAATTTGAGAAATCCTTTCCCTGTCATAAACATGACTTTTAAGCCCTTTTAGAAAACTCCTATTTTTTTTTCATGTCAGATGTTAACAAATCTGCAAATATTGATGAAACTCAAGTGAACAAATCTTTCAAAAAGATGTCATTGTGGACTTGTACATGCTTCCTGCATGCCTTTTATCAAAGAACCCCTAAATAATTAAAGCAGTCTCTGGAATACACATACTTTCAGTTGACCAGAAATTTGTATCCTAGGAAAACAAACAAACAAACTTCTGTTAAAATGACATTTGGGACTTGGAACATCAACTTGTAAAAATAGGATGTGTAGAGAATGAGAGGACCATGATCTCATCTACTGCCGTGGTCTTTATCAAGACAGGTTTCTGTTGCTTAATAGTTGGCTCCCTCTCCCCCCCCTCCCCCCCCCACCCCTCCTTAAACTATAGGATATACAGTCCTCTTGGCAAAGAATCCCTATTGGCTCTGATTTCTTCTCAAGTTAGGACAGAGGATTCTGTGCAAACTAAATCAGAACACAGTAGACAAGAATTTGGTAGGTAGTTGCAGTGGTCTCCTGGGCTATCCAGGAGGTCATTAAACTAAAGACGACCTGAATTATCACATGACGTGTTTATCTTTTCTCCTTTCAAAAACAACATTAATCAAGTCTAATTATTCAAGTGAGGCAATCTAACACAGACATCTTTTAAAAAGATAAGGAGATTAAAGCCTCACAAATATAAATATACTGGGATCTATGATTCACTCTGATATTACAATAATAGCACTTTGTTTTAAAGAAAATTGAAGTACATAATATCAAATCTTCACAGTAACTCAATGAAGTTCTCACATTTACAGTTTCTCTTTGCATGTGAAGAAATTTAGCTTGGGAGTGCTCAAGAAGTTTCATCAAAGTCCACAGATAGGCAGCAAGTAGTGAAGGCAGTCAGGATTTAGGCCCAAGGCTTCCACTTGTTGGGTCTATTTTCATTTCACTACGCAGACCATCAGTCCTTGGGTCTAAATGTTATTCCTCCTGATCTCTATCATCAGGGGTGTGTATGTGTGCGTGTGTGTGTGTGTGTGTAAGATCATTGTTGGCATGTTAATAGACCAGAGCCCAAATGGATCATGATACTCTACAGACTACCATTACGTAGCAATTGGCTTATTAGTAATTTAAATCTTTCTGTAAAGTAATCCCACGCTTACCACACTTACTTTAAGACATATGCTTTGTGATGATCAGGGTTGCAACCTAATGGGAAAAAAAATTGAATTAAATGTTTTTTGTGTTTGTTTTGCTTTGTTTCAGTGCCAGCTTAATACTGGCATTGCTGGGAGGCTTTGCCACAGACATCGACTGTGTCACCTGCATCATTTGTGTGCGCTGTGGACACCTGCCCAGGCTTGTCTTCCCAGGATCTTTGTGAGAAGGTAGGGAATGAGCAACATGGGGCAACATGCAGAGTTCGTCTTCCCACTGAGTTCCCTAGTCTTGTCAAGCCAAACAAATATTGCAGAAAATGCGCTTACGTGTTAATCAGTTTGTCGGTGTTCTGCTCCTTTTCCTGTGTAACAGTGTGTAAGTTCTTACAAATTTAATTTGGCGGAAATCACAGGCCAATTTTCTGAAAACAAGAAGAGGAAGAGGAGGAGGAGTGAAGAGATCTGTTTCTCTCTTGAAATACTCTGAAAATCTTTGTAGCGTGATATTCTTCAAACACTGGCCTGACCTGCTCATTTTTGCTACAGAGTCAAGGCAGCCCCCATCTACTCCTATCCTTTCCTTTGTCTTCTGATTTTACTTTTCCTGGACAGAACATCCATTAGTCCCTGCTGGTGCATGTAACCCAAGCAATACTTCATCACTTTATTAATTTAAAACATTACTACTAGCTTACATCTTCATTGTGTGAAATGTAATTTAGTTCTAGAATTGATCAAATACAGCCACCTCCATTTAACCGGCCCCACGTGAAAGTGCATTAATGGACTTGTGCTTTCTCTGAGCAGAGCCATTTCTGCCCTGTTCCTACATGCGGTCTGAGATCCTCTCGCCAGCTGAAATTTCCTAGCAGTGCTCCAATAGACTCTTCACTATCAGCATTGCTTCTTAGGAGTCTTTAGCCAAAGCTTGAAATATGTCAGAAAAACTTACTTTTTATTTTATACACCAGCACAGATGAACTTCAACAACCAGGATTCCCATTTACCACAAAAGCCTGGCAGTTAATATGAAGCAGGCTGAGTATAGGAGGTTGGATGCCAAGGTATTTGAAAAAGAAAAATCAGGTTAGTCGTAAAATAGTTGTCAAGCCAAGCAGGTGAGCTGGTCTCTCACATATCTCTCTGACTTGAATTTTTGTGAGGCCTGGCGTATGCATTCACTATAAAAACAATGGGTGATTATGAAGATAGAGCTTAATTTTCTAAGGGGATGGGGACCTCCGTATGCTAACAGGTTTTGGGCAAGGAAGGTGGGTCATTAGCGATCATAAGGTTCTGGGGGTCCCAAGGAGGGGGCAAGGAGGGGCACCATAGAGGGCTGCGGAGTTGTTTCAGTTCTTCCTAAGCTGAGCCCTGTTTCCTGTCTTTACTCTTTGTTCCCATTATTGGTTTTCTCTACAAAGCAAAATGTCCACAACCCCTGTACTTGCCACATCTGTATATAGGACTTGGGAGAACATTTCCTAAACAATGAAGAAACTCTACTTCTCCTCTGGAACGTGTTTATTTTATTATTTTTTTTAAAGTATCTTACTGAATGAAGATGAAGAAAGCTTATCTCCAGCAACTCAGCCCCTTTTTACTCAAAGAGGCATACAAGTTAAAGATACCCCACTCCCACCCACTGCCGATGCCAGCACCTTTTGGCCAGACTGGCACTTCCTAGGGGCATGTCTTTCATCACCATCACAAATTTCGATGTGAGCTGGCAGGCACCGGCTATTAGAGTATCTAAGTGAATCTAAAGAATATTCAGTTACAAGGTGGAATTCATAAGGCGCATTGGTGTTATTCTTGCTTTCAAAGCAGACTATAGGATCAAAGATCTAGATCATAGCTTTCCTAACTCGTGGCCATGAGAGGAACTTGATCACTGCACTCCACACTAGGAATCAGGTGTAGAGAAATGAAAATTATTATCCCTCAGAATGGAATCTTGGAGAAGAAAAATATACATCATCATTTCACAGGGAAGGAACTATATCTGGGTTACAGTGCTTTAGCCTAATGGGGAGGGGGAGTTTCAATGTTTTTCAATGCTGTTATATATTATGTATTAAGTCAAATTACTCTCTCATCATTACATTTGCTATCCAGGGAGTGGAATCATTAATGGTTCAGGGATTTTGAAAATCTATTATCTGGAGCAACATGAGATTCAAATGCTTGGTCACATGGAGCAGGCTTTAGAAACAAGAATTTATGCAAATGTGTGACTCCTCATCTTAAAACTCTTAAATTGACACTTGCAGAAATTTACCTAGAAATGTATTCAGACTTCACACACCTAAAATTAGAAGCTCCACGCTTGCATAGGAAGCACCATCTGCCTCATCGAGTACCTTATTGGTTGGAAATTGAGTCATTTCCAAATTACTATTAAAATTGGATACAAATAATAGAATGAATAACAACAATCCAATTTTTTTAATTTGCCAATTATTCTATCTCACGTCCTATAAAATGAATAAAATATATATACTACCTATCTTACAGAATTGGCATGAACTAAAATAAAATATTATATTTGAAAATATTTGCGTGAGAAAATGAATGTTATCATAGTACTGGTAATACAAACAACCATTTAGCTACTTCTGTCTACACTCTGCAACATTCAAGAAATACAGAATGAAATAATACATAGCTCCCTGCCTTTAAGGAGGTCACCATCTGGTGGTAAGGATAAATCAACTCTAAATAGCTAATTAGTGTATAATATAATTAATATTATAATAAAGCTGTGTACAAGATACTGTGGAAGTTACCAGAATCAGACACTAGAAACCTAATATGGGTTCAGGAACTGGGCATTTGGCATGAAAACCTAGCCAACCATATGCTCAGGGCTTTCAGCTGGCTCCTAACTTTCTTGCCCAGATTCACCTGGGAAGACAAGATTAGCTGCATGAATTTTAAACACATTAACTTTGAGGATAGTTATGACTTCTTGATAAACTGATCCCTTTACCATTGGTCCTTTTCATCACTGATAATATGCTTTGCCACTTTGAAATACTTACTCCAGCTTTCTGTTGATTTGTGTTAGCAAATCATTTCACTTTTCACCAATCTATGTCTTTACATTAAAAGAGGGTGTGTGTATGTGTGGGGGGGTGCAGCCCATAGTTGGATCTTGCTTTTTAATAGAATCTGTTAATCTCTATTTTTTAATTGCAAAGTTCAGATCATTTACAATCAATGCTATTATTGATGTGGCTGAACTTAAATCCATCACCTTGCTGTTTGTTTTCTCTGTGTCTCATCAAGTCCTATTTGTATTTTCCTCTTTTTCTATCTTCTGTCAGATTGGATATTTTTAGTAGTTTCGCTTTATCTTATTTTTGATGTATTAGTTAAAATACTTCACTGTGGTTACTTTTTAGGTCTTTTATTACATATTTTTGCTATGCATTATACCCACATATAATGAGAACCTAACAAAATTATATTTTCATTTCTCCCCTCCTAGCCTTTATACCACGAGAGCCATATGTTTTCTTTCTTTATATGTTAGAAGGGTTAATGGGCTGTTAGGAAAAATCCCCCATGGGAATAAAGAACCAAGTGTTTCTATGAAACCTGACATCAGCTGATTAGACAAAAAAGACATTGCCCCAAGAAAATGAAAAGACCGGCAGGGAATACAATGGGTGCCATATCTGTAGGTGACCCTATGAGAAACTAGGTTCTGGCTTCACACCAGAACACAGCACAAAGCAGCATGTCTCAAGTGCCTAGCAACTGATCAGCAAGGCATAACCTACCTCAGCTGGTCAGGTCAACAATATTTCTCAACTTTCACATCTCCCAAGTGGTTGACATGGTAATGTTTGTTAACTGGTCAGGAACCATAACCGCTACACAAGAGGCATAGACAAAAACAAAGCAGATCCCTGACATATTGGAACTAAGTGGAAGAATTGATCAGCTAGTGCAGTCCCTGTATTAGCCCCCAGTACCCAGACCTTGGTGGACCCTTCCCTTTGGCACCCCTCCTGGCAAGCAGGAGACTTCATTTCTCCATAAACTCTACTTTCACGTGCTTTGCTCACCTCCCTTTATCGTCCGCATCGTGATTCTTCCGTTGCCCTGACACAAAGAACAGATTCTGCACTCCTGTAACAATGTGAGCCCCACAGTGTGCTATTATTAAAGTAAAAATAAAGTTCCCTTGGGACTGGCACCATGGCACAGTAGGTTAATCCTCTGCCTGCGACACCAGCATCCCATATGGGCACCAGTTCTAGTCTCGGCTGCTCCTCTTCCTATCCAGCTCTCTGCTGTGGCCTGGAAGACCAGTAGAAGATGGTCCAATCACTTGGGCCCTTGCAGCCATGTGGGAGACCTGGAAGAAGCTGCTGGCTCCTGGCTTCAGATTGGCTCAGCTCCAGCCATTGTGGCCATTTGAGGAGTGAACCAACAGAAGGAAGACCTTTCTCTCTGTCTCTCATTGTCTGTAACTCTACCTCTCAAATAAATAAAAATCTTAAAAAAAAAAAAAGGAAAAGAAAAAGAAAGCTCCCTAATGCAGGTTTATTATTTTTGTCTTGAAAAGTAGGTAATCTCTCTAAGGGATTTAAATAATTAGAAAACAGTGTTAGAGTTACCTATGTAGTGATCATTTTTGGTGCTCTTCATTCCTTTAGGTAGATCTAGGTTTCCATCTGGTATCATAAAGACTTTCAAATTTCTTGTAGTACAGGTCTGCTGATGATGAATTCTTCCAGCCTTTTATGTCTGTGAAAGGTTTTTTTTTTTTTTTTTTGACAGGCAGAGTGGACAGTGAGAGAGAGAGACAGAGAGAAAGGTCTTCCTTTGCCGTTGGTTCACCCTCCAATGGCCGCCGCGGCCGGCGCGCTGCGGCCGGTGCACCGCGCTGATCCGATGGCAGGAGCCAGGAGCCAGGTGCTTTTCCTGGTCTCCCATGGGGTGCAGGGCCCAAGCACCTGGGCCATCCTCCACTGCACTCCCTAGCCACAGCAGAGGGCTGGCCTGGAAGAGGGGCAACCGGGACAGAATCCGGCGCCCCGACCGGGACTAGAACCCGGTGTGCCGGCGCCGCAAGGTGGAGGATTAGCCTAGTGAGCCACGGCACCAGCCTCTAGATTTTCAATTTGAGTACTCCACAGATCTTTTATGTTTTTATTTAACATGTTTAACCTTTCTTCTAGGTTCTTGAACATAGGGAACACTCATATACTAACAATTTCAATGTCTGTCTATTGATTTTATCACATATAACACATGGGCTAGTTTTTAATTGATAAATTTTCCTCATTATGGGTCATATTTTCTTGTTTCTTTCCATGCCTAGTAATTTTTAGCTAAATGCCAGACATTGTGAATTTTGCTATATGGAGTATTGGATGTTTATTATTTGTATAAATATCCTTGAGCTTTCTTCTGGATGTAGTTATTAGGAGCAATCTTTAAAATTTATTTACTTATGTATGTGATAAGCAGAGAGACACACATACAAACAAGAGAGCATCCGTCATCTAGTTCACTCTCCCAGAATGCCACAAGAACCAGGGCTGAGGTAGGCCAATGCTAGGAGCCAGGAGCTCAATCCAAGTCTCCTAGGTGGGTGGCAGGAATCCAGTCACTTGAGCTGCAACCACTGCCTTCCAGGGTCTGCATTAGCAAGAAGCTGGAGCCAGGAGCTGGGGCTAGAAATTGAACCTACGTACTCCGACGTGGATGCAGATGTCCTAATTGGTGTTTTAACTGCTAAGTCAATCATTTGCCCCAGAAACAAATATAACTTTCAGGTCTTACTTTTAATTATTTGGGAACTCAACCAGGGCTGCATTTAGCTTAGGATCAACTTTTCTCCACTACTGAGGCAACATGCTTCCTGGTACTCTAATTCTACATGAATTCTGAGGTTTTCCACTCAGACTGTTGGGGACAGTCACTTTTATCAGGGCTTTATGGAATCTAAGGATTATTCACTCTAGTCCTTTCAGGTGTTTCTTTCTTTAGTCTACAGTAGTTTCCTCACATGAACACACTGAGTGATATTTAACTGAACACCTCAGTGGGGACATTTCTCAACTTATTAGGATAGCTGGGCTCTGCCTATGCTGCAGCCTGAAGTTTCTATATGCAGTAAAGAGTTTCTTGGGCAGCTATCAGGCTCATCTCATTTGTTCCCCATCTCTCAGTGACTATTGCCCTTTGTTGTCTCAAGTGCCATTGTTTCATATATGTTGTTCATATTTTTAGCTATCTCAGGTAGGAGGACAAATCTAGTTCTTGTTATTCTGTTTTGATCAGAAACATATAATTTTACAATTATTCCAGTAGAAATAGTCATGGTGTCAGGCCTTGTCTGGGAATTAGAAGGTGAAAACTTAAATGTTTTATATCAACCAAAGAACATAGAACAGCAAAGGCCAAGAAAGCTAACCTTCCTTGTCATTCCCTAAGTTCGTCCCCTGAGCAGCTGGGTGTCATTAAGCGGTCTAAATAAACAACTGGCTTTGTGATTTCCTATCAGCTCTGAATTGAGGTGTGTCATGTTGTAGAGGATGATCGTTCTAGTCCTGGTAAGATGGTTGGGAACATCTGCTGTCCCTCTGTGGCTGCTATTGTCTCAAGATTTGTGTGCCTCCAACGCTTATATGTTGAAACCTAAGCACCACTATTATGGTATTAAGAGGTAGGACTTTAGGAGGTGACCAGGTCATGCTGGTAGAGTCCCTATGAATAGGAGGAGTCCAGAGGAAGCCCTTTTTGCCTGCTCCAGCATTTGAGGAAACAGAAAAAGCACCGTTTGTGAACCAGAGACCAAGTCCTCACTGGAAGGTCAATTGTGGATTTCTGAACCTCTACACTGTACGAAATACGTTTTTGTTGTTTATAATCTGTCCAGTCCATGGTGTTTTGTTCTAACAGCCTGAATGGACTAAAGAAAGTGCCCAGGAAAGTCAAAGGGGAGGAAGTCCCAGCTGGGACTGTGTTCCAGCGATGCCGTCTCCATACTTGCCTGGACAGGGATGAAGCCATGTTGACCACTTGGACTAACCAGGTTCTAAAAGTTCTCTCTCTCTCTCGGTTTCTTTCCTTCTCTGTTATTATGCCTTTCAAATAATTAAATCTTATGAAATAAGTTTTTAATTTTCCTACTTTTAGTATAGAAACAACCTCTACCAACTTTCTTAACCACAAAGGCATTCTAAATTCTAATTCATATTTAATTAGCACATTGCAAATAGAGCATTTCTATGAAAAGTATTTTAAGCATATTGGATGCAACAAAGTATAGTTTCAGAATGTTCTTAATCATATAGGAAAGGATAAGGCAGAATTCTAAGAAATCAACAATGTGCTTTTATGATTATCCCTTGTAGTCATTATCCCAAGAATTTAATTTCTTTCTGCTTTTGTGTGTGTTGGCACTTGAGATAATCTCCAAAGTCCCTTCAAGCTCCAACATTCTATTTTTGCCAGACATTTGCTGGTCTAATCAACTTATGTGGAGCTGAAATAAAAAGAGGTAAAGTTTAAGAGAATCTGAGTAGTATAAAGAACACAGGGTTTGTGAATCATAATATTTGAGTCACGGATGCATACATCTGACTGTATACCCTTGGGGAGAAATCACTTTGCCCTCTGTAGGTTTCATTACTATTACTATTTCGGGTATGAATAAACCATCAGTCCAGACTCACTTACGTTGTGAGAATAAAGTAACATGAAAGCCCTTTTGAAACATAAGCCACAACTATAATTCCTAAAGTCACAAAAGAAATTACTAAAAGAAACTCAGAAGAGCTTTTATATCTATCAAGGATTCTAACTACTAGAAACACCCCAAAACATGAACATTCTAACCAGACTGGTTTTATAATCATGAAAGAGTAATAACTTGTAGATAATCTGCCACATTATGTGGCCTGTCATATGATTTCAGTGATGTCACTTTGGGCAAATATCATGGCAGATGATCACAATGACATCATTTGCAGTATTACTGATAATGATTGTGGGATGATAATTCATAATTTATATGTCAGCCTGCTTATAAAGTATTGAATGGCCACAGTCCAACTGTATGCCACACAATGAAACATTTTTGTTGTCTATTTTCAGTGTCTGAAGATTTCAGGAGAATGGTCCTCAGAGACCCCTGACCAACTGGCATTTTCTAGTCTTTGCCAAGCTATCCTCACTTTCCCATCACTTTATCTGTGACTTGTAAAGATTTCAAAGGAAAAAACTCCGTAATTTCCAACTAAGCAACAGATCATGAAGTGCATTTCCCATGTGCCTCTTTCCATTCCCATTCTCGTGACCAGAGTGAATCTGTCAGCAATGAAAGATGTGGGAAATATCTCATGGAGTTGTAATGATTGGTCCAAAGAAGAAACTGTGAAAACCACAGATAGATTTTTTTTTAATATTTATGTTTATTTTATTTGAAAGTCAGAGTTAAGTTAGAGAGGCAGAGACAGAAAGACAGGGGTCTTCCATCCACTGGTTCACTCTCTAGATGGCCACAATGGCCAGGGCTGAGCCAGGCTGAAGCCAGGAGCCAGGAGCTTTATCCATGTCTCCCATGTGGGTGTAGGATCCCAAGCACTTGGGCCATCCTCCACTGCTTTCCCAGGTGCATTAGCAGGGAGCTGGATTGGAAGTGGAGCAGCCGGGACTCAAATAAGCACCTATATGGGAAGCCAGCATCACAGGCGGCAGCTTGATCCACTACGCCCCAACGCTGGCCCTGCATAGCTTGATTGCCTCTTCTTTACCCTGTTGGTGAGAGAGGAATTTTGCGGTACATTTATGGGGATGGCCAAATACATGACACCTGACCCTGTACAGATGCGATTGACAGCAATTTATGGTTGAGGGGGAGTAGGGTGGAGGATACTGCACCACAGAGATTAGAATGGGAGTTGTGTTTGGGAAGAAAGAACAAGTAGAGGCTATGGAGGGCAGGCTTGGTAGTAACAAGAGGGTGGAGAATGTGATTACCTTCTTTGAAGCAGTCTGTGGGCTTGCAAGAACTGAATTCTGCTACTCAGCAGTAAGCAGGCACTGTGCTTAATCCCTGTGATTGCCAGGGCTGCTTACCTGGGGGACTTTATTTATGGAATCAGAGTAGACAGGACAATACCATGAAGCCATTAGAGGCCCTCCAACATTGAGATCTCAAGGTAGCATATAATTTTAATTTTAAGCATTACATTATTTTATGGTTTGGATAATAGTTTTGAGTGTCCCCCTCAAAGGCCCATGTATTGGAAATTGATTTCCAAAGTGTTATGTTAATCATTAATGGATTAAGGGTGGAGTCTTATCTAATTATGGTGTCTAGGAGGTAGGACCACTGGGAAGTCTTCAGACCACTGGGGTGTGCCCTCAGAAGGTGGTTCGCACAGGACCGTTGGTTATACAAGCGGAACCTAGGCTGGCTCTTCTCTCTCTGCTTCCTGGCTCGTCATGTGATTCTTCCCCTGCACGAATTCTGCCAGCCCCTGCCCTCAGCAAATGTCAGACTAATGAGGCCATCAGATCTTGGACTGTGAGCCTCCAAAACTCTAAGCTGAAATACCGCTTCCTTCATAAGTACCTCTTCGCAGGTATTTTAGTTAAAATAACAAGAAGCTGACTAATGCACACCACAGTAGAGATTTCTCTAAACACACTTACCAGCTCAGACCAGGAGACTCATCTGCTGGAACTCGCAGGCTATGCCTGTAACCCACCACTTTGACCACTACCCTGAAGACACACAATAAAGAAAAGTCCTTTCAAAACTGGAGGCCGAGTTGTGAATGCTGAAAGCATTGCTGGGACAGTTCCCAGCCTGCCTCCCTTGTTCAGAAACTGCAGAAAGACGAGGGCCTTCACTGGCAGCTGGCGGCCCGTGGCTGCCCTGTCTCCAGGCTAGGGTTCCTGTGACTATTCAGAAACATGACTGGGACTCCCCTTCAGCTCCCCTCAGCGTGGGCTGGCACGGCTACATGTACCGAAAAAAGGAAACAGAGTCAATTGCCCTTGTCAGTCACTGTAACTGTCACTTAGAAAAACAGAAGCCCAGTGATCACTCATACTGAAAATACAAAGTCTACGATTAGATAAGCAGCTGCAGCTGTTTATGGAAAACAATCTTGAGGGGATGTAATGAGCACGGTCATAATGAGAGATACGCACCAAAACAGATACATGTTAGGCTGTATTGTAGTATAATTGCTATTGTAATGTCTGCTGTATTTACACACTCTGGATTAATTTAAAACAATGTGATTAAAAACATTTTTTCTCTGTTTTTGTATGCTGCAATATTGGTTTTTTAAAAAAGATTTATTTATTTATCTGATGGAGTTACACAGAGAGAAAGGGAGAGGCAGAGAGAAAGAGAGAGAGAGAAAGAGAGATCTTCCATCCACTGGTTCACTCTCAAACTGGCCACAATGGCCAGAGATGCACCAATGCAAAGCCAGAAGTCAGGAGCTTCCTCTGGGTTCTCTATGCAGGTGCAAGGGCCCAAGGATTTGGGCCATCCTCCACTGCTTTCCCCAGCCATAGCAGAGAGCTGGACTGGAAGTGGAGCAGCCAGGACTCGGACCGGTGACCATATGGGATGCCAGCACTGCAGGCGGTGGCTCCACCCACTACGCCACAGCGTCAGCCCCTATTGTTTTTCTTAAAAGTTTGAAATGTTAAATGATGACATTTCAAATATACAGCCAAATGTCAAAACTAGTAACAGACACTCATGTCTCAGCCTCCCATATTAACAGATGTTGACATTTTACTTTATCTGCTCCAGAATCAATTTTCCTTCCTTATAGAAACAAGAAGCATTCATTGTGAATAGAACACCCACTCTCCATCCCAGCCTCCATCCCCAGAGGACCACCACCAGCCTGGAGTTAGCATGTTTCCTTTCATGTACTTGTTTAAACTCTTCTTTTACTATATAGACTTATCCATAAATGACATAGACTATTGCTTTATATGTCTTAAATAGTCATATAAATATTAAAGGTCAGAGGTTGCATTTCCTTTTGCAACTAAATTTTCATGTTTTGAGTTTTACCTATGTCAGTACATGTAGATCTAGATTGTTCATTTTAACTCTCTGTAGTATATAATTACATGAATCAACCACAGTTTATTTACTTACTGGCTTACTGAGGATTTTTTTTTTTTAAGTAGCAGAAAATAAAAATAATCTGAGCTGCAAGGATTCTGAGCATGTCTCCTAGGGCCTGCATGTCAGAGCCTCTGTGGGCAAGAGATGTGCAGGTGGCATTGCTCAGCTGGGGGAATGTGCTCGCTTGCAGTATTAGTAGGCGTCGAAAAGTTGTTCTGCAAAGTGAGTCTGCCAACTGATAGCCCCATCATCCCTGTGTGGCCTCCTGTTCGTCCACATCCTCATCAGTGTGGTTTTGTGTCACGTTATTTATTAGTTTGTGTGTTAATTCACTGCTTTTGCATGTTTTGAAAGATCTCTTAACACTAACATAATTGATTTTAATCTATGAGTAAAGATTTTCCTCTATACTTGGGTAATCTCTCATTACTTGTAAAGTTAGCCTTTTGGGAATAATTCAGTTTCTACACATGAGCTTGTGTACAAAATTCACTCTCTCATGGACAAAAAGAAGAAAGAAGATAAACAAACAAACAAGTAAATAAAAATAGTAGTCCCATATTTTGGAAAAACTGATCTAATAGCAACCTAATGAACAGAGACTTCCTTAGCCAAGCCTTCTTTTCTCTTTCTCTGTATGTTCTCACTTACTTGGGGATAAGCATTACATTGTACCCTGCCCAAAGAATTTATAAACTGGAAGCATGAAAAAGGACTGGAATGGTAGGAATTGCTATGTGGATCAGCACAGCCTTGGAAGAAGGGGTTGGGCAGAAAGGGGCTGAATAAATCTCAACCGAATTCCACCAAAATATGGCTTTTCATTGGAATTATTTTATGATTTTGAAGATAATGACAAAAAGCACTGATTCCTTCCATTCTTTAAAACAAATTCTGTATCAATATTGTACAACCCATCAGTTAGCCTCACTCAGTTGTACCAGTCAGCTCTGATCTTTGAACCTCCTTTTGCACTGTTAGTTTTTCAGCTAAAAAAGCAAAGCTGTGTGTGTTGGGCCCCAGTATGTATTGGACCACTAGGTTGCGGGCTGCTTCAGCCTCCTTTGCTTGTGAGACAGAGGGAAGAATGTCTCTTTGAATGGCCCATGGATGGCCATGATGCTATCGTTTGGTCCACGGTGACCCCAACCTCCTGTGTGTGTGTCCCAGCTGGCCATATGACTCGGGGCATATTCAATGCCTCTCTTACTTGTTTTTCTCCTGAGGCTAATTTATAATTTTTTGAATTTTTAGTTATTTGTTTTTATTGTATTTGGAAGTTAGAGGGGGAGGAAAAAAGGAGAGAGAGAGAGAGAAATAGAAAGGAGAAGGAGATCTTCCACCAGCTGGTTTATTCCTCAAATGATGCCCACAACAGCCAGGGCTGGGCCAGGCTGCAACCAGGAGCCTGGAACTCCATCTAAATCTCCCATATGGGTGGCAAGGACTCAAGTACTTGGACCATCACCTGCTGCCTCCCAGGGTGCACATTTGTACTCAAATCTGTCACTCCAATACGGGATGTGGGCATCCCAAGTATTGAGTTAAGCCACTGTGCCAAATGCCTGCCCTTATAAATTAATTTTCTAATATAATGATTTCTATATTTGTAAAGTAAAATGACAACCCTGCCTATCAGAGACATATTTTTTCATATAATAAATGAAAAAAATTAAAACCTTGATCAGATGTGAAGGATAAAACACAAAGCATTAGCTCTGTTTTTGATAGATGAAAAGACATGCGTTTCCTAAGATTTATTTCATTTACTTGAAAGGCAGAGTTACAGACAGACAGAGAAACAGAGACAGAGAGAGAGATCTGCTGATTCATTCCCCAAATGGCTACAATGTAGACTGAAATCAGGAGCCTGGAGCTTCATCCAGGTCTCCCACATGTGTGGCAGGGGCCCAAGTATTTGAGAGAAAAAAAGAACCAATTGCTTGAGTCTCACTGCTGCCTCCCAGGACCTGTAGGAGCAGGAAGCTGGAGTCAGGAGCCGGAGCTGGGAATCAAACCCAGGCACTCCAATGTGGGACACAGGTGACTTAACTGGTGTTTTAGCTGCTGTACTAAATGCTCACCCCATCTTCAGGCTTTTAAAAAAATTTTATGATTGTATTATTTATTTGAAAGGCAGAGTTAGAAGGAGAGAGAGAGAGAGAGAGAGAGAGAGAGAGATCTTCTATCTGCTGGTTCATTCCTCAAATGGCCACAAAGACCCTGGCTGGGCCAGGCCAAAGCCAGGAGCCCAGAACTCCATCTGAGTCTCCCACATGGGTGGAAGGGGCCCAAGCACTTGGGGCATCTTCCGCTGCTTTCTAAGGCACATTAACAGGGAGCTGAATCAGATGTGAAGCAGCTTCCACTAGAACCAGTGCTCATATGAGATGCCAGCATCACAGGTGGTGGCTTAACCAGCTGTACCATGATGACAGCCCCCCCCCAAATTTTTTATTTATTTGAGAGAGAGAGAGATCAATCTTCCATTCACTGGTTTACTCCCCTCAAATGCCTACAACAGCCAGAGTTAGGACAGGCCAAAGACAGGAGTCCAGATCTCCATCTAAGTCTCCTGTGTGGGTAGCAGGCACACAACTAGAGTGCTTACCACTGCTTCCCAAGGTCTGCATTAGCAGGAAGCTGGAATTAGAGCAGAGCTGTACTCAACCAGGCACTCCAGATGGGGGATGCAGGGTACAAGTGGCTTCCTGACAGCTACACCAAACACCCGCCCCATCTACCCCTATCTGAAATGTAACTTCTCCCTTCCCGCCGACTCCTGCTGCATTTTTACACATCCACATCTCTCCTCCTGAACTGAACAACAAAGACTTTGAGTAGCTCCCCCTCCCTCCGGCTACGTACGCTTCTCCCTCACCCTTCACACACACACTTCTTTCTTTGAATCTAATTTTAACATCTTATTGTCGCATACTCTGAACACATCAGTATTATTTAAATGTTTTCAGTGAGTGTACGTTACATTTATATCACTAAAAAGATGATAGTTTCTGTTATGCATTGAATAGAGTCTCCCAAAATAGATACATTCAAGCCCTAACCCCCATCACCTCAGAATGTGATGTATTTGATTATCCTATTTGGAGATAGGGAAATGAAGTTAACACCAAGACATTAGGGGCTCTGATCTGTTGTCTTTACAAGCATGAGAAATTCAGATACACACACACACACACACACACACACACACGCGGAAATGTCACGAAGATCAAGGTAGAGATTGCAACGATGTTTCCATGACCCACAGTTCAGCCAGCCGGTCACCAGAGGTGAAGGGGTGGGCATAGAAGAGATGCCTCCCTCCCAGCCCTCAGCAGGCGCCGACCCCACTGACAACCTCTGACTCCCAGCCCCCAACCCCCAGGACTGTTAGTAAGCCACCCAGTTTTCAGCCTTGTTAGATCAGCCGGCGAACACGCATCTGGTCTCTGTATCTCCATTATTACATTTTGATGATGGAGTCGCTCACCTGCCTCTCTCACTGCCTCACCTCCGTTCACTCATTGTCTCCTTGACAACTGACGGCTCTGCCCACCACGCTGCTGCACCTGTGTCACCAAAGCCACCAGCGGCCTTCTGGTTGCCAGTCCCAGCAGAACAGCTGCTGTCTGTGTCAGCCTCTGCGGCACTTGACCTACTCTCTCCCTTCTTCCTAAAGCACTCGGGTTCCCCAAACACCTGACTGCTCTCCTGGGCTTTTCTCCTACTTCTCTGGTTTTTCCTTAGTACCCTTTGGACTTCCCCTTCTTTTCCTCATTCCTCCGATGGAGAAGCCCCTCGGGGTTCTATCCAGAATCCTCTGACCTAGCCATGTCAGAGCCTCCTCCTGAGGAATCATGCTCATTCCCGTGGGCTTCAAGCATCCTGGGGAGTGGGAGTCTCTAAGTCAGCCCATTCCTCTGCATTGCAGGCTCCACCATCACCAGAGAGCATTGGTTGGAAAGAAAAAAGAAACCCACTCATGCTAGTGCAAGGGACAGGAAGTTTATTTGGGGGAACCAGGATTCCCTAACAGGTTTACGCAACAAGCATCACAAAGCTCACGACAGAGGAGCTGGGGGCTAGAGAGCCCCTTGGTCTTCCCGCAGATTCCCAGAGAGAGGCACCTGGTGACTTCCCCTTGGTCCTCTCTGCTTGCCCTAAAGTAGAGCTCAAGCTCCGTGACCTGGCTGAAAGTTTATACAGGATCTGGCCTCTGCCTTCCTCCCCACCTCCACCTCCTGGCTCCAGGGCAACCACCCTACCTTCCTTCAGTCTTCCTGGCCTCAGGGCCCTGTGTCTGACTTCTTCCACCTGGAAACAAGCCACTTCCCTTTGCACTTGGCTCATTCAAACTTGCAGTCATCTCAGCTCAGATGCCACTTCTTCTAGAAGTTTCCCCTGCTGTCCCCTCCTCCAGGCTAAGTTTGTTATTCTGCCCTTGGAATCCTCAGCTTCCAGTGCCTCCCTGTATCATGATCCACGCTATTTATCATTTCTAGTTATGCTTCTGGACTCCTCGCTGAGCTGAAAATATCTTCAGGACATGGGGAAGTTTTTAAAGGCATTATTAAACCTCACAGCAACTCTCTCAAGCTGGTCTAGGCAAGTGCCAGCCTCAGGACTATGGATAATTCTTTCTTGGAGAATCTTCGTTGTGCACTGTGAGATGTTCAGACGCCCTTAGCCTCTCTCCATTAGATGCCAGCTGCACTCCCCCTCCCTCAGTCATTACAACTTAAAAATCTTCCCTGGTATTGTCAGGGGTCCCTTGGGAACCATTGGTTTAGGTTAATGAGGAGTTTGTTGTCAGGATGCTGGTGACAAAAGACTAGAAGCCAGCAGCTGGCGTAACACAGGGGAGCCAGAAGGTGCCCTTTCTGTGTCCCCTAGAACTGCATGCGGGGACTGAAACAGCCCCACCCTTTAGGTATCCACAAGTGTGGGTTTTGTGGCGTATGAAGAGCAAGGTGCCAACAACAGGAGCTGACACCGAAGATTAAATAGGAGGCCTTGGAAGCTACACAGTAGAGACCGTAACCTGTTGGCTGCACACAGGAGGTGACACGGTGATATTTGCTTGTGTACAAATAGAGGCAATGGAGGGGGCAGAGTCTGGACCCTATATCAGATGCTTGCCCAGGAGGCTGTTGCAAGCTGCATGCGTAGAGGGGAGCTGGGAGGGCTTGTGTTGAAGCAGCAGTCACAGGGTCTTCCTCTTGCTGATTGCATTAATACTTGGGTGAGTTCACTTTTTAACCTTTTTATTTGATAGCTTCTTTCTTTCTGGTAGAAGTAACAAGCTGAGGAGAAGAAAGGGAAATAGACTACTTAACTAATTTGCTGTGTTACCTTAAGGACCCAAGGGAAATGATGATTGGGATGAAGAAAAGAAACCTTGTAATTTAAATGTCAAAAATTAGAACAAATTTTTCCTGTGCTTTGAATCACTGTCTAACAATTTTTTCTCAAGTTTTCTCGTTTTGAAATTCTTCAGTGGGTGAGGCAGAACTGCCAGTTGTCTCCTCACACACGTTCCTCTTGTCCTTCACGGTGGGATTCTAATGCTTTGCTGGGCTCACTGCCTTTGGAGTAACATTTGACAGGGATGCAAAGGTGCTTTCCTATGGCGAGGAGACACACTTCTGGCCAGATAAAGAAAAATTGAAGAGTATGATTCTTGGTTTTCTTAAAGGGGGGAAATATGTTCTTCGTTCTTTTATGCAGTAGCATGAATGCAGATGCAGTGGTTGGAGCTCTAGTAACCACCACGGGCCGTGAGGTGAGAGCGCATGTTGAGAATGGTGTAGGAACAAAAACGAAAGGTTGGTTCTCTGAGACTACTGCACATCAGCAAACTTTTTCTGTAATGGACCAAATAATACATATTTCCAGCTTTGAAGACCACAAAGGTCTCCGTCATAATTCATCTATTCTGCTGTTTTAGAGTGAAAATTCAATCGCCATAGGTAGCACTCATGTATGAGTGATTTTAAGTGTGTGCTAATAAAACTTTATGGACATTGACATTTGAATTTCTTATAATTTTCATATGTCATTAGATATGATACTTCTGTCAACTGATTTTCAGCCATTTTAAAAAATGTAAAAACATAGAGAAGGCATTTAGGGCAGTGGGTAAGATGACCGCATCCCACAGGGATATCCTTGGATTCCATTTCTGGCCCAGCTTCTGACTCCGGTTTCCTGCCAGTGCAGACCCCAGGACACAGTGGTCATGGCTCAAGTAATTGCATTCCTGTCCCCACGTGTGTAAGATCGTCACAAAACACAGCAAACACCGGAGTAAGGGAAAAGAGCTTATTGAGGAAAACCTAGCAGGCTGGAGGGAAGGGGTGAGGAAGGAAAAGGAGAGAGTAAGAGAAAGAGAAGAGAAAGGAGAGGAGCGAGGGGAGCGAGAGAGAGGAGAAGACGAGAGTGAGAGGAGAGAGGAGCTGAGAGAAGAGAGAGCAGAGAGAAGAGAGACGAGAGAGAGGAGAGAGTCACGTGTTCACGAACAGGTCCTTTTAAAACTTTGCCTGCTGAGGGCAGGCAGGGAAGTAGGAGCAGCGAATCCCATTAGGATGGGGGTGGAACTTGACACCGATAGTTGGGCCATGTGGCCACCTGGCTTCCATCAATGGTGGTGGGGCCTAGAGCCTAGCATGGTGTCAGGCTGTAGATCGTGCCATAGATAAGACTGCACCATTTTCCTGAGTCTTGGATTGAGTTCCTAGCTCTAGGCTTCGGACCCAGCCCAACCTCTGCCATTGAGGGCATTTGGGGAATGAACTGTCAGATGGGAGCTCTCTCTCCGTCTCTCTGTCTGTCTCTGTCTCTTACTCTCCCTCTACTAAGTAAATAAAAATTTTAAAAGTATATAAATAAAAATAAATATATAAAACAATTCCCCGCTGGAAGGCTAAATGAAAAGAGGTGGAGGCAGATTTGGTGTGGGGTGTGGTTTCCCAGCCTGTTGGAGCACCACACAGTCCCAACTCTTATCTCTGGGCTGTGTTTATGGGAAGAGACAATACAGCATTGTTTCTGCCAGGCAGACTTGCTGTGACTCAGCAGAACTGAGTGCTGATTCCTGGTAAGCAGTTGCGGCAGCCGCCAGCCACAGGGCCCACTCCACCCCAAATCCACCCAAACACTAATGTTCCAGTCCTTGACCAACCCTGAACCCCTTCCCTGGCTTCTGTAGTTTGCTCCTACAGCTCAAACCTGCAGCTCACCTGGAGGAACCCCTTAGACTCAGCTAGCAGAGCCTCGGGGTAGAAAATTGGAAGTGGCTGAAAATTTACACAGTGGAGGGTCTCAAAGCCCAGATCTCTTGTTTTGTGTCTGAACAAACTCTTATTTAAAAAAAAAATTATTATTTATTTAAAATGCAGAATGACAGAGATGAAGAGACAGAGACACACAGAGAGAGGTTTTCCATTTGCTGGTTTATTCCCCAAATGGCCACAACAGCCAGGACTGAGCTAAGCCAAAGCTAGGAGCCTGGAATTCCATCCTGGTCTCCCACATGGGAGGCAGGGCCTCAGCCACTTGAATCAGCTTCTCCTGCCTTCTCAGGCACATTAACAGGGAAGTAGGTTGGAAGCGGAACAGCAGTGACGCACGCTGGTATGTGATACGGGATGCTGGTTTCACAAGCGGCAGCCTAACGCTTGTGTGCCACAGCCGAGGCCCATATTCAGACTCCTGCAGCATTTCTACTCCAGAGCGCCCCTGCAGGCTTGGGTGGAAGTTCCCCCCTTCTGGACTTTGCCTGACATCAACCCCCTTGCCAGGTTGGCTCTCCCTTCTTGTCCAGTTTCCCCTACTCTTTACTGGACTCCCATGGGAGCACTTCCTTTGTAAGTCACTGGTACAGGCACCTGGGTCAGCCTCTGCTGACAACACCACCGTGTGTCTGTAGTGTCCATCACTGCTCAAGGAGCCCTTTCGTCAGGCTCTGACGAAGCAGAAGTGGCAGTCGGCTCTTTCTGTAAGTACAGCCGCAGTGTTTTAATGTTACTCCTTTACGGCACAGCATAGTAGCCAAGCAAGGCTCCAGAGTCGGCACAATTCACCTGCAATCCAAGCTAGTCTCTCCTTGCTTCAGGACTCCTCTGCTGTAAAATGGAACTGATAACAACACCAGCAGCCTAGGCTGCTTTGAATCTAGATGGATGAGCAGAGTATTAGCCGCACTGTCCAACACACGGTAAATACTCTCTAGAAGTTATTATTCATGCCATTGATATTAATAGGTTGTCCGAGGCACCTGGACACAATTCATTGCTGCTTGTAAATTCCAATTCATTATTTTCTTTGTAAATAATAGACTAAGTGCTATTGGCTGCTGTGCACGAAGCTGATGCCTTACCCAATAAGGCTTTCTGCTTTGTAGCTAATAGTTGAATATCAGTACTCTACTTACAGTATCAATGTAAAGGGACACATCTTGCTTTAAAATTTCACAATAAGTTAGGCAAATGGTACACATGGACTATATTCCCAAATATGCTGCTTTTGGGTTCTACGGAGACATGACTCATATGGATTCACCCAATCATTTGTCTCCCAAGGTTATTGTGAAAAGTAAACAAAACCATACATATAAAGCTCTTGGCCACTCCTTCAGAATTCACCATATCCCAGACTTGGAGCTTTTTCTATCCAGAGCCTAATTCCATGGAAGATGAGCGAAAAGATTCCAAGTAGCACACAGACACCTCTGCCTTAATGACAAGTGCCACGGTAGTGCCAGTTTCTGGAAGATAATCTTCTAGAAGATGATCACTTCGTTTTTTCCCTTGGCTATTGAATTTGAACTTGCTGAGTCCATGCGCACAACACCAAGCCCCACGAAGACCATGGCTCACCAAAGCAAAGGAACTGCTCCCTCTGTTGCTGCTGAAAGCGTCAGCAGTGTGTGCTCCTACACACTCTGCCATGGTTGATCAGGCGCATCTCCCTTTTCACTGAAGCACCGTCCAGTCGCTGCTGTTCAGGAATGGCTGTGTGTCCGGGTCTTAGCCCACCAGTGTTTGTGTGTCTTTCCGTGAGCTCTCCTGGTGGAGACTGTGCGCCCCAGCCCAGAGCTGCAGCATGGAGCAGGCAGGTTCTTAGAGCTCAGAGGGCAGATGGATCTCTTTTGTGCAGGCCACAAACATCTCAGCAAGGAGCCATTTTTCTCTGCCTGGGGAAAAAGTAGAAAGAAAGAAGAAAAAGTACACATGCCAAGGAACTCTGCAGACTTGCCCCCTATCTGACTCACCAGCTTGGATTCACCAAAAAAAGTACTCCCCTTATTTAAGCATTTAATAAATGATCAATAGTAGGATTATATTTCCTGAGCTGGGGTTCTTACTTAATGATACCGATTTTTTTTCTTTTTAAGCCAAACTTTTTTGGGAGGGGGAGCGGAGTGGGGACACATTCAGCAACTGCTGTCGGATGCTGAATGTCTGTGGTCACATACTCAGCTTCCTGTTTATAAACATGCTCTGTTTTCGGTGAGTCAGCAGTTTTCTTGTTCTGCACAGAGATAGAACTGACCATGGCAGGGCCAAGGGGGTCAAATGAGCTTTGTGAATGGCCCAGTGTGTGCCAGGCCTCCTGCTTTACAAGAACAAGCACTCACACTGTATGTGGCTGTACCTAAGCTGAATAGTTCTGCCAGTCTTTGGGGATTTCTCATCTAGTTTTGGGCTCACCTGTTGTCAAAGATAAATGAAGCCAGACTAGTAGCTGAAGTGGGAAGGACAGATTTCAGTCAGTAATAACTATTGCAATAGGCAAAAGAGTTCAGAGTGAACTAAACCAACCTTTGATTTGTACAGAGGTGACCAGGTGTGTTAAAGAGGAAATAAGGGACTGGTGCGCTTCAGTGGGTTAGGCCACCATTTGTGATGCTGATATCCCATATCAGGGTGCTGGTTTGAGCCCTGGCTGCTCCACTTCCCATCCAGCTCCCTCAGAATGTGGCCATAATTGCAGAGAAGATCTTGAAGGATGTAACTAGATTAAAATGAGGTCACTGGAGTGGGATCCTGGGAAGGCGGCGGAGGATGGTCCAAGTCCTTGAGCCCCTGCCAGGTACTCCATCCTGGCTTCTGGCTTTGGCCTGGCACAACCTTGGCTATTAAAGCCATGTGGGGGAGAAAACCAGCAGATGCAAGTTCTCGGCTTTCTCTCCTTCTTCCTCTCCCTCTCTGTCCATCTCTCAGCATTTCAAATAAATAAAGAAATCCTTTTTTAAAAAATGGAAGATTGATAGAGGAAGGGGAAGAGTGAGTGTGGTCAGGGTAGTCAAGGGAGTAAAAAATTACAAGGGGTGGGTCGGTGGTGATGTCTGCAATGTACTGATGATGGTGAGGTTAGGGTTCCAGACAGCCTCCCACGGGCAGGGTTTCCATCTTGCATTTGGATCACGTTTCCCCCTCTCACAGTGTCAGTCTTTCCTGACCACCAGAGGAGGTCGAATCGCTATCACACCATGGATCACTCCTCGGTACATCCCATGCCCCTTGAGTGATGCACTGCCTCCCCACTGGAGAGTGAGCTTCCTGGAGCAGGAGCCTTCTGCGTTTCACTGACCCCTTAGCCATAGCTGGCTAATAGTAGAGTCTCCAAGCATCTTGGTGAGTAAATGTGAACCCAGATATTTGGAGAGAATAACTTCTTGCTTCAGTGCAAGTTTTCCTGCTGCCTTATTGCTTCAATGAGAAAAGATAAAACTTAGAAAAAAAATAAGTGAATCAGAGTTTCTCAACGAGTCTTTTAAATTCCTATCAGAGAGAGAGAGAGAGAAAGAGAGAATCTTCCATTTGCTGGTTCACTCCCCAAATGACTGCAATGGCCAGGAGTCAAAGCCAGGAGCCTGGAACTCAATCCTCATATCCCATATGGATGGCAGGGTCCCAAGCATTTTGGCCATCTTCTGCTGCTTTCCCAGGAGCATTATGAGGGAGCTGGATTGAAAGTGGAGCAGCCAAACTCAAACCAGCACTTTGGGGACCCTGCGACAAACATTTTTTGAGTCTAAATAATGTGGGATCAGGAGGCGGCTAGATAGGTCTGCTGAGCTGGAAATCACAAGCCCCTGTGGAATTCTGCCCTTGCACTTGTCAATCAAGACACCTCCTTTCCCAGGAAACATCTGCTTCATCTGGGATCTGAAGTAGGGTGTGGGGGGAGGGGGATGTGGGTATTGAGCTCCATGTGGAGACTGTGCAGGTGCCATATAATTCCCAGGTGGCTTCATGCCTGGAGAGGCACGTGTCTGTCCCCTACCTGTCTCAACGACTGGGAAGGGTTCTCTTTCCCTACAGATCACAGATGATGGCGCTGCCAGGTGCCCTCTCTGGCTCGTCTCCTGTTTCTGGCAATCTCGTGGCCTACTGCCCACTCATGATGGGTATTGCTCCATGTAGGACAACCCACATTCACACATGTATGTGTGTTCACTTTCTCACCTCTTGAATAGTTTTATTGCCACGTTGTGGGCCGTATGTGAGTCTGTACTTAGGATGCTTGCCTATGTGCAAGGCAAGAGTATGCAATAAAAATTAACATACCCATGCCACATAATAAGCTTTGCTTTGAACAGCAAAGCCTATATTCTGGTTATCATTGCTGTGGAACAGATCACCCCAAGCCTAATGGTACAGAGCAATCACTGGTTTGCTGTATTCATGGATTCTATTACAGGCTAAGTTGTGTCCCCCTAAAAAGTTTGTACCTTAGAATGTGGTCATAATTGGAGAAAAGATCTTGGTGGCTGAGATTAGATTAAAATGAGGTCACTGAAGTGGGCCCCATTACAATAGAATGTGCGTCCTTCCGTAAAGGAGAGGTTGGACACAGACACGTACAGCGGGAAGACTCAGGGAGAAAACAGCCTCTGCCGTCCAGGGGAGAGGTTCCAGAAGGAGCCAGACCTCCTGACACCTTGATCTTGGACTTGCAACCTGCAGAACTGCGAGGAAGTAAGTTTCTATTGCTTAAGTCCCCCTGGCTGTGATACCCAGTATGGGAGGCCCTAGAAAACTAATATAGATCCCATCACTCAAGAGTTTGAAAAGGGCACCCTGGGGACTGTTTGTCTCTCCTCTGTGACATCTGGGGTCTCAGCTGTGAAGACCCGAAGGCAGGTGGAGGCCCTGTGGGTGGAGGGATGCTGTCACCCAAAGGCTCCCTTAGGCTCCTGTCTGGTACCTGAGCTGGTGCCCTGAGTTCAATCGTGTCCCTCTCCCGTTCCTGTGTTGAAGTCCTAAATCCCTGTATCACGGAATGTGACCTTATGGGAAATAAGACTGTGACACGTGTGATTAGTTAAGGTCATACTGGAGCCAGGTGGCCCCTACTCCAAAAGAGACTGATGGCCTTCTGAGAAGGGGAAGTGTGGGCACACACACACACACACACAGGGAGGATGCCACAGGAAGGAGAAAGAGAGATTGGCTCTCCTGCAGAAGCCGGAGGGTGCCAAAGACCCTGCCAGCCACCAGAAGCTGGGAGAGAAGCTCACAACAGGTGCTTCCTCGCAGTCCTTGGGAAGAACCAACCCTGCTGACACCTTAATCTCAGACTCCCAGCCTCCAGACAAAGCCACTCAGTTTGAAGTACTTCATCGTGGTAGCCCTAGAGAACTGTGATGGTTGGGAAGACTTGGAGACCAGTGCACCTGCTCAAGGACCTGTCTGGCTTCAGGGCAGTGGGATTTCTCACAAGGACAGCAGGCATACCTGGGTTCTGCTGAACATGGCAGAATTTGCACTGTGATTTATGGCTTGGCTTGGGAAGCTTTCCAGTGTCACTTCCACTATGCTCCACGTCAAAACCCATCACCAGCTCCCTCAGATGCAAAGGGAGCAGAGTCAGGCTCCACCTCTTGAGGAGAGAACAAGAGGATCACACCACAGATGACTGTGTGAAGCGAGAGCCCCTGTGGCCATCTACCCAGACCCTGACGAAGGCAGCACACAGCAAAAAGCAATCGATTGCAATAAACTAGATCAGAAGCCAGAGGTAGGCGGCTCGGAGAATTGGCTCAGTGTGGAGTTCCCTAAGGAAGGTTCGAGAACTCTCCTCTCTCCTGAGATAGAACTCCAACAGTGATAGTGTGGGAAAGAAACTCAGGACACGAATAGGAGGGTGCCAGGGCAGGGGTGTGGGGTGTGGGCGGCCTGGGCCTTGCTACCCAGATGTAGTTTGGGAGGTGCTGGTTCCAGAGAGAAGCTCCGGACCCTCATGCTGCCAGGGTGTTAGAGTAACAAAGGCGGAACCAGACGACCAGGGACATGGCCTGAGGAAGCCTCAGAAAATCCTTCCCAGCCCAGCAAGGCTGAAGAGTGCGCCCAAGAGTGCTTTGGGGAGAGACTGCAGGCGTCAGCTTGTGTGCAGGGAGCCCTGCTGGAAGCCAAGACAACAGCAGCAGGGGCTGGGGTTTTTGCAGCATCCCTGTTTTGAGGTTTGCTTTGCAATTTTTAAATTAACATTTGATTTATTAAATTTGCACATTTAAGAACCTGGTTCTATCTTTACCCTTTAAATGCAGCTTCTGAATAAAGTTTGCTAGTCTTGCAAATATTTATTATTTGCACAGCCATCTTTCAGAGAACCTCAGCTTCATATGTAATACCGTTTCAAAGTTAAATACCTATAAATATTTCAAATGCTATTTATATTTCTCATATGTTTATTTCTACTGAAATCTTTCCACTTAGAATTTCTAATTCCCAAAGTTAGGAATGTATTACATACATAAGAATTACTTAAACTTATATATAGTGAACCTAATTCATCTTCATGATTCCAGTACCGAATAGAGCCCTAAGATTTTTGTATAAAAATAGCAAACTAAAATCAGTTACTCAAGTATATGCTTTATTTTATTTATTTTTAAAGTTTAATACATTCATTCCATTGAAAAGAGAGTAACACAGAGAGAGCTCTTCCATCCTCTACTTCACTCGCCAAATAGCATCGATAGCTGGGGCAGGGTCAGCTTGAAGCCAGGAGCTGGGAACTCCATCCATGTCTCCCATGTGACTGGCAGGGATCCAAGTACTTGGGTTGCCATCCATTGCCTTCCAAGATGCATTAACAAGGAGCTAAATCAGAAATGGGGTAGCCAGGACTTAAATCCACACTCTGATCTGGGATGCTGGCATACCAAGTGACAGCTTAACCCACAGTGCCACAATGCCTGCCCCTCGAGTATATGTTTTAAATTGTAGTTATATCACTGACCTTTTATTCTAATAGGGCCACTTCTTTTAAACATTGCAAGTACATAGAATGGAAAGTATTATTATACCTTAATATAATATTATTGCTTGACATTCTTAAACATTGTTAACATTATATATTTTGATTTATTCAAAAGGCAGAGTGACATTGGAGGGAGGGAGGAGGGGAGAGAGAGAGAGAGAGAGAGAGAGAGAGAGAGAGATTGAGATTGATTTTCCACTGGTTTACTCTCTCAAATGCTACAACAGTTGGGGCTGAGACAGGCTGAAACCAGAAGCCTGGAATGGCAAGGACCCGAGCACCTGAGCCACCATCTGTTACTCCCAGTGTGCACATTAGCAAGAACCTAGATCAGAAGAGGAGGCAGGACGAGACCCAGGGACTCCAATATGGGTTGCAGACTCCCCAGATGGCAGCTTAACCTGCTGTGCCACAAGGCCCACCCCCTTAAGTATTTTCATATGCCATTACAAATCTTCCCAGTTCCACTAAGGAAAGTGCCTCATCACCCACACACTGTTTATGGCTAAACTTTCTTGTGGTCACATTAGACCAAAGTGGGGCCAGGAGACCCACATGGGGTGCGTTCAGCTCCTCTTGCTATTGCCACATAGAGGCCAACTTAGCTTTAAGGACATGACCTTTACCCTTTAAGGTCAAGTTATAAATTCCTCTGTCTGCTTAAGGGACTCATACTTGGGATCATTGGTTGGTTAAGTTCCCTTGAAAAAAGACATTTATTTATTTACTTATTTATTTTTAAGAAGCAAAGGAACTTGCATCCTTTCATATCTGCAAGTTCTTTGGCCTTAAGATGTTGCAAGGCTGTGGTGGAATTGCGCACGGCCTTCCCGGCTTCTCTGATTGCTCAGGCGGTCTTTGCACGCCATTGAGCTGACATACAAAGGCGATGACAGCCCTGACCCAGGGCACCTACGAGCCTGTTTTTTTCTGGGAGCCTTTGCATGATCACTGAGAGATGCCTCTTCTTCCACACCAAAGCTGCCCATGCAGGGCTCTTCCCTGGACAGGTGAACAGACAGAAGGATCCAGACACCTGGGGAGGAGGAAACAGTACAAATGTCCATAGCAGCCCCAAGCCCACTCCTCTGATTTCAGAACCAAAAGTGAGACAGCACCCCCTCCTCCCCGCCCCAGGCACTTGGCTACTGTGCACAGAAGGGCAGGAGATTGGAGAAGGCAATCTTGAGTTAACTGTTTAGCCAAACAGAACTGAGAAATTCAGAACTGCCAGGTTACCATCCAAGAATAAGATTTCTTCTACACAGCACCAGACTGGGCTCAAAGGCCAGATTCCATTATACAATATAAAAGTGGGTCTTTGCACACCCACTACAAAGGAAGGCATCAAGGTGGTCAGCCCATCTGGGCCTCAGTTTCCACATCTGTGAAATGGAATATCCTTTAGACCAATGCTTCTCAAATGTTATCATGGGTAGAAAATCACCTAGGAATCCTTAAAATGTGGTTTCTTTTCAGGGGGGCTCACTCAGGGTCTGGGATTTTCATTCTTCTTCTTCTTCTTCTTCTTCTTCTTCTTCTTCTTCTTCTTCTTCTTCTTCTTCTTCTTCTTTTTGACAGGCAGAGTGGACAGTGAAAGAGACAGAGAGAAAGGTCTTCCTTTTGCCGTTGGTTCACCCTCCAATGGCCGCCGCGGCCGGCACACCGCGCTGATCCGAAGGCAGGAGCCAGGTGCTTCTCCTGGTCTCCCATGGGGTGCAGGGCCCAAGCACCTGGGCCATCCTCCACTGCCTACTTGGGCCACAGCAGAGAGCTGGCCTGGAAGAGGAGCAACCGGGACAGAATCCGGCGCCCCAACCAGGACTAGAACCCGGTGTGCCAGCGCCGCTAGGCGGAGGATTAGCCTAGTGAGCCGCAGCACCGGCCTGGATTTTTATACTTCTGTCAAGCTCCTGGGCATTGCCACCCTGCCTCATTTTCAGTAGCCAAGGAATGGAGACAATCCTGAAGTCTGCCACTTTGTGATTACAAATTATCTGGTATGGACAATGATGTAATTGTCTTACACTAAGGACACACCTATAGCACTAGAAAGAGCTTTGTATTTAAGCTCTGTATCTAAGAGCTACAAGACAGAAAAGTGTTTATAGGGTGTGGGCATTTGGCAAAGCACTTAAGATACCACGTAGGATGCCTGTGCCTGTGTTCCATATCAGAGTGCCTGGCTCCACTCCAGGCTCCAGTGCCGATTCCGGCTTCCGGCTAACACACACCCACGGAGGCAGCAGGTGACGGCTCAAGTGCTTACGTTCCTACCACTCACAGGGGAGACCTGGATTTGGCCTGTCCCAGCCCCAGCTATTGTGAGCATTTAGGAAGTAAACCAGAGGATGGAAGATATATTCTGTCTGTCTCTCTCAATTAAATAAAAAGAAATACGTAAGTAAATAAATTTTTTTAAAACTAAGAGCAGTTTCCACATCTTTGAAGAAGACTGTCCCTGTTTCCCCCATCTTGCTCGGTTTCTTATCCTCCCAACTACAGCACCATCTGTCCATCTCTTTATAATCATTCTGTGATATCAGTGACAAAGAGAAAAGCAATGCCGGTGGTACCAGAACCAAAGCTGAGTGCACGAGGGAATCTTGAGGAACCTTTGGCAGAGGATGCAAGCACATTTGGGATAACCTCCAAGCCAGCGCTTCCGGGGGCCGGGAGCAGGGACTAGGGGGCGCTTCATGGAAAACTGGCAGAGGACGAAACAATGTGACACTGAGCCCCAACACCACACACCCTGTGCGCCAGCCTGGGAACTATGTTTTGATCCAGAACAACTGAAATAGAGAATGTCTTGGAAAAGCCTTGGCAAAAGGTCCCTACAATGTTAATTTTACAAGAGTTGTAGGCCGGCGCTGCGGCTCAATAGGCTAATCCTCCACCTAGCGGCGCCAGCACACTGGGTTCTAGTCCTGGTCGGGGCGCCGGATTCTTTCCCCATTGCCCCTCTTCCAGGTCAGCTCTCTGCTGTGGCCAGGGAGTGCAGTGGAGGATGGCCCAAGTGCTTGGGCCCTGCACCCCATGGGAGACCAGGAGAAGCACCTGGCTCCTGGCTTCGGATCAGCACGGTGCGCTGGCCACAGCGCGCCAGCCGTGGCGGCCATTGGAGGGTGAACCAACGGCAAAGGAAGACCTTTCTCTCTGTCTCTCTCTCTCACTGTCCACTCTGCCTGTCAAAAAAAAAAAAAAAAAAAAAAAAAAAAAGAGTTGTCACCACACTTCCCTGAGGTAGAGAAGAGAAAAATGTAGAGTGTATGTATAGTGTACCATCTATACACACACACACGTATGTGTGCATGTCCACTGTTCACTGTACACACACATGTATGTGCACATGTCCACTGTTCACTGCACACACACATGTATGTGTGCATATCCACTGTTCACTGCACACACACATACACACATGTATGTGCACATGTCTGCTGTTCACACACACACACCTTTTTTTTTTTTTTTTTAACTGAGAAGGAACTCACACAATGACAAAGAAATGCATCAGATGCTGCCCTTTCTTCAGAAAGTGTTAAGGCTCTGCTCTGTGCGGTTCCGCTGCCTCCTGCCCACTCGGGTGGCCCTGCGAGCCGTGGTGTGCTCCCGGCTAACCTCAGTTCACCTCGCCTTGGTTGGTGCTCCGCAGAGGCCCAGGCCCAGGGCAGCCTCGAGCGCAGTCCCACCAGCTTGTCCTCGCAGCCCAGCCTCAGCCAGAAGCCGGCAGTGGAGCAGCGCCTCCTGTGCTCCCCAAAGTTTTCGGTGGCCACTGGGCCAGGGGAGGCGGGATGGCTCCCAGAGCAGGGGCAGGGTGCCCTGTGGGGATGAACCTTCTACCAGAGTGGTCTCTGTTTAGTGCCAGGACAGGTAGAGGGCACGTCACCTGCTCCATGAACCCTCGTGTAGGAGTTGCAGCTGGAGCCACCTCACTAATAAGAACAGATCCGCACTGCGGGGAGCAGCAGCTCCCAGCCTTTCGATGTGTTTCCTTAATGTTGTCCTCAAGTTCCTCCCAAGGGAAAGGGAGTGGTTTCTGACGTCCCCTTCACGGATTTGTGATCTGGTGTGATGTCAAGAATGCCCCTGTGGCATCCACGAGGAAAAGCAGCAGCATCTCGGATTCTCAAACACCCATCTGTAAGTCAAAGAGACCTGCTGTAGAGGTCATGGGCATTTAGAAAGCTGGCCCGTCCCCCTTTGCTTTCCCCACTCCTTCTCTTCCAACCTCCTCCCTCCCTCCACCACTCACACACACCTGCTGCAGGAGCGAAGATCTGCCTTAGGCCGTATGAAATACCCAGATACATTTCCTCTGCTAAATTATAAACTGCTGGAAGGCACCATTAAGATAAAAAGCCAAGGGCTGGCGGCGCTGTGGCGCAGTGGGTTAATCCTCCTCCTGTGGCGCTGGCACCCATATGGGTGCTGGGTTCTAGTCCCAGCTGCTCCTCTTCCAATCCAGCTCTCTGCTATGGCCTGGGGAAATAGTAGAAGATGGCCCAAGTGCTTGGCCCCCTGTACTCATGTGAGAGACCCGGAGGAAGCTCCTGGCTCCTGCCTTTGGATCAGTGCAACTCTGGCCGTTGCAGCCATCTGAGAAGTGGACCAGTAGATGGAAGACCTCTCTCTGTCTCTCCCTCTTACTGTCTGTAACTCTACCTCTCAAATAAATAAATAAAATATTTTTAAAAAAGATAAAAAGGGCCGGCGCCACGGCTCACTAGGCTAATCCTCCGCCTTGCGGCGCCGGCACACCGGGTTCTAGTCCCGGTCAGGGCACCGGATTCTGTCCTGGTTGCCCCTCTTCCAGGCCAGCTCTCTGCTGTGGCCAGAGAGTGCAGTGGAGGATGGCCCAAGTGCTTGGGCCCTGCACCCCATGGGAGACCAGGATAAGTACCTGGCTCCTGCCATCGGATCAGCGCAGTGCGCCGGCCGCGGCGGCCATTGGAGGGTGA
The DNA here is from genome assembly GCF_051225735.1 of Oryctolagus cuniculus. Taxonomy (NCBI): domain Eukaryota; kingdom Metazoa; phylum Chordata; class Mammalia; order Lagomorpha; family Leporidae; genus Oryctolagus; species Oryctolagus cuniculus. The sequence continues at coordinate 75,325,219 of NC_142880.1, forward strand.
ACCAACGGCAAAGGAAGACCTTTCTCTCTGTTTCTCTCTCTCACTGTCCACTCTGCCTGTCAAAAAATAAAAAATTAAAAAATTTTAAAAAAAGATAAAAAGAAAAATGCCTTGAATTTAAGCAGCAAAGGGAATTTTTAATGAAATGCTAAGGTAGCTCAGAGAAAGGAGAGATATCCTCCAGGTGAAGGAGAATCCGGGAAGCCTCAAAGACCACGGAGGTGTCTAATCCTGGATGCAGCAACAGGCAGTCATTGGGCATTCTTAAGGGAAGAATGGGTTAGGTAAGGGTAGTAGCCCTCAAATGAGGGAAGAGCTATTGCCTAGAAAATGTAAAAGAGTTCACAGTGGTTGGGGCACGGTGTATGTGAAGGGGATGCAAATGGAGAAGCGTAGTAGTCAGAGGCTCTGGATGCCAATCTAGGACATTTGCTATATCTGCCCTCCACTGCAGTGACATGGCCCATCTGGCCTTGGGAAGATGAACTTGGTACTTGGGAACCGGTGGAAGGAACACCAGTTAAAAAGTGGGGCTGATATTGAGATGACAGCAGAGGAAATGAATAAAAAGTAAAGAATGAACAAGGTAGGGGCTGGCGCCATGGTGCCCTCGGTTAATCCTCCGCCTTTGGCACTGGCATCCCATATGGGTGCCGGTTCTAGTCCTGGTTGCTCCTCTTCCAGTCCAGCTCTCTGCTGTGGCCCAGGAAAGCAGTAGAGTGCTTGGGCCCCTGCATCCACATGGGAGACTGGAAGGAGGCGCCTGGCTCCTGGCTTCGGATTGGCACAGCTCTGGCCGTTGCGGCCACTTGGGGAGTGAACCAACGGAAGGAAGACCTCTCTCTCTCCGTCTCTCTCTCTCACTGTCTCTAACTCTGCCTGTCAAATAAATAAATAAAATCTTTATTTAAAAAAAAAGAATGAACAAGGTAGACAGAAATTGGGAGGACACTTTGTTTGGGAGTGAGTAAGGGGAGATGGTAAAGGCTCACCATCAGGTAGCAAGCCTAGGCAAAATTTGTTGTGCGTCACCAATAGACTGGGCATTCCCTGGCTCCGGAGACACCATCGGCACAGCTACAGAACCAATGGCCTCTGTCTCCAGCCATCGGGCAGCACAGAGGACCTGGGCCAGAGAGACCTGTGAGGATGGCAGTGCCGGAAGTGCAGACCAGAGCAGACAGGAAGAGGAAGTGCCCTGGAGGAAGTGTGTGTGGGCAGGAACATTTGTCAATGGGAGAAAAGCATGAGTTTGGTTTCAGACAAATGGGAGGATGTTTCCACACTGATGATTATGAAAAGAAAAAAGGTGTCAACACCAACACCTGGAAGAAGGAACCCCCAGTGTGAAGGATGTTTGTGTCTGGCTCAGGCCCCCCGGATCCTCCCGTTTCCTGCCCCCCATATGGCTCTGGACTTAGCTGACACTAGTATGAAGCTCAGAAGTCCCAGAGTTACAGTGAGTAAGAAAGATGGAGGTCGCTGAGTGTGCCCAGAGCTGAGGAGGAGGGGAGGCAATGCTGATGGGGTTGTGAGAAAGAAATGAATGACAGCAGCATAGCACAATAAGGAAGACTTCACTCAGGACCTCCTTCACAGGTATGGAGCCCACTGCAGTGGGTTCTTGCTGTGGGGGATAGAGACTGAGCACTCTTCCAAACACAGTGTGGGCAAAGGGGAATGTATAGCCAAGGAGCACAGTGGGGCCCAGTGGTTGGGGAACAACCATGAGGAAGCCCCAGGGGTGAGGCGGATTCTTGCTGAAGACAGGCCAGGATAACCCAGCATCACATGGCGGGTGGCGAAGGATGAGGAGCCTGGCTGGACTGATATCTCTGATGGTCAGATAGAGAGGACAGAGACTTCTGGCTAAAATGAATTCACAAGACTCTTGAGAAACTGGATTTTACAAAGACCTGCACAGAAGGGCCTAGGAGAAGGCTCAGAAGCCCAACTGAAGTTTGGTCAAACCAAGAATCCTTGTCAGAAGCAAACAGAAAAACAAGCCTGAGCCCATGTCAGAGAGAAAGAAATTCCCAGGGATTCAATGATCATCTTAGCAGGATGTCAGGATTTGCCACGGTCTCAGGCCCCATTTTCTTGGCAGTGCTGTGTGAGTGGTGGCTGGTGTGGTGGGGAGTGGGGGGGTTGCCTTTCACTGGACATCATAAAGCTGTGTCCTCTCTGGATTCGGACGAGCCTGTGTGCCCAGGGACACAGAGAGACTTGCTGAGTGTTTGGTGTGCTTTCTTCTCTCTTCCCTTCTCGTCAAACATAAGGACACTTGGGAATCACTCATGTTATTTGATTTAAGGACAGTTGGTTGGGGTCGAGGGTCGAGAAGGAACTCTTTTGAGTACAGAATTTCTGTGAATCAGACCTGTGTCCCATGGAGAAGAGCTCTGGGGTTGAGCTGCCTGTGGACCTGTGTGGGCAATGTTGGACAGTCCTGGGCAGGACTGCTGTCACTCTTACAGGTAGCATAGATAAAGGCATAGTTTTCACATTAATTAAATGTTTCATATGGCATATGCTTACACACATCTAGCATATGGAAAATGCTCAATTAACTATTGCCTTTTATATTCATTACTTTATTTCAGTCCTTGCAATGGTCCTACCATGTGGCCACTATTATTTTCATTTTATGGATGGCAGCAAGAAGTCAGGCCACCTTCTCATGGTGATGTGTGGCAGATGCTAATCCATCACATGGTACTTATTCAACAGAATGAGTCTTGAAAGGGTAACCAGGAAGACTTATGCCAGCCTCAAGAAATTTGTCTTGCTTTAAGTATTCCTCTTGTTTTCAATCTTTGCTGTGCAATTTAAAGTTGATTCTGAAGTTAAAACACAAATGATATGGCAGTCTTTATTTTATAGTAAAATAAATGTAATTTTATCTCATTTTTTAAAATAAGATTTATTTATTTTATTTGAAAGGCAGAGTTACAGAGTGGCAGAGGCAGAGAGAGAGAGAGGTCTTCCATCCTCTGGTTCACTCCCTAGATGACCACAACAGCCGGAGCTGTGCTAATCCAAGGCCAGGAGCCAGGAACTTCTTATAGGTCTCCCATAGGGTTGCAGGAGCCCAAGGACTTAGGCCATCTTCCGCTGCTTTTCCAAGGCCATAGCAGAGAGCTGGATCAGAAGTGGAGCAGCCAGAGTTGGAACCGGCAACCATATAGAATGCCAGTACTGTGGGCTGTGGCTTTACCTGCTATACCATAGTGCCGGCCCCTTAATCTCATATTCTTGACCTTGCTTTTGCTTTGAGTCTTCTTAGTTTTCAAGGAATTATAAGAAATGAGTTGTGTAATTTTTCAAGACTTATTTATTTGTTAAAGAACTGAATCATGGTTGTTAAATCAGGAAATTCTTGTCAAACTACAAGGAAAGTGAACATGTATACGAAATGGTAAAAAAAAAAAATGGTTATGAAAACATCTCTACCGGGAAGGCAAAATTCTTAGGGGAAAACATGAAGATTTTTTAGAGATTTGGGTTAACTTGCAAATAAACATTTATTTTCTGTGTTCTCTTTCCCTCCCACACAATAGTCCTTTAAATCTTGGCACTCATGGTCCTGAAATATTCTTTTTTTTTTTTTTTTTTTTTTTTTTTTTTGACAGGCAGAGTGGACAGTGAGAGAGAGAGACAGAGAGAGAAAGGTCTTCCTTTGCCGCTGGTTCACCCTCCAATGGCCGCCGCTGCAGCCGGCGCACCGCGCTGATCCTGGCAGGAGCCAGGAGCCAGGTGCTTTTCCTGGTCTCCCATGGGGTGCAGGGCCCAAGCACCTGGGCCATCCTCCACTGCACTCCCTGGCCATAGCAGAGAGCTGGCCTGGAAGAGGGGCAACCGGGACAGAATCCGGCGCCCCAACCGGGACTAGAACCCGGTGTGCCGGCGCCGCAAGGTGGAGGATTAGCCTATTGAGCCACGGCGCCGGCTCTGAAATATTCTGACTTCTACTTAATGTTCTCCAAAAGAGGTGCACCTTGGGTTTGCCACACTTTCCAGATGCCCAAACTTGAAGCCATCATTTACCAACTCGTCGTCACCACTCTTTGTACCCACTGCTCCAGTCAGTTAGCAAAGCCTCTGACAGTCTCCCTTAGTACACTTTCCTGTACTCATTCCATTCCTGAGCCACCACCCAGCAGGGTCCATTTTAGAGAAACAAATGCTTTCCTTTACAAATTGGTCTTTCTGCTTCTAGCATTAGTTTCTTTTCTCCACACCCTCCCCATCTCATCTCCCATGGCAAGAGAAAGCAGTTGTAGGATTTAGTCCTCATTCAGATTTTTCTGGACAATGGCAGTGGTAGGTTAAGGGCTCAAGAGCTTTAGAGTATGGGTAAGAGCATGTCGGGGCCGGCGCCGCGGCTCACTAGGCTAATCCTCCGCCTAGCGGCGCTGGCACACCGGGTTCTAGTCCCGGTCGGGGCGCCGGATTCTGTCCCGGTTGCCCCTCTTCCAGGCCAGCCCTCTGCTGTGGCCAGGGAGTGCAGTGGAGGATGGCCCAAGTGCTTGGGCCCTGCACCCCATGGGAGACCAGGAAAAGCACCTGGCTCCTGCCATCAGATCAGCGCGGTGCGCCAGCCGCAGCGCGCCGGCCGCGGCGGCCATTGGAGAGTGAACCAACGGCAAAGGAAGACCTTTCTCTCTGTCTCTCTCTCTCACTGTCCACTCTGCCTGTCAAAAAAAAAAGAGCATGTCGGATGAATCCAGGCTAGTCTAGGGATGAGGCCAGGAGGCTCTGGAAGAAAATCAAAGAGAATGAAAGCCTAATGATCTCTATGAGGCTGAGGATCAAGACCATGAAGAGCAGAGAGGGCTGAAGATATCAGTTCTGTCTGAGGGTGAGCAGCAGATAGAGTTCAGGGGTGGAGCAGTTCTGAGTGGTGGTGAGAGCCAGGGAGTGTAGGTGGGATCAAGTGTGGATGGGGTGGAGTATAGTGGTAGCCAGTGAACTTGAGGAGGCCCAGGAACTGGAAGCAGAGTGAAGCATGAGTCACCCTGATGGGCACCGACATTGTCAAGGGTGAAGGCACAAATTTGTGCTAAAGCACAATGAACTGAGTGAGTGTTGAAGATGGCCCTGAACCCAGCAGTAGAGGAGGCAGTGGGAAGGCTGGCTCTCTGGCTCGCATTTCAAAGGAGCTCAGAAAGTTATCCCACTTAAGAAGGTCAACTCCTAGCCCCTAAGTGCCTCACGGGGCCGAGGGAGGGTGCCGCTACCAGGGCTGTGTGAAGGGGTGGGCCACAGGAACCTGTGGGAGGAAGCTGGGGAGAAAGGCCTCAGCCTCACTCCTCTGCCTCCATTCACCGTGGCGCAGACTCTGCATCAGCTGAGTGCAGCAGAAGCAGGGGGTGAGGGAGCCTCCCTGGCCACCCAGCAGGGGGAAGGCAGAGGTGTGGGGAGCAATGAGGCAGGGACACATGGAAGACAACCAGCAGGTTGTCTTTGCTGCTAGGCCTCCTGTAGTCACCCCTGTCATCTCCTCTGTTCTCTTCTTATCCAGGGAATGGCAATGGGAACTTCAGAGTGTTCATCTTCCCCAGGCACTGCAATACAATGGGTCATAACAGTTCAGCAAACACGTAGCATGGCTCAGGCACTGGAGTAAGCTCATTCATAGATTAATGTACTTACTCTTCACAGCAAAACTGTGATGTAGGTCAACATTAATTTCCAGAGATTTATTTTTAAAACTGCGCCAACAACATCCCCTTGTGTCCCTGAGTTTACTGCTCGAATTCTTGACAAATTGAAACCTCTCATGGATGTGGATGAAGAAATTCAGAATCATGTCCTGGAAGAAAATGGAATTGGTGAAGAAGATGAACGAACTCAGGGCATTAAATTCTTTTTTTTTTTTTTTTTTTTTTTGACAGGCAGAGTGGACAGTGAGAGAGAGAGACAGAGAGAAAGGTCTTCCTTTGCCGTTGGTTCACCCTCCAATGGCCGCCGCGGCCGGCGCACTGCGGCCGGCGCACCGCGCTGATCCGATGGCAGGAGCCAGGAGCCAGGTGCTTTTCCTGGTCTCCCATGGGGTGCAGGGCCCAAGCACCTGGGCCATCCTCCACTGCACTCCCGGGCCACAGCAGAGAGCTGGCCTGGAAGAGGGGCAACCGGGACAGAATCCGGCGCCCCGACCGGGACTAGAACCCGGTGTGCCGGCGCCGCTAGGCGGAGGATTAGCCTAGTGAGCCGCGGCGCCGGCCCAGGGCATTAAATTCTTAAAAACCATATTGAAATGGCTGATGGCAAGTGCTGGACGATCATTCTCTACAGCTGTCACAGAGCAACTTCAGCTTCTACCTTTGTTTTTTAAGATTGCTCCAGTGGAAAATGACAATAGCTATGATGAGCTGAAGAGAGATGCAAAGTTATGTTTATCACTAATGTCTCAGGGGTTGCTTTACCCTCATCAAGTGCCTTTGGTACTTCAGGTGCTAAAACAAACAGCAAGGAGCAGTTCATGGCATGCAAGATACACAGTACTGACCTACCTCCAGACCATGGTATTTTATAACCTCTTTATTTTCCTAAACAATGAAGATGCAGTTAAAGACATCAGGTGGCTGATCATAAGTCTTTTGGAGGATGAACAACTAGAGGTTCGGGAAATGGCCGCTACCACCTTAAGTGGTCTGTTACAGTGTAATTTCCTTACCATGGACAGTCCTATGCAGATTCATTTTGAGCAACTTTGCAAAACAAAACTACCTAAGAAAAGAAAGCGAGACCCTGGTTCTGTAGGAGATACCATCCCTTCTGCAGAGTTGGTCAAACACCATGCCGGGGTGTTAGGACTTGGTGCATGTGTTCTTTCCAGTCCTTATAATGTTCCCACCTGGATGCCCCAGCTGCTTATGAATCTCAGTGCACATCTGAATGACCCTCAGCCTATTGAGATGACTGTAAAAAAGACCTTATCCAATTTCCGAAGGACACACCATGACAACTGGCAAGAACACAAACAGCAGTTCACTGATGACCAGCTGCTAGTTCTCACTGATCTCCTTGTGTCACCATGCTATTATGCGTAGAAGGATGACTAGTCCTCACTTCAGGCTCTTCTCATCAAAAATTCCAGATCCTCAGGTACCATCTGTGGTGGCTCTCAGCAGGCTTGAAAACTCTGCCTCTTTTGAGCTCTCATCATTTTGGTGGTTTCTGTGTTTGGTCTCACTAGTCTGCGTTCCACAGGTTCTCAGCTGCCATTTTATTTCCTAATTTGTCTGGAAGTGTTTCCAGAATATTGATCACATTTCCTTTGAGGCATCAAAGTCACAAAGTTTCAGACTAGAAATTATTACTCAGTATGATCATGGCGTCCAAAACTAAACAAAATCTAAGAGCTCATGAAGAAACAGTTGATTGGAATGGAGACTATCCATCAGTAGTACAGGTCCTATCATTTCATTCATCTCAAATGATTTTGAATTCTTCCCAAACAGATGTTAGGTGTAGATGGTAGTAGGGCTATGGGCCATAAATCTGAAGCCTTGGGTCTGGAGAACCATGAAGAGAGAAGGAAAAGAGGACAAGTCTTGAACCTAATAGTGGATACCTGACGGATTGCTTGACTAAGGCACAGGAGTGAAGTCTGTGTCTGCGCACTTCCCACAGACTGGAGTTTTTGGTGCTGAATAGAGCCAGTTGCTAAAAACTGGGGGTTTGGTGAATACATTTTTGATTGAGTGTTCTGTGTGTATACAATGTGTGATTTTGAAAATAAACAGCAACAACAATGAAAAAAAAAACAAGAATAAATAATAAATAAATAAAGCAAGAAGGATGACCAATTTGTCCATTTACTCAAGTAAGGCAGAAGAGTGTGTCCCTGCCACCCACAGGAGAGGTGGAGATTGAGTTCTAGGATCGTGGCTTCGACTTAGCCAAACTCCTACTGCTGCAGGCGTGAACCAGCAGATGGAAGATTCTCTCTCTCTCTCTCTCTCTCTCTCTCTCCTGCCCCCCTCTTTCAAATAAAGTGAAAGTAAATAAATGAAAATTGTATCAAAATTAAAGACAGCATTCAGGATAGGATCTTAGCATGTAATAAGTGCAGAAATAATGTTAGCCCTTCGGATGACTATACCTCTACATGGTTAATAGCCCTGGTCACATCAGTGTGTACAGGAAGTGTTGTCATTGCCACCTGGCATATGTAGAAAGCAAAGCTCTGAGAAAGCACCGCACGCGCCCGTCAGCAGGTCCTCCAATGCAGCCGGGCTCTTGGGGCATGGTTCAGGCTGCCTGTTTCCCCGGTGAAAGTCACTGCCACCTTTCAGTCTCCTCATCTTCCAACACTGACAGGCCGATATCCCACTTCCTGTGTGTTCATTCTGCCTGCAGTTCTTCCCAAGTCCCGAATGACTTTTTTTTAGGAGCAGAAAAGCTTGTTTGTTACCATGGAGGCTATCAACATTTCCTTATTTTGATCCTAATGGGGACTTAAATCTGCAACACCTGCAAAAATATTTTAATTAGTCTTGAGTTTGTATTTTATCGGGAAACAGTCAACGTGCCAGTCTAGCTGCCACTGCAGCAGATCTGAAGGAACTCTCTGCCTTGGAGCTTTGAGGACGGCCAGCCCTCTACCGCCATATTTCCTGGCATGAAATAAGATGACACACAACGCTCACTCAGGCTCGCCCTTTTAGCCACAGGACATTTTTTTTCCCCATCCATTGGGATCCTCTTAAAGTGCCCAGAATTGCCGCTTGCACAGCACATTAAACCCATCTGGATGTTTTAAGGTGTCAGCCTCCGCTAGCCAGGAGAAAATCAATTCCGGCTCTAGACTGCCACCAGGAGAAGTCTAGGAGTTCTGCCTTGGTACCAAGAGCAAGCACGCTGGATGGCATAGAAATGCCGCTTATATTCCAAAGGCTATCATTCTGGACAAGAGATTTACCTTCTCTGGTTTTGTTAGGGCAGCTAGGTAGATATTAGCCTATGTGTGTGTAAGAGGGTCCCAAGAAAATGAGAAATTTTAAAGAAAATAAATTTGTGTTCAGCGGGACAAGGAAACAAGCCCTGAACGCCGAGGAGCCGTTCCATGGAAAACAATTGCTCTGTGTGGTGACCCTGTTAACGGTGTTCAGCCCTCTCCCTGGGGACGGCTTAGGGGGACTCTTGCACCAAGGGGGTACTAGGTCCCATAACACTGCACGGACAAGGACCTGGGAGGATGTTCAGGAATTCCACATCCAGAAAACCGCCATCCAGTCATTTCCCAGATGAGGGAGCAGGGGGGAGAGGGGTAACAGTGGGAAGGAAACACACCCATGTGGATGAAAGCTCCCGTGTGAATGCAGATTGGGGTCTCCGCCCTTTCCTGAGATGCCCACCTGCTCTGTCGTTCTTTCTTCCCTCATTCAAAAAACCCAAACACCTACTTAGGCGGTAGTGATCCAAACCATGTTAGACCTGAGTTTTGCCGTGAGAACGAGGATCTTGAACCAGTTGATGGCGAAGCTGCTTCAAAATGCACCTGTTGACAGGGAGAAGCTTTGCTGAGTGGAACTGAGTGGGAGGGTTCTTTCTCTTGCTCACATGTGAATTTCCCTGGGGCCTGGTCTTGCCCTGGGAGTGGTAGGGAAATAGCAGTGGTTACTTTGAGGATGCTGTCAGTAGTCGTTTTGGCCTTTGAACCTTGCCCTGTACTCTGAACCCTCCCTCCTCCTTTGCTTAGTTGCTGGACAATGCTACTGCAGAAACTCCTCTGTTAAGAAAGCAAAAGTCTAAACGCAGCTGTCCCAAAGCCATTTGAAGACATAAGCAAGGTCCCCAGGCCTTGTTCCTGAACGGCTCGTCCCCCTAGATGGAGGTACTTAAGATCACATCGGCTTTCATTAAAATGGTAGCACATTTCCAACAGGCTGCAGTTTGCCGGCGGGACATCTGAAACGGGTGCAGAATGAAAGAGTGCCGCACGCAGCTGCATCTGCTTCAAATTATGTTTTCCAAAAGACAAAAATACAGCCCTATAAGTCTAAAAATACTTCTTAGTTGTTAGCCAAAACTGCATTTATTCTTGGATTCATAAAAATGCAGGCCATGTGAAATATGTGGGGGCCATGCACTCTCATAAAAAAATTGACCAAAGGAAAGAAAAAGTTAAAATAAACCTTAAAAATCCTGTATTGAAAGGAAAGGAGAAGATGGAAACGGTGAGGCTTTGGAATGGAACTGGGAAGCAGAACAGGAAGCATTGCTCTTAGTGCAAAGAAAAAGCATCTAGAACCAGACTCATCCCCACTTCATCCCCAGGAAGGGCCGAGCAACCATGGACCAGGTTCCTGTTCCTGCCATGTTGGGGCGATGTGTAAAGTCAGGGGTAAAGACTTGTCCCAACCTAAAACCTTGGCATTATGGGTTGTGTGCAGCAGTTCTCAAAGTGGCTGTGATGAGGAACCAGCTTAGCTTTTGATTCTTCAATCCACAGTAGGCCAACATTTTTATAAAATTCAATACTGTTAAATTACTAAAAAATGGATATAAAATGAGCCCTATTTCTGAACTAGACTCAACAGACAAGAAAGTAAACTTATCTTTCAAAATTATAATTAGAACAAATATGGGGAAAAGAAGAATTGCTATAAAATTTCCAAATGTACAGTCTTAATATCTGTACTTAGTTCTTTTTTTAGTTTTATTTATTTATTTTTACTTATTTCAAAAACAGAGAGAGAGAGAGAGAGAGAGAGATCTTCCATTCACTGGTTCACTCCCCAAATGCCTGCAGTATCCAAGATTGAGCCAGGCTGAAGCCAGAAGCCCAGAACTCCATCTAGGTCTCCCCAGTGGGTAGCAGGGACCTAAGCTCTTGAATTATCAGGTGTTGCCTCCAAGGGTTGCATTGGTAGGTAGCTGGAATCGGGAGCCGAGGACTCAGACCCTTGCACTCCAGTAGCATAACCACTGCATCATCCCTCTGTGTTCTTATTTCAGCATGGATAAATACTGTCAGTGGAACACACTTTGAATAATACTGGTATATCCAAGAATGTGGATCTGAAAGCGTTGCTGTCTGATTCCTCCACTTGCAAATTGTGTACAATTGGCCATATTTCTTGTCCATTGTCTCTGATGCCTTATCTGCAAAGTGAGGTAATACATTTTTCTACTTTTCAGAAGATTTATTGGAGAGAGAGAGAGAGAGAGAGAATCTTCCTTCTGCTGGTTCACTCCCAAAATGGCCACAATGGTGTTGGTGGGTCCATGTCAAAGCCAGGACTCCAGAACTCCATCCAGGTCTCCCATGCAGCTGGCGGGGTCAGCATCCGCTGCTTTCCTAGGTGCATTATCAGAAAGCTAGATCAGAAGCAAAGGATCTGGGACTTGAACTGGCACTCTGATGTGAGAAGCTGGCATCGCAGGTGGAGGTTTGACCTGCTGTGGCAACTTACCACAGGACAAGAAAGGAAAGAGTAAAAATGCTGGAAGACAGTCAACCAGTGCTGGAAGAGCAAGCCTTCCACCTAGCACCTGAGTTCCTTTCCCATTGCCACTGTAACAAATTGCCACAAATTAGTCACAACACAAATGTATTCTTTCAGAGCTCTAGAGGTCAGAATGCCAGAGCAGGTTTCCCTGGGCTCAAATCCAAGTGTGTGGCAAGGCTGCGTTCCTCTGAAGGCTCTCCCTTCCCTTTCCACCCCTCAGTTTGTGAATCTCCATCTTCAAAGCTCTTTCCCTGCCTTTTTTTTAAAGATGTATTTATTTATTTGAAAGGCAGAATTAGAGAGAGAGAGGAAGAAACAGAGAAAGAGAGATCTTCCATATATTGGTCCATTCTCCAAATGGCCAAAGTGGCCAGGACTGGGCCAGGCCAAAGTCTCCCACGTGGGCGGCAGGAGCCCAAGCACTTGGGTCTTCCCAGGTGCATTAGCAGGGAGCTGGATTAGAAGTGGGGCAGCTGGGACTTCAACCAGGGCCCAGATGCCGGCATTACCCACTGTGCCACCACATCAGCCCCCACTCTGACTTTGACCTGACTTCTCTTTCTGTCTCCTTCTCCTGGTTTAAAGGACCTTTGTGATTATATGAGGTTCACCTGTAAACCAGGAGCATGCCTTAAAGCCACTTGATTAGCAACCTTAATTCTATCTGCAACCTTAATTCTCCTTTGCCACATGGCCAACATCACATATTCATAGTCACACTGAACAGATTCAAATTCCAGGGGATTTAGCTAGGCAGGCATCTCTTTGGGAAGCCGTTATTCTGGTTACCCCACTGCCTGATACCATTCACTCAACGAATGTTTATTGAGCACTCCCTCCAGGCAAGGTAAGGTGCCGCAAGGTGGAGGTTGGAGGTGGGCTCTGAGTTCAGGGAGTTTGCAGGTGTTAGCAAAGATCAACATCACACAAGTCACCAATCGGTACTAAAGAGGGGAAGTGTTAAGTATCATGAGTGCCCAGTACCTGGGGGCCTGGTAGGACTTCCTCTCCCTTCCCTTCCCAGGCAGTCAGGCCACTCTGTCTCAGGGTGAGGGGTAATGTGGCCAAGAGATGTGTGTTAGTCCATTTTCTCCTACTATAATGAACTATCTGAAGCTGAGTAACTTTATAAAGAAATGAGATATATTTAGCTCCCAGTTCTGGAGGTTCAAGTGCATGACACTGGCGTCTGCTTGGCTCTGGGAAAGCCCTCCTGACAGATGGCACTACAACGGTGGGGGTGTGTGCAGGAGTGAGTCATCATACCACCAGACAGGAAGCCACAGAGCTTAAGGCTCCCCCTTAAATGGAACAACGCACTCTTCAGGGAACTAAGTCAGGGTCCCAGGGGGACTGCCTTAATCCAGTGACCAAAAGATCTCCCACTATGCCCATCTTTTCTTTTTAAAGAGTTACTTATTGGGGCCGGTGCTGTTGTGTATCTGGTAAAGCTGCCGCCTGCAGTGCTGGCATCCCATGTGGGTGCCGGTTCTAGTCCCAGCTGTTCCACTTCTGATCTGGCTCTCTGCTTTAGCCTGGCAGGGCAATGGAAGATGGCCCAGGTCCTTGGGCCCCTGCACCCACTTGGGAGACTCAGAGGAAGTTCCTGGCTCCTGGCTTCAGATCAGTACAGCTCTGGCCATTGTGGCCATCTGGGGAGTGAACCAGTGGACGGAAGACCTCTCTCTCTGCTTCTGCCTCTCTGTAACTCTGCCTTTCAAATAAATAACTAAATAAAATATTTTATAAAAGAGTTACTTATTTATTTGAAAGTTTTCAAGACATATATCTAATGCATCACAGTATTCAGGGATGAAGGTCTTACTTTCCAGTCACTGGGAGTGCCACAGGCAGAAACACCCCCTGCCATGATTGCTGTAACTGATTACAGCAGGCTTTGCTGAGGTCACACCCATTGCATCAGACAATCCTTATCCAGTAATTGACCAGTTGGAGTTATAAAGACAGCCCCTTTTGCTGCAACTCTAACTCTGTAAGGTCATCCTGGTCTGAGTCTTCCATTAGAGTATATAACAGCTCAACCTCTTCATCTACCCAATCCTACTTCCTTCTTATCTGCAAAAAAGCATTTCCCAGTACATTTTCTGAAAAAATTCCATTCTAGAGTGTGTTTCCTTTGGAAAACAAATTGTGATTGTTGGTACCAGGGGTGGCCGGAGAAAAAACAAAAACTGAGATGGATTTTGGAATAGAATCACCCCACATCCCCTTGGTAAAGAAAACTGCATTGCTAATGGTAGGTGAGCAACAGATAGTTGCTGGCAATAGGTAGCAATGCAATTGTTAAAACCTTCAGCTTATGTAAATGGTTGTAAAGGAATTTGTGATATGTATCCAGTCTTTGAGAAATATGAAGGAAATAATACTTACAAGGACAATGGATCTGGATGGCTATTGGTAGACTGAATTGGTATTCTGAGAGTGATTAACTGATAATGATACTATAAAAGTGAAGGCCACAGAGACCCTCTTTGAGTGCAGTAAGAAATATCATTTCTTACAGTGTGAAGACTGCAGAAATGGAGAAGCAGCTCTAGGAATTATTTGACATGCTTGTCAAGCCCCAAGGATGGTTATGCTCCCAAGCAAGGCAGTGGACTTTCCCAAAAGAACAGGTCTTAGACACATGAGACCATGGCGTCTAGATTGATGTTCCCCAAAATATTGACTGTCCATATTTCTCTTAACCATCTGACCCTGTAAAAGTGGCCATTCCTCCCTACTAAGGGACATATAAACCAATAAATACAGCTGTCGTAACATAATCACACTCCAGCTTTACATAGCACATTCATCCCAGCATCCCACTTCTCTAGACATTTTAATTCCCCTTTCACTGTGTGCCATGGCAATCTCTGGTCTTCTCACCTCATCTGGTTGGGCCACCTCCTTTACCACTCCAGTAGGAGTGAGCCTCGCTTGCACTCGTTTCTGGAGGGAGAACTCCCAAGTCAGTTAACTCCCCCTCATCCACCTTTATATTTCACCCGTTGTAGAGGTGGGGGTCATCATATCTCCATTTAATTTCTGACTGTCCCTTACAGAAACCAGGCAGATACTGGAAGATGACAGATTAGTGCAAACTCAACTAAGTAGTAGCCCCAGTAGCAGCTGCTGTGACAGCTAGTGTAGACTAACATGTATCAGGCTCATATATGGGGCCATTAAGTTAGCAAATGCGTTCTTTTGTATCCCTATAAGAAAAGAAAATTAGATGCTTCACATTCATCAGAATATATCAGTAACATTGTATAAATTTGGTATCTTGCTCCAGGTCCTTTGGCTTGTCCTTGTCCTAGCTGTTGTGGGCATTCGAGGAGTAAACCAGCAGATGGAAGATTTCTCTCTGTCTGTCCATCTCTCTGCCCTTCAAATAAAATATAAACAAATAAATAAAAATGTTTAAATTACATATTGCCTGAAAAGACCTTGGAACCTCCAAAGACTGTATAATGGCCTCTTTTGATGGCATCATATCAATCAGACTTGATGACTGCCAAGTGACTGGCTCATTGGAGATTGTGGTAGGACACATGCATTCCATCAAAGGTGAATTAAACATTTTGAAGATTCAGGGAGTGCCACATGAACAGTAAACATTTTAGGTAATACTAGTCTGAGGAAAGTTGGGACATCTCCAAACTAAAGCAAAAATTAATACTTCCTGCATCCCCAGCCATGAAGAAGAAAACTACAACATGTGATAGGCCACCTTGCCTTGGAATACCATTCCAACCTGTACAGTGGGTGACATGAAAGACTACCAGCAATGAGTAGGGTCAGACTATGGAGTAGATTCAAGATGCAGTGCCTGAGCTCTATGTTGATGCCCACCAAGTGATAAAATTGAATGGAACCAATAACAATCCGTCACACAGTGGAAGTGCTATATCCAGGACTGAGCCACAGGTAGGACAGGCAAGGTGTATAGATAAGAACCCAGACCCCCATGTCACCCATTACTCTTACACCAAGACCTCTTTCTCAGCTCACACCTATGGCCACCTTTTATGGTCAATTCATGGAGCAAGAAAAAGGCTGAGCTGATTCACAATGTTTCAGCTCCGAATGTGTGGTGAGTGATAGTGGATAGTCATGTCACTCTGAAAATGATTGCAGCTGCCCTACAGCTCCATTCATGGGTGACCTTGAAAGACAATGGTGAGGGAAAATCATCCCAATGAGCAGTGCAATGCAGTATGCCCTCTTTGTAGAAAAAGCAGCAACTTGAGGCCGGCGCTGTGGTGCATGGGTTAATGCCCTGGCCTGCAGTGCCAGCATCCCATATGGGCACCAGTTCGAGACCCGGCTGCTCTACTTTTGATCCAGCTCTCTGCTGTGACCTGGGAAAGCAGTGGAAGATGGCCCAAGTCCTTGGGCTCCTGTACCTGCGTGAGAGACCCGGAAGAAGCTCCTGATTCCTGGCTTTGGATTGGTGCAGCTCCAGCCGCTTTGACCAATTGGGGAGTGAACCAGCAGATGGAAGACCCCTCTCTCTCTCTCTCTCTCTCTCTGTGTGTGTGTGTGTCTGTCTGTCTCTCTCTCTCTCTTCCCTCTGTGTAACTCTGACTTTCAAATAAATAAATCTTAAAAAAAAGAAGAAGAAGAAGAACAGTAACTTGAGATTTGTGCTTACATGGAGCTATGAGAGGAATGAGTGACTTGCTCAGCTCAGCAAGGGTCTAGAGAGAAAGGCTGGACATTTGGAACAAGAAGGTCTGGAAATATGCTCTCAGCTTGTGGCAGGCAGAATAATGGCCTCCAGAGTGTCCCATTCCCCAATCCCTGCAGCCTGTATGACAAAATGAACTTTGCAGAAGTGATTAAGGTTTTTATTTTTTATTTTTATTTTTTTTTGACAGGTAGAGTTATAGACAGTGAGAGAGAGAGATAGAGAGAGAGGTCTTCCTTTACCGTTGGTTCACCCTCCAATGGCCACTGCGGCTGGCGCGCCATGGCCGGCGCACCACACTGATCCGAAGCCAGGAGCCAGGTGCTTCTCCTGGTCTCCCATGCAGGCACAGGGCCCAAGGACATGGGCCATCCTCCACTGCACTCCTGGTCCACAGCAGAGAGCTGGCCTGGAAGAGGAGCAACCAGGACTAGAACCCAGCGCCCATATGGGATGCCGGCACCGCAGGCGGAGGATTAACAAAGTGAGCCATGGCACCGGCCTGTGATTAAGGTTTTTGATCTTGAGATGGTTTATTCAGATGGACACAATTTCATCATACATGTCCTTACAAGTATCGACCCTTCCCAGGCTTCTGTGAGGGAGGATACGGCAACAGAAGGGCCAGAGAGACTACAGCTTGGGAAGCCCTTGATGTCCTGTGCTGACTCTTAATGTAGAGAACCGTGTACAAGGACCGAGAGGAGCCTCTTGGATTGACAGTCCACTGGAGCTGACTACCAACAAGGAAGTGGACACTTCAGTCCTAAGGCAACATGGAACTCAATTTTGCCAATGCCTGAATGAGCAAGGAAGTGGATTCTCTCCCAGGGCCTCCAGAAAGGAGCATAGCCCCTTGATGATTTGATTGTAGTCTGGTGAGGCCCATACTGAACTTGTGATCTACGGAGCTGTGAGATGACAAATGTGTGTTGTTCTAAGCCATAAAGTTTGTGGAAATGTGTAATGTCAGCAATGGGAAATGAACACATGGATAGACATGTAGGTCTGTGTTTGTCTTAGCCGACTTTAAGAAAGCTGTGGATGAGATCACTGTTAGCTTCTCCTTCATGCATTACTCCACTCAGCTACATTCAGCTCTCCTGGGCATTTAGTTGACTTAGAGCTTCTCATAAAGTAGAATTTGGTTCCTGCTCTCAAGAAACTGATACCTTGGTAGGAAACGTAAATGTTTGGTAATGTCACAAGTAGCATGTAGCACATGTTATTACAGAGAGGGGAGGCCGAGCAGGAGAGAAGGAACACAAGAAAGGAGGAGGAAAAAGGGAGAGGATAAAGGAGCTAGATATAATGATAAAGCAGAGAAAGAAAAATCATCAAGCAAATGTTTATACTGAAGAGATAATAGAGGCTGGCACCACGGCTTACTAGGTTAATCCTCCGCCTTGCGGCACAAGCACACTGGGTTCTAGTCCTGGTCGGGGTGCCAGATTCTGTCCTGGTTGCCCCTCTTCCAGGCCAGCTCTCTGCTGTGGCCAGGGAGTGCAGTGGAGGATGGCCCAAGTGCTTGGGCCCTGCACCCCATGGGAGACCAGGACAAGTACCTGGCTCCTGCCATCAGATCAGCGCGGTGCGCCGGCCGCAGCGCGCCGGCCGCGGTGGCCATTGGAGGGTGAACCAACGGCAAAGGAAGACCTTTCTCTCTGTCTCTCTCTCTCACACTGTCCACTCTGCCTGTCAAAAAAAAAAAAAAAAAAAAAAAAGAGAGAGAGAGATAATAGAAACCACAAAGGATATTCTTATAGTTATTTTTTGGAGGAGATAACCTATCCCTCTTTAAAGATTCCCAAAATATAGTATACCTAGACAAAGAAATATTATTAAGGGCCGGCGCTGTGGCACAGCAGGTTAATGCCCTGGCCTGAAGCGCTGGCATCCCATATGGGCGCCAGTTCGAGCCCCACCTGCTCCACTTCTGATCCAGCTCTCTGCTATGGCCTGGGAAAGCAGTAGAAGATGGCCCAAGTCCTTGGGCCCCTGCACCCACGTGAGAGACCTAGAAGAAGCTCCTGGCTCCTGGCTTCAGATTGGCACAGCTCCGGCCGTTGTGGCCACCTGGGGAGTGAACCAACGGATGGAAGACCTCTCTCTCTGTTTCTACCTCTCTCTGTGTAACGGTGACTTTCAAATAAATAAATAAATCTTAAAAAAATATTATTCAGCTTCTGTAAAGAAGGACAGTCTGATCCCTGCTATAAGATGGATGGACCTTGAAGACCTTATAACTAAGTGATATAAACCAATCACAAAAGGACAAATATTGTATGATTCCATTGATGTGAGGTGCTTAGAGGAGTCAAATTCACGGAAGCTAAAAGTAGAATGGCAGTCACCAGGGGCTGGAAGGAGGAGGGCATGGAGAGTTATTGTTTAATGAGTACAGAATCTCAGTTTTACAAAAAATGAAGAGTTCTAGAGGTGGACAGTAATGATAACTACATACAGTATACATTTTCTCAATGCCACTAAAATATATGTGTAACATTGGTTAAAGTGGTAAATTTTATGTTATGTGAATGTTACCACACACACATTTTTAAAAAGCCTACTATTTAAATAGACAAAAAACTCACCAAGGACAGGCATTTGGCCTAATAGTTGCTACACTGGTTAGGTGGCCCATGTTCCCTATGGGAGTACCTGGGTTTAATCCCTGGTTTCAGCTCCTAGTTCCAGCTTCCTGATAATGCAGACCCTGTAGGGGGCAATTTTCCTACCACATGGAAAGAGTCTAAATGCAGAACTAAGATGAGGTCAAAATGAGATCAGAAGAGAGTTTGTTGGCACGTTGCTGTGCCTCCCGCTTCGGCACAGTGGCTGGCGCAGATCTACTCAGTGCCTAAACCAAGTCTTAGCAACTAGAGCACATTCAAGTGTGGATAATACCATTCCGGATTAGCGCTCAAAATAGTGATGGCACTTCCTGCCTGTGTTCCTTCCCTTGAGTGAGTTGTGCTAGTCTATATCCATCCCTGATCGTTGGCCCATCTACCCGTCTACCCAACTTCTTGGGCTGAGGCTTCCTCTTCTCTCTCACCCCAGATGGGTATCATCTCGGCAGCTGGTGTACAACTGCTTTTATTCACTAGTGCTATAGACCAGGGTAGTTTTCCTGGAAATAACAGCTCTATGCCATTTTTCTACAAATGAGGTGTGTTTTCTAGTATACTGCGCTACTTCCTGGTTCCATATCCTCCAGTCTTTTTAAACTGGCCATATCTTGAGGTGCGTGCTGCAGGTCACCAATTAAAAGAAAGTTCCTTCTTTTAATGATTTTAGAGTTCCTCCCTCAGGGGTGGTTCTGACACATATCCCAGCTGAGAAAACCAGAAAGCACATGGACCACCTGCATGAGAATCACTGTAGAACGTTCAAAACTGTACAAATCTGGGGTGGGCATTTGACATAGTGGTTAAGACACCTGTTTCCCACATTGGATTTGGAATTGATACCCAGCTCCAGTTCCTGACTCCAACATCCTACTAATACAGACCTTGGGAGACAGCAGTGATGGCCTGATGGCTCAAGTAACTGGACTCTCACATGGGAAACTCAAATTGAGTTTCACCTTCCTTCCCACCCAGCCCACGCTATTGTGAGCTTTTATGGAGTCAACCAGTGGATGGGAGCATTCTCTCTCTTCCTCTCCCCATTTCCCTCTCTCCCTCTCAAATAAATAAATGAAAAACAAAAGTAAATTTCACAAAGCTAAGTTGCGGTGGCCTCTTTCTGCAGAATCAGAACACTTGTCTTTGATGCATGGCATTTGTATTTCTAGGAAACATGACTGGTGATTCAGCACTACCCAAGAACCACTGGGATTTGCACATTCTCCTCCGCTCACATTTCCAACACCATTCTTGATATCAAACTCTTAGGAACGCAGTATAGAGGACTTCGAAGAGATTTCCCACCCCTCTACTTGGCTTCCAATGAAGGGAGCAGATGGCACCATTTATTCCAACCAAGAACAATGCTCTCCCTCTCTCCCACAGGAGCAGGTGTGGATATGGAGCTCTGGGAAGTCTGGATATTACCCAGCCAGTGAGGACGACGAGCTCTCTTAAGACCAGGGGTGAGTCTGGTTAACATTCTCCCTCTCTCTTGCCTCCCCAGAGTGAGCCTTCAGACTGATCCCTAACGTTCCACGTTCCGTTAAGAAGGGCGAAGAGGCATGTCAAAGTCTGAAGCAGAGGCGGCTCAGACAGAAGCAGCCCCACAGCCAATTTTCCAAGACTGGCAGAAAAGCCCTGAGCCAGCCGCTTCTGCTCTGGCCAGCCTAGGGCGGGGCAAGCATGGCAACTCCAGAGCAGGAACTGGAAGAGCGTTCATTCAAACTCCAGCCTTCATTTTAAGGTTTGACGGAAAAAGAGCCAAGTAGGGAATAAACAGTTTTTTATTACCCTCTGAATAAGGCCAGTGAAGCTGTGGGTTTAGGATGACTGCAGGGGGCCGTGGGCGTGCTGCAGTTCTGCAGGACAGTTTGCACAGCTGCAAAAGGGAGTTTTCTGTGCCCTTGGCCCAGTGTGCATAGAACCAGGCAAGGGTTTGATGTCAGTGGTGCATTTGAGCTTGGGGCAGATTCCATGCCCTCGTTGGGTACTCACAGAGCCCCCTCCTACTCCATCCTACCTTCCTGCTTCTCAGTCTGGGGACTTCTCTGAGGTGCTGGAGTTCTGGCTGTGAGAGAGGAACTGTGGCACGGGAAGGGGCTGGGATCGGAGAAACACTCCGGCGCACTGCAGGGCAGGCTTTGAGACAACGGACCAGACTTGGTGGTGACTACAATTTTGGCATACGACCTTTATTTCCATCTTTGCTCGGGGCTGATTTTGAAAGTTTCTCTTTCTTAAGTAGGAAGGTATTTGGGATGTGCAAAATCTGGTTACCATATTTTCTTGGCCTGGTTACTTCCAACCAGTTTCAAAAACCAACTTGGTTCTAATTCTGTCAATTCCTAGGCCTTCCAAAATTCCAGCTCCCTCTACTAAAATCCACATCTTGAGAAGCGAAGATTAATAGGTCAGAGACATTTACTTTTGAGTTTTCCAGATTTTTCATAGCAAATAGATTACCTTCCCTGGGATAATGTGAATCTAAGTTGGCAGTGCGCATGAAGGCAACAAGGAGCCATTCCCACACAATCCCATCAGCAGAATGATTAATACATTTGTTATCCTGGTCTCTTAGTTTTTTTTTTTTTAACTTTTATTTAATGAATATAAATTTCCAAAGTACAGCTTATGGAGTACAATGGCTCCCCCCCCATAACTTCCCTCCCATCCGCAACCCTCCCCTTTCCCTCTCCCTGCCCCCTTCCATTCACATCAAGATTCATTTTCAATTCTCTTTATATACAGAAGATCAGTTTAGCATACATTAAGTAAAGATTTCAACAGTTTGCACCCACATAGAAACACAAAGTGAAAAATACTGTTTGAGTACTAGTTATAGCATTAAATCACAATGTACAGCACATTAAGGACAGAGATCCTACATGAGGAGTAAGTGCACAGTGACTCCTGTTGTTGACTTAACAAATTGACACTCTTGTTTATGGCATCAATAATCACCCTAGGCTCTTGTCATGAGTTGCCAAGGCTATGGAAGCCTTTTGAGTTCACCGACTCCGATCTTGTTTAGACAAGGTCGTAGTCAAAGTGGAAGTTCTCTCCTCCCTTCAGAGAAAGGCACCTCCTTCTTTGATGACCTGTTCTTTCCACTGGGATCTCACTCTTGGAGATCTTTCATTTAGGTGTTTGGTTTTCGTTTTTTTTTGTTTGTTTGTTTGTTTTTTTTTTGCCAGAGTGTTTTGGCTTTCCATGCCTATAATACTCTCATGGGCTTTTCAGCCATCTCTTAGTTCTTAGTTCATAACTTTTCTGTTATAATTTTGCCACTAATTTTAGTTATTTCATCTAATCGAAGCAAGTCATTTTACATGTTAGGTACTCAATTTCCTCACTTATAAAATGCAGATGATAGTTTCTGTTTCATTGACAAGTTGCTGTAGATAGAGGATGATATGGTAGATGCTGAAATGCTTTGAAGAAAGTGAAAGATGCTGGACAAACACTTAAAAATGCTCAGCCATGGAGGAATGGAGATTGTGAGGAAGATTCCAGAAGCCCAGAGTTCAAAAGCACTGTTTGCTGAATACATGCCAGATGCTTGCAGCTTCCCCAGGTCTGTGGAGACAAGGAAGACCCAATGGGACAAATCTAGAGATTTGTTTGGGTGACTATCAATTTTTATCACTTTTTACGACTTTATGAAGCTCGCAGACTGAAGAATCTGACCTTCCATCCCCGCCTCTAGTCCCCCTTGCTTCAGTTCACCCTGTTTGCACTGCAGGGCCAGAAACAAATCCCAGCATAGATGTCAGGAATGCTGGAGCTGGAATAGGACTGTGAAATCATTTTGCAGATAAGTTGGTTGACCTGGGCATCCACTGCTATGTCTCACTGCAGACCCCAGTGGCTACCTCATGTTATCATTCCCTTCTATCACCTGGACACAATGTTCTACACCATTACCCCTCTCTAGTCCAATGCTTCAGGCAAACTGGAAGACAGCCTGTTACTTGAAAGTTCTATACTTTTTTCAGGGCCAAGAAAGGTGGGAAGGGCAGTTTAAGTGATGGGGGAAATGAAGCCAAAAGTACAGAGGAGGGTGACATTAAAACAGGGTCAGCACCCTAAGCCAAAAACTCAGAATCCAAAATGGTCAAAACTCTGAAACACCTTGAACAGGGATATGATGATGCAGGTAAAAAACTCCACTGCAGGGGCCGGTGCTGTGGCGCAGCAGGTTAAAGCCCTGGCCTGAAGCACCGGCATCCCATATGGCCACTGGTTCTAGTCCCGGCTGCTCCTCTTCCGATCCAGCTCTCTGCTATGGCCTGGGAAGGCAGTGGAGCATGGCCCAGGTGCTTGGGCCTCTGCACCCATGTGGGAGACCAGGAGGAAGCTCCTGGCTCCTGGCTTCAGATTGGCTCAGCTCCAGCTGTTGTAGCCATCTGGGAAGTGAACCAGCAGATGGAAGACTCTCTCTCTGTCTCTACCTCTCTCTGTAACTCTTTCAAATAAGTAACCTAAATCTTTATAAGAAAGAAAACCCCATTGCAGTAGCATATGATGGATTGCATGCAAAATATTGTATAAAATTACCTTCAGACTATGTGTATATGGTATACATGCAACAAAAATGAATTTCCTGTTTAAACTTGGGTCCTATCCGGAAGATATCTCATTATGCAGCTACAAAAATTCCAAAATCCAAAGTTCAAAATGCTTCCAGGCTCAAGCATTTCACACAAGGGATACTCGACCTGCATATTCGTGTGTGATCAGAGGTGTGAACTGGAGGAACTGGGCTTTGGAAGATGATGTTTTTAGTCAACTCAGGCTACCTTAACAAAATATCATAGATTTAGTGGCTGGAACTACTGAAATTTCTTTTCTTGTAGTGATTAGTTGAAGATCAGGAAGCCAGTATGGTCAGCTTCTACTGAGGGCTGTCTTCATGGCTTGCAGTCGGCCACCTGCTGTTGGGTCCTCACTTGGAAGAAAGAAAGAGTGAGAGTGCTCTGATGCCCCTTCTGAAAAGCATCCCCATGACCTCATTGAGCCCTAATTACCTCCCAAAGACCCCATCTCTAAATATTATCATGTGGGAAGTTGTGGCTTCAACATAGGAATTGCAGAAGGAGCTGGCACACTTAGGTCCACAAGAGATGGATATGATTTAGACGGCTGAAGATCCGGGAAATTCTGGCCGCACAGAATTTTAGAACAAGGAAGAGAACTCAGAACTTATCTTGCCCAGTGATGATTAAACTACATCCGGCAGATTTCTGGGAGTGCTAAGGAGCACCCTCTCCCACCCCTGGGGTACAGTAAGGAGAGAGGAGGATTAGGGTTAAAGGAGAGCTCCAGTATATGAGAACCTAGACTCTGCATATGTCATCAACAAAATGATTTATGATTTATTGTTTAAAGTCTGCAATACTTAGAAGATTTAACTCAAATAAATTGTTTTGAGCCAAACAAACAAGCAAACAAAGGTTAAAAAATCAAATTATCTAAGCTGGACAAGGCTTTTGTACATAACTGGGAAACTTTTAGTAAAATCTGAAAATTTCACCTGCATCTTAATTCTCCTTACCCAGTAGCTTTTCAGCTTTTCCTTGAGTCTCGCTCTCACAGATTTTTCTCTGTGCTCCTGTTTCTGGTTAATGTGTGGGTACAGTGTCTAAAAGGTTGAAAAAGTGAGTGTGGAAGCAAAGTGGGCAAGATAAAAAAAAAGAGACACTGATTAGGATAAAGAAACTTCCAGATGTGATAAACAAGATAAAAGAGGGCTCTGTCCACAACAGAAAAGGTAATCCAGAGAAGTTTTTCAGGATGTAGACAAAAGGTGGAGAAAATCCAGAAGGAGTTACTGGAATTCAGAATAGAAAGAAGACATGTAAAAAAATGTTTCTGATTGAAAAATTTTAAGAAAGTGAATGTTCTCTGTCCCATTAAAAGTAAATAAATAAAAACTGGTTGGCCTAGTTAAAAAAATCTTTTCGGGAAACCTATATAGACACCCTCTCAGGGGAGTTGTTTTCAGGTAAAATACACACGGAGAACACAGGGCATGGGAAGAAGGAAGGGCTGACTCAACTGTCAACATCACATCACAGAGTTTTTTATGCTGCGAGATTCTCTAAGGAGAGCAGAAAGAAGCTCACGTAAAAGAACAGGACGCTTGGCCCAGCCCCACGGACTGAGTGCTTCTCCTCTCGCCATCTGTGTTCCAAATGGAAATGTCCACAGGGAAATTTCGCAAAATGAGCCAGCGTTGTACATACCTGACCTGAATTAATACATTCCTGAAGGAGTTCCCAGTTTGATGTTGAACGCTGTGTTCCTTTTAAAGAGACAACACCGCAGCAGAGGAGAATCTGAAGGGAAACCCTCATCCACCAGACTTTGCCCTCTCCACACCATATTTCCAAGTAACTCCTGAGCAGGTCATTGCAAAGCATTTGGGTCAAAGTCTTCCCAAACAACACCCTGTACTCATCACATAGAAATCTGCCTCTGGTCATGAGGAGTGTGTGTGTGTGTGTGTGTGTGTGTGTGTGTCTGTGTCTGTGTGTCTGTGTATATACAGAATCACCCCAAGGCCACGCTGCAGATGAAGGCTGGAAACCAGCTCATCTGTAAAGATTCAGCTCTCACAGCCTCACTGACTATATTTTTCTGAGTAGCAAGAGCAGTATTTGAGAGAAGAGAAATTGGGGTGTGGTAGGCAGCTTCCATGATGGTCCCTCAATAATCCCTCCTGAGATTCACAAGCTTGTGTAGTTACCTCCCCCACTGTTTGTCTATGTGACCAGCAGAATATGCCAGAAAGGCTAGCGTGTGACGTCTGAGAGCAGGCCAGAACAGACATCATAGTTTCACTTTCTCTTGGGTTACTCACGTGGGGAGAAATCAACTACTGTGTCATGAGGCCCGCCAAGCAGCACTCATCAAAAGGTAGACAATAAACACATTCATTTTTGATAAGGCATAGAATAGACATGCACATGCAAATTTAAAACAGAGAGAGGAGGAAATTTGCTGATGTTGATAAGGAACTTTTACCAAATAAACGCACATACTTGTATATAAATAGCTTTAGTGTTTGTACATTACATCAGAAAAAGGTACATATCAACATAATATTTATGCACTGTATAGCATAATCTATACATTTTCTAAATTTTTCTCAGAAGTTTTTTTTTTAAAGATTTATTTGAAAGTAAGAGTCACACACAGAGAGAGAGGGAGAGGCAGAGAAAGAGAGAGAGGTCTTCCATCCACTGTTTCACTCCCTAGTTGGCCGCAAACAGCCAGAGCAGTGCCAGTCAGAAGCCAGGAACCAGGGCTTCCTCCGGGTCTCTCACATGAGCACAGGGGCCTAAGGACTTGGGCCATTCTCTATTGCTTTTCCAGGCCACAGCAGAGAGCTGGATCAGAAGTGGAGCGACTGGGACTTGAACCAGCACCAATGTGGGATGCTGGCATCATAGGTGGTGGCCCAACCTGTTATGTCGCAATGCTGGCCCTGAGAAACTACATTGATTCTAACTTTTGAAAAACAAGTGCATGGGAAGATTACTGAGTGACAACATGTCATTGCAGATACTCAAACCTCATTTAAAGTAATCAAAACCCCTTAGATTGGACAAGCATACAGAAAAAGAGATGGGGTGACACAGAATGTAAGGTCTAGATTAAAATGCACATATGTGCAAGTTTAAAGTATCTGAAATATTTCCATATGTAACATCATGAAATGTTTCCTATTTCAACATGCAGCATTGAAACAATTGACTGTCAGGAAGAAATAAGTTAAATCTATTTTGAGGGAACTTATTTTTGTACAAGATGAAAGATTTAACATTCATAGGTCCTTTTGCTTTTCACATTTAAAAATACCAAAAGAAAATGTCTGGTAGTTTATGCTCTTGAGGTAGAGAAGTCTTTCCCAAGCATGCCACAAAACCAGAAGCAGTAAAGGGAAAAATGAACTTTGTGGCTTTGCTTTTACAAAAGCTTACAGTTCTTTAAATAATGAAAGACTGATGAAAAGTATCATAAAATATTTTCAGCTTCTATCACAAAGGATTCATATTTATAGCACATAAAATTTTATGAATCAATTAGAAAATATAAATGAAAGAAAAATGGACAAAAAGTAAACAATCAGTAGGCAGATACAATACAACTATTAGTATCTGAAAAGATGTTGCTCAGATTCAGTAACAAAGAAACACAAAATTTGAAAGACAAGTTGGTAATCCTCCTGTTTCAATAATAGGGCTGGTGATAATCAGAGCTGGTGAGGCTGTGCCAAAAGGCACTCTCATACCATTGGTAAGAATATAAATTCTCACGACACTTCTAGAAAGTAATCATTCACAATTTGACATTTGTACCATAAATGTGCTTTGAGCTAACATTTCTAATTCTAGTGGTTTGTCCTAGATAAATTATAGGACAGATGTGCAGAGATGTACTGTATAAAGATGCTCACTGTCACACTATTCATAATAAAAAGCAAGAGCAAATAATCTAATGTCTATCAGTGGAGCATTAAGAAGTAAATCATGGCCCCTGCTGGTATTAGATGATAACAAAAGGGGGAGTCAGCATTAATCACAGATAGGTAACAAATCCCAAGAGTGTTTTAGTTGTTGAACATCATATTCTCAAGAATGGACTTTCTTTACTTAAAATAGAAAAAAAAGGAATTTTTACATTATAAAATGGCTTTGGTTATGATGAAAAATCCTCCTGGTTGTTCAAACTTACCAATCCTTCATTCTCAAAACATAAGAAAGGCTGGCTCCAAAATTTATATCTTTGCTTATGCGAGTCTGGAAAAACAGAGACTGGACTGTACACCAGGTCTCAGTGTAAGTAATTTCACTATCTTTATGGGTTGGTTACTAAATAAGGTATTGTTTAAAAAAGCAAGAAGTAAAAGCATGGGTCACCTTCATCCTTAAACGCAGTATAGGTTTGTTTTTTTTTTAATAAAAGATGAAGTATGTCCTGTTGACATGGAAAATGGTCTAATACCTTAAAATGAAATAAAATGAAAATTATAGAACAATATATATTATGTTTTTTAAAATATGTGGCCATATGTAAGCATGAAACGTAGCAGGCTGTACGTCAAACTGTGAACGTAACTGTTAGAGAGATCCAGGGCTTGGAAATAACTTATACGTTGTATTCTACTGCTGGGGAAGGGAGGGAAGATGGAATATCATTGTGTTCTTAGAACTGAGTCTAAAAAGCACATCGAACCTGTTGAAAACTAATTAAAAATTAAGATTAAATTTTTTTACTGTTAGATATTTAGAGCAGGAAAACAAAGTATTTGCCCCAGTACTGCCTTTGTGTACCAGGTGAAAAGCTGGGCTTTTACTGGATTTGCTAACCTCATTACCTGTTATGACATCTCCGAGAAGGCAGTGGAGACCATGTTGTGTTGTTACTTGTGAAAATGGAAGAGATCAGCCAGCCTGCAATCGGAATTTCTCACATTATCTATTCCACCAACAACCATGGAATAACCCTCTAGCTGTCTCATATCCTGTCCTCTGAAGCAAGACAGTGTGCATGCAATCAAGCCACTAACCACGACCTGAAACATCTGCCTTTTCTGAAGCTACATGAGGTGTGGGTATGACACACAGGGTGGGTGCCAGTGACCATCCCCGGGGAATCTCTCTGAAATCAGATGCCAGGAGCAAAAGGAGGAGGCCAGCCTGTGGGACCACAGGCTCGGTGCCAAGCCATGCACAGAAAACAAGATCACTGGGCCACAATTCAACAGTGGGGCCAGCCATTACATATTCATTTGAGGCCCCAAGGACAAAAGCGGCCAGGTGATAGCCACAAAACAAGAACAGCCCTTACTCGGTCTGCTCTTATAGCACTGCCTGGAGCCACAGCTGTACCCGTGGGGGAAAGAGTTGTGGGTTCGCAGTTCAGACAGGGCCTGATGGGCCCACTGCAGGTGGGGCTTGGAGTGGGATCTGGAGCAGAGGTTTCACAGAGAAGTGGTGTTGGCTCAGTTCCTCCTCTCAGTTCCCATTGCACTTGCCAGAGGGGATGCAGCTGGACTCAGGCTGAAAAGGGAAGGCAGCCACAACTCCTGTTAGCTATAGAAAGACAGTGGGCATAGAGCACACGAGAGCTGCCTGATCCAGTCTTCTCCACGTCCGCGGAAACCTCAAGAGTGGCCAGGTACCCTCCACCGGCAGCCATCATTCGTGCCTCTGCCTTGAACTCCTGCCTTCTCTCAGCTCTTCCGCCTCTGTGTTGAGTACCAGGTGTCCAAGAGAGGAGTGTCACATTCCTGTGGCCTTTTCCAAACCAGTGGGCTGCCACTGCCTAACCGTGATCACTTCGTGCTATTTAGGCAAGCCGGCTCAGAAGTAGAAGTCTATTGATATGGTTGGGCAGTGACTATCTGCTGTCTCATCGGTCACTCTCCTGCAGTCTCTCTGGCTCAAGAGATCAGTGACTTATTTCCTGTCCACTTAAAGTCTCACAGGAGCTGGAAGACCGTCTTCTGTCTTGTAGCTTTGCCACCTGCTCCACCCACGTTCCAAGGTCTCCACTGCAGGGCACATGCAGGATGGAGGAGGAACGGGAATCAGAACTTCTTACCTGGAAGACGCACGTGCTCCATTTCCACTCACAGTCCCCGGGCAGGATGGTCATAGGATTCTAGCTGAAATGCAAAGGAGAAAGCTGGGAAGGATTAGGGGGCGTGCAGGACAAGCACGGTGGCCCATTCATAACAGGAGAAGAGTTCCGTGAACTCCGCAAATAGACTAGAGAGTAGCAGAAAGAACCTGCGAGTGGCAGCCTGCCCAGGCACAGGGGCCAGAGGCACTTCTGTCGCCGATCGCCTGGGGAACCTCCTGCTCCTCTACATTCAGCAGAAGACCAAGCGGAGCTGCATGAGCCGCAACGTATTTTTCAGGTCGACATGGTTCCATAGGAAGGTATGTGAAGATGGCACATAAATGAACTCTCAGCGCTTCCCCAAGGATTCCCAGTGGACAATGCATCGACGGCCTCCGCCCCTCTTCTAGGGTCCGCCCCGGAATGTCACTTCGTCACTTCCGCCGTGCTGCTATTGTTAAATGCTCTTTGGGAAATCAGAGAGAAGCTCAGCAGCAGCAGACCCCTCATAGTATGAGAATAGATGTGGCTACAGAGGGATCCTCGTGAGTTCCCAGCCTCACTCACATACATGCTTCCCCATTCAATTAGCAAACACCGAGTGTTTCCTATGAGCAAGACGCTGTCTCTTTAAGCAGTGTTTCGCTTCTTAGGCACTAACAGTAGGTTATACTACCTGACATCTAAGGTCCTTCCAGCTTGAATGATTACCCCTCTCTTGATTGTAGGTAGAACGCATTGGTTGAGAGCCTGGACTGTAGCGCCAGGAGGTTCACACCCAAATGGCAGCTCAAGCTTTGCTGTGGTTGGGCTCCTGGGAAGCAGGCTCTAGGTGGAGGTTTAGCGGGCAGGACCCACTAGGGAGTGCTCCCGGGGTCAGCTGGAGAATGGAAAGAAGCCGCCCGGGGCAGGCGGAGAAGCAGAGCTGAGATGCAGCATGAAGGCCTGAGCCCAGTCCTTGAGGACGCTGATGGTGAGATGGACCCTTCAGAATCCTCCTGAGATGGGAAGACAGCGCTGGGGCGGTCGGTCACTGGACGTGGGCTGCCCTGGGAAGCCAGCACAGCCTGGGCTCAGTGACTCTCTTCAGCCAAGGCCATGCCCACAGAGGGCTGCCAGCCCTGCTCTGTCTGCCAGCCACACTCTCAGCAGCTGGAGGCGTAAACCCTTCATCCCAGAAAGGGGATCTGAGCAGCACCTCACAATACTCCTGCGTGCTTCCTAGGGGTGACCTTGACCAAGTTGCCTAGCCTGTTAATCTGGATTTTACAAGGGAGGAAAGTGAGGGACAACATAGCTGTATGTCGCAGAACATTTGCACATGTGAAGCCCTAATGCAGTGCTTACTAAATGCCTGGCACTGTTCTAAGCATTCAGTATTCTGTGCCTTTCCTAAGCCCCACAAGAACAGGAATGTTCACATTTGGGGATTCACTGGGACTGTGGAGTCTTACAGGAGGACATGCCCCCGTCCATGGCCCAGTCTCTTCAGTCCTTAGAGGCCCAGGTTTCCAGCCAAAATGCCGTGGCTGAAGGCATTTACAGCAGTCCACCTTCATCTGCAATGCTACAACCACAAAAACCTCTAGGAAGAAACTGTTGTCATTGTACCTAAAACTTCCTCTTTCATATTTCTCTCTGCTCTCTCGCCAAGACAAGGGGGAGAATGTCCTCTGTCTTTCAAGGAAGGGCACTTCAGAGCCCTATCTGCTGAAATTAGCCCCCACATTCCCTGTGTCCTTCAGGGGCCTGGACGCTGAATGTGGGACCTACCAGAAGGATCCTCAGCCCCTGTGCCTGCATGACGAGGAGCTGTCTTGCTCAGGCAGAGACGCAGCCCCACTGCCAGCCTGGCTGGCACAGACTCGCCAGCATCTGCACCGCGTCTGGGCTGTTTGCCTAGGAATAAAATTATGATTCATGAAGAAAGTCTGAGGCTGGAGCAAATGGGTGTGCAGGGGACCAAAGGCAAAGGGGATGTTGAGATGAGAAGTCTGTTCTTTCTTGCCAAAGTGAGCCTGGAGATGAGAAAGTTATGGGGATGTTCCTTCTGAAAATTCAGAGCGTGTTCCTTGCAGCTCTGGGAGGTGACCTCCCCTATGTCCTCTTTCAAACAGGCATGCCGGGGCTGGCATTGTGGTGCAGCAAGTGAAGCTGCCATGTGCGACACCAGCATCCCAGATCAGAGCACCGGTTTGAGTCCCGGCTGTTCTTCCTCTCCAGCTCCCCATTCATGTGCCTGGGAAGGCAGCAGCAGATGGTCCAAGTACCTGGGATGCTGTCACCCACTGGGAAGACCCAAATGGAGTTCCAGGCTCCTGGCTTTGGCTTGGCCCAGCCCTGACCGTTGTGGCCATTTGGAGCGTGAACTGGTGGATGGAAGATCTCACTCTCTCTCTCTACCCCTGCTCTGGTCACTCTGTCTTTTAATTAGCATACATAAACCTTAAAACAAACAGGCGTGACAATGTCTGCCTCTAGTTGGCCTGCTCTTAGGAGACCAGCGTTCCTGCGCTGCTTTGTACCAGCCCTGTCACTGTTTGGATTTGAGGCAGTATTGTCCCTCCGAAAGCCACGTAGGTTTTCTAGTCCACAACCTATTTTGCCATCGGAGAAAGTCAGATGGAAATTTCTTCCACGTGGAAACTTCAAGCTGCTTTCCTTTCGTCTAACCTACAAACCCTGTTTCCCCCCTACCCCAGCCCAACCACTATCTTCTCCTCCCCTTGCCCAAACCATTCCTCTCCCACCCGCTCCTGGCTCAGCTGCCAATGCTGGTTCCAGCTCCCTGCATGTTGCAGTAGAAGCAGAACAGTTGTTTTCAATTACATTCCAAAGCATAGCACAGAATTTCTGAAAACAGCTTCCCAGTTTTCAATTGACTGTGGCAATAGCAGCCTCAGAGAACTCTTTCCAGGAAGAACGCAAACCTCGCTTACTCACAAAGCAACTTGAGGCTGCTTTTTCCATTGCACAAAAATTAATGGGGGCTTTCCTGTGCTCCTCAGGGGGAGTTGGTCAGCACAAATCCTCTCTCTAGAAGCAGGGCCACCAGGGGTCAGAATGAAAGGGTCACAAGATGGACTTCTGGCTTCCAGAGCTGGGAGGAAACCCAAGAACAGCAAGAGACAAGGCTCAAGTCTTTTACTACTGTAGTATGTAGAAGATGCAGGCCAAAATATAGGCCCCTCACAGTTTGCAGAACGCTAAGCTGCTCCTCCATCTGTGGCATAACAATAGCTTTAGGACAGCGCCAAGAAGAAAATGAGAAGGTAACATGGTGATTCAATTAGCAAAGTGACTCTTGAGTCTGCCTCAGCCCAGACCAGCTGTCTGTCTTGTGCACCTTCCTGATCCACTGTCCACCTCCCATCCTCCTGTTTACCCCAGAAAGCTGCTCTCCTATGAATCAAGAGCAATTCAGCTCCTGGCTGCTGGTCAGGTTCAGTCAATGGAAGCCCCCGGGAGGAGAGCAGAAGCTGGGAGGATGGCAAGATGGAAGGCTTTCGTCCCCCAGCCCCTTGCTCCAAGTCTTGAAGGTTGACTGGCTACCGAAGGCCACAGCTCCGACCAGGCGGCTCGGACCCCTTGGCCACTCCCAGTTCCAGGAACCAATCCTTGTTTTTGTCCTTTCTGACTGAAGGGTAGTAATGACTCCCTGCTGTTGCTGGCCCTGGGAATAAGCCCTACTTGTTTTTCCTGAACCTTGTCTACGTCTATGTTGAGTCTAGTACCAATTGCTTCTCAATGTCCCAATTTGGGTATGCCTTCTTGAGTTTCCTGTTGCAACCTGAAGGATGCTTGGCCATATTCACCTTCAGGATAGCTTTGTGGTAGGGACTCCGGATCTCCCAGAGCCCCCCAGTATAATCTTGTGGAGGAGAATGATGTGTGAAAGCAACGACTTTGCATTTTTCTTTAAGATTTATTTTATTTATTTGAAAGTGTGAGTTACACAAAGAGGAGAGAGAGGGAGAGGGAGAGAGAGAGAGAGAGAGAGAGAGGTCTTCCATCTGCTAGTTCACTCCCTAATTAGCCGCAATGGCCAGAGCTGCACCCATCCGAAGCCAGGAGCCTGGAGCTTCTTCCAGGTCTCCCACGTGGGTTCAGGGGCCCAAGGACTTCGACCATTGCTTTCCCAGGCCACAGCAGAGAGTTGGATGGGAAGCAGAGCAGCCGGGACTCGAACCGGCGCCCATATGGGATGCCGGCACTGCAGGTGGCAGCTTAACTGCTACTCCACAGTGCTGGCCCCAAGACTTTCTATTCTTCAACTTGGGAACTGAGGCCCAGAGAAGTTAACCATAAGCCATTCTAAAGGAGATCCTGGCAGTCACTGGGGAGGGGATAGAGAGGCAGTAAGAGTGACCTGGTAAGTCCCCCAGCAGTGCTTCAGCTGCATTTTAGGTCTAAATTCCAAAATTATGAGAGAGTGGAGGTGATTGCTGAAAAGGGCTGTGTGTTGGGCAGAAGACCCACATGTAGATTCTGAAAGGAATGCGACCTCTGATGTTCTTTAGGAACAAAGTTGTATTCCAGGAAGAACTGAAGGAAAGCACCCTAGGAACCCGCTACAGCGACACCCACCATACTTCCTCCTTCCTGGAAGGACATGACCTTGGCCAAGTAACTCCAGGCTACTACTGGCCACAGATAATTGGACTCGAGTGGGCAATGGGCCACTTGAAAAAGGACCCTATAGTCTCAGCTGAGCAAATGAGAGTCTTTCTCTTGTGAACTAGAGGCAGGTGATCTTCAGCTGCAGCCAGATGTTGTGCTCTGGAGGGACAGTCACGTCACACGGTACCAAGGAGATGCCCAGGCCATCTAGAGGGTTTTGATGCACTGGACGGAAGAGGACAGCAAAACTCAGAATTTCACAGTAGGAGCCAACCCAAGTCCATGGCAGGTAGAACCCACCACTGAGGATGTGTTTCTTGTTTTCTCCGCACAGTCTGTTGTCTCAGTTCCTAGTATCTTTTCAGGTCTTGTGACGCTGGCTGTGTGCATGTCCTGCCACTGGGTTCTAAGAGATGTCCCTGTAGTTTTGATCAACAAATGCGCTTTTCTTGGGCTTAACTGAGACCTGAATACATAAATGGTGAGAAAAGAAATATCTTTTTGGAAGAATTCCTTCTACACAGATGTGTCCCTTCTAGGAAGTAGACCTGAGCCCCTCCCTCCTTAGTGACTTGCTTCTAACAAGGAGAGTGCAGAGAGGGGACAATGGTGACTCAACAGTGGACATGCCTGGCAAACAGCACTTTAATCAACCCATCAAGGGGACCATCGCTGATAAGTCATGTAGATCTTTTCCCCCAATGTAACTTGGTGAGGCCTCTTCACCTCTGTGTTATTTCCGTCATAAGAGACAAAACCAATGTGGCCACACACACACTCACACTTGAACCTCCAAAGCTGAGCTAAATACACTTTTTCTCTTTATAAAAGTTTCCTCAAATATTTTTGTTGTAGTAACACAAAAGCTAATACATTCCCCAAATCATAATTCCAGTCTATTTAAAACAAGGACAGGCTGTAAAATTTGTCACAGATTGGGGCAGGCCTTGTGGCACAGTGGGTATGGCTGTAGCTTGGGACACCTGCATCGCTTATCTGAGTGCCTCAGTTCAAGTCCTGCCTCCACTTCCACTACAGCTCCTTGCTAATGAAACACCCTAGGAGTGAGCAGATTGTGGCTCAAGTACTTGGGCCCCTGCCACTCATGTGCGAGGCACAGATTGAGTTCTGGGATCTTGGCTTTGGCCTGGCCCACGTATTTGGGGAGTAAACCAGCAGATGAAAGATTTTTCTCTCTCTCTCTCTGCCTCTCCTTCTCTCTCTGTGTAATTCTGGCTTTCAAATAATTTTTTTTAAAAGTTGTTCATGAAAACCATGTATTAAGAGAAAACTATTCATGAATTTCAAAACAAGCCTTGGGCCAGGATCTCCTGTGAGCACAAGCCCTCCTGCTCCTGTCTGAAGGCGATGGCAGTGACCTAGCAGACCTGAGCTGCAGTGGGTCAAAGGTCCTGTAGGGTAGAGACCCATAGACACTGTAAAGGGCCACGAGGCAGAGGGCCTCTAGCCATGGGACCCATAGTTAGGAAACAGGACATAGGGAGACTGTGAACTCAGTCTTAGTATGTGTTTCTTCCAAAGCCAAGACTCACCCATGAGTAGGAGCAGGAGTGAGGGGCAGGGATGGTGAACAGCCAAGGGGGTACACACACCGATGGGCTGAGCTCAACCTTTAGGATGCTCTGAGATGCCCCACATCTGTATTTTAGAACCGTTCACACCAAGGATGCAAGGCGAAAGTGCTCACCCACTTTCCCCTGGGCTGTTCCATGGGGAGTTAGCTCTCCCCACTTCTGTGCTGAGCAACCCTGAACCCCCACAGGAATGCTGTTGGAGACAGAGAAGCCCTGGGTAGAAAGCATACAGCACAGTGAGCCCTGGTTTATGGCTGTGAACATGCTGGGGACTTTCAGCCACAGCAAAGGTGCGAGAATTTGAAACAGTGCTGAAGAGGTGTCTGTGGCAGCTATGAACCAAGTTCTGCGAGATGCAGAACCAGCTCTATAGCTTGTAAGGCCCAGTGAAAAATGAATATCTGGAACCCTTATTTAAATTATTTGAATTTTAAGATGGTGCCAGAAGAACATTAAACTAAGCCCAAGGTCCTTCTATGCATGGACCCTGTGTGACCTCCAGGAGGTCTGCCCATGAAGATGGCACTGGCTCCTTTAAAAAAAAAGATGTATTTATTTATTTGAAAGGCAGAGTTATAGAAAGAGAGAGAGAGAGAGAGAGAGAGAGAGAGAGAGAGAGAAGCTCTTCCATCCATTGGTTCATTCCCCAAATGAACACAACATCAGGGGCTGGACCAAGCTGAAGCCAAGAGCCCAGAGCTGCTTCTGGTTCTCCCATGTGGGTGCAGGAACGAGCCATCTGCTGCTGCTGCTTTCCCCAGGCACATTAGCAGGGAGCTGGATTGGAAGAAGAGCTGGGACTTGAATCAGAGCCCATATGGGATGCCTGCATCAGAGGCGGTGGCTTTCCCTACCACGCCACAATGCTGGAGCCTTGTCTTTTTTTTTTAAGATTTTATTTATTTATTTGAAAGTCAGAGTTAAACAGAGAGAGGAGAGGCAGAGAGAGAGAGAGAGAGAGGTCTTCCATCTGCTGGTTCACTCCCCAGATGGCCGCAACGGCCAGGTCTGCGCTGATCCGAAGCCAAGAGCTAGGAGCTTCTTCTGGGTCTCCCACGCTGGTGCAGGGGTCCAAGAACTTGGGCCATCTTCTACTGCTTTCCCAGGCCATAGCAGAGAGCTGGGTCGGAAGAGGAGCAGCCAGTTCTCGAACCGGCACCCATATGGGATGCTGGCGCTTCAGGCCAGGTTGTTAACCTGCTGTACCACAGCGCCAGCCCCTTGTCTGAATCTTAATAAATTACTCCTCACCCCTGCTTCTTTCCTAACACACACACACAGGCACCTGTGGCAGGGCATCCCAATCACACCTCCCCATGGAACACCAGCATTGAGGAGTCTGAGTTCTCTCCCTCCCAGTCTCTGCCTCAGCTCTGACCAAAAGACCCACAAGCATGACCTCCAGCAGCGGCCTCCTGATCCTGCTGGTGCTGGCTGAGGTCAGATCTAGGAGAGAATTCTTCAGGAGAGAATGTTTCACAAAAGGCTGGGGTTTCCCCCCCTGAAGTTCTTTAAGATCCTGTGCTTATAGCAAGTCAAATGATGATGATGGTTGGTAGAATTTTTCATTTTGTTAAGGATTTTTTTTTTTGGTTTGTTTTTCAAAGACTTATTTATTTGAAAGGCAAAGCAGGGTGGGGAGGTGGGTTTATCAATCTTCCATTCACTCCCCAAACAGCTGTAATAGCCAGGTCTAGGCCAGGCCAAAGCTAGGATCTAGGAACTCCAACTTGGTCTACCACACAGGTGGCAGGGGCCCAAGCACTTGGGTCATTTTCCATGGCCTTCCCAGGTGTATTAACAGGAAGCTGGAGCAAAAAGCAGAGTAGCTGGGACTCTAATCTCTACTCCAACACAGGATGCCAGCATCACAAGTGGATGCTTAACCCACAGCACTGCAGCTTAGGCCCTGCTGAGGGCGTTACATTTTAAGAAAAGAAAAGGCAGGCTTTTGTCATTTCTGGAATTGAAAATGGCCAATCCGCAAATGACCAACCACTGGATTGGGAGGAAGGAAGCATGGGAAAAGGTTCCCAGTCCTGGGGCCTGGTTGCTATGTGGGTCCCAGGAGGGAATGGTGCGTGGTATTTTACCGACAGCTCAGCACCCTCCACTAGGGAGAGAACTAGTAACCCTGCCAACCTTCAGGCTGCCCTTACAGAGCCTGTTCCTTCCTTCATTTTCTCTCCATCTCCATCTCCATCTATAGAAAGGGCCCTGATGCCAGCTAGGGTTTGAGCACTTGGGACGTTCCCTTCTTAAGAACACCTCATTTATTCCTGAATCACCCATCTGAAATTCCACCATCAATAATATGCTGCTTTGTGTAGCCCCCCTTGACTTAATGAGCCCCCTTGACTTAATGTGCCAGTTCTTTAAGTATATTGCAAGCCTAGGTTAGAAGATTCCTCTGTAGCAACTAGTATAGCCCTGATACATTGAAAATACCTTACAAATATTGCTATTACCCTATTCATAGTACATGATTACAGCACGAAATCCTAACAAAACCCAAAGAGGCAAGTGTTGTTATCATTTGTTGGCTGAGGAAATTGAAGTTTAGAGAAACGAAATCCTCACTCAGAGCCACATTGCTAGGAAGGAAGCAGAAAGCCAGACTCCCAGACAGGTCCATAGTCCATTATTTAGCCACTCTGCCGTGTCCCTGGGCCTGGCAGGAATATGAGCACCCCACGACAGGTAGTACAACACTGGGTGCAGAAATGTGGGGGCTGAGAAGCAGCCAGACTTCCCTGAGAACCAATCCCCCCCACCTGATGGGCAGCGTGCACTTGTAGCACTTCAAGTGACGTCACAAAACCCGTCCATAAGCGCCACTTCTCTTTGTTCTCTCCTCTGAAACCCCATCTCTGTCTGGGCATGCTTCGTGAGATTCTGTAGGGGTCTACCAGAAGAATACTATCAGGGAGGGCATTTGGCCTAGCAGTTAAGAGGCTGGGTGGGACACCTGCATCCCACATCAAAATGCTTGGGTCTGAGGCCGGCACCATGGCTCACTTGGTTAATCTTCCGCCTGCGGCGCCGGCATCCCATGTGGGTGCCAGTTCTAGTCCCAGTTGCTCCTCTTCCACTCTGCTGTGGCCCAGGTGCTTGGGCCTTGCACCTGCGTGGGAGACCAGGAAGAAGCACCTGGCTCCTGGCTTCAGATCGGCGCAGTGCCAGCCGTGGCAGCCATTTGGGGGGTGAACCAATGGAAAGAAGACCTTTCTCTCTTTCTCTCTCACTAACTCTGCCTGTCCAAAAAAAAAAAAAAATA
Organism: Oryctolagus cuniculus; assembly: GCF_051225735.1. NCBI lineage: Eukaryota > Metazoa > Chordata > Mammalia > Lagomorpha > Leporidae > Oryctolagus > Oryctolagus cuniculus. Next base: position 75,364,131 of record NC_142880.1, read on the forward strand.
ATGCTTCGGTCTGAGTCTTAGCTTTGTTCCCAATTCAGGTTTCCAACTAGTACATATCCTAATGGCAACAATGATAGGCCAAGCATTTTAGTCCCTCCCACCCACATGGGAGACCCAAATTGAGTTCCTGGCTCCTGCCTTTGGCCCTGGCTCAACCTAGTCATTATAGGCATTTGGGAGAATTAATTAACAGATGGGAACTCTTTCTCTCTCAGATCAAAAAATAAATTAACACAACCAAGCAGTCCAAAACTAATTGCAGAACAGAGTCTTGCCTCTTCTGCCCAGTGTCTTACAAACACTGGGTGCCTAATAAACGTCTGTGAATCTCTAGCCTCTTTCCAATGTCTATAAAATAGCCAAAAATGTGCTTGAGCATTCTAACCAAAGACTGCTTCGTTTAGCAGCCAGGCAAGCTCACTCCCCACCCCCCTCTACTCAGGGCTGAATCCCATGATTCATTGCAATACCTCTGAGAGATGCAGGGGAGGAGTGGCTCAGATCCATCCCAAATCTGGGAAGCATCATCTGATATGTACCACCACCTCCCATTGCCTACCACCCACCCTCCAATGTACCCCCTTCAGCTCCACCGATCTGAAGAAGTAGAGGGTGAACGTGGCTCTGATCACCACCTATTTCACCTAAAATAATTTAGGACTTTAAGAAAATGCTTATAGATTTGAGAAGTGACCACTAAAGATTCCAATCTACCAAGCCCTTCTAGTAGAAAAAATATTTGTGGGAAGTAGAAAAATTACATACCTTCTACCCCTAGCCAGTTCCAGAAAGAACCTACCTTATTTAAAGCAAAAATCCACTACCTTACTTATACCAACTTCTGAAATACACTTAATAACTTACCAGTAATCTGTTAAGAAGCAGTGAATTCATTATGACAAAGAGTTGAAACTATTCAATCCTAGTCATGGCATAGGGGAGAAACCATTTCAGACTAAATTTTCAATTTCCAAAACTTCAATTTTCAATACTAACCAAGGCTTTGCCAAATATTTTATTTCATGCTGTATTTGAGCCAGCACCAAATGGTAGGCACTGTTTCCTTTTAATTGAATCCATCTGCAAGCCAGTAGACTATCCCAGAGTTTCTGGAAGACAACTTTCCAAACTCTATATGAATTCCTTGCTGAAGCACAGAGGCTGGGTATCCGGATTGGATTCCGCACGGATGCTCCTGCTCCACAAGGCACATTCAGAAACAACAATGTGAATTATTGTGAAGTGTCTGGGTGTGTCTCCTTCCAATGCAGACACTGACTTTATTAGTTTGGAGTTGCAAAACTAGCAAGAAAATGAGGAAGGGAAAGCAGAGATTTTCATTTGGCCATGCTGGTAATTCTAGGCAGAAGCCAACATGATCCCTGAGCCAAGAACGTCTGGCTCTTCCACAGAGAGCAGGCATCTCTTGCCCACGAAGGGAGAGAAGAACTCACTGGAGTGAAGATGCTCCTTGGCCTTTCCCTCTTGTGCGGAAGCACACACTCCAGTTCTCCAGGTTAGAATAGGCCTGAAAACAAATCTGAGTTGCTTAATGACCAAGGCAACTATGGGTTAAGCCTCTCATTTCTCCTCCCCAAACCAAAACACTTGAAAGGGGGCTGCATATAATTCAGAAAACAAGAAATGCTGGAAAGAAGCACTTTTGGAAGCAGACTAGAGAAGTTTCCTTTGGCAACTGTTGTCCCCAGATAAGGATGGCAGGCAACAGCTGTCCATGGTATCAGATCCAAGTACCTAAGACATGGGCTAGACCCAAATATGTTGTGCTCCCATTTATTCTGCAAATCATGAAATCTGTTTTACAAAGAGCAGTTAAAAGTGAGTTGGGAAGAGTGGGAAGGAGAGAGAGTGAATAAAAAGTCTCTTTAGTAAGGAACATATCAGAGCCATGAGGACACTTTGACCTCAGCTTTTCTTTTGTAAATATCCTACCTCAGGGGTTTTTTTTCCTCCTGATGCATTCCACCTGTTAACACAGGCAAAATCTTTCCCTTAGACAAGGAATATAAAGAAATGAAACTTCTGTCAAATTTTGTTTGGTTTTTAATCCATTCTCTTTTAAAAGATTTTCATGTGTACCATTAGCCAGTTTCAAATACACAGTGGGATTTCACCCCTCCTCCCCCATTCTATTTGTAGAGATGGTTTTTGCCTAGACTTGGTAATGAGTTTACTAACCCTTCATCAGGTATCCAAGAGATTGTGGCTCAAGCCAGGGTTTCTCCATCAGCACCTTTGACATTTGGAGCCAGACAACCCTTTGTCGTGTTGAGCTGTCCTGTGCACTGTTAGATAAGTGGCATCCTCCTTGGCCCCTACCCAGTAGATGCAAGGACTCTCCACCAGTTTTGGGGGGAAAAAAAAAACAACACAACAACAACAACAAACTGTCCCTAGCAACCACCAAATGTCCTCCGGGCCAGGGGGAAGGAAGGAGGAATGTCTCCCCTCACACGGCTTTCACAGACCATGCTACCCCAAACCCACGCTCACCCCATTGAAGAACACTGACCTTTAGTTCTGAGAAAACGATTAACACATGAACAGAGATAAAGACACCAATTTGAAAAATCAAAATCATTGTTTTTCAAGTATCTCAATCATTGAAGAGCATTTTAATAGACACTATCCATTGCCTATCTAATTGCTATCTCCCACTCCTTCTCTAATTACACAGTGGGCAGACCTGGGGAAAGCAGAATATGGCCCAAGTGTTTGGGCCCCTGCTACCTATGTGGAAGACTGGGATGAGGCTCTGGGCTCCCGGCTTTGGCTTGGCTCAACCTTGGCCTTTGCAGCTATCTGGGGAGTGAATCAGTGTGGATGAAAGATCTCTCTGTCTCTCCTTCTCCCTCTGTAACCCTGACTTTCAAATAAATACATACATCATTTTAAAAAGAAAGGAAACCTAATGTAGTCAATACACACCTTCAAAGGGGACCAGGCTGTCCCACTCTCAGGAATATCAAGGCATTCCCTGCATTAGGAAATCAAACTTAGAGGCCCTGAAGAGGAAGACAGTACAGAAAAACATGACAGAAACAAATTCGTAATTTGATGAAGTATCTCTCCTACATGCTAAAATAGTTCTGGCACTTCCTGCTGACTCACTGAGCGAGAATGAATCCTCAATGAAAAATACTCAAAGCCTTCCTCTTTCAACTTTATGTCCCAAGTTAATACTGTCATTTTTAGTGGGGCCAACATGTCCTATAGCACCTTGGCAAAGGGTTTAAATATTGACAAAAGCTGATGTATACTGAGAAAGTCAGGTCCAGAAGAGGACACACAGAGCCTCCTATGGAAATTGATGAGTGTTGCACAAAAATTACAATAAACCACCAAATAACCAAGGGACCATGACTAAGCACTGCATGACCAACAGCGCCAGGCTTTCCTTGGTTGATTCAACTAACATTTCTTTTGTCGTACATGTCAGTGTCTCTATTAGTACCTGCTAAACAGTAGGTGGCCAATAAGTAACAAGAGCCCCACGTCTAGACCCAGTACTGCTTGTGTTTCAGTGTTGGGTTGGTTTGTCGGCAGAGCTTGACCATGTCTGGATCCAGGTTCAGCCAAGTCTCCCAAGGAGCACATTTTTCCACTGGCTCAGGCAATGAAGAAACCATTTTCTCACAGTGCGGGACCCTAAAAAGACTGGCTGGGGGGCTGCTGGAGCTTTTGATAAGGGGAGTCACTGTGACAGTGGGAACAGTGGTACTCCTTTCTGGCCTGTGACATGGAGTTGGGGGCTCCACGTTGGTCTGGGGCTTGATGAGGGGTTTTGCCTTTTCTGTCTTCCGACCCAGCAGCCAGACACACAAGGCTACTGCAGTCACTGTCAGCAGGAAGACCACCACAGCCAAGGCTACAATGACCATCAGAGGGTAATTACTCGCTCTGGGCTGAGTGGGTGCCCTGTGGCTGACTCTGGTCGCAGCTGGGGGCCAAACGACCCTGGTGGGAGAGGCCTTGCCATATACATGGAGCTCTTCATCACTGTGTTGACCCCAGGGCTCTGTTTTCTGCCAGCTGGTCTGGGATGGCTTCTCCAGAGAGTCTGTCTGTGCCATGGGACCTGAGGAAATCACGGGGTTTTCCTGAGCAAGAACTGAGGTCACAAGGCTTCCTCCAGTGACTAATAAAGGAACATTTGGTGTAAAAGTCTGCAAGATTAAGGAGTCAGGTGGCACTATGGTGAAGGAGAGATAACCTATTGCTGGCTGCACATGGTCTGCCCTGAGCAAGAAAGTGAAGGAGTCATTCAGCACAGGGACGCCTGTTAGATTAGCGTGTGGGTCAAGCACCAACAGTCCTTGGTCAATGTCGCTCTGAGTGAATAGAGTAGCATCTTCCGTCACAGAGCTGCGAACCACCCTTCGTACAAGTCTTCCATGGACAGGGGGTTCTGTCACTTCAAACGTGGGATCACTGTTTGTCATATTAGCGAGCTCTGTAGCATCAAGGTCCTTTCTTCTCAACTGATGAGCCACTCCGTTGGCCACTGTTAGGTGGGACGTCACCCGCAGTAAAGGCAGCACTCTGATGCCCAGTGTTTGTCCTGTCAGGTTGCTTTCTGATGTAAACACTGAGAACTGCAGCTGGTCCTCCGAGGCTGTGAGATTTGTCATATGGTAAGACAGTTTTCTTGAATTCAAGTCCTCCTGTCCAAAGCTAGTGACCACCTGGTCTCCGATCAGCAGGTGCCCATGTCGGAGGGGCCATGTTATCCTGTAAGTGATCTGCGGGCTTCTTCCATTGGTCACTGCTGACAGGTGAGCACTGGTGAGGAGGACACTTGTCTGACCTTGTGGGAGAAGTAGGTCGGTGAGGTTCACGAGGGTGATGGAAATGGGGATGACGTCCAAGTGGAAGAGCTTGTAGAGAGGGCGGTGTTCCCCGTCCGTCACGCTGAAGTAGAACACTCCAGAGGATGGGCTCCCATCGTGGATGAACCACACCTGAGAGTGATCGATGTCAGCCTGGGTAAAGTGGTGAATAGGTGAGTCTACATGGTTAGCCATGGCCAAAAAGCCATTAGAAGGGTGACGGATGACCGTGTATCTGATCTCATCGGGAGAATTGTCAAGATCTTCCACTTTCAAGTTTTCAGGTCCCACAACCAGCGTACTGCCCTGCAGAACTCTGAGCTGAAGCCCTTTTGTCTTTAATGCTGGTGCCTGGTCATTAACAGGGGAGATGGTGATGGTAAACAGCTCTTCCAGGAAGTCAGCCTCCGGCTTGATGGGGGACTCGTTCTTTCGATTTGGCCAAGCAGCAAAGGTAAAATTATCAGCCAGGGATTCAGAGTCATCATGAAGGTATGTGATTCCAAATTTATTAACTATATACTGGGAGAAATTGGGTTTTTCTTTGGTAATGTTTCTTTCTCCAACTGCGATGGTTCCATGGTGAGGAAGTGATGTAACCTGGAACCAGATTTCATAGGAAGAGCGCTGAGATTTGGACAATTTAAACAAGAGGTTGGAAGCATCTAATTTGGATTGATCGATGAGGACTCTGCCTCCCTCCTTCACGGCAGCTCCTGTTAAAACACAAAGAACAAAGTGGCATTTCCTTAGGACGTTCTCTTTGCCAAAGTCCCAATAGGTTGTTCTAAACACTTCGGTTGCTCCAGTACTTGAATTAGCTCTGCTACCCAAGGCATATGAAAAAATAAAATAAAATTTAAATACAAACACACACAGTTAAATCACCATTTCAGACAAGTAAACATTAAAGTCTTTAGATATAAACGGTTTCTGGGACAGGCATCTGGCCTAGTAGTTAAGATACCAGTCTGGATACTTGCATCCCACTTCAGAGTGCCTAGATAGGCACATGAAGCTCTGCTCATGATTCCAGCTTCCTGCTAATGTGAACTCTGGGAGGCCGTGGGCGATGGCCTAAGTGATGGAGTTCCTGCCACCCATGTTGGGGGCCTGGACTGAGTTTCCAGCTCCCAGTTTCACTTGACCCAGCCCTAGCTTTTGCATACATTTGAGGAGTGAACCCACAAATGGGAGCACACTCACTTTCTCTCCCTCTTTCCCTGTCTCTCCCTCCCTCTCAAATAAATATTAAATAAAAAAAAATTAAATGTTAATTTCCTAACTCATCTGCCATTGGGCTTTTCTCTTGCCATGGAAACAGGTATGGTTTGTCAATACTCTTTTCCTTTCAAGAACTTGCCCTATTTGCCATTTTCATTTTCTGGTGAAGTCCCTCCCTGAAGACACAAATAAAATTCTTCAAAGCAAAGTTGCCATCCTTACCCCAACACAGCTATTAAGCTCATGCCAGGAAACAGAGCCCAGGAAAAAAGATATGGAAAGAGATCACTTTGTTATAATTATTAAGTTTCATTCCAAAAGTTGATTTCAAGGAATTGGCAATTAAATAGGGAAATAATTAATCCCAAAGTGTCCCTACTTTCATACTTATAGAGAAGGCACTGGCAATGTCTTGGTGGCATTACCTGTATTTGCAAGCAGTTGGCTCTGCCGACCAGGCTCATTAATCTCGTATGAAATAGTAACACGAAACTCCTCTGGGCCTAGAGCTGCCGGTGGGGAGGACACCGTGAATGTGAAAGAGTCTTGTACAGTCCAGGCTGCATCCTCACAGTCCACATGCTGATAGAATATCTGCCCCTCATTGACCTGCCAGACAGTAAGAAAAATTAGCCTCTGGGATGATACGAGGAGGGACATATTCCCCACCCGGAGAGTGTGCATGTCTTCACAGGGCTCACTCTCTCAAGTTCAAATTGCTTCACATACCCACGTACATGCAGGAACATTTAACACATGAGAACTTCTTTCTCAACCTAGGAGAGCCTATCACAGACATGATCTATTCATGAAGAACAGAAAAGCACATTGGTTTTGAGATGACTGATGTCCTAAGGTATTTGTATTACAGAAAGCTTATGATAAACCTTTACCTACCAGTCAGTTTCAGTTATTATCAACTCATAACCAGCCTTATCTCAGATACACTCCTACTCACTTTTTAGATTATTTCACCTAAAAATGATTCAGCACTAACTAAAGATGACTTTTAAAAATATAACCACAATTCTGTTATCACTTCTAAATATTATAATTACTTAATATTATCAAATATTCAATCAGGGTTCAAATTTCTGATGATATAGTACATGTTAGTACATGTCCTTTTTAAATTTTTAAAACAGTTGCTTTGTTTCAGTCAAGATCCTGAGAAGTCCACACAACCCATTTGTTTGGTTCTTCCGTAGTCTCTATCTACGGGATCCCCCTCTTTTTTTCCTGTGATTTATTCACTGAATCAATTGGGTTATTTGTCTTATAGATTTTCCTGCTTTCTGAACTTTGCTGATTGCCTCTCTATGGTGTTATTTAACGTATTTCTCCCTCCTCTATATTTCCTAGATACTGGAAGCTAAATCTATTGGGTCTTAATAAGAATAAGGTTTAATTTTTGGATAAGAATATTTTACAGGCTGTATTATATATGTCCTCTTGTATTTGACTGCAAAGCAAAAATAACATTAGGTTGCTTCTCTTCTCAGTCTTTTTAATATAGGTGTGGCCGGCGCCGCGGCTCAATTGGCTAATCCTCCGCCTGCGGTGCCGGCACACCGGGTTCTAGTCCCGGTCGGGGTGCCGGATTCTGTCCCGGTTGCTCCTCTTCCAGTCCAACTCTTTGCTGTGGCCTGGAAGTGCAGTGGAGGATGGCCCAAGTTCTGGGGCCCTGCACCCCCATGGGAGACCAGGAGGAAGCACCTGGCTCCTGGCTTCAGATCGGCGCGGTGTGCCAGCCACAGCGGCCATTGAGGGGTGAACCAGCGGAAAAAGTAAGACCTTTCTCCCTGTCTGTCTACTCTGCCTGTCAGGAAAAAAAAAAAAAAGATAGGTGGATTGACAAGTTGGCAGGTTGACCCATCTCTTCAAGGCGCCCAGCCTGTCACCCAGTAGTTTTACAGAGTCATTGCCTAAATTCATTATGGTCGCAGTGACAAAACATTGATAGTCTTTCTTGTAGCATTCCTTCTTCACTTCTTATCTGGCGGTTGTCTATGAAGAGAACCTTCCTCATCAGCTCTTTGAGAATAAGCAGGTAGAACAGAGACAGGAGACATGCTTGCTTCTTTTCTCTCACGTACTAATTTCTAATTTTTAGAATAGTGAGTTGATCCCTTGGTTCTAACCTCCAGATATTACCACTGGATTGTTTTGTTTGTTTGAGCTTTTTGGTTTTTGTTGTTGAGTCATTCTATATTCATGAATTTTAATATCTGATGTATTGCATTCCATTGTGATTATTATCCTCAATTTGATATTCAAATTGTTCCACCCTGCCTGAGGTATTTTTCAGAAGTTTATTGTTAAGTCCCTAATGCCCATTGCTGTCAATGTCCTTTCTAACTCAACTAATGGAGCATGTGGCAGTCCTCCCTCTACCAGCAGTGATTCAGAGTTCTAAAACTGCCATCTCAGAAGGGCAGGCTGCAGACGAAACAGTTAACCCTCAGTTACTGTGGGTTATGTCTTCTTCTGGCCTGTTAGTTACTATAATCATCTGAATTTACAGCTAGTTCTCTAGAATACTAAAGTATTCTAGCATTCAGCTCAAAAGTACCTAGGATAACCTGTCATTTATAAAGGTGGTGAGGGACCAGCGCCGTGGCACTCTAGGTTAATCCTCTGCCTGCAGTGCCGGCATCCCATATGGGCGCAGGGTTCTAGTCCCGGTTGCTCTTCTTCCAGTCCAGCTCTCTGCTATGGCCTTGGAAAGCAGTGGAGGATGGCCCAAGTGCTTGGGCCCTGCACCCCCATGGGAGACCAGGAAGAAGCACCTGGCTCCTGGCTTTGGATCGGCATAGCTCTGGCCATGTGGCCATTTGGAGAGTGAACCAGTGGAAGGAAGACCTTTCTCTCTGTCTCTCCCTCTCACTGTCTGTAATTCTACCTGTCAAATACATAAATAAAATCTTTAAAAAAATAAAGTTGGTAAGTCATCCATCATTATTTAGGAACACTATTTTAATTGATAGGACTTTGAGTCCTTGAATCTGTATTGCTCAGGCTCAGTGCTTGCACAGGAGATCCATCTGGAACCAGAGTTCCAGAAAGGTACAGTGAGTTTCTATGGAATGCAAGCACCTGTCCCAGAGTGGTCCAAAACTATTAGTGAGAAGTTTTTTGTTTCTTTGTTACGGGTGAAAGGGTGGTGGAGAAAATATTACCCCCTTCTTTGTCCCACGTGGAAGAAGAATTTCCAAGAAGACAAGCAGAGAGATTTAAAAGCATGATTTATTAGAATCAAAGACCTCCACCCACAGTGGCATGGAGGGTGGGTTTCAAGAGAGGCAGAACCAGAAGGGGCCAGTGGTACTGGGGTTTTTAAGCACAATTTTGGGGAAGAAAAAACTTTTCAGCTTGACATTCAGTTGGGGGGGGGGGGGGACAGGACACCTATCAAAAGACCTGATTTGCAGTCATTTTACCTGTCTAGCTTGCTCATGATAAAACAAAAGAGCCATCAGAAGGGTGAGATACCTAATTTGTTTTACAGTGACCAGGGAACTGAGACAGGTGGATTCATCACTCCCTTGCTATTCTCATAAGATTGGAGACTCCTAAGGAGGTAGGGCAGGCACTTTTGATCTTGTTAAAGATAACTTTTGGGGAAAGCAAGCATTTTGTACCTTCAGTTACCACGGGGACCATGGGGACCACACTGACTGCCGGATTCCTCACACCTTCTCCCCTGCCTGGACAAGGCAAGGAAATGCTGTCATTTGGGGATTTTAAATGAGGAAGAAAAAATTTCACTGCTCAACACTTCCCTGTAAAGATTACTCATTTGAAATTGGAGTTTTTCCAAAAATAGGAATTTCTGGTACTAGCTAGCATGTCAATTCTTCAGTTCCTGAGGAGTAAGTCTGTTGCATTTAGTAGTCATAGCCATTTCTATTGCCAGTGTAAGATTTATGAAGATTAGTCATGAATGTATTTCCCCTTCCAGAAACCAGTAACTGTGCCATGGGTTTTGGGCAAGAGAATGGTTCCTAACAGGTTTCTGTTTTGCTTGAGACAGGACTAATATCATAAAGCAAAGAAAACTAATTTCCTAATATTGAAAGAAACACAATCTATTAACCAAGAAGAAAGGTTTTCTTGGAAGCTGATCCAGCTTGTCCATTAGTCTTTTGGCATAAATGAAAATCAGTTTCCCTGTATGTATGTATGTATTTCCCTGTATGTATGTAAATATGTAAGTATTACTTGGAATAATCTAAGGATTTTCCAATGTCTAGAATGAAATGTCACCACAGAACACACCAAACACCGGAGTTAGGGAGAAGGGTTATTGTCAAGTGGGAACCCAACAGGCCGCCTCCCCTTGCATAGAGAGAACAGCAGCCTGTGCCGGGAGAACAGGTCTTCTACAGCTTTGCAGAGGGAAGGACTTGGAAGCAGCGAATCCTGTTAGGGTGGGGGTGGAGCTGATGCTTGTGATTGGGCCATTTGGTCACCTGACTTCTAGTGAGCCAGGCTGAGCTTAGGAAGATGGTACCATTTTACTAACATAGAATATGGATAGTGATTGTCCCAGAGGAGGAATGAGGCTCATAGATGAGGGCCATTGAGATGAGGTCGGTCGAGAACTTCAGAGGGAACGAACTGAGAAGAGCAATCAACAGAGCCTTGCACTTCGGGAGCCCTGAGGAGCACAGGTCTGTTGGAGCATGGATTCTTGAAAGGGCATTTCAAGAGAGAAATGAAGTGTGCATAAATAATTGACTAATTTGACACTGGAGAGAGTGTGTGAGAGAGAGAATTTCCCTAGATGGATCTTGAGTGTCTGGATCCTAAGACTGGCTATCAGATTGCTGTAAGTGCTCAGTAGAAGCGAAGGGGCAGCCAGCGCCGCGGCTCAATAGGCTAATCCTCTGCCTAGCAGCGCCGGCACACCGGGTTCTAGTCCCGGTCAGGGCACCGGATTCTGTCCCGGTTGCCCCTCTTCCAGGCCAGCTCTCTGCTGTGGCCCGGGAGTGCAGTGGAGGATGGCTCAAGTCCTTGGGCCCTGCACCCCATGGGAGACCAGGAGAAGCACCTGGCTCCTGCCTTCAGATCAGCACAGTGCACCAGCCGCAGCACGCCAGCCGCGGCGGCCATTGGAGGGTGAACCAACAGCAAAGGAAGACCTTTCTCTCTGTCTCTCTCTCTCTCTCATTGTCCACTCTGCCTGTCAAAAAAAAAAAAAAAAAAAAAAAAAAAGTGAAGGGGCGGGAGGCTATGACATAGTAGATAAAGCTACTACCTGTAGTGCCGGCATCCCATATGGGTGCCAGTTCGAGTCCTGGCTGCTCTGCTTCTGATCCAGCTCTCTGCTATGGCCCAGGAAAGCAGAAAATGGCACAAGTCCTTGGGCCTCTGCACCCACTTGGGGGACCTCAAAGAAGCTCCTCTCTCCTGACTTTGGATTGGTGCAGCTCCGGCCATGGCAGCCATCTGGGGATGGAAGACCTGTCTCTATATATAACTCTGATTTTCAAGTAAACAAATTAAATCTTCAAAAAAAAAAAAAAAAAGTGAAGGGGGGCAAAGGTGCCTGTGTAGCATTGTCAGCTATACCCTGCCAACAGGGAAGTCCGTCCTGTAGAAGATAGCACTGGCCCCTCCAGCGAACACCCAACTTCTAGGGTGTGTGTGTTGTAGGGGAAGGTGGTATTTGTTGGGGAAAGGAGGGGACACAGGAAAGGAAGACTGACTGAGACCAAGACTTCATGAGGGAAAATACGGGGTAAACCTGAGACGAGGAGGCTCTCAGAGATGGTTAGGGATTTTATCACTCAAGTAGAACGTGGCCTTGGGAACAGCTTCCATCACCTCTACATGTTTCCACTATATTCAGTCTGGAGAGAAACGCCACTGAGCTGAACACCTGGACTCTGGGATTAAGGACAGATGTGAGGAGTCAAACAGGTTTATAGGCAATCTGGAAATTGAGAGTGGAAAATGTTCCCCCCAAAAAGTTATCTTTCGCAAGATCAAAAGTGTCCCTCTTCCTTCCTTAGGAATCTCCAAATTTACCATAAGAATAGCAAGGGAGCAGTGATTCCAGCCTCCTGAGCTCACAGTTTACTGTGAAAACCAGCTACCTATCCCACCCATCTAGATTTTTTTTTTTTTTTAATCAGAAGCAAGCCAGACAGGATAAAGGATTGTAAATCACATTTTTTGTTGTGTTTGTCACCACCTTATTGATTGACAGTTTCTTCTCCAAAACTGTACTTAAAAACCCCACTACCGTCAGCCCCTTTAGGTTTTGTCCTCTCTCGGAAGCCTCCCTCCATGCCACTCTGCCTGGAGGTCTTTGATTCTAATAAATCTTGCTTTTGAAATCTCTGCTTGTCCGCTTGGAAATTCTTCTATGTGAGACAAAGAACTGAGGTAATAATATGTTCTCTGCCGCCATTTTCCCATAAGAGAGAGAGGAGATATTTTTATTTCCTATGAGTAATAGAGTCCTTCTGGAACGTCCTTAGACTATCCATGGTGAGGCTGATATTTGACCCTTTCCCCAGCTATCCCAAATTTGTTCCATTAGTCTAGGACTTAAAGTTGTCATCCTAACTTACTTACAAATGGGTCAATACGTGCTTCCTAATTCTAGAATGTCTCAAAGTAGCCTTCATTTGAAAAGACAATGTTATAACATCCCCTGGATCTCTGAGCTCTAAAACCTCTGGATCTCATATCCTTGGTTACAATAGAACCACAAAGAAAACCATTTATCAGAGGCTAAAAAGAGAGGTTTGGCTTTTGAAAGCTCAGAGGCTCTAGTTTACGGACGAGGCTGTTGCAACACACAAAAGAAATTGGCAGTTAGGGAACTCTCCTTTTCTCCTAGCTAGCTGGTAGCAGAGATGGTAACAGAAGCCAGAGCTCCAGGCTTAGAGATAAGAGTTCTTTCTTCTATAGCATTTTATTGGGATCTCTTTGGTTCTAACAATTACTGCTCTTCCCTTTCTAATATAAAAATTAAAAGAGAAGGACCTTAGATTGATCAGTCAAAATTTAAATATAAATGCTACCATTTTCTGTCTGTACAAGTGACTTAATCTCTCTGAATACCATTTACACATGAAAATGTAGAATAATATCTCACTTGTAACATGCATTTGACCCAAACAGTCTACTGCCATAACAGTGTTTAAAAATGTAGGCTCTGCACATATCTTGCTCAACAAAGCATCAAAATCCACAGTAACCAATTCCTTGCTGGGATATCTGGGGATTCTAGTTAAGTTCTTTTTTTTAGTGAATAATAGCATGAGAATATTAAGTAATCAGAAAGTTCTAAAACATGTCTAATAAAATAAATATTTTCCCATAAAAATGAAGCAATTTGTAGGCTGGAATTTTGGCACATATTACAGAAGCTTATTTCTATTTCCTTGGTAAATAAATATTTCTTCATCATTTTATACTAGGCATGTCCATAAATATTTGCTTAAAGAAAAAACTGGAGGGAGCTTACTGCCCTAGTCTAGGGGAAGATAGCTAAAAAAAAAAAAAGTGGAGAGAGTCTCAGGAAAGGGAGAAAATGGCAGAGGGAACTCCACACAAATTAGAGGGACACTGTGGACCTATGTGGAGGGTGTGGAAGCACAAAACTCAGGACCCCAGCAGCTGAGAGCCTCAGCACCAGGTCTGGAGTGAAGTGAGACCAGACTGCAGAAGCCCAAGCCACTGGCTGAAAAGCTGCAGGAAGAGCCTGGCAGGAGTCCACTTTGGAGCCCTGCGGGGGACAGTGTACCTGCCAACCTCAAGGGGAAAAAAAAGGGAGCAGGTTTTTCTTTCTTTTTTTTTTTTTTTTTTTTTTTTTTTGACAGGCAGAGTGGATAATGAGAGAGAGAGAGACAGAGAGAAAGGTCTTCCTTTTGCCATTGGTTCACCCTCCAATGGCCGCCACAGCTGGCGCGCTGCAGCCAGCGCACCACGCCGATCCGACTGCAGGAGCCAGGTACTTATCCTGGTCTCCCATGGAGTGCAGGGCCCAAGGACTTGGGCCATCCTCCACTGCACTCCCGGGCCACAGCAGAGAGCTGGCCTGGAAGAGGGGCAACCGGGACAGAATCCGGCGCCCCGACCGGGACTAGAACCTGGTGTGCCGGCGCCGCTAGGTGGAGGATTAGCCTATTGAGCCGCGGCACCAGCTGGGAGCAGGTTTTTCTTTCCCTGACCACCCTGTACCAGTATCCTGTAAGCAGCTCAGAGAGGGTGGGTGCCATTTTGGATATACGCAACAGCTGCTCCAGCTCATCTCTGCGCATCCAGCAACCAGCTGAGAGGAGACACCTGAGTCTGGCTGGGAAAACTGACAGGAGGCTGGGAGCTCATGATTGTGGGAGCCTTGTGTGCTGGGACTATGAAAACACTGTGGCTGCGTGGGAGGGTGCAGGGTGTGGCTGGGACTTTGGCCAGTCACTGTGGGCAGCTCCACATGCTCAGGGCACCCTGATTCCTGGTGAGGGTCATTGCTGCAGGATCCATGTTCACAGATCCTTTGATCCTTTGTGTGGTTCTTGTGGCAGCATGGATGAAAACTGTACCCACTGGGGATAGCACCCAGGCATTGGTCTCCTTTGAGGAGAGGAGGTGAGTGTGAGAATACACCAACAGAGCTGGGCAAATCTCCCCTCTGATTAAAAAAAAAAAAAAGGCCGGCGCCGCGGCTCACTAGGCTAATCCTCCGCCTAGCGGCGCCGGCACACCGGGTTCTAGTCCCGGTCGGGGCGCCGGATTCTGTCCCGGTTGCCCCTCTTCCAGGCCAGCTCTCTGCTGTGGCCCGGGAGTGCAGTGGAGGATGGCCCAGGTGCTTGGGCCCTGCACCCCATGGGAGACCAGGAGAAGCACCTGGCTCCTGGCTCCTGCCATCGGATCAGCGCGGTGCGCCGGCCGCGGCGGCCATTGGAGGGTGAACCAACGGCAAAGGAAGACCTTTCTCTCTGTCTCTCTCACTGTCCACTCTGCCTGTCAAAAAAAAAAAAAAAAAAAAAGAGGAAATTTACCACACCCAACTTCAACACTCCCCTTACTCTGGAGGACTAAACAAAGTTCCCTGACCACACCCAGCACAAACCTCTGGGTATTCAGTGAAAGAATGGACATTCCACTAAGCCACAGAGGCATAGTTCAAAGATAAAAGCCATCACAGGGAAAAAAAAAAAAAAAAAAAAAGTGCCACAACAAATGTCAAATAACAAACGCACCAATTCAAGAAACAGTAATAAGATAATATGATAGCCCCAAAAGAACACAACACTTCAATACTAGATTGTGAAGATGATGAGATTGAAGAAATGCCAGAAACAGAATTCAAAAAATTGACCGTAGGATTACATAGATGTAATCAGAAGCAAATTCATGAACTAAAGAAATCCATCCATGACATGAATTTTTTTCTTGTGAAATTGAGATTTTAAAGAGAAATCAAAATGAAATCTTAGAAAAGAAGAATTCTATAGAACAAATAAAAAAAATACGGTGGAGAGCCCTAAAAAAAGAATCAGTGAGGCAGACTAAAGAATATCCCAGTTAAAAGATAAATCTCTGGAAATTTTACAGTCAGACCAAAAAAAAAAAAAAAAAAAAGAAGATATAAGAAAACTAAAAAATGAGTGTCAGAGATTTATGGGATACTATCAAATGACCCAAATATGGGTCTTAGGAGTTCCTGAAAGTGTGGAAAGAGAGAACTGATTAGAAGACCTTTTTAGTGAAATAATTACAGAAAACTTCCTTAATTTGGAGAAAGAAAGGGACATCCAAGTACAGGAAGCACATAGAACTCCTAATAGACATGACCAGAAAAGATCTTCACCATGATACATTGTAGTCAAACTCTCCACAGTAAAATATAAAGAAAATATTCTAAAATATGCACAAGAGTAATGCCAGATTACTTTCAGGGGGTATCCTATTAGACTAACAGCTGACTTCTCATCATAAATCCCACAGGCTAGAAGAGAATGGTGACATATATTCCAAGTCTTAAGAAGAAGAAAAAAACTATCAACCCAGAATACTGTACCCTGCAAAGCTCTCATTATGAATTAAGGTAAAATAAAAACCTTTCATAACAAATGAAAATTGAAAGAATTTATCACTTGTCCAGCCTTATAAAGAACGCTTAAGGATATGCTACACACAGAAACACAGAAACAGGGTCATCACTACAAAAGAAGGTGAAGGTAGAAAATCTCCCAGTAAAAGTACAAAGGAAATCCAAAGTAAACAACAGAAATATTTATGGAAAAATGGCAGGGCCAAGTCATTACTTATCAATAGTCACCTTGAATATAAATGGCCTCAGCTCCCCAGTTAAAAGACACAGACTAGGCCGGTGCCCTGGCTCACTAGGCTAATCCTCTGCCTGCGGCGCCAGCACCCCGGGGTTCTAGTCATGGTTGCGGCGCCAGTTCTGTCCTGGTTGCTCCTCTTCCAGTCCAGCTCTCTGCTGTGGCCCAGGAGTGCAGTGGAGGATGGCCCAAGTCCTTGGGCCCTGCACCTGCACGGGAGACCAGGAAGAAGCACCTGGCTCCTGGCTTCGGATTGGCACAGCGCGCCAGCCGCAACGTGCCGGCCGTAGCGGGCACTTGTGGGGTGAACCAACGGAAAAAGGAAGACCTTTCTCTCTGTCTCTCTCTCTCACTGTCCACTCTGCCTGTCCAAAAAAAAAAAAAAAAAAAAGACACAGATTGGCTGAATGGATTAAAATACAAAACCCATCTATTTGCCACCTATAAGAAACACATCTCACCAACAAAGATACATGCAGGCTGAAAGTGAAAGGTGGAAAAAGATATTCCACACTAACAGAAACCAAAAAAGAGTGGTGTAGCCATCAGACAAAATAGACTTTTAACACAAAAACTGTTAGAAGAGACAAAGAAGGGCACTATGTAATGACTGAGGGATCAATTCAACAGGAAGATGTGACTATTATAAATGTATATGCACCTAATTCCAGGGCTATTTAAAAGAAATGTTAATGGGTCTAAGGGAGACTCCAATACAATAGTAATGGAGGACTTACAATTCCACTTTCAAAAATGGACAGATCAACCAGAGAATCAGCAGAGAAATAGCAGAGTTAATCAACACTAGAGACCAAATGGACCTAACAGATATCTATAGAACTTTTCATCCTACAGTTGCAGAATACACATTCTTCTCACCAGGATAGATCATGTGCTAGGCCATAAAGCAAGTCAGCAAATTCACAAAAACCTAAATCATACCATACATCTTCTCTGACCACAATGCAATAAAGCTGGAAATCAAAAACTTAAGAATCAATGGAACATACGCAAACAAATGGAGAGTGAACAGTTTGCTCCTAAATGAACAGTGGGGCATAGAAATCCAAAAATTTCTGGAAAGGAATGAAGATGACAATACAATATATCAAAACTTTTGCACAGGCAAAGAGTTCTTGGAAAAGGCCCCAGAGGCACAGGCAATCAAAGCCAAAATTAACAAATGAGATTATATCAAATTGAGAAGCTTCTATTCTGCAAAAGAAACTTCAGGAAAGTGAAAAGGCAACTGACAGAATGTGAGAAATTATTTGCAAGCTATTCAACTGGTAAAGGATTAATAACTAAAGAATATAAAAAGATCAAGAAACTCAACAACAACAAAACAAACTACCCAGTTATTCAATGGGCAAACATTTTTCAAAAGAAGAAATCCAAATGGCCAACAGACACATGAAAAAATGCTCAAGATCACCAGCCATTAGGGAATTGCAAATCAAAACCACAATGAGGTTTCACCTCCCCCCAGTTAGAATGGCTTTTTTGTTTGTTTGTTTGTTTGTTTTGGCAGGCAGAGTGAACAGTGAGAGAGAGAAACAGAAAGGTCTTCCTTTGCCGTTGGTTCACCCTCCAATGGCTGCCGCGGCTGGCGCGCTGCGGCTGGCGCACCGTGCTGATCTGATGGCAGGAGCCAGGTACTTATCCTGGTCTCCCATGGGGTGCAGGGCCCAAGCACTTGGGCCATCCTCCACTGCACTCCCTGGTCACAGCAGAGAGCTGGCCTGGAAGAGGGGCAACCGGGACAGAATCCGGCACCCTGACCAGGACTAGAACCCGGTGTGCCGGCGCCGCAAGGCGGAGGATTAGCCTAGTGAGCCGCGGCGCCGGCCAGAATGACTTTCATACAGAAATTAGCAAACAACAAATGCTGGTGAGGCTGTGGGGAAAAAAGGTACCCTAATTCACTGTTGGTGGGAATGTAAACTTGTACAGCCACTGTGGAAGACAGTATGAAGTTACCTCAGAAATCTGAATATAGCCCTATCATATGACCCAACTGCCCCACTCCTGAGAATTTACCAAGAGAAATGTAATCAGCATATGAAAGAGTTATCTGTAGTCTCATGTTTATTGCAGCTCAGTTCACAATAGCTAAGACATGGAATCAACCCAAATGCCTGTCAACTGAAGACTGGTTAAAGACATTATGGGACATATACACCATGGAATACTACACAGTGATAAAAAAAATAGAAATCCTGTCATTTATAACAAAATAGATGAAAACATCATACTTAGTGAAATAAGCCATTCCCACAAGGATAAATAGCATATGTTCTCCCTGATCTGTGATAACTAATAGAGTACCTAAAAGGTAATCTATAGAAGTGAAATTAACACTTCAAGATGCAATGACTTTTTTTTAAAGCTTTTATTTAATGAATGCAGATTTCATAAGTACAACTTTAGGAATATAGTGGCTCTTCCTCCCATACCTCCCCACCCCCACTCCCAACCCATCTCCTACTCCCTCTCCCATCCCATTCTTTATTAAGATTCATTTTTAATTAACTTTACATACAGAAGATCAACTCTATACTAAGTAAAGATTTCAACAGTTGGCACCCTCACATATACACAATATATAAAGTACTGTTTGAGAACAAGTTTTGCAGTTAATTGTCATAGTACAACTCATTAAGGACAGAAGTCCTACATGGGGAGTAAGTGCACAGTGAATTCTGTTGTTAATTTAACAATTAACACTCTTATTTATGACATCAGTGATCACTCGAGGTTCTTGCCATGAGCTGTCAAGACTATGGAAGCCTTTTGTGACCACAAACTCTGTCAGTATTTAGACAAGGACATAAACAAAGTGGAAGTTCTCTCCTCCCTTCAGAGAAAGGTACATCCTTCTTTGATGGCCCTTCTTTCCACTGGGGTCTCACTCACAGAGATCCTTCATGTAGGATATTTTTTGCTACAGTGTCTTGGCTTTCCAAAATGCAATGACTTTGAATAGCCCTTGTCTCCACTGTTGAGGATCAGTTTTTTTTTTTCCATACAATTTGTTAAACGCTTTACTTAGTATAGAGTTATTCATGTGTTTATAAAGTTTCACTGAAAATAGATCTTAGTAAAAAATAAGAATGGGAATAGGAGATGGTGGAGGAAGAGGGGTGGGAGTGTGGTTGGGAGGGCAGGTACAGTGAGTAGAATCACTGTGTTCTTTTTTTTAATATTTATTTATTTGAGAGGTAGAGTTACAGATAGTGAGAGGAAGAGACAGAGAGAAAGGTCTTCCATCTGTTGGTTCACTCTCCAAATGGCCGCAACAGCCGGAGCTGCGCTGATCCGAAGCCAGGAGCCAGGTGCTTCCTCCAGGTCTCCCACATGGGTGCAGGGACCCAAGGACTTGGGCCATCTTCTACTGCTTTCCCAGGCCACTGCAGAGAGCTGGATCAGAAGAGGAGCAGCCAGGACTAGAACTGGTGCCCATATGTGATGCTGGCATTTCAGGCCAGGGCTTTAACCCGCTGCGCTACGGCGCCGGCCCCAATCACTGTATTCTTAAAGTTGCATTTATGAAAAGTGTGAAGTTTATATTGCTTAAATAAAAGGTTTTTTGGGGAAAAAAGCCTCAGGCAGGTCCTTCAGGAGGAGTTCAGAAGAAGGCATGGTTACCATAGGAGGCGACAGCTGCATGTGGGTTACTGCCCCTGAAGACCTTCCAGTGGGACAAGGAAGACAGTGATATTGGCCTAGGCTGATGTGTGTGCTTCTGTCTTAATTTTTAGCAAAAAAAATACAAGCAAAAGTTTAAAAAGTAAATTAAAAACAGTTTGTTTAAAAATGCTTATAAAATAATGATATAAAAACATTTTGTACAGCTAAAAAAAAAACTACTTTAAAATGCCTTATATAATTTAATTATAAACTATGTATACTTATAATCATGAGGCACTAGGAATAATGCAACCCAGGATATTTCTTACCATTTATTTAACAAAAACACATAAATAGTACCTAACTTTATTGAGCCCTAAATATAAACTTCCTGTACTCTATGAGGCACTTTATATAACTCACTTTATTTCATTAGCTCAGGGTCAGGTCCAGAAGTCCTAGGGTCAGTGTTGAAAGGGGAGAGATGGAGGCCTGGAGGCCAATCACATGGTTCTCCATGACAGAATGGCTTTGCCCAGGCTCTGAGTTTCCCGACAGGAAGGGGTTGACCAGTGGAGCAAGGGAAAGAGAAGTGACCAAAAATAAATCTCTATCCTGGGTAGATATTCCTAGGGGAAGGAGACTATAGAAACCAGAAAATCCAAGAAAGTCAAATGTCAAGGTTTTATAAGGATTAATTAAAAAGTCCTAAGAGCTCACACTTGAGGGCACCGAGATCCTGTCTTCCAAAAGATGAGCTCAGAGGAGTGACTCCTCTCTGGGTGTCTTCCCTTCTTTCCTTAACCTGGGCACCACCATGGTTGCAGAGGGCAGATGGGCAGAGGGACCAAGCTTCTTTGAGGAGAGCAGAAGTCCTAGGGTACAAAGGCTTGGATAATGCCCGGGTTTCAGTTAAGCATAGCAGGGCTGGGTTAAATCCCAGGAATGATTCTCCCTAGTAGTAACAGAAAAGGCATTTCAGGAAACCTGAGTTCCTAAAGCGGGTGGGGGGCAGGTATCTGAAAATCCACAGCTGGAAATGAACAACTGAAAATCGGGTCCAAATAATTATCCAAGAGTTGTGGCCAGTGCTCTCCCCAGACAGGGTCAGTCTCTGCGGAAACCTACTAGACCAAAAGCCTTCTTGGGAGCCCAGCCCTAGGTTCCTCTATTGACCTGGTGGAGAGCACCAAATCCACACTTATATAAAAGAAAACAAAGATTCTCATGGGCTTTGTGTCATGGTGAGTGTGTAGACCTGTAATACAACTACCAAATTAGATCTAGACGATGGTTATCAGGAAACAGCAGAAGGTAGACTGGGACATCTTATATTTGTTATGTATGAACACAGTGGGAAGAAAATGTCTCCATAAGTATGAGGCCCTAATCTCTGGAAAATGTTAGATGTTTCCTTACAGGGCAAAGTCTTTGCAGCTGTGATTAAGTTAATGATCCTGCGTGTGGAAGACTCTCTTGGATTATTCAGGTGGGCCCTAACTCCAATCACAGGTTTCCTTACAAGAGGGATAACACAGAGGGGGATTAACACAGACAGAAATGTATCTGTTTGGCAGTGGGACCACAGGAGAGAGACTACAGTGATATGGCCACGTGCCAAGGGACGCTCACAGCCCCTGGAAGCTGGAAGAGGCAAGGAAGGAATCCTCCCCAGGAACCCTCCGAAAGCACACAGCCCCGCTTACACCCTGATTTTGGCCTAGAGAATTAGACTTCAGACTTTAGCCTCCGGAGTGTGAGAATACATTTCTTGGTTGTTTTATTATTTCTTTCTTGGTGGTTTGAAAACACGTTTGCTGTAATTTGTTACA
Source organism: Oryctolagus cuniculus (assembly GCF_051225735.1). Classification (NCBI taxonomy): domain Eukaryota; kingdom Metazoa; phylum Chordata; class Mammalia; order Lagomorpha; family Leporidae; genus Oryctolagus; species Oryctolagus cuniculus. The sequence goes on from NC_142880.1 coordinate 75,385,974, forward strand.
TCAACCCTAAGAAATTAATACAAGGAAAAAGGATACACTACTCTCACTCCACTGGCAATGGGTTCTGTCTGCTTTTTCAAAAGCAAGCCTATGGTTCTAAGAGAAAGAAGCATGTTTGGTTTTTAAAATCAGGCCACTATCCAGAATGATCTTCAGTTGGAACTTGGGTGACTAAGTGGTAATACATTGCAGTAATTGCTACACATGGGAAAATATGCTGGCATGTAATTCAGTGAATTACAATGACAAAAACAAAATAGCTAAGACAAAAAGCTGGTGGCAAATGTCCACAGAGATAGCTGAGTCCACTTGCCATTAAGCCAGAGACCCAAGGAAGCAGAGGTGAGGGTGAGCAGGAATAGTCAATCAAAGGAAGACCCTGGTCCCTCCCTCCTCTGCAAATTCAAAGATCAAAGTTTAATGATCCATCAAGTTGATTGTACTCTCCATTAAGTTGTAATAAATTAATCTCTGTTCTCCCGGCTGTTCCAGATCATTGGGAAGGAAGGGGAATGGTGGAACCAGACTGTGGAGGCGGCATAGTTGATCAAAATCTCTTCCCCTAAGCACTGGGTGGAGACATTATTTACATGTATTATGCAGCCGTCAGAGTTAGTCTTCTTCAATCCGGTAGGTGACAGAGGGCGGTCCTCTGCCAATTGCATTCACAATTCCTTAAAATATAAGTGTTATTCAGCAATAAGCCAGATTCCAGGAGAAGGAGTAATTAGACAAAATTCATAACCCAGAATTACTGTATCATTTTCTAAACCTGTGTCTGTACGGCAAGAACAAGTAGAGACTAAGACGCACGATCTCCCATCCACAACAGCACAGGGCAGTAACGCCAGCACTGGCCTTACTGGAAAGAAGAGAGACCGGGTATCCTAAGCCTTCTACCGGAACACTTGGCTTTTTAATGACGCTTAGTGATCTCAGGAAGCACTGGAATGAAAATCACTCGGCTCTGTGCACTACTTAGACGGGATCAGTGCTTTAGAGAATCCAATTTTTATTTTGCTCGTGTGTTCTTTGAAATGAAGTCGTTTCTCTCAACTTGTAAAATAAAAAATAAACTTCATTTTGAAATCTGATCATATTTTTTTCCCTGTGTACTCACATGTTTAACTCTTCAGGATGCAAGATTTTCAGCAAAGGGTTTTGTGGTTTAGCTTTTCCCATTTAGGCAGACATCCGGTGAACAACAAGAATGTTACTTGTTTATCTTGGTAGGCTCACATGGTATGGTTTGGAAAATAGTGGATTTATTCTGAGATAAGAAATATTTTTAAGCGATGACATAAGAAATATTTTCCTCACAATTACTTTGTCAAAATATTATACGAAGCATTATAAAGAGAGTTGAGATTTCTTTTCATGAACTATATCCACCAGAGCCGCTGATTAAAATGGCAATTTTTAAAACTTCTCCTTCCAAAAGGAGACAGCACGCAAGCTTTATGCCCAAATGACACAGTGGCACTGGGTGGAACAGGGCTGAGGACAACTCAGTCTCTTCAGGTACAGGGGTGCAGGGACTGCCTGAAACACGGTCCCAGCCAGACACCAAGCAGAGCAGAGGATGGAACTGGCTCTTGGAACCACTGGGCTGGGAAGCCCCACGGTAATCAAAGCCATTTGATTCCTTGGACACGGACGGTTTTGACAACTGAAACTGTTTCCTGAGGACTGCCCTCTGTCACCTACCAGATTGAAGACAACTAACCCTGACGGCTGCATAATACATGTAAATAATGTCTCCACCGAGTGCTTCGGGGAAGAGATTTTGATCAACTATGCCGCCTCCACAGTCTGGTTCCACCATTCCCCTTCCTTCCCAACGATCTGGAACAGCCGGGAGTAAGTGCAGCCTTTCTCACATGACTGAGTAGACCCGGCCCTATTTGATAGAGGCCATACAGTTGGAGAAAGATTCACATTCCATTTACGTGTGAAAAAGGAGGCAGGGTCTGGAAGGGGGTAAGCCAGCAAGATGAAAAGTAGGTTTCTTCTTCTTCCCAAGTTACAAATCAAAGTGCTTTTTTGGAACACAGATGCTTATCAGGATCTGGGTGCCTTGAGATGAACACCAGTGTCCTGAATTTACGGGTGGCACCATGCACTTCCTCCATCAAAATGCAGCATGTTCATGTTTTCTGATCTTATTTTTATAAGAAGCATGCATTTATAGTGAATTTATTCTGGGATAAGAAAATATTTTTAAGTGATGACAAAACAAATATTTTCCTCACAATTATTTTGTCAAAGCATGACACGAAACATAATAAAGAGAGTTGAGAGTGAAGCTGTTGAGATTAGAAGACTAATGCTGACTCCACTTATACAACTCATGTGTATTCAGGGAATCACATCCACACACTGAACCACCAAACTCCCTGAAAGAGGCAGAGTGTGCGTGCTGGTCTATATCCTGAGGGTCTTCTCTGCACACCCTCTCCCCTACGTGTGTCACCCATGATCTTTAGGACGGCTCCAGGGGAGCGGGAGAGGGACTGAGTTTAATGGCACGCAGGCATTCTGTGAGAACTCGCCAGCTGCACCAGAGTGGCTCTTGGCTGCTCGATGAGGAGTCCGTCCCTGGTCCTCACTCTGACCCCTGGGGAGGAGTCCCTGGAGCTGCCCCAGCTCCGCCCCTAAGTTCTCCTCCAGCCTGTGCCTGCTGCCACGAGGCCCCTTACATCTTCCTCAGACTCCTGCTCTCATCATCACCCGGTGAATACCAGGGACTCTGCCCAGACAACAGGAAAGTGTAAATGGGTTGTAAGGTGGAGCAAATGTCACTGTCCTCAATGACCTCATTCCCATTCATTAAATTGCTGTAGCAGGTCAGGGTAAACACAGCAGCCAATCCCAGTGTCCCGGAGAAGTGCCTTCTCTATGAAACCCATGTTTCAACGAGGAGAGGAAAGGGACTTCTCAAATCTCCAAGACAAAAAGACGGTAACAGCCGGTGTTACTGTTTACTTAGTATTTGCTAGATGTGGAGGAATGGGCTACACATCTCACATACATTACCTGTCTTAGGCCACATTTAAACACTAGGAGGAAGATATGGCTTAGTCAACAGGAGCATGATCCAGGTCCAGAGGCTTTGGGCTACTCCTATGCTGTGTACCCGTGGGCAAGTTGTTCAGCCTTCCTGTGCTTTGGGACCCACGTCTTTACGTGTGGATAATGAGTAATATGGTGGGAGGCTAGACTAGTTCTTGGTACATGGTGAATGTTCACAGGAGAATAGGCTATTTTTCCCACTTATAGACAAGGAAACTGAGGTTCAAAGACATGTCATTTGCCCTAAGTCACAGAGTTAATCCAGATCTTCCGACTACAGGGTCCATGGGACTTGGGCTCAATCACAAGTAGTCAACAGTAGATCAAAGAGCAGCAACAGGGTATCTGATTCTTAAATGGAAAACTCTCCCTTTGTAAAGGGCACACTAAAGATGCAGAAACTGTGCGCTGCTATGCTGAATTTCTAGAGACTCTAAATATGGCTGAGATGTTGTTTTAGGGAGAGAAAGATCATTTATCCAGAGATGTGCCTGATATAAACAGCCTGATACAATCTAATGCCTTGTGCACAATAAAAGAGTCTTTCCTTTCTCTGAAGGGAGGATAGAACTTCCACTTTGCCTATGACCTTGTCTAAATAAGATCGAAGTCAGCGAACTCAAAAGGCTTCCATAGCCTTGGAAACTCATGACAAGAGCCTAGGGAGATTTCTGGCGCCATAAACAAGAGTGTCAAATTGTGAAGTCAACAACAGGAGTCACTGTGTACTTACTCCTCATGTGGGATCTGTCCTTAATGTGTTGTCCAATGTGAATTAATGCTATAACTAGTACTGAAACAGTATTTTACACTTTGTGTTTCTGTGTGGGTGCAAACTGTTGAAATCTTTACTTAATATATACTAAATTGATCTTCTGTATATAAAGATAATTGAAAATGAATCTTGATGTGAATGGAATGGGAGAGGGAGCAGGAGATGGGAGGGGTGCGAGTGGGAGGGAAATTATGTGGGGGGGGGGAGCCATTGTAATCCATAAACTGTACTTTGGAAATTTATATTTACTAAATAAAAGTTTAAAAAAAAAAGAGTGTCTCCCTCATCCTTTGGGTAAAAGCACTAGTCCAGGCCACTGGTGTGGCAGCTGTTGGTTGTGCAGTCTGTCCAGGAAGGACAGGAAACCCCTCCCTCACCTCCCTAACTTGTAGACTGCCCTGCTGGTGCTTCCAGACTGGAGCCTGCTCCTGTCTCCATAGGAACCCACAGTCAAGGAAGGACCCTGCATCCCAGACATCCCTGTAGAGCCCGAGCCCACCTAACACCTCACCTGCTCTGGCTAACACCTGCCACTGCAAATAGGTTTTCTAGACACTGGCCTCTTTGCTCACAAAAGCAGAAGGAATTATAAAGCAAAAGAAATGAAACCTCAGCATAACCAGCTTTCAATCAATCAAGACTTTGCTAGCCCTGGGGCCTTCTATCTAGTATTCATTTATTCATTCTATTCATTTCCTGTATGCAAACATGTAGTACTCTCTAGGTAGCTTGTTTCCAGAGGAAACTGTACCCTGATTTCCAATATTAGAGGCAGCATTCGATGACCAGGCTAGCCCATTGTGGTAGATGGTTTGATTGTTTCAAATAGTCAATGCCTCCTCCCAAATAAGATTATACCTTCCCCCTCCCCCGACAATGAAATTGTAATCATCAAGCTGGCTTGTGTGGGTTTCTTTGGCCAATGCGAATTCTACATGCCACTGCTGAACACAAGCCTTACGAGTCATCTTGTGATTCTGCTCCTTCAAATCAGATCCTGAAGGAAAAACACAGGCAACTCGCAGCTAAGATACAGCACACCTGAGAAATGCATTTTGGCCATTTTAAGTCCCTGAGATTGGGAGTTGTTTGTTACGCAACATAACCTAGTGAATCTTGGCTCCTATATCCATGAAAGCCCATTGAGACCATATGATCTAAACCAGGTATGAGGGCCATCCATCCATGGGCCGTGTAAGGCCTACAAAATCATTAGGTCCAGCCCTGTCAAGACAACCACAGGCAGGACTCGAAATTCAATAAATCTATAGCAGGCTAATTTTTAAGTTGATAATTTTGTATGGCCAGCAAATGCTGTTATAAATATCCAGATGACTCTTGGCAGAAAAAGGTTCCTGGCCCCTGAGTGTAAACCATTTTATATTTGCAATCAAAAGTAGTTGAAAACAATGCTTGCAGTGATCATCATGCAATTTTTTAACAAAGAACTAGGGTTGAAGCTAAGGAATCTCTGTAGGATATCATTCTTGTCAGCATCCAACACGCAATCTGATCCTGGCATGGTTTGATGTCTGTGGGTTCACTTCAGCTCCCCACACAATGTAGTCTTCATCCTACTCCTTTTTGGGGGGGATGCCAGAGTCACTGTGAACCAGAGAATTTGTGCTTCTTCTTTCAGCGTCACACTCACAGCTTTTCTAGCCTCATGACCTGTTTCCTTAAATGCATCCCAGACAAAGGCAATTGTAAGCAAAAGCCAAATTGAATCCTGCCACATCACACTGGAGACAAATGGCTCAAAGGTTAATGGCAGACATACAGTTTACTCTCGTCATTTCCTCTGAACTTGACTTTAGATTTTTTTCATTCCTGAGCCATTTAAGGCCACAGCCAATTCAACTAACAGATCCATGCATAGAGCTTCAGGCTGGAAAAAGGCAAACAAGAGAAATGGCCATATTCAAGTAGACTATTTGGAAACAGACTTCTAGAAAATGAAATCACATAAATAAATACATCTGGTTAGTCAGATTCCTGGCTAGAATGCCCCAGAGGGAAAAAAAAAAGAAAACAGGAAGGTTAATTTATTTAAATAAGAAGCTGTGTGAAGGTGGTGATGACAAAACACCCGTGAAGTTTAAAACAGGTGTCTCTGGTTACAGATTAAATACACACACATATTTATGTATATACAGATACGTGTAATTGTACTATATTAAATAACCTTGTCATTTCATGTATTGAATATGAGCCTACACACACACAGGTCCTGCAGGATTTACTCCCACAGCTATGCTATGCTTCCTTTTAAGTCAGTCTTCAGTGGTAAAAGGATCCCTTTGTGTTTTTCAGACACAGGGTTCACATTTGCTTAGTGTTTTCTGACGATCACGTCTCATGTCGTGGCCCTGCCAGGTGTCTGGTTGTAGGCCCAGCACAGCTGAAATGAGTGATGGCCTGGGCAAATGGGTATGTCCGCTCAGGTTAACAGGAGGAAGACACATGAGAGGCCTGCCCTGCTCAGCGGCACGGACATCAGGACTCACCAGATGCTGGGTGAAAACGGAAACATCCTCCGTGCAGTTGTCAGAGCTCATTCTCACCAACCTCCCCAGCCGAGGGGAACTGACGACCGTAAAAGTCACAGTTCTGTTTCCTGCCCCGTCCACATCGTTGGTCACAGCTCTCAGGTCATGAGAGGAAAGCGGCTTGGTGGAACCTAAGTGAAGACGGAAACATGCTGCCAGCTAGTGAAACGCTCTTGACAGAGCCCTGGAAACTCTTTGGAAAACACCTGCTTATAAATGTGGATACTGACTCACGCCAACATGAAACTGGGCTGTGAGGAGCCAGTGATCCCTCCCGTACCCATCTGTGGGCCTGCTGTGCTCCTGCCGCCCCAGGGAAAACCAGCTTCTCACTTCACCACCTGACCCAGCCTGGGCCCAGGTATTTAACCAGTCCTTAGAGGGAAAACGGGATTCCAGGGTGCGGATGGCCTCTGGCTTAGCTCTGGGCACATGAAGGGGAAGGCAAATTGTACAGCACTGAGACCACACAGGCAGCGTGGACGCAGATCCTCAGTGGTGTGTCCATCTGCTGGTACCTAGGGTACCTTGAGCAAATGTGAGACATCTTCTGGGGATCCCCAGACGCGCACCCTGCATGGACACTGTACGGAATGAAGGCCTATGTGAATGCCAAGAAGGGAAGGGCCAGTAACACACAGGGTGGCTATCACGACCTCATCGGTGACCAATGGCAAGAGAGGCTTAGGGACACCCAAGGGAAAGCAGCGCTCATCGAATGCTTTGTCATGAAGGATTCCTCCCTACTCCACTGTGGACCAATAATTTTATAAAATACAATGAAAATGACACAGTGCTGTCAAGTTGTTATAAAAACTAAACTCTCCCTGTTGCTTCCCTTTCTTCTCGGTTCACAGACTAGAAGACCCACAGACCACACTTGGAGGAGCACAAGGCCAGAGTACACATCCCTTTACTTTCCAACAATGCAGGCTGCACGTCCAGCCTTCAGCATGACAGGTATGAATTAAACACATAATTCATCCAGCCCCGGATCTGACCTCATCTCTCCTGTGTAAGTCCTTGCTAACAGCTTTAGCTTGAGATCTTTCCCACAGTAGCCCTCTGAGTAGGTATTTATAAATCACTTGTGAAGTTGAGTCAACCAGCTAAGCCTTCTGACTAACATTATTTTTCTTTTTCTACATTGTTAAAATTTATTAAATTCAGAACCTTAACTATTTGATAGGTAAGACAACCAGAGCAGAGACTACTATTTTCATGGTTTTCCAACCACAGCCATGTAAAATGTTTCAAATGAAACAGATTTATTCACTCAATCAAGACGATCTTGTGCATAGTTGAGCATCTAATTGGTATAGAGAAACAAAAACAAATAGTTCATCATTGATGCCTTTAAGAAAATAGATCGTAAAAAATAAGAATGGGGGTAGGAGAGGGAAGAGTAAGAAGGATAGGAGTGTGGGTGGGAGGGAGGGTAGAGTGGAAAGTATCGTTTTGTTCCTGTATTTATATATAGGAAATATACATGAAATTTGTATACCTTAAATAAAATTTTAAAAAAAGAAATTCAGACTTATGATAATGAAAAAAAGTTTAAAAGCCAATGGAGTAGAGTGAGTGATGTGGATATAAATAACCACGATAGAGCTAGAAAAGTGTAAGAGTATTTGAAAGAGCTCTGAGAATCCAAAGTGTGGAATGGACAGAGAGGTCTAGGAGACTATAATTCAGCATGGTCTCAGAGGTGTACCCAAGAAATGAAGCTGCCCTACGCCAAGGAAACAGCCAGCACGAAGACCTAGGGACTTTGGGAAACTGAGAGTGTTTGGTACAGTGGTTTAGACACTGGGTGGGATGCTTACATCCCATTTAAGAGTTTCTGAGTTGGAGTCCTACTCTGGGAGCCACAAAGTAACACCCCTACAGGAGGCCTAGATTGGATTCCTGGCTCCTGACCTTGGCCTGGTCCAGTTCTAACCATTGCAGGTATTTAGGGAGTGAACCAATGGATGGAAACACTCTGTCTCTTTTGCCTTCTCTCATACTCCCTCTCTCTCTCTCCCTCTCTGTATGTGTGTGTCTGTCTCTGCCTCTCGAATACATAAATAAGTAAAAATTAAATATTACATTTTTCAAATGTACTTGTACCCTAGCTTGTTTGGTTCATGAAGAACCACCACCATCATAATAGCAAGGATTTCATGGTCCCAGGCTTGGAGTTGTTATATATTTATTCAACAAACAGTATCAACTGCTTAACAGGTGAAAAAGCTCTACATTAAGGAGCAAATATATACCTAGACACAGCACAGATACAGCCCCTGCCTTTGCTTTCAGATATCACAGTAACCCTAAGAAGTACGTAATTATGTAATTCTTTCTTCATCGCTAAGAAGGGATGCTGAGGCTCAGAGGGGTTAAGAAATTTCCCTCATGGTCAAATGCAAGTCACACAGACTCAGAAGTATTCTTAAACTTGACACAATATTGCCTATATCATTCTATTTGAATTCAATGGGTAAAAGATGTCCAAGGAAGGAAATAATGTGATTAGCCATTTAATAAATTACTTCCCACCTTCCAAACACACTCCTCTTTCCCTGGTCTTCACTTCTATGGTCATGTTCTCTTCCTGCCATTCTCAGTCCCTCCTCAGTGCCATCCCTCAAAATACAAATCCTTTCACTGGGATAGCTCAAGACCTGTCCTGGCCAAAATGCTCTCTCTGACGGTTCCAGTCTAGGGCAGACGTCCCTCCTCTGAACCTGTGCTGCTTGCCAGTCGGTGCCACTCACGTTTAACATCACCGTGATTTGCACAGTGACTGTTCTGGAGAGCAAGTCTCTTATTTCCTCCACTGAGAAGGAAACCAAATATACAGCTACCATGATGGCCGTGCTCTCAGGAAACACTTGTTAAAGCAGAGCCGGCCCTGGAACACTGCCTGCAAATAAAGGAGTGTTGTTGCTTGACGTGAGCGTAGGATGTGGGTCAAAGCTGGCACCCAATCTTGTTGCCTGTGTCTCTTATTACAGAACCTCAAGCCTTTTTGTTTTGATATCTTGCTTTTATACACATTATGTCACTTAAATTCTTATTAACCATCTACTGCAGTAGATGAAAAAATACAAAAAAACTATAAGAACACAAGATACCAACAGTAGCAAATAGCCAACCTATAATAGAAATAGATTTTCTACTTATATAGCAGATATTAAAAAGCTGTAGTTCTATAAAAAGGAGTAGATTCCCTTGATATCTTGGAACATGCTGGTATAGGCTCTGAACCATGATTGACAACTGGTACCTTCAGTCACATCCTGAGGAGGGACACAGTGTGCACCCCTCCGCAGGGCAGAACTTGACATTACATGGTAGGAATGAGGTAAAAGGAAAAGGAAAAGTGGGGCACCTATCGTCATCACCCCATGATTTCACACAGCCAGCAAGGACCAACCTTGGGTGGCTAGTGTCTAAGCTGTACTGCACAGGCTCAGCTGGGTCTCTGAACCATGCTCACACCAGGGGATTCTGGGGGATGTTAAGGTAGAAAAAGTGCCAGGATCAGCAAGGCTAGATGACCCATGGGCTCCATTCCCACTCTAAAAGCTGGGATTCCACAGCTCTCATTTCCGCACTCACCCAGGTAGGGACTGGATCCCATGTCAGAGCCATTTGACGGCAATGGATGGGAAAACCCAGCTTCCCCCTTGCTGGCCCCAGGAGCTGCAGCAGGAAACCAGTCACCGTGTGCGGATGGAAGGCGACAGCAACCCAGGAGACCAACAGAGCTGTTGGGCTTGGGGAGCTTCCCAGAGGGAGCATCTCCCTCTGGGATTTGAGAATAATGTGCACGTTCCCTCAGCGGGCTCACGGACAGGGAGGTGAGGTCAGGACCGTGTAGGGCATGTTGGAAAAGGAGAAGAGGACGTTCCTCAGGTTGTGTGCCAACACTGAACAGAGGACTATGAGCACGGCATCTCTGGCGTAGTTCTCCAAAGCTGATACTCTCACCTGGGCCACTTTACTATCTTCTTCCTGCCAAATGAATATTCAGTAAAGCAGGCACCAGAAACGCAAAAGCTGCTAAGTTGCAGTGGCTTTGTCCATTAACATAACTATCTTCAGTGAGTAAGTCAGAATTAGTTTATCCAGAAAAACCCTGATTTTGGAACTTTTTACAAACAGATGATCACATTTCATATATTACTAAGATGTAATAGTTTGCTTATTTAAAAAAAAAAAAACTAAATGGCACCTTAATTACCTTGAAAAAAATGGGTGGGAGCATCACACTCTCAGAGAAAAGTAACAGAAAAGATTCAGGAGAGAAGAATCTTGGTTAACATATTTCACAGCATTTTGAAAAGATTTCTTTTCATTAACTCAAATATTTAAGGTAATGAAAAATTTCTCCTAAACATAGGTTTTTTAATAGCTACCAACAAAAAGTCAGGCTTCTCTTTGTCTATTACAGAAGGAGGAGGACCCTGCAACCCTTGCTGACGCCTGGCCAAGCTGCATTCGCTGTGTAAGCCACAGATCCTGCCAGCTTCCTGTGAGAAGCGCTTACGTCACATCACTGCAGGGATTAAAGTCCGGCCCCACAGATTCTCATCCTGGCCCCACTTCAGAACCATCTGGGACTTTAAGAAGATGATGCCAAGCTCATTCCACAAACTCCCATTCCACTGATGTAAGCTGAGGCCCAAGCATTGGCATTTTGCAAGCTTCCCAGTGGTTAGAACAACTGGCAAGAGTGACTATAATTAATGAAATTGTTAGTGTCTTTCTCCATCTGTATTTTATTGGTAATGCATATCATTTAAGTAAGACACAGCACACAGGGGTGCTTCTCCCCACCCCTCAACCTCCAAACATTCAGGACATTTGAAATTTTATTGTTTCCCATATTGTTCACCTTAGTGATTATTCAAAATAACAAATCCAGTCTTTTTTCTCCCCTTTTTGTTACTCTTGCCATTAGGTCAATATTTCCCCCTCTGATGCAGGAGCTGAGCCAGACACCCTCACTAAGTGCTCTCTGTGACGGCCAGGCTGACGTCCCTGGCTAGGAGCAGAACACAGGCTGCAAGCTCTCACTGACCTCCCCAGCAAGTGTAGTGTTTTATTGTCAAGATAAGAGAAACCCTGAGAGGGCTGGCATAGTGGTGCTGCAGGTTAAGCTGCTGCCTGCGACAATGGCATCCCATATGAGTACTGGTTCAAGTCCTGGCTGCTCCACTTCCAATCTAGCGTCCTGCTAATGTACCTGGAAGGCAGCAGAAGATGGCCCAAGTGCTTGGGCTCCTGGAGGGAGTTCCAGGCTCCTGTCTTCAACCTGGCCCAGCCCTGGCCATGGCAGCCTTTTGGGGAGTGAACCAGCAGATGGAAGATTCCTTCCCCTACCAACAAATCTCTCTCTTTATTCTCTCTCTCTCTCTCATTGTAACTCTTTCAAACAAAGAAAGAAATAAATAAAATAAAAATCCAGGAAAGTAAAATGAGGAGGCCACTGCACAGCCTGGCTCTCCTTGTTTCTTCAATGGCTCTAAGGAGAAAGTAGGAAAAAGTGCACCTAGGCCACAAAGTCGGCAGCTTCAGAGACTCCCCCTGGCCACCCTTGACCAGCACACTCTATCCTGAAGACAGGAGAAGAGAAATGAGACCAGGTCTGCAGAAAGACTCGGCCTGGCTTTGGTTAAATTCTTGTAGGGAAAAAAAGTCCTTTCTGGAACTTTGGCAATGTTGTTGGTATCGGTCCACGTGAAAGACGCCACTTCCTACCATGAGGGTGGAAAATTATCTTGATAAGCAGAAAAACACGGAAACCCAAGGACTTGCCTGGGTTAAAGTCTCACCTGGAAAGATGTGCAGTCCTCTGTTGACTTCCAGGCTGATGGTCAGAGCTCGAGCTGTGATGCTAAAAATTTGTCGAGGTGCAAAGTTCGAGCCATCGGTAACCTGAAAGCTGAAGCCTCCTGACATCGCCCCTTGAGAAGAAGGAATTGTGCTCGGGTCAGTCTGGTTGTTCTGCAAAAGCAACCCACTTTGACCCTCTTCAGTCTGAGCATGTGCTAAATGAGGGGCTTCAAAAAGCTTGTGGGAAAATGCAATGAAAAGTGAATGCAAATTTTCGTGAACTTCTTGAGGCCAAACACACAAAGTTAAAACAGTATCAGTGAAGGTCTAAAATGCAGATTTCCCCACCACATGGCACAATAAAAGAAAGCAAAGATGTCATCTCCAGGAAATTCAAAAATAATTTTTAGATATATTCACCACTTGTATCTTATTCTTTTGCAATCAATTTCTACCAGTAAAATAATGCATGTTTGCAACACAAACACACAGCACACACACAGATACACACACACACTTCTGAAACATTAGTAATGTTGACTTGATAATACTGAAACTCAAAACTAGAATGAAGTTAATAATACTCACTCACACACACACACACACACACACCCCCAGATAGCTTCCTGCACTTCTAATTATTCATCTGTCTCAAAGGCAGTTGTATTCCACTAACAGAGGAAAAAGACCACGTTTGCTTTTGTTAAATCTCTGCAAGGAGAGAATTCTACTCCCACACTTCTGTCAAGGGATTAGTGATATCAGTAAGGTTATAAATTAACTTACTGCAGAACTGGGATTGTGAAAGACCCCTATTGATCCAGGTCCCTGAGGGCTTTTCCAATCTGACTCACACAGCACGGGGCAGGACCAGTATGTAGAGAGCCCAGGGTTCACGTTGCCACCAGGCTTTGAAAATGTCCATCCAGTGGTAAATGCTGAGGCCCTGGGTTTTTGCACCACATTAGGAGTAGTACTACATCTCTGTCACCCACAGGGACATGTGGTAAGGAACCAAGGAGGCATGGTCAGATTCTGCAATTATGTTCCAGTATTCTCTCGATAACATGATTTAATACAGAGTAGGTTGATGGTTTAACAGCCTCCCAAGTCTTTGTTATGTATACAGTTTTTGATTCCTCACCAAAAAAAAAAAAAAAAAAAAAAAAAAAAAGGAAAAGGTTATAGACTGTTAAACATCTCCCACTACACTCCAAATTCACCATTAAAAAGAGCAAAATCTGAGTCTGCCTAATTCAGAGCAGGGCTTCAAAAGCGAATGTTACTTTTCATTTGCTTGTTTTTCTAGAAGTAGCGCTTTGAAAGTCGGATCTAATGAAACATGAAATTAAGGAGAGAATGCAGCCTGTCATTAGGCACTTGCAATATTTTATGAATCCGGAAACAAAATGGAAATGGAATCAAAAGGAATTATAACAAATAAAGAGTAATGTAATGGGTGTGCCCTAGCAGACCAATTATGACCAAAGAGAGATAAGGAGGGAAACACGAAAATAGGATTGACATATGCTTTTCCATTGTATAATCTCAGATTTTTCCTGGCAGCACTTTCAGAAGGGTGACCTTAAATAAATCACTTAGCCTCTCACATCTTGGTTTTATCAACCTCCTAGGTTGTTATGTGGAATAGTGAATTACATTAATGGCAGAGCACTTTGCAAAGATAAAATGCTAAGAGAGACTAATTAGAACTAAGCCTTTGTTTGTGGCTGATGATGGACAGATGTACCAAGGGAGAAGCAGCTGGCTGCAGCTCCCGGTTCATCTGCAGCTGGGCTCCAGCCACTCTGAGGGTTATTAGCTTGCCTCCACATCCATTTAGAAAATGTAATGGATGGGCTCTCACTTTCAGCTTGTCTTTAGCTCTACATTCTGCTTTCCTAAGAGAAATTATCTTCTCTCACTCACCAAAAGCAAATATTGACCTAGGAGTTGATAAATAAATCAACCCAGAGAGCTAACTTCTGACTTAATCCCTCATTGCAAATAGTATCTTCAGTTCCTTAACCTGCTCTGCCTGTCAGTGGAAGGCAGCTAATGGAAACAGCTCGGCTTTGGGGTCAGGTCAACTTCATCTACCCGAGCCTCAGTTGCTACATGTCGAAAATGGGGTTACTGCTCCTGATTGCTTCTGAGGATGAAATGAAATGGATGATGTGACCGTCCCTTATGACTCCCTGGCATTGTCGATGGTAGAGTTTCAGAAATGCAAAAAAAAAAAAAAAAAAAAAAAAAACAAAACAAAACTTCCTGTGCACAGCTATTCTCTCCATTTTGGAAACAGGCTTGTCCTCTCATAATAATGAAAAACATTCTTGGTCTTCTCCATATAGTACTTGGATTTTCACTATCTAGTACTGAAAAACACACATGTAATTGCCCCAACACCCTTTCAATTCAGTGCCTCTTGAGATGAGTGATAGTTTATTAATTAGCACATCTGCACACATTTTAAAAATGGAAATGCACATGTGTAGGCACCACCATTCAGCCTAGCAATAATGCTTTAGTACACAGGTGGGAAGATTGAAGACCTGTTCTAATAAAATCAACCCACCGGGCCAGGGCTACAGGGTGGAGCACTAGGTGAGAACATCTGCCCAGTACATTTTTCTTTTCAGATTCTTTGCTTTCACTGTGAAGATAACCAGGTCATTAGGACTTTGGCGTTAGACTCTGTTCCCCTTATTTCCTCTGTGTTCTCTATTATGATTTCAAAGAAGACCTTTAAGAATAACTGAAAAGATAGGACATATTGCTTCCTACCCATGCTCCCTCCCAGTCCCACTGCAGGCCAGGAGTGACCTGCTTCTCCTCTGGATCTACTGACCGGCACAGCCCGGAAACAAAGCCAGGCCACCCTTGTCAAGGGGTCATCCCTTCTGCAGACTTCCAGGGACTGTTTGGCTTTATTGATTTATTGGTGGACAGGAGGAAGCAGAAATCGCCTTTCAATGCCAGGATCTCTTAGGACTACAGTTACCGCCATTCATTCATTAATGTATTCATTCACTGACAAGTATTGGTTCAGGAATGTATACCCAACTTCTGGAACATTACCTAGTACCTATCAGGTATTCAGCATTCTTTCATCTGTCAACAAATGTGTATTTAAATCATCTCCTATGTTCCAGTCGGGGTCTAGACACAAGAGTGAACAAAACAAAGATCTTGCCCTTTTTGTAATGCTTTTTCTCAAGTAGGGGAAACAGGTAATGAACAAATGTCCAAATCAAGCTACCCTGTATCGTTAAATGATGGAAGGAGAGTGACAGAGAAGAGAAGCTATATTAGTGGGTGGCTGGGAAAATGCTCTTGGAGAAATTTAAGCATAGACCTTATATGAAAATTTGACAAAATCACATAAGAGGGGCCCGGCACTGTGGTGTAGCAGGTAAAGCTGCCGCCTACAGCACTGGCATCCCATATGAGCGACAGTTCAAGTCCTGGGTGCTTCATTTCTGATCCAGCTCTCTGCTATGGCCTGGGAAAGCAGTAGAAGATGGCCCAAGTCCTTGGGCCCCTGCACCCACGTGGGAGAACCAGAAGACACTCCTGGCTTCCAACTGGCACAGCTCCGGCCATTGCAGCCATATGGGGAGTGAACCAGCAGATGGAAGATCTCTCTCTCTCTGCCTCTGCCTCTCTGTAACTCTGCCTTTTAAATAAAATAAATAAAGCTTTAAAAAAATCACATAAGAGTTACAGGTACTCACCATTATTAGCCTTACTAAAACATGTCACTTGTTTTATAAAATTGCAGTGCTTGGAAAGTTTGTAGTGGCCTATGGTTTTCAGCAAGTCACACTTGAGTATGACTACCACATGAACCACTGATGGAGACCCATTTTAGTTTCACATTTCTTTTTCCATGACATACCAGTGTGAACAAACACCAGCTGGCCCTCATTGATTTGAGCCTGGGTAAAGTTCTGTATGCTTCGGCCAGGAAAGGACTTGAGAGCCAAATGCCCGTTGCTGGGTGGAGTGACCCAGTAGGCCAGGTCCTGTGGCAAGGAGTCCCTGTCTTCTGCATGGAGGTCCCCACTGGTGATCTCCGTGACAGAATTTGCCCACACCTTGAAAAGAACAGACCCACAGACATTTTGAGAACCAATCCCAACCACATCACATCAGAAAAATGGAGAGCTATGGCACCTTAGCCATTGCATAAAGATTTAAAACCATACCCACTCTGCAGAGTTTTCAAAGCATGAAGTTTCTTAATTCAAAACAGATACATAATTAAATGCCAGATGAAATGCAAGGCATGTTACAGAGTTTACTTAATTTATAAGGTTTATGAGGTTTTGATTGTTTAAAATGGCATTCACAATTATTTATTCAAAATTAATAACTTTAAAAAGTGCATATGCATTTAGATAAAATATAACAATAAGAATGGATGGCTACTAAGCACCTTCTGTGTGCCAGGCATATGCTAGATACTCCGCATGGAATCTCAGGTAACAGAACCAACCTAGAAGGATTGATTCGTGGGTGTCTGTCACTTTAGGAAGCAGGTAATCACCTTTTAAATAGTTCGTTTTTAAATAGTTAAGGAGAAAATAACACTATATTTTTATTCCCTTTATCCTACCTGTCCTGCAGGCAAACAATATTTAGTTCTTATAGCCTTACAATTTTGCTGCATTGATATCTTTTATCTAAGTACTATTCTGTTTTCCAATTGCATTTAGAGTGTATTTATATTACCTAAACATCTTGATTCAATAGTTCATCAAACACTTATTGAGCATCTACTGTGTTCCAGGTACTGTTCTGGGTGTTTGCAACACATGAGAAAATAAAGATACCTGTCCTCGTGGAGCCCACATTCTAGCAGGAGCAGAAGAAGGGACACAGAGGAGAAAACAGGCATAAAAAAGAAATAAATTACATAATGTCTTGGAAAGTCACAGCACTATGAAAAAATGTTTAAAAAATAAAGCAAGATGAGGGAGATTCAGGAGTGGGAGACTGCTGAATTGAGTGTTTGCAGAAAGGCTGGAGATGGTAAAGCAGGGGCCATGTGAATGTGTGAGTGCCTAGGCAGTACCTCCAGGCAGAGGAAGCAGCCCCAAGGTGGGAGAGCAAGCAAGATGAAGAGTTAAGGAGAGCAGTCAACAACGTAGCAGAAGGCCACAGCAAGCCAACCTGGGACATCACTGCAATGACCTGGGCTTTTCCTGAGTGCAGAGGGGAGTCAACGTGGGGCTTTGTGTGAGGTGTGACCTGGTCTGACTCAATTCCAGGTCAGAGCAGGCTGTGGGATGTAGGAGGGCCTGGGTGGGAGCAGGGGCAACTGCCACAATCTGGAGACAGCAAAGAAGAGAGGCGGCCAGAAGTTGCCGGGGCAGTGGGAAATGGGTCAGCCTTGGTGTCTGCTGAAGGTCAGGCCAGCAGTGCTCATGAACTTGATGTGGTGAGATGTGGAAGACGGCAAGATGAAGAGGATGGCATCATGGTTTGGGCCTCAGCAACCAGAAGGTTCCCCTGCATTAAAATAAAGAGGGGATGCCGGCGCCGCGGCTCACTAGGCTAATCCTCTGCCTTGCGGGGCCAGCACACCGGGTTCTAGTCCCGGTCGGGGCGCCGGATTCTGTCCTGGTTGCCCCTCTTCCAGGTCAGCTCTCTGCTGTGCAAGGGAGTGCAGTGGAGGATGGCCCAAGTGCTTGGGCCCTGCACCCCATGGGAGACCAGGAGAAGCACCTGGCTCCTGCCATTGGATCAGCGTGCCGGCCGCAGCGGCCATTGGAGGGTGAACCAACGGCAAAGGAAGACCTTTCTCTCTGTCTCTCTCTCTCTCACTGTCCACTCTGCCTGTCAAAATAAATAAATAAATAAAGAGGGAGCTGGTGTTTTGGCACAAGTGGGTTAAGCCACTGCCTGCAATGCTGGCTTCCCTTAGGAATACCAATTCAAGTCCTGGCTGCTCCATTTCCAATCCAGTTCCCTGCTAAAGCTCCAGGGAAAGCAGCAGAAAATGACCCAAGCGCCTGGACCCACCTATGTGGGAGATCTGGATGGAGTTCCAGGCACTGGGCACAGGGGGTAAAGCTGTGGCCCGCAGTGCTGGCATCCCATATAGGCACCAGTTCAAGTCCCAGCTGCTCCACTTCTGATCCAGGTCTCTGCTATGGCCCAGGAAAGCAGTGGAGGATAGCCCAAGTCCTTGGGCCCCTGCACCCATGTGGGAGGCCTGAAAGAAGCTCCTGGCTCCTGGCTTCCGATCAGCGCAGCTCCGGTCATTATAGCTGTCTGGAGAGTGAACCATTGGATGGAAGACCCCTCTCTCTCTCTCTCTCTCTCTCTCTCTCTCTGCCCGCCTCCTTCTCTCTGCATAACTCTTTCAAATAAATAAATCTTAAAAAAAAAAAAAAGGTGAGGAACGCAGCAGGTGGAGAAGTTTGGAGGAGTAAGTTCAGGGGTTCCATTTTGAACATGTTGAGTTTAAAATGCTTATTTGGATTCTGAGTCATATCTGAGGGAATTAAGCTGTTCTGAGTTTCTATAATCTTACAGTCCCATGATTTCGCTAGCACTAAAAATAAGAGGTTTTATCACTAACTCAATTTTCACATTTCTATCTGCATTTACATATTTTTTTCATACCCACAGAAACACTGTGCACATTCCTGAGCCTGTGGGTCATTCCATGTTCTTTGACTAGGAACTTATCATCTTCAAGGCTTTTACCAACTTGTTTAAAAATTCAACCCTAAGCAATTTAGATAAGCTCTCCAGTTAAAGGGAACTGGGGACAGGCTTTTTTTTTTTTTTAATATTTATTTATTTGAAAGGCAGAGTTACAGAGAGGCAGATACAGAGGCAAAGAGAGAGGTCTTCCATCTGTTGGTTCACTCCCCAAATGGCTACAACAGCAAGAGCTTTGCCAATCTGAAGCCAGGAGCCAGGAACCTCTCCGGTTCTCCCACATGAGTGCAGGAGCCAAAGCACTCGGGCCATATTCTACTGATTTCCCAGGCCATAGCAGAGAGCTGGATCAGAAGTGGAGCAGCCAGGTCTCAAACCAGCACCCATATGGGGTGCCAGCACTGCAGGCCACAGCTTTACCCCCATGCCACTGTGCCAGCCCCCTCTGAGGGGCGCATAGGAATGCCTGGGTTTGACTCCCAACTCTGACTCCTGATTCCAGCATCCCACCTACGCAGACCCTGAGAGTCAGCAATGAGGACTCAAGTAGTTGGGTTCTTGCCACTCTGTGGAGGACCTGGTTTGCATTCCCAGCTCCTGGATCCAGCCTTGGCCATTGTGGGCATTTGAGGAATAAACCAGCAAGTGGTATCTCTCTCATCCTCTCTTTCTCGCTCTCTCCCTATCCTGCCCTCTCTCTTTCTCAAATAAATAATAAAAAAATAATTAAGTTGAACTGGTCTGAATTTAAAAATGGGGGGAGGGGCATTTTCCTCTATAGAACAGGACCCTGATGAAGTAACTTAATCCAGGCCCACTCACCATCTAATAACTACTGAAATATAATTTAAGGCAGGGAGTCCAGAAAGTATATAATTTCCTGTTTCCATATCAAGCATCATGGGACCAGAAGATAAAAACCCATTCTGATTCCTTCTAATGCACCAACTACAGACAGCACAGATAAAACCTCTTTGTGAAGTATCCCCTCACTTTTTGATACTGAACCGTTGAGCTCAGAATGTAATTGTACACAAATAAATATCCCCACACACCTCATAGGCATGCACACACATCCAGAATTTTTATATCCAAACAAATATTTAATTCTTCAAGGTGACTACAGTGAAGGACATGTGCCAATAATGTCACTGTTCAACATGCAGCTTCAGAAAGTAT
The DNA here is from genome assembly GCF_051225735.1 of Oryctolagus cuniculus. Taxonomy (NCBI): domain Eukaryota; kingdom Metazoa; phylum Chordata; class Mammalia; order Lagomorpha; family Leporidae; genus Oryctolagus; species Oryctolagus cuniculus. Next base: position 75,406,053 of record NC_142880.1, read on the forward strand.
TTTCAGTTGTTCAAAGACCATTGATTTTGGTTTTGTCCAGCTAAGACTGTCTAGATTCAAGTCACTGCTTTGGGCAGGGGAACATTTGTTAACTTATCTGGACTTTAATTTCTTCATCAGTAAACAAAAGAATGATAGGGTTATTATGTATTCTGGGTGACTTAATATATGTAGAGTGCTTAGAACAATTCCTCCTGGTACACAGTAAACCTTCAGTGAATATTAGCTTTCTGTTATCCATCTTCTCCATCAGACGTGGCTCTAAGGATGGATATGATTTTTTAGAAAAATTTATTTATTTGGAAGGCACCATTAGAGAGAGAGAGAGAGAGAGAGAGAGAGAGAGGTTTTCCATCCACTAGTTCATTATCATTCCCCAGATGGCCACGGCTGGGCCAGGCCAAAGCCAGGAGCTTCATTCAGGTCTCCCACATGGGTGGCAGGGGCCTAAATACTTGGACCATCTTCTACTGCTTCTCCTAAGCCGTTAGCTGAGAGCTGGATCAGAAGTAGAGCAGCCAGGACATGAACCAGCACCCATAAGGGATGCTGGTGTCACAAGTGGTAGCTTTACTCGCTACTCCACAATGCCAGTCCCTGGATGTGATTTTTCAACATTACTTAGAAGTCATAAAGAATGTAATACTTACCACTACTGAGGCTAATTTATAATACGTGCTGCAGACTTTGTTTAATCGCACACTATTCCTCTGTAATTTGGGTGAGTAGCTTATCTGTGTAACAACTGTGTTGCCCCTAGATGCCCTTCTATCTTGCCATTTGGAATATGCTCACAGAAGGTTTCTCAGCATGAAGATCTAAGGACATCAACTTTTTAATAGCTACCAGAAATGCTAATCAATCTCAGGTTCAAATCACAAGGTTTTAGCCTTCACGTTGCCCATGGGAAGGGTACAGTTTCTATAAAATATACTAGTTGTCCGGTTCAACAAAATGCCAAGCCATTCTAGCTTTTCACTTCTTACATTTTAAAATCCATCCATATGTCTTACTCACATTTCTGCAGGAACTGAAACAGATTTGGCAACATGCTGCCATCTCTGTTCCCATGATTTGTCCACACTCATTTTTTCCAACATTACGCACGCAAAAGCTGGATGAAGTATGTTTTCCACTGCAGTTCCTTTCCCTCCTCTTGCCTTTGGAATATGCCATCTTCCAAAACCCATGGAAACCTTGCCATTCAAAACAAGAGCTCTTAACCCCAGGCCTTCATTTCCACTCAACCCAAGTATAGTTCAGTTAACAGCCCCATTGCTTCAGGCAGGGCCTGAGTTCTGCCCAGTGATTGGTAACATATTTCAGGTAGGTCGGGAGATGAAAAACAATCATCTCAAACTTGAATTCAGATTTTAAAGTAACCCAAAGTCCAAGAGCTAAGTGTCAAAAGAATAAATATCTGAAAAAGTTAACATTTGAATCTGGAATATATTTTTTTAATTTTAAGATTTATCTTATTTATTTGAAAGGCAGAGTGACAGAGAGAGAGAGAAAGGGGGACACAGACACAGAGAGAGATTGTCTATCTACTGGTTCACTCCCCAACTGGCCAGTGGGGCTTAGAAATATAATTATGATCTAATTTAATCCAAATTTGGGTCCTTACATGTAAAAACCTACATCTTTGCTTGGAGTTTCACAAGAGTGATGTGAAGTCCTCATGAATTCACTGTGGCACTCTGACTCACCCTAGGCCTTCAGTAGTCATTTCATTCTCCTTAGCTCTTGAAACTTTTTAGGGATGACAAACACTTATCAAAAAACAAGCAAATGATTCCATTTTCAGTATAAAAACAACAAAACAGAATGTACAGATTTAATGAAAGAAAAACTTAAAAAATGGGAAAATGAAGCCCCCTTGTGGACACAAACATTTTTAGCAGGTGTTTCAGACTGGCTCCCCCAAATCATGTAGACATTTCACCCCCAAAGTCTTACGTTAACAGCTAATGGATTAATGCCAATGGTTAACAGATTAGGGTTGAGGTTTGATCCAAGAATGGACTGGATTAGGTTGATGGGTGTGGAGCCCCATGATCGAATCACAATGGCTTCATAGGCAGAGACCACCTAGCAGCTCCCTGACGCCTTCTTCTTCTTGGTTCTCCATGTGATCATTCCTCCATGCACACTCTGCCATTGCCAACCTCCACCAGATGCTAAACTACTGGGGCTGCCCAATCTTAGACTGTGAACGTCTAAACTGTACGCTGAAATAAATCCTCACGCTCCTGCCTCCTTCTCTCAAGTAGATGGCGAAGGGACTTTCTTCTGGCCCTGATGACAAGTTAAAGAGTGAGTGATCACGCTAGATAACCTGAATTTCTTGAGAAAATGCTGGGTGTAAAGGCAGAGACAGCATCGAATGTGGAGACCTTGTGCAGTGCTCACTGCAAAGCTGCCTTCGCTCCAGACTCTATCACGTTCCATCTCTGTTATTTAAGGCAAGTCACTTAACCTCTTGAGCTTTAAAATCTGTCTCTGAAAGTAGAAATAAGAGCAACATATATTCGTTTTCCCTATTTCATTAGGTTCTTGGTTATTCTGGTTAAATGCATATTCTTTATACATTAGTTTTAAGAAAAAGTTAATGGGGCCAGCATGGTGGCACAGTGAGTTAAGCTGAGGCTTCTGATGCCAACATTCCATAGCTAGACTACCAGTTCAAGAGCCCTGGCTACTCTGCTTCTGATCCAGTTTCCTGTTAATGAGCCTGGAAAGGCAGCAGAAGATGTCCCAGGTACCTGGAATTCCTGGTTGATAGCTTTGGCTTGGTCCAAATCTAGCTGTTACAGCCTTTTGGAGAGTGAACCAGAGGATGGAAGAATTCATTCGTTCATTCTCTCTCTCTCATATCCCTCTGTGTCACTCTGCCCTTCAAATAGATGAATCTTTAAACAAAAGTTAACAGAGCTGATGGGTGACAACTTTAATACTATTAAAGGCTATCAAGCCATGAGAACACCCTGTGATAAAGCCAATATGCACTTTTTTTTTTTTTTTGGACAGGCAGAGTGGACAGTGAGAGAGAGAGACAGAGAGAAAGGTCTTCCTTTGCCGTTGGTTCACCCTCCAATGGCCACCGTAGCCGGCGCACTGCAGTCAGCGCATCGTGCCGATCCGATGGCAGGAGCCAGGTACTTATCCTGGTCTCCCATGGGGTGCAGGGCCCAAGCACTTGGGCCATCCTCCACTGCACTTCCCTGGCCACAGCAGAGAGCTGGCCTGGAAGAGGGGCAACCGGGACAGAATCTGACACCCCAACCGGGACTAGAACCCGGTGTGCCGGCGCCGCAAGGCGGAGGATTAGCCTAGTGAGCCGTGGCGCTGGCCAATACGCACTCTTTCCAGGAAGTTTTCTCATTTGTCACTGTTTTTATACACTCTAGTAGCTAGGAAAGAGATATCACACTCCAATAATAAAAAAATAGGGGTAGGAAGTAATAGCCTATTTATCATAAACAGCCTACACAAGCCTTCAAAATCAGCAAAACCAACTTCTGGTTTTTGGCCCTTTTTAATCAAGTCTAAATGAGGCTGAGACTGATAAAAGATATTATGAGTGTATCATAAAATTTCAGTGCACAAGACTTCATTATTATAAAATCCTTAAAGTAATTCCATTAACATTATACTGCATATAATAAGAAAGCCATCTTGTGATTATATGCCTTCATCTACATCTTCTTTTTCTGGAATATTTAAATTTTTGTAACTTACTATTTTTTTTTTGCCTCCATCATCACGATTTTGGGCCACAAAAGCAGTACATAAAGTGAATCAGCCAGGTTTGCAGGCAATGTGCCTGGCCTTTCCATCCCACTTCCTTTCTTGGCTAAAAAGCACAAGGCCACTGGGCATCATCATGGCAGGCAGGGCTGTGCTTACACACAGGGTTCTGATGATGGGGAGTTGCAAGGGGGCTTCCAAGCCAAGGGCAACAGTGCGACTCCCTGCTGGAAACAGAGAGACCCCTTCCACAAGGCAATGCTACCTGACAAAGGGCATTTGAGGGGGCCAAGGAGGGTTTCCTTTTACAGGCTGTATTATAACCCTGTAGTACTACTGTGGGGGGATGGGCAGGAAGACTAGATAGCAATAGCTGAGCTGAAATATTATCTCACAATTTCTGTGTAGCCCTACATTGTAATTCCACCCTCTCCACCTGTCAAGCCAGTACACCCACTTTCCCATGATGCACCTGTGTCTCATCCAGGACCATACAGGAGGTGGTGCCATGATGGCAATGTAGAAGTTACGTCCCACATGGAGATGCCATGAAACTCCCAGACAGCCTCACACACACCAAACTCCACCCCATTTGCATATTCAGTTAAGGCACCACCCCTCACCTCATAAATGGCCCTGACGCATGTGGAAATGCCCTTTTGCTTTTTGGATTCAGAATCTTGCCTAACGATCCCTTTCTGCCCTGCTCCTACTCTCTCTCCTTGTAGGCAGTTCTCTGGCAGGTATTTTTCCACATGGCGTTGTCCACACTCACACGAATGTATACTCACTCTGCTTTAAATAAATTCTGCTGTCACATGCACACTGTATTTTTGGCTGTGTTTTGAATTCTTATCTCTGTTCAGGGCAAAATCTTGGAATAAAAATTGAGATACTTATGTTCATAACAGTTTCTAAGTGACCTGGTGGATAGAAGATTCAACTTATGAACTCCTGGCACTGACTCAGCCTATAAAAGTACAAGATTTCCTGAAACAGGAAGAGCAATGAAAAAAAAGTGATTAATCCCTGATTAATCCCCTTCAAAGCATCTAGCTTTGTTACAAGAGTGGCCTACGCCGCTTTGATTGATACACAAAGTTAGACATACATTTTACATAGCACCCCAGTATACTGTGTTTAAAAATCCAATATATGTATAACTGAACAAAAGTTACACTAAACAACCCTCACTTCACTAAACACAGTACTTTCTGGTACTTCCTGTTTATCTTTTAAACACTGGGCTAGACCTATAGGTTGCAACTGCAGTTTTTTGTTTTTTCTTTTAAGATTTATTTATTTATTTGAAAGACAGAGTTAGAGAGAGAGGTAGAAATAGAGAAAAAGGTCTTCAATCCACTAGCCCACTCCCCAGATGGCCATAATGGCCGGAGCTGAGCCAATCCAAAGTCAGGAACCAGGAGCTCCCTCTGGGTCCCCCATGTGGGTGCAAGGACCCAAAGACTTGGGCCATCTTCTACTACTATCCCAGGCCATAGCAGAGAGCTGGATGGGAAGAGGACTAGAACTAGTGCCCATATGGAATGCTGGTTCGTCGGGCTGGGGCTTTAACCTGCTGTGCCACAGCACCAGCCGCACAACCTGCAGTTTTAAAACATTGTTCTAGATCATTCTCATTGTGGATAGGCAGGGTGTGGACAATGTGCTCGGACTAGGGCCCAAATCCCACTTTCTTTCACTGACTAATTGACCTTGGTCAAGTGAATTAACCTGTCTGTGCCCCAAGTCTGTTATAATTTTTGTTTAATCATTTATAGGATACTTTTAGAACCAAGCCTGACTCATAGCAGGGGCCCAACAAGTGCTGGCTGTTTCCCCAGCATTATCCCAAGAAAGTCAATGGAACAAAACTGGTCAATGCTCGGGGGCCCTTATGTCCAGAAATCAACTCTCACCAAGGAGCGCAATATCTATCATTCTCTTCCTTTCATCTGACTTTTCATGCCCTCAAACACATCACACTCATTAACTTTGCTCTTGGCTATTCCTTTGTTGGGAATCCTCTTTCAATATTCAAATAAATGAATTATCCAGTCACCTAATCGCCCCTCAACCAAACCTTTATTCAGGAAAGAGTTAACACAGCTGGCTTAAGATTGCCTTTCCTACAAAGGTCTGCTTGCCAGGTTGGCCCTTGGCTGGCATCTGGGAACTTGACTGTTAGAGAAGTTTGTATACCTATCTAAAACTTCCCCTAAATAATAAGGAAGGCTTGCTGTGTCTAAACTGTACAAACAATATGGTTTACACTGGATACCTGCTTTCCTTATGGAAGTCTCAGATTTTTCACCTGTAGGGTGAGGGTGCCTACGTGACCAGCCCCCAGTAAAAATTTGGAGCACTCATTACCTAATGAGCCTCCCTGGCAGACAATACTTCGCCTGCTTTGTCATGACTTGTTGCTGGAGGAGTTACGGGTGTCCTGGGTGACTTCACTGAGGAGGAACTCTTAGAGCCTGACCTAGATTCCTCTGGACCTTATCCCACGTGCCTTTTTCCTTTGATGATTTTGTTTCACTTCTTTCACCGCACTAAATCTTAGCCATGGATATGTTGAGTCCTAGGAGTTCTTGAAATCAGTGAACGTGAGGAAGGTCTTGGCAATCGCTGACATCTAGGCTCCTTATTAATGATCTCTCCTTACAGAAATCTTCCCGACAACTCCCTCTGCAGTATCACCAATCATCTATTCTCTTAAGACCTTTGCAGAAAAATAGAGCAAATCATCACTCTAAATATCACATGATTGTCTTGTGTTCCCTACTAAAGCATAAGGTTCATGAAGACTTTAGCTACTCGATATTTATGGAGCCTAGACACTCTGCCAGGCATGGGAGACAACACAGGGAAAAGAGAGATGACGTCCCTTCCAAATGGAGACTACATTTCTGAGAGGAAACACACAAAAGATTCTTTGATTTGTTTAATATCAGAGAGTGATGGGGACTAAAAAGAAGAAAGCTAGATCTGCAGACAGAGGACAGGACAGTGCTATTTCTGCAGAGTGGCCAGGGAAGGCGTCATCACGTCTAGAAAGAACATCACATCTAGAAAGCTGGGCAGCCATAGTCCAACAGACTTCCCAAAGGAGCTGACACTCATTTTTTTTTAAGATTTACTTATTTATCTGAAAGGCAGAGTTACACAGAAGCAGAGGCAGAGGCAGAGGCAGAGAGAGAGAGAGAGAGAGAGAGAGAGAGAGATCTTCCATCTTCTGTTTCACTCCCCAAATGGCCACAATGGCTGGAGCTGGGCTGATCCAAAGCCAGGAGCCAGGAGCTTCCTCTGGGTCTCCCACATCGGTGCAGGGGCCCAAGCACTTGGGCCATCTTCGACTGCTTTCCCAGGCCATAGCAGGGAGCTGTGTCATAAGAGGAGCAACCAGGTCTCGAACAAGTACTCATATGGAATGCCAGCACTGCAGGTGACGGCTTTATCTGCTACACTACAGTGCCAGCCCCAACACACTCATTCTTAAAGAGAAGTCCTCTAACTAATTCTGTACCTATGACTAGAAATTAATAAAATCCCCTTAGGCATTATTCACAATGGTCAACCACTTAAACCAAGGTAAAAAACAGGTTTGGTAAATGAGCCAACACACCCTGGCAGAAAAAGGTTCTCATTAACTAGTGCATCATGACCATTGCCTGCAATTGAAGAGACAGATCTTGGGATTTCTCCCATTTAAAACAATCGAGTAAGCTCTACCCAAACTATTTTGACGTCTTTATGTAATTAGCTGGCTTGTACCACAGAAGTACCCAGTCACCTTCAGAGTTTAGACAGACTGACTTTAAAGCCAAAATTATTCATGTTTCTCAATCAAAAGAAGACAAATGGTTCATTCTTAAATGGAAAAACTCCACCTAGTCTAGACTGGAGTAAATCTATCCAATACAAAACACATCTCTACAGCTTCTCTGAGCAAGTCCAGCCTAACCAGAGAAGACCAGGCCAGTTCTACGCTCATAAAATCACAGGGCATTAGAATTGGCAGGAACTGAGAGACAACAAAATAAAACAACTCCCCTCCTGATGGTTTTGCTATTAAGGAACATAAAGCCCAGAGTGACTTTGCTGAAGTGTATGTGGGAAGTTTACAAGGCTTATACTCTGGTCTCCTCATTTTAACCCAAAACCTTCAAGGCAGACCACAAGATTTTTTTACAAAATAAATAAATTAATAAACCCAGAAAGAACCAGCATCGGGTGACACACCCATCCAAACTAGGACACTGCCCACTTCCTGGCTAGATCCAGGCTCTCCAGGGAATGAGGTAATGGTCCCTGCTTCCAGCTACTCTTGCTTTTTATCTTGAGGGAAAACACTCAAGGTTGGGAGCAGGCAGTCGGGGCAGACCACTGGAGCAATGCCACAAGTGCCTGAAGGAGACCATAGAACCCTAGACTGGAGAGAGGACAGAGACAAGGCCTAGGGTGTGCTTTTCTCTCTCACATTATGACGTTTCTGAACAGTCTAAGCTGCCGGGTCTATTTCACACAGTCAAATGGCTATTAAGTTGATAGTGCACCTGATCATCGAGGGCAACTCAGAACTGAAAGCCAGGCCTGAAACAGGGCTTCGAGTCCTTTCTCCAAGGAGCCCCAGGATTGGCCACCTTATTCCTTGTTTTCCAACTCCAGTCCTTCTCCCACATCTTTATGCATCAGGACCTCCTTATTCTTCCCCTGGATCCTTCTCGCCCTGCAAAGCAGCAAAGCACCCAAATCCTCTAGAAGCCACCTTATATGGAACAAGAGGCACAACAGCCTTGGAGCGTCCTTCACCTCACTAATAAAGAGAACCTTGACAATGCAGATGCACTGCAAGAGCTCAAGTCAGTCGGGAGGACCTGGAGAAAGCAATAGAATGTGGTGTCCCACTCGGACAGACGTGGGTTCAAGCCCACGCCTTCCCCTGGGATCGCTCGGTGCCTCAGTGTTCCTATTCTATAAACAAGGTTATACATCAGAGCGGTTCCTTTCAGCAGTTGTGAAAATGACACTAGTTACAGAAGAGGTCCAGTACTAGATAAGCACACAATAAAAAATGAGCTTTGGGGGCCAGTGATGTGGCACAGCAGGTTAAGCCACCGCCTGCAGCACCAGCATCCCATATGGTACCAGTTCAAGTCCCAGATACTCCACTTGCTATCCAGCTCCCTGCTAATGTGCCTGGGAAAGCAGCAGAAAAGGAAGTGCTTGGGGCCCTGCCACCCACGTGAGACCTGGATGAAGCTCCTGGCCTCTGACCCTGGCCTGGTATAGTCTCGGCTATACCAGGGGAAGGAACCAGCAGATGAAAGATCTCTCCTCTCTCTCTCTCTCTAACTCTGCCTTTCAAATAAATGAATATTTTTAAATAACTTTTATAACTGTGTTTAATAATAATTGACAGGGGAAAGTCTACACTCTAGTCAATAAATCACTTTGCAGAGTGAGCTCAGTGAGCATTGCTACAACAGGAGACTCTGTGTCGGGGAGAAAGGGAAAACACAGCTGGAAACAGAGGGGGAAGAGACGAGTTTGAGCAGCTGGAACATACCTTCCCAGGTGTGTTCATCAGCTTTTCATAATACAACAAAATATTCTAGACAAGCTACTTATGAAGGAAAAGGAGGTTTGCTTGGCTCATGGTTTTGGAGGCTGAAAGTCCACGCACAGAAAGGATCCCGTGGAAAGCAGGAAAACAAAGGGAGAGAGAGAGCGTGAGAGCAAGCCTGGGTGGGCACAAAAGCTTTGTATAACACTCCCTTCTTAAGAACTACCTTCCAAGGGCACGCTCCCAGGGACCTCAGGATCTCCCACTCGCCCCACCTCCTAAAGGTTCCATCACCTCCCAACAGTGCCAGCCTGGGGACTAAGCCTTCAACACGTGGGCCTCTGGAGGACACTCAACATCCAAACCAATGTACCAAGCTACCCAGGTAATGACTATGAAGCAAACTAAAAAAATAAAGTGACACATTCCAAAAGCATAAACATTATTTATTTTTCATTTAAATTGTAGAGACTTAATAATGCACCAAGCTCTAAGATATTTAAAAACACTAAAAAGCCTATTCCTAGATACAAGTGTTTTGAATAAATTAAAACAAATGCTAAAATTCCTAGCAATTGTTAACAATGTAAAATTTGCTAGATAGATCTGCCCCTGGTGGGCTCCTAGGTATGCATGCACAATCATTTAATTGGTCCTAGGTATTTTATAAATTAACATGAAAGGTTTACTGCTTCATATTTCTTTGCTGTTCTTGCTCTCTTCCTGCTCCTCTCTGTCCCCTACCTGAACACCTCTCACCTAAGACCCATTTTCTGCTTGTGTTAACCATCATCCAGAGATGGTGTTATCTGCTGCGCCACTCCGTAGCTTGGTGGTCTAAATCCTTGCAACTTCAAGAATATCCTTCAAGATCTATTGGGTTGGGGCAGGCATTTGGTGCAGCTATTAAAAGGCTGTTTGGGACACTCATGTCCCATTTCAGAGTACTTGGTTTGAGTCCCAGCTACTCTACTTCTGATCCAGCTTCCTGCTAGTGCACAACTAGCAGAAGTGGGAGGAAGCAGATGACAACTCAAGTACTTGGGTCTTGCCACCCATGTGGGACACCCATGTTGAGTTCCGAGCTTCTGGCTTTGGTCTGAACTAGCCCTGACTGTTGTGGGCATCTGGGGCATGAACCAGCAGATGGAAGATCCCTCTCTCATTTTTTCTCTGCCTTTCAAATGAAGTAAAAATAGGTTAAACATAATAAAATTTTAAAATATCTATTGGGTTATAATAGCACCAGCCTTAATCATAATTTTGTTAGTCAAAATGGTTTATTGTTAGATGCATCCTGGAAAAAAAAAACTTGGGGAAGGAATTTAGGTTATAGGATACTAGGATAGACATCAAGAGGCCCTACAGGTTGGCAGTTGGTGGGGCACCCACTTAGGACCGTGAGCACTCCATTCCCCCAGGCCCTGGGGCTCAAACTACCAAGGTAGAGCACCCATAGCTGCTTCTTTCTCCATGGATGGAGCAGGCTCACAGAGCTGAAAGTGGATCCTCTGTACCCTGTGACTGTGGGAGCCTGTGCACTATGACTGTGGGAATTCTGTGACTGCACAATAGGGTGTGAGGTGTAGCTGAGTCTCTGGGCAATCATTGTGTCTCGCTTCAGTGGCTCACAGCTCTCTGACTGCCTGTTGTAAGTCACTGCAGAGAGTCCCTTGTTCACACTGAGAACCACACAGACCCTTTGTGCGGTTCATGTGCCTGCACAGGTCGGGGCTGCAGCCACTGTGGGCTAACCCTGGGCATTGATCACCTTTAAGGAGAGTAGGTGAGGCTGTGATTATGCCAGCAGATGTGATCACATCCTCCCCATGCTGACAACAGAGAAGATCTACCATGCCCAGCTTGGGTGTCACCCTGGACTCCTGCATCACACTTGAGCACTGACCAGAGCTCCCTGGCCCCACCCAGCACACACCTCTGGATATCCACTGAAAGAGCAAACACTCCACTAAGCCACAGAGGCACAGTTCAAAGATAAAAGCCATCAGAGGAGAAAACCAATAAGTTTTCACAAATACCTAAAAAGAAACATAGAAACATAAGAAACATGAACAAGGAAGATGATATGACTCCCCAGAAGGAACACACTACTTCAATTTTAGAGTGTGAAGAAATGTCTGAAAGTGAATTCAAAAGAATGATCACAGAGTTACTCAGAAACACAGAGAAACATTCATGGGATAAAGAAATCCATACACAATATGGCTAAAAAATTCTACCAAGAGATAGAGATATTGAAGAGAAATCAAACTGAAATATTAGAAAAGAAGAATTCCATATGTCAAATAGAAAATACAATGGAAAGTCCAATAACAGATTTGGTGAGGCAGAAGAAAGACCATCTTAACTAGAAGACAAATCCTTGGAAATATCTCAATTAGACAAAAAAAAGAAGAAAAATTAGAAAACTGAAAATAATGTTTGAGATTTACAGGATACTATCAAACACCAAACATACGTGTCTCAGGAGTTCCTGAAGTTATAGAAACAGGGAATGGATTAGAAAGCCTATTCAGTGAAATAGTAACAGAAAACGTCCCTAATTCGGATAAAGCAAGGGACATCCAAGTACGGAAGCACATTAAACTCCTAATAGACATGATCAGAAAAGATTTTCAACACAACACTTTATAATCAAACTTCTAACAATAAAACATAAAGAAATGCCTGCCCCCATTTTATCATTTAATCCTCACAATTCTGCCTTGAAAGAAAATCTGTGGGCTAAATAAATTGTCCAAAGCGACACAGCTCATAGTGGAGAGCTAGAAGTCTACTCAGCTCTGTCCACTGCAGAACCCAGTCCCTTAACCATATGCTACCAGCCTAGCAGGAGTTGCCCACCTGCATAGACCTTCTTAACCTAACTTGAAAATTCCATACCTCAAGAGGTGCAATGCGAGTGGTACTTGTTCGAGAAATGCAGTATGAAGGTAATTCATCGTGGTTTTCTATTGCCTCCCAACAGTACCCAGCAGAATGTCCTGGTAACAACTATTATTTATTTAAAACCCGTGGGTACTTAACTACTGTATATGCATAGTTCTATGTCTTATTATTTACCAACAGAAAAAAAAATAATTGGAAATAAAATTGGTAGCCTGAGGTTCTAATGATAAATCAAACTCATGAATCACTTACCTGGAGGATTTTATTGGCTGTTATTACTGGAGCTTCATCATTTATAGATTCAACAGTCACATAAAGAGTTTGGGGCAGACTCTGTTTTCCAAGCTCTGAGCTATTTACAAAGATGGTGAAATTGTCAAGAAGCTCCTCGCTGTCATCATGAACATAGTAAATCAGTTCATTTTCAACCTATAACCAACAACAGCAAAAATCACCAACTAGCCGAAATGTGATTTAACATATGCAAATTCTGGTGGATAGTATTGTTTTTCTTAAATGATGCTAAGCCATAGAAATAATAAGGAAGAATACAGCAAATGAGTGATGTGGTTTAAGACAGAGAATACAGGGCTGGAAATCAGAAGACCTGAGTTCAAATGCTATTTCTAAAACCAAAATGTCTTTGAAGTAAGATAATCCGGGCTTTTTTCCAAAGAAACAACACTCAATAACACTCAGACTCTACTTGTTTGTTAAGAATGGCTAATTCTTCAAGGCTGGTATTGTGGCATAGCAAGTAAAGCTGCTACCTATGATGCCAGCAGCCCATGTGGGTACTGGTTCACGTCCCAGCTATCCCACTTCCACTTCCAATCCAGCTCCCTGCTAATGTGACTAGGAAAGCAGCAGAAGATGGCTCAAGTGCTTGGACCCCTGCACTCACATGGGCGAACCGGATGAAGCTCCTGGCTCCTGGATTTGGCCTGGCCTAGCCTCAGCCATTGTGGCCATTTGGGGAGTGAACCAGTAGATGAAAGACATCTCTCTCTCCCCCCCCCCTTCTCCTCCCTATTTGTAACTTTGTTATTCAAATAAATAAAAATAAATCTTTAAAAAAATGGCTAATTTTTTAAGTGACTGGTTGCTTTGTTGAGCAAATCCAAACTGTCAGACTCTAAAATTTCTACCCACTGCCTGGATTTCCTTGTAGGACAATTCAAACTATTTAGACTGAAACTTCTACCTACCATTTGGATTTCTCTTCTTTGGAGATGTATGGACCACAGCAACTGTTAAATTCCCACTGATTTCTCTTCTCTAAGTATGCATCAGTCTCTTAACTGTTCTTTGTATATAAGGTTATACCTGCTACCTCCTAATCCAGCTTCTTCTCCTTCAGAATACAATGGCTTTTTGTGTAATTCTTAAGGGATGCTACCCATAACTAGCTAACACATATCTCCTGTGGAAAGACAATCACAAAATACATTGTAATCAAATTATTCTATCAAAGCAGATCTTCACTGTAAGAACCCACAGGCAAATATTTACTTTTTATCCTGGCTAGATTTAATCTGTTCCATTTTTTAACTCTAAAATAATCATCCAATGACTTAGCTATTCCCCTTGGACCTGTAATAACCACAAATTTGATAAGAATGCCTTTCATGTCTTTCAGACTATAATAGGAACACTAATGAAAGTGGGACCCAAATCAGAGACCAAGGGAATTTTAAAGCCAGCAGAGAACTTGGCTTTAGTGAGTCTGTGACCCAAACATACAATGGCAGAGAACTTCCAAACCCCGAAAGGAGTCACTGGACTTCTGAAAGAGTCCCTAGAGTTGTGTTTGTTTTCATAAAATACAGCCAAAATTTCTAACAGCTGAGCTTCGCCCATTCCTGTGGCGCACTTCCTTTGAGCAAAGCCTTTTGATCTCAGAGGTGTTTCAGACAAGAGTTGCAAAGTTCAGGGAGGGTCTCAGGGGAGCGCGGCGACCACTCGGCACAGGTGCTGTGACAGTTCCTTTGGAGTTCTGGAGGCAGAAGATTCCCAGGGCAGAGGCCTGACCACGTGTTCCTGGAACATGCTGTTTCAGCTGTTTGGAAACAGAGAAGACGGTGCTGCTCAGGGAGCAGGGGAGCTGTAAGCTAACGTTGAAAGCGAGCAGGCCATTCAACAGTGGCTGCCTCCAGACCATTTCCCAGGACACATCCGTGTTTCCTCTCTGCAGTGGTACTTTCCCAAATCACTGACTTCATGGTATTCATCTGAAAGCAAGAGGACGTATGGGGAGGATCTGCCCAGGCCTTGGCTTTCAAAACTATAAAAACATCTGCCTACCTGACATTAAGGGATCCAACAAACTTTGAGAAAATCTTGACAGATTACAAAGTATTTGGTCACTGTTACCAGTGCTGTTCAGGGGCATTTGGCGTTGCTCCTCTCTGATCACTTCCTCTGATCCCCCATTGCTCCCCGTCTTACTCCTTTCTTGGGGGTCAAAGGTGAAGTCTCAGGCCCTGCCCTAACATGATCTAACCTCATCTGCTGCTCTCCCCACCACGCATGAGGATCCCACCACACTGAACAACGTACTGCCGCTCAGACAGGCCAGGCGTGCTCCCCACGTGGAGCTGCTACCCTGTTCTTTGCCCTGCCTGAAGGCTGTTCCCCACATCCACTCCACCCATCACTCAGCCATCACCCCGCCAGGTGTCTGATCAAATGCTGCCTTCTCAGTGGGGGCCTTGCCTGACCACACTATTAGAAATTTCACATTAACGTGCATGCATGCACACACACACACACACACACACACTAAAGCCCCAGCACTTCCTGCGTCCCTTTTCCACTTTATATCTCTCCACAGCATTACCCTTCCTTAAGCACGCCATTCGTTTCACACATTTGGATTATTTATTGCCTCTCTCCCATCACGACGAATCTCCATAATGGAAGGATGATTTCCTACTTAGTTCACTACCTTATTTCCACTACCTAGAACTGGCGCCGGCACACCGAGTTCTAGTCCCGGTCAGGGTGCCGGATTCTGTCCCAGTTGCTCCTCTTCCAGGCCCGGGGGTGCAGTGGAGGATGGCCCAAGTCCTTAGGCCCTGCACCCGCATGGGAGACCAGGAAAAGCACCTGGTTCCTTGCTTCGGATCAGTGCAGCGCGCCGGCCGCGGCAGCCATTGGAGGGTGAACCAATGGAAAAAGAAGACCTCTGTCTGTCTCTCTCTCTCTGTCCACTCTGCCTGTCAAAAAAAAAAAAGTAACAACTACTGCTAAATAGATGAAGGCCAAATGAGCCCAGGGATTCCTCTTCCCCAAGCCATTCAAGGCTACAGCCTCCAGAATTTAAGGGTCTCGGTCACTGTATGTGAAATGACAATGTCTCAAAACCTGGAGGCCTTGGGAGTTACAAAGAGGCATTGTCATGTGGAAAGTGACCCTGACTCTTCTCTGTGAAGGAGGTTACATCTATCACATGGGTGCTACAGGAAATACATGTATCTCAGCACACAGATTAAACACACAGCTAGTATAAAACACAAACAATAACCCAATTCACTGAGATTTGACTAAGACAAGACCACAGTGTAATACTCAGAAGACAAGACCACAGTTTAGTACCAACCTCTCACCTAGCATACATGAGTGAAAATGTACTCGACACAGCAGGTGGTTATCTTGGATGGGTTGGCCCGGCCTTTGAGGAAGAATACATGACTGAGAGATGCCCACATGGAATCACTAAAGAATCATACTTGCTGAGTCCCCAGCTGAGAAGTGCTGAAGTCTGAAGGTCTTTTCCAACCCTTGGCATTCTGTTACTCCCCATGATTCTCTAATGCCACCTGCTCAAGTCCAGCCACCGTGACAGGTAACTCAGGCAACATCTTCTGTGGATACAGGTGAGAATTCCCCCAAAGTATAGCCCCACGCCTTCCTCACTCCTCAGCCTCAAGCACGTCTTCCCATCCCGGAGAATGCCCGTAGGCCCTTGGCCATACTGCTCCCTATGTTTGCCATTGCTTTTTTCTGTTTCCTCCTCCTGGTATTTCCCTGCTCTCTTTCTCTCTCAAAGTCTAGCTTAAACACTCTTCACCCTAGGAAGGCTGCCTTATGCTCTTTAATCACAATCATATATATCAGAGCACCATTGTCAAAACACCGTGTGAGAAGCGAGAGGAGTACACTTTACATTTACAGCTGATGATCCTGCTTCTTCCACGGCATTTCTTGAGAGCAAGGAATATATTTTTTAAAGATTTGTTTATTTATTTGAAAGGCAGAGTTATGGCCTGGGATAAAGAGGAGACAGAGATATTCATCCCTGGTCCATTCTTCAAATGGCCACAAAGGCCAAGGCTGGGCTGGGCCAAAGCCCAGAGCCAGGAGTTTCATCCAGGTCTCCCACATGAGTGCAGGGGCCCAAGGACTTGGACCATCTTCTGCTGCTTTCCCAGGTGTATTAGCAGGGAGCTGGATAAGTGGAACAGCCAAGACTTGAACTAGCACCCATAGGAGATGCTGATGTCATGGCTGACAGCTTTACCCCCTACGCCGCAACTCCAGCCCCTAGGGTGAGGAATGTTTGACTTGCCAGGGTAATTCCACCCAATAACTCCAAACAACTACTTTTAATAGATTGATCCAATCAGTGCATGCACTGAATTTTTTTTTTTTGACAGGAAGAGTGGACAGTGAGAGAGAGACAGAGAGAAAGGTCTTCCTTTTCCGTTGGTTCACCCTCCAATGGCCGCCACGGCCGGTGCATTGCGCTGATCTGAAGCCAGGAGCCAGGTGCTTTTCCTGGTCTCCCATGCTGGTGCAGGGCCCAAGGACTTGGGCCATCCTCCACTGCACTCCCTGGCCACAGCAGAGAGCTGGCCTGGAAGAGGGGCAACCGGGACAGAATCCAATGCCCCGACCGGGACTAGAAACCCATATGCCGGCGCCACAAGGCAGAGGATTAGCCTATTGAGCCACGGCGCCAGTGCACTGAAATTCTTAGAAACAAAATTAAACAGGCTACATGTGTGTCCTCAGCTGACCAGAAAAATATATTCAAATATAGGAAGTGGAGGTTAACAGTTTCCAACCTGAAGAATATGTATTCTAGGGGCTTAGGAAGGGAGTGATGAGAATCTGCAAGCTACTTTCCAAAACTGGAAAAAATATGAAAATTATTCTTGTATTCAAAAGACAGCAGTGTCTGACAATGATACCATTCTGACCCAAGGCAAAGAAAGCTGACGGTATCTGAGGGTTAGCACTGGTTATACTGATGGGATGCCAGACTGGCAGACAATCCACCTCCCTGATTGTAGGGACTGGGCCATTTCTGGCTATTAATACCCACTATGCTTAGCACAGGGGATGACAGAGAGTCTGCCAGCATCTATAAGTTGCATGACAGAAAAAAAAAGAAAGAAAAAAACCCTCCATCAATGATGAGAGCATGAAGTGGGTTTGGTATCTGGGTGCTATCCTGAGATCCCTGAGAGGGACAGTGACAATGTGTTACTCATCTAGAATTAAGAAGTCAGGGTGGTGGAGGAAACCCACGGCCTGTAAGCAGAAAGATTACAAATGTTTAATCTGAAGAAGACAAAAGTCCAAGGGAATTTGACAGCCTTTCCCTTCAAATATTTAAAGAGTTTTCATAAAAGAAGGTATGATTTGTTCTGTGGGTAACCACAACTAGAAGTCTCCAAGTAGCATATTTCAGCTCAGTCTAAAAAAACCTCTAACAATCACAGTGTATTTAAACTAGAAGGGCCCATCTCTAAAAGGAGTTAAGTCTCCATCACTGAGGACATCTAAGCAATGGTTGGCTGAGTTCTCTGTAGAGGTTCCAGCACCTGATGAGTGGTTGGACTAGAAACCTTCCAAGATCCCCCACTTCGCAAAAGTCATAAGCCTAAGTGATAGGTAGCCAATTTTTCTTTCTCTTACCTAACACACCCCAACATATCAACTGAAAGTTATTACCTGTTTCCTCGTAAATTTCATTAGCTTTATTCTTGGTAAATTGGAACTTTCAATATAACCATGCTTTGGTGGTTCAAGTAGGACAAATTCACAGTCAAATCCCTCAAAATATTGGCTCGGAATTTTGAGATGGTCTTGCAGGAGTGCTTTAGAGCCACCTTCTTGAACGGTGAAGTTCTGCACCTCCAGGGGAATCCACTTAGGGACAATGTCCACCAGGATCTCCACTGCACTCACAACTTGGGAACCAGTCATCACATCCAGGGAGAAACGGTCTTGTTGTTGGCCAGGCACTGTCTGTACATAGAGGATATGGCCAGCATTGACATCCTGCTGTGTGAAAACCAAGGGGGACCGCTCTTCTGTGTTCAAGCTGTCTTCTTGTGCTATGGACTTTTGGAGGAATCCATGCATGGGTGGAGTTCTGACGATGAACATTGCCTCTGAAGGAAAATTATCTTCATTCCCAGCCTTGAGTCCACACACACAACAACAGACGCAAAAAGAGGAACACATTCATAAATGTGGGAGTCAATACTGTTGATGAACCTAAATCCTTTCTATTAACGTCCACAAAAGACTTAAGGTACAACCCGGGGTTGATATGCAGTTTGAGCCAGGATCTCTTTTGGTGCCCATCCCAATATTTTAAACATGAGCCCAAGTCACAGAAGAGGAACAGTCAACAACAACTGAGTAGCTTCTAATGTATTAACAAAGCATTGTTCACAGCGGCAAAATACCCAGGACTCAGGAAATTGGGAGTGACAGAAATTAAATGGTAAAAGGAAAAGGAATAAAAGATGGTAGAAGCAGCAGCAGTTGAGTCATTAAAATGGCAAGTTCTTAAAGGGGAGCTTTTTCCTCCCCAATTTAACTAGCTCAGCATTTTCCATACTTCTTTACTTTATGGATTCAGCAAAATCCACCTCAAAACCGACTGCTTCTGCTTTATAGTCACTGAATTGTGCATGCCCCCTTGTGGTGAAACTTAAATATAAACTCTAAGTTCTTGAAAAAATATTGAGAAAAGCTGGTGGGCTCCACATTTCCTTAATCAAACCACATTATTTACTAAACCCACTCTAATTTGAATTCTTTTCCACTGGCAGCTATTTCTTGCATTTAGTAAACAAGTAAATTTGTTTGAGGTCCTGAGGGTAGATTCTGAATAGACTGCATTTGTAGCCAATTCTCAAAAATTAGAGCTTACACATCCCATATCCTATAGAGAATCATTCTAAAAAGAACACCCTCTTCTCGTTCTGACTAACAGGACTTTGCTGGAAGCCTCCAAGTAGGAGCCCTAGGAGACCAGGCAGCTCTGGTCTCGTGTCTGGCATTCCACTGTTCTAGGCCAGTTTTATCATCAATTTCAACTAAACAAAGCCACAGTCGGAACTTAGGAAGTAAGCTGTGTTATATTATACCATCTGCACTTTAGAAATCTTTTCTGTTTGTTAAATCATTCTAAATTTTTGTACCCAGCCTCATCACATCATGAATGTAACTCAATCACATATTGGCAGAGCTGCTATGAATAAATTAAAAAAAAAAAAAGATCTCTTAATGTACCATAATAAGAGTGGGCTCCAAAAAATTCATGAAAAGCAGAATTAAAAGATAATGTACATTTTTCATGAAGATTTTTTAAGCCTCCTTGTATTTACTTCCCTTTCTTATTCCCAGTTCATACTAAACACTTGCAAATGCAGGTTTAAAATAAAGCTGAGCATTCCTTATATTCCATTTCCAATTGTAAGAAAATTGGTAGTATCATCACTTCTCAGCCTTTTGGCTAAGATCAAGTATAGAAAATTGGTATCAAAATCATTATCTTCTCAATAGCATTTATATTTTTCTTTAAAAAAAATCACTCCTGATATCAAGAGAGCTTTCAGAAGCAAACACATAACTTGTGAGTTCTGGGAGAGAAAGCACTTGATGTGTAGGACAAATACCTACCTGGAACCTTCCTCTACTCAGTTTTACTGGTTTCCCTTCTTCAACTACAAGGGTCTTTCTCTGCAGAATGTGGGTGTGATGTTGGTAGCCGTCCAAGCATACTTGAACATAAACTTCCACTTCTAAGTAGACATCTTTGACTTTCACTGTCAGGTTGAACACATCGAAGTCACCACTGCCATCATGCCTATAAATCACATATCCTTGCTTCAAGTCATGCTGGGAAAATGAGTGGGACACAGTCTTGTTGACTAGGACTCTGCCATGCTTTGGGGGCTGCACGATGTGAAATTTAATCTCGTGGTCCGTTCTGACATCCTGGTTTGTGGTGACACTCAGGTTGGCTGTTGTGACACTGCCCTCTTGTCCTCTCTGCACAAGTAGCCCTGTGTTGTTGGCCACCTGCACATAAGGGTCTGATGCACTGACCTCGAGAAGGGACGACGTATAATGGACACCATCTGTCACAAATAGCACGAAGCGAGCCGAGTCTGCACCCCAGTGTTTGAAGAGCACATGCCCTTCCCACAGGTCCTCTTGCCTGAACTTGTAGAGTTTCTGAGTAGGGTCACTGGCTTGTACCAAATCCCCATTTGGGATGCCTCGCCGAGTGTACAGCAACTGCCCGTCATCAAAATCTAAGTCAGGGTCATGGTAACAGAGATCCTCCTGGGTCAACAAGCGCTGGCCATTCCGCACAACATGAAAAACCTTATCCACCACACGCACCGGTTTCTCATCATTCTTTAACTCAACAGAGATGGTGACTTGGATTTCTGTGGACAAAGGCTCTAGGTCAAGATCCCTGACCACTTCCTCTTGGTCTGGGCCTTTGGTGGAAGCCACAATGAAGAATTCATCATACCGGGTCTCAGAGTCATCATGAACATACATCAGCCGTTCACCCACAATGTCTTGATCAGTGAAAGCAGTGACATTGTCACTGTTTTCTAGAGAATCTGTAAAGCTAATTAGTTTCAATTTCCCATGTTGAGGACTCTTGGTGATTTTATATTGGAAGATTTGATTGTCTATGGTTTGAACAAATAATTCTGATTTTGTAATTACTTTCCCTTCTCCTTCTTTTACAAGTAATTCTTTGTTGGTTAAAATAATGTACACCTTATCTGCTTTAAAGTTTATTCTGAAGGTGTAATCTTTTGATTCTATGTGTTTTGCAATAATTAAAAACCTAAAATTGTCTTGTGAATCTTCCTTTGGCCTCTCCTGAGGTTCATAACTTATCTTAGCATCTGTAATATCTCTTTGGCTGAAGACTGAGTTTGTTTTTAGAACTTTATTGCCAAGTAGCAATTTCCCTTTCGTAGGTGGGGTTAGTAACTTAAAATGTAGTCCCTCCTCAGCTACTTCCACGCCCTCTGTTGTAGCCCGCAAATGATCCGAACTCAATACTTGCTTGTTTTTTTGAGTGATCTCTAGAGGAACATTTTTCAGCAGCATAAACTTCAGCCACTGAATGGTCACAGGAAACATCAGCTCTTCATTGACTTTCCCTTCCACATTCACTTTAAATTTAAAGTAATCCGTAACATTTTCAAGCTGCAATGCTTTGACTGTACTCCAATAGCGGACCCGACTCCGATCAATGGCATGCTGAGAAAAGGTACTAACCTGTTTCCATTCCCCATTTGATCCCTGCCGCTGAACCTGGCCAAACTGAGGTGGGCGAGTGATCTCGTAGCGGGTCTGCATCTCAGGCAGTTGACCGTTAACCACCACTGACAAGTTACTCCGTGTAATCAGGACAGTGCCACCCTGTTGTACAACCACACCAGTTCTATTGGCCACTTCAAAGTCCCAAGGAACAGCCATCACCCGCAACACCACTGTATTGCTCACCAGCTCTCCATCACTTGCTCTCAGAACAATCCGAGAGTTTCGATGGCCCCTGTGCACGTAGAAAACATTGCCATCTCTTAAATCTTTCTGGGTAAAACCACTAATGGCTTTCCCACGATCACGGGCATTTTCTAAAAATCCAGCATCTGAATTGAAGTTACCAAGAACTGAAAAACTGAGACTCAAAGAGTCAGTGTCAGGGTCTGACACATGTATTACATCAGGGGTCACTCGTTTCCTAGAATTTTCAAACAGGAGAAGCAAGTTTCCTTCTGGGAGCTTAAGGTACGGGGGGTCATTTACTGGTAGGACAGTAATGTGAAACACATGTGCAGCATGATCTTGCAGATACAATGGCATTTCCTTCTTGCTTTTGGAAGAGATGGAAAATGTGAAATGATCTGTAGATTCTTCTGAGCCATCATGGACATACCAAACTTTTCCTTGCCACAAATCTAACATAGTAAAAGCCTTCTCCACATTCTGCTCAGGTGAAACATCTAATTGAAAGAACCCATGAGTGGGCATTTCCTCTATCTTGACGAGTATTTGAGAATGATGGAGACCCAAATCTTCAAACTCCACGTTCAACCTGATATGCTTTTGTTCCAGTAAGGCTCGTCCACCTTCTTGGACCTCTAAGTTACTCAAAACCAAGAAATGGCTTATTTCATCTTGAAGGGAAGGTTTGATAGTTTCAGGGATGCCAGTGGAACAGGAAACTTCTGACTGCAGCAGGTTTTCCACTGTTGTTAGGGAAGGGTTTATGCTACTTTTACACCCAGCTGAAATATCTTTGGAAACAAGGGCGTCCCTTAAGGCTCTCTTTTCTGAGTTGACTTCCAAGCCTCTTAAGCACCCTTTAAAAGAGATTCCCCGAGCAGATTTCCTGGGTACGGAGGCAAGTTCTAACCTCTTTGCTTCTTCCCGCATTCGGTTATCAAGACCTCCCAGGAAGAGGGGGCCCTCAGATACAAATGGTTTGCTTTGCAAAGGCAGCAAAGTCCTTTCTCCTTGCTTATCTACAATGAGGTCTAGATATCTTCCCATAAATTTGAGCTGAATAACATGCCACTTGTTGTCATTAACTACACAAGAAGAAGAAAGCTGTGCTTTACTCGTACCCCTTCCAACATGAGCCTTCAGTAGGCCTTCATGTATTTCCAAAGCAACAAAATCTCCCTCTCTGCCTGACTGAAATAAAAGCAAGGCTTGCTGAGTTCCACTTTGCAAAGCAAATTCCAATAATCCTTTCCTTTGCACCTTCCATTCTGTAAAAGTGACATAGGATCTGGAGCTAAAGAAATTGATGGCTTCGTCCTGTCCTGCAAAAAACTCATCACTGCATCCTAGTGACACCTCATAGACCTTCTTGAAACCAGGGTAAGATCTAAGGGACTTAAGGATCTCCCTCTTGTTAAATATTACATCCTCCATACAGCCACGGAAGTTGGGGAACTCTCCATCAATGTAAGGAACATTGAGTCCCCCATGGCCTCCTATGTAGATTCCGTGTTGAAAGCTCAGCCTAGGCATCCCACCAGCTATTTGCTCAGTTGTCTTGTAATGTTTGTCAATGATCAAGGAAATATTATCCTTAACACAGTACAGTTCCACAAAATGCCAAACCAAGTCATCCATGTGAAGTCTTTGTTCAGAAAGGAGCACTTGTTCACCTGCACCCAAATTTACTTTCACCTGAAAGAGAAAGAATCATAATTAGTTAACCTAATCTCATAGTGTTTTGGGGGGGGATATTTTTACATGAAAACCCTTCCCACATATTCAGATGGAATATTTTTATATTTATTTTTAATTGTAGATTAACATATAATACTTGAACATTTTTAAGGGTCCAATATAACATTTTAACACACATACATAGTTTAAGCCAACCATATCATGCAACTGGTCTTATATTGAAGTCGGAAAATCTTAGATTCAGAATATTTAAGACAAGCTGGTAACACTGGAAAAGATCCCAACCTATACAGATGGCATATCATTTTACTGTAATGAAACAACTGTCACTAACTATATAGCTATTTTGTTCCCTTTCATTCTTACTGTTTTTCTCTCCAGTAATCAAATGCTTATATGTTTCAAAGATGTTTAAAAATCATACCCGTAACGTTCCTGATAGAAGTTCTAGTATACAATAGTCACTTTTCCCAGCTGCAAGAAAAAGCAATCCCTGTGGTTTGCTGGTTTGAAATTTGAACTGAAGAGATAGCTCAGAGGAACTTTCTAGGATGTTGAGCTCTACATAGCTTTCGCCATAAAATGAAGCTGGGGGGGAAATAAGAAATGAGTATAAGTTAGTAAATCTTACTACACAGTGACTATTCTACTTTATATTATCTTCCCCCAAAGAGACTGACTCTGATGAAGAAAGCTGCCTTGCTAAGCTCACACCTGCTTCCAAGGATGGACCACAGATCCAGCACAAGTGTATAAGGCTCAGTATACTCTCACCCAATTAAGGAACAGCTCTTCCTCATCCAGAATTCTCAAGAGGTTTCACTAAGACTGAATTGCAGCTCAACTTCTCCATCCACCCAAGACCGCTACCAAGACCACAGGATCCATGGTTCCTAGTACATAATATACCACCAAAGTCCCAGGTCCATTAGAGTGCTGGAATGGCCTGATGAAGATATATGAAATCACCAAGCCAGAGGCAATACCTTATCCCTACAGGGTTCTATCCTCCAGGACACAAGGTATCTTTAAATCAAAGATCTTTTCACAATGCTATGTCTCTAGGAGGTATATGAGAACCAAGGGGCTAGGTCAAGATGACCTCATTTTCCACTCTCAGTGACCCACTTAAGGAACTGTACTCCGGTTCCCAAAAATCTAGGTTATGGTGTCAAAATTCTCAGTTTAATTCTTTCACTAGCAATAGCAAGATTCTTCCTATTTGAAAGGTACTTCCTCACCATTTGTTCTTATATCAAGCAATGTGCAGGCAAAGACTGTCCCTAATTTGTCAGTGTAACTGAACCATCAGGAGCAGTTGAAATATTCTTGGACAATGAGGATACAAAGAATGTGTTCGGTGTCCAAGTTCACCCTCTTGAATGCCTGGGGTAACTTACTAGGCAGCAAATAAATAAGTGCAGACACCCTGGCCTCAGATGAGCACGTTGACAAAGGGTCAAACCACTCATGAATAAAAGTTAAAGTGATAACATCAGGATACCATTGAGAGCAGCAGAGATGCCAATTTAAGGTAAGAGGATCTTCAAAGGATATGGAGTAACATGAAGATCATCACCCAGGCTTGGTTGCCAGAATTTACATGAAGAAGGGGATCTGAGTGGTCTAAGAGGAAGACTGTGGAGGACACTGTGACACTGACAGACCACTCTGATCCTCCTTCAGGAATGAAGGACTTTGTACCCTTGCTGCTAGCAAGATATGAGGCTAGGAGACAGCTCCCTCATCTTTACAACTCCTCCTCATGCCCAGCTGTGGCTTCCATTAAGACCATATTACTGGACTTCCATTTCTTCCAATCCATCCTCCTTCTCATCTCTTCTTTACCTTTCTTATCCTCAGATGTTGACCCATGAATACTCTACAAAAAAGCCTTCATGTTTCTCTCCATCTCAGACGCTGCTTTTGGGAACCCAAACTATAATATCTGCCTCTCCTCTCTGCTCCTACAACATTCTGCATATTTCTTTATTCTAGCACTTACCATGCTGTATTGAAATAACTATTTCTGCATGCATCTTCTACACTGATTTTCCTTGAATTTCTTAAGACATATCTTTTGCATCTTTTTCTCTCTAGGACTTAGCACAATGGTAGGCACACAGATGGTGTAATAGACTCTGCAGGGGCCTCACTTAGAACCCTTTAATGGGCTGATGCACACATCCTTCAGCTGATGAACTGCCTTAACCAGAAGTTCCAATAGTCAGTCCCTACCCTGGATGGCAACCCACAGCCATTGACTGATAGAAGCAGATCTATAAAATACATGGAACTCTTTTTTGACAAACATGCTCCATAGCCATCTGTGCAATCAAGCTGATGTTACGGCAGCTGAAACCACATCTTTGGCTTTCCTGCCATAGTCTGCTTCCTTCACTTCTTATATTGCCTCCTGGGAAAAATTACTCAATGGTTCACTTGCAAAAGAATCCCTGTCTTGAATTCTCTCTCTCTGTTTCAGGGAATCTGACCTAAAACAGATAGCAAGCAAGCACTTACTGAACCAAATTAAACTGACCAAACAGATTCCTCATTCTATACTTGAGTAAAATCAGATCTGTAGAAGCTTAGGAACCTGTACAAAGTCAACAATTAGTTAGAAACAAAGTTAGGATAAAAATCAAACATTTCCAACTAGCATTCCAGTATTTTAATCAAGATATGAAGTTAATACACAGATGAATAGAGTTGCCACAGACTCTCAGATATTCATAAGTGCCCTTAATAATTAAATGCCATAAAACCAGAATGCACAAAGTTTTTAAAGTTAATACAAGCAATTAAGAACCCTATCTGGGTTTATCCTCATGGCTGTCTTATTACTGAACTCCCTCACCCCAATTTCTGACTTGAAGGCGGTATTGTTAAGTTTTCAAAACCAGGAAATGGTTTTTGAATCATGAAATCAACTGGGGAGAATGACTAAGCAACATTAATAAACAATATCCTTATATTTTCCCACATTTCACCTCTTTGGCACTAAATCAACTCCTATCCCAGTTGGTGGCCAGAAATTTCCATTGCCTCAAGAAAAAAAAAAACAAAGAACATTAATAACTTCTGGTTTGACAACCTAAAGCCATTTCATAACTTCATGTATTTCCAAGTTGATCCCACCTTTTGCAACTCCTACTAGTTATCTCCAAATAACACTAAAGAAATTATATAAACACAAGTTGGCTTGTAGAAAAAAAAAGTCACTCCCAACCTCTACTAAAGAAGAAGGTGTGATTTCAGTATTTGTGAAACAAATCAAGTTGAACAAAAATCAGAGATGGCGTTCTGGTTTTGTGTGCTTAAATAAAAGGCATGAGTGGAGAGCAAGTTTGGCAGTAAGGTTTATAAGATACTGCTTTGTGGAAGGCAAACATTGATATTGCTCTGCAATTTCTCACAGGAGGAAGATTATTTTATTCATTATATGCACCCTAGAAGTGGTTCTCATTCCTTCTTCCAAAATACATCTTTTTGGCTTTGTTGTTTGATTTTGGTTTTGTGCTTTCTTTTTAATTTTGTTTACTATTTATGGATCACCTACCATGTGCCAGGTATGATCAAGACTTGAAAATACAGAATTAACCAAATAAAGAGGCCTGCAGGAGAAATCAGCTTGGGAAGAAGAGCACACCTAGCTGATGTTAGAAAGTCGGTGCAATAGGGGTCAGCATTGTGCACAGCGGGTTAAGCTGCTGTCTACAGCACTGGCATCCCATATGTGTGCTGGTTTGAGTCCCGGCTGCTCCACTTATGATCCAGCTCCTTATTAATGGCCTGAAAAAGCAGCGGAGTATGGCCCAAGTGCTTGCACCCACGTGTGAGACCTGGATGAAGCTCCTGGATCTGGCTTGGCCCAGGCCTGACCATCATGGCCATTTGGGGAGTTAACAAGTGATTGGAAGCTCATGTTCTCTCTCATGCTCTTTCTCTGAAATTCTAACTTATAAGTAAATAAATAAATCTTTTTTTAAAAGTGAGATTCTTCTTTTTTAAGATTTGTTTATTTATTTGAAAGTCAAGAGCTGCACAGAGAAAGAAGGACAGGCAGAATGTGTGTATGTGGGGTGGGGTCTTCCATCCGCTGGTTCACTCCCTAACTGGCCACAATGGCTGGAGCTGGGCTAATCCGAAGCCAGGAGCTTCCTCTGGGTCTTCCCATGTGAGTGCAGGAGCCCAAGCACTTAGGCCATCTTCTACTGCTTTCCCAGGCCATACCAGAGAGCTGGATCAGAAGTGGAGCAGCCAGGACACGAACCAGCACCCATATGGGATGCCAGCACTGCAGGAGGTGGCTTTACCTGCTACTCCACAGCACTGGCTTCAATAAATAAATCTTAAAAGGAATTTGATACAATAGAAGCTCCTTTGTTTTCAACGGGGATATGAGGGAGGGAGCAATCCAGCTACAAATTGTCTCTCCCAGGCAGAGGTAAGTGATAGATCCCATGCACAGGTTATTCTGTCCACAAATGAGGCCTTGTGTTTTATTTGGTACTGAGGATCTGATGGTACACATTAAAGACTGCTCATCCACTACAGCTACTTGATTAACTGGGAAATGTGGGCAACACCAGAAACACTTTGCCTCGTCAAGAGAGAAGGGTTCCAGTCAAAGCCAGGGCTTCTGCGAAGACCTGTCAGGTGAAACAGAGAGGTAGTGGAGAGAGAAGACAGGAGAGAAGGGAGAAGGGTGAACACAGGGAACTGAAAGCGCAGTCTGGCTGGGCACAGTATGAAGTATGACAGCCTGGCTGAGGCAGGAGTAGCATGAGGGTGACAGGACAAGCAGAGGACAAATGCTGCCTGTGCCTCTGAAAGGGATTCTCCGAGCCTTCTGGGTAATACATGCAAATGTGCACATGCCAGAGGCTGGCTACTCCTGCAACCACTGTCCTGATGCAGTTCACTGCAGATAGGTTTTGCATCTCTTTGAATTCATGTAAATGCAATGCCGTATTGATTCTCTGGTGTGTCTTCCTTCTTTCATTCATCACAGCATCTTTGAAATTCACCTATGTTGCTGCCTGTATCAGTAGCTCCTACCTGTCTCTGCTGGATACTATATATTATCTGGATATACTACAATTCATCTAACCATTCTTTGGCTGATGGGCATTTCTAGTTCCAATTTTTTGGCTATTATAAATAAAGCTGCTTTGAACATTCTTGCATAAGCCTGGACGGTACTTTCTGTATGAAATAAATGCACGCAAATGCACAAATACAAGTACTTTTTAAGACCCTTATTGCAATCACTACATACCTTCTTAATTTGCTTTCTTGGTTATCACTTGGCCCCAAGACCATACTATCCCCAATAGAATGTAAAATTATGAGGTCAGAAGTCTTTGTTAGTTGGAATTGCTACCTAATTCTCAGTGCCTACAACAGTGCCTGGTACACAGTAGGCAGCCAATAGATAATGGCCTTAAAAACACTCAAGTTAAAGAGTTTAGACTCTGGAGCCTGCACTGTGATATAAGGGATTAAAGTGCTGCCTACAACGTGGTATCCCATATGGGCACTGGTTCAAGTTCTAGCTATTCCACTTCCAACCCAGCTCCCTGCTAATGTGCCTAGGATGGCTGTGGAAGATGGCCCAAGTGTTTTGAAAAATATTTCAGAACTGTTAGCCTTCACTGAAAATTAGAATTATCTTTTCATTATGTAATACTCTGTAATTTTTATAGTATACCATTTTATGTATTGCCTTTATTCCAAATATATACCATAAGTGCCTTAAGTATATAAATTTATTTTTTAAAGATTATTTATTTGAAAGGCAGAGTTACAGAGAAGCAGAGGCAGAGAGAGAGAGACAGAGAGATAAAGAGGGAGGGAGGGAGGGAGGGAGGGAGGGAGGGAGGGAAAGGTCTTCCATCCACTGGTTCACTCCCCAAATGGCTCTAACAGTAGAAACTGAGCCAATCCAAAGCCAGGAACCAGAAGCTTCCTCCAGGTCTCCCATGCAGGTTCAGAGACTCAGCACGTGGACTATCTTCTATGGCTTTCCCAGGCCATAGCAGCCACCTGGATCAGAAGAGAAGCAGCTGGGACTCAATCGGAGCCCATATGGGCTGCCAGAACTGCAGGTGGTGGCTTTACCGGCTACGCCACAGAGCCAGCCCCTAAAAGTTCATTTTTATACAACAAAAATAAAGGCAGAGGCATCACAATACCAGATTTCAAGACATACTATAGGGTAGTTAAAATCAAAACAGCATGGTACTGGTACAAAAACAGATGGATAGACCAATGGAACAGAATACAAATGCCAGAAATCAATCTAAGCGTCTACAACCAATTTATCTTTGACAAAGAAGCTAAAACCAATCCTTGGAGCAAGACAATCTCTTCAACAAATGGTGCTGGGAAAACTGGATTTCCACATGCAGAAGTATGAAACAAGATCCCTACCTTACACCTTGCACAAAAATCCACTCAAAATGGATTAAAGACCTAAATCTATGACCTGATACCATCAAATTATTAGAGAACATAGGGGAAACCCGGCAAGACATTGGCATAAGCAGAGTTCTTGGAAAAGACCCCTGAGGCACAGGCAATCAAAGCCAAAATTAACAAATCAAATTATATCAAATTAAGAGCTTCTATACTGCAAAAGAAACATTCAGGAAAGTGAAGAGGCAACCGACAGAATGGGAGAAATTATTTACAAACTATGACACTGGTAAAGGATTAATAACCAGAATATACAAAGAGATCAAGAAACTCGGCTGGCACCGCGGCTCAATAGGCTAATCCTCCACCTAGCGGCGCCGGCACACCGGGTTCTAGTCCCGGTCGGGGTGCCGGATTCTGTCCCGGTTGCCCCTCTTCCAGGCCAGCTCTCTGCTGTGGCCCGGGAGTGCAGTGGAGGATGGCCCAAGTGCTTGGGCCCTGCACCCCATGGGAGACCCGGAGAAGCACCTGGCTCCTGCCTTCGGATCAGCGCGGTGCACCGGCCGCAGCGCGCCAGCCGTGGCGGCCATTGGAGGGTGAACCAACGGCAAAAGGAAGACCTTTCTCTCTCTCTCTCTCTCACTGTCCACTCTGCCTGTCAAAAAAAAAAAAAAAAAAAAGAGAGAGAGATCAAGAAACTCAACCAAGGGTGGCTTCCCACAGTGGTGAGACTTGTCAAGACAATAACTGACCACTCTGTGTCCTGTACAGACAGCCAGCAGAGCTCACCCAAGCCTTTGGCAATTAAATTCTTCAATTCAACAGCCTGAATCACAAAGATAAGGAAGAAACCCAACTGAAGTCATACATCTGGCTACTCAAGGAAATATTCTCTCTACCTGAAGTATACACAGCAGGTTTTGGTAGGTCTCTGGTATCCAATATTTGTCATGCAATCAGAGCAATGGAAGCATACACTGTGTGTGTTGAAATGGAATCCTTTATTCTCATTGAACACGTTTTTTACCCCTAAATGGATACCTAGCCCATTGACTCTTACCCGAGCTAATTGTACAGATGGGGTGGGAAGGAAAGTAATGCAAAAAGAACTAAAATGAGCATTTACTGAGTGGCCCACAGCTGTTACATCGATTTAGGCAAGCATCTCTGAAGGTGCTATCATCGTCTCAATGTTACACAAAGTCAAATGACTTCCCTGAGGTCACTGTGTGAATATACGCCGGCACCCAGACTGAAACTCAAGTCCACCTGACTCCAAAGCCATGGGCTTCCCACCACCCCACACTGACCATTTGGATCTCTGGCTCCTTACCTATAACCAACCACTCTGTCCATCAAGCCCATTCACTGCCCTCCCAAATCTCCCGGGCCTCCAACTCCTATCTTCTTTCCCCAAGTCATAGTCATTCCAGTTTCCTGTCCAATCCACTCTGCAACCACACAGAACCTGGGGGCAGGAGGAGCCAGGAAGGAAGGTACGCAGCTGGAAACAGACCTGGAACCCCCCCACCCTGACCAGGAGAAGAGTGAGGAGTCCTCTCCTGTGAGCTACTCCTGGCACCAGGCTCTGCAGGCAGCAGTGCGCTACAGACAGCCCCGGCCTTGACAGTGGCTCAACACACATTCTCTCCCAGTCCGCAGGGGTATAAAGAGCAATACATTTGCATGTAGCACAAACCATACTTCAAATTTTGAAGTCTGGTCTTTTCCTAGGCCAGCAGTATATGGAACGATAACTGCCCCTCCAGCTTGGGATGAGCCAGGAAATCACAAGGAGCAACAGGCCCTGCTCAGCTATGAGCTGATACCCGAGGTGAGGCGGATTAAATGCACTTCTGACTTGCGATTTTTCCAATTTACGATGGTGGCGGAAAGAGGAGGAGAAACCCCACTATAATGCGCGGAGCATCCGTATTTGTTTATGCCTAAAATCGAAGCAACTAAATAATCAGCACAATCCAAACACTACAGAGACACAAGGCCTTTGACCTTTTGTTGAACTGAATCCAATTCCAAAGAGCCCTAGAGGGAAGGAAGGCCCAAGTACTGGGCTCAATCTGTTAAAAAGTGTAAATGATTAGGTACTCATTCGCCTTCCCTAAAGTCTGCACCCTGTAGAAGAAACTTCAATTCGCGAGTCTACTTAAATACGCCCAGGACAATGGCCCAGTCACCAAAGAATTTCACCCCCAAGGCCGTGCTGGTCACGTGCAGGCGAGTAATCCGGGCCTGGGCTGGGGAAGGGGCAGAAGCCAAAAGGATCAAAGGGAAGCCAGCAGGTATCTTGCATTCTGCTTCTCCCAGCGCAACCAGGGCGTCGGCCCGAGAACTCCAAACCCTGGAGGCAGAGGGCGCAGCAGTGCGCACAGGCCCTGGGCCTGGGGTCCCGGCCGCAGCCGCCTGGGAGTTGCAAGTTTTCCGCCGCGGAGCCGAGGCCACAGCGCAGGGCCCAGCAGCCTCCTCCCTCGTCCACCCCGAGTCAGGAACGTCCGGCCAGAGAGCCAAAGTCGGGGTGGCCGTGGGACGCAGCGACGCCGCGGTCCGCAGAGTCCCCAGAGTTCCGAAGGCGTCCCTGCCCCGCACTCGTCACCGCTCGCCCACCCTCTCCGCGCGGTCGGCTGGGGTTAGCGACGCAGAAGGGAAGTTTGGGGCGCGTACCTCCGAGCACCGCGCGCGCCGCGCAGAGCCCCAGGCAGGCGGTGAGCAGGGCGAGGCGGCGGGCCCCGGGCCGCCCCATCCCGCCGCGGCGGCCTCGCGCCCTCTCCCGGGCGGCGGCCTAGCTACCTGCGCCGGCTCCTGCGCCAGCCGCCCGGGCTCGGAGCTGGGCAAGGGGGCGCCGCCCCCAACGGCTCAGGGGCTGGACCGGGGCGGAGAGAGCTTTTTACAACCTGCAGCTGTTGGGCCCCATCAAGCGCAAGGCCTCACTCGGGGACCTGCGGAGCAGGCCGGGCCTTTGCCACCCGGGGTAAAAATCCAAAGGGGCTGCCTGGGGGGCTCCAGCGCGCAGGCTGGCGCCAAAGGGGCAGAAAGTACGAAGCCTCCGCTGTACCTGGGCACTTGGCGGTGGAGTCAGGTGTGCGTGTGCCAGCAGGTGATTGGGACAAACCCAGGGTGGGGGCGGGCCGGCTGGAGGACTGGCAGGAGGGGGCTCCCGGAGGGGGCCGGAACCCCCGAGGGCAGCCGCTGCCCTGACCAGGGTGAGTTTTAGGAGGCGAGACAACTTTGTTTCTTGTTGCTGTATCCCCAGGGACTGCCTGGTGCCTAGGCACCGCTAAGTATGTGAGAGAGGAGTAAGAAATAAAGGGGAGAGGTGGCCTAATCCTTTCTTCTCAAATGGGAGCTTTAATTTTGTTTGGTTGTTTAAAGCACGGGCCCCAAATTAGTTCACTAAATCCTTGGCACAACTATCAGAAGAAATCATCAACATCCTAGAGTGCCCTGTGGTGGGGGTCGCTGCCTGACTTTTGGCACGTGATCATAGAGAGGAACAGCCCCACCTGGGTCTGAGAGTGCTGGAGCAAACCCACCCAAGTGGAACCTAAGAGACAGGGTTTGAGGCCCGACTTGGGACTCCCGCATCCCATTTGGGTGTGCCTGGTTATTCCCAGCTCCTTTGCTTGGGTTCAGCTTCCTGCTAGTGCACAGGATGGCAGGTGATGGCAGAAATAGTTGGGTCTCTGCCACCGATACTTGGAGGTTCTGAGCTCCTGGCTTGGGCCTGGCCCAGCCTTGGCTGTTTCAGGCAATGGACCAGTGAACCAACCAACAGATGGTTGTGTTTCTCTCTCTCTCTCCCTCCCTCCCTCCCTCCTTCTCTCCCTCTCTCCCTCTCTCCCTCTCCCCCCCACCCCCCCCCCCCCCCGCCTTTCAGATACAATTAAAATTTTTAAGAGACAGGATTCAGCCAAGAAGAACCAGATCCTTCTAGAATCAGCTTCTCTGGGCTGTATTTTTTTTAGTCTTGTTCTCTGCAACATTGATGTTGATTAAAATGTCAATGCATGTGCTACAAAGACAATCAATGCAAGTGGTATTTTGTTTCTGTTACCATAGAATGGCAGGGTTCTTCGTGCAAGAAAGAATTCAGGCGTGAGACAGAGAGTTAAGTGGAAAGCAAATAGCAAGGTTTATTAGGGTAGGGACATCAGTCAGAATGGTTGGGCACCTCCCCAGACAGAACCTGAGAGAGAGTGCCCAGTCGCTCAGACTGGGGAGAGCAATGTTACATGGTTGAGTGGAAAGAATACACCTGGGCAGGCCAGGTGGGCTGCTCAGCAGAGAGGCAGAGGGCTGAGTGCACACAGTCCAGTTGATGCCAGGTGTTTTTAAGGGAATGGGTCTTGCTTCCCCACCTCTGCTCCTCTTGGAACAAAGGGCTTTTTGGATGTAAATAGAAAAATTCCTGTCTGAGTTTTCCCCCTGAAGTTATCAGACAGGAGGAATCCTGGCTGGCATCGCCCAGCCATAGAGGAGCCTTAGAGGAAGGATGGTTATTGGGTAGAAGGGGCAGGGCAGGATGCATATTTGAAATGCAGATACTGGGCTGCACCTGAAAGATTATCAGGCAGAAGGGGCAGGGACCTCCACCTGGCAGGTTATCAGGTAAAAGGGGCGGGGCAGGATGCAAATACTGGGCTTCCCCTGGAAGGTTATTGGGATGGCTGAGATGCATATGCTGGACCTAGATGTCTCCTTAGGCCTTTGTCACACACACATAAGCTCATATCTGACTTCCTACCTAACATTCCTAATGAAATTAATGAAGCCTTCATTTCCTTTTCTAGTGTGGTGGAGTAGAGAATCAAATTTTGTCCTTTTTCTTCAGCAGTTAATCTGAGGCCACTGTTCCACTTCTGGGCAGACACAGTTAAGTCTACCCAGCAGCTCTCCATTCTCCTGGAAACCTCACCCCCTCCTCCATGCCCCAATCCCACCTTGTGTGGAAAGTAGGAGCTGGCTTCTACTTTAATGATATTTGCTGGCCACAGTGATAAGTCAGAGAGTGGGCACTTGACCCAAGCACAGCTAGTCAGTTCCTGTTTGCAGACTGCCATGGAAGGCATCTAAGACAGTCTGCCCCTTTCTGGAGAAGCAGGGAGCTGTAGGTAGCCAAGCCCTCTGCCTTTTCAAAGGTACTAGCCTACAGTCAGGAAAGAGCAGGTGGGACAGATTTGCTGCATGGGCCTGGGCCCTGCCATCTCCACTCATCCCCGAGACCAGCTTACCTTGGTCTTTTCTGAGATTTGATCACATGACGCAGTCGTGTTCCCTTTTAACCCACACTGGCTCAACTTGGCTTCCATTCCTTACAGCCAAAAGAACCCTCTCAACTTTAATCTGAGCACGATTTGCCTTTCCTTATAGTTGATGTCCTATAGACCACACACTTGTAGTCCCTGGGATGAGGCATAGAGGTCCAGCTGACTGATGGTGGACCCTGGCGTGAGTGTCAAGAACACTGTCTATCCTCAGTTGAGATTCCCTTGGTACACATGACTTCCTTATGTCTTTTGGCTGTCTTCAGCCAGGACCTGTTCACAGGAGTAGGCCTCAACCATTGATGGAACAGAGCCAATGAATGCATATCCAAACCTCCTCACTTGGGGGTGGGATAGCATCAAGGTGAATTCTAAAGAGCTCCCTAGTGGATGGAGGTACAGTTTCCCACAGTGGTCATCTGCTCATTAACGTGGGGACTTATAGGAGCCTCTTCTCCATGTTCAGTCACAAAACCAAAGACATATTGGGATTAGATGGAGATTCTGAGACTGATCTAGAAGTGGCAGTGTTGTAGCTAAGAACCTGGCCAATGGATTTGCATGGCAGACTCCCCTCAGTGCCCAAGGGCAAATCTCTTGTCCTCTCTGGGCCTTGAAAACACGGCTGCTGCATTGTAGCTTTCCAGCAAAATGGGCAGGACAGCTCCTACCTCACTCAGCGCTGTGACGATTTGTTGAGTTTGTACCAGACTGGAGCTGGAGGGTCAGAGAGAGTTCACTGGTATCAGTGATGGCTTTGCGCCTAATGTAGAGGAATCCAACTCCCTCATTTTATACAACTTCTCCCTCCTTTCTAGGTTGTAAGGCCCACCTCAGCAGTTCTTTAGCTTCAGACTAAATGGGAACAGGATTTCAGAGCCGCTTGAGGAGCCTAGACCCCTGGCAAGAACTCTTAAAGCCACCTTTGAGAGTCCAGCCCCTCTCCTCAGTGCACTTGTCTTTTAGTTCCTTTGTATCCTTGCCACCTTCCCAATCTCAAAAATGTTGTGCAGTTGATCAGTGTCTGACCAACAAGCAAGAAATGAGGAAGTATCCATAAACTGTACTTTGGAAATTTATATTTACTAAATAAAAGTTAAAAAAAAAAAAGGAGCCAGTGTTGCAGTACAACCAGTTAAGCCACTGTTTATAATGCCAGCATCCCCTATTGAAGTGTCAGCTTGAGTCCCAGCTGCCAATCCAGCTTCCTGTTAATGCACCTGGGAAGGCAGTGGAAGATGACCTAAGTTCTTGGGCCTCTGCCACCCATGTGGGAGACCCAGATGGAGTTCCTGGCTCCTAGCGTTGTCCTTGCCCAGAATTGGCTGTTGTAGCCATTTGGAAGTGAATCAATGGGTAGAAGTTCTCTCTCTTTCTTTGTCTCTCTCTGTGTGTCTTTCTCTGTGTGTGTGTGTGTTCCTGTCTCTATTAATCTGCCTTTCAAATAAATAAATCTATAAAAAATTAAAAAAGAATAAAAACAGGAATGAAGAATCAACTGGCTGGCTGGCAAGCAACTAATGGGGGAACCAGCCAAAAAGAATTCAGTTTCCCAGGTTCTGTATACATCTATTACTCTTAGCCACTCTGATTTCCTGCCATTTCCAGCTGGACCTCTGTCTGTTCTCCAACATGTGGCACTCACACTAAATTACTATAATAGTTCCAGCTCTAGCATTCTAGGTCATTTCTAATCAAATGGAAAGTCTCTCCACGAGGAATGTGTTTTTTAAGCATAAAGTGGCCCCACACCGAGCTGACTCTGTCCAACCAAAGTGCTAGAGGTACAGCCTTTGATAAGGTCTGTCTGGAGCTCAGAGGCCCATTCAGTGCAGACTGACCCAGTATCCACAGAAATCAAAAATTACAGGCAGCACAGAATCAGATACCCCAGAGAGGCTTATGCTGTCACCAGTGTCTCCCACAGGGGGCTGTATTCAAATGTCATCTCTGGCTGAGAACACTGGCTTGGTGGCTTGAAAGACTAGTGCAATTCTAGTGCACATACTAGTAAGTGACATTGGTATGTGTCCTTGAACAAAAATCACTCAAACATCCCAACTGTTTCCTTGTCTGTGAACTAAAGATCATCAGCTGATCCCATATTCAGCCTGTGTGGTTTAGCACATGTGTGAGGACAGAGTGTTGAACTTGATGCCTGGCTCATGATAAGAACTCACTGGACACTGTTGTTATGCTTGGGAGGCAACCAGGCCCATGGGTTTCCTGCCACCCTCTGAGCATTGCTAGCTAGGCCACATTCCTGAGAATGAGCCAGTTGTTTTTTTTTTTTTTTTTTTTTTTTTTTGACAGGCAGAGTGGACAGTGAGAGAGACAGACAGAGAGAAAGGTCTTCCTTTGCCGTTGGTTCACCCTCCAATGGCTGCCGCGGCCAGCGTGCTGCAGCCAGCGCACCGCGCTGATCAGAAGGCAAGAGCCAGGTACTTATCCTGGTCTCCCATGGGGTGCAGGGCCCAAGCACTTGGGTCATCCTCCACTGCCTTCCCGGGCCATAGCAGAGAGCTGGCCTGGAAGAGGGGCAACTGGGACAGAATCCGGCGCCCCGACCGGGGATAGAACCCAGTGTGCCAGCGCCGCAAGGGGGAGGATTAGCCTATTGAGCCGCGGTGCCGGCCTTATGAGCCAGTTCTTATCTTTCCTTCAGGATGGAGGAATGTTGTATTTTCTTTCCATGGACTTACCCATATATACTGCTAAAGACTACTCCTGTTGTCATAGTAATAAGCAGCATTCTTCAACTGCCCATGATAGTGCTGGTTTTCTTGGGACCGAAGCACCCAGGGCCAGGTGGATGGGTGAGGGTCATAGCTCTGGTCCTAAATGTGTGGCAAGTCATGTTCTGCACCAGCTTCAGTTTCTTACCCATAATTTGAGAGGGTGGTTAACTGATCTATAAACTTCCTTCAGGTTCAGCATCTCACCATTCTAACTCATTATCATTGTCATTATCATCTGGACAGTTCTACCCTTTAAACAGAGCTCTTTTAATTGGCACAGAGAGAAACTTGAAATGTTTAGATGTCTTTACACACCAAGGGATGATTACTTATGAACTTGGGGCTTTTAACTTAGAAAAATTGTTCAAATTGTCTAAAAGAGTGGGCTGAGAATAATCTCCCTGTAGAACAGCATTTGTTGCTCCTCTTTAAATTAGTTCTAATTTATCAATTAAATGCTTCAAGGATTAAATGTGGTCTCCAGCCAATTTACCTAGCAGTTCAGATGGTTCTAGAATAACAAGAAGGCAAGATGCTTGGTTGTATTTACCCACTGTTTATACCCATTGTGTATGCTGAGTCTATATATCCAGTATGTATGTATGTACCTATTATATGTGGTGACTCTAAGGCTATTTCTTTCTTGTTGAAGATTTATTTATTTATTTGTTTCTTTGAAAGAGTTACAGAGAAAGGAGAGATACACAGAGAAAGAGAGAGAGATCTTTCATCTACTGATTCACTCCCCAAATGACCACAACAGCCAGGTTGGGCCAGGTTGAAGCCAGGAGCCAGGATTTTTTTTCCCCCAAAGAAACATTTTATTTAAGAAGTACAAATTTCCTAAGTACAACTTTAGGAATATAGTGATTCTTCCCACCACACCCACCCTTCCACCTCTACTCCCACTCCACCTCCTCCTCCCTCTCCCATTCCAAGTCCCATTTTCCATTTAGATTCATTTTCGATTAACTTTATACACAGAAGACCAACTCTATACGAAGTAAATATCTCAACAATTTGTGCACATACACACACACACAAACTGGGAACAAGTTTTACAGTTAACTCTCATAATACAACTCATTGAGGACCTAAGTCCTACATGGGAAATAAGTGCACAGTGACTCCTGTTGTTAATTTAACAATTAACACTCATATGTATGATGCCGGTGATCACCCGAGACTCTTGACATGAGCTACGAAGGCTGTGGAAGCCTTTTGAATCCAAAAATTCCTTCAGTATTTAGACAAGGCCATAAGCAAAGTGGAAGTTCTCTCCTCCCTTCAGAGGAAAGTACATTCTTCTTTGATGGCAACTTCTTTCCACTGGGATCTCAGTCAGAGATCCTTCATGTAGGACATTTTTTGCCACAGTGTCTTGGATTTCCATGCCTGAAATGCTCTCATGGGCTTTTCAGCCAAACCTGAATGCCTCTGATTCTGAGGTCAGAGTGCTTTTCAAAGCAATTTTCATGCTATGAGTCTGCTGTGTGGACTGCTTCCCATGTTGGAAAGTTATCTCCTTTTTAATTCTATTATTATTGCCAGACACTTGATCTTATTTATATGATCTCTTTAACACTTAATCCTATCTATATGATCATTTTAACACTTAATCTGTTCACTTTGACACTTAAGATGGCACTTTTACTACCTAGCTTAATGAGATTTGGGATCCCATGGCAAGTTTTTAAACTGTACTCTTAGAAGTAAGTCTGTAGGAATGTGTGCAGAAATTTAAAGCTTTGTAGTTACTACAAACTTCCTCCTACATCTCTTATTACTACTCTTTTTACTGAGATCAATTTCAATTGACTTTATATACATATGATTATGTTAAGTAAAGAGTAGAAAAAATAGTGTGAAGAAGAAAAAAAAAACAGTTCCTCAACAGTTGAGACAAGGGCTCTTCAAGTAATTACTTCTCATAGTGTCAATTTCACTTCTACAGATTTTCTTTAGGTGTTCTATTAGTTCTCACAGATCAGGGAGAACATATGGTATTTGTCCTTTTGGGACTGCCCCATTTCACTAAGTATGATGTTTTCCAGATTCATCCATATTGTTGCAAATGATCAGATTTCATTTTTAACCACTGTATAGTATTCCATGGTGTACATATCCCGTAGTTTCTTTATCCAGTCTTCAGTTAACAGACATTTAAGTTGATTCCATGTCTTAGCTATTGTGAATTGAGCTGCAATAAACATAGGGGTGCAGATAACTCTTATTTGCTGATTTCATTTCCCTTGGGTAAATTCCCAGGAGTGGGACAGTTGGGTCATATGGTAGGTCTATAGTCAGATTTCTGATATATCTCCAAACTATCTTCCACAGTGGCTGTACGAGTTTACATTCCCACCAACAGTGGATTAGGGTGCCTTTTCCCCCACATCCTTGCCAGCATTTGTTGTTTGTTGACTTCTGTATGAAAGCAGTTCTAACGGGGGGAGGGTGAGGTAAAACCTCTTGGTGGTTTTGATTTGCAGGCTAATGATCCTAAGCATTTTTTCATGTATCTGTTGGCCATTCGGATTTCCTCTTTTGAAAAATATCTGTTTAAGTCTTTGGCCCATTTCTTAAATGGGTTGTTGTTTTGTTGTTGTGGAGTTTCTTGACCTCTTTATAGATTCTGGTTATTAATCCTTTATCAGTTGCATAGTTTGCAAGTAATTTCTCCCATTCTGTCTGTTGCCTCTTCACTTTCCTGAATGTTTCTTTTGCAATATAGAAGCTTCTCAATTTGATACAATCTCACCTGTTAATTTTGGCTTTGGTTGCCTGTGCCTCAGGGGTCTTTTCTAAGAACTCTTTGCCTGTGCCAATTTCTTACAGGGTTTCCCCAATGTTCTCTAATAATTTGATGGTATCAGGTCATAGATTTAGGTCTTTAATCCGTTTAAAATGGATTTTTGTGTAAGGTGTAAGGTAGGCATCTTGCTTCATACTTCTATATGTGGAAATCCAGTTTTCCCAGCACCATTTGTTGAAGAGACTGTCCTTGATCCAGGGATTGGTTTTAACTCCTTTCTCAAATTTAAGTTGGTTTTAGATGCTTGGATTGATTTCTGGCATTTCTATTCTGTTCCATTGGTCTAGCCATCTGTTTTTGTACCAGTACCAGGTTTTTTGATTATAACTTGTAGTATGTCTTGAAATTTGGTATTGTGATGCCTCCAGCTTTGTTTTTGTTGTATAAGATTGCTTTAGCTATTCGAGGTCTCTTGTGTTTCCGTATGAATTTCAGCATCATTTTTTCTAGATCTGAGAAGAATGTCTTTGGTATTTTGGTATGGCATTGAATGTGTAAATTTTGATAAATCTGGGCATTTTGATATTGACTCCTTGAATCCATAAACAGGGAAGATTTTTCCATTTTTTGTATCTTCTATTTGTTTCTTTAATGTTTTGTAATTCTCTTTGTAGAGATCTTTGACCTCCTTGGTTAAATTTATTCTAAGGTACTTGATTTTTTTTTTGTAGTTATTGTGAATGGGTGTGATCTTAGAAGT
This sequence comes from Oryctolagus cuniculus, assembly GCF_051225735.1. Classification (NCBI taxonomy): domain Eukaryota; kingdom Metazoa; phylum Chordata; class Mammalia; order Lagomorpha; family Leporidae; genus Oryctolagus; species Oryctolagus cuniculus. The sequence goes on from NC_142880.1 coordinate 75,447,724, forward strand.
TCTTTCTCAGCTTTCTCAGGCATTGTCTGTGTATACAAAGGCTGTTGTTTTTTGTGTATTGATTTTATATCCTGTTACTTTACCAAACTTTTCTATGAGTTCCAATAGTCTCTTGGTGGAGTCTTTTCGATCCCCTATATATAGAATTGTGTCATCTGCAAATAGGGATAGTTTCACTTCCTCTTTCCAAATTTGTATCCTTTTGATTTCTTTTTCCTGCCCAATGGATCTGGCTAAAACTTCCAGGACTATATTGAATAGCAATGGTGAGAGTGGACATCCTTATCTGGTTCCAGATCTCAGTGGGAATGCTTCCAACTTTTCCCCATTCAATAGGATGCTGGCCATGGGTTTGTCATAAATTGCCTTGCTCATGTTGAGGAATGTTCCTTCTTTACCCAATTTGCTTAGAGTTTCCATCATGAAAGGATATTGTATTTTATCAAATGCTTTCTCTGCATCTATTGAGATAATCATATGATTTTTGTTCTTCAGTTTGTTAATGTGATTTATCTCATTGATTGATTTGCCAATGTTTAACCATCCCTGCATACCAAAAAAAAAAAAAAAAATCCCCCTTGGTCCAGGTGAATGATCTTTCTGATGTGTTGTTAGATTCAATTGGCTAGAATTTTGTTGAGGATTTTTGTGTCTATGTTCATCAGGGAAATTGGTCTGTAGTTCTCTTTTTTCTATTGTATCTTGTTCAGGTTTAGGAATTAAGGTGATGCTGGCTTCATAGAAAGAATTTGGGAGGATTCTGTACCTTTCAGTTGTTTTGAATAACTTGAGAAGAATTGGAGTTAGTTCTTCTTTAAATATCTGATAGAATTCAGCAGTGAAGACATCCAGTCCTGGGCTTTTCTTTGTTAGGAGGGTCTCTATTACTGATTTAATTTCTGATTTGCATATGGGTCTGTTCAGGTTTTCTGTGTCTTCATGGTTCAATTTAGGTAGGTTGTATGTGTCCAGTATCTATCCATTTCTTCTGAGTTTCCCAGGTTGTTGGCATACAGCCATGTAACTTCTGATAGTTCTTTTTATTTCTGTAGTGTCTATTGTTACATTTCCTTTTTAATCTCTAATTTTATTAATTTAGGTCTCCTTGTTTTGGTTAATTGGGCCAATGGTGTGTCAATTTTGTTCATTTTGTATTTTTTGTTTCAATTTTGTTGATTTCTTCTCTAATTTTAATTATTTCCTTTCTCCCACTAGTCTTGGATTTGGTTTGCTGTTGTTTTTCTAGATCCTTGAGATGCATTGATAGCTCATTTATTTGGTGCCTTTCCAATTTCTTGATGTAGGCACTTTTTGCTATACTTTCCTCTTAACACTGCTTTTACTATATCTCACAAATTTTGGTATGTTTTATTGTCCTCTGCATTTGTTTCCAGAAATTTTTTTATTTCTCTTTTGATTCCTTGAATGACCCACTGTTCATTCAGGAGCACGTTGTCCAGTCTCCACGTGTTTGCACTTGCAATATGTTTTAGAGATTCCTGAGTTGCCGATTTCTAGCTTAATTCTGCTGTGGTCAGAAAAGATCCATGGTATGATTTTGATTTTTTTTGAATTTGCTGAGACTTGCTTTATGGCCTAGCAAGTGGTCAATCCTAGTGAAAGTTCCATGCACTGGTAAGAAGAATGTGTATTCTGCAACTGTAGGATGAAAAGTTCTATAGATATCTGTTAGGTCCATTTGGTCTATAGTGTCGATTAACTCTGCTGTTCCCTTGCTGATTTTATGTCTGGTTGATCTATCCATTGCTGAAAGTTGGGTATTGAAATCTCCCATTACTATTGTATTGTAGTCTATTTCTCCCTTCAGATCCATTAACATTTCTTTTAATAGTTAGGTGCCCTGTAATTAGCTGCATATATATTTATAATAGTTTTATCTTCCTATTGAATTGATCCCTTAATCATTATGTAGTGCCCTTCTTTGTCTCTTTTAACAGTTTTTGTGTTAAAGTCTATTTTGTCTGATATTAGGTGGCCATATCAGCTCTTTTTTGGTTGCTGTTAGCATGGAATATCTTTTTCCATCCTTTCATTTTCAGTCTGCATGCATCTTTGTTGGTGATATGTGGTTTTTTTGTAGACAGAAAATAGATGGGTTTTGTTGTGTAGTTCAGCCAGCCAGTCTGATCTTTTAACTGGAGAGTTAAGGCCATTTCCACTCACTGTAACTATTGATAAGTAACAATTTGGCCCTGGAATTTTTCCATAAATATTCCTATTGTTTACTTTGGATTTCCTTTGCACTTTTACTGGGAGATTTCTTCCTTTACCTTCTTTTGTAGTGGTGACCATGTTTCTGTGTTTCTGTGTGCATCATAACCTTAAGCATCTTTTGTAGGGCTGTATTATTGTGACAAATTCTTTCAATTTCTGTTTGTTATGAAAGTTCTTTATTTCACCTTAATTCATAAATGAGAGCTTTGAAGGGTATAATACTCTAGTTTGACAGTTCTTTTAAGACTTTCTTGACAATCTCTCCCAACCTATAGGCTTTCTTATGAGAAGTCCACTGTGAGTGTATTTGGAGATCCTCTGAATGCAATCTGGTATTTCTCTCATGCACATTTTAGAATATTTTCTTTATATTTTACTGTGGAGAGTTTGATTACAATTTGTCACAGTGAAGATATTTTCTCATTATCTCTATTAGGAGTTCTATGTGCTTCCTGTACTTGGATGTCCCTTTCTCCATATTGGGGAAATTTTCTGTTATTATTTCACTTAAAAGGCCTTCTAATCTGTTCTCTCTTTCCATACCTTTAGGAATTCCTAGAACCTGTATATTGAGTTGTTTGATAGTATCCTGTAGATTCCCAACAGTGTTTTTTTGTTTTCTAATTTCTTCTTGTTGTGTTTGGTCTGACTGTATAATTTCCTGTGTTTTGTCATCTAAGTTGGATATTCTTTTTACTGTTTCACTGATTCTGTTGTTAAGGCTTTCCACTGAATTTTTATTTGTTCTATTGAATCCTTCATTTCCAAGATTTCATTTTTATTTCTCTTTAATATCTCAATTTCATGAAAAAAAAATTTCATTCATGTCATGTACAGATATCATTAGTTCTTGCATTTGCTTCTGATTACTTCTAAGTAATCCTATGATCAATTTTTTGAATTCCATTTCTGGGATTTCTTCAGTCTCATAATCTTCACAATCTAGTATTGAGGGATTGTATTCTTTTGGGGGAATGATTTTGTCTTCTTTATTCTTGTATCTTGAGTTAGTGTGTTTGTTATTCAGTTTTTGTAGAGATACTCATGGTTTCTTCTTCTTTTTTTTTTTTTTGTGGCTTTTATATTTTCATTATGCCTGTGCAGATTAGTGGAGTTTCTGCTTTCAGTGAATACCTAGAGACATATGGTGGGTGTAGCCAGGGAGCTCTGTTCAGTTCTCCAGGGTGAAGGGCATGTCTTAGATGACACACCCAGGTCTGACGTGGTAAATCTCTCTCTCTCTCTCTCTCTCTCTCTCTCTCTTTTATCAGAAGGGAGGTTTGCTCTTTTCTGTTGGCATAGACTCTGCTGAGCTCCTCTCCTCAAAGGAGACCAGTGCCTGGGTGCTAGCCCCAGTCTGTACATTATTCATCTGCTCTGCCACAAAGACCACACAAAGGATCTATGCAGTCCTCAGTGTAAGCTCAGATTCCCCAGCAATGTCCCTCACCAGGTAACCAGGAAGTCCTGAGCACGTGGAGTCTCCCACAGAGACTGCCCAAAGTCCCAGCCACACTCTGAGTCCTCCCATGTAGCCTCAAGGTTTTCAGTCCTGGCGCACAAACCTCTCACAGTCACGAGCACCCAGCCCCCTGTCTGTTCTCTCTGCCAGACTCAGAAGACTACTTGGCTGGTTGCTAGGCACAGATACGAGCTGGCGCAGCTGTTATGTATATCTAAAATGGGTGCCTGCTCTCTATCAGCTTGTTTCAGGATGCCACTGTAGGGTGATCGGGGAGAGAGAAATGTGCCCTCCCTTCATTTTTTCTCCTCTAGTTTGGCAGATACACTATCCCCCATGGGGTTCCAAGGCTGATTCCCTCAGGCTCTTCCTGAAGCTTTTTCACCAGTGGCTGCGGCTGCTGCAGTCTGGTCTCACCTCATTCTCCAATGCTGGTGCAGAGCAGCCAGTATCTTCATCCCATTCTTCCACATTGGTGCAGGAGACCAGGTACCTGGGCGATCTTCTGCTGCTTTCCTAGGAGCCTTTGCAGGGAGCTCAATTAGAAGTGGATCACCTGTAACTTGAACGGGTACCCATTTATGATGCCAGCATCTCAGGAAGTGGCTTAACCCACTACATTTACCACAACACAAGGCCGCAAGATGTTTCTCTATAGTATCTTGTCAGGAATCCACCCACAAAAGCATTGCCCTCTCATATCATCATCTTGACTGTCACTGTTCTGATCCAACCAAGCAACAGGAGTAACTCTATTGGCCTCAACATTATTCACTCAGAAAGGAAGCTTTAGAGAGAAAAAATATTGTGATATGAATTCATTCAACAAATATTCATTGAACTCTTCCAAATGCAAATTGTACACAGAAGATGCTATCGTGTGTGGAGAGATCAGCTACAGCCCCTGCTTTCAAGGAAGTACAATATAAAGAGGAGTATTGGACATGCAAAGAAGTGATTTTTAATAAAGGATAATTGTAAATTGAGTCAATCCTCTAGGCCCCAAATTCTCCTGTCTGGATGTGTCCACCCCATTAACCATTCAAGATGTGCCCAGCTGGAGCAGTGATGTCAGATTTGTGAGACCCCTTACCCTCTGATACCACCTGACTGGCCAAAACGGATACTTGATATAAGGGGCATTACCTTAGGCATTGAAACTGTCAGCTATGATCCCTTCTCTAAAATTTCTACCACAAAACAAAGAATGCCATGTTTTGGCTGCAGTCACAGGACCAATGGGTCATGTGGAGATGGCACCTTTGCAAGCACCAGCAAAATCCTGTGTCTACCCTAGTGAAGGAATGGGTACCACAGTCCATAGAGAAAGGTGCTGGCCTGTGTCTCAGTCTTTACTGAGAGTATATTGGCAAAGAAAAACCAATTACAAGAGATAGTGAGAGCCACAGACAGTGAGTAGCTGCCTATTGGCTGTCTTTTCCCCCTGGAGACTTGATGTACTTCATGAATTTGGCTTCTGTTAGGATTCATCTGGGTTCTTTCAACCAATCTGCACTTTTCTAGAGTTCACGTGTAACTCTAGCTTTGCAGATTCAGATGTGTACAAACGAGAACATTCTATTTTTCCAAAACTCAATTGGATTTGTGTTGACCTCCCAACCTGCTGTGGCTACAGAACTACATTTCAGTCCATTGAGCTTCTCCCCTTTTCAAGGGCCTCCAAGTTGTGTTAGAGTTCCATGGATCTTGTATGGTGCCAGGACATTGGAGGGGGTTGGAGAAGAAGAGTGGCCATTTGCTGCACAGCTCTCATCACCCATGAGTGTTGTGCATGCATGCTACAGCACACGGCCTCATTCCCATTGGAATGGCTCCATCTAGTGTCATTTCCTTTCCATTTCTTCCAAGCTACTTCGCTGTTGAGTCACACCTGGTACAGGAACTCTCTGTGAGGAAACCTGGATATCACACACATTACACACACATTATCTGTCTTGGGGTCTCACTGACTTCCTGGGGCCTATAAATCCAGATGTGGGGAGTCAGACTGCTTCCATGGAACTCACACTGTCTTTGGGGCCCACCAATGTCATTGCTGTCACTGCCTTGTCCTGGATGTCCTGTCCTCCAACCCAGGAAATCCTCATCCTCTCAGCCTGCTGAGTGGTGAAGAGAGGGAACAATGAATAGTAAAGATGGAGTCTTAGCCACTCTGCAGAACAGAATACGAAATCTTGAGTTTGATTATTACAAATAAAGTTATGATTCATGCATATATGAGTTGTTGACTGGGACTTGTATTTGCCACATTAAGGGGTCTGTCCAAGAATCCTAAGAATTCCCATGAAATCAACCCTACTGTCACACTGGTTAACCAATGTTTGAGTTTGAGCCAATTTCCTTGAGGCAATGGCTATTTCCTTGGTATTGATGTGTGAGAATGGGGGTCTCCCAGAATTCACTGCTTGTTTCAGAAATACCAGGCTTTGAAGAGTACCTTGGGATACTTTGACTGTCCTGAGAAGTCAATACAAGGAAAAAAGGGGGTGAGGGGTATATGTGTGGTACACAAAGCTTTCTTAGAGTTCCCTGCAAAGATTAAATTCTCTGGGTTCTAGGGGAGCTGCCTAAGGCAGGACAGGGATTTACTGAGGGCCTCTATCAAGAATCCTGAATTTCTCAAAGAACAGTCCCTCTTCCTGCAGAAAGCAGAACAATTCCAGCTGAGCCAACTACAAGCCCCTTATCACTCATCAGAACCCACGCAGCCCCTTCATGTGACATACACTCAGAGCCTGGATCACATGCGGGAGTCTCCACACTGGAAGGAAAGCTCTGCCCAGCCCCAGGGGGAGTCCAAAGATAGCCACTCTGAGTAGGAAATGGGAAAGGTTCTCCAGGTAGGACAAGGTAAGTGTCTCTGCTCTTCCTCAACTTGTAGGAAGATAAATGCTTTATAAGAGGTTCTTCCCCCAAAGAGAACCCAGAGCTAATAAGGTGGGAGCTGAGGCATATTTGGCAGAGGAATAGGTAACTTGAGAAACTAGAGGAGGACAAGAGTGAGGCAGGTCTGACTCATTCAGTTCCTTTGTCCCCTCTGAGGCCAGAAAGCCCCCAAAGGTCAAGTTTAAGTACTAACTGCAAGCAGGAGCAGTAGCTAATAGCTCCATTACTTAGGAAGGCAGCTTTTTGTGAAGGCTCTGCAGCCCCTGCTCATGTGAGTGGTGAGAGGTGTGTGCCTGCTCCATGGTGGTCAGCAGAATTCTGACTTTTAACTGTCCCTGCTGCCTTTAAGCAACGTGCAATATCCCTTTCTTGAAGAATACTGTTCAAGGACATGCGAAGACCAAGCGTAAGGGAAATACCTGGGAAGAGCGTGTAGGAGGATGCAAGATTTGCTTCATTTAAAAAATACTAATTCACCACACTGGTTTGCTTGCAAGGATCAGAACCCCACTTAAAGACCCTTCATAAATGATGAGCAAACAGGAGGAGAGTAAGAGCCCTTTGTGGGGCTGGAACTGGACTTTAAAGAGTAGGTCAATGCAGAGGGTGAACGAGGGTGCAGGGGCAGGAGGACATGGTACTATCAGCCATTCTTTCTCCCTTGGGAGACAGCTTCTGTCCCAGGGATCGCACAAGGTGGAGTTCTGTGGTTACAGGGAAATGGCAGTGAAGCCAAGACCTCTGTTCTCGTCTCACATAGAAGAATTTTCACAGGACAGGACAGTGAGCAAAGCAAGATTTACTTAAGTCAGAAACCTCCTGCTGTAGCATCAAGAGGAGGACTCCCAGAGAGGAAAACCTGAGACACTGTCAAGTGGGTCTTTTAAGCACAGTTCCAGGGAGGAACAGAATAGTAGCTAACAGTCAACCAGAGAGTGTGGGGACGAAACCCACGAGAGGGCCGGCATTGTAATCCTGTCTAGCCTGCTCAGGATAAAGCAAAAAAGCCTTCAAAAGAGTGGGATAGGTAACTCTCATTCTATTCTCATGATAAAACTAGAAACTCAGAGGAGTGGGATCTGGGCTTTTATCTTGCCAAAGGTAGAGTCTGGGGAGAAGCAAGCATTTTGTCCACCCTTACAGGGACTCTCCCTTTTCTCGTTCCAACAAGGACCTGACCTAAGTGCCCATCTGGCTCCTCACCGCTGTGAGAAGGGCCGTGCCCAGGATGTCAGGAGTTGGCATGATTTCCCAGCTTTGTCTGGCTTAGCCCCATCAAATACGTACATGGGTTCTTCCCCTCCCCATCAGCAGTCCGCTAAGTTCTCCACTCCTTCCTGAGCTTAATTTCCAAATGGATAAATGAAACCACAAGCAAGAACAAGGCCTAGACTCATCAACTCTTGGGTGATTCCCCAGCAGGTGCAAAGTCCTCACTGACCCCAACAGAAGGGAAGCATGAGCTTCACCCCAGGGCTCAGGCGCAGGTGCGTTCTCTCTGATGAGCTCTCCGGGAGTCGTGGATGGAGGCTTCCCCCCCTCCCCGGAGGCAGCTCCTTCATCTTTGGCCAAAGTGACCTAGCTGACAGCAAGGCCTTTCTGCCTTGGCCAGCTTTCTCAGAGTCAGCTTTTGGGGGAATCTCAGAACCTCCATCTTTCCTCGTCTCCTTCTCCCCTCATCCCTAGTCATTGTTCCTCCTGGTTCAGAATAAGCTCTGATCTGGAGAGCAATCCACTTTCTCCCTCTGTTTTTTTGGCTGTTTTGTTCTTTGCTTGACAGAGGAGAACATAGGCAAAATCCCTGAGTGATTGTAGCTTTTGTTCTACAATCCCCCAGCTACAATTCCCCCAGCTCTCTAGGGAATGGGCTTCATAGGTGTCTGAATGGTAAATAAAAGCATTCTCACAAAGGCAAAAATTACAAACTCCTGTCTCAAACTATTCTTTCAAGCCCCTTCTGGATACAGGACAATATTGAGGGGAAAGCTGACTGGCCTGTCCTCCCCCACCCCCCAGACTCCCAAGCGCAGATCAAACCTGCACATTTAGAAGCATCCTGACCTTTGATTTCCACCTATCCTGGGACTGATCCTTGGGGCCTGAACTGGCAGAAAGCTGGTGTGTGTGTGCATGTGTATGTGTGTGTGTGGTCAGAGACAGGAGAAGAACCAAAGGGCAGGGCCTAGGAAGTTAGAGGAGATTCTTTCAAGGCACAAGTGTGATCCCGGAGGAGCCCTGTGGGTGGTGTCCAGTAACCTGGAGGACAGAAGTCAGATGGCAATGGGTTAATAAAGGCGTGGGAAGTCCTGGGTGCTGGGGATATGTCACACATTTTACAAATTTAGCTTTTAAAAACCTTCCTGCGTTACCTGGTAATCACTTCCCATTCACAGAAAGAAAACATTTTGATATCATATGACTTGATGCAATGGTGGGGGCAAGCCATCAGCCGCATTTTGAGAGCTTTATTGAGCAAAACGACAAGAATGGGCTAGCAGGTCTCTGAGGCCCTGCCGGCTCTGACATTCCATGATGCCTTGACGTTTGGGGCCATGGCCAGTGAACTTTGACTGAGCTCTTTCAAGAACACACAGCACACAAAGAGGGCTCTTGTCTATAAGCCACAAGAGGAGCCCTTGTAACCTTCCCACAGCGGGTGAATGCTGCCTTCCGACTGCCCCGTCTCGGGCTTAGCTTTGCTCAGAATCGAGTCTCCATGAGGCCACGGGCTGTGACGTGGAGCCACCCACCAAGCGACAAGGAGGCCCACCCAGCCTGCTCTGAGAGCTGAAATGCTCCCCACAAACCCACCCACAGGGTCTGTATGGAGTCAGGGCCCACACAGAAGCCCTGTGCCGAGTCCCTGAGCTCCAGGGCAGTTTATGGCCATTGAAATGTGAACCTGACGGCAACGAGAACACCAGAGATCGCCTCCACCATCCTCCCCACTGAGCAGCCCTCGGGACTCAGACATAACCCCGACAGGCACCAGGCCTCATTAGGGAAAGAGCTGTTTCTGCTGAGTTTGCACATTTAACACAGAGCTGCCTTGTGGTAACCCTAGTTAAGGAAATATAAGAAGCCACAGGAAGCTATTTTTGGCTATCTCAGAACTACAAAATCGATTTAAAATTGTGGAACCCTGCTTTCCATAGAGCCATTTACTGCTATTTGCCTCCCTCCTTTGCAATTTACACGTATGACTCAGCCCTACCTTCACTCCACAATTGGGTGAGACTTGGAAAGAAATGGATGCAAAAGAGATCCCTCGGCCACATGGCCCCTCCAGATCCAGCAGGCTGAGTGTTTTCAAGTCAGAAAGAGAGCGTTGCTGGCTTTGCCACGACCCTCCTCTGCCCACCTGCTTAGGCTCCTGCGTCTCTCTGGCGCCATCTGCAGGAAGCAGAAACAGCTGAGTGTTTTATCTTTCCGTGGGAAGTTAGTTGATGGGAAAGCACCAGCCGCGATGGACTGCGAAGGAGACAGCAGATGTAAAGCCTCAAAGAGTCAACGAGAGAAGTGGCCAATCTGGCTATACAGAGGATGAGGAGGTCAAGGGTGCCCGTTCCCGATGCTCAACACTGCCAAAGAGCGCCAGAGAGATCAAGCCAGATAAAGACCCAAATCACCCACTGGCTTAGGTGATTTGGCTAGATTTAGCTAGAGCTAACTAACCTTGATGAGGGTGGCCTTATAGCTCTGCAGGAGACAAGAATTTTATTGCTCAGAATGATGGGGTGCAAGGAAGAGGAGACACTGTCTAGATGTTGCTTCAAAGAGCTTGGATTAGGTGAGTAGGGCTGGAGTTAGGCTACACAGTGAGGGGAACATAATACCAAAAAAGGGATCTCTGGATTAGCACTTGATCGTAGACTGGGAAAAATAGAAAGGGAGAGCTTGAGGTGATGGGGTTGGGGGAGGATGCTAGCAGTGGTCCTCAAAGAAGTGAGAGGGCATGGGGTTCAGATGGAAATGGAAATTTGCCCTGAATGGAAGCAGAGGTGAGGATGAGTCACACATACGGCAGGTGTACAGGCCAGGGTGTGACTGAGTTGGGCAGTCCCCATTCTCTCTATGAAATGGGATGCAAGGATGGCTGCCACGTGCTGCCAGGCACCATACAGGCCCAAAACGTTTGCAATAGTCTTTGGGCCTTCCTTGCCTTTCCCTCTGTGTTGATAAGTAGGCTGATCATTTCTCCTAGTGTGTCCAAGACAGTTCTAATTTATATCTATTGTCTTCTCATAATTATTCATGGTACAGGGTAACACCCAACAGTGTCCTGGTTAGAACAATAAATTATATGGTGTGTGTGTGTGTGTTGGGGGGCAGACAGAGAGAGAGAGAGAAGTTTTATCAACCAGCCTCATTGTGTTATTTCTCCTGTAGTACAGACTACTCCATCAAACACAGAGAAGGCAGAGTGCAGTATGGATTCAGGGTTGAGAGTTTCTTAGGCAGATGAAGTGGAAGGAAAGAAAATCAATAGACTTAAAAGTTCTGATAATAGGGCAGCATAGGGATAATTACATCTGTCTATGCTGCTTCTATTTTTTAAATAAAATCTTTATTTATTTATTTGAAAATCAGTTACAGAGAGAGGGGGAGAGAGACAGAGATCTTCTATCCACTGGTTCATTCCCCAAATGCCCACAACAGCAAGCACTGGGCCAGGCTGAAGCCAGGAGCTTCATCCAGGTCCCCCAGGTAGGTGGCAGGGGCCTAAACACTTGGCTTTACCCATTGTGTCACAGTGCTGTCCCTTCTATGTTGCTTCTTTTGCACAAAGATGAGAAAATTCATGATTTTATACATCTCTAAAATCCAATATCCTCTGCAGGATATCTCTCCTTGTAGACTTTTTTTTACCTACTCATCCCACCTGAGACACCCTCCCTCCTGCACCGCCCGAGAATTGCCTTACGTATCAAGAGGGGGCAGCGATTTTGTAATGCACAAGAGGAGCTGGAGGGAGATGCGGTAGCCAGGGAAGGAGGACTCTCAGGATTGCCAGAGGGTGGGAAATGCTGCCCTCAATCAGCACCCTTCAAAGGGCCACATGGAAGTAGTGGCAGTTGTACACTTTTTCCAAACATTAGCAACCTAACATTTTACTAGACTGATTGTTCTAACTACTGTTTTGTGAGACTGCAAGCTCTGAGGAACGACAAGATGATAAACACATCGTAGAGTAGTGAGAGTCAGCCCACAGCACGTCCCCTTTATACTCGCCTTGTTGTCAGTGTCCTTCCCGGGGCGCTCAGGTGCCCCTGTGGCTCGTCCTTTTCTGCCCTCAGGTCTCTGCCTAAACATACTCTCACTGGTGAGTCACCTGTAGAAATTTAGCTCCCTGGTCTCACTGAACTTTTCACCACAGTTTTTATCACCACCTGATATACCACCTTACATATTGTCTGCCTTCCAGCAATGACAGGTGAATTCCAGGTGGCAGGGACTTGGATTGTCACTGTAGCAACCACAGTGCCAACAACAGTGCATGAGCCCTAACTGGTTTTTGAGTACTATTTGTTGGATGAATGAGTGGATAGCGGATACTAGGGTACTAATTCCATGTCTGCTCTCATGGAATTTTGATGAGCCTTCATGATCAAATCAGTAGATATTCTAAGAGAATAATTACTTGTTGGTTCTTTTTTTTTTAAGTTTTTTTTATTTTTTTACTTGAAAGGCAGAACAACACAGACAAAGGGACACCCACACACACACAAAGAGAGAGAGAGAGAGAGAGAGAGAGAGAGAGGGAGGGAGAGAGAGAAAAAGATCATTCATCTGTTGGTTCACTTCCCCAAGTTCTTGGAACAGCCAGAGCCAGGGCAGCATGAGACCAGGAGACAGAAACTTCATCTGGGTCCCCTTCGTGGGCTGCAGGAACCCAAGCACCAGGGACATAATCTGCTGTGTTCCAGGTGCATCAGCAGGCAACTGGATCAGAAACAGAGGTGCCTGGACCAAATCAGGCTCTCTGATATGGGATGCAGGCATCCTAAACAGTGGCTTAACTCAATGCACCACAGTGCCCACCCACTCTTGATTCTTATAGTGTTACTAAGCAAATTGCCTTTTTTACCTCAGAAAAATATGATGGAAAGATAAACTACATTTAGTGCCCTGCGATCAAGGGCATAAAACAAACATTAACACATTGTAAAATTACTTGTTCATTTGAGAAGCAGAAATACAGAAAGAGAGAGGCAGCAGATAGAGAGGGAGAGAAGAAAAGAACTTCTATATACGAGTTCACTCTCAGATGTCCACAACAACCAGGACTCGTCCAATGGTGAAGCTGGAAGCTAGGAAGTCAGTCCAGGTCTCCTGCATGGGTGGCAGGCGCCCAATTACTTGTGTCATCACCACCACCTCCCACAGTCTGTATTATTAGCAGGAAGCTGGAATCAGAGCTGGGCATCAAACCTACTCACTCCAACTTGAGACATGGGTGTCTTAACCAGCAAATAAACCACTAGGCTAAATGCCCACCCCACAAATACTAATATTTAAAGACCAAAATAAATAAACAAGAAAAACCCTCTGTGGCGCAAGCAACGTTGTCAACTCTATTTTGCAGATAAAGATATTGAGAACAACATGTGGAAGAGTATTTGTTCAAGACCATCTAACAGAAAGAGTCTCAATTCTAGCACTCCAGTCTCCTAGCTCCAAATTCCACCCTATTTCTATAGCCAGTGCACTTCCTTTCCTATAAAAGAAAAGGGATTTTTTAAAAAGATTTATTTATTTTATTTGAAAGTCAGAGTTACATAGAGAGAAGGAGAGGCAGAGAGGTCTTCCATCCACTGGTTCACTCCCCAATTGGCCTCAATGGTCAGGGCTGTGCTGATCCAAAGCCAGGAGCCTGGAGCTTCTTCCAGGTCTCTCATGCAGGTACTGGGACCCAAGGACTTGAGCCATCTTCTACTGCTTTCCCAGGCCATAGCAGAGAGCTTCCTTGGAAGTGGAGCAGCCAGGACTCGAACCAGAGCCCATGTGGGATCCCAGCGCTGCAGATGGCAGCTTTATCTGGTACGCCACAGCACTGGCCCCAGAAAAGGGATGTTTTTAGAAAGAGTCATTTCCTTTTGCCATCTCTACTTCCCCAGCGCCCAGAATCTTTTCCAGGAACCCTAACGTGGCCTTCTTATTTCTGCGCCTGTTTTTATCACACTAGCCCATCACCACATATAATGGCATACACACATGTGTTCTCATCTTAGTCAACCTTCAGTAGCCTCCAAGTTGACTGTTCCCTCTTCTAATGCATTTCATTCATAAAGTGCAAGCTCCAGGTTGGCCTCCTGCAATAGCCACTGCACCTGCCTGGTCTCCTGCACTGGCTCCAGCTCCCTAGGCAAACTCTGCAGGTTGTATCCTCAGAGCTCAGCTCTGCCTGCTCCTTTCCTCTCCATCCACACACTCTTCCCCACCCTGTAGGTTGGAGTACTACATGGAAACTACTCCCAAATTAATTCCTGTAAGTTCTAACACTCCCCTTGGTTTTTAGGATGCTTTGTTTTTCCAAAGGCCTAGTTATGGAATAAATGTGCTTGCCTCCTGAAATTCATATATTGGCATCCTAATGGCATGGGATGATATTAAGAGGTGGAGTCTTTGGGAGGTAATTAGGTCATGAGAGTACATGGGATTAGTGCCCTTCTAAGGAGAGACTGGAGCTTGCTTTTTCTCTTTTCTCCACCATGTGAGGATACAACAGGAAGATGACTATCTACAAACCAGGATGCTCTGGCCCCTTGATCTTAGGCTTCCTAGCCTCCAGAACCATGAGAAATAAATGTTATTAAGCCATTCAGTCTGTGGTATTATGTTATGACAGCCCAAACTGACCAAGACAAGCCTACTGGCCTTCTGTCCAATGTCTAATAGGCATCTCAAAATCAACAACAAAAATGGAACCCTTGATTTCTGCCTCCACCCTTGGTCCTCTTTTGTCTTCCCACCTCTGTAATGACACCACAATCTATCCAGTGCTTCAAAACAAAACCTTAACAATCAATATTCGCTTATCTCTTTTCTTTAAATCCAACATCCTGCTGGTTTGATATCTGGACATGACCCCGAATCAGTTGCTTCTCTCCATCTCAACTACTCACCTAATCCAAGGCACCATCATCTCTGTGTCATGCCCAGGGTCTGGAACAGGCACACAATCAATACTTGATGAAGCAATGAATTGGAAATTTTATTCCATTTGAGGTTATTAGTTTGTTTGGTTTTATAGGAAAATACTTGAGAATCAGGAAGTACTTTTGAATTCAGATATTTTTAGAACATTTAAAAGTCAGTAAAGTATACATCCTAGAATCCCAAAATGCTAGTTCTACCCTTGTTCCTGTGGGGACCCTTCTATTCCTCTGCTTTCTTCCTAATTTCTCATAATTAAAACCTGCTCTGAAGAAATGAGCTGTGTTCTTCATGAGATAATCAGTAATGACCACGTCCACATCCATGCTCCCAGAAGGTTCCGGAACAATGCAGGAGGAAAGGCAGATGGGTGGATTTACAGGAACCAACAGGGATTTCATCAATTTCCTCTAAGAGTCAGCCCTGGAGCCCCAGCGCCATGTGAGGTACTTCCTCCAGGCAAGACTAGGTGCAGGATTAGTCCTTCAACACAGCCCACCCAGGCACAGGAACAGCTGTTGAAGTGGTGGGAGGTGTCACCCAAGTAACACCATTAAAGTCGACCTAGGCTTCTCACCTTCACTCACTAATAATGAGTGAATAACTCATCCCCTAGCCCTGTAACCTCATCATCTTTTCTTCCTATCTAGTAATTGAGAGACAGATTCTATCTCCCATGAAGTAGAAAAAAAACAATAGGTTCCCACCAAGGTCCTATGGATGAGGAGTGGATCTCCTTCCTGCTTTTGTTCCTCTTCTTCAGATGAGAGAATCAGGACTGAAAGTCAAGTCTCTCTGAAACAAATCCCTTGGCCCCTGCTGCTCCTGTGTCTGCAGTACTGTGCCAGGCACTTTAGTCTAGCTGCTTGGACGACGTCTTCTGATGAAGCAGTAGCCAAGACAGCTCTAGAAAGCCCAGCTTCTGTCCAGGGCCACAACTGTGGGTGGCTGCTCATCAAACAGTCCTTAGGATTCGAAAGATCCTCTTAGGGCAGCCCACTCTGTCAGACAATGGCTTCACAGAGCACTGGGGGCGCCAGTGTACCCCTTCCTCAGGAAGCCTGCATCCCCAATGAGGCCTTTAAACAAAGTGTCTATAGTACCTCCCCACGCCCAGAGTTTCCATCCAAGGGCTTCTTATGCTGTGGAAAACTGGCCTAAGTCCATTTTGTCTTTCAGCAAATATCAGATTCTTTGATAAATATCGAAAACCGATCCTCTGATGATTCTAACAGGGTGAGTTAGACAGCCCTTTCACCATAAGCTCACCATCAAGTGTTGAATGACAAAAGGGACAAATTGTACCCAAAGATACAACCCAGTCTGATAGTCTGTGGATGGCGAGAGAGGTTTTATTCTCCATTTGGCCACATGATCATCCTTTACATGGAAGGTCCATTCCGGGTGGATAACACCCACCTTTACAATGAAGTCTGGTGACAGTATTTTACACGAAGCCAGTGGAAGTGGGCCCACGGCATTTTAGCTTTGGAAACCAATTGTTAAAGTTCTGGCCTTAGTGGCCAAGTGTTTGGCCAAGGAGGTTAGACATCACTTGGGGCATCTGAGTTCCCTATCCAAGTGCCTGGATTTGAGTCCCAGCGGCACTCCCCAGTTCCAGCTTCCTGTTAATGTGTGCCCTAGAAAGCAGCAGATAACAGCTCAGGTCTTTGTCACCACATGGAGACCCAGATTGAGTGCTGGGATCCTGATTTCAGCCTGGCCCAGCCCCAGCTGCTTCAGGCATTTGGGGAATGAGCTAATGAGTGGGAGATTTCTCTCTCCCTTTCTCTCTCACTTTCTCTCCATCTCTCTTTCTTCCTGCTTCTGTCTCTGTTTCTCAAATAAAATAAATATACAAATAAATACATAAAATTTTTAAAAAATAATAAAGTTCTAGGCTACCACATGTGCCACTTAATGGTCACTAAGGAACAATGATCCCTGTTTAACGCTCTCAATCATATGCTTTTTCCTGCTGTGGATTTCACCGCTTAAAGCTGCATCCCTCCCGCTAAACAATGAGTCCTCTTAGGTTTTATCATTTAATAAGAGCTAAGAAATCAGTTTTCTGATTGAGGTTTAGGAATGTTTAGGATTCTTCACAACTAATTAACAACTCTATGAACTTCAAAGATTATTCATCACACTTAGGATGAAAATCGGAGTTAACTTATACACAAAAATAAAATTGTTTATACAAATTACAGATTTTTTTTATTGTATATATTTAGGATATACCTGATGTTTGCTATTCTTATCTTGAATAGATACACACAATGAAGCGATTACTATAGTCAAGTGCGTTAATGTAATAACATCACATAGAGTTACCTTTTCTTTTTAGGTGCATATTCAGAGTACCTGGAATCTACTCTCTTATACAAATTATTTTTAAGTAAACTATTCCACAGACAATACAAGTAACATTTACTCTCAAGGCTAGACCCCATCTGCTTCCCTCTATTGTAAAGCAATTGGCAATCTCTCTCTCTCTCTCTCTCTCTCTCTCTCTCTCTCTCTCTCCCTCTCTGTCTCTCAAACACACACACACACACAGAGAGAGAGATAGAAAGAGAGATTTTCAATACAATTCTCTGCTTAAATTGGAAGGGACTGACAAAATTAGGCAACATCTGTGCACTTCAAAACTTGTGATTCAGTTCATTTGCTCTCTGCAGAGCATTTCTCAGACACCACCGAGGAGGGCGTTAATGCAGGCGGCATGACTGGAAGGTTCAGCAAGTGCGATGTGGTCTCTGCAGGAGTTTGGGGTTTCAGATTCTGCAGATGGCACGTGGGAAACCGACACCTCCACCTCACTGAGCCTTCCACTCTGTAATTGAGGGGCAGCTGTTTCCTGGTAATGCAATAAAACCCAAGGGCCCAAGAGAAAGACTCAGCATACGCTTCCCCTCCCCCTCCACCCCCAAGCACCCTCGCCATCAAACTGCCATGTGCAGAAGTCACCTCTCCCTCCTCGTCCCTCCTGAACACCTCACACTCTCCTCTACTCTCGTCACACCCTGCTGGCTAGCCTGGTGATTTGAGTGCCTGCGTGATAGATGTATGCCTAACAATATAGATGTGGCACCTTGAATAATATAGATGCTTCACAAATATTTGTTCCACTTTACCTATAGTTCATTCATTCATTCAATGATGATAGAATATTCAAAAGAGAATTCAAAAGGGGGAGGATTTCAATGTGAGTTTTTCCTTTGGCATTGAGTTCTGCTTAGTGGGTGGGTTTGTTTCAGGCATCTGCACATGGCCTGGGGGTTAGATATGAGACATGTGGAAAGCTCTAAGGGAAATTGGTTCAGGACTATAAACTATCCTACTTCTTCCCAAAAATGACTCTTTAATAAGACAAAATAAAGCAGTAATTATAACTAAAACAAGACAACTAGCATTTTAAGAGTGTGTTAAGCGTAAGTGCTTTATTAATTTTATTCATTCAATAACTTATGAGGTAAACCCTGCTAATATCCCCATTTTACAGATTCTGTAGCACCAGAATTCTGTTAGAGATTCATTTACTAGGTTTGAACAACATGTTTCTGGACATTCCCTCATTTTAAACATGCATATACCGTAGCACAATGAAACACTGCAAGTAGGTCGGATGACAAATAAATCCTAGTGCAAATAGTCTGCAGACTTCCTCACCTCTTGGTAGTCTGCATTCTTGGATGAGCTGCACGAGGGGCTCTGAAGAGATGGGACAGACCTGGTGCAGAAAGAGAAGGCAGGATGCACATCTATGCTTTATCAGACTGACTCCATCAAAACCACCTCGCCTGGGGCCCCTGTGTCTGGGAATTAACTGGAAAGTAACTGGTATCTCTTGGTCAGAGTATCTTTGATATCTTGTTGATGTAGTTGGCCATTAGCCCTGGGCTTAACAAGAGTCTTTAGAGAAATATCCTTAGAGCAATGGATTGATCGATGCCTAGCTCCAACATGCAATTCACAGTGGTTGCCAATCAAAGATGATTTTGCCCTCTTTTTCCCTCCCCCACCCTACAGGGGGCATTTGGCAACGTTGAGGGTTTTTTTTGTTTCTTTTTTCTTTTTCTTTTTTATTTTTTTTACCTAGAAACATTTTATTTAAGGTATATAAACTTCATGCATTTCATAAATGCAAATTTAGGAACACAGTGATTCTTCCCACCCTACCCTCCCTCCCACCCACGCTCCCACCCTTCTTCCTCCTCCCTCTCCTATTCCCATTCTTATTTTTTACAAATATCTATTTTCAATTAACTTTAAGCATATATGATTAACCCTACACTAAGTAAAGAGTTCAACAAATAGTATGAAAAAAACAGCTGTTCCTCTTATGTTGAGATATTTATGATTGTCAATCTAGTAGTTTGAGGCCAGACATACTGCTGACCACTCTACAATGCACAGGGCCTTGGCCTTCACCGCAGAGATGATCTGCCCTGAAAATACCCAGAATGCTGACATTAATAGACCCTGTAATGTTGTCCCTCCAAAGCTGTATCTGTTTGACTAGAATTTGAGTCTGGGCTTCTAGGCAGTGATGGCTACACAGAGGGAGCCTCCATTGGCCTGCGTGAATTAGGAGCCTAAATCCTAGTACATCCACCTCTGGGTCTCAGTCTCCAGTGTCAGCTTAGCTTTCCAGGGAAGAGCTGGAAAGCATGTCTTCTTTACTATGTAGTACCCACTCCCTCCACTCCCAGCACAGCACACAACATGAAAGCATGGAACATGAATCTTCACCTTGAACAATGAAATCCTTCCATCTTCTAGTCTGTTTTCACTTTATGGAGTCAACTTTCTGTGGCAAGAGAATAAAAAGGGAATAGGGTACACAGCTCCCCTTTCTGAAGTGAGTACAAGAATCAAGGAAATCTTTGTCTTTAGTGCCAACTAAGCAGATCTGATTTTGTATTTTCTTCTTTTTGAGTCTTTCAGCTTCTTTTCCTCTAGCAAGTCAAGCCTCTCAACCTCAGCCTCAATCTATAATATTTCCTACCCCTTGTTCAGTCCTTTACAATAAATGCCATTTCTTCTACCACCCCAATGTCAGTAATTGGCTTGCTGTGCACTGGACAAGTAGACTAGGTTCTAGGGCTATTCCAACACTGGATTTGAATCAGACCACTCAGCTTAGTTGAAGAAGGGAGGTGCAATGCTCCCCAGCCTCTTAGGAAGCTGATTCTTTAACCAGGGGGTTACCAACAGGTGCTGGACTACCCAGCCGCAGCCTTGGACTGTCTCATCTCTCACATCAGCTAGCTCGTTGCTACTGTGCCAAGGAACAGGAAGGGGTCTGGTTGATGGTTTACCAATCTGTGGGAGGCTCTGAATCCATGTACTTGGAATACTTCAAAGACTTTGTGTTCAAAGTCAGCCTTGAGAAACAATAACCCAAGTGGTTCACTGATCCCACCAGTAACGTGACCACTGATACTTCAGAGGAAACTGAAGAATTCAGCACTATTTACTACCTTGTAAAGCATAAATCACTGCACTTGCTTGAAACTGAATGTGGAGGCAGAGGAAGGCCAGACCATCTGTCAAAGCATTTCCTCATTTTCTCAGATTCCCTCCCTTCTTCACACATCAGCTCAGTGGGAGTCACTGATTCTAAGAGCATGAGAAGGTTCTGAGAAATCATCCACCTGCCAGGCTCTGTAGCATCAGTACATGCTCCTAAGTCTTGTTCTCATGGCACCAGGGAGCAAGTAATCCCTCAAGGGCTCCAGGAACTGAAGGCTAAAGGGCAGGTCATTTACATCATCATCTTAAAAAGGGATGAACTTGACTGGTAGCTTTGACCATTGAAAAGACAACTTCTGCTGCTAAGAAACAGAAATTTCAGAGAGGACTACCATGAAATTCAGTTTGCCACTTGAGGGCGCCATTAAGTTTTAAGAAAGTAGCTTCCTGTTGCTTTAAGGTGCCACCTTTGGGTCCAGTCCTATGTCCAAGAAGCTCCACGAAATAAAACAATGTAGATCTCACTTCGAGGAAAAGGAAGGGAAACCGTAATCTAGTTTCTGTAAGCTCACGTGGGATTAACAAGATTCCATTGACAAGCTCTAAATTTCCTTGCACAAAGCTGCCTTTCTCCAGCCAAATGAAATAAAAAGGGATATTGTGTGAAAAGATGCTCTGTGTATTTTTATAGAAGAGATGGTTGCTTAAGATCAACATTCCAGTGTGAAATGAGGAAAATAGTGGGAACAAATTGCATAATAGGGCTCCTCTAACTTCAAACTGGTAACCTAAGCTGTTTGGGTCCTATGGGGAAAGCTTTGCTTTACTTGGGTGTTTGAAACTCCCAGATAAAAAGAAAAGCTGAACTGTGACCTCAGCTTCTTTACCAGGATTTGTTTTGTTCAACACGAGTCCTACTTCCAGCAAGAGATAGAAGAAAATGACCAGGAGGGTTGAAGTGCCCAAGTATCGCCAAGGGCTTCTGCAGAAGGGGGTTTGTGGCAGCTCTAAAATGAATTTTGTAAGTCTATGATAGAGTGAGGAAGTGAGATCTTCATCAGTGGCGATGCAGAAGTTGCTGAGTGTAACAGTAAATGGGAAAACAGACAGTGGCACAGAGTTCAAGGGGAGACTGTACCAGAGAGTTAAAGAGGATAGAACATCACTGATTCAAGGTGGGATTCCCTCTCCCCACTTTCTCCTATCTATCGCCATCTGTCAGTCTCTGGTCCTCAGTGTGAGTTCTGTGGTTCCCACAGAGCTGCCTTTTGTTTTTTCCAATGATCATTTCATTTGTTAGATTTTCCATTGCTGTTATATTGCTCTATAGTTTCATATATTAATCCTGTTTTCCCCAGTCAACTATATGATGCTTGAAAACAAAAGGCAATAATTAAATCTTTAGCTCCTGTTGCCCAGTCCAGGGCTATATCAGGCACAAAATAAGTACTTTCAAATGTGCTGTTTTATCCAAAGAGAAATAAGGAAGGAAATAATCCTTCCCCCTTTTTCAATCTTTAAAGGAAGAAAAGATGATTTCTATTGGTAAAAAGACATAAGGATGCCAGACTGTTTTTTTTAAGTGTGCATTAAAGTTTAAGACACATGCATTATATTCCTCATATCAGAGCATTTTATGGTAAATTATCATGCCAAAAAAATCCAACACTTGTGTTTTAGGAAAGTGAATCCACTGACATTGTGAAAAGTAGATCAGTAAGTGCCATCCAATATTGTGACTGTTTAACAGATCCTAACTTTTTATATTTATTGTCCTTAAATGCTAGGAAATTTCCGTGGAGAGAACTAAACAATTCCCTCAAAAGCCTGGAGGGGATGAATGATTGAGCTGAGAGTCAAGTTCTGATCTATGTCAATCCAGACATGGTGGTTCTTCCAGCAAGTCCAGTCTCTCTGTGGGTCTTTTAAGCTGCAATCCAAGGAGGCACTAAAGCACACATCAGTGTGATGTGCCTCAGGCCCTCTTCTGCCAGCCCTGTACTTATGGGTGGCATTAACCCCAGCCCCTTCCCCAGTGTAATCAGGGGACAGGAGTCCAAGCCTTGTTATGACTGTTTTGTGATCAGGTAGTGATTGCCTGCCTCACTATGGTATCACCTGGTGATTCACCACCACCTTGAGGGCTGGGGTTGTGTTTGACCCGCCCTTGCTTGCCCATACAAAATACCCAGTACTTAAGGGACTGAATCTTCAGGATCGGGATAAAGTTTAATACCACTGTGGCAGTGGGATTGGAAAGGAAGTGTGGCTTCAAATGGCAATGTCAGAAAGAAGCTATAGAATTTATCAACTACAAGTAACAAATAGAGATGGGAAATATATTTTTTTTATTCTAAGGTGCTATGTCCAGGAAAAATAATGAGAGGAGAGGTGGTTAGGGTGGGAGTGGGATCAAGGGATGATGGTCACGGGCATGACAAACTTGGAGTACTACAGAAACAGCCACTGGAGTTGTTCAGAGACAGTTTCAGGGTGCATGACTGACACTTGGGAGAGAAGTTTACTGGAGATGTAGACATGAGAAGCTGTCCTGCCCATCCTCCTAGCAGGGCCTGAATAGCCCAGAACCTGACTACTTTCCCTTCCTCTAACAGTGCCACCCTGGTCCAAGCCACCATTGCTCTATTCTCTGACTATTGCAGATGACTCCTAACTGGTTTGGCCGTTTCTGATTTGAAACCACCCCTTTCATCCCATCTTTTCCCAGAGCAGGCAGCATGATCTTTCTAATCACCATTCAGATGTCTCTCTAGATGCAACTCTGGCCCTGCCTCCCTTCTCACTCAGAGTAAAACCAAAGCCTTCACTAAGGCTGTAATGGCCCCACTTGCTGGGGACCAGTCCCACCTCTGAACCGTCCTCATCTTCTACTGCTCTCTTCCTGCCCACTCAGTTCCAGGAATACCAGCCTCCCAACTGTACCCCACATCTGCAGCCTCACCCTGCCCCAGGGCCTTTGCCATCACTGTGTCCTCTGTCAAGAATGCACTCCCTCTCCACTTCTCCCTTTGTTAGGGCAACACTTGACACCATTTTCTCCTTGAGGCCTTCTTCAATGCCAGTCTTTAAAATGACAGTGACCCCAACCCTCTCTGAGTCTCTTTGCCCTGAATTGTCTTTCGCCCCGCCCCTTAACACCACCTGACATCCTACTTTTTTTTTTAATTGTGCAGAGTCCACCTTCTGCCAATAGAAACTCCATGAAGATAGGAGTATATGTGTGTCTGTGTGTGTCTGTGTGTTTCAGCAAGCATTAAGAACAGAGCCTGGCACATAGTGGGCAGTTAGTAAATACTTCTGGAATGAATGTTGACTTATTTAACCTATGCAGACTAATATCCACAGCTGTGAGATTGCCAATGGCAAAAATGCAAAGAGAGGAAAAGCAGACCATGGACCCACCTTGGACAGATAAAAACTTGCTGAGTGTTTTACCCAGGGTCACATGGCTAAATTCATCCTCTGAGTCTTCAGCCAGTGTTTGGCCAAGACAGAACAGCCTCATCTGTCAGAAACTGGGAGCACAAGAATGGTGGCAGAGGCAAGAGAGAGTATCCTTAACAACCAATGGACATGTGTCAGGTTCTTGATGCCCTGGGGTAGGCGGAAACCACTATTTTTTTCAGCCTGTAGCAATGGGCCTGGTAATTTTGCTTGCAGAAGCTGAACTGGAGATCATTATTTTATCACCATTGTAACCCTGTTGTATTTCCTAGGGAAACAAAGGCTACTTTAAAATGAGGCAGGGATCAAACTAATCCCCCAATGTGAATCGTCACCAGAACACCAGTTAATTTATTGGAACACACTAATAACCTCCTCAGTTACATCCAGGCAACACAAAACCTCAGTATACTTTCTCCAGCAATTTCTGCTGCCATCAGACCAGAGGTTAGTATCGCCTGATGTTGCAGTGACTATCCTGTTTCACCTGGCTTTTCCCCTAAGACTCTTCTGGTTATATGCCTGGAAATTTGACTGCACAGTCAAGGTGGCCATGTGCCTTGAGTCATGAAATGTGGCCCATTGTCTTCTATCCAAACCCACAAGAGTATTTCACAAGACATCAGTCCACCATTGAGTCCCTGGAAAACTGGTTCATTGAAAGAGAGATTTGTGGTTAATTGCCTGTGGCACTCCAAGCACAGCTGTCAGACACAATGTTCAGCCAACCAGCGAGATTCCACTACAAATATCTACTGATTGGCTCTGCAGTGAGGCAGTAAATTGGAAAGCCATAGAGGACAGCCAGATCAGTGGAAAATAATTGCCCACTCCTCAGTGAATCTAGACATGAGAAGACCTCCCAAGAGCTTATTAGGAACATGACTAAATCCTTGTGATCTTCAACAGCATCTTCACGTCTTGACCTTCTTGTCTAAGAGGACCTTGGAAGATCCTCATCATCTTCGCCACCATCATCAGCAACCCCAGAAACAGAAAGTGCTCATTAAGCTCCCATTGTCTGGGTAATGCTGTTCTGGCTGCTAACCAAGGACACTGTCCAGTGGCCCCAGCCATTAGATGTCCACTTCCTAAGTTACAATCATTGGCGAAGGCTGAAGCTGCCCTTCGTAGAGACCAGCATCCATCTGGCTGGTGTATTTCGTTTCAGTTGTTGTTTTAACCTTTTCAGTATCATGATTCATGCATGTGTCAGACACCGGCTACTTTGGATCCTCTAACTAGGAAGAATAATAAGCACTGTATTTGAATAGTATTTTTCTGAGTATAAATCAATTTATCCTTCACAGGCCTTTGAACCCCGGGACGCTATTATTTTTTCCAGTTAGCAAATGATACAACGGAATCTCAGAGACATTATGTGACTTACTGATTTCCTAATCTCGGGTATGTGATAGAGACCACAGTGGATGACTCTGATCTCAAAGAGCCTGAAGCTTTCCAGTGGTTGGGAAAGAAACAGAACAACACATCACGTTGTTCTCTGTCCCCCTTGAGCTCTTGAAAGCATACTGGGAACACTGTTGCATGTGCAGGTGTGCGTGTATGTAAAGGAGAATGGCAGAGAAAGAGACAGAAAGAACATAAGTCCACATTTGTGCTGCTTCAAAAAGGAGGTTGAACCTGGAGAAACCACAAAAGCTCTACACTCAAGACCAAAGAAAATGCCCATCAAAAGATTCCTGTTTAAGGAGTCCATGGGACCCAGACTGAACGGAAAAGTCAAATAACCAGAGGAGCCATGAGAATCAGAGCAGAATCCAGATCTGTAGGGGAAAGAAGGTTGGATTAGGAAAAGAAACCACTACAGGACGGTTTTAGGCCTCCGTTCTGGAAGGAGAGCAAAACAAAACCAAGGCACACCTGGGAACAGCTGCCCTGGGCCAGTCAGGCTGTGAAGGCAGCTCCCTGAGTTCCGCAGGCAGCTCAGAGCTGGCCCAGCTGCCTCGTCCTTCACGCCTGATGAAGATCTCTGTGTTCCTCTGCCTGCACAGGCTACCTCTGTCCACCTTTACCTCATCCTCTGCCCAGGTTCTATTTCCCATCTAGCCTCAAGCTCAAGTTTACTTCCTCAGAGAAACCTCCCTGGGCGTCCTTTGTAGGACTCGCAGGCCTCTGCTTGCTTCCCTGGCTTTTCCACTAGAAGCGCTGTTGGAGCAGAGGTCCTGAATCTGGCGTCTCGGGCTGTGCCTCCAGCTCCTAGGAGAGTACCTAGTACAAAGAAAGGGCTCATAAAGGTTTTTTGTTTGTTTGTTTGTTTGTTTTTCTGAATTGAATGAAGATTTGGCATTCATTTGGGTAGGATGCCAGCATCAGAAATGCTGTTTCAGAAGAGACAATGGGAAAGGGTGGCAGTCTTTGCAAGTACCACTGCCCTTCAGAGACTCTTGCTTGCCGTGGTTGGCTTTCCACTGTCATCACTCTGGGGATTAATGTCAAGAATACAGGCCAGGGGCCGGCACTGTGCTGCAATGGGTGCTGGTTTGAGTCCCAGCTGCTCCACTTCTGATCCAACTGCTGGTGGGCCTGGGAAAGCAGTGGAAGATGGCCCAAGTCCTTGGGTCCCTACACCCGTGTGGGAGACCCAGAAGAAGTTCCTGGCTCCTGGCTTCAGTTCCACTCGGCTCTGGCCATTGGAGCCATTTGGGGAGTGAACCAGTGGATGGAAGACCTCTCTCTCTGTCTCTACCTCTCTCTGTAACTCTATCTTTCAAATAAATAAAATAAATCTTAAAAAAAAAGAATACAGGAGGTTGGCTTTCTTTCAGAGGCTATTGAAGGATACCCCCCATGTTGCAGAAAGATCTCTTGCTCTATAATTAACCACCCCAAAACTCCCTGGCTAAAACAACAAAAATAAAATTATATTTTTATAAAGGGAACAAATTTCATGTATTTCATATTCATAGTTTAGATGTTTTCATATATGCAATTTGCATGTATGTAATTTAACATGATAATGATGTGCACTTATTTTCTTTTTTTAAAAATCTATTTTTAAAATTTTACTTAAGGTATATAAATTTTACTTAAGGTTCAGTGCTACGCAACTCTAAGAAATTTCACGTATTTCATATACACAGATGCAGGCACCTAGTGATACTTCCCACCGTACCCTCCCTGCTGACCACGAGGACACACACTTTCACACAATTCTGTGGATCAGGTATTGACCTACAACTCGGTTGGGCAATTCTGCTCCAGTTGGCATCAGATGGGCTGTCTTCAGATGGAGACAGCCTGAGCCAGACAGTACAAGAAGGCTTTATTCACCTGTCTGGGCCCTCAGTATCCATCCAAGAGGTCCCTCTCTTTCCACACACACTCACTCCTCCTACACAGGTCTCGTCTGGGCTTCTTTACATGGAGTCTGGCTTCCTATAGAGAAGAGAAAAGCTGCAGCTGGTCAAGTCATTTCTACCTTGTCTGCTGATTGAAGTAAGGTGCCAAGCCAGCACAGATTCTAGGGGAGAGGAACGAGAGACTCCACCCCGGATGGAGAGGCAGCATATTCAGACAGGGAGAGAAGGAAGTGATGGCTCCCCTATTTGGGGACCCCAGCACATCGTACCAAACCCTACAGAGCTACACAGCTCTAAGGAACTCTCTACAAGTGAACGACCACCTTGAAGGCCCTATCTGAGTAACTTGGTTTTGTTTTTGTCTATCTGCCTCTGTGAGTCCTGAAGGTAAATCAATCTGATACTCAAAGGCCAACATAGAAGCACAAACAAAGACAAAAGGCAGGTCTGCGTCAGGCACTGAAGCCCAAGTTCTTGTCTCTATCTTCTAGTTACCCTGGTCGGCTACACAGACTCCCTCGCCTTAAAGTGCTGCATTCAGATTCTTAAAAGAAAAAAGCAAGTCCCAAGTCACATTCAGACCAGCAATTGTATTCTGTGTCCTGATGGTTTTGCATTTCCGACCTCTCTACATGTTTCTGAGTGCCAGGTGATATCCACAGAGATCCAGCATCATTGTCACCCCAAATGTGAAGCCGATGAGTGGTCACAAAGGTGAAAGTGCAACACGGGTCTACACGTCTCTAATGCCGGCTCCTTGGTGCGTCACAGTAGCCAGTGCACTGCTGCCTGAGGAGGCCTTCAAACCGCAGTCAGAAAGGACTGCCTTTTCCACCAGCAGCGTCGAGCAGCTCGAGCAAGCCTCATCCGTATCATCACCTCTCTGGCAGTGTCCATCAGACAAGCCTCATCCGTATCATCACCTCTCTGGCAGTGTCCATCAGACCTTTCGGGGTATCCTGAAAGCTCCTAGATGCTGGGCTCTGGATCCATCCCTACTGGGCACTCAGCATGTGAGCTAGGGCCAGCTGCGCCTCTGCTTCCCCATGCGTAAAATGAAAACAGTATGGCTTGCCTTGTAGGACTGAGGCAAGAATCAAATGCGTAACAGAGGTAAATTGGTATTTCTTCCTATTATAAATCTCTCTCACATATACACACTCTTAGCCTATGACTCAGCTAGACCAACGTTATATAAGTGCTTGTTCTGTGCACCAGTCCCTGGTCTAAGCTCTTTATATATTAACTTATTTGTTTCCAACACCAACGCCAGAATGTGCTGTTATTATTCTCATTTTATAATGGGCCAAGGAGAAGTTATGCAGCCAGTCTATTGTGTCCTAGAAAATGATAGTGCATGAATCCATCTGGCCTGGTTTCAGAGCTCATGTTCCTAACCACTAAGTACCATCATCTCATCACTTTAGTCACCTTAATTGGTCCAGGCATAGGGGCATACATTAGTGATAATTACAACTGTTCTGTTTTGTTTTTGTCCACATCTACACGTGGACGGAGAAAGAATAGAGCCCATGCTTGCTCTCTTTCTTTCCCTCCTCTCTCTGTTGAAACTAGGTCAGCCTGGAGTTAGTGTTGACCATTTGCATTGACCACACGTTCAATTCTATCTACAGAGTGCAGACTGAAGATCTCACAGAGGCTGCACTGGTCAGGGAGGCTACTTATTGTAACAAACAATCCAAGTAAGTTTATATTTGGCTCTTGTAAAAATCTCTTTTTATTCCCAGTAGTGAGTTTTATTTTATTTTATTTTATTTATTTATATAAAGGAAACAGATTTCATGTATTTCATATACACAGTTTTAAATACATAATGATACTTCCCACTCTCCACCTCCTTCTCCTTTTCTTATTTTTAATTTTTGCAATAGCTTGCTTTCAATTTACTTTGTAATCACATGCTTAATCCTCTATTAAATAAAGAATTCAACAAGTAGTAAGTAAAGAGACCACTGTTCCTCGGGAGTATATACAAGGGCTATAAACCACAATTAAATCTCAGGATTTCAATTTCACTCATATACACTACATTTTTTGTACTCTATTAATTATAAAAATCAGAGAAAACATAATACTTATCTTTTGGGGACTGGCTTATTTCACTAAGCATAATGATCTCCAATTGCATCCATTTTGTTGGGAAAGACAGGACTTAACTCTTCTTTATGGCTGAGAAATATTCCATCTTGTGTGTGTGTGTGTGTATATATATATATATATATACCATATTTTCTTTATCCAGTTATCAGTTGATGTATACTTATATTGATTATCTTAGCAATTGTGAATTGAGTTGCTATAAACATGAGAGTACAGATACCTCTTTCATATGCTAATTTCATTTCCTTTGGGTTAATTCCCAACACTGGGATAGCTGGACAATTTTCAGATTTCTGAGGATTCTCCATATTATCTTTCATAACGGTTGTATTAATTTACATTCCCATCAACACACCAGTAATCCTGACTAAACAGCTTATCTCTAAATAACTCCATATCACATTTTTTATCTTTTTGATACCAAAAAATTTGGATGGGTTGGTGTTGGGGCATGCCACTTGGCATCTCTAGACTTAGTTCTGATGTGTGGTTGAATAAAAGATCAGTGTGGGTGAGATAATTCAAAACAGGACTCAGAGTTGCCCATTATGCCATCACAGGAGATATCTAAAGTAGCATCTCCTATGAAGGAGCAGCGTTAATGGCTGGGCATTTCCTTTCTTTACAACTTCTCTGCAGCTCTCTACTTGCTCCTACATTCAGGCAACCATCCTCCAGCCATGGATTGCTAATGGAAGCAGGTAGCAGGCTAGGTATATCTAAAGTAAAAACCTTGATAGATGATTCTGTGTCTCTAGAAACAAAGACACAAAAATGCTTTACCTACTTTCATTCCAACAAACAACGCTGACCCAGTTCCTGCTCTGTAAGATGGCGCTCTCCCATGACATTTCAAGAAGTTTTGGGAAAATGGAGTTAAAGGATAAGCAGAGTACCTGGAGGCAACCCCAAGCTCCAGTTCCTGACTCCAGCTTTCCATCAGTGCCGACTCTGAAGGCAGTGGTGATGTCTCAGCTGGCTGAGTTCCTGCCACCCATGAGGGAGACATGGATTGCATTCCCGGCTCTTGGCTCCTGAGCAGGCCCAGAACTGGCTCCTAATTTCAGACTTTGGAAAGCAGTGGTGATGATTCAAATAATTGAGTCCCTGCTGCCCATGTGGGAGTCCTGGATTGAGTTTCCAGCCCCTATCTATGGCCAGGCTCAGCCCAGCTATTGCAGACACTTAGGGAGTGAATCAGTGGATGGGAGCACTCTCTCTCTCTCTCTGCCTTTCAAAAATAATTTTTTTAAAAAAAGTATATTTTGGTGCAAAAATTTTTTAAATCACTGCGTACTTTTTCATAATATGTATTTGTTGCCACCCCCAATAACCTTTCCATGGGTTTATGATGGAAGCCCCTAGGATAAGCTTCTCAATGTCTCATCCTTCCACTACTGAATTGCAAAAGGTTCGCTCCCTCCTCACATTTGCCAAACTCAGAGCTTAACTCAGATAATACAAAAATTTTTATTCTGTCACCTCAGATTGATAGCATCCAGCATCGTTGATATCAAAGTGTTTGCCATGGAAAAATACAGAGTCTGAACTCTGACTTTTGGGCTTTCTCAAATACCAAACACTTCTGGGACAATTTCCTTCTTTTTTCTCCTCTGTTTCACATCTCTGAAGTGGACCAAGGGTTTTTTTTTTTTTTTCCCATGATTTAGTGCTGATTCATTTCATTGCTATTTCATGTTTTCCCCTTACTATTCTCTTTGAAAGCTTATCTGCCATCTCCTATAATTTTCTGAAGTTTAGACTTCCCCACTAGGTTTATTCAGTACAAGTGGCTCCAATATTTCATAAGTGCCTTATTTTATTAATTGCTGTGGAAGCACGGGATCAGGTTAGAAGTACTGACTGTATAAACAAAACTTCAGGCCCTATAAATATGTGATTCACTGTAGGTGATGAATTGTTTAAACAGGGCCGGCCTACGTTCCATTTTTCCCCCTTCCTTCTTTACCTTTAAAAAATCTTTTAATTCCATATTCTACAACCTTTTTAAAATGTTTAATTATTAGAAAAACAGAATGATAAAGAAAGGGAGACAGAGACAAATCTTCCATCCACCAGTCCACTCTACAAATGCCAGGAACAGTCTGGGCTGGGCCAGGCTGAAGTCAAGATCCCAAACTCTATCTGGGTCTTCCATGTGGGAGGCAGGGACTCAAATACTTGAGCCATCATCTGCTGCCTCAAAGCATGTGCCTTAACAAGAAGCCAGAACAGAAGTGGAGTAGCTGGGACTTGAACCAGGCATCCCAAGATGGGATACACACATCCCAGTGGCAGCTTAACCCACTGCACCACAGCACTCACTCCTCATTTATATGTATGAACGGGCTTTTTCCCAGTCTCAAAATAGTTCCTGACATGGAGTTCATGCATGATAAGTGCATTATAAGTTGATATTGTATCATCTGTCCATGGGGCAGATATTTTTGTTTTCATACACTCCTAGGCATAGAAAGCCATTCATTGTACACCATATCATCAACCCTTAAGAAAATTAATACTTTTTAATAAGAGAACTCAACCAATATGATTAAACAAATCATGCATTAGTAGGCACAATGTTAAGTACAAAAATCAGTCAAGTGCAATTCCATCATTCAAATAACTGTGTTTGTCAATAATATAGCAGATATCTTAGCCTGGGTGTTTCAGAAATAAGAGTCTGAAGCTGAAACTTACTATCATAAGGAATGCAGTGCCAGCCAGCAGTGAGAAGGAAGAGCCAATATGTGACCTGGGTTATCAAAGTGGCTGCTGCTAAATGTGGCTGATGGACAGTTCCACAGACTCATCCTCCTAGAAGCCTGCTAACATCTCAGAACAGTTAAGCCAGGGGAGGAGAGATCCACAGGCCCTCATGCCCCACTGGCCAAAGCTTCACTTTCCTTGTGGGTTGTGTGTGCATCCTTACCAGGCAGGGTTCACCATCATCACAAACTTAAGAAAATACAAGCATGAGAAGGCTCAGGAAAATGTTCATGACTGGAGAGCCCTTAGAGTCTAACTCAAAAGGAGAAGAGGAACTGTGGAAATTAAGTGGAGGTTAAAGGATAAGGGAAAGCAGGAGGGCACTGTCACAGGGAGGAAATGTTTAGCAACAGGAATGAGTCTTAGTAGGGCTCCCACACAAACAGACCTTGAGAAGCATATTTGAAAATAATAGTAATTTGGGAAGTGATCCTAAGATGTTCAGTAGAAGAGTCAAGACTCAAGAGAGAGGGGCCAGCGCTGTGGTGTAGTGGGTTAAGCCACCATCTGCAGTGCTGGCATCCCATATGGGTTCCGGTTCAAGCCCTGGATATTCCACTTCTGATCCATCTCTCTGCTATGGCCTGGAAAAGCAGTGGAAGATGCCCCAAGTCCTTGGGCCCTGTACCCACATTGGAAACCCAGAGGGGGCTCCTGGCTCCTGGCTTTGGATGGGCGCAGTTTGGGCCATTGTGGCCATCTGGGGAGTGAACCAGCAGATGAAAAGATGGAAGACCACTCTCTCTTTCTCTCTCTCTCTCTCTCTCTCTCTCTCTCTGCCTCTGTGTAACTCTGCATTTCAAATAAATAAATAAATCTTATTTAAAAAAAAAACTTGAAAGGGAAAGGAAGTCTATTTAATGCAGATCACATGAGCAGGTTGCCTTGTAGCTGACTGGTGCTCCATCCCACTCTAAGAGACTGCTCAGAGCATGCCAGAGAACGCACTCACTTGAGAGTGGGGAATTTAGAGTATTTATGTGTTTACCTCCATTATCATTGGTCGCAGACTACTTTCAGGGGTTTCAACTCTCTGGTATTCTGGTCTACCTTTTGTGTAGGACAACCATGTGCATAGCTAAAGAATTCCTCAGTAGAGTCATATCATTGAGTTACACAGTTGAGCAGGAATTAGGGCACACATAGAGCTGGAGAGCAAGTTCCTTTAGAGGTCTAACACATTGTATAAATAACTGACATGAGTGGGTAGAGGATTGGGCACACTGGGGTTCTCATAATAGTCCAAAAGTAGTAGCTACTAGTCATATCCAGCTGCACATACCTTGTATGGACGGGACCCTGTGTTGCTAGATCTCTCAATATTTTAGAGGAAGTTGGAAATCCAAATTTTGTATGTGTGAAATGCCTCAATGTTCCAAAATGAGCAACTAACAGCTAATTTAAGAAAAGGAGTCTGCTAAATGAACAAAATCTACAGATTGGAACTAGACAGATTGCAAGCTGGCTGCAACCACTAACGTGCTATAACAGTGGCACAGAGTAGGGAGCACTTAATAAGTCTGAACTGGGGCCATATTAAACACAAATTGGATTTCCAGCCTTAGAAATCTGTACTTACATTGGTTTGCAATGGAAGACCAGTAAGTACTCTTGATCAGTAAAGTTGAGTGATAAGAGCTGTTAGGAAAAGATTAATCTGGTGATGGAAGGGAGAATAGTAAGAAAGTATGGATGGAGTGGCTCATCATGATTAAGAAAGATGGAAGACAGGGAGGTAACTTAAGAGAATACAACTTTATTTTAGGGATGAGATCCTGATGATCCAGGTAGGATTTGGGTAGAAGTCTAAACAGGCAGGCCGGCACCACAGCTCAGTAGGCTAATCCTCTGCCTTGTGGCGCCGGCACCCTGGGTTCTAGTCCCAGTCGGGGCGCCAGATTCTGTTCTGGTTGCCCCTCTTCCAGGCCAGCTCTCTGCTGTGGCCAGGGAAGTGCAGTGGAGGATGGCCCAAGTACTTGGGCCCTGCACCCCATGGGAGACCAGGATAAATACCTGGCTCCTGCCATCGGATCAGCGTGGTGTGCCGGCCACAGCGCGACGGCCATGGCGGCCATTGGAAGGTGAACCAACGGCAAAGGAAGACCTTTCTCTCTGTCTCTCTCTCTCACTGTCCACTCTGCCTGTCAAAAAAAAAAAAAAAAGTCTAAACAGGCATCCAAAAGAAAGGAGGGATGAGGAGCACTGAAATGTAGATGTGTCAGTAAAATAAAACACTACACTCTTGATAAAGAAAAACATTCAAAGGGCTCAAGTCATCCTGAAAGTTTGAACTGAGTGATTAAAAAAACAAGTGAGGTGTTAAACATGAAACTGTTTTGGTGTTTTGTCCCCTATCCAACCACATGTATAGAAAGGTGGGCCTCATCCACTTGACCCCAAGCTCTCAAAGATGTACCGAAAGCCCATAGACGAGAGAGCTAGGAACCAGTTCACTAACGATGAGTGATGAGAACTGAACGAAGATGAGCAAAGTGAGGAAACGATCATGATGAGGCCGAGAGACACCTCATGAGACTCTGCCATTATACAGAGCCTGACTCTCTCGGTTTGTTGACAGAATCCCCAAAGCTCAGAAAAAGGAAACAGGGTCAGGGAAAGTTCTAGAGCAGCAATGAAGTATGTCCTCCAAAGTTGTCCTATCGGGGTTCTCAGACCCAGAACTCCAAAACAGAAACGGCCCCTCCACTCGCATTCAAGGAACATCACCCAGCCTTGGTTCACTTTTCTCTTCCTCATCTTCTCTCCCCACCCCAAATCAACTAGTACCTGATGCCTGCCTTGTTCTTTCACACTTTTGTGCTGGGCCACAGGATAAACTAACTGACACAAACACGGCTGATGCCCCAATTCACATCCTTTCAATCTCACCTCGTTAACCTGAAGCTGGGATGAGAAGTCCTGAGCATTGTGTCCACATTAAACTCCCCTATCCTTCTGTCTTTTGCCTGGGCCTTTCTCTGACATAGGAACTTGTTCAGCCCATACACCTGGCATTCTGGAAAGTTCAGGGATTAAATAACCCCCGGGGACAAAGCTCAACCAACGAGGAAGGGCTGTCAGAATATAAGTAACCATGGGGTCGGTGTCATGGCTCACTTGGTTAATCCTCCACCTGCAGCGCTGGCATCCCATGTGGGTGCTGGGTTCTAGTCCCCGTTGCTCCTCTTCCAGTCCAACTCTCTGCTGTGGCCCAGGAGGGCAGTGGAGGATGGCCCAAGTGCTTGGGTCCCTGCACCTGCATGGGAGACCTGGAAGAAGCACCTGGCTCCTGGCTTCAGATCGGCGCAGCTCTGGCCATAGCGGCCATCTGGGGGGTGAACCAACGGAAGGAAGACCTTTCTCTCTGTCTCTCTCCCTCACTGTCTAACTCTATCTGTCAAATAATAATAATAATAATAAAGAATACAAGTAACCAGTTTTCAAAGGAACAGACCCGATGTGCATTTCTCTTGTTTCCTTAGAAGATATTCAGCAGGAAGGAGGTCCGGTTGCCAACAGCAGTAACTCTCTTTAACAACATCTTAACAGCTTTTCTCCTTTCACTGACTTCCTTCTCTCCTTCCTCCACCTTCTGTGAATCATTTCCCAAATAAACTACCAACATTAGAGCACTTGTCCAAGGGCCTGCCTTTGGGGAAACTCAAAAAAGATAGGTCCTATTCTATCTGTCAGCAGGCCATTATGCTACTGCATTTCCCTTTCAGGTTAGACCTGAGTGCTTCCAGAGGCCCTTTGTGTGGGGAGGGGATCCTTTAATAGCCAGAAGGGACAACACAGTTGGTGATCTGAGACACAATTTTAGACCAATAGAGGAGATACTTTGTGATATATAACACTATAAATAACCCTTAAACACACCACCTATGCCCATACCTGTGAGTTTTTGCTCTGTGTGAAGACTGGAAAAGACTATCACAATGGAACAAATTGAAATTGAGTTTCCATGCCTGGACAGCTGCTTTGTTCATTAGCAGAAACACAAACCTCTTTTTCTCCATGGAGATCAATTTGAACTTCAAATGATGAATGCGGTAAAGGCTGAGGAAAGCCAAAATCGGCACTACTGGGTACATCCATTGATTGATGACCTGCTGTGAGCCAAATTAGTTAAGCAGCATTCAAAATGTGTCTATGAGCCTTGTAATTGAATTTAAGATGGAAAACTTTTAAAAGCCAAAACCATTTTATAGTTTTGATTGCTCACATATAAAGAAATGTCAAATTTAATGTGCAGATAAACCACATTTATATTTAAAGTACATTATTTCCAAAGTAGGGAGAATGGTAGAAAAATGGTCAGAATACTGGCAAGTACATAATTTCTATTTGTATATATGTGTTTTCTTACATTTTCCAGCAGGTCTTCATCTTATAGATTTCTTATAATCCATCAATCCTTTAATATTTTTTGTTGTAGTTATTTATTGAGTAGCTATCATATAAAAGACACAATGCCAGGCACACAGAGAACACAGGGATGAATTGTGTAGAATTCTGGCCCTGTCGGAGCCCATGATCAAATAGGACAGTGAGCTAATAATATAAAGACTTTTATTTTAATTCAAATGGATTAGAAACCTGACTCAACATCAAGTTGTATTAATAATTCCAGGATACAAACATTCAGGGAGTACAGACAAAGCAGAGAAGGTTTAGGACATTGCGTGTGCCTCCCCAGGTCCTTCTTCCCACACTAGACACCTGCTTTTTTTTTTTTTTTTTTTTTTTTTTTTTTTTTTTTTTGACAGGCAGAGTTAGACAGTGAGAGAGAGAGAGACAGAGAGGAAGGTCTTCCTTCTGTTGGTTCACCCTCCAAATGGCTGCTATGGCCGGTGCGCTGCATCGATCCAAAGCCAGGAGCCAGGTGTTTCCTCCTGGTCTCCCATGGGGTGCAGGTCCCAAGCACTTGGGCCATCCTCCACTGCCTTCCTGGGCCACAACAGAGAGCTGGACTGGAAGAGGAGCAACTGGGACAGAATCCGGCGCCCCAACCAGGACTAGAAGCTGGGGTGCCGGCACCTCAGGCGGAGCATTAGCCTAGTGAACTGCGGCGCCGGCCTAGACACCTGCTTTTTGCCATATTAAGAAGAAGCCTGCAAGTGAGAGCCACAAGTCACCTGATAGCAGAAAACATAAAAGTTAGGGCATATCACCACTTCCCAGAACATTCTCCAGGCAACCAAGCTTCACTAATCACAGATCCTAGGTGTGTTTCCCTAAACAAACTGAAGATTTTCTGTTAAGAGCCATCCACAGAAAAGTACTCTCCTCCTAGGAAACATCACAGGTCTGCTTCCAGGTCCAGGTATCACGTGACATGGAAATTCAACCCACTTATCTGCCTTCTTTTCTTTCCCTTGGGAACATCCCCCAAGAATGGGGTGAGAAATAGATCATAGGCCAGCTGCTTCAACTCCTTCTCACCAGGGAGACTGGACATACACCAAAACATACAGAAGACGAGGCAGAAATCAGTAATGAGGTCAGGAGTGGCCCATATAGAATTCAGGACGTGGTAGAGCATGGGAAATGCTACCAGTGTACAAGCTCACTATGCACTTTTAGAATTCTATCTGTGACTGGCACTTCTGGGGAAGCCCTAGAGACCAGTTGTGTCTGTTATTTAAAGATCTGAAACAACCACACGTAGATATGAAAGTCTAGAGTGTTCAATGACAAGAGATAGGGTGAGTAGTTATGAGGGTAGGAGATATGGCTTGAAAAGCAGTGGCCATTACTGTGACATTCCTGGAGTAAAATCTTAAGAGGCTTCCTCTTCTCTGTTGATCCTCTGTACCTCACTATCTCCCCCTCCCTATTTTATTTCTCCCTTCTCCTTCTCCTTCCTCTTTCAATAGAGGTCTTGAGATACACATGAATAAATATATTTTATAGCATGTGTTATAAACACCTCTTTGTAATCTATAGTTGTATATT
Organism: Oryctolagus cuniculus; assembly: GCF_051225735.1. NCBI lineage: Eukaryota > Metazoa > Chordata > Mammalia > Lagomorpha > Leporidae > Oryctolagus > Oryctolagus cuniculus. The sequence goes on from NC_142880.1 coordinate 75,485,599, forward strand.
ATTCCCATAAAATATGTTATAAGTTTTATATGTATACACACACACACACACACACACATATATATATATAGTATTTTGTGTGTATGCATGTGTGTGCATGTAACAGTTGACACTGATTTGAACAAATACTGATTGAGTGCCCCCATGTGATACCAGGCACTATTCTGTGAGTGTTTGTGATGTAACCATGCACAAAATAAACAGAAATCCTTTCTATTTTTGAGATTACATTCTATCATGAAGCTATAAACAATGACCAATACATGGGATGAATGAATAAACATTTGGTTGGTTGACAGTGATGTTCTAGGAAAAGTGGGGAGAGAACGGATGGTGAAGGGAGGAGGTTGAATTTTGGAATACACATCTTGTGTTCAGAGGAGAACATGTAAGGGGAGAAGACAGATGACAGAACTTCACAGGCCATGTGAAAGACTTTGGCTTTTATTCAGAGAGAAAAGAGAAGCCATCGGAAGGCTTGGGGCAGAGTCATGTCATAGTCTGACTTACACCTGATATACTGGGAAAAGCAGCAGGGACACCAGATAGAACACATTTACAATAATCCAGACAGAAGAGAGTGGCTCAGGTCAGGCAGGGGTGGTGAAAAGTGATCAGATTACAGATAAATTTCAAATGTGGACCCAATAGGATTTCCTGCTACATTAGCTATAATATTTTAGGAAGAAAGAAGTCAAGGATACCACCTAAACTTTGGGTCTGAGGAGCTGGAGAATGGAACTACGCTTCCCCAAGATGGGCAAGAACAGGAGTGGAGCAGCTGTGGAGCGCTCACAGGTTGCGGACTGTTGACTCTCAGTCCCCCACTTGCCCTTCTCTATCCTTCTCTCTCTACTTCTTGGAGTAAGGGCCTGAAAACTACTTCTCAGGCTCCCTGGCCATGCGGCTTCCTATTAGGAAGTAATAGTCGTAGATCAGAAGGTGAAAGAGTCCTCCAGCTTCTATACCTATTGTGGCTGCCAGCAATTACTAACATGAGAGTGAGCAAGGGTGATCCTAGAAGCCAGTACCCCAAGCAGATTTCTGGCAGCTTCCACAGTGACCCAGCAGATCCAGATCAGACACAACAGTACCTCCGATAATTCAGACTTGAGAGCGCCTGACCCCTGGGTGTCATGCCCTTTTTATTCCCTTCAGACACCTCCACTTCTTTGTACTTCCAGATCATCTATCACCTAAGATATTTCCTTGTATTGGAATGCATGGTGCTGCTCTTGTTTTCCTCACTGGGCCTTCTCAGCACAGTGGTTGAAGATCAGGAATTCAGTTTGGAATATGCGAATTTTGAGAAGTCTATTAGAAATCCAAGAGATGCTGTCATGTATGCATTTGGATGTAGGAGTCCACAGAGATGACATTATCATATTTTCTTGGGAAAGGAGTCTGGACTGGAATATACTTTTGTTGCATGTAGAATATATTTAAAGTTGGCTGGTGCCACGGCTCACTAGGCTAATCCTCTGCCTGCAGCGCCGGCATAATGAGTTCTAGTCCTGGTCGGGGCGCTGGATTCTGTCCTGGTTGCTCCTCTTCCAGTCCAGCTCTTTGCTGTGGCCCAGGAAGGCAGTAGAGGATGGCCCAAGTGCTTGGGTCCCTGCACCCGCATGGGAGACCAGGAGGAAGCACCTGGCTCCTGGCTTTGGATCAGCACAGTGCGCCAGCCACAGCGGCCATCTGGGGGGTGAACCAACGGAAGGAAGACCTTTCTCTCTGCCTCTCACTGTGTAACTCTGCCTGTCAAAAGAAAAAAAAAAGAATATACTTAAAGTCATGAGACAGGATGAAATGAGCAAAGGAGTATGTGTGGAGCAAAAGACTTAGTCTAAGGATTAAGTCATGGGCACTTCAAACATTAAGAGAGGAGGAGAGGAGAGGCATTCAGACTAGTGGCTGAGATTCCCAGATCCCAAAGCAAAGTACCTGAGTTCGATTCCCAGCTCTGTCTCTTGACTCCAGCTTCCCAGCAATGCAGATTCTGAGGTAGCAGTGATGGATCAAGTAATTGCATTACTGCCAACCACATGGGAGATCAGATTGAGTTACTGGCTCCTGGCTCCAGCTCCTGCCCAGTGCTGGTCCAGCCCAGTTGGTGAGGCCATTTAGGGAACTAATTAGTAAATGTGAGGGCTCTCTTTCTCTTTCTCTTTGTCTCTGTCTCTCTACTTGTCAAGTAAATTAAAAAAAAAAACTTTTAAAGAGAGAGAAGGAGACAAGGAGAATCCAACAAAGGAGCCAAAAATGGAACAAATAAAAATGTGATAGGAGCAAACCACAGAAGTACGTTGGAAAGTCTGCTTCTTTATTTAATCTGGGTTTGGGGTTTTTTATTTTGTTTTGTTTTCTGTATTTGAACATTGGGTGGAAAAAGTATACGTACTCCTATACAATGAAAGATTCCATACTCTTCCAGGACCAGGGAATCCAGGCTGGGAACCCTCACCAAAATGGACCCAATGAAAAGCATATATGTCATCTATATTCTGTATCTACCATGAATTTTTTAAATCTCCTTTTCCCATTTTATTCAGCATCATCTTGAAGTTTTTTTTTTTCAGTTAAATAAAGACAGGAAAAGGAAATACAAGGGCCATAGATTACAAAGGAGAAAGAAACAAGATATTCACTATTAGCCAAAAACATTATTGTGTATGAACTTATTGAAAAATACTGCTAGATATAGTAAGTGAGTTCAGTGGTTACACAAGTTCAAAATTGATTTATTGACTTAGAAAAATTCATTTGGTGTCTCTTTACTCAGTTTCCCTCAGACATAAACCAAAGACAGTTTTGATGCTGTATACCTAGAATGAGTGCTGTGAAATTTTATAAAATGATCATTTTTAAGGCAAACATAATTAAAAAGAATTTTGGGGCTGGCATTGTAGCACAGCAGTTAAGCTGCCTGTAATGCTGGCATCCCATATGGGCACTGGTTCAAGTCCCAGGTGCTCCACTTCTGATCCAGCTCTCTGCTAATGTGCTTAGGAAAGTGGCAGAAAATGGCCCAAGGACTTGGGCCACTGCCAGCCATGTCGGAGATCCAGATGAGGCTCCTAGCTCCTGGTTGTGGCCTGGCCCAGCCCAAGCTTTTAGTGGCCATATGGGGAGTGAACCAGTAAATAGAAGATTCTTTGTCTCTGTTTCTGTCTCACTCTCTCTCTCTCTCTCTGTAACTCTGCCTTTCAAATAAAAAAAATAAATCTTTAAAAAAAACTTTGTGAACCAAGACTTGTTACTTATAAACTGAGGTAGCCATTTATTAACTCTAAAGTACTTAGGAGTGAAACAATCTCTATATTCAACCCCTAGCATTATCATTTACCATGTAATGACCTAATTAAAGTTATTAACCTTCTTGAATCTCATTTTTACCTATATATGCAAATAATAATAATGACACCAGAGTGTCACATGAGAACAATCATATTTTGTAAGGTATCTGAAATATAGCAAATAACAAATAAGAAGTTAGTTCTATCCTCCCACTCCAAGTTCTTAGAAATCTAGTAGTAAAATGATCCTGTTTTAACATCAAATGACTTCTAACAACACAGGTGATGAAAAGCCTGAAATATTTTTAATGAGATAAGTCTGTGTGCCACAAAATTGTGAACAGTGTTCTCAGGAAGTGAATACTCAAACAATCAGAACCTCCATTGTCTGTTAAACTCAACCCAGGTCTTGCCAACCAAGGAAGATCAACTGTCAGACAAAGATATGGCACTGACCACTTGGCTTTTGTTTCCCCGTTTGAGTCTTTGTGACTTGATCCATCACATGTTGGGACATGTTGGGAATGATTGAGTAGATTCATGCCCACCCGTGCTCCTCCCTCTGGGTGTCTGCTCTCCTTCTAGGGCACTGCACGCATCCCATATGGGGATGCCTGGATTCATGTCCTGGTTCCACTTCTGATCCCAGCTTCCTGCTAATGCGCACCATGGGAGACAGCAAGTGATGGCTCAAGAATTTGAATCCCAGCCACCCATGAAGGACTGACAGATGGAGTTCCTAGCGCCTGGCTTCAGTATGGCACAGCCCTTCCAGTTTTTGAAGGCATTTGGGTAGTGAAGGAACAAATGGAATCTCTCTCTGCCTCTCCCTCTCTCTCTCTCCCTGCCTTTCAAATAAACCTAAAAGATGAACAAACAAAACATTTTGAAAAAGATGTCAAAGACCCAGATGTGTTCCATCTCGTGGTTCTGTCCTCAAGGGTCAAAGAGATGTGAACATTCAGAAAAGAAAACAGAAATCAAGTTCCTAGCAAACAGGCTTTCTTGGGTCAGACCTAGAAGTGACACTGATAACTTTCAATCACATTTCATTGACTAGAACTCCACGTCACAGCCGCACCTATTAGCTGGGAAGGCTGTAAAATGCAGTCAATCTTGTGACCAGGAAGAGGGGAACATGTCCTTCATGGACACCTGTAGGCTCTGACACAAGATCTGCACAGAAATATCAGTTGTTTTCCAGTTTACTCTTTTTTTTTTTTAAGATTTTATTTACTTAAAAGACAGAGTAGCAGAGAGGTAGAGACAGAGACACAGAGAGGTCTTCCACCCACTGGTTCTGTCCTCAAATAGCTGCAACAACCAGAGCTGAGCTGATCCAAAGCCAGGAACCAGGAGCTTTTCCTGGGTCTCCCACATGGGTGCAGGGGACCAAGGATTTGGGCTATCCTCCGCTGCTTTCCCAGGCACATTAGCAGAGAGCTGGATCAGAAGTGGAGCAGCCAGGACTTGAACTAGCACCCATATGGGATACCAGAACTGCAGGTCAGGGCTTTAACCCGCTGTGCCACAGTGCTGGCCCCCCAGTTTACTCTTGAGAAGAATTTGGGTATATTATATAAGAAAAGATCACAAAAAAGCTAAGAATTTTCAATTCTTAATGTGGTTTGGTGGGAGCGATCAGACGTTATCTCAGAACAAGATCTTTTGGCATGTCCTTTAGTCAAATTTCCTGTCCCTGGTCCCTGGGAATCAGGATTTTCCTAAAGAAACCACTCCTGCCTTTCTCATTATGGATCCTTGATTATTGTTACTACTGTTGCTGTTGATACCTAAAGAAATCAGCTTTATTCTTGGCAAAGTCAAAATGGGGATTTCACCAAAACTGTACATCAAACCCAAAGGTCAAAAGAAAAACAACCTCCTATTGTATATTGTTCTACTTAGTGATTTTGGAACAATTCAAGTGTCTTCTCCAACTGTCATTAACAATGATACAGAGGCCCAGAATCAGACTTTAAGGCATTCAGATCTGGCTAAAAAGCCCATGATAACATTTCAGATGTGGAAAGCCAAGACACTGTGACAAAAAATGACCTAAATGAAAGATCTCTGTGAGATCCCAGTGGAAAGAAGGGGCCATCAAAGAAGGAGGTACCTTTCTCTGGAGGGAGGAGCAAACTTCCACTTTGATTATGGCCCTGTCTTAATAATGACAGAGTTTGTGGACTCAAAAGGCTTCTATAGCCTTGGCAGCTCATGACAAGAGCCTCGGGTGATCACTGACGTCATACATAAGAGTGTCAATTGTTAAATCAACAACAGGAGTCACTGTGTACTTACTCCCCATGTAGAACCTCTGGTCTTAAATGTGTTGTACTATCAGAATTAAAGGTAAAACTAGTCTTCAAACAGTACTTTATACTTTGTGTGTCTGTGCAGGTACGAACTGTTGAAATCTTTACTTAGTACAGAGTTGATCTTCTGTATATAAAAATAATTAAAAATAAATCTTAAAGAATGTGATGGGAGAGGGAGTAGGAGGTGGGATGGTTTGAGGGTGGGAGGGTGGGTATTGGGGAAAGAACTGCTAAAATCCAAAAGCTGTACTTATGAAATTTATATTTATTAAATAAAAGCTTTCTATAAAAAAATTAAAAAGGCATATGATGGTGACTATAAAAAATGATACAGAGCCCAAAACAGTGTCCTAGCACCTAGGAGATCAGTTCTATATGGCTGCAATCATAAAGCCACATCCCCACCCTCAACTCTGGCTGGCTGAGTGCCCCTCCGAAAACTGTTAGGCATTCCAGCTGCTTTGTTGCAATGGGGCATTGAGGTGTCCACCACTTGGCCCACTTAGAGGCTTTGCAGCAAGGATCTTCCCTCCAACACTGTGTTTCCAGACTGACTAGCAAGTTGGGCTGCATGGGCAGGAAGGTTGCCTGAGGGAGGAAGAAAAAGCTTCTGCCTGTCCCTGAGCCTCACCAAAGAAGTAGCTGAACTTACGGTCTGCAGATGTGCAGAATGCCCAGGCTAGAGACAGCAGAGGTACTGCGTTGAGAGTTTCACAAGCCTCTCACGTCATCAGGGAGAAAACTGGGGCTCCAAAAGGGAAAGTGGCTTGTCCGAGATCACTCTAGCACCACAGTTAGCTGACGGTGTGACCCTGGGATCATACAGCCGAGACTCAACCTTTGGCTTCACCACCTTCTGGCTGTGTGACTTTAACCTCTGGGGACTTCAGATTTTCCACCTGTAAAATCTAAAATATGAAACTGATAGTGGCATCCTTTCCCCAAAGTTGCTTAAATGATTAAACAAGATCATTAGAATGTGAAATACTCAACCTGGTGCCTACAGACAATGAAGAGGCGCTTCTATTATTAAAATAAGTGACGGAGCCAGAATTAGAGCAGTCTACCTGCACCAAGTTCAAGTCTCTTTCTGCTATAATAATCATTCAAAACAGGTCCAGCTGAAATACATAAGCAGCCATCTTCCTCTCAGTGACTACGCAGGGTCAGGGAATGATGGGGTGTTTTCTGTGCATCACTGCCTTAATCCCCCACATGCCATCCCTGAGGGATACTGTATGCAACTCAATATTTCTTTTACACAAGTGTCAGTCTGTTGTAAGGGTTCCAGCTGGAAGAGCCATTCTCAGCTGCAGGGGAGAAATGAAGACAGAGAAGGCTTTGTTTTCCAGGTAGCAACTCCCAGGAAATGCACTCTGTTCAGAGACAAGAATCTAATGCAAAGCAAAAACCCAAAGAAGCCAGACTACACTTTTTGCTTCCCTGGCATTAGGAAGCTGTTCCTTTCACTTATATTCATCAAAGCCATCCTCCCAGAGCTTAAACAGCCAAGGGAATGAGAAAAGGATTTAGTCCCCTAACAATGAGGTTCCCAGCCCCAGCTGAGTACAAGACTCACCTGGCAGCTTTGGAAAACATCAGTGCACTGCCTCAGACTTATGAAGTCTGAATCACTGGGGTTGGAGCCCTGGCCTCATGTTTTGTTTGTTTTTTAAGATTTATTTATTAATAAATTGAAAGGCAGAGTTTACAGAGAAAGAGAGATCCTCCATCCACTGATTTACTCCCCAAATGGCCATAATGGCTGGAGTTGGTCCTGTCTGAAGCCAGGAGCCAGGACCTTCTTATGAGTCTCCCATGTGGGTGCACTTGAGCCATCCTCCGCTGCTTTCCCAGGCTCCGTAGCAAGGAGCTGGATTGGAAGTGGAACAGCCAGGTTGAGAATCGGCACCCATATGGGATGCCAGATCACAGGCAGCAGCTTTACCTGCTACACTGCAACAGCAGACCCGGCCTCATGGTCTTTTAAGTGCCCATAGATGATACTACTACGTAGCCTAGAATTCTAAAATTAAGGCTATAAAATTGACAAGTAATTTTATAGACCTGTACTGCCATTTAACACAAACAAGCATTTTGGATCTGTCTGAAATCTATGCATGTGAGCAGTTTTCTCAAATTTTGTGGAAAGTGAATATTATGAAAAAAACTGTGCATGGATTTCAAAATTTCTTCACACCAAAATAAACTTTTCTTTTAGTTGCACTTTCCACAAAGTTTTTTAATTTCCCTTGTATTGATTTCCTCCTGCTACTGTTAACAAATTGTCATAAATTTAGTGACTTCAAGCAACATACGTGGAGCAGGAGTTGTGGCTCAGCGAGTTAAGCTGAGGCCTAAGATGGCTGGTATCCCATTTGAGTGTGAGTCCTGGCTGCTCTGCCTCTGATCCAGCTTCCTGCTAATGGCCCGGGAAACCAGCCGAAGATGGCCCAAGTGCTAGGGCCCCTGCACACATGTGAGAGACCTAAAAGAAGCCCTTGGTTTTGAATTGGCCCAGCTCCTGCCATTGTGGCCATTTGGGGAGTGTACTAGCAGGTAGAAGACCTCTCTCTCTCTCTCTCTTTCTCTCTCTGCCTCTCTGTAACTCTGCCTTTCAAATAAATAAATAAATTTAAAAAAAAATCTTTTTTGGGGCCAGCAATGTGGCTCAGCGGGTTAACGCCCTGGCCTGAAGCACCGGCATCCCAAATGGGCGCTGGTTCTAGACCCGACTGCTCCACTTCCAATCCAGCTCTCTGCTATGGCCTGGGAAAGCAGTAGAAGATGGCCCAAGTCCTTGGGCCCCTGCACCCATGTGGGAGACCCAGAAGAAGTCCCTGACTCCTGGGTTCGGATTTGTGCATCTCCGGCCGTTGTGGTTATCTGGGGAGTGAACCATTGGATGGAACACCTCTCTATCTCTCTCTCTCTAACTCTGACTTTGAAAAAAAAAAAAAAAAACCTCTTTCAATTACATTGGACCCATAAGATAATCAGGGATAATCTTTCCAGCTGCAAGCCCTTAATTTAATCATGCTTGGAAAGTCCCTTTTGTCATGAAAGGTAACATGCACAGGTTCCAAGGATTAGGATATTTGCATTTTGAGGGTTCATTACCTGCTACAGGATCTGCACTGATCCAAAGCCAGGAGCCAGGAGCCTCTTCCTGGTCTCCCACGCGGGTGTAGGGGCCCAAGGACTTGGGCCATCTTCCACTGCTTTCCCGGGCCATAGCAGAGAGCTGGATCAGAAGTGGAGCAGCCAGATCAGAAGTGACGCCCATATGGGATGCTGGCACTCCACAAGGTGGCTTTATCTGCTAACGCATAGCACCAGCCCCAACAGGATCTTTTTTTTTTTTTTTTTTTTTTTTTTTTGACAGGCAGAGTGGACGGTGAGAGAGAGAGAGACAGAGAGAAAGGTCTTCCTTTTGCCGTTGGTTCACCCTCCAATGGCCGCTGCAGCCGGCGCACCGCGCTGATCCAAAGCCAGCAGACAGGTGCCTCCCCTGGTCTCCCATGTGGGTGCAGGGCCCAAGCACTTGGGCCATCCTCCACTGCACTCCCGGGCCACAGCAGAGAGCTGGACTGGAAGAGGAGCAACCGGGACAGAATCTGGCACTCCAACCGGGACTAGAACCTGGGGTGCCAGCGCCGAAGGCAGAGGATTAGCCTATTGAGCCACGGCACCGGCCAACAGGATCTTATAAGAACTAGCGAAATGGTGGTAGGAGCAATCCAAGTAAGATCACCTGCAGCCACATAACTGCTTACACCCTAATGGTGAGTTTCCACAGTTCTATCCTCCTCCCACTCAGAAAATAAAACAACAGATTTCAGGAAAGAAGTCTGCGTTGACCATGACCCCACTTCCCTTCTCCAAACGTCCCATCCCAGTCCCACCCCAACAGGGTCAGGTGTCTCTGCAGCCCACCTGACAAAGGCCTTAATGCTTTTCACAGTAACTAGACTCTAGGGAAAGTAGAAAGCCATGGTTTCCCACTTTTACACAAGAAAATCCTTTATAATAAATAAAGAGAAGAGAAAGACCCTAAATATGTTGAAGCACAACTACCTGTTTCTTTGCTTAGTGGAGACACGTGGGGGGCCAAAGGTACAAACTCCCAAGGGTGATACTGATTTGCCCTTTGTTGGAAACCTTTTTAAAGAAGAAAGGGAAATTTGTTCTTCTCATCCACTGGGAATAAAACTCTGTAAACAGACAGGTGTCATGACGCAGAACCATTTCAGATCTGCTCCAGGAAGAAGATCCCATTTTTGCCACCATTTCTCCTCACCCTAAAAAAGGGAGATTCTCTTCCTCGTGTTGCTTGTACTTGCAAGGGAGATACTTTGATAGATTACAAATTGTTTTCGGTAGCTGACCTAGACATAACATCACCACTTCCTGATTATATTGATATGTGTTTCTATTATTTGCTTATTTGCGCCTCCAGAAACAATTCTTTTTTGTTGTTTTACTGTAAACAGCATTGCAAGGTCTCTGTATTAAATCATAATTATTTACCCATGCAGTTCATGCACCTTTGTCCCCAGGGAATCTGGTGACGTGAATTTACAGGAACATCAGGGTATTTCTCACCACCAGTTTCCTGTTACTGATATGCTTTTGTTTAGTGGTGATCTTTTTTTTCTCTCCTCATTCAGTTTCTCAAGGGAAAAGTAAACAGGCACGTGACAATTATCACAGGCACGAGATCTCATCTGGGGAACTCACAAATGTGTTTTCAAGGGGATGGAGCCCCGTGGCAAGGACAAGCCCTGTGGAATTGTGTAGACAGACAATTGGTTATCATTCATTTGTTCACTGGGTTTTTCCACACGTCTCCCATAGCTGTCGCAGTGACCGTGCATTGTATTTTGTAGGAGAAATTCTGCTGTCTTAAAAAAGCTTATCTTAAAATAGAAAAAAAATGACAAAGGATTTATCAACAAGTCATAGTTGATTTTTCTGAGCTCCAAAATAAAGGAATCCAAGGGTTGATGTCTCCATGTGCCAAATAACTGTATCAATCAGGACTCTCGCGAGCCTACCAGTTCTTGCCAACTAAGGAAGAAAATTGTAGCCTCAGTTACTAAACTGGGACTTTACAAAATTTCAGAAGACATGAAATGTATCTAAGCTTTCAGTCTCTATCATTACTGAAATACACACTCATCGTGACTTTCTATATCTGCTCTTAACTGAAAAATAAAAACCCTTACACTGAAAAACACTCCAGGAAACCTCGCTGTGTTTACAAATCCTGTCTTCTACATCCGTGTGCTATACAATGTTAGCTGAAGACTGACATCAGCAAAGGACGTTCTAGAACCTTGGTGTCTAGGACAGTGGCCATTAACCATGTGTAGCTCTTTAAATTTAAATTAATTAACATTAGAGAACAGTAAAAATTCTGTTTCTTTGTCTTTCTTGTCACATTTCAAGTATTCCACAGACACCTGTCCTGTCCCCAGAGCCTATCAAAAGGGACAGCACAGGTTACTGGACATTCTCATCAGCACACCAAGCCCTGCATTGACAACAATGCTCTAAGATGCAGTTCAACATGCATTCAAAAGGCAATACCTTTCGAGATGAACATGTACAGTAGAAACTGCAGCTAAGCTTTTCTTGTGTTTGAAAACTTTTCACCTTTGTATTTCTTGCACAGAAACTGTCCCTCTTAAACCTAAGGTCTCCTCTCCTCATGTCTGGCCCCTTTGGTTTCTGTTCCTTTCAGAAACAAGTTCATGTAGATCTGGAAATCCTAAAAACTGAATCAAGAATGTAAAAAAGTTCTCTGAAGTCAGAGTGCCTCCTGCAGACAGAGTGCTCACTGTGAGCACTGTTTCATCTGCCTGTTTCATCTCCCTTCACCCTCCTTTAACACATCAAGCAAGAGCAAGGTTGGGTGGACAGCAGCATGTAAAGATGTGAGAAGTCAGTTGCTTAAAAATTCTCTTGATGATGCTTTCCTTTGTCATCAAACCTCTTCCTTCTAAAGTCTCTCAAATTTTATTAGCTTCCTCCCCACCCCCAGATCACCTCCAACCTAGTGGTTCCTTAAATGTGCTAAAGAAAGGACTGGGGAAAATTCTCCAGCTCGGCTTGTGTGTCCTGGATCTGCCACTTACCCAGAGCAAGCTACTTCACTTTTCTGAGCAGTAACTTCTCAGTCCTACAAATGTAAAACCTACTCCTCAAGGTCACTGTGAGGGCCAAGTGGAAAGACGGGTGTGACAAATGTTAGAAGTGGAGGAGCACGACACAAATGCAAGCGGCTAGCATCGCTCATGAACTGGCTCTACATTGTTGGTCACATGTGAAGCTCTGAGGGCCACAGCTTTTTTGAGTCACACAGCTCAAGAAATTGAATCACCAATCTTCTAAATATGTGGAAAGCCCAACGAGAAAACTGAACTTGTCAGTTCATCAACAACTCCTGGATGCTCTATCAGTGTTTTTCACCTTGTTTTACAGAGAAGGAAATAAAAACTTAACATCAAATTACTAGTTCAAGGCAACAGGCATTTAGCCTAGCAGTTAAAACTCTCATGTCCCACATCAGAGTAGCTGGGTTTGATTCCCAGTTCTGGCTCCTGACTCCAGATTCCTGCCAACACAGACCCTGGGAAGCAGTGGTGATGATCCAAGGACCTGGATACCTGCCACCCACGTGGAAGACCCAGATTGTGTTCCTGCATCTGACTTTGGCCCAGCCAACCCCGGTCACTGTAGAGTTATGTAGTAGATGGGAGCTCTCTCTCTCTCTCCCTCCCTCCTTCCTTCATTACCTCCCTCCCTCCCTCCCTCTCTAACTAAAAAGAAAATACTTATAGAAGCTACACAAGTCTTGAACAGTCAGGGCCACTGAATTTTGTACACTGAAGTTCCTCATTAGAAACCAGTGTAACTTCAGTTATCTAATCTGGGTATTGTTTCAAAACTCTACTCAGGAAGAAGCAATATACATGTAAACATAACAGAGTAAACAAAATCAAGAAAGAATGGTAGGAACACATTTATCCACAAGGAGTATTTATAATTAATAATAGAAATTTGTTCTGTTTGTCCTCTAAATCCTCACTAGAAGAGTCTGTGCTGAGCAAAGAGAAAAATAACTTTCTTCTATCCCTTTTGTTCCTTGTCACCTCTGACTTTGTTCCCATTAATGAAAGAATGATTTGTTTTCAAATTCATGAATGGAGCTCTTGCCAGGCTCCGTCAGCCAGGGAAGTTCTCACAGCTTCCAGAAGGCCTGTGCTGCTCTTCTCTACCCTTTGGACATTTACATGGTCTGGGTGATGTTTAAGCCCTAACACCTTCGCTGAGCCAAGGTCCCTACCGGATGGCTAATCAGGTCACTTCTCTGCAGTTTCTCTTGTCCATTGTAAAGTAGATCATTTGGAGCTAATCAGCCTTGCTATTCCTGTCTCTTCACCTACAAACTGCCTGTCTTGAAAGAGACACTGTGAAGGTGGCAAACACAGTCCCATTTAGAGGCCAGCAGTGTTTGGCACGTGGAAGATGTGCATTGCATGCAAGCTGACCTTCTCTCTCTGTACTTGCATAGTCAATTAGGTTTAATGTGCACTTACTGAATGTGCAAGACCCAGCTAGCTCTGAGAGAGCAGTGGTGATAATCAAAGTGGTCTCTACTTTTGAGCTGTTTACTCTCACGGAGGTTAACACAAGTAGCTATAAATTAAGGCAGAATGTGACAAGTATCTCAGAGAGCTACTCAGTGCTCACTGAGAGCACAGAGGGAGGAGAAAGTGCCTCAGGTTGGGGAGATGTCTGATAATTTCATGAGGGAGGTGCCATTTGCTCTCTCTCTCTTTTTTTTAAAGAATTTATTTATTTATTTATTTATTTATTTTAAAAGCAGAAAAGCAGAGTTACAGAGAGGCAGAGGCAAAGAGAGAGAGAGAGATAGAGAGAGAGAGAGGTCTTCCATTCACTGGTTCACTCCCCCAGATGGCTGAAATAGCTAGGGCTGGGTAAGACCGAAGCCAGGAGCCAGGAACTTCATCTGGTTCTCCCATGTGGGTGGCAAAGGCCCAAACATTTGTGCCATCTTCCACTGCTTTTCCCACACTGTTAGCAGGGAGCTGGATCTGAAGTGGAGCAGCTAGGACAAGAACCAGCACCCATATGGGATGCTGGCATTGCAGGCAGCAGCTTTACCTGCTGTGCCCCAATGCCAGCCTTGGCTCTATCATTTAATTAATTACTTAATTAATTTGTTCTTACTTGAGAAGCAGAAAGACACAGAGACCTTCAATCCACTGGGTCACTCCTCAAATGCCCACAACAAACAGGACTGGGCCAAGTTGGAATCAGGAGCCTGGAACTCAATCCAGGTGACTCATATGGGTATCAGGGAGCCAAGCACTTGAGTTGCCACCTGCTACCTCATGGGCTGCACATGAGCTGGAATCAGAAGCCAGCTGCACTTGAATCTATGCATTCTCATATGGGATTCAGGCATCCCACACAGCATCCTAACTGCCGTGTCAAATGCTTGCCCAGCTCTGTCATTTAAAAGATCAAAAGATACCCATGGTGAAGATGAGAAATAAGTGTCATCTAAGTGGATGAAACAGAAGGAGCAAAATCAGGTGAGGCCAAAGTGAAGGATTTTCGACAGAGGGTGGTCCTGTGGGGTTTGAAGAGAGCGATGCACAAGAGGAACTGTAAGAGGTCAGCCTGGAGGGGAGGGACGTGGGGCAAAATCAGAAAGACCTTGCATGCCATACAAAGACTTTAGACTTGTATTCAGGTCCAGGGTTTCTCAGCCTTTGCCCTCTTACGGCACACAGAAATAACCATGCTTATACAGCTCACTGGGGAACATGGATGTGATAGCTTTTAGCTGCAGCCAAGAGAATCAGTATCTCAGCATCTATAACTCGTTGTGGCACACCTGGATCCCATGGTACGCAGGGGTAAAGAGGTGGGATCTCTGCTCCGAGCAATGGGGGCAGCAGAGGAATTTTTGAACAGGGGTGTTACAGTACCAGAACGTCCCACCAAGTTGTCAACATTCCAAACCACAGGCACATATATCATTATGTCATGGCTGAAGTCCAGAAAGTGGTGGATGTCCGCAAGGGAAAAGATGTCATTATGCACTGGCCTTCTGTTTACCCTTCTATTTGCAAAGCTAATTGTTTAAATAAGGGTGCCTGATCTAATAATATATCTTAATACATAGGAGTACAGTTCATTTATATCCAGCGAGCTGATGGGAAATATAAGACTTATAAAATTACAACATGTTCCTGTCTGAGTGACCCAAATCAAGTCATCAACTTTCCAAAACATGAGAAGATTACAGGAGTAAAGTTGGTAACTGTTTTTCCTGACTGCAAACGTTGGCTTAGGTTCGGTTCTTTGGCTGTGACATATAGTCTCAATTTTGCTGACATATCTCTTCAGTGAAGCTCTAAATATGTACATGAAACTGAGAACGCTTTTTGTCCAGCCTGAAAGAAATACCCAAGCTTTGCTTTTCTAACCCTTTAGGTGCTGAGACTCCATACCTGGCCAAGCTGTGTGCATGTTATCCAGACATTCCTATGCGTAGTCTGTCATGTCACCCTTGCTTTATGTTACACTCCATCAGCACCTTACTGGAAAGCTTTGTCACACATAAATTTAATGAGTAAGAGAGAGAAAGCAGAGTTGACCTCAATATTAAAGCAGATAGTTGTATTTTATTTATGTCAAAGTTATATTGTTAGTGAAGATCATGAAAACTAAATTAAAGTATTTGAATACACAAAGATAAAAAGATGGATGATAATTTCTCTCTCTCTTTTATTTTGAGAGAAAGAAGAGTCAAATTCCAACTCTGTTGATGCTCATTTTCATTCTTTCATCTCAGAGGACAAATATATTTTCAAATGGGCTTAAACCATGAGAAAAAATAATTAAGTAGTTATATCAATAAAATACAAGACATCCTTGATAAAAATGTAAAGACATGCATGCATGTGTGTATGTGTATATATATATATATATAAATGTACATTATAGGGGCGGGCGCTGTGGTGCAGCGGGTTAACGCCCTGGCCTAAAACGCCTGCATCTCATATGGGTGCTGGTTGGAGTCCCAGCTGCTCCACTTCCAATCCAGTTCTCTGCTATGGCCTGGGAAAGCAGTAGAAGATGGCCCAAGTCCTTGGACCCCTGCACCCACATGGGAGACCTGGAAGAGGTTCCTGGCTCCTGGCTTCAGATTGGCCCAGCTCCAGCCATTGCACCCAATTGAGGAGTGAACCATCGGATGGAAGACCGCTCTCTCGTTCTCTCTCTTTTCTCTCTCTCTCTCTCTGCCTCTCCTCTCTCTGTGTAACTCTGACTTTCAAGTAAATAAATAAATATTAAAAAATAAATGTACTTTAATAAATATTAAAATAAATAAATAAATACTGGCATGCTAGAGGCAATTCCCAGTGGCTCCAGAAAACCAAGGTACATAAGTCCTTCAAACCAAGTCCAGTGAGATCAGCTTGGTGGCTTGAAGTTGTCCATGGTGGAATATTTATTCCAAGGAAATTATCAAACAACACAAATTAGGGCTTCCTCTACTGCCCCAAGAGAGCTGGCATATACTGAGTATTTCTCTATTCATATATACACATAAATATATACATACAAACATTTGTATATACATATATGTATTTTGAAGTTTAAGTAGAATGAATAAAGATGAAGGATACAAACAAAGAGCCTTCATTGCCAAGAAAACAGCATGAGCCCTGATACCGATCGTGGCAAAGTACATGCATACTCCAGGAACAGAGTCATGTGCTGTGACTGAGGGTGCAAAGTGTGTAAGGAAGAGAGTGGGAAATCAGCCTGGAAGGGTTTCTTGGGGACTGAATGGAAAGGATTTTCAAGCCTAGCAAAGAATTCTATAAGCATTGACAATCATCGAAGACTGTCATCATCAGCAGAAATAGCATAATCTGATGTGTGTTTTGTAAAAATGAGGAGTGAATGGGAGGACCACAGATTAGTGGTGACAAAACCAGTCCATGTCAGAAATGATGGAAGTTGAACCATGGTGAAAGGGGCGGGAGGTAAGAACAGCATGAAGTTGAGAGTGATTTTAGACTTAGAATCAACAAGGTTGAAGAGCTATTTTAATATGGAGAGAGAGAGAAATAGAGAAATCAGAAAAAAAGGAGATGGAGAATATGAGATGACTGGCTTGGAAAGAGACATTGGAAGATTGGCTCAGCTATCATTAATGACTAATGTATCCTGGGAATATTTAGAAGCCTTCTGTGTATCTCACCATTCTGAGTCTATTCTCAACTCTGTATCGGTGAAAACCAATGACACCTAAATCTATGCACATAAAGCTCTCCGGCAGGAGTTTATTCCTCAGTTGATAGTCTGGATGGACAATTAGGTGCTTCTATTATAGTCATGTTAGATGAATGAAGCAAAAAGTCAGAGGAACAGAAGATTTTGGGGAATTGGCAAGAGTTGTTTTGTCCTGTTTTTTAAATTGATGTACCATGAAATCCCAGATAAATAAGGCAGGAAGATCTGGAAAGGCTGGTCAGTTTGAGACTGCTCTCCCAATATGGCTCAAGAGCGTTGCTAGTATGAGCACTGGGCACATTGGACGGAGAGCAGGCTGTAGTCAGAGAAGAAAATGTCTAAATAAGTGACTTTTAAGGTAGATCAGTTATGAGTGTTTATGGTCTAAGATAGACTGGACAAACTGGGTAAAGAGAAGAGGGAGAAAGCATCACAGGTGATAAGGTGGTAGAGACAAGAGGCCCTGCTGTTGGATGACTGTGCACATGGCAATAAATAACTGCTTAACAGGGAGCCTGAGAACCAAGAGTCCGAGTCATCAGTGAATGAGGGAAAGAGAGAAAAACAGTAGCAAAGTTGAATGGCATGAATCCTGAAAGCACAGGGTGTTTGCACCATTATCCAAAGTGAAGAGGAATCCTCTAGATTGCCAAGCCTCAGAGGTGGCTAGAACCCATCAGTTTGCCAACCTGTAGAAGTCTAAAGCCACTTCCAGTCTTCTCTGATTTTGCAAGTGGCTTATGTGTTTATGGTCTCCTCTGCTTTTTGGGATACTGCTTCTGGTTGTACTGGATTCATCCAGACATAAAACAAACTCCTTGGTGGAGTTCGACCCAGTAAAACCTCATTTGCTTTAGGAGTTTGAGAGCAAGGAAGACTTTGCTAAAGGTTTTGGTTTTGTGTGAAGGTGATAAAGAGCACATTTAGGTTTCAGAAGCAATAAACAACTGCAAATTAAATTGTAGCTATCACAGGAAATGCCCCCCAGCTAACCCACCAGTGAGTAGTTGGAGTTGCATGCCCCTTCACCTGGAGCCAGCCTCTCTCCATCTGGCTCATTGTTTTCTCTCTTCTCTTTCCTCCAACTCCATTCTATCTAGGAAAAGGAATAATATTTTCATTGCTTAAACTTAGTAACATCTCCATTTCAAAAATGCTCACATCATGGTCTCTAACTGACCCAGGAACTTCCCGCCTTGAGGAAATTATGTAAGTAGGGGCTGTCCACATGAAGAACAGCACGTGGGAAGCAGCAGGCTTCACAGACAACCACAGAAGTAGCCCAGGATCACTGCGCTGAGATCAAACCACATCCTCCCTCTCCCCTACAGAAACAAATTTCTTTCCTTCTTCTTGCAGAGGAATTCCTCCCTCTCTTTCCTGAAGCCTGCTTCAGCAATTCCAGGATACAGGGATCCCATCTCCCTGCACTGATTGATTCCTCTGTAAGAGAAATTCTGGTGTCAGACAGATGTTATAGAGTAATGTTTTATTCTACACCATTACTGCCTTACCACTTACTAATGCATGTAAGGTTAATATCAAGGCTGATGAGACAGTGAATTCCCCCAGTGCAGGCAATTAAGTTATACTCAGAACATGCCAAGGACAAGAAAGAAGGCAAAGTATATCAGAAAGATCACAAGCCCCTTACAAGACTGTCAGTCATGCTGTCTGTTGAAGAGAAAGAGGCTCCAAACAGCATTTATCTGCCCAAGTTGCTATAATTTTTACCATGCCCACTGAATGAAACTAAGCTCACCACCTTTGTCCTAGTTAGTTTGGAAAGAGGCCAGAGTCTGTGCTGAATAAAAGCAAGTGTGAATGGCATAGGTTGGAAGGGAAGCTGTCCTCCTAGAAAGTGATGTGCACCAACTCTGCAATGGGAACCCTCCACATTGAATGATAGCACAATACCCAACAGTCTTTGCTTGTGCTGCTATAATGAAATACCTGAGACTGGGTAATTTTAAAAAGTTATTTGCTTACTTATTTTCATTTTATTTGAAAGGCAGAGAGACAGACACAGAGAGATCTTCCATCTGCTGGTTCACTTCACAAGTGTTCCAACACCTAGGGCTGGGCCAGGCCAAAGCCAGAAGCTGAGAACTCCAACTGGGTCTGCCAGGTGAGTGGCAGGAACTCAAGTATTCGGGTTACCATTTGCTGTCTCCCAGGATATGTATTAGTAGGACGCTGGAAGACAAGCAGATCCAGGACTCAAACCCAGACACTCTGATATGGCATTCAGGCAGCTCCAGCAGTGACTTAACCACTGCAGATTCGGTGATTGATAAAGAATCCGCATATATTTTTCATGGTGCCAGCAGGTTCAGTGTGTGGTGAGGGTTACTGCACCTACAGTTGTGCCCTGTTGCTTTATCTTCACATGGCATAAAGGGGAACATTGGGTCCCTACAGGATGGAGGGACAAAAAGGACAAGCACTGTGTCCTCATGTTACAGAAGAGATGGTTCCCATGAATCCTCTGTAGAGGTACTCTTCTCATCCATGGAGGGAGATCTCTCATAACAGAATCAGAAAGGCCTTACCTCTTAATATCATCACAGTAGGTCTTAGACTCCAACATAAAAAATTTGGAAAGACACATAGATTCAAAGTATAGCACCAATCAGATGCTTTCTTTGAGACATCAAGAGCAAGAATCAACCAAGAGAAAGTTCTAAAATGATTTTAAGTTCATTTTGATGATATCTAGCCACACTAATTGCTTTTCTTTCCATGTCCAGCCTGGATCCTCCATCCTTCTCCTAAACTGTTTACTTATGTTTGATTAAGATTAGGCTCTCATCATTAGGGGAAAAAAAAGGAAAACAGGATGTAGGTGATTGTGTTGGGTAGATAATGCAATGATCAAATCTATCACTGTAATTCTCTAACTCAGTTACCTTGCATCTGTAGTGTGGAGAGTTTGAATTATCATCTCTGACAACACAACATGAAGATCTACATGCAACACCTCATGTGCACCATCTCAAGTCTTCTCTACCCTCCCCATCTCAGCTACTGCAGAGGAAATTGGAGCTTTGACGAACTTTGTGACCCAGAACTCTTAGGGCTTCCCCTCACAGCCACACTATGAGCCTCTCAAATTATGCTATGGGGCTTTTCCATCACTGAGAAGTTGAATGCATATAGGAGCAAGCACAATCTGAGAATGTAGAGGTGTTCACCCCCTCAAGGGTCTCCCTTGACTAGTAGGGAGTGAAGCTAATGGATAAATGCTTTTCCTGTACTTCCGAGTGTGCTGTTCTGAGATACAGCTCATAAGGTTTCTATGAAGCCCAATGAATGGAGCACCAGTTGCCCCAAACTGCAGCCAATCTGATGAGACCTTCTAATGTTGCCTTTCCTGTTTTCCTGTTCTCTCCTCACTTTCCTGCTATTCCGTGGCACTACTTCTCACTTCTCAAAAAAATCCCCACATGTAAGAATTTATCTCAGATTCTGCTTTTGGCTGGGAGGCAGGGGTGGGGAGACACAGGCTACAACATAGATTGTAAGGGAAAACACTATACCCAGTATTTATTGCTCTTAGGATGAGAATTTTACCTTCCCTAACAGTAAGATTTAATATGCAAGCTGTTATCTTCAATGAATGGATGTATGGTCGTACACTGACTGGTCTCACAAACCAGTGTTCACTATTGCTGCCCACTGAGTCTGCAAAATCTAAGTCATTGGGAATAGTCCATTAAAAGCTGAATAATTCAGAGACAATTGGAATAAAGTGCATTTTTAAAGTGCATTTTTTGGGGCCAGCACTGTGGCATAGTGGGTAAAGCTGCCACCTGCAGTGCCAGCATCCCATACGGGCACCAGTTCAAGTCCTGGCTGCTCCACTACCGATCCAGCTCTCTGCAATGGCCCGGGAAAGCAGTAGAAGATGGCCCAAATCCTTGGGCCCCTGCACACATGTGGGAGGCCTGGAAGAGGCTCCTGGCTTCTGGCTTCGGATTGGCCCAGCTCCAGCCGTTGCAGCCAATTGGGGAGTGAACCAGCGGATGGAAGATTCCTCTCTCTCTCTCTCTCTCTCTCTCTCCTTCTCTTTCTGTGTAACTCTGACTTCAAATAAAAATAAATAAATCTTTAAAAAAAATTAAGTGCATTTTTGTTCCTGTATACATGAACAGCTCTGTGAACTGAAGAATATATTATTTTATATATAAAACTGTTAGTGTTGATTTAGAGACAGGGGATTACAGAATACTTTCATTTTCATAATACATATTTAAAATAATCCTAAAGTTTATGAATATGTGTGTGTTATTTTCCAAATTTGCCTAAGGTAGCTTTTTCTTATTCTTTTATTCTCAGTCTTTTTTATATCAATTTGTTTCAGGGTATGACCTTTGGAAGAAGGCAAATATGTTTTATTGTCATCCAATCTAACAACCTCTATTTTTTAAA
Source organism: Oryctolagus cuniculus (assembly GCF_051225735.1). Classification (NCBI taxonomy): domain Eukaryota; kingdom Metazoa; phylum Chordata; class Mammalia; order Lagomorpha; family Leporidae; genus Oryctolagus; species Oryctolagus cuniculus. Next base: position 75,506,990 of record NC_142880.1, read on the forward strand.
TGAAAGAAGGAATCCATTTACATTTGCATAATTACTGATATATTTGAATTTTTGTCTCACTATCATCTTTTTATAAATTTTATTCATAAATTCAATGGGAACTATAAACAATAAAAATTTGATAAATTTTATAAAAATGAACATGAATATGATCATCATTTTCTATTTTCTTCAATAAGTTACTCTTAAGTATGCAAGTTTTAAAAACTAATTTAATTATTCTTACTAAGACAAAAGTTATTCTATTCTTCTGAACAAATGAAAAATCTGAAGATAGTTTACACTTAAACATCTCCTACTGTAATATTGTTGTCAATTTTTAGTTTTATTTTTAAACACATCTGCATACACAAACATAAAATTAATGATCATGTTCATGGTCATTTTTATAAAATTTATCAAATTTTTAAAAATTAATCCCTATCAAAGCAATATACACAGCAGACTCATAGAATGGCAGATGTCCTAAACAGCACTCTGGCCTCAGAATCAGCCCTTAAGGCATGTGGATCCAGCTGAAAAGCCCATGAGAGTATTTCAGGCATGGAAAGCCAAGACACTCTGGAAAAAAAAAAAAAAACCTACATGAAAGATCTCCGAGAGTGAGATCCCAGTGGAAAGAACAGGTCATCAAAGAAGGAGGTACCTTTCTCTGAAGGGAGGAGAGAACTTCCACTCTGACTACGACCTTGCCTAAATATGATCAGAGTCGGTGAACTCAAAAGGCTTCCATAGCCTTGGCAACTCATGACAAGAGCCTAAGGTGATTACTGATGCCATAAACAAGAGTATCAATTTGTTAAGTCAACAACAGGAGTCACTGTGCACTTACTCCTCATGTAGGATCTCTGTCCTTAATATGTTGTACATTGTGATTTAATGCTATAACTAGTACTCAAACAGTATTTTTCGCTTTGTGTTTCTATGTGGGTGTAAACTGTTGAAATCTTTACTTAATATATGCTAAACTGATCTTCTGTATAGAAAGAGAATTGAAAATGAATCTTGATGTGAATGGAAGGGGAGACGGAGCGGGAGAGGGGAAGGTTGCAGGTGGGAGGGAAGTTATGGGGGGGGAAGCCATTGTAATCCAAAAGCTGTACTTTGGAAATTTATATTCATTAAATAAAAGTTAAAAAAAATTAATCCCTATCTTCCAAGCTGTGTCCTTTTTAAAAAAAGATTTATGTATTTATTTGAAAGTCAGAGTTACACAGAGAGAGGAGAGGTAGAGGCAGAGAGAGAGGTCTTCCAACCAATGGTTCACTCCCCAGATGGCTGCAACGGCCAGAGCTGTGCTGATCTGAAGCCAGGAGCCAGCAGCTTCTTCCTGGTCTCCCACGCAGGTGCAGGGCCCAAGGACTTGGGCCATCTTCTACTGCTTTCCCAGGCCATAGCAGAGAGCTGGACGGGAAGTGGAGCAGCCGGGACTAGAATCAGCACCCATATGGGATGCCAGTGCTTCGGGCCAGGGTGTTAACCCACTGTGCCACTGCGCTGGTCCCCCAAGCTGTGTCTTTAATTCCATACATTTTCTTTGGCTTTTCTTTTTGTTGAGGTAGATACAATAACTGTTTTTTCATTGAGTATCTATTCATGATAAACTTCTTTAGTCTTACATGTCTTAAAGTGTCATTATTTTCCCCTTGTTCTTGAATGATAGTTTATCTGGGTAGAAAAGTCTTGTCAATAGTCACTTTTTCTATACATTGATGATATCAGTCCAGTTTCTAGTGGCATCTATTGTTGCCAGTAAGAAAACAGCTTCCAGATCAGTAAATATTCCAGACCAATCAATTGCTATCCCCTTGACAGTAATCCCTCTTTTCACTCTGGAAACAACTTTTTTCTCTACATCCCTTAATGTTCTATAGTTTTGCTGTGACATAGCTAAATGTGGACTGACTTATTTTATTTTATCCTTCACATTTGCAACCTGCAAACTTATGTCCTTTCTTTTTTTTTTTAATTTTTTTTTTAACTTATGTCCTTTCTCAAGCCAGCTTTTAATTCTTCAATGGCTGATTTTCTAGAATCCTTCTTGATGCCTTTTTCTAGAATTATGATTAAGGAGAGGCTTAAAGCTTCCAATGTGAATCTTCTAGGCTCATTGATGTTTTCATTTGTCTCCCTATACTTTGCTATGGCTGAAAGTCTCATAACGACCTAATAAGTCATCATTCTATCTCTGTATCCAGTCCAAGGTTTATATCATTACTGAATATCTGATTTAATAATTATGTTATATATCCATCATTTCTTAACATACTTCCTATTTCTTTCCATTGTTTGTGTGCATATATGTATTTCTGTGTAAATATTTGAGACTGTATAGGGCTCTATAAAATTCATTTCATTCTTGGCAAATTTATGTTTCAATTATTGATGTTATTGAATGTGTTTCTTAGCATGCACTTTAGAATTCTGGTGTGTGGGTGTATTTTTGAGTAGAACATTTTTGAGATTCTGTTTTTATGTTTTGTTTTCTTTCTCTCACTTCCTTCTCTGTGCAACCTGCCCTGCTAGTGGTTTTGTAGTTGACCCCATCAGATGCCATTGCTCCTGCACAGAAACTGGTAGGTCAGGGATCTTGTTCAGGGTTGTACTCTGGAATGACCGCAAATCCAGACTGACAGCCAGAAGGGAGCTTGGTTCACAGAACTACATTGACAGGTTTTCCCTAGTTCCTACACTTTCTCAAACCACTGTCACTGGCAGAGTTTTCAATCCTCTTCTCATATGCAAAAGTGGACCTTATACTTTCATCTCAAGTGAGTCTGATCCCTATCCCATCTTGCCCAAATACTTTTTGTCCACATAATTCTTCAGAAGTCAAAATCTCTAGTTCCAACCCAGACGGCAGCAGGCTCATAAGCTTAGCCCTTGTCACTACTATTTCAGGAGGATTGTTCATGGAGATACTCGCTTTGTCTTTTTATCTGGCAATACCTTTCTTATTTTCTCAATAGATGTTTGTAACAGAAGAATTACATAAACATGAATTTACTAAACAATTTTGATAGGAGTCTTTTGCTACTTTTATATTCATTCAACAAAAAGAAAAAAATTGTTTTTTAATGAAAATATTCCTTTTAAATCTTAGCTGTATTAAGATAAGAAAAACTTTGAAATTTAATGTTTTCTGTTATATCTGGAGACATTTTTAAAATGTTGGTGGCAGTGTGGTTATACAGCAATTGTGGCTCTCGACTATTAAGTTATAAATATATTCTATTTAAAAAAGCAAACACCCTAACAAAATAAAAGCTATTTTTGTGAAGCACTCTTTATGGACTAAATAATAGGCTAAACATTGTAGGTGTAGAGTTAATGACTGGTTTGGAAAGCCGCAAAGACATATGCCAAGATTCTGTATTTAAACTGTAGGATAGGAAGTTCAAAATATGCCTAACTATGGGTCTTTGAGCCAAACTTTTTCTAATGCAATCATTCCTTTATCAAAACTCTATTTGAAAAAAAAAAGGAAAAGCACTCAAAAGTAATGTGAAAAGTCTATTTATCCTAATATTTTATTCTATTTTTACTTTTCTATTTTGCTTACTTTGCATTTTTGCAAAGAAAAACCTACTCTGAATCTACTAGAGTTTAGAGCTGATGGCACCTATTCCTTTTTTGATCAAGTTTATTCTTCTACATTCTTTGCTACGACTGGCTACACAATCCTTCTCAAATCGGGAGTCTCACTAAAGATTCTGTGTTTCTTTGTCCAGATACAATGAAATTTAACGTGGCCTGCAAAAAAAACAGACAGGAGTGTCGGGAGCAGGCACCTCTGCAGTCACAAAGCATCCCCAGCGGATGTCCATGCAGCACTCGTGAACGCCAGGCCCCTGCCCCGAGCACATCTCCTGGCAGGCTTGCTCCTCAGTGGTTCTGCTGCTCAGGGCCACACGTCCGGAGATGGTATGATGTATTAGCTGACAGTGCAGAAAGGCCACCTGGAGATCTCTGCCTCTGGCAACTATGAGTTTCTCCAGAGAGAAAGTCTCCACCATAAACCACCACGCAATTTTGGATGCTCCATTTAATTCATTGTAAGAGAGTTTGAGATAAAGGTCTGTATCTCAAACCATCCCACAGCTTGTTTATGGTGTTATAATATTTGGAAAAGCTTTGAAGACGGTGAAATTCTCTACATGTGTAAGGGTGATGTTTGGCTATTGATGTTTATCAAGGTGTGGGTGTGAGGTCATCCCATTACCTGATAAATAGCCTGAGAGTGCAAATTTCCTGCCCTTCCGTGTATCACCCTTATTGTTCATTACTGGACTATAATTTCACTGTCAAAACTTATTCACTGTCATTCTCTATTAAACCAGTTTACACATATACTCAGGAAATTGAATTCATCATTATATATTATGCAGAAAACTGGGTTTGCCTAATGTCTGCTGAAATGGAGCTGTTGGGTAATGAAACCCAGATCAGTTTAAAGAACGTCCTCAGGGGCCAGTGCTGTGGCGCAATGCGTTAAAGCTCCAGTCTGCAGTGCCCACATCCCGTAGGTGTGCAAGTCCTGGCTGCTCCACTTCTGATCCAGCGCTCTGCTATGGCCCAAGTCCTCGGGTCCCTGCAACCACTTGGGAAACCTGGAAGAAGCTCCTGGCTTCGGATCAGTGCAGCTCCAGCCATTGCAGCCATTTGGGGAGTGAACCAGCCAATGGAAAATTCTCTCTCTCTCTCTCTCCCCCTCTCTCTGCTTCTGCCTCTCTCTCTCTCTCTCTCTCTCTCTCTCTCTCTTTCCCTCTCTCTGCTTCTGCCTCTGCCTCTCTGTAACTCTGCCTCTCAAATAAATAATTAAACCTTAAAAAAAAAAAAAAGGAAAATCCACAGTGCTTCAGAAAAGGGAGTTCACAATGTCCAAGGTGGCTCATCACCCAGACAACTCTCTACAGGAGGGCAATCCTCAGAGGAGCCCTTTCTCCGTGGAGATAAGTTCTTGCTTTTGAAATCTTCAACATTACTGAGATATGGTCAGGCTCTAGGGAACTGGATTCTATTACCAAATTCACAGCAAACCAATGATTCATTTAAGATGATTTCTGTTGCAATCAGAAAAATATCAATTCTGTTGTCTTGATCTATAATTAACAATTATAATATGGACTCTAATTGTCGCTCCCCGTCTTCGTGGAGGAACGACACAGGACCCTGCGTTGTTCTTTCATCTGCTCGGCCCTCCCCGGGTTTGCTGCTGGTTCTTCCCGGGTTGGCTACCGTCCCTTCCACCTCTGTGGAAGGGCGGTTCCCCCTGCCACATTCCCCACTTCCGCGGGGGAGCGGCACACCGCCGGCCGGCTCTCTCGGGGGCTGCACAGGTGTTCCTTCAGATAGATGTTCCTGGTGCATGTTGTCTCTCTCCTCCTTTATAGTCCTCTTCCGCCAATCCCAACTCGGCTGCCCACATGCCGAGTACGCTGCTCTCCTCCAATCAGGAGCAGGATCAGCTCCTGGAGGTCATCACTCAAGTTGGCAAGAGGCAGCTGCGTAGAAGCTGTTTTCTCCTCTCCCAGTGCCATATTGTGGAGAGCAGATGCATAGAATAAGTCTTAATTCCAGTAACTCAGTCCAGTCCGGGTTGCTCCCCACACTAATCTATTAGGAAGATTAAAATCCCAGAGGCAGAGCATGCTCTGGTTCCCTTTCCCCACCCTCTCTTTGCCTCTATTCACCTGTGTGTGTTGGCTTGGTTGTAAGGCTCAGAGCAAAGATGGCTGCCAAGCCACCAAGGCATAGCTATACCCAATGAAGAATTATTATCCAATGGAGAATTATGAAGAATTTATAAATGAAGACACATTTCTTTGAAGCATTCCTTATCACCACACTTCTTTGTTTGTTTTGTTTTGTTTTTGTTTTTTTGTAAATATTTATTTACTTGAAAGTCAGAGTTACACAGAGAGAGAAGAGGCAGAGAGAAAGAGAGGTCTTCCATCCACCGGTTCACTCCCCAGTTGGACACAAGGGCAAGAGCTGTGCCGATCCGAAGGCAGGAGCCAGGAGCCAGGTGCCAGGAGCTTCTTCTGGGTCTCCCATGTGGGTGCAGGGGCCCAAGGACTTAGGCCATCTTCTGCTTTCCCAGGCCACAGCAGAGAGCTGGATTGGAAGAGGAGCAGCCCATCTGGGATGCCACCACTGTAGACAATGGCTTTACCTGCTATGCCACAGCGCCGGCCCCTCACCACCACACTTCTAAAGGTGATCTCCCTTCTTGTCTTATTTGTCAGACTGGGACAACTTATCCACCACTAATCTTCGGCAAGTAGAACTGGATTATTGTGAATGATGTAGTAGACTTGTCAGGACTTACTTCTGAACTGAAAGTCGGGTAGTCTTCCTTTAGGGTGGTTTCTTGATGAAATCTGGGATTTTACTCACAAATGGCAAAGAGAAAATGACTGCTGGCTAGACAATAAGGAATGTCTATTAAGTAGCCAATGTTTTCATCCAGATAAAATCATGACATATAAAACAACTAAGCACCAGGCACTAATTTTGCTAGTCAGTGGCAAATCCAGTTTTCTAGTTCCAGTCCTCACTGAGTTTGCAGACCTGTATTTCTAAACATCTCCTTCTGCATGGTTTATAGGTTCTTAGCCACACTAAGACAAATCAGCTCATTCTCAGTCCCCCAATCTGCATGATATCCAACAATCAAAAATTTCTCTATATATCCAGTCAAAGACAAAAACCCATCCTTACCACTCCCTCCTTTGACCCACATCCAGTTGCTCACCAAATTCTGTTAATTCTACCTTCTCAATATCTTGTAAATCTTTTGTTGTTGTTGGTTTTAAGGATCAAAGTCAAGTCAGCGGTTTTCTTTTTTTTTTAATTATTATTTATTTGACAGAGTTAGAGACAGAGAGAAACAGAGAGAAAGGTCTTCCTCCCATTGGCTCACTCCCCAAATGGCCGCTACTGCCGGCGCTGCGCCAATCTGAAGCCAGGAGCCAGATGCTTCCTCCTGGCCTCCCATGTGGGTGCAGATGCCCGAGCACTTGGGCCATCCTCTACTGCCCTCCAGGGCCACAGCAGAGAGCTGGACAGGAAGAGGAGCAACCAGGACTAGAACCTGGCGCCCAAATGGGATGCTGGCGCCACAGGGGGAGAATTAACCAAGCAAGCCATGGTGCCAGCCCCAGGTCAGTGGTTTTCAAAACTGGTCATCTTACTTCTTCTCTACTTCTTCCCCTTGTACATGGACCATTATCACTACCATTTCAATCTCGGCTCTGTTTGTTTGCTACAGGAGAAAACCATCTCCTTCACATGGCACCAAAGATGCCGCAGTGTGCCTTGAGCCTGCTTCTTCTACAGCTTCCCCTTGAGTCCCTCCAGCTCCTAGACCCCTGAGTCACACTGAATGTGGACTGTGATCTCCCGAATCACCACACCTTTGCTTTTGCCATATACTCTGCCCCACACTATCTCAATCTATCACCAAACCCCTGCAAACTTCAGTTCACCTGCTCTAAGACGCTCCCCTGAGACCCTGGATAACCTATGCACACCTCACTTTAACACTTATCCCTTCTCCTGAATTGTGAACTCCTCCCCACCTTTTTTTCCTTCATCTTTTTAGATCCAGTATATCTATAGTAGATTACAGTAGACTCCAGTAGATCTACAGTAAAATCCAGTGGATTCATAGAAGGCACTCAGTGCATTTATGAAATAGCACGTTGGTCACTAGGCAACATGGGAAACCAGTAAGGTTGATCCGTAGGGGTAGGTCCCATTCATTCCTAACTAAGCACTTATTTCTCTCCTCACGTGTGTGAAATGCTGGACCAGGTTCATCAAAGGTATAAAGCATCCTCCCTGTCTTTAAGGAGCTATCTTCTGTTCGGGGTGGTAACAGAAACAAATAGCAATTTAAGAGAAATCAAGCCTATCACGCTGTCTCGGGTCCTCTTCACAACAAACCCCTATTTTTATTATTTGGACACTTTGGATATTCCATCTAGAGTTTCTTTTACTTGGCCTAAAATTAAATTTAAGCAGCCCTGATGGGATTGTGGTGCCCTTTCTCTGGTTCCTGTCTATTGTTTGCCCAGAGCCCCTGAGGATAGTGGGGAGCTATTGCAATACCCAGGAGATGTCAGGCAGCACTGAGAAATATTTTTTGACTGTGCCTAAATAGCAAACAGCAGTGGATGTCTTGGCCATTTTCCTGCCACCTCAGGAGCAGCCTTTAAATCTGAAGAGTGATTTCCGCTTTGCCTTTTTTCTCCTTCAGATTAATAAAAACCCAAGGACCTGGGCTCTGATGAACGGCCTATGGAATTTCCTTCTGGTTTATTTTTTTCCCTCAAATTCAAGATACTATATTTCACTTCCTTCTTGATTTTTTTCCCAGAAATATTTTTGTCTTTGTATAGTTTACCCAAACTTAAGTAATAGGCCTGCTCCTTGGACACAGGGACCTTGAGTTGGCAAAAGACAACTTCTGATGGCTTAATGAGATCTTCAAAATGAGCACCTGCCGGACAGGCACACCACGAAGGTGATCCCTCCAGTTGACGAACTCCCTCCAAGCAGAGGAGTTGCTAAAGGAGACCCACCAGGCAAATGATCACTCCTGGTGGGGGGGGTAAGTAAGTGAGCTGTATCAAAACCCCCACTGGCGCTCCAGGCTGGCGCTTCTCACGGGCTGTGCTCCCAGGGAAGCCAGCTCTGAAACGGACACAAATGTGCAGGTGGCTTATTAGCAAGTGCTCTTGGAGTCATACTTGTGGAAGGGAAGGGACAGAAAGGGAAGACAGCACGGCTGGGCAGAGGGAAAACATAAACTGGGATGCATTCTCCATGGAGACTTCAGGGGGCGCTGCTAAGAGTCCTGAACCTGAGTAGACCACTCCAAGCCTCAGGGGACTGGACCTTTAGAGAGCCCCGTGCTGGTTAGTCTTTGGTGCAGTGAGTCCCGTGTGAAATGTCTTCAGCAAAGGCGACTGTCAGAAGGGACAACCGAAGGCACCCGCCTGCTGGCAGCACTCCCAGCAAATGAGCAAGTTCGGTCCTTCATTCCGGAAGGGGTCTCGGGGCAGAGCTTCCGCCGCAAACCTGCACAACTATCTTCATCCTTTTTCTCTTTGAATGGCCCTCCAGCACTGCCTGGCAACGCTCCCCACGTTAGCACGATCCTCACTGCTGAGCGTGACTGCCGCGGAGATTTGTCAGTACCACACCAAGCACAAACCTCAATAAAAACTTGCTCAATGATGAGTGAATACCAAGACCCATGACTGAGTAGTACGCAGAGAAACCACAGCCGGATTTGGGAATCCTGACCTAAAAACTCAAGGCAAATATGTCATAACAAGAGTGTCCTAGAAACTTTAAGCAGAAGTGAAACACAGATCTCAAAATCTGTTGGGCAAGGGCTGTGGCATAGTAGGCTAAGCCTCTGCCTGCGGTGTTGGCATCCCATATGGACACCAGTTCATGTCCTGACTGCTCCTCTTCCAGTCTAGCTCCCTGCTATTGGCTTAGGAAAGCAGCAGAAGATGGCCCAAGTGCTTGGACCCCTGAACCCACATGGGAGACCCAGAAAAAACTCCTGGCTCTTGACTTCAGATCGGCCTGGCTCTGGCCATTGTGGTCATTTGGGGAGTGAACCAGCAGATGAAAGGCCTCTCTCTGTCTCTCCCTCTCTCTGTAACCCTACCTCTCAAATAAATAAACAAAATCTCTACCTCTGAAATATTTTTTATTATTATTATTTAGTTTGAAGATTTTATTTATTTATTTGAGAGGTAGAGTTACAGAGAGAGAGAGAGGTCTTCCATCTGCTGGTTCATTCCCCAAATGGCCACAATGGCCAGAGCCAGGCTGATCCAAAGTCAGGAGCCAGGAGCTTCTTCTGGGTCTCCCATACGGGTGCAGGGGTCCAAGCACTTGGGCCATCTTCTGCTGCTTTCGCCGGACAATAGCAGGGAGCTGGATTGGAAGTGGAGCACCTGGAACTCCAAACGGTGCCCATAAGGGATACCAACACTACAGGTGGAGTCTTAACCTACTATGCCACAGCACTGGCACCATAAAATCTTTTTTTAAAATCCATTGGGCAGTATTGATTCTGCAGAAGAGTGGGAGTGCCTGACTTTTCTGGTGGGACACTTAGAGAGGAGCCATTCCAAGGAAGGCCAAGGTCAACCAGAGCAATGGAAGAAGAGGAAGGGCTTCACTCCTTTGCTGGCTGAGTTGAACAAGGCATAGAATCAAACTGGTCCTAGGAAAAAATAACAGCTCAGGAACCAAAAAAGGAGGCCCAAGTTAAGGCAGGCCTTTGGGAGAGTTGAATACTGGATGAACCCTGAAATCGAGAGGATTCCTGGACAAAGCAGATGAGAAGGGAAAAAAGGCAAAATCCTACTTGGCTATTGAGAGGGAAGATGAGATGTCCTGGGCTCAATTCCCATACCTGCATAGACAAACAACTCAAAAACTGTGCAATCCTGGGCAAGCCATTCCACCTTCCTGTGCTTCAGTATATGCATCTGAAAAATGGGTATCAAACTAGTGCCCGCCTCATGAGTTGTCATCTCCCCAGTTCCCATGGAGCCGGTCATACTTACAAGTTTTCCAAATCTTACAACACCCACCTACCCACTTCTCTTGTTCTTCAACCTTGGCCTCTTTGAGTGGGTTTATATTTCTGATGATCAAACAAGCCTGGACAAAAGCATGGCATATGCAGGGTCCAACACAGGCCAGACCAAATGACACTGCCCTGGTCAACAACATCAACTGCTCCTGTATACTCTTTCCTTCTTTAAAATCCATCTTGCAGGAATGGGCATTTGATGCAATGGTTTAGACAACAGTGGAGACAGCCACATCCTGAATCAGAGTGCCTACATTCAAGTTCTGGCTTTGCTTCCAGTGTCAGCTTCATGCTAATGTGCACCTTGGGAGGCAGCAAGTGATGACTCAAGTACATGGGTCCCTGCTACACACATGGGAAACCAGGATTGTGTTCAGAGTTCCTGGCCTCACCCTGGACCAGCCTTGACTGTTGCAGGCATTTGGGGAGTGAACCAATAGATGGAAGATTCTCTCTTTCTCTCTCTCTCTCTCTCTCTCCCCCTCCCTCCCTTTCCCCTTGAAATAAATAAAAATAATGAACAATCAGAAAAAAAAAACATTTAAATAAGAAACCCATCTCCTTTCTGCAAACACAAACCATTAACAAATGCCACTCTGGTGGCAGGCTCCAGGTTATCTTGTCTGCAACAACAGCATGCCACCCAGGAATTCTGGTCTAATGCTGTGTAGGAGGACAAGAGGGAATCCTCTTAACTTCCACCTTCAAAGAGCAGGTAAATCATTTCCTTTGTTGAGAGCAGGCATTCAGGATTGCCAGGAGAATTCAAAGCGTTTCTAACACCCTCTTTGCTGAGTTCTATTCATAGAAAACCTTGGCCTGGCTCCAGGTCTGTGTCACATTGTTTGTGTGGAATGAGGATGTGTTCTGCTTTTTCAGAATAACAAGCCCATGTTTTCGAGTCATTAAGGGGAAGACTTTTCCCACAGCGTAATGAGTGGAGTCCCTTGCATCATTCCCAAGGTGTGCCATTCCAAACGACACAAGATGTCCTCAAGGATACTCACAGCCACACACTTCCCAGCTCACTTGCCGGCTGAGCAACATGTCTGGGAAGATTTACCTCCATGTCCCTGGCATGCACTTCTCCCCAGGAAACAGACTGCTTCTTGTACCTCTTCTTGCCCTACTTTAAAACACACAGAAAGCTGAATGATAGCAGACAAGTCCACACTCAAGGGAAAGAAAACAGACACTGGGAGAAGCCAAAATCAGGTCCAGCTTCTCCTGTCTGAGTTGTCACCCGTTACACAGCCAAACTTCACTAATGCAGTTCTAAAAATTTGCATTTGCCTTGAGTTTCAGAATTTTGTGATTACAACCCTGACACCTGAAGGAGATCTCTGTGTTGGCCACCAACACATGAAGATGGAAATAGAGAACTATACCAGTTGCCCCATCAATTAAAGTATTTTTCTGAGGATAGATTTTTAATCTTGTCTCAATTGGAACAAAATAGATAAATACAGTTAATTAATTAATCCTTTCTTTCTACTGCCTGGTAATAACCACACATGAAAAAGAAACTAAACATTGAGTAGATATGGTCCTCTACAATAAGTGACCATGACCTTAGGGTTAGAGGAGCCCAGTCTCTGCCCTAGAACTTTTCCTGGAATCCCTGCTCTGTGTCACTTAAGAGTGGACACCTGCCTTTAATCATTGCCTTTACTTGGTGCAAGTGTCAAAGCCAGTTTTGATTTAGGCCTTGATGGCTATGCTGCACTTTCACTTGAAAAAACAGACATCTTGGGGCTAGCATTGTGGCATATCAGGTTAAGCTGCCACCTGTGATGTTGGTATGCCATATGAGCATCGGTTCCAGTCCTGGCTGCTCCACTTCCAACCCAGCTCCCTGTTAATGCACCTAGGAAAGCAGCTGAAGATGACCCAAGTCCTTGGGTGCCTGCCAACTGTGTGGGAGACCAAGATGAAGCTCCTGGTTCCCAGCTTTGGACTGGCCCAGCCCTGGCCATTGCAGCCACTTGGGGAGTGATCGGTGGATGGAAGATCTGTGTGTGTGTGTGTGTGTGTGTGTGTGTGTGTATCTGTCTCTCTCTTTTCTGTCTCTCTCTGTAACTCTTTCAAATAAAATAAATAAATCCCTTAAAAATTATGAAAAAGGAAAAACAAAGGCAGACATTCTGGGAATTTCATAAGGCAGATCTCAGCCTTTCTGTTGCTTTTGGGTGTTCCTGTGCCCCTGTGCAGGCCCAAAGATGGGCACAGTGCTTGTAGGGCCTCCAAAGCTGACGCATGTATAACTACTTCTCAGAAGAACAGGAAGAGAGTTTTTTAAAATGTACTTCAAGAGAAAGAACACAAGTCATTGATGTTAAATAACTGAATATTTGTTAAACACAATTTTCCCTTAAAGCAATTGTGAATAATAATGTTTTTGTCTTTGACACCAAATAAAGTTATTCAAGATTTAAAAAAAAAAAATCAAGTCAGATGATGAGACAAGTAAAAAGGCAGCTAAAGGGTGACTGCCTCCCCCACTCCCCATCGCCAGTGGAGCAGCCCTTGGCCCCCACCTCTGGCCCCATCTATGCCCTCCCCCTACTCTATCTGTTGAGGAGCACCATCCAATTCCAAAGATACTTGAAGAGCACACCTAGTTCTTTTCCCTCGAAACATCAATAACACAAATAACCTAAGGAGAGTCCTTATTTTCTAACTCCCCAAGGCTGATTTTTGATTTTCCTGGCTCCTAAGACATTCTTTAATGTACAAATCCTACTCCTTGAACCAGCAGATGGAAGACCTCTCTCTCTCTCTCTGCCTCTCCTTCTCTCTGTATAACTCTTTCAAATAAATAAATATTAAAAAAAATCCTGCTCTGAACTGTTATCTTACATATACATGATGGTATTCAGGACATGCCACTCCAAGATATGACTGTAGGAGACCACATATGAGAATATGCCATCCCAAATATGCTTCTTTGGCATAAGGATTATTTTGAGTTGGTTATTTTGGGAAATAGCAAACATAAGAATAACTCTAAAGAGTTGCCCCTTTTTAAGGGAAATGTATATCTATGAAGGACATTCACTTCTATAAGGGCATCTCCCTCTCTGCACCAGGAAGAATGACTAAATCACTAGACACCTTTAATCAATGGAGAAGGTGTCTACCCAGATCCACATAACAAACCCTTGTTTTAGGGTGCTTTTCCTGGCCTGCTTGTATTAACTGGACCTCTTTCCACACTCTTCTTCCCCTGTTTCAGTGACTGATGGCATTGAAGCCTGAAGATTAAGACAATTATTTGAGATTTACTTTAGAGACTTACTTATTTCTCTGAGTTACCTCCCGTGTATTCACGAAGCACTTGTACACATGTTTGTGATACTTCCACTTGTTTTTCTCTTGTTAATCCACCTTTTGTTACAGGGAGATCCAATTAAGAAGGATGGAGGGTATGCACACGTCTTGATCTTCACCTAAAGAGCACTACACATATTGGTTCGCATCTCATTGGCCACAGAGGATTTTGAATGGCTACATGAAAAAAATGAAATTTACCTACAAAGGAAAAAATTTGTCACAATTGATTTATTCACAAAAAAATGAGCCACCAGGTCTGATATTGGTACCCCGAAGAAGAATTTCAAAGAAGCTTTGAGCAATCATGTAGCACTGGCATAGGAACAAAACAATTGTAGCTCTTGGCAATACACCAGCAAGCACATCTTCTCTTAACTCTGCCTCCTACCCTTCCTAACTCACTCTGCATTATCCAAACCAGCTGACTGAACAGGTGGGCTGGGGTTTGTTTTTTTTTTTCCATCTTTGTGAGGCATCCCTTATCCTACCAATACTTTACATTGTTGTTGAAGTTGTTTGAAGTCAACTTTTTCACTTTTTTGCTTTGTTTTACTTGCAACCAAAGAACCACACACTACCACACATGATAAAAAATATGTACTTGTGTTTCAGTTTTGTTGTTCCCTTCACCAGAGTTTCTCTATAGGGTTCTTTAAAACAGGGACCACCATCTTTCATCTCCTCACTCTGCTGCCATTCATTGACTGTGCAGAACGAATGCTCCCCAACAAGACTACATGACCAACCGCTCGTGGATAGAAGAGTAAATATAGCCTTAAGCCAGACTTGCTAGACTTTGTCCTTCTTTTTAAAATTGCACATTGCCTTTGCATAAGTCTATTGAAAACAGAGCCTGCTTTCAAATTCCTCTAGCTTCCAATAGCCATACGACAATTTCACAAAAATTGTATTCAAAATCTGTGTATCACTGGTCTCAGATCCATCAGCAGCTCCAATGCATTAAATAACTAGAAAGTCAACCATGACCCTGGATTTCCTAGGTTGTTTTCAAACCAAGAACTATGTTAGTGCCAAGACAAGCAGGAGTTCCTGAACTGGCCAACATTCCTTGAATTTCCTTTGAGAGGTGGGAAAAGGGGGTGGGTGCAGTTTAAAATGCATTATATAAGAAAGAAAGGTATGAACAAGTTAAGGGGAAGCCACAAAGGAAGTGAGCCAAGTCCCAAAATAAAAGGCAGGAATAGAAGTCTAAAAATAAACCCAGGGAAGTGTGCGGCATCTGGAGGGCTCCCCGGCATTCTGCTGAGGCATTGTAGCTTTTTATTTGTTTTTCAGGAGCATGCTAATAATTGTTTGGCGATTTAAATAGAACACCATTATTTGTTCTTTAAAAACAGTCACTTCTTTTGTAAGATTGTGAGAGTTTCAAATGATATTCTTTGAATTTCTCTCATTGCTATTTACCTTTTATGGGTATCTAAGTTTAAGAAGTCAGACAATTTTCTTCAGTCTCTTTCTCTCTCCAGCTTAAATAAGACACGTAAAATACTTAAAATATTTCAGTCTTACATCCATTAATAGCCTCTGAAAATAAAAAAAGAACATCTGAGATTGGCGTTTATAATTATTTATCATCTATTAGAAAGCTTAATATACAGCAAACACAATGATAGGATCCCATGGCATGCATAGAGCGTATGCAAAGATTCTCACTCTTTGCACATCAGCTGTTACCCACAATTTTCAGAGGACACTAGGGTCATCAGAGCTGAATAATACACCTGATGTCAGCATCAGGTGGCATCATGGGTTCATCCTGGTTTCCTCAGACTCAAAAAAATCTATGGTCCCTATCCTTCCACAGTGCTTTAAGATGATCAAAAATAATTTTAAATGGGCTAACTATTCATCGTTAGATCAGAAACATCAGGAAGGTACTCATTGCTTTATCCCTCAAAGAGTTTTACTTTCTTTGGATGACTTTACATTGAGTTTACATTGACGTTCTACGCCTCTTCACAGCTAATATTCCTCATGGGTAGAAGGTGCGTCTTCCCCCACAGAGTGGGCTGCCAGATTCTTATAATCACTTTCCTGCCTCAAGAGAAGTATGTTGTGACAGATTTTTAAGAAAATACAAGCCGTCGCCGCGGCTCACTAGGCTAATCCTCTGCCTTGCGGTGCTGGCACACCGCGTTCTAGTCCCGGTCGGGGCAACGGATTCTGTCCCGGTTGCCCCTCTTCCAGGCCAGCTCTCTGCTGTGGCCAGGGAGTGCAGTGGAGGATGGCCCAAGTGCTTGGGCCCTGCACCCCATGGGAGACCAGGAGAAGTACCTGGCTCCTGCCATCGGATCAGCGCGGTGCACTGGCCACAGTGCGCCGGCCACGGTGACCATTGGAGGGTGAACCAACGGCAAAGGAAGACCTTTCTCTTTGTCTCTCTCTCACTGTCCACTCTGCCTGTCAAAAAATAAAAAAATAAATAAATAAATAAAAGAAAATACAAACTGCTTACTGAGAAGTATTTATACAGAGGTCATTCGCATTTAATAATCAGTTCCAACTTGTTCATTCCTGTGTTCTCCAGACACAACAAAAACAGGAAATATTTACCAACTTCACAGGTGTCAGGAAATACTTTAAAAACCCGGGTGGCCCGCACCATGAGTTGAAGCAGATCGTGTTTTCTATGCATAGGTAAGAGAGGTATATTGCAGTTTAAAATGTGCGCTTTGACCCGGCCACCTTGGTCTGTACTGAGGATCACAGTCTTTGCTTCTGTTGGATGAAATATTTGTACCAAAGATGTGCAATCTATGCAGAGACACTTTGTAGCTCTTCTAGTATTTATAAGGAAACTACAATCCTATCCATTTGGTTTCAACTTCTATGTCCACTTCTGACAAAAAGCCCAGGTGATGAAGGACATCTCAAAGCTATTGAAACATAGGCTTGTGTTCTAAAGTCACCATTGATGTAGTAAACTACACATTTGCTTTCATACTGCAATTTAGATTTTCAAAATACACAGAGCTTTCTTTTTTCTTTGTCCCAGTTATAAAGTTTCAGAAAACAACTAAAAATACGAAGAACTGGAGACCATTATGCTTAGTGAAATAAGCCAGACCCAAAAAGACAAATATGTCTTTTTTCTGAATGGTTTTAGCTAATACACAGAATACAAAAAAAAAAAAAAAAAAAAAAAAGGAAGTTAATGTATATCGACTGACATCTTGTGATTTGATTGTTGTCTATAATCCTTGTCTGTACCCCCGGGGAACAGGGGGCTCTCTCCCTTTTCCTTGTTGAGACCTTCATTTAGAAGTGCCTTGAGCCTTTGATTATAAAGTAGCTTGAAAGTATGTTCTTACAAAAAGTTAAAAGAAAAAAGAGGAAAGAGAGGAAAGAGGAAGGAGAGAAGGAGGGAGGGAGCCAGGAAGGAAAGAAAGTGTTGTTGTATTCTTGGAATCTATGAAATTCATGAAATCTAGTTTCCATATATTAAAAATTTTTTAAAGTTAAAAAACAGAAAAGAATAAAAGATGCATCACTGATAACATATTGATTTATATCCATTTACATACTTTTTCACAAAAATAACATTATCCATATGGCATTGTAAATGCTTTTTTTTTCTTGCTTAATATACAGTAGAAGTGCTCTTAAGCAAATTCCACTTAATCAAAAATCAACACACATCTATCTTCTCTCCAAAAAACACAAGAATTGACACCCACGGAGTTTGCTGAAGGATGCAGGCAGGTAGCCCTCCCTCTGGGATGCACCTGATACTTGCATTGCCACCAGCTATATTAAAAACTTACCAAGAAAGGGGTCATTTAGTTTAGTGGTTAGGACTCTGGTTGGGATACCTGGGTCTCACATCAGAGACAACACGCAATTTCAGCTCCTAGCTCCTATTCTCTGATAATACAAACTGTGGAAGGCAGTAGGAGATGATTCAAGTAGTTGGGTTTCTGCCACCCACTTGGGAGACTTGGCTTGTGTTAGAGGCTCTTGGCTTTGGCCCTGGCCCAGCCCTAGTGAACCGGTGGATGAGTTCTCCCTCTCTCTCTCTCTCTCTCTCTCTCTCTCTCTCTCTCGTGTGTGTGTGTGTGTGTGTGTGTGTACCTCTCAAATCTCTCAAATAAAACAAAAAGGAAACATTTCAAGAGCCTGCTGCATTTGTTCCCAAACCTTCTATGCTAATTTTCATTGTTACATAAAGTACTTAAATATGTAGATCAGCAAGGTAGAGGATTGCTGTCTCTATGAAAATGAAGGTGAATGCTTTAAGCAAATCTGATAAACCTATCACTTTTAAATAAATAACAGATGCACTCAAATTGGGGTACTGAGAGTCATGAAAATCTAAGAGTCTATATTTTTTGTTGCGGTTTAAGGAAGAAAGATGATGTGCACTCTATCCAGCAGTAACTGCCAGATCTGAATACACTGCCTCTCTCTCTGCTGTGGAATGAACATATCTACATCAATCACTATGTGATATCTGTAGCTCCTCATTTTCTATGCCTACAACATATGTAAATCTTGGTTATTCTGTCATTTCATTGAATAGTACAGTATCAACAACTTTTCCAGGTTATTACTTTTCCGATACTATAAAAATATTGCAATATTTGTTGTATACACATTTTTACACTTTTAAAATATTTACACAGAATAAATTCATAAAAGTAGAATTTCTGCATGAAAGAATGTATTCTTTCAAGCCCATACACACACACACACACACACATACATACACACGGTATATAGATTTTAAATATGGAGTAGGTAATGAATGTTTTAATTTTTAAAAATCAAATGGCAAAAGTGCTACAATGGCAAGTAGTAGAGCGTTCATCACTATACACAAGATCTTACCTTTGACTTTACGTGGGTCCAGGTGTTTTATCAGTGAAATAAAAGATTTAGACCAGAATTCTGTGGGCCTTTCTTCTCAACCCAAATGAGTCATATTTCCTTGCACTCCTATACTCTCTAGGGAGCTGAAAAGTGTATAGATTTGTCTACATTGAAGAACTAAGTCTCAAAAATCTGTATAAACGCAATTTTATAAACCAGATTCATGTAAGCAAATCAAGCTACATCATCATTACATGAAGTCTGTATCTGTATTTCTTACTTGTATTTCTGATCTTACAGGGTCTCTCTCTATTGTTAGGGTAGTAGGGGACAAAAAGAAACAAATGCTCTCTTGGTAGCACGTGACTGCCGTTCCGTGCTTCCCTGGCCACCCTCTGGGTAAATGCTCACCTGCGGTTTTCTGACCTTTCAATCAGGCTTCCACCCCCAGCTCTGCATGGACAATGCTTTAACTGTGGCCACCATGGACTGCCTAAGAACTCTTCAGTCTGCCTTATCTCTCTACCACACAAGACACCCCTGGTTACTCGCAATGCTGTTCTTTCTATGAGAACACATTACTTGATTACTCCCCAAGTCTCTGGTTCTTCCACCTTCCATCTACCTGTCCCTGCAAAGCCTCCAGTTTCTCTTAAAATGTCTCTGACACTTTGCAACCCTCTCAGCTGTTGAAGTAGTTGAGAACATTCAAAGAAAAAGCTAAAGGCACCAATGGGTTAAGCAATATTGCAATGCCCTTTTCAAAAGGCAACCATGGTTGGTTTTGATCACCCCTTAGCTTGTCTCCCCTCTGAGCACACCCAGGTTTCCGCATCTCAATGATTCCCAAAGTATGGTGTCTGGACCAGCAGCATCCACATCACCTGGGAACTTGTTAAAATGGGATAGTCTTAGGTCCTACTTCACACCTACTGAATCGCAGCAATTTATGTTTTAGCTAGGCTGCTGGGTGATTGTGATGCACGCTAACATTTGAAACCATTGCTGTACGCCATGCACCCTTTTAAAGCCAGGTCTTAGTCTAATGAGTAGGATGACTCTAAATGTGATCTCAATTGCTTCTCTGGTTCCTTTACTTCTCAAGACATCCAGGTAAAAGAAAGGAAGAAAATATGGGATGGAACCAGCAATCCTCCCCATTGCCTCTCAGGGTGAATGACAGCTTCCTCTGGCTACCACAGGACTCACTTGACCCTCTTTGCTAGCCCGGTGTGGTTGATGTTATCCCCAGTGCCTGAGGGAGAAGCACTCCCTGTCTTTGTTGCCCTCAACAGATTCCCTGACTCTAGTGCAGGCCTTCAGTTTTGTCAATCACCTCACACCCCAGCAGGCAAGATAGGCAGCTATGGGAGAGCTGGCAGAGGAAAGGAGGCAAGGCTGTCTTCCTCCTGGGCAGCTGCTACTTTAGTGGAGATGGGAGCCTGTGAACTGCTCCATTCATTCATCTCTCCACCCAGCTCTCCCTCTGTCACTCATTTGTCCGACTGCCCTCCACCCCTCTTCCCACCCATCCTTCTATCCACCTAGCTACCCATTCATCCATTCATTCCAGAAGTATTCCTTGTGCGTCAGCTTTGTTTCTCTCCAATATCATGAGTTTGGGGTTCTTCAGAGATAACTGGTCTGTGGCATTTTCATTTGCATCTCCAGTGTTTCCCAGAATGGTCCATTGGAGTGCAGGAAGAAAATCTCAGAACTTTTATTTATATTTATCAACTGCTTAAAATTTTTCAGTTTGTCAGTATGTTTTACAGTGAACACAATGTATTAACACTATAACATAATAGATACAGTTCAAAATTACATGCTCAAAAAATTGCAGTCAAAAAGTATGCAATAAGGGGTGTGCGAAATTCAAAGATTTTGGAGACCTCCGCAATGAAGAATAGAGGGAGAAAACTACAGAACAATTTGTGATAGGCAGGTACTAACTTTCAGGAGGGGTCCTCAGTAATATGAAGCTGGGAAGCTAGGAAATACGTCTGCAACTCAGAGAAGATGGGTCTACCTCTGTTAGATTTTATTTTCCATGGTCACACAGGTGGTTACCTCCGAGCAGGCACGGGGCGGGTCCTGCCCCCAGGTCAGCTATCATTCAACTGACATTTGGGCTTAAGATTAAGCTAGAAAAACAGGATGTTTTTCCTTATACAGATTGCTCTTTTTTTTTTTTTTTTAGCATTTTATCAATTCACTTAAAATGTTTCCATAATTTGTCTCCAAGGCCAAGTGGCCATGTTGCCATTCTTGGATAACATGCATTTGAGCTTCAAAGCTGTAGGTTACTCTCTTCCATAGTGGCACTGACAGGTTTGTCTTTGGCTATATTTTCTTTTCTTTTTTTTTTTGGGGGGGGGGTGATGAAATTTTTTTTAGATTTATTTATTTACTCGAAAGTCAGTTACACAGAGAGAGGACAGAAAGAGAGAGAAAGAGAGAGAGAGAGAGAGAGGTCTTCCATCCGCTGGTTCACTCCCCAGATGACCACACAGCCAAAGCTGGAGCTTCTTCCAGGTCTCCCAGGTACAGGAGCCCAAGGACTTGGGCCATCTTCTGCTTTCCCAGGCCAAAGCAGAGAGCTGGATCGGTATAGGAACAGCCAGGACTAGAACCGGCGCCCACATGGGATGCTGGCGCTTCAGGCCAGGGCTTTAACCTGCTGCACCACAGCGCTGCCCCTGGCTATATTTTCTAAAGAACAACAATTTTAAACAATATGAACAAGTGTGAAAATAAACTACTTGTATGAATTATAAGTGCGAATATGAACGAGCTACCTAAACTGATGAGAGTGAAAGCAAGTTGACATTTTTACATCTGTAACCTTCAGTCAATCAGCTAGCAACTGAATGAGATGTAATTATTTGGAGTTTCCTCACAGAACCTAGAATGATGGACAGTAGCCCCGAGTAGCTGTTAAATGGCAAAGTTTCCATCTTTAAATAAATTAAATCCAGTAGGAGAAAACAAAACAAAGGATAAAATATGCTCCAAGTTCAATAATTCAGTGCTATGTGAAAAAACCATTTATTTAGTGACTTAGAAACTGTTATTTCAAGCCTTAGATCCACAGTTAATTTATAATAATACCAAAAGAAGTATTTACCTTTTGTTGTTGCTGAAGCAAAGAGAGGCTTTAAAAAAAAGAAAAAAACCCTGTGTATTGGGCTAATATACAGGGAGTCTGCCTTCTAGGAAGCTCAGAAGAGTAGACTGAAGTTGTAAGGAAAAGAAAATTATCCTAGCCCCTCGTTTGGCTAGGAGCAGCTTATCTGCAGCAGAAAATTCAGTTGAAGAACCAGACCTTTAATATTCAGTAACGAATTCTTATTCATCGAATGAGTAGGATTTAAGCAATCAACAGAACCACAAATGGACACAAAGCAGCTGTCTTTTTTTTTTTATTGAACAGTAATGAACTTGTCCTTTTAAAACAAAACCTAACAGCTTATTCAGCTTACATTCAAAGACCTTCCACGCACACATTCACAACTCTGTTGGCAAACGTCAAGAATAAAATATAGGCAAATAGTGAAATAATTCTTAAATAAGTTCTTTACTCCAAATATAATACTTCTGCAAATATTTCCTCACAACATCTAGTACAACCATCCCATTTGTGCTAAGCTTCTCCCAGGCGTACTCCTAATTCTGTTTATCAATCAAATTTGAAGGAAAAAAATATGAAAATAAACTATATTTTAGAGCTGACATGTTTCCTGCTGAAAATTGACTTTTTTTCCAAACCTCCTAAAAAGTTATTTTATACTTTAAATTCAAAATTCATCTAATTCACAGCACTTGCTTTTAAAGAAATTCCCCCATTGCTCATTTTTTTGACATCTTATAAGGTTCTGTTTGTTACTGTTAATATTACTATAATTATTAATAATAACTTTACTGTGTTTCAGATGTCTGAAAAGTTCATTGAGTTACGCCTTTACTGTAATCATGTTGAACAATAATAGGTCCATTTCCCCCAGAGGGTGATACATAAAAGTGTGCAAGATGACTTGTACTATAAAGTTTATAAAAACATAAATATTCACCTTCACACATATCCCCGCCTACTAAGACAACAGCCTATTGAATTAAGGGTGCCTCCTGGGTCTCACTCAGAGGTGGCATTCCGTACAACCATTTATGGAAGCCTCTGTTTGCCCTCTGCCCCCGACCATCCTTCAGATACAGATGACCTGGGAACCACGTTAGCAGCCCTTGGAAATCAACCTCACTTCAAGGCCATTCTCCAGTTCCCACAGGCTTCAAATCCTACTTCTTCAGGGGTTTTCTGGTTGTTTTGTTTTGACTTTTCCAAAAGTTTCTTTTTTAAAAAAGCACAATTAAATTCTATTGAAGCTACTACCACAAGGAAGATCTAAACTTGCACACCCTCCCCAGCCCTACTCCTACCTTTCTTTACTCCTAATTCTTCCTCCATCGTGTCTCATCATGAATGTAGAGCAAGTCAAAGAACCCATGGTCCCATTGTGGTCTGCAGTTTGGACTAGCTTTGGCTGAACAGTCTCCTTGTAAGATGACCTAAATTGCATTTTCAGTTCTTCAGTGTTACTCTACACACACATTTAACAAATCTATAGGCATACAAATATTTCACAAACAAATATCTAAAGGGTGTTCAGTCATATGCATTTAAGGGATTGCAAGTAGCCTACTTTTTTTTTTTTTCTGGGTACACCCTGATTCACACTTGGTCTCCAAAAATTGCATGTCCATATGCTATAATCTAGACGGTTCCTAACATGTTGGCTGTGTGTTGAACAATCATTAAAGTAGAGCCATCTCTCGGAAATTGCTCTCCGGATCAGCGTGGATTTAACCATTTCATTACAGGAGACCGAGCCACATTCTCTTTCACAATTTCTTCTCTCATAGCATTGCCATCTCCAGACGCCATGTCGTGCTCTGCAATGAGATCACGTCCACATGTCTTTAATTCAAAGGGCAAGCACAGTTTTGTTTAGTTTACAAAGGAAATTAAAATGAAACCTTTGATTCAAGATCTCAGGCTAACCTTTTCGCTGCTCTGAATCAATGTGCCCTCTCTCTCTCTAAGATAATACCTTCTTGAATTATTTCTTTTCACAAACCTATGGACCCCCTGACATCCATGCATTTGTCTTTTGTGTTTTTCTGTTTGTGTGTCTTTTCTCATTCTACCACTGGAACTTCAGTTCCATGAAAGCCAGGACTTGGTTTTGTTCACTGCTATATCCCCTCACTTACAACAGTGCCTGGAACACAGTAGGCACTTACGATGCACTCACGGAAGGAGCAAATGCTGTCAGAATGAATTGTTAAGTGAGATTTTTATACTAACTGGTAAAGCTGAGGGATTCACTTTTTGGTGTGACTCCAGAAACCCGAAGTCAGACCAAAGGGTAGAACTTCTGTAAAGATACTTCTTGCTCTAAATACTGGAGAAGTTTGTCATGTTTAGAATTTTGTAAAATGAAATTCTCTGCTTCTACCAGTAGTGAGATACATTCGTTTCAGCAGTGGGCATCGTGAGAGGCAACACTCTAAGCTTAGCACTGCCTGGCAATCCAATGTGCATAAATTCATAAAATATTCCAGGTTCTCATTCTCACTTCTCACCCCCTCCCCCCCCACAAAAAAAGTTTATTTGTGAATTCCCAGTCTTGGGAAGTTCACTACCCTCTAGAAAAAAGGAAATAACAAATGGGACAAAGTAGATCAGAATCTCGCTTTCCAAGAGAGTTGCAGTCAACAAGAGTTGGAAAGTGAAGAAGGATCCTCACACCATCAGGGTGTGGAAGGGACCTCTAAAGTCCCTGTGCTGGAGAACCTTGGAGCCAGCTAACCTCCTCTCAAAGCTGGGCCCAACATTGGAGGGTGAACCAACAGCAAAGGAAGACCTTCCTCTCTGTCTCTCTCTCTCTCACTGTCTACTCTGCCTGTCAAAAAAAAAAAAAAAAAAAAGCTGGGCCCAAGCAGATTTGTGCAGAAGCGGTGTGAAGCCTGCAGCAGGAACGAGGGTCCAAGCCCCCTCCCGTAAACCCCAGCACATAAAGGTGGAAAATCTTATGGAGGTGATACACAACTGGGCAGGGCTGGGGTGCCTGGACAGCCTCTCCACAGTTTTTAGGGTGCTTTCTGTCCATGCTGAACCTGGACAACATTGCACCAATAATCACCCTTTGAAAAGAATTACCTTGGGTAAGAAAAGGAGGAGAGGGGCTGGTGCTGTGGCACAGTGGGTTAACGCCCTGGCCTGAAGCCCTGGCATCCCATATGGGTGTTGGTTCTAGACCCAGCTACTCCACTTCTGATCCAGCTCTCTGCTATGGCCTGGGAAAGCAGTGGAAGATGGCCCAAGTCTTTGGGCCCCTGCACCCACGTGGGAGACCTGGAAGAAGCTCTTGGCTCCTGGCTTCGGATTGGCACAGCTCTGTCCGTTGCGGCCATCTGGGGAGTGAACCATCAGATGGAAGACCTCTCTCTCTTTCTCTGCCTCTCCTTCTCTCTCTGTGTAACTCTGACTTTCAAATAAATAAATAAAAATCTTTAAAAAGAAAGAAAAAGAAAAGGAGAAAGAAGTGCTTTCTCCATGAATTTCTAGTAAGAATCTCAGTCTCTAATTTTGGTACAGAAATATTTTAATGTAATCTACCACATAACAGCCTTATGGCAATACAAGGGAACTTCAAAGGATTCATAGCAAATGGAATTAAAAGCTGAGTTTATCTTAATTAAAAGATAAGTTGAATTGGGTGCAAAAAAAAAAAAAAAAACCGTGAAATCCATGCATACAAGGGCCTTCAAGGAATTCATGGAAAATGCATATTATGAAAAATTGTGCATGGATTTCAAAACAGGTTTTGGCACCAAAATCAACTATCTTTTAATTCCATTTTTTTCAGGTACCTTTCGAAGTACCCTTGTACATCTGCTTCCCAGGCATCTATATGTTAGCCAAGATACCAGCATAATCTACAAGCAAATGAGAGAGCCTAGCAGGCACCAGGAAGAGAGACTGCTCAAGGGTCCTGCGGAGAAGAGGCTAAGAGGTCACCAGCCTGTGTGCACTCAGGAGGGGCACCAGCGAGGCCCCAACCGCGCCTGCTCGCACTGAGCAGTGAGGGCTCCAAAGGCACTCGCATGGCCTCCCTGAACATTCCATCCACAACACCAACATGGACGCACAAAGGATTTGATTCTCCCTGGGTGGGAAAAGGCTTCGGTGCAAACTCAAGTTCTCTTTGGCCTGTGGTTTTAAAAAAGTCAAACAAGACATAAGAAGCCGCAAGTTGTTGAGGCTAGGTATACCAAGACAACAGCCCTCACATCTGAACTCAAAGCAACCTACTCATTCAGAAAATTTCTAGGCCCAGAAAGAAAGTCAGTGGTTGCTGGGAACTAAGGCGATGTGAGGAAGAGGGTAAGTGCTTAGCTGTTCTGAAGTATAATTGGCAGTGATGAAAATATTCTGTAACTAGATAGAGGTGGTGCTTATACAGTGAATGCCACTGAACTGTTTACCTTAGAATAGTTAACTTCATGTTACACTTCATGTTACATGAATTGCATCTTATTAAAAAAAAAATTCAGGTTTTAAAATCCAGTCTTTCACTGGATAGGACAAATAAGTCATAAGCATTTAAAATGTTAATGTCTCATTTCCCAGATCAAAGAGTCATAATAATCCTCACCTCATAGATTTTAAAAATGAAAAGCTTCCTTTTAAATTAATGTTTAAGAGCATGGCCATAATAAAACTGATAATTCACTTAAAAGCACAATATTCCTTTCATTTGAACAAACCAAGTAGCATGCATATGTAAGAAGGAAGTAAAACTGGAAGAATAAGTACATTTGCAGATATTTCACATCCTAATTACTTTGACATGCATAGGGCCAGAAACAAAAGCAAAATAAAATGGATTTGGATTATTAACTGTTTCTATGGTGAGGATATATAATTAATTGATACTAGCAGTTGCTATGGCTACATATTGGGTTATTTTGCCTGCATTTTCTTGTTTGCTTAATCTTTACTTGACAAATAATAGTTGTGTGTATTCAGGGTATAATATGATGATTTAATCTAAGCTTTCATTGCGGAATGATTAAATCCAACTAACTACTCACATGCTTGGATGTGTGTGTGTGTGTGTGTGTGTGTTGTGCGAACATTTAAAATATACTCTGCTTGCATATTTGAAGTATATAATAGGCTATCATTTATCTGAGTCACAGGTCTGTGCAATGGAAGAATAAGGGATACCTGTTGTAATGGGGCTGTTGCTATCTGATCATTTATTCAACAAGATAACCGAATATGTTCTAACACCACCTTATCAGCCATGTGTTCCTCACATTCTAACAACCTATGTGAGAACTAACAGAGAGTAATGAGCTATATGTGAATACTATCACAATTTCACCCATTTCCCAAATTTCAATCACAGATATTATTTCTTACTCTTTCCAAAATCCATAAAAACACATGCTTGGAATTATTCCATTTAAATTCTTCCATTAGTTAAAAAAAAAAAAGAGAGAGAGAAATGTTCTATATTTTCTATCTTGGCTCTTAAACCTAATCCAATAAATTCCTCACAGTACTTTCTGCATGTGAAGTTGGGAGAGAAATAGTTTTGTCTAGTAAATATATAAAACAGATCACTGAAGAATTTAAAGAACTTTATATATCTCCATTGGTTATTTTTTACTACAGTTTTTTTTGTAATCAATCATGTTTATCCTGTAAAAACTGGGAAAACCTTATGAGAAATTGTGATAGATAATTCTCCAAATTGTTAATGGGATCTTTTCAGGAAACAGCAGCAGCCATCAAACTCAACTACCACTCACCTTTCCTGAGTGAGATAAAGGGAAGAAAAGCATTCCATCGACACCGTATTCTACTCAGAGACACTTTTTAAGTCATGACTTGACAATGAGACTACCGTTGCAATATTTGTGACATAATTAATTCTTACCTGAATGAGGAAGGAATCTCCTGTTGGAAGACTTGACTACTGAATACTGGAAGAAGGGAAATTTCAGGCATCTGCCGGTCACCCTGTCACATATGCCTGACTGGCAATTGCAGGTCTGCTTGCATTCCATCCCGAAGGTGCCGTAGGGGCAGTCTGAGGGTAGAGAAGGATTTCGAGAAGGAGCGCATTCGTATGCATAAACCTCCAAACTAGGAGCCCCTATGTGCATAGCTTCAGGCTTTGAACCAACCTCAAGAATTTTGACTACAAAATGAAAACTTATGCTCAAAGACCCAGGCTTTGAAAGTTAGCACTTCTCATCACAAATGTGTGGTCACACATTAACAGCACATAATGGATGCCTCAAACTTAGTGGCATGGTGTTAAGTCTAGTCAAAGCCACACAAAACCAATCTCCTTGGACCATTCTTAATCCTGTTTGTTTGCTGCTTAGATACCAATAGACAGGTTCTCACAAGCTACCTCTGTTATCAGCCCAGGGATAGTGGGAAATTAGACAGACATGTGCATCAGCTTCTCAAAGAGTTTTTAAAATGTGATGCTGTTTTTTTAATCCACTCTACTCATGACAATTTGCTATGTTAAATGTACAGGAAACAGCTTCAAGTTAACCAGGGCTAAGAGAGTTGGCACCCAAGTTCACCACGAAGAAATCACTCCTCAGTCTGCTCCAACCCACATCAAGCTCCCTATCTGCAAAAGGCAGTACAGCTACCTAAGTCCCCAGCTTACTAGCAAAGCCTTCTGCAACTGAACACGCAAGCTGGAGTTTATACACCCTGAGGATTGTATGCCTACCAAGAACTGGATGCTTTTAAAACTTCTTCATTTCTATGCTTAGAATAAAACATACCACTCTAAGATAAAAAGGATAAGATCACTTATTTAAAATCATGGGTTTTATGATAGAATCAGTACCTCAATAAATTAATCAGGTTTTAAAAGCCGGCAGAACAGATATAGAATATTTATTCTCTTGGCACGGAAAATATCCTTGTAAATGTAACATCGCATATGGGTAAAGGAATGAGTTGTGAGGCATCCAAGTCTTCAGCAATCTAATATTCAGTTGAATGAACAAGATAGATATTAGGTTTAAAAGAGACTTAGCATTTTCTCTTTTCAGCACCCTTCAGATTACAGAGTGACCCGTGCTCTCTGCTGGGAAGGAGAGATCCTGAAATAGCCTCTAGCAGAAAAGCATACAGGATTGGGAAAACTACAGCTTTAGCCAAATTCTGTCAGGCTCCTATTGTATCCCCTGATGTACTGAACAATACTAGGTATATAGCAAGTGTCTAATAACTGCATCATGGCCGGCTGATTGTTATCTGGGCAACACAATGGTAAACATCTGAATATTTAGAAAACATCTGGATATTTGTTTATAGCAACATAGAATCTCTCTACCTAGAGGTGCTAAGGCTCACACAGTCTCATTATTCCAAGCAGAGAGAAAAATGTTCAAAACTAGATGCATGAGCCATCTGAAACATGCCAAAAAGTGCAATCTAAATATCCTTTTAAAAATATGTGTCATTGACATCTACCTCAATCATTCATGCTAGTTCATCATTCATAGCTAACTAGAGTGCTAAAGAGTCCAGCTACTTTCCCCCTTATTTCTTTATCCACATAAAATTGCACATTTACACTCACATGTACAAAGGCATTTCTATGCCAAGAGAACAAGCAATCCATGGCATATACTTTCTACCTCCTGAGTATGACTGTGTTAACCACTTCCTCCCTAATTTCCTATTTTCTTGGCTGACAAGCCCTGTAATTTGCAGAAAATACAGATCCTTTTCAGTTGAAAGAAATATATGTTTATGCGTTCAACCAAAGAAAGTATTTCCCCAATATCTACCTCTTGTTCCTTATAAGCAAAAATAAACAAAAATAAAATTTTCTTCACTGTTCAAGAATTTCTTTTCTAACATTTTATACAATTTGCAGACCAAAAGATGATGAATTTGCACATTATTTGTCTAACAGGTAGGACAAGTAATTAAATAAGCTTATACAGGGTATTATCAATAAAAAGAATACAATTATATTAGGTACATAAAATACAAGGATTTTAGAAATTGTCCACTCCTGGACAATTGATGAATGAGTTAATAGCATGTGTGCCTCTTACTAATAGCTCTTACTAATGATTTCATCAGGTCTCTATAGACAGTGTTTTAAAATACCATTCTTCAGATTCTAAACATGTTTAAACTAGAATCACTAAGTTTAAACTGAAATCTATGAATGCTTAACTAGGAACACGTTATTGAACTATAATTGCAACCTAATGAAGCTTTTCTCTAGGTCTCCAAGGCAGCTAATCTCCTTCGCTACAGACTTTCAATTTTTACTTTTTTTCTTTACTGTTATTTTTGCTTGTCTTACACCCTTTGCTATCTTTCTAAGTCACCAAAACCTTTCTAAAGCAGAATGAAGTTTGTTTTATATTTGAGGGTCACTCTTTTAAGCATGTGAGTTATTTTGTTAAAGGACTTAACCCGCCCTGGTCCACCAAGGGCATTAGCATTCATCAGAACTATTTAATCTTGAGAGAGGCCCACCGGCCTTGGACCCTTTCCAGATCAAAGAATCACTAAATCCGGGGCTGGAACCACTCTGGGAGGTTATCTCACAGAGACCTCTGTAATCTCTGCCTGACCGCAGCGGCCAGGGAGTCTAAACCATTCCCAACAGATTACCTGCTGTGTTTCTAAAGTTTTCCAGAAAAGAGGGTGACACCATCTTCCATGGCAACTCTCTTTCGTAAAATCTCCTTTAACATAGCGAGTGAGCTGCCGAGTCTCCCCAGACCCCAAGGCTGGCTAACAGCCCCCTCAGTGAACCCTGGACCCTGGAGGGGAAACAAGGGGGTGGCTCTTTACCTTTGCATATACCAAACTCGTCGCCAAAATCATCCTCCTCACTGTAAAACTGACACCTGAGCCCCGGGCCACACTTCACACCGTCCATGGCCGCGACGGTGCGGTAGCAGGTCTCTCCCAGCCCCGCGGCACACACTCTGCAGCAGCCACAGTCGTCCAGTACTGTCCTCTTGCAGCGCAGGCTGCTCCTGCACTCGCTACTGTCACAACGTTCCGGGCAATCCACCGCGTACTTGACGCTCCAGGCCGTGGCCAGGTGCGCAGGGACCAGGAGCGTGGTCAGCAGCAAGAAGCTCTTCATGTTCCCCGCTTGGCTCCGGCTCGGCTCCCCGCGACGCAGTCTTGGCTGGCGGGAAGCAGCCGTCCAAAGTGGTAGCTGCGCCTCTCTGCCTACACGTTGATGAGTTTTATACACTGGGTTGCCCGCATGCTTCCCCGTCATCAATTTCCTCAACCCAGCGGCAGCGCGCTGTCCTCCTGCCAGGCTCTCTTGTTTTAGTTTATGAAATCCAGGATGAAGGCTGGATTAACACGCTGCTGCCATCCAGGAATTGAAAAGCCCAAGCTGATGTCATCTGTTATGTTTAGATGGTTGTTTTGCATGAGGACTGAGAAACCCGCTCACATCCGTCTCAGGGGCTCAAGGCCGTGTGTGAAGAGGGAGCGAGGAAGGTCGCCCAGCCTCCTTCAGGACAGGAACTGTTCTGACACCGGCATGTCACTCGGGGTGTAGCTTTGTCTCGCAGCCTCTGTGCTCGGGAGGAAAATGGTATCGACATGAATCATCAGGGCCAAAGAAGCTGCTTCTTCTTCAAAAATAATAATAATACACGTTTGGTATTTCCCCTAAATAAATAGCTATATGAGATCACTTGGAAGAAGAAGGGTTACATTGTGCCTTTTCGATACTTAGAAGAAAGAAAATATTTTGACAGGGATTTTTTTTAAGACCCTCTCTTCCTTCCTCCCACCCCTCTTTCTCAAATGTCATTTCTACAGCAATTCATGCCTCATGTATCTAAGTCTATCACGGATACAGCAGTGCACCTAGCAGGAGGTGGAGCTGCAACTGAGAGTTGCCTTTAAAATCAATACCCGAAGCCACACAAGAGGTAAGATCCTGCTGGCAGTGTTTCTGGGTTACTCAGTTCTGGAAAAACTTATCAGTTGGACTTCTCCTGACCCAAAACTCCCTGGGGAGAAGGCTCATCCATCAGATGGTCGCTTGTCCAATGATGGAGTCCATTCGGAGCCCTTCCCCTCGCCTCCTGGCATCTCTCAGGGCCCTTTGCTAAAAGCCGCCAGACAAGGCAGCCAGCCCAAGGAAACACAAGAGCCAGCAGGGAAATCGGAACCCAGCCCCAAAGAGGCAAGCTGCAGGGCAAGGAAAACATCACCCATCAGCAAGCGAGGCCTTCGTGCTATGACGGGTCACGGGGCCTCGAGCCCTCTGGGGAAAACAGAGTAGCTTTTCTAAAACACTAACCGGACCATAAGCCAGATTTGTAGGACAGAGAGAGCAAGATGAAAGAGAAGAGAGGGAAGTCCTTACACCAACCACATAGGTTGGATTTCAAGCCCCTTATGTTGCTTGTCAAAATAGATACAAACCCAGAGCCCTTCAAGTCAGGGATAACTCTTAGTCTGTCACAAATTAGCTGTTGCAAATCCTCAAGGCTCAGCTTCCTCTTCTAAGAATTGACCTCTAAGATGCATGGGCCCTCTAGAAGATAAGGGACAGAGGCCAGTGCCTGTGATTGGCTTCTGCAAGGGCAAATGGAGGGTGGGGGTGGGGGGAAGGTGGGGTCAGAAGGCAGGCTGCAGGGAATCAAGGAGCAGGAACTGTAGGTGAGCGTTTTGGCTCTCGAATGTCCCAGATTTCCCATGACAATCCAATTTGAAAGACTCTGTCATGTTCCTCTCTCCAGAAGCAAACACTTAGTAGGGGGAACACTCTGATGCATTGTTTTCAGTAGTGGGTAACATCTATTGAATATACAATATATTCCAAGCTCAATACAGGCACATTTCACATATATTAACTCATTTGCTCTTCACCACATTATTAAAAAGTAGCTACTATTATTAAGTCCATCTTTTGAATGATAAAACTGAGTCAGAAAGAAGTTAAACAATTTGCCGATGGTCCCTATAATATCAGAGACAGACTCAAATCATGTCAGTCTAATGTCAAAGGCACATACTCTGTTAGTTATTACAACACAATCTTGCTTTCATAACCAATGGTTCCACAGGCCTCATTCACATTTTAGGCTGATTCTTGAAATAGTTTCTTTTTCAAACTTTGCTGAATGCCATCTTCAAAGGAGAGAGTGGTTAATTGGAATAGTATTCATTAATAACAGCCAACTTTCAAAGAAATCTTACTATGTTCTAGATACCATGTTAAGCACTTTGTATAGATTACCACATTGACTCTCAAATCAACCATTAAGAGTTAGATACTATTCTTATGCCCAGAGATGATAAAATTGAGGCCTAGGGAGGTTAAGTAACTTGTCCAACATTGCAGTTAGCAAATGTGAAGCCAGGGTTCCTGCTCTGAGACAAATAGGCTCTGAGGACTAGAATAAAGACAGCAAAACCAAGTGCATGCAGGTGTCAAACTGGTGACCCAGGTGGGTTCCATGATAAACTCTCCCAGGAGTAATGCAGAGGAAATGGAGTGGTTTTTTGTCCACATGAGGGGCACATAAAGCCATGGAAGACAAAGGAAAACGCAATTGACAATACTGTCAGTGAATGACAACTAGATAGAAGACATAAGTTGAGGGTATCAAATCCACAACAGTAGCTAAATTGTCCCAGAAAGTACCAAATCTGTGGCAGCAAACTAAAGCACAACACACAGAAAAATGTGCTTGACAGAGTTCACAACCGCTGGGGCTGACACAATACGTAGCACCTGACACTGACCTTGGGAAGACCTTCAGTTCCTTCAGAGACCCAACACAAACCATTTGTCCCCACATAATTCCCAAGAGATTTTTATCTAGTTGTATTTCTGTCTTCCCCAGCCTGGAGCCCAGATCAACCAATTCCATTAAGAAAGTTAGCAGTGACCACAGAGGGTTAGGAAACTGGAGCAGAAACAACAAATGAGCCAGCTTTAATTTGCGGCAAATTAAATACAATTAAACAATCAGTTGAAGATAAAGTTCCTGAGGCCGAGTGCCCGTGTCCACCCAGTTGGCTTGCTTTCGCTGGAGACTGGCACATCTCTGACCTCGCTCTGCCTTGTGCATCAGGTGTCAAATCCAAGAGTGAGAAAGGCCAAAGGGAATTGCATAAGCTTCTCACAACTCCAAAATCGTAAGTTCAAGCCATGGTGGATTAAACCATGCCATCTCTGGATCCAAAGGACACCATGTGGTCTTACAAAAATGGGTCAGAAATGATAAAACCAACTAGTGACTCAATCCAGTATACCCTGTATATTTAATATATTACTGTGGTTTTTTTCTTAAACTTGATATCATGCCAATCTGGAGAGGAAGCCTACATAATGTGCATTGGTATGTCTGATATTTTGTACCTCACTTTGCTTGTAACCAAATACCAAGGATTATTTTTCTGGTCCAGGTGGAAGGACGCTAGGCAGGTTCCAAATCCTCAGGAAATGGTTCATGGCCAAGCAAATTGTACCAGGCATACTGTGCCTTCCTCATAAATCATCTATACCATACAAGCCTGATTTAAATTGAATTACAAATGCAGACTTGATGGCAACATTTCAAGGAGCAAGAGGAAATATTTAGAAGCAGGTTGTAGGTGTTTGACACTTGGTTTTTAGGTTGGTTTTCATTTTTGTTTTATGGTGCCATTTGGACAGCTTCCTGTTTTTGACACCAGCTGATGGCAATTTTGCATGTGCCTTGTGCAAAGCCTAGCATATATTAGGAGCTTAATACTCAATAAATACATCAATATAACCAACTCAGCATAATTTGCTGAGACTATCAAATTAAAATGGCTATCAGTGCTTCCTGTTCATTCGCTTTCCCCCAGGGGAAGCAAAGTGAGACCTGGGTTCTTGGCTGAGCTGCAAACATGAATATTTCTCTGTGGGAATGAGATAGAGGTGTCCAGATACAGCAGAAGCCACTTGACTGAATGAAGTTTGAAATCCACAGTTCCATCATGGCAGCTCCTCCTCACCACCCAGCATTCACCTTGAGAAGTTCATGAGGGACCCTGCTGACGCCCATCTGACAAACTGGATGAGACCTACAGCAGTCACAGGCCAGCTCTCAAGGCCTAGGACCCAGGGAATCCCTCGGAGCCTCCTGCTCTCGGAACAGCTTGCTTTCTAGAGATAGTTCTACCATTACCATCTTTTGGGATTTTAGGCAAGGTACACGCCACATATCACACAAACGTTCTCCTTCCTACCTCAGTACTGAGTTGAAAGACCAAACAGGGATAGGGATGTGAGAGCATCGTGACTATTATTATCAAGAGTCCAGTTTTGGAGGATTTGTTTCATTCTTTAAAAGTGATCTTATGTCTTGGAGCAAATATTTTCCTGAAAGAAAATCTCTCCAATTCTCCTCTAAGTTTCAATTTTTAATAAAGACAATTTTATTAGTAAAGTGGGATTTGATGTGCTCACATGACTATGCAGTTCACAGGCAATTTTCAAAAACTACATCTGCTTTGAAGAGGAAAGTCAAGAGCATCTGTTCTAATTAGGCTTCTTGCCGGGTTGTGGGCTCTCTGATTTGTCTTAATGAGCAGGCCAGTGCCACAGGCAGCTGAGTTCTATAAAGCCAACAGCCCTGCAGGAACCAACATGTGCGTGTGACAGTGTAAGGGCAGGATGTGTACAGTGCCTGCTATGAACCTCAGCCCAGAACTTGAGGGGGCATCTCTCAGAGAACTTTACCATCAGATCCAGATCTTTGACTCCAACGGAGTCCAAGAAAACAGCCCGTGAGTCGGGTTCTGTTCTTAACACTGGTCAAATCCAGCAGCTCCCAACTTCGGTTTCACACTACAAGGAGTTTCTTCGAGAGCCAGGAGTTCAGAGCTGTGAACATGTAAGGAGCTCTCACCACCCAAAGCCGCTGGCCCCTCTTTGCCCTCAGCGCTGGCAGGCCGTAAGGCGAGGCAAGTTTTCCTAACAGCCAGTTCTTTGTCAAATCAGGGTCCTGAGTTTATGATCCACCTACAAGGGACCCTAGTCCCAGTGCATCCTTTTCCCTCCAGAAGCACCTGTGCTGCCCTGGCGCGGGATGAGAAGCTGTTACACACAGAGGGCAGTAACTGAACTGAGCGCCAGAAGGCCTGAGCCCGAGTCTCACTTCTGCCCTCCGTCCTCGGGTTAAACCCCAACCAGCCTCCGTGTCACATGGAGTCGTTCTTTGTTTCCAGTAAAGTGCAAGGCAGAGAAATGCCTTCCCTTTCTCCAAGAGGTGATGGGAAGGTCAAAGGAGACTGCAGCTATGAGCAGCTGGTTCAGCAGGTGTAAGGCGCTATTACTCATGCTGTAAGACAAATCACACCACAAAGGAAAATGAGTCTGTGGCCATCTAGCTCACCAGTTCCTCCCCTCCTCCCATCTTCTGTAAGACGATCCCATTTCTCACTCACTCCATTCACAGAAAACTGCCATGCCTGGGTTTCCATCTTCAGCCTTAGGATGACTCCGCCACTCCTCCTGGTAGCCTGCCTCACCCCATCCCAGCACGCAATGACAAAACAGCTCAATCAACTTCTCTTCTAGTCAAAAAGAGTTTGGGGGTGTGTTGTTTTTGTTTTGGCTTGATATTGACTCTTATTCCCAACCACATCCCCAACAACACCTACAATCTCATTCTCATACATGCCTTCACCTAGTTTTCCAGGTGTAACCTTATCATTCAAGTTTCCTGAAAGGTATACATAATATACTTATTATTACACACATGTGTCTTTTATATTTCATTTTATTGAAAAAATTTTGATCAACATGTAAAATGTGTATGTTTTGATAGGGTACAGTGTAATATTTCAATATAAACAAAGCATAAACCAATCAAACCAGGTCACTCTCATTTTCACTTCCTTATAGAAGTTTTTAAGGCATCATCAGTTTCTTAAATGACTAAATTATTAGCTTAGACAGTAGAAGTCATTGAGACTTTTTTCAATTTTTTTTTACTTATTTATTTGCAAGATAGAGTTACAAAGAGAGGCGGAGAAAGGTCTTCCATCGCTGGTTCACTCCCCAAATGGTCACAACCGCTGGAGCTGGACAGATCCGAAGCCAAGAGCCAGGGACTTCGCTCGGGCCCCCCACGTGAGTGCAGGGGCCCAAACACTTCTACTGCTTTCCTAAGCCATAGTGGAGAGCTGGAAAAGAAAAGGAGCAGCTGGGACACAAACTGGCACCAATATGGGATGCTGGCCCCAGAGGCGGTGGCATAGCCTAATATGCTACAGCATCAGCCCTGTCATTTAGACATTAGAGCTATCTGACACAACAGAACACAGACTTAATAAGTCATGTTAGAAGCTATTGCTAAGATATTTGGAATTTTCACTAGGAATTTTGGAAAGACTGAGATCTGTGATTAACCCGAGAATCAGAGGAAATGATTCTGCTACTTTGCTTCTCTAATAGCACAGCTCTTCCTTTGCATAACCTCCAACTGACCTTTCATAATGTAATAAAACAGCAATCAGGACCACCCTCACTGGACTCATGAGTCTATCTAGTGACTAAGGGCCTTCCACAAGTCATGTGAGTTGAAAAAAATGATTGAATGGAAGGAAAAAGGCCAACATTAACCATTAAAAGAGAAATAAGAAACAGAACTCCCAAGGCCCATATTGAGGACTTTTTGAAGGAATGGACAGTTTCAGACTTATTTCTAATCTGGCATCGTGCTGTCTCAGCTCCTTTCCTCTTGAGCTCTTAAAAAACAGCAACAAAAAAAGTATACGGGCTGTCACTGTGACACAGGAGGTTAAGCCACTGCCAGCGTCCTATATGGGTGCTGGTTCAAGTCCCGGCTGTTCCACTTCTGATCCTGCGGAAGATGGCCTGCGTGCTTGGACCCCTGCCAAACACATGGGAGACCTGGATGAAGCTCCTGGCTCCTGGCTCCTGGCTCTTGGTTCCTGGCTCTTGGCTTTGGCCTGGCCCAGCCCAGGCTGTTGTAGCCATTTGGGGAGTGAATTGGCAGATGGAAGATCTCTCTTTCTCTCTCCCCACCCCCACTCTGCTCTCTCTGTAATTCTGTCTTTCAAATAAATAAATAAATCTTTAAAAACAAAACAAAAATAGTGTAAATAGGCATTTAATGCAGTGGTTAAGACTCCATTTGGGCTTTCTACCTCTTATATCCACATGCCTCAGTTCAAGTCCCAATTTCATTCCCTTTTCCAGCTTTCTGCTAAGGTGCACCCTGGGAGGCAGAGGCGACAGCTCACGTAATTGGGTTCCCCATATCCACATGGGAGACCCAGACAGAGATCTGGCTGCTGGCTTCAGCATAGTCAGCCCCTGCTATTGCAGGCATTTGGAGAGAGAATCCGCAATTGGGAGATCTATTTCCTTCTCTCTTTCTCTCTCTCTCTCTCAAACTAAAAAAAAAAAAATACATTTTTAAGTGCCTTGCTTTGTTTTGGCTTCCACTTTGACTATGGCCTTGTCTATCATGAGCTTCATGATATCCCCAAGCCTACGTTCTGAGCACTTACTCTAGGTACAACTGTAGGGGGTGCAGTGCAGTGTGTCACAAGAGTTCCCCAAACCACCCATGTCAGAGCCGCCCAGGAGCTTATCAAAAATGCCACATCCAGGGATTCCAATTTTTTCGGTCTGGGTAGATCCTGGAATCAACATTTTTAACAAATGAGCCAATTGATTCTGATGAACTCAATAACTGGAGAAATTTCAAAGCAAACGAATTTTGCCACTCACATCTTCACATTAGCAGAAACAGTACTTGATTGTTATGCTAGAGATTGCGGAAGAAAAAACCTATCTTTAAAGGACTGGCCTGGGATTTCTACCCATATTACACACATGGAATTTTTTTAGCATATTTCATTGATTCTAAGTTATATATCATAACATGTTAGCATCAGTGAGGGTGGAATATAGCCATCACGATACCATGTCATTGACTACTTGTGCACAGTATAAAGTGCAGGATGGGGGCCAGTCACTCAAAAAAGAAGCTCAGAGACAGCAGTGGAGCTGTCTTTTAAGAAATGCTCCATGACACTGTGGCAAAAAAACATGACCTAAATGAAAGATCTCTGTGAGTGAGATCCCAGCAGAAAGAACGGGCC
This sequence comes from Oryctolagus cuniculus, assembly GCF_051225735.1. Taxonomy (NCBI): domain Eukaryota; kingdom Metazoa; phylum Chordata; class Mammalia; order Lagomorpha; family Leporidae; genus Oryctolagus; species Oryctolagus cuniculus. The sequence continues at coordinate 75,546,013 of NC_142880.1, forward strand.
ATCAAAGAAGGAGGTACCTTTCTCTGAAGGGAAGAGAGAACTTCCACTTTGACTATGACCTTGTCTAAATAAGGTCAGAGTTTGTGAACTCAAGAGGCTTCCATAGCCTTGGCAGCTCAAGACAAGAGCCTCAGGTGATCACTGACATCATAAATAAGAGTGTCAATTGTTAAATCAACAACAGGAGTCACTGTGCACTTACTCTCCACGTAGGATCTCTGTCCTTAATGTGTTGTACTGTGCTAATTAACAGTAAAACTACTACCCAAACAGTACTTTATACTTTGTGTGTCTGTGTGGGTGCAAACTGTTGAAATCTTTACTTAGTATATACTGAGTTTATCTTCTGTATATAAAGCTAATTAAAAATGAATCTTGATGAAGAATGGGATGGGAGAGGGAGTGGGAGATGGGATGGTTGCGGGTGGGAGGGAGATTATGGGAGGAAAAGTTGCTATAATCCAAAAGTTGTACTTTTGAAATTTACATTTATTAAATAAAAGTCTAAAAAAAAAAAGTGCTCCATTAACCCATGGTCTATGGAGGCCCAGACATCAACATGCATTGAGAAATCCTTGGCATCGGCATGGGATCTCAAAACATCAGATATGAATGTGGACTCATTTTAGGACTATTTTAACTGGTTTATTGAATATATATGTCCCTGCATATGAATGTACAAAAGTTCTAAATGGTAAAACTCAATATCCAAATAAGCCTAAAAGAGTGCTTTCAATAAGTAGAAGTAAAAAAATTAGTGATAATAAAGGCATCATGTCAGAGTTTCCCGTAAAGGACATTTTCCTCATTAATGATAAACACTGATGATATCTTAGACCCAGTGAACTCTGGGAGTTATCTACACAAATAGATCTGCTTTTAGCTTTGTTGACCCACCATCAACAGTTGCTTAGCAGTGGAATATATTCTGTTTTATCAATCTTTATGATTTTGCAAAGGAAATCTGAGAACTTACTCTTGGAAGCTGCCTGACAAAAAGCCTCCTAACTTGATCTGACTAGAGGTATTCTGGGGTAAGATATGCAGGCTGCAAAACCCAACTTTAATATCACACTCTCAGTTCCAAGAGCACTCGCACCAGCTTGTGTTTCTAACAGTGCCACTTCCAGACAACATGCTGAGCCTGTCTTCCTTTGTAAATATATTTAGGAAGTACTCACTGAACAAAACACTAAACAACGTTCCCAGGAATGAAAGGGAATCCAAGGTGCTTCTGGCTCTATTCGAAGTGTTCTCAAGAAGGCAAATCAAAATTTCAACCATTCAACCTTTTTAGTCTAGAAAGTTGATCTGGGGGGCACCCATTGCCAATGGAAAAATTGGTGAGCATTAGTAACACTTACATTTTACTAATTTAGAATAATTAAACTTTTAAGAAAGGCATGAATGATTGCCTTTCAAGCATCCCATATCCAGACAAGAGCCTATACTGGAAACAAGAAAATGTAAGGCATTCAGTTATGACAGGGAATAAGTGAAGGGCATTTTCAAGGAACCTAGGAGGAAACCACTGGGGAACCCTATTTGAAAGGAGATGACAGGGTTAATGTCCTGGCCTGAAGCGCCGGCATACCATATGGGCACCGGTTCAAGTCTGAGATGCTCCCCTTCTGATCCAGCTCTCTGCTATGGCCTGGGAAAGCAGTAGAAGATGGCCCAAGTCCTTGGGCCCCTGCACCCATATGGGAGACCACGAAGAAGCTCCTAGATCCTGGCTTAGGATTGGCCTGGTTCCAGACATTGTAGCCAATTGAGGGGTGAACCAGGGGATGGAGGACCTCTCTTTCTCTCTCTGCCTCTGCCTCTCTGTAATTCTGTCTTTTAAATAAATAAATAAATCATTCCAAAAAATAATAAAAAATAAAAATAATTTTTTAAAAAAGTGATTCATAGACAGTTGTTTATTCAATAGCCAAAGAAACAAGAATTAAGAAATATAATATTTTACTATTAAGAAACGTTTAATAACACTGCTATGACAGAGGACTATGCACTGAGTGGCTTATAAACCAGAGAAATGTACATTCCATAGTTCTGGAGGCCAGAAGTCTAAGGCGAGGGTGCCAGCATGGCTGAATCCTGGTGAGAGCCCGCTCACTTCCTGCCTTACACACTGCAAACTTTCGTCCTCACATGGCAGAGAAAAGACAACAGAGCCAATTTCCTGCAGGCCAGAGCTCATCTCCCAGCCAAGTTTGCATTTCTGGACTCCTAACTCAAGTTCCCCACATGCAGAGACTATATGAGTCCCGGTAAGCGAGAACCATTTTTCTGATTCTCACGTTCCTTACATGCCTGGCTTAGGTCCCACACATCTGAACGGCTCACAAAATGACACAGCCACCCACTTCTAGGAAGAAACAAGCGATGTTTCCAAGCCTCAGCCCTCCAAAGCAATGGTGAACAGGCTAGCCCTCCAGTGCCCTACACCAGTTTCCTCTCTACCACCAAAGAACTCCAGGAGTTAAGCTTGCAAAAATTAATAAACAAACAGGTAAGGGAAAGGAGGTGGGGGAGGGAGGGAAGGTGAGAGGGAGAAAGGGAGCTATCACTGTATTCTTAGAATTGTGTCTATGAGCTACTTGGAATCTCTTCTCTTTGTATCAATTTTAAAAATGTAAAGTTAAAAAAAAAAAACAGTCTTTCTCCACTGTCTTTCAAAATGAAAATGCTAGGGGTCTCTATGACACACTATCACGAGCGTGTGAGTGGGAAGGGGTTTATTAGATGACTTTTCTTACTACGCGTGTCCTCCTACCGCATTGCCCCTTCTTTAGAGGATTGGCAAGATGCACTGATCCCAGGGCCTGGCAACCAGTGAGCAGTCAAAATACGTTGATCACAGAATGACCTTTGGCTGGGCCTCCAAGAGATGCTCCTGCTGCCCCAGGCCCCTGTGACCCCATGATCCCTGGGCTCCATAGAACACCCAAGTGTATATACACAAGGGGAAAAAAGGGGGGGTCAAGGAGGCCCCTGGGAAATGACAGAAGCCTGGGCTATGTCTCCACCCACTAAACACTATGATTCAGTTTACAGAGTGGTGGGTGCAGGGTTAAACTGATTCATACAATAAAATGTCCATGTAACCTAACCTCAAACTGGTAAGGTGGTTTACTGACATAGACACACGTGGAAAGAGTCCTCCTCACTGGTTCCACGTTCTGAGGGCCCAGGGTCTGCAGACTCCAGCTGAGAGGCCGAAGGTCAAGACAGCCAGGAGTGGGCTTTATTTACAGCACTCTACCAGTTTCCAGGGGAGTGAAACAACAAGACCTTGTGTGAGATGAGTCACAGGGACTCACAGGATCAGAGAAGTCACAGCGGATCAAAGAACGGATGAGCCTTCCAGCTCACTGCCCCTCTGAAACCGAAAGGCACACTGCGCAGAGCTCTCTCTAATCTGTTTGACTAATTTTCAGGGATTGAGTTGGGAGAAAGATTCAACAGGAGACTTAGTTGCTATAGCCACTTGGCTCCCTGACAAAGTGGGCTTTAGTGGAATAATACAAAGCCACTTTCTTCTCACAATACCTTCCCTCAAACAAAATGAATGAAAAATCCAAGTCTGATTTATGATGGAAAGAGGAAAGACATAATTAATCAACTTGCAAAACATCAGAAATAAATAAGGACACCACAAATAAATATTGCTAATTTATGCAAGAGCACTTATGTAACTGTATTGCTTGTGGGCACATCTATTTTGCTTCTCCTAATTCTTCATCCCATTATGATATCTGTCCATTTGAGCCAGGTGGGCTGTTACACTAATTGAAGCATGTTGGCTCCCAATTCAGTATTTGTCCATTGGCCATCACACTTTGCAAAGTGAGGTAGGTAAGTAATGTATACTCCTGTTGGCCTCCTGAGTAGGCACGAAGTTGTTTAAAGGAGATGCTGGCTAGATGTCTGGGGGGTACAGGAACTGTCCATGTCTGCTGTGAGGGCCTTCCTACCACTGCACACTGCTTTGGGCGTCTGCGCAGGTATCTCACAAACAAGGGCAAGTGGCGTAGTAGTCCACATGTACCAGATCTGATAGAACAGAGTTCAAAGGGAAGGCAAGACTAGACTTTGAGCTGCTTAGCTTTCTAGTTCCTTCCCTGCTGTGCTCAGAATCAGTACGCAAGAGTAACATGGTTAAGCCCCTGCCTGAAGCGTGGCTGGCATCCCATATGGGCACCAGTTTGAGTCCTGGCTGCTCCACTTCCGATCCAGCTCTCTGCTATGGCCCGGGAAAGCAGTAGAAGATGGCCCAAGTGCTTGGGCCCCTGCACCCTTGTGGGAGACCTGGAACAATCTCCTGGCTCCTCAATTCGGATCGGTGCAGCTCCAGCCATTGGGGACATCTGGGGAGTGATCCAGTGGATGGAAAACTTTTCTGTCTCTTCATCTCTCTGTCTGTAACTCTGACTCTCAAATAAATAAACCTTTTTTAAAAAACAAAAAGAGTGGGGCCCTGGCTCACTTGCTTAATCCTCCGCCTGCGGCACCAGCATCCCATGTGGGCACCTGGTTCTAGTCCCGGTTGCCCCTCTTCCAGTCCAGCTCTCTGCTGTGGCCCGGGAGGGCAGTGGAGGATGGCCCAAGTGCTTGGGCCCCTGCACCTGTGTGGAAGACCAAGAGGGGGCACCTGGCTCCTGGCTTCGGGTCGGCGCGGTGCTGGCCATGGCGGCCATTTGGGAGGTGAGCCAACAGAGGGAAGACCTTTCTCTCTGTCTCTCTCTCTCTCTCACTGTCTAACTCTGTCAAATAATTAATAATAATAATAAAGAGTAGCAATCCCTGTGAGTACCTCAACTGCAGCCTCTCACTCACAGCTCAGCATTCATGTTTGCGCTGCAGGGTTCTTGCCCACAGTCCACTCATGCTCCCTGCAGCCAGTCTTTCAAGGAGAGAAAGGCTTTGTTGTTACTATTCATGAGCAAAGTCAGAATAAGATCTCAAATCCACTTCTTAACAGGGGGTGGGGGGTGGGGGGGGAGCTAGGGGAAAGCTTTGTTTATTAGGTAGGAGAAAGCTGGTATGTGGGAATGCCCAGCAAGACAAATCTGGATTGGAGAGGTTAGGAATCAGGCCAGCACAGCAAGATAGACTGACCAAGAGTGATTGCCATAAACACGGGGGCACCCAGGCTTCCATGGAGAAGCCAGCTTGTTCACAAGTACCTGCCACCCAAACTGCCTGGCTCCTGTCTCTAACCAGACAGAGAAGGAATTTGGAGTTTCCCAAACAGATTTCTAAGATACCATGACGTTTTCTCCATTTGTGGCCACCCACTTCATATTCAGCCTCTGCCATTTTCTGCTATACTGTGCCTCTATGGACTACATTACCCAGATTCCCCTTCTCGTTGGTCTGGGCACATGGGAGGTACCCACAGGGAGAGAACCAGAGGAAGAGAGAGGGGCCATGGCGCTTCCTCCATCGCCCTCCCTGGCTTTGCCTTCCCTTCCTGCAGAGGCTGCATCTTCCCACGCTCATGCTGCTGTTGAGTAGCCCCTTGTCCGCACAGCTTGCTGGGCTCTCAGGGGCAGCCGCAGTTTCCTGGGTGTCTCAGGTCATTAACCCTGCCCATCCATACCTCCCTAAGTAGTCCCTCTATTAAAGTCTCTTCATTTAAACTACCTCAGTGGGATTCAGTTTCCTGAAAGGATCTGATTGGAGCAGATACTTATTTATTTATTTATTTATTTGACAGGCAGAGTGGACAGTGAGAGAGAGAGACAGAGAGAAAGGTCTTCCTTTGCCGTTGGTTCACCCTCCAATGGCCGCCGCGGCCGGCGCACCGCGCTGATCCGAAGCCAGGAGCCAGGTGCTTCTCCTGGTCTCCCATGGGGTGCAGGGCCCAAGCACTTGGGCCATGCACTCTCTGGCCACAGCAGAGAGCTGGCCTGGAAGAGGGGCAACCGACCGGGACAGAATCCGGCGCCCCGACTGGGACTAGAACCCGGTGTGCTGGTGCCGCAAGGCGGAGGATTAGCCTAGTGAGCCGCGGCGCCGGCCTTGGAGCACATACTTTCAACATCAACTCCTTTGATTCTATCTTGTGGTCCAAGCACACATGTAGATGCTTGGTTGAAACAACATACTGAAAGAAGTACAGCATGGACGACAGAACCTTGGCTTCCGTACTCAGATGCATTTTGTTCTACCTGGAGAATGATGCTACATAAGCTATTTCTTTAGTTGGGGACTTTAGACTAGACAAAGATCTGCTAATAACTGAATCCAGTTTCATCAAGTACATTAAATATGTAATAAACTACATATTATACTAGTAACATGAAATAACTGCATGCATGTATGCATACTCATATATTTTTCATATATATGTTTGTTAAAATATGAATTGTGAAGATCTGGGTATAAATCCTGTGTTCACTGGTGAACTGGAGGAAAGAGAGAAGTCCACGTTGTAGACTTGACTGAATTGTCTCTCATTTGCATTGTCTACATTCCAATGCCCCTTCTATGTATGTCGCATGTTCAGCTTCTTTCATGCCCAGAACTTGATTCCTTGTCTATGAAATGAATTTCAGCAGAGACTGAGCCTTCATTGCTAAATTACTGTGGAGTCTTGACTTTGCTCTGATTCACTTGGCAAAGTGTTGGCTGCCTACTTCTTTCACTCTGTGTCTTCCCAGGGGAAGAGTAATCTTTATTTAGTAAGTTGAAAATATAGTTCAAGGTGCCAATTGTTGCCAATGGTTATTATTACTACTTAAAATCTGAGAATGAAGAGATTTACCCTTATAAAATTATTTTTAAAATAAAATATGTGTTTACTATATGTTGGTTTTTGACACAGAGATTTTTTTCATCAATTTTCTAACCCTTTTCTCCATGAGTATTGTTCATTTGAATTCACAGAATCCTTCCATTGCCAATCTATTCTCTTGCTACATCTCATGTTCACGAAGGAATATTTTGGAAATAGAAGCATTCTGGTAAAAAATAGAGAATGTTCTAGAAATCTGAGTTAGAAGGCTGACTGTTCTGCTAGGAGAGTTTTCCATCTTCCCTGAATTATGAATTATTAAAAGCCTCCTCATCTTACAGAACACTTTGATTTGGGCCCTACAACAAGCATCTTTGGCTTTGGTTTGGTTTTGGGCTGATTTTGGTTTGGCAAGTCAGCTGGTACCACAACCTGAGGGCTTGGATCTTACTGAGTAAGTCACAAAGATACTTTTTTTTAAAAGATTTATTTACTCATTTGAAAGTCAGAGTTACACACAGAGAGAAGGAGATTCAGAGAGAGAGAGAGACAGAGAGAGAGAGAGAGAGGTCTTCCATCTGCTGGTTCACTCCCCAATTGGCTGCAACGGCTAGAGCTGCGCCAATCCAAAACCAGAAGCCAAGAGCTTCTTCCAGGTCTCCCATGTGGCTGCAGAGGCCAAGCACTTGTGCCACCTTCTACTGCTTTCCCAGGCTATAGCAGAGAGCTGCATTGGAAGTGGAACAGCCGGGCCTCGAACCAGTGCCCATATGGGATGCTGGCACTGCAGGCGGTGGCTTTACCCGCAATGCCACAGTACTAGCCCCCAAGGGATACTTTTCTTTTTCTTTTTTAATATTTATTTATTTATTTGAAAGTCAGAGTTACACAGAGAGAGGAGAGGCAGAGAGAGAGAGAGAGAGAGGTCTTCCATCCTCTGGTTCACTCCCCAGATGGCCGCAACAGCTGGAGCTACACCGACCCAAAGCCAGGAGCCAGGAGCCAGGAGCTTCTTCTGGGTCTCCCACATGGGTGCAGGGGCCCAAGGACTTGGCCGTCTTATACTGCTTTCCCAGGCCATAGCAGAAAGAAGGATCGAAAGTGGAGCAGCCGGGTCTCAAACCGGCGCCCATATGGGATGCCGGTGCTTCAGGCCAGGGTGTTAACCCACTGCGCCACAGCGCCGGCCCCCCAAAGAAAGGCTACTTTTCTAAGACTTCTCATTACATACAACTTTGTTCTCAAATGGGCATTTGGGGAATGAGCCAGAAGATAAAAGATCTCTTTCTCTCTCCCTTCTCCCTCCCTCCTTCCTTTCCTTCCCTCCCTCCACCTTTCAAATAAAATGGAAATAAACCAATAATTTTTTAAAAACCAAGTTAGGAACACAAGAGAAGTGTCACTCAGGGATAAACCTTCATCCCTAACATCTTGGTATCCACTGCCTGGTTTCCTGTGCTCTCATTATGTATTGCCCTGGAAATGGTCTCTCTCTCTCTCTCTCTCTCTCTCTCTCTCTCTGTGTGTGTGTGTGTGTGTGTGTGTGTGTGCTGTAAATTCAGTTTGTAGAACAAAGGCCCTGTACTGTTCCTGGAGCTCTCACTCTTTTCATTTTTTTTTTCTTCAGAGAAGTGTTTAAAACTCATTTTATTGAATTGATTCTAATTGAAATCACTCTCTAGTCAGCGCTCTACACAACACACACACACGTATATGGGGCAAAAATACATCTGCCTTAGTGCTTGCAGTGTAGCAGCTTTAAGCCTCTCCCTGACTACAGCAGCTCGGGAGCGAATGGCTTACCTACGACCTGACAATGTGCAAAAGCAAAGCCTCATTCCTAAAGCCAACCTGTTCCGTACTCAGAGTAGGCAACGCAAGTGTGATGGCACTTAATGGGAACAAAGAATATTCTCTACCCAAGCCTGCCTTACCTCCGTCACCACACCAGATACCTCATCCTTACAGATACTTCCCCTGAGTCTTCAGAGACAATTTTGGTAAGATTTAAGAACCACTCAATGAAATGAGAAGACACTGAAAAGTGACTAAAGCTTAAAATGTTCTTGAGCAATGAGATGTTGGTATTTGCTGACAATAAATCCTTACACAGAGGACCGCGCAGAGAAATAGGGACCCTGAGACTGAAGAGTGAAGGATTCCCAAGACAAATTTCACCTGCTTCAGAATTTGGTCTTGATCAGTTCTGATCACTTTGGATTTTTCTGGCAACTTTCAGAAAATATGGAGGGAACTAAAAGACATCCAACTTCATTTTGTTTATTAAGAGAGAAATGGGCAGAAGTAGATTTTGAAACATGTTCTTTCCTGTTGACACATATTCAAAGAATGTCTGGAGGAAATACTAAATTAAAATACAGACTGATTCAACTATTGGCATCAAATCACTTACAATGAAATATAGTTGCTATCTTGAATATGAGGGAAAAGAAAAGATGCTTCCCAACATTATAATTTTGTTGATGAAAACAATGAAAATCTTAATTTAGAATCTATTTTATGTTATTTTGGTTTTTATCATTGTGAAATACTTTGACGACATTTACTCAAAATGATTCTATTATATTCCCTGTTCCGGATATTACTGATATAGAGAGTATGGTGGGGAGCTTTAATATTTAAAATAAAAAATTAACAACTATCAGGATCTATATATAGTCCTCCTGTGATACACATTTTTAATCTTCCTCACAGAAAGCCAGGAAAGGTAGTAGACAGATGACAATTTATAAAATCTCGACTAAACACATAACTTGGCACAACTCCTTAGCCATCCTTACATTCACTTAGCAAGTTTACAGGATGTGCAGGGTGCTCTAATGGGGAATTAAACAGACTATTGAGGCATAACATGCAATTCTCATTTTGCTAACAGAACCACTATTTTCTTCAGTTCTCTATTCCTCATTAAAAATTACTCAAACCCAGCTCAGCAGATGCGTCTAAAACAGTCCAATGGGAAATCCCATTCTTATGCCAGTGATGGGTGTGGTGAAGTCATGAGATCTTGTTCTGTCCCATGAGAGAATGGAAGAGAGATCACCACGCTTCTAGAGATGTGAGACCCTAAGGAACACGCACAGGAAGAGCTGGTCCTCTCTCCTAACCTTGTCCTGGCCAGATGACTACTGGGGGCCTGCGACAAGTGAAGGCGAGGTCTGAGAGTGTACACATGACTCTTGGCAGCAACACTGACCCACTGAATTAATCAACCCTGGTGCCACACCATCTCTGAGTTTCTTATTATATGATAATAAAATTTAACTGAATTTCCTTGTCATATAAGTCTGTGCTAGATTTTCTGCTACTTGCAGCTAAAATTATTCCTTTCCAGTGCAAACTGCATAGCTAACAGTTTCAGAGATGTATACAAATATTGAATAAATAGCAGTAATGTGATAAACATCAGAATGCTGAACAAGATATTGATATTGACTCTATCACTTCTAAGGGTTCTTCCTGCTTTTGGAAAAAGGAGAAAATACTTTCCCTTGGAATGATCAGGAAACACTATGTGGAGAAGGATTTCAATAACAGGACAAGTGCTTGGTAAGAAAACAATCTATTCTTACTTGATAGTAATGAGGATAGAGGAAAAAGTTGTTGGAGCAATGTCATAAAGAGAAGTCAGGATGGAACACAACCCACATTGAGTTTGATAGTTACAGTTCTGGGAGTCAGGGGAAACATAACACAGAGTTGGTTTACTTCTAGGATCTCAGCATATCTGTATATCTTTATCAAAGATGTTAAGGACACATTGATGAAAGACAGTCTCTTCAGTATATAGTGTTGGGAAAATTGGATGCCCACACACAAAAGAATGAACTTAAAACTCCCCCCCACCACCACCACCAAACTTTTATCTCTCACCATATACAAAAATTAACTCAAAATAGGTGAAATGTTTAAATGTATGACATGAAACTACTAGAAAAAAAATAGGGCTTTGGGAAACTGGGATGGGTAAGGATTTTTTGTGTGTGTAAAACCCCAAAGCACAGAAAACAAAAGCAAAATTAGACAAATGGCATTACATCAAACAAAAAAAGCTTATCTTACAGCCAAGAAATTAACAGAGTGAAGAGACAACTAACAGAATGGGAGAAAATATTTGCAACTATACAACTGACGAGAAATTAATAACCAGAATATGTAAGGAACTCAAACAACTGAGTCTGATTTTAAAGTGATCAATAGACATTTCTCAACAGATGACATACGAATGATCAACAGATATATGAAGAAGGCTCAATTTTACTAATTATCAGAGAAATACAAATAAAACCACAGAGAGCTATCACCTCATTCCAGTTACAATTGTTATCATCAAAGAGAGAAAAGATAGGGGCCGGCGCCGTGGCTCACTTGGTTAATCCTCCGCCTGCGGCGCCAGCATCCCATATGGGCGCTGGGTTCTAGTCCCGGTTGCTCCACTTCCAGTCCAGCTCTCTGCTGTGGCTCGGGAAGGCAGTGGAGGATGGCCCAAGTGCTTGGGCCCTGCACCCACATGGGAGACCAGGAGGGAGCACCTGGCTCCTGGCTTCGGATCGGCATATCTCCGGCCATAGAGGCCATCTGAGGGGTGAACCAACAGAAGGAAGACCTTTCTCTCTGTCTCTCTGTCTCTCTCTCTCTCTCTCTAACTCTGTCAAATAAAAAAAAAAGAATTCTAATTTCTCATAGAAGAGATCATTAATTAATCAATTTATTAAAAAACTTTAAAAAAGAGAAAAGATAACAAGCACTGGCGGGGATGTGGAGAAAAAGAGAAGACTTGCACACTGTTGATGAGAGTGTAAATTAGAACAGCCATTATGGAAACAGTATGAAGGTTCCTCAAGAAACTACTTACCATATGATCCAGCAATCCCTCTATGTCATAGATAACTGAGGGGACAGAAATCAGTAAGCTGAAGAGACATCTGCATTGACATTATTGCAGCATTCACGATTCCCAAGAGCCTAGATATGGAATCAACTCAGTTGTCCACTGACAGATGAATGAATAAAGAAAATGTGGCACATGGTCAATACGCCAAATTTAATACTAAATATTATTTAGTCATAAAAAAGAATGAAATTGTATGATTTGCAGTAGCATGAATAGAAATTGAAGACATTATGTTAAGTGAAATAGGTCAGGTGCAAAAAGACAAAGACCACATGATCTCACTCTCCCATGGAATCTAAAAAAGTGATCTCATAGGACAGAGTCAAATGGCGGATAGTTAGAGGGGAGAAGGGGCTGGGGAAAGGCTGATCAGTGAGTGCTAAGCTATGTTTAGAAGAAGTGAGTTCTGGTGTTCTCCTATACAGCAGAGTGCCTACAGGTAACAATAATGCACTATATATTTCCCGAAAAACTGGAAGAAATGATTTTGAATATTTTGATTTTGAATATTTTTTACTTCAAAGAAATGATAAATGTTTGAGGAGACAGATATTAGTCTACCCTAATTTGAATACTCTACAATGAATACATTTATCAACACATGACGATAAATCTGTCTCATTTTTTTCAACTTAATTTTTTATTTATTTTTTGAGGTAACATCTTTAATTTACATTATAGTCAAAGGCTTAATGACTCTACTAAATAAAGAGTTTAACAAATAAAGAGTCAAAAGGAAAATAGGCAGGGCTATAAACAACAATCAAAAGAAAAGATGGTCAACTTCACTAATGTAAAGTAAATTTTGAAACAGCTTTGATGTGCTATTTTTTAACTAGGTTTTATATGTTCTAATTTATTGATGGTTGCCTTTATGCTTTCTCTTCTTAAACATTGTTTTTAATTTATCATCTCATTTCTAGTTTTTATAGTGATTTCATTTATTCACAGAAAATCTTTGATCCACCTGGGATTCTTTGTGATAAAGAATAGGACAGGAATTCAGTTGTTGGTGTGAGGCCAGAAGTGGGGAGGAGGGATGGAGAGATAGTATACAAACATGTCTGCCTCTGTGTGTGTATGTGTGTGTGTGTGTGTGTGTGTGTACACCATCATACAGCTCCCCAATGTCCTTCCCTACTCCAATTTTCAAAGATGAGATTGTGTCACCATAATTGCTAAAGAATCACTTAACAAGTTAGCTCAACCATTACTGGACAGAAAGCAAGGCCAGAGGATGGTAGGCTACAAAGGAGGGACCCAGGGAAGATCTGCCCAATCCTGATCTCAGGCACCTGGGGCTGGGCAGGATTGGACAGTCTCAGAAACCTTGGGTTCGAGAAATTTTTTCAAAGGAAACATAACAGAAATAGATGGGAAGGGCTTAAAACAGATCTGCTATGCACCTGCACCTACTTAGCGGGTGCTTCTCAAACTACCTGTGGGGGAGATGAGGCGTGATTGGGGTTTTTGTCTATTCATTTGTTTTTAGTTTCAGTCCATCATTAACTGATACTTCTATGCAATACAGTACAAATGATAGAAAAATTAATTAAATAAAAACAAAGGCCAGCAGGCCGGCGCTGCGGTTCAATAGGCTAATCCTCCACCTAGCGGCGCTGACACACTGGGTTCTAGTCCCAGTTGGGGCACCGGATTCTGTCCCAGTTGCCCCTCTTCCAGGCCAGCTCTCTGCTATGGCCCGGGGGGTGCAGTGGAGGATGGCCCAAGTGCTTGGGCCCTGCACCCTGTGGGAGACCAGGAGAAGCACCTGGCTCCTGGCTCCTGCCTTCGGATAGGCGCAGTGTGCCGGCTGCAGCACTCTGGCCGCGGCGGCCATTGGAGGGTGAACCAACGGCAAAAGGAAGACCTTTCTCTCTTTCTCTCTCTCTCACTGTCCACTCTGCCTGTAAAAAACAACAACAACAACAAAAAAAACACCAGCAAAATACATGGGCAAATTTTTATTAACAAATTCTATTTCATTAATAAAATAAAATAAAAATAGAGCCATGTTAACTGACTGCTAACAGTTTCTAAACTGTAACTGTCAGTTTCTGTCCTCATCGTTCCCTGGATCTGTAACAACCACAGGTCTGTGGGCCACACTCAGAGATATGGCTCTAGAGGATGTGGCTTATGAATCAGACGAAGGTGTCCGAGCTGTTGAAGGGAAACCCAAGTGCTACAACAGCACACATGGCTCTCGGAGCCCCCAAGACAGCTGTTCTGTGGGGGCCTCTGAAACACTAGAGGGTCACAAACAACATTTCTAAGAGCAGCTAGGGGGGACCGCTAAACACCACACAGCAAAGGAGAGCCTCAAGGCCACAGGAAGCCAGTCCCAGGCTGCACGCCGCCTTGCACTTGCTCAGCCAGGCACAGCTGCTGCAAAAGTCATCCAAAGCAAACAGGGCGCTCCCCGCAGCAGACTCAACAGAACAAAAACCAACACCCAGAAATAAATGAGATCTCCGAGCTCATCATGTTACACAGCCCACTGTCTTCAAATCCAGGACCCCAAATACAATAACAAAAGATACTCTTAACAAGCGCATGGATCCAAAGCCAAAACTAAATAACTCATTACTATAAACCAACTCGATGCTCAGAATTTTCCAGGTCAGCTACAAGAAAGAGTTATGAGACTGTCTTCCCAACTGAACTAACTCTCACCCGTGTCTAATTGTAGTATGCGAGGCTGAATCCCTTTTTCCTTTCTAGCGCAGCCAGCTTACCTCCTGGAGCATCGGAGTCCCAGGAACTCCTCAAAGCAGGGTGGGCTTGTGGTCTCATTGAAAGGAACATGGAGCTTGGAGCCAGCATGTAAAGGTTTAAGGACCACCTGCAGTTCAGTAATCTCACTAAGTCCCTGAGCTTCAGTTTCCTTATCTAGCAAACAAGACTAATGACAGCCCCTCCCTGGAAATGCCTCTGAAAACTGTGGCCATTTGTAAAACGCTGGATGTGAGTCCTCAGTACCCAGAAATAAGCAGCTGAGTGATGTTTCCGACCACGTGCCCCCCACCCCCCCCATAAAGCTTTGCCTTTCACAGTTTAGTTGTTCTTTGGAGCTCATGTCACTTCCACACACCACACACCATCTTCCTTTTGTTCCCGACACCAGTGGGATACCCTCAGAGTACGGAACTGGCCTCATCCTGCCCACCTGACAACTTGCAAAAGTGCCTGAGGGATTCACCCCAGGCCCATCACCAGAGACAGAAATGATGTGAAAATGCACAGGGGCACGTGGGTGAGACTCACACGTTTGCTTTATTTCGTGTGTGGCTTTCCTTACCCGGTCCCTCTCGGTTCACCTTCTCCTCTCCCTGGCAGGAAGTCACAGCTCTGCATGGGTTCTGGTCCTTCTGTTTAATGTTTCAGAAAGCTTTTTGCTGTCACTGCATCCCTAGAAAATAAAGGCAGGCCACTTGACAAATTCTGTGTTCTAGCAGTGGCCTTATTAGCACATTCTTTAGATCAGGCAAATGATGCAATCCAGGTCATATGCTGTAGCCTTGGGCAAATCACTCAACTTCTCTGAGCTTATTTCTTCAGTCATAACATAAATACAAGAGCTGCACGCCTTCTTCACATATGTACATGAACACATAAATGGCTACGTAAAGAGATTTATGGAAATAAGTTCAAGTATTTTATTAAACTAAATAATACATAATTATAATATTTATTATTATTCCTACTTTATGGTCCTAGGAAACAAAAGGTGGTAGTCTCTTGCAACCTGCTAAGCAAAATAGCTCTGGATTTTAATTCTTCTACATTAAAAAAAAAAAAGATAGAATGTGTGTATCTTAGAAAAAAGAAGGTAAAACCTGTTAATACAATTCAGTGTTGCTACAGAGTGGCTGGGCTTCTGGCGCCTGCTTTATCTATTTGCATTGATTTTGTAATGTTTGCACTGTTGATCAATACCAGTGCAAACAGAATCTTGTAGAATCCTAAGTCTAACACCTTTTGTAGTAAAAGGGAAAGCACTTTGGGAGACCTGGCAATGTATTGTCATCTCTTCCTGGGCAAAATGACAAAATACAGTCCTTGATTTTTAAGAGATATTATTATAAAGTCCCTGAATAAACACATGGTCATTTTTAATTAAAAATGATTAAAAGAGAAACTCCAAATCAAAAATATGTTGCCAATGTTTGCCTTTAATAACATGATTAAATCTCTCAAAAATGAAACTAAAATTTAACCAAATTTAGTCATATTTAGAGGAAATGGCATGACTAGCCACAAGTTTGCTACAAAACATATGGCTTTCTCTGGGTGATGTTTAGACTTTAGTTAAGCCATGCTATAAAGCAACCATGATCTGTGCAAGGTTCCTTGTCTCTCTTCTTCATAAATCTATGTCTAAATGAAAAAATAGAGAGCACTAAAATATGACAGGCACCATTTATGCCAGAAAACATAGTAGTATTGCTTTAGAGCAATAAATATCTTCAAACTTTCTCTGCCACTTCATTGAGTTCTTATATCTTGGATGTTATGTATGATTGTTGTTACTCAGATAATGGAGATGGTGGCCTTCAGAAATGAGTTCGTTATTGCACACAAACCTCTCTCCAAAAAAACAAAGAACTGACAACGCCCTAAGCCCCTAAGCTGATGTATACACTTCTAAACTTAGGTGTGAAAAAAAAAACTTAACTTTTGAATACTTGTGGTGAAAAAATTAAAACTTGCAAGAACAAAATTCAGTCTTCAGAATCATCTTCCTTGGTCAATAGGATCAGAGTATTTCATCTGGGCTTCTTAAATCTAAATCACTCAAATGATTAGGTTTTCTTCTTTTTTTCTCCTTGTCCTAGTAGCTGGGACTTGTGTGACTACAGAGTGTAAGTATCTAATGTATAGAGCCCATATGTAAACGTTCAATAAATTTCTATGGTTATATTATTATATTGTAGATGAAAATGATTTTCACAATCATCTCTATCCCTCTCTGCTGTATCATAAAATCATTTATCAGCAAAGTTACAAGAACTATTAGCTAAGGTTGTTGTTTTTTAATCTTTGAAAATAGTATAGTGTCTGTCTATTGGAAGAATTACATGAAGCAAAGTGCTTGGATCTTTGTGTGAAATCTTGGAGCTTCCTTTTGTAGGTTCCGATACGGAGATTATTGGAGGCAGAGAAGTGTCCCCTCACTCCAGGCCGTTTATGGCTTCCATTCAGTACGGCGGCATTCACACTTGCGGAGGAGTCCTGATCGCTCCACAGTGGGTGCTGACAGCAGCCCACTGCCACATGCGGTGAGTCCCAACACTTCCCATGCATCTCTCTCTCTCCTTCAGGTCTGCTGGGAGAGAAGTTCTCTTCCCCGGGGGTGAGAATTCCAACAGTTAGTTTTTGTGATTGCTGGTCAACCACCATGTCCACCCTTTTTACCCTAGGTTTTTCTTTTCAGGGAGAACTAGATTTCTTCTCCCAGTAGGCAAATTCAGCCGTTAGACAACGTTCAGTCTCCCATCTAGTGCCAGTGAACACAGTAGCAGTAATAAACGGAGATCATTCCTGATCTTCTGTCATTCTGCGCATGAGGAAATCGACAACCTGGCCTTGCTCTGTGCTCTTCAGCATCTCCATTTTACAAAAGGAGAAAAATAGTAATAAATAGTACAGTCGTTTCCCCCCACCCACAGGTTTTGAGGATGCCTGAAACCACGGATAGTACAGAATCCTATGTATACTATGTCTTTTCCTACGCACGTATACCTATGATTAAGTTTAATTTGTAAGTTAGGCACCGGAAGAGATTGACAACAGTAATTATAAAAATAGAACAGTTATAATAATAAAGTGAAATAACAGTTATTTAAAACTGAGGACTTACTTATTTCTAGAATTTTCTGTTTGATATAGTTAGTCCTTGGTTGACCAGGGGTAACTGAAATCACAGGTAAAGGGTGCAGGTATACCTGCTTCATGTGATTTTGAACATTCAATAATACCTATTTAAGTATTTTGGCACACAGAGCATATTCAGTATTATTATTTCTTTTAATTTAATTTTTTTGACAGGCAGAGTTAGACAGTGAGAGAGAGAGACAGAGAGAAAGGTCTTCCTTCCGTTGGTTCACCCCTCAAATGGCCGCTAAAGCCAGTGCACCGCGCCAATCCGAAGCCAGGAGCCAGGTGCTCCCTCCTGGTCTCCCATGGGGTGCAGGGCCCAAGCACCTGGGCCATCCTCCACTGCACTCCCGGGCCACAGCAGAGAGCTGGACTGGAAGAGGGGCAACCGGGACAGAATCCGGCGCCCCAACCGGGGCTAGAACCCGGTGTGCCGGTGCCACAGGTGGAGGAATAGCCTAGTGAGCCGCGGTGCCAGCCAGTATTATTGTTAGTATCTGTGTGTGTGTGTGGTGTTTTGTTGGTCAGTTTCTAGAGACCTTGCCTCCCAATGTCTGAGGCCCACAGTTTGGAAATCACAGCAACAGTATTCCCAGGTGGAAGAAAGTAGCTAATAGATTATTTGTAAGAAGAGATAAAGAGAGTTATTTTTCTGGAGTTCCTAGAATGAAAACTTTTCTGAAGACAGAGTCGAACCTTCAAAAGTCCGTTTCAGTCTAGGATTCCCTATCCTCAGTTACGAAAGCCCACAATCCAACCTGGGATGCTGCAAGCAGCACAAATTGTGCTTGGGGTGTTCAGTTCCCTGTGCTTGTGTTTGCTTCCTTGCTTCTTGCCTGAGCAAGCTGAGACAGAGCCGTCGCCGTCTCTTCTCCTTACACTTCAGAGTCCGTCTTCGTCCCCATGGATGGTTCCCCTGGTATCAGCTGGATCCAGGCAGAATAGCTCAGTTGACTCACTTCACCGTGCTTTGGGAGTTTGTCTAATTGTCCCAATTTAATGAACTCTCTGAATACACACCGGAAGTTTGGAAGCCTACAAACAGGCAGAACTTGTGTTTTCTTTGTAAATAGCATGCTGCTGGTTTTCAGTCTCATATGACTATATAAGTGGGGTTCTTGCTCTCACAAAAAGTGCCTTCACAACCCCATCACATCTGTCCCTCTCCCCAGGGAACATGGTCCCTCGGGACCTGTGGGGCAGAGGGTAGCGGACCATAAATGTTCATCCCTTGCAAACTGCGCATGTCTTCAAAGATGCTTATGGCCCATATTCAAAGAGACTAGAACTTCCCCCGAATACCGAGCTTGACTTAAAAATGCTCAACAAATGCTGGTGGCAAGAAGGAAAGGAATTGGAGGACTGTATTTATTTATGGATTTATTTTTGCTATACCTAAAACACCATGTGCAAAAAAAAGTCCTTCACAAACCATAAAATGCTATAGGCAAATAAATAATATTAACTTGAATTTTAGATTTTGACATGCATATTTAACTCAAGAGAAGTGGGTTCCCAAATTTGGAAAAAGAGACCCAAAAAAAACTGAAGAGAGGTCTTGGAGTTTAAAAAGAAATACAAAAACTATTGCTAAATACCATTTTCAATGGCTGGAGTATAAAGAACTCCAAAATATGTGGATCAAATTTCCTCCACAGGACACTTGGGTGTAAAAATGTAGGCAGATTGGTGTTTGGAAAAATATTAAGCTTTATGAAATTCAAAATATTTAGGAAATAGTTCAATGGTGGCTTCCCACAAATGTACTCCCAAGTGTCCTGTGGGAATAGTTTGCTAACCTCAGGCCTCTCTCTCTCTCTCTCTCTGTCTCTTGGTAGAACAGTGAAGTGAGCCAACTCTGGGGGTGCTCCCTTCTCACCACCCACCCACACTGCTCCTCCTTTAGTACCTGGACCCCTTTATTAGCTACCATGTCAGATATCAAAGGACGCGAGTAAAGTCTCCCTGTGTGAATATAATCTCATTTTCAGCATTTTAACTCACCAGAAGCAAAACTCTCACCAGTTGGTGTCCATGGCCCTCCTAAGTTTCTTCCAATGCCCTCCCTCACTAAGCCTTACTGCCTCTCCCTCCTGCCTAGCAAGTTAGTAGATTGAATCTTCCATAGTTCTTTCCATGCAGCCTTACTCCATCTCCAACACGGATAAACACATTCAATGCAAGCAACTAACTTCTGATCCTGCTTGGATTTCCATGTTGGAGCCTCCACTTAATATCGCTGGGGTGTTCTCAAGTGTATTAACTTGTCTGCACCTCAATTGGGGATTATCCTAATACCTCCCTCATAGGGCTGCTAAATAGATGTTAACAAGTTTTATTTATTTTTTTCTTTCTCTCTTTCTTTTGATGCAGAGAGAAAGAGAACTCATATCTGCTAGTTCACTTCCCAAATACCTGGAGGTTGAGAATTCAATCCAGGTCTCCCACGTGGGTGTAGAGATCCACCTACCTGAGCCATCACCTGTTGCCTGCTAGGGTGTGCATCAGCAAGAAGTGAGAATCAGGAGGGTGGACTCCCACCCAGGCACTCTGACATGAAATGCAGGAATCTTAACCACTAGGCCAAATGCCCACCCCAAGTATTGTCTGTGTCTATGTGTGCCTTCTGTGATAGGAACTGAGTAACTCAACTAATGAGCCACTTATGTTGATGAGATGGGACTGAGGGAAGCACCCTTTCTGACAGCCAACAGCTTCCATCTCTGGCTTAGACAAGGGAGACCTCCAAGAAACAGGAACCCCACCTTTTGTGATCACACCTCACCGAGTGAATCTAAGCAGAAACAGTGCTTAGGATCCAGGCAGGCAGAGGAAGTAGAAGGGCTTGGCCTGGGGTTTAAAGAGGAATTGAGGGAAAATACTGGGGGTGGAGTCACAAAAGCTGAATTTGGGTTCTGTTTTCCCTGTATATGAGGTGTGTCACCTAGGGGCAGGCAGAAATGCCTTCAACTAGTGAGGAGTGCATGTCCCATCATCTTCAACAAGACAGGTCGTTGGTGGGCACTATTGAGACAATGTTTACAGCCAAGTTCAGCAGATGACCAAAAACTCACTGTCAACAACACTATGATTCTGCTCTAAACATAATTCTGTCCAGGTAAATCCAAGGGGAAACTCAGGAAGTTCCATTATCAATACCACGTCCAGGTGATTCTTTTTTTTTTTTTTTTTTTTTTTGACAGGCAGAGTGGACAGTGAGAGAGAGAGACAGAGAGAAAGGTCTTCCTTTGCCGTTGGTTCACCCTCCAATGGCCGCCGCGGCCGGCGCGCTGCGGCCGGCGCACCGCGCTGATCCGATGGCAGGAGCCAGGAGCCAGGTGCTTTTCCTGGTCTCCCATGGGGTGCAGGGCCCAAAACCTGGGCCATCCTCCACTGCACTCCCTGGCCACAGCAGAGAGCTGGCCTGGAAGAGGGGCAACCGGGACAGAATCCGGCACCCCAACCAGGCCTAGAACCCGGTGTGCCGGCGCCGCTAGGCGGAGGATTAGCCTAGTGAGCCGCGGCGCCGGCAGTCCAGGTGATTCTAAAACAGGTCTGAGGACCACACTTGGAGAAATACTGTGTATGCGAATGAAAGACACTGGTATTGTTATGTCTCTTCTGTGTGGAGTCTGGAGCGAGCTTTAACTAAGGAAGTGAAATCCTGGAACTTGGCTAATTCCAGGTATACCACAGACAGAAAGCTTGACCTTGCTAGTTCAGATTACAGTTGAAGGGTATCTGGAAACTGAACGTTTAGAAAGCATTACGAGGGTTGTTTTTGGTATTAGCATGTCCCAGTGGAAATGAAAATAACCAAAACATTTCAAAGGCAATAGCTAGTTAAGGAAATGAGTAAAAGATAAAAGAAAACCAAAAATGTTCTCAGCACCACTCCCTTCAAGAGAATCCGGGCCCTCCACTCTGCATTTGTACCACACAGCCCTCCTGGTGTGAGTTGTTTATGTACATACCGACTTTTTACTACCATGTTCCTCTTGGGGACATCATCCATCCCCTCCAAAGCCTCGGGGTTAGTGGGTATGTTGGATTTGAACTTGAATCAGTCCCAGGAAATCCAATGCACATCCCCTGAGAAATTGCAGCCCTATTCTGATTTTGCAATAGGCAACGTTTTCAACAAATAGAGCTGGAATTTCCAAAGTAAACTCTTCTGGCAGAAACCAAGAAGGGGCCGTTCCAGGCAGCCACAGCTCTGCCATACGCAAAGCCACACCACCACAATCATGTGCTCATTCTCCAAGCTTGAAGCAGTCATTGCTTCCTTTTTCTTTATGTTCCTGTGTTCTTTTTCATCTTTATTAGTCTGTATATTGGAGTATATGTGTTTTTCTATAATCCACCTGGATTCCCTTTTCAAGAAGCAACCAATAGTTAAATGTAAATAAATAAATACAATTATTTTTATAATCTCTCCTATTCTGAAAAAGAATTTGAAGTGGTTTCCATAAAAATACATATTGCAATGGGATAATTCTGAAGTATACAAATGGCTCCAAAGCATTGTCAGGATCTCCAAAACAGCTTTTCTATTTTCATCATTGACTATAAATGTAATGTTATACAACTTACAGTAAATCAGATTGATTGTCACATTGTTGAAACACTGGTACTAGAACTGTGTACAACTAGAAATTTAAAGACTTGTGTTTCTTTACCTGACTCACTAGTTTGTACTCTCTAAATCACCACTGGAATTATCAATGGCTACTAACCTTGAAATATCGTCATTTCAAAATAGTGGCTTTTTTGCATTTGACCAAAACCTTTCCTTTCTTCTCCAGATTACCTTTCTTATTGAAGGGATAGGACATATGAGCATTTATGACCACCATGAAATGGTCCTTACATCCCCGTATTTTCCTGAAATGAGGTCTAGACATACAGAAAACAAGTTTAGAGTCATAGGTTTACCTTAACTATTGAAATACAATGTTGGGAAGATGCAAAAGTGTTAGTGGTAGATGTGCAATAATATAAAATGTATATTTTTAAATGGTTAAAATGGTAAATTTTATTATATGCATTTTACAACAATGGCAAACATAAGAAATATAATTTCCTTTATTTGGACAAAATATTGTTGTAAACTTTATCTAAGTCAGTTATGACTTCACTGCTTTCTTCCCACAGTAGAGTATAAATTATGTTTTGTTTTGTTTTTCAGTACCAGGGAATTGGTTTGGGAGGGGATTGTAGCCAAGTCATATGGGCCTTGATATTCAATCATGCTGGGGTCCAGTGAGACCTCTATCACTCCACCTAATGCTAAACAGGTTACCTTAGAAGTGGTCTTTCTGTATGTATGTATATGACCCTCTCCACCATCTCCGCTCCCCACTGAGGACTTTGAAAATCATTCTGTTAACCACATTCTCTTTGCTTTTTTAGCTTTACCAAAGGCCAGTCTCCAATGGTGGTTTTAGGAGCACACTCTCTCTCAAAAAATGAGCCCTCCAAACAAACATTCGCCATTAAAAAATTCATACCGTTCTCAAGATTTCCATCTGGTCTTCAATCACATGATATCATGCTGGTTAAGGTATGTAGCATTGTCTTCCTTCAATTTCTCCAACATTCTCCTATACCCTGGCTCAATGATTTACATCATCTACACAAAACCATTTCGCAAACACTTTCCCTGTGTTTGAGTTGATTAAGACATGTTCTGTGAAGCCTTGTGTTGCTTCACATACTGCTTTCAAAGAAACAAAAATTCATCACAAATGCATCAGGGCCATGTTCATACAAGAAAATGTGACGATGACGCTCACATACAGAGGAGGAGCCACAGTGAGAACTTCCTTCCCAAGTGCTTTTCTCATTAGCAAGTGAAAAATACAAGAGTCATCCATGCAACAGAGCCAACCAAGTGACTTCAGGGACTCAGAAGTGAGTTACAACTTAGTCTAGACCACACTAAGTGTAGTCCAAACTCAGTCTAGACCGTATTCAAAGAGCAGGAAACAACTCAGCCTTCAAAGTCATGACCTATGGATGTCATTCCACAGAATACCATCCAATACAAGGCACAGGCCAGTTCGCTTGAGACTGGGCAAAATTCCTGCTCTGTAGATGCTTCTTCCCTGAGCGTCAGAGAGCTCCCCACAGGGAACAGAGAGCATGTTCAGCAGAGCAACAATCACGAATGTAGCTGCAGGCTGCCACCAAAGTAGATCCGGGAAAAAGGGATGCCTTGTTAGGAGAGAGGGACCACACATGCAACATACAGGCTTATAAGCAAATACAAATGGGAAAGAATGATAACCAAGTATTTTTTTTCAATCTCTCAGCTTCAAACAGCCGCGGAACTCAACAAGCATGTCCAGCTGCTCCACCCAAGATCCAAGAACTATATTAGAGCTGGAACCAGATGCCAAGTTACTGGCTGGGGAGCCACTGAGCCAGACTTTTCAAGCACCTCTGATACCCTGCAAGAAGTTACTGTTACTGTGATAAGTCGAAAACTGTGCAACAGCCCAAGTTACTACAACCGCAACCCTATTATAACCAACAACATGATTTGTGCAGGAGATGCCAAAGGTCAGAAAGATTCCTGCCAGGTAAGAATTTTTCACTAAACAAGCATCTCAGAGTACTATATTTCAGTCAAGTCTCCATTTTCTCACTAACACTGAGGAAAAGAGACATGGAAAACATGAAAGTACACTTTTTAAAAATCTGTTTTCCATTCCTGCAATTTGATTTTGGGCCTTGAGCAGCACCAAAATGAAATGCACAATTTTTTAAAATTTCTTTTATTTTTGTGGATTATTTCAAACTTTATGTTCACCCATTCCTCACTATATAAAGTTCAATAGTTGGGGCCAGTACTGTGACACAGCAGATTAAATCACCACCTGCAACACAGGCATTCCAAATGACACTAGTTCAAGTCCCAGTTGCTCTACTTCAAGTCCACCTCCTTGCTTAATAGACCTGGAAAGGCAGCAGAAGATGGCCCAGGTACTTGGGCCCCTGCCACGCATATGGGAGACCCAGATGAAGTTCTTGGCTCCTGGTTTCAACCTGGCCCAACCATGGCCATCGTGGCCATTTAGGAAGTGAGCCAGATGGAAGATCAATCCATCTCTCCCATCCTCTACCCCCATAACTCTGCTTTTCATATAAACAAATATTTAAAAAAAAAAAAAAGTTCAATAGCCACTGATTTTCAAAAGAATATCCATATATGTACATAGAGATAGCTAGAGACAGAATATTTAGCCAGTGACAGAGACAAAGGAATTGTTACAGTCATAATCATAGACAGAGATGTGAATATAGACAGATGACAGAAACATGGTCCTAAATAGAGACATAGAAAACCTATACAGAGGTTGTGTGTCAGGCACTCTTCAGGACACAAAGACACCAGGGACTCAGGTAATAATCCTTTGGACAGTCAACAGTGAGGATGGAAAATATCTCAATAGCTTCTCACCATTCTTCTCACCGTTCTATCTCCCCATTTTTTTCCTTCCAGGGTGACTCAGGTGGCCCCTTGATCTGTAAAGGTGTCTTTCACGCCATAGTCTCTGGAGGTCATAAGTGCGGTATTGCCAAAAAGCCTGGAATCTACACCCTGCTGACTAAGAGATACCAGACTTGGATCAAAAGTAACCTTGCCCCATCTCATGAAAATTAAGATTACAAATGATTTTCTGAGATCTACCAGTTACTTCTTTTTTCTATAGTATGCTCACAGGCCACCTTTATCTTCAGCCATAGTTGCATTTAGGTAAAGCAGAATATGGTTGGCATCCATTTCTGTACCCCTGAGACTTATTTTGTTCTTCAAATCAAGTTCTTTGTCACCTCTATCACTGATGTATTTCTATCATGCTGAATAAAATTTAGAAGACTCTCTGTTGGTCTTTTATGGATATGAAGTAATAGCTTCCCCCATTCCACCCACACTCCCCAAAGGGCAACAAGGTGACGAAATGAGACAGCAATGGCACCACCTACAGTCAACATTTATTATGTTGTGGTTTCTGCTGAATCACCCTAAGCTGTTGAGAGTTCTTTAAACTGCTGTAAGAACGTTCAACATGAGAGTTATCCTTTTAACACATTTTCCAATATATTGCATAGTACGATTAACTGTGGGCACAATCACATAGAGGAGGCATCTAGCGTTTACTCATCTTGTATCACTGAAACTGAAACTTTATACCAGTTGAAAAGCAATCCCCCATTTGCCCCACTACCACTTCCTGGCCCCAGGCAAATACCATACTATTCTCCGCATCTACATGTTTGTCTATCCTAAGTTCTATTTTTAAAATAATAAGAAACTCAGGAAAGAATCATTAAGGCTTATTCAAACATTTGTATAGGATTTGTCGTTTGTTTATAACACAGTTTTGTTCCAGAAAAAGATTTAAGGCAATATACAAAAATGCCTGTGAAACAATAAAATAAAGAATTAAAAGTAAGTTGGTGAAGGCATCAGAACAAAGGAGAAATAAGAATAAGAAGGAGAAGATAAAGGAAGAAGTAGTCATTGTGCCGTCCATTTTTCCTTACACGTTGTCTAGGATGCTTCATGTTTGGAGAATCTATTCTTCAGCCAATGCAAGATCAGCATAATCACTTACACAAACTGCAGTATATGGGAAATAAAAACAGTTTGCCCAGAAACAGGACCGTTGGTCCTGGAAATAAGACTAGAGAGGACTTGGCTCCATGGTCCTCTTAAGAAGGACAGAGCACCATATTTCCCATAGCCCTGCCAACTGCCTCAGGATCACGTACTATTTCTAATACAGATTACTGATCTCTTGCCCATAAATTAAGATTAAATAAGCTTCAGGTGGGCCTGAACTTGCTCAACAGCCAGTCAGGAAGCCAGGGTTGGCCTAGTGGTGGAGGTGTGCATGTCCCATATCTGGAGTGCCTGGGCTTGTTTCCTGGCTCCAGCTCCGGACCCAGTGTCCTGCTAATGCAAACCCCAGAAGGCAGCAATGGTGGCTCAAGCAGTTGGGTTCCTGCCACCAACCTGCAAGACCTGGGTACATTCCCAGCTCCTGACTTCAGCCCAGCCCAGACCTGGCTCTCATGAGCATTTGAAGCGTGAACCAGCAGAAGAGAACTCTCTCTCTCTCTCCTCTTTCTCTCTCTCTCTCTTTGTATGTGTGTGTCGGCGGGTGGGTGGGTGTGGGTGTGTCTCTTCACCTCTCAAATAAATGAATGAACTTTTAAAATAAGGTTAAACAATTCAGTTGATTCTGATAAATGGGTAAACGTGAAATCACTGATAATGAACATCCTTTTTTTTTTTTTAAGATTTATTTATTTATTTGACAGAGTTACACACAGAGAGAAAGAGAGGCAGAGAGAGATCTTCCATCTGCTGGTTCACTCTCCAATTGGCCACAATGGCCGGAGCTGCGCTGATCGGAAGCCAGGAGCCAGGAGCTTCTTCCGGGTCTCCCACACGGGTGTAGGGGCCCAAGGACTTGGACCATCCTCTACTGACTTCCCAGGCCATAGCAAAGAGCTGGATCGGAAGTGGAGCAGCCGGGTCTCAAACCACCCATATGGGATGCCAGCCCTTCAGGCCACGGCGTTAACCCACTTCGACACAGCGCCAGCCCCATGAACATCCTTAGTAACACCTTATAATCAAGATAAGATTCAAGAGATTTTCTAAATAAATTATCAATGTGAACACCTGACTTAGAGCCAAAGTGCAATGCAATAAGATCACTGGTGGACCTCAGCTGTTTTGGACTGAAGTTACCCAGTGACTAAAGTGGTAACCATTGCTATTTTAGGTGCAGGAGCAAAGTGGAGGTGGAGAGATTTCTTCTCCTTCAGCAGTCAGAAGCCAAAAGATTCATTTCAGCCTCTGTACTTAATTTGGATTTTAGAAGACAAATAAAGCTCATTTCCAGATGATATAAAATTATCTTAAATGCATATAGAAATAGATGTTTTTTATTTATTTGTTGTTGTCATAGTTCTTGGAAACCATTAGCCAGGGGCCGGTGCTGTGACACAGTAGTTTAATCCTCCGCCTGTGGCGCTGGCATCCCATATGGGTGCCGGTTCTAGTGCCGGCTGCTCCACTTCCGATCCAGCTCTCCGCTGTGGCCTGGGAAAGCAGTGGAGAATGGTCCAGGTCCTTGGGCTCCTTCACCCACATCGGAGACTGGGAAGAAGTGCCTGGATCCTGGCTTCAGATCGACGCAGCTCCAGCCCTTGCAGCCATTTGGGGAGTGAACCAACGGAAGGAAAACCTTTCTCTCTGTCTCTCCCTCTCACTGTCTGTAACTCTACCTCTCAAAATAAAATAAATAACAATCTTTAAAAAAAAAGAAACCAATAGCCAGTTATACTCTGGGCTATAAATATCTAGATAAATAGGAGCACTGGGTTAAAAAGCAACCAATCTAACAGTAAATAAAACAAGTATCTAAAAATCCATCCTGGGACTAGCATTTAGCCCAGCAGTTAAGATGTGCACATGCCATATCAGAGTGCCTGGGTCTGACACCTGGCTCTGGCTCCTGATTCCAGCTTCCTCTAATTCAGATCCTAGGAGGCAGTGGTAATGGCTCAAGTGACTGGATACTTGCTGCCCACATGGAGCCCTGGCCTGTGTTCTCAGCTCCCAGCTCTGGCCCAGGTCAGTCCCTACCGTTGTAGCATTTGGAGAGTGAACCAGCAAATGGGAGATAACTCTCCCCCCACCTTTTCCCCTTTTAGTCTAGTCCCCTCTGCCACTAGTAATACTTTTAATTCCATCTGTGCCAATTTAATTCATTTAAAATGTGCTGATTATGAAATCCCATGCCATAAAGAAAAATTATAAATTATCTTGACTCACCATAAAAAAAAAGAATTCTCCCTATTTGCTCTAAATTTCAGATCCATAAGTCTTCATTGTAAATCTTTAAGTCTTAAGGACTCTTAAGATTGCCCCGATTTCAGTTAATGAGTCTCCTATAAAGTTGCCAGTAAAACCTGAGAGTGATGTTTTGATTTTAGACTCCATGTTGTTCAACTCCAATAGTCAAACCAGACCAGACTGCCAGAGAGGAAACTTCTTTCAACAGCTATGGCAGACCTGGCAACTCTGAAATTGGAGGATAAACAGTTTGACAAGCAACTGATGATAGAGCCCACAATTGAAATGCCTCCCTCATCTTTTCAGTATTTTGCTCAATACACAAACAACTCCCAAAGATAGTCTTAATTTGGTAGGTTCTGCCTTTTCAAGCTTATTTTGATTCCATCTATGTGTCAAAAGGAAGTTAAGAGTCAAACTGAGGCAAACACACGGATCTTAAAACTGCTCAAGAGCTTAAGGGGATAATAACTTGCTTTTGCCACTCTGAATCATCTCACTTTCTCCCTCCTTTGTGGAAACAATGCGTTTGCCTTTCCCCAGATATTAATGTGGCTTCATTTATTCTATGTCCACCAAGTTTTAAAAAAAAGTGACAGCACTAAGAACAATCAGGTCCAAATACAACACATAACATAAATCAATATGGATACAGATAAGCAATTAAACCAGTCTACAACCAGGTAGCAGAATTACTCCTACCTGCTGCCTCTCCTAGTTTTTGCACATAATAAATCCCCACTCACTCCAAAATGCTATGAAGAAGAGTAGTGGTTCTAGCTTGATTGTTTCAGAAAACTGTCGGGAAGACAGCTCTGGGTCAATCAAGAAAGCTCTTCCTCTTTGACAAAGCTCTCATTTGGGGAAAGAACACTGCTATGGACTGAATTGTGTCTGCAAATTCACATGTGAAAGACTGAACTCTGAGTGTGAATATATGTGAGGATGGGGCCTACAGGGAAGTAATTAAGGTTAAATAAGTCAGAAGGGAAGGGGTCCTAAACTAATAGATCAATATCCTTACCAGAAGGGACTCCAGAGATCTCAGCTTTCTCTCTCTCTCTCTTTCTCTCTCTCTGTGTGTGTGTCTCTCTCTCTGTCTCTCTCTCTCTTCTTTCTCTTTCTCTCTCTCTCATGTGTGAGGACACAGTGAAGAAGAGGCCAACTACAAGCCAGAAAGAGGGCCCTCCCCAGAAAATGAATTGGCTGCCACCTTGAACTTGGACTTCCCAGCCACAAGAACTGTCAGAAACCAATTTCCAGTCTTTGAGCCACCCACTCTGCAGTATGATGTTACAGTGGCCCAAGCTAACTCAGACAGACACACATGATGGGGGAGAAAGAACACTGCTCAACCTGCCCGAGGACAATATGCCTGGGTTGCCTCAAAACGCATGCAGTTTCACAAGATGTCTGAGACACACCTGAAAAGCTACCTGCATATTTTCTGATGAGTTATTTGAGCACCATGGGCACCCTGGCTGAACACGTGGGCTCCTTGTGCCTTGAGTGATTCAGCCCTGCATTCACACATCCATTTCCTGTTGACAGCACAGGACTGATTGATTTCTTGGGCCTTTTTGCTGAGTCATATCAGTCAGCTCTAGAATGGCAAACGCTTGTCTACACCTCTTATGCTCTGCCAGGAAAATGTTACATTCATTTTCTGGCTTTAACCATAAATATCTGTGCAACTGCCTATTAGAGTCAGTATATAGGATTGACACTGTGGTTTCTCCTGGGAACTTAAAGCTAACTAAAATAAAATTGCCCTCTGAGAGTTAACACTTAAATTCCATATATAGTGGTCAGAACAGAGTCACTCTGGAGGGATGTGGAGGTTGCCAAACCCCCAGCCCTAGCTGCAATCTGCTGATGGGTTATCAGATCTCAAGCTGGAGAGTCCCACTGGAGGAGAAGAGGACAACCAGGGGTCCAGGAGAAAGGAGTGAGCACAAGCCATAGGCCATGGCTGCCTTCTTGTCCCCAGGCAAAGCCATCCTTACTGAGCCTGATTCCGTCACACACGCAGCTGACTTACTGGTCTCTTTCTGACTTCATGCTCCCCAGGCACACGTCAGGGAGCATTTTACTCTGTGACAGTTAGTTCTCTTGGAAAATGAATAAGCATTTTCATCCCTACACCTATAATCTCTTACCTCTGAATTGGAGTAATTTGGATGTCTTTATGAGAGATCCATTTTTGATGTGCTGGGAAAAAAAATCAAGTTTCAATAAGGAAAGGCAAACCCTGAACCTTGGTAAATTCACCAACGTAATGAGTATTAACTACAGCCTTTTTCTCCTCTGAAGGTACTCCTGACATCTCTGTTTAGACTGCTGGCATGAAATGTGCTCAGACTTGGAATCTATACACACATATTCCTTTTACTGCTCCAATTATCTAATAACTCCAAGAAGTACTGTGAGTTTTTAGCTAGGTTCTATCTAGCTCACTCAACAGCAGACACTACTGTTTTTTCTGCTCAACAGCCATCTCCTCTTTTTCCCTGGTAAAAGCAAAGCTCTGATTCGACTTGGGCTACAAAAGACTACAGCCAAAAGATAGTGTTCTCTCTGGCCTCTCTCGCTGCTCGTCACAGTCAATGAGAAGTGAAAGTCATTGTTTGCGGGATTTCTAAGAAATTGCATTAAAGAGAGCTGATTCGGTAGGAAAGAGTGCCTTCTTCCTCCTCTCCTCTTCCCCCTTCCTACTGCCTGGACTGCATATTTCATGCTTACAGTCCCTGCTGAACCATGAGGCCAACGTAAAGAGAGGTCAAGTGCTAGCGACAGTAGAGCAGAATGAAGGAGCCTGATGACCAAGGAGCCTCCACGCCAATCCTGTGCTCTTCACCTGAGGAATTCTTTACATGAACAAAAAATTCAAATAAAACATTTCACACACCATTATTTGGAGCTTTCAGTTAAATACATCCCTACCTAATCCTAGTAGTAACATCAGAAACCTAGAGTTTCTGTCTCTGATGTGTGCTCCAAATAATGACAAGCCTGTAGCTTCGTGACTGAATTCCCATACCCTCCCAAATCATAAATGGCATTAGGCTTCTACCAAGTCTTATTTTAATAAAAATTGATGCAGAAAGATAATATTTAAATATTATAATCAACAAATAACTCTTTCCTCACTCCTCCATTTATGACCTAACATGGAGAAAACACCTTGGCCTACCTGAGAAGATATTTTTATCTTAGACCCATACTGCTCTATAGCAAGTATTTTTAGTCTTACATAAGAACAATACATCAGGGCCGGCGCTGCAGCTCACTAGGCTAATCCTCCACCTTGTGGCACCGGCACACCGGGTTCTAGTCCCGGTCGGGGCGCCGGATTCTGTCCCGGTTGCCCCTCTTCCACGCCAGCTCTCTGCTGTGGCCCGGGAAGGCAGTGGAGGATGGCCCAGGTCCTTGGGCCCTGCACCTGGCTCCTGGCTTCAGATCGGTGCAGCGCGCTGGCCGCAACGCATGCGTCATAGCAGCCACTTGAGGGGGGTGAACCAATGGAAAAACCAAGACCTTTCTCCCTGTCTAACTGCCTGTCCAAAAAAAAGAACAATACATGGTACTCAACAGCCTTGGATTTTATTTTCTCCTTTCATGTATATTCTGTAAGTGAATCTTGTAGAATTATGTTCTGTAAATTCCATTAAATTAAAATGTTTTCTGAAATCTGTAGTTATCATTTGTTTATTATTTCTTTTTCCTCATTTTTATAACATTTTATATAACTCATAACACAGAACTTGTACAAAAATTCACACAAATTTGCTAGAAGCATAACAATTTCCAAAAATGTCCTAGGTTTTTTTTTACACTCAGTTTTCTAAGGATGCACTCAACCCATCCTTAAAATGCAGACATTATGTGAAATTTCATTATCTTTGGTAACACTATTCTCATTATTTTTCTCCTCACAGTAGTAAATCTGATACGCACTTTGTGTAGGAGTTTATTATTTCACATTCATTTGAAACAGTATAGCAGTTTCTTCCATTCACATTACAAACTCAACATTATTGCAAGACAGGTAAATACAATAATATCCTGAATAGCAGTAGCGTTGCAGATAATCAAAACAGTCTCATATGTGGTTAGAACAGCCAACAACATAAGGAGTAATCATATGGATAACTAATCCAAATACATGCCAGAAATTCCCACCATTTAGCATCCAGAGGGATGGATTCATTCATTCATCCGTTCATTCAACAAACACTTATCAAGCACTTCTATTTTCCAGACACTGTGCTAGTTACTAGAAGGAATAAGAAAAAAAGAGATAATTTCTGCTCTTCAGGATCTTATAGTCTAGAAATATTCATGTTTACATGCAAATAAATATTGGCATGCAAATAAACAAATACACTATGCTCCAAAATTTATTATACTGGAAACTCGCACCTAAAAAATCTATCGTACTAGAGACAGGTACATAGAACAGAAAGTTCATTCATGCGTGAGTCATTGGAACTCCTGGATGGCAAATAATTTGCTCTGCCAGGCTGGACGTACGTAGATGAAGCCAAATCCTACAACTTCCGAAGGGAAAGGGAAAGGTCTAGATCACCATATTTGTACTACCCACCTCTGACCAGATAAAAGACACAAAAGCTACAGCAATGGTATATAAAACCATATCAATAAAGGTGAACATCTGCACTCCTTTTAAGAACTCAGCCCTCTGCCCCTCCTACCCTCTACCATAGAGACAGCCAAGGCTAAGCAGTACGAGCAGCAGAAATGTCTCAGAGGACACTTCCATTTTCCTCAACAAGAGATGATTCAGCTTTTTCTATGAATCAAGAATGATCATTCACTGACCTTCTAGAGGCTTTGAGGACGGGGGTTTCAGAAGAAGAATTTGTGAGCACCATAACTTGACATAGGAGCTCTAGGATATACTCATCCCAAATTTTGCCTTAAACACACACCCACACCCCTCCACAACAACATTAAAACAGAAGTGGTTTCCATCGGCCACCATCCTGCACTGGCAAGCAGGGAACAGGTGCAGTCATGACTCCCCACCAATCTAACCAAAGGTAATCTGCACTGACTACAGGCTTGGGTTTGTCAGACTTAGTTGCATTTACACATGGGCTTCTGTTCTCGATGTGCTGTCCCCTTCAAATCTGTATAATCAGAAGTATTATACCACAAATTAACTTTCTTAACTAGGAAAAACATCTTTCTAAAAGCATTCTTGATGGAAATAACATGATCACAGAAATGTTACTAGAATTTATGCAGTAGAAATCACTGGACTGCTGGCTCCATTAGAGTTGGAACCACTCTACAGCCAGAACTTAGCATTGGACCTCACGTGCAGTAACTACTTAGTAAATATTTGTAATGGATGGATAGGTTGGTGGGTGGATGGAAGAATTTATTATAGTGATGGATGGGCTAATACATGAGTATGAATTAATAAAGCTCTACTTCTGGAACCATTTAAGAATATAATAATTATATGCTTGAAATCACATTTAAAACTACTTCATAAATGCAAGGGATAGTGATTGTGTTGAGTATAAATTAGGTGACCTAGAAAATTCCATGATTATTTGACAATGCTTGGAACTTCATAGTGGAAAAAGGCACCATATAAACATTGAGGATTATTATTTGTTTGAAGATTTCAGTGAGTCAGTCTTAAACAAGAATTGGGAATTATTGCCATTACTTTCTAAAGAAGAAAATAGAAGGTTATGAAAATAATTAGTAGGCCTGATATGAAAGATATTTCTTTCAGAGTTCCTTGTCTTGGGCTTGTCATCATTGTCTCAATACTACAGTAGTTTAGTTAGCTTTTAGCAATAAGCTGTAAAATTATCTCATTAATTCTCATAAAATGCTGTTCTCTTCAGTTCATTGTACATTTAGAAACATTAACATTTTCCAATTCTGTGTAAAACTATAATTTAAAAGGAGCCTGATGAACTTGATGTGGTCATAATAGTATCTTTGCCTGAGGATGGGTAAAACACATAAAATCTTGTAAATGGTGATACAAGAGGTGATAGGTACAAGAGATGTCAGATAACTTACTTTTAGCCCAAACTTTAGTTTTCTAATTGTGTTGAGGAACTGGTTGTCAAAGGGGAGTTAAGACTTGAGCTCTGGGGCCAGCACTGTGGCCTAGCATGCAAAGCCACTGCCTGCAGCACCAGCTTCCCATATAGGCACCAGTTTGGGTTCCAGCTGCTCCACTTGCAATCCCACTCCCTGTTAATGTGCCTGGAAAGCAGCGGAGAGCAGTCTAAGTCCTTGGGTCCCTGCACCTACATGGGATACCCAGAAGAAGCTCCTGGCTCCTCCTGGATTGGGCCTGGCCCAGCCCCAGCCATTGTAGCAATTTAGGAAGTAAACTAGTGGATGGAAGATATCTCTCTCTCTCTCTCTCTCTCTCTCTTCCTCTCTCTCTCTCTCTCTGTAACTCAGCTTTTCAAATAAGTAAAATAGAATTTGATTTAAAAATATTGTCTAAAAATTTTTAAAAAAAGACTTGAGCTCTGCAGAGAAATGATGTTTTGACAATTTTTCCCCTTTACAAGTCTGATTCTATATGTCACTGATAATTACCCAATTCCTTAATCACCTCCGGGAAATTACCATAGAAATATTTGAGGTCGAGAGGGTGTCTGATTCACAACACAGTAGTAGCTAAATGGGTCCCTAAAATAGAAGAAATAATTTCAGAAAAAAAAAAATAGTCCTTAAGTTTTGGGTTTGGAATGCTTGTTGGAGGTGTGGGAAGTAGAGGGAGGTAGAAAAGACAAGAGGCATGGGAGACGCCAACCAAAAACTTGCAAGCTGAGATCCTGGTTCGAACTTCCCCCAGAACAGAGCCTGAGGCACAGATTTAAGTGCAAGTAGTCTACGTAAGTAAAGAAGTGAGAAGGAAGAGATTAAGAAGCCAATAAAGAGTTCATTTGGGGGCCGGTGCTGTGGCGTAATGGCACCCATATAGGTGCCGGTTCAAGTCCTGGCTGCTCCACTTCTAATCCTGCTCTCTGCTGTGGCCTGGGAAAGCAGTAGAAGATGGCATAAATCCTTGGGCTCCTTCACCCACGTGGGAAACCTGGAAGAAGCTCCTGGCTCCTGGCTTCGGATCAGTTCCAGCCATTGCAGCCACTTGGGGATTGAACCAGCAGATGGAAGACACCTCTCTCTCTCTCTCTCTCTCTCTCTCTCTCTCTCTCTTTCTCTGTGTGTCTCTGCCTCTCTGTAACTCTGCCTTTCAAATAAAATAAAAGAATCTTAAAAATGCCTGCCATTTACCAGCAGGGGTATCTGGACCGCAATCCCACTGGAACATACTAGGAAACAATGAAAGCACACCTCAGAATTACGCCAACCAAGGAACGCGGGGCATTTAATCACCCGCATCCACATAGTTGCTGTTGGAGGGACACTCCAGGTCCGTTAATTCTTCAGCACTTGCAACTTGCCCAGCTCATAGGCTGAATGCAAGAGTTGGGAAGAGGAGGACGAGGGCAAAACCTCAGACAGAATTATAGGTTTTTTTTGTTTTTTGGTTTTTTGGTTTTTGTTTTGTTTTGTTTTGTTTTGTTTTTTTTGTTTGTTTGTTTTGTATTGTTTTTTTAAGAAATAGCTTTTGTTGTGTTGAGTTGAGTACAAGAGGACATGGGCACCAAGGTTCTCTATTACAACTTCTGGGACTGCATTTACCAGACCTCCCTCTAGCTATGCTGCCCTTGACTATTTCCTACCATGAAGGCTTGGCTAAGGGAACAGCTTTCTCAGATGATAAATGAATTGGCAATGAAATGTGAGTGATTTAAACAATTACATTTTCTACCTTTAGACAACATACTTGATTGTAGCACAGTCTTTAATGTCATAATCCAAGGCTAAGACCTTCAGACAGTTGTATCAGCACTAACATGATGGCAATTTTTTTTAACTTTTATTTAATGAATATAAATTTCCAAAGTACAGCTTATGGATTACAATGGCTTCCCCCCCATAATGTCCCTCCCACCCACAACCCTCCCCTTTCCCACTCCCTCTCCCCTTCCATTCACATCAAGATTCATTTTCGATTTTCTTTATATACAGAAGATCAGTTTAGCATACATTAAGTAAAGATTTCAACAGTTTGCTCCCACACAGAAACATAAAGTGAAAAATACTGTTTGAGTACTAGTTATAGCATTAAATCACAATGTACAGCACACTAAGGACAGAGATCCTACATGAGGAGTAAGTGCACAGTGACTCCTGTTGTTGACTTAACAAATTGACACTCTTGTTTATGGCCTCAGCAATGATGGCAATTTTTAACAACCTGAAATCACATCCTGTAGGTAGGTTCAGCACATAGACCTTTGAAATTTCCAAGATATTTAATGGTCTTGTATCTCAGTCTTTTGGTCATGCCCAGTGACTGCCACTTACATTCAGTTTCCCCTCTGAAGTCACAGACCACATTTACTGAATGGTGCCAGATATTGGTCTAAGAATTTTACTGATGTTAACTCATTAAATCTTTACAGTTGGGGCAGGCATTTGACACAGTGGTTAAGTCCCTGCTTAAGATATCCACATTCCATATCAGAGTCTCTGTATTCAGGCCCCAGCTGCACTTCTTTTAATGTGATCCTGGGAGGCATGAGGTAATGGCTTAAGTGGATGGGTTCTTGCCACCCGCATGGGAGACCCAGACTGAGTTCCTAGTTCCTGGCTTCATCTTGGACCAGCTTTGGCCATTATAGGATCAGGCCAAATATCTATTGCATATAGATAGAACTTTCCCTCTCTTTCTCTTTCTCTCTCTCCTTCTCTATCTCTCTTCCTGCCCACTTCAAATAACATTATTTTCTTAAATCTTCACAGAAAGATCATGATGTAGGTTCCCCATTATTTTCCTCATTTTATGGATGAGGTACAAGGAGAGTGATGATTTGTCCAAGGTCACACAGCCAGTAAGTGATTTCAGCAGATTCAAACTCAGATAATCTGATTCTAGAGCTTGCTCATCCTATGTCCCCCTTCCTGGCTTTTGGAAAGCACAAACTCATGCGACCTTCTTCACCATCAAGTGTGAGTCATAGTTTCCCCCATAGAGATTCTTTCCACCAATAATGACACCTATTTTGAAGTCACACCACTCCCCACCCACCAACATGTACCCTACTAGCCCTTTTCTTCCAGTATTGAAAGGATGGAAAACTCCACTTTGTTGTAGCATTTTGCTTCAAAGAATTAGTAACATTGATTATAAAGCATCATATTGAACCAAAGAAATTAATCAAGGTGCCACAATTCCAGATGCAATATGGAGAGAAGAGCACTGAGCTACAGAGGTAAATGAAATATGGGTTCTGGTTTCTAACTCACCCCTTGGCTGTGCAACCTTGACCAAGCCACTTCATTAATCCAGGCTTCCATTGCTTCAACTGCCACATAAATAACTTGGACAAGACAAGATATAAGGTTCCTAGAGCCCTAAAAAACCAGTGATCCTGGATCCAAAAATGTTTCTCAATTATTATGCTGCTGGATGGAGGCAATATTATTTTGTTCCTCATTTTTAAGCAACTGACAGAGCCCTGCTATTGCAGTTCCCTCCTTTTCAGGGTCCACATCTTTTCCAAGCCACAGCCCCAGATGGCTGTTGGGTATCAGTATCCGAGACTGGATGGCAGAAGCAGAGCCCTCAAGAACAAGTCAGCAACCACACGAGACTCCTCACCCCAGGCTCAGTTTCACAGGTTTGGCAGCCCCCAATTTTTCTTACATTAGGGGAGCATTCGGAAAAAGTATCTCAGCAAAGTCATTTTTCTTTTTATAATAATATTTGTTGGTATCTAAGGAAACGGGAACCAGATGACAGGTCCTAAAGATAGACCAAGCCTGAGTGAAATCAGAGAGTAAACCCTACATTCAATAGGCTGACTCTTTTTGTAATTGACCTTTTATTATCAAAATCTTCAAATATATGCCAAAGTAGACATCTGCTACAATCAGCCCCTGTGATGCTATCGTCTAGATTCAACAATTTTCAGTTTATGGTCAATCTTGTTGACTATCCTGTCCAGTTCTTCCACTCTGATTATTTTGAAGCAAATCCTCAACATATCATGTCACTTGTAAATATTTATATATGTAGCTCTAAAAGAAGAATATTCTTTTTGAAAGCACAACAATAGCCATTATTATGGTTGTAAAAATCTTAATTAGCGTCTTTTTTAAAATTAACATTATTCCTTAATATCAAATATTATTCAGTAAATGCAATAGTCCCTCAACAGAATGCCAGAACCAGGAAAGTACTCTGTTCTCCAATTATCGCATTTTTTTAAACAGGTAATGTCTTCAATTAAGTATCCAAATATAGACTATAAATTGAAATTGATTAATATGTGTCTTAAAACTCATTGAATACATAGGTTTATCTGCCATCTCTATTTTTCCCTTGCAATTTAATGTTGAAGAAACTGGGCCATTTTCCCTATAGTTTTCCAGAATGGATTTTCAAAACTGCATCTCCATGGTGTCCTTTAAAACATTCCTCTCTCCATTCTATTTTCTGTGGATTGGTAGTGTGATCCAGAAATTTGATTAGATTAAGATTCCTTATGGGGCAGAGTCTCACTTGAATTTTTTGTTAGGAATGTGTATTATCTCTCTGTCTTCTCATTGATTATTGCCTGGACCCATTAATTCACTGGAGTGCTCTTCAACATTGAATGAGTCATTGTTCCCAGGCCTTTCCAGAACAGCTAGAAAAGGAGTTTTGACTTTTTTATTAGTTTTTGTTTTGAGATGTATGTTTGTTTTTTAAGAAAATGCATAGCAAGTTCAACTGATAGTCCCTATTTGAAATCACGTGTACAGGATACTTGCTTAATTTCATCTTTGTATGCATATCTACTTTCTCTCATGTTGAAATCACATTTCTCAATAACAAAAAGCATAGTTACTCATTTGTTTTTTCACAAAATACATATATAATGGTCTCATAATAACAATATCAATACTATCACCAAAATATGATTATTCAGACCAGTTTATGGACTTTTCATTATTTGGAAGAATTGCTTTCAGTGATTTTCCCTTTAAGTTATACCCCACAAAGGTTTTATAGGCAAATATCCTGTGTTTTATTATAACATCAGTTTCAAATGTAATCTACAAAAAAAGAAATATTTAGATAAGTGTAGCTTAGATCAGTCTTTTCTCTTTTTTTGGAAAGCTTTTATTTAATAAATATAAATTTCAAAAGTATAGCTTTTGGATTATAGCGGTTTTTTCCGTCCATAACCACCTTCCCATCTGCAAACCATCCCATCTCCTACTCCCTCTCCCATCCCATTCTTCATTAAAATTCATTTTCAATTATCTTTATATACAGAAGAGCAACTTAGTATCTACTGTCGCTCCCCCTCTTCGTGGAGGAACGACACAGGACCCTGCGCTGTTCTTTGGTCTGCTCGGCCCTCCCCAGGTTTGCTGCTGGTTCTTCCCGGGTTGGCTACTGACCCTTCCACCTCCGTGGAAGGGCGGTTCCCCCTGGCCACTTTCCCCACTTCCGCAGGGGAGCGGCACACCGCCGGCCGGCGCTCTCGGGGGCTGCACAGGTGTTCCTTCAGATAGATGTTCCCCTTAGATGTTCCTGGTGCATGCTGTCTCTCTCCTCCTTTATAGTCCTCTTCCACCAATCCCAACTCTGCTACCCACACGCCGAGTACGCTGCTCTCCTCCAATCAGGAGCAGGTCCTGCTGTTTATTGGTTGAACTGGAGGCAGCTGTATAGAAGCTGTTTCTCCCTTCTCAGCGCCATATTGTGGGAGAGCAGATGCATAGAATAAGTCTTAATTCCAGTAACTTAGTCTAGTCCGAGTTGCTCCCCACATCTACTAAGTAAAGATTTCAACAATTTACTCCCACACAGTTACACAAAGTATAAAGAACTGTTTGAAGACTATTTTTCCATTAATTCTCATAGTACAACACATTAAGGACAAAGATTCTACATGGGTAGTAAGTGTACAGTGACTCTTGTTGTTGATTTAACAAATGATACTCTTATTTATGACGTCAGATTCAAATGCCTTAAGGGCTGATTCTGAGGCCAGAATGCTGTTTAGGGCAATTGCCATTCTATGACTCTGTAGATCAGTCTTTTCTTTCCCTTTCACCAGATACTATTTTTAATTTATCTTTATTTTGAAATCTTTCTGAACAGTCATTTTTAAATTCTCTATTTCTCTCTTATATGATAGCATAATTCACATACTTTACTCATCTTATTTTTTCTTCTTTTTTTTAACTCTGTATTCTAAAGATAATTCCATAGCAATATACAGAGATGTTGCTCCTCATTTCTTTTTAGAGCTACATGGCATGGGTATGGAGGTACCAATAACTTATTCAACCAGTTTTCTACTGTCAAACATTCAGGTTATTTCCAGTCTTTCTCAGTTTCAAATAGTGCTATAATAGATCCCATGTCTCTTTATTTAAAGTTTCACACAGAAAGAGTTGAGGGAGAAATTCTCCTTGCCTCAATTTTCAAGCCTTTGTGTCTTCATCACCTTTGTGTCCCTAAGACCTGGGAACAGAGATCAATCATTCATGTGTGCTATCTATAGGCATATTGTGAATACACAAGGGAAAATTGGGAAATGTGGATGAACTAGTGAAGATGCTATGGGCTTGTGAATATTTTGTACACTCAGACACTCACTACAAAGAAAGTAGTCTAATGCACTATCTATCCAGAAACTTCTCATAGCCAAAGCATTATTAAGTGCATTTTTTAAGCATCTTCCAGTGAATCACTGAATCTTGAGTTCACTTTGTTGGCCAATTGTTTGACCACAGGGTTGGAGGTGGTGGTAACCAAGAGGAAAGAAAGAACAGAGCCAGGCTCCTAGGTGTGTGTTTCTCCAAACAAACTTGGTAGGCATCAGTAAAGGATTAATGATTATATGGTTCTCTCATCTAACTCTGTACTACTTGACAGCACTATGCTTCATCGGCCTGTAATGTATTGGTTTCTGCGACATCTATCTTACCTGCTGGAATATAAGTCCCTCCTGAGCAGAGACCATGTCTATGTCTGTCTTGTTTTTATCTCTCTCCTCAATACCCCATTTGTGGCGCATAGTAGGCAAATAAACATTGCTGAATAACTGAATGAATCCAGGGTTTTAACAGGAAAAGGCACTTTTCAAGCAAACTAGAAAGTCGGTGTGCAACAAGACTGATTTTAATCTTTCTGTTTCAGCTGGCTTCTGCTGCCGCTGCTACAGCGAGGGAAGAG
This sequence comes from Oryctolagus cuniculus, assembly GCF_051225735.1. Classification (NCBI taxonomy): domain Eukaryota; kingdom Metazoa; phylum Chordata; class Mammalia; order Lagomorpha; family Leporidae; genus Oryctolagus; species Oryctolagus cuniculus. The sequence continues at coordinate 75,587,747 of NC_142880.1, forward strand.
AGGCTGCCCCCTCATCATCTCCAGGATAAGTAGAAGTCCCAGTCTCCCATTTGGCTTCCACTGACACCCACAAGAAGGCAGTCCTTTGTACTGCAAGGCAGAGGTGGCGGTTCCGGCTCCCACTAGGCCTCTACCAACACCTCACCGATGGGGAGTGGTAGGAGTGCCCCACCGCTGCTCCCCCAACATACCCTCCACCAACACTACCTGGGGCCAGGCAGCCCACTCCACTCAGTGAGGATGAAAGTCACAGAGCCAAAAGGGGACTTAATAAGACTCATTAGAGATAGGGAAGAATTCCAGGGTCCTCACTTGACTTGCTGGTATATATGGGGCAGGGGAGTACACAGTGTGTGTGGGGGTGGGTGGGGGAGGGGTGTTTGGCCAGAGTAAAGCAGTTATTTCCTGAAACTTTTCTGCCCTGCTAGGTTGCCCCTTTTCTGGCCATTAAAGACAACCATCTTTCAGGGGAGTTGGGGGATCTGTACATATTCCTGTTTCTGGCTTGTTGGCTTCTGCAGCACTAAGTCTTGGTATAGGAAGCAGAAAGACAACCTGAGTTCCTTAGGTCTCGGGCTCCTATCCAGTCTGCCTTCCTTCTTCCGGCTTTCAGAATCTTCTTAGGTCTGTTTGCTGTGTAATATCCTGGGAAGGATTGGGGTAAAGTGCGCTCACACTAGAAGGAATAGGGAGAAGTATACTGGCTCTATCTTCCAAGATGTACAAGTCTGCCACTGCAACTTTTAACTGCTCTTTGCTAAGACTGATGTGTTAAGCAAGGTTTTGTTGCTGACACCGTACATATATCCTCATTCATTTTTTGTGAATTTAGTAAGAATGTCATGTCCAACATGGAATTAGTCCCCGAAGACACAAGGATGAACAGCGCCCCACTGGAGGAGACAATACAAAGTGATCCAGATTGCACTACAGATCCGTACAAACAGCTGTGGGAGGCTGAGGAGAAAAGTTCACGGGGAGTGGGTGGATGTGAGGGTGAAGTAGGTTTAGGGAAGGCACCCTAGATGAAGATACTTGAACTAGGCTAAAAAATAGGCAGGAGTTTCCAAGGTGAAGAAGGAAAGACATCATAAGTAAAATGAACAGCATAAGGCACAGAGGCATGAGAGAGAAGGGAACAGCAAGTAACTCCACATGGATGAAGCACAGAACAGGAGAAGAAAGTGTAATAACTGATTGGGCAGGCTTCAGCACAGCAGTTAAGACACCACTTGGGATACCCACATCCCACATCAGAGTGCCTGGGTTCAGATCCTAGCTCTGTCCCAAATTCCAGCTTCCTGTTAATGCATACCCTGGGAGGCAGCAAGTGATTGTCCAAATAGTTGGGTCCTGCTATTCATGTGGGAGACCTACACTGAGCTCCCAGCTCCTGGCTCCAGCCTTGCTCAGCTGTTATGGACATTTGGAGAATGAACCAGTAGATGGGAAATATTTCTCTCTCTTTCTCTCTCTCTCTTTCTCTCATTTTTTAAAGATTTATTTGTTTACTGATTTACTGATTGAGTTATCAAGAAACAGAGTGACACAGAGAAAGGGAAAGACAGAGAGAAATCTTTCATTTGCTGTTTCACTCCCCAAATGCCTGCAACTTCCAGGACTGAGCCAAGACAAAGCCTAAAGCCAGGAACTCCATCCTAGTCTCCCACATAAGCAGCAGGGACCCGAGCACCTGAGCCGTCTTCTGCACATTAGCAGGCACTTGATAGGAAGCTGAGCAGCTGGGACGTGATTCAGCAGTCCAATATGGGATGGGAGCGTCTCAAGCAGCAGCTTAATCCTCTGCACCACAGTGCTGGCCCACGCTCTCTGCCTTTCAAATAAATTAAATAAATACTTATTTTTTATATGCTAAGAGTTGAGAGTGTAAAGTACATGTGAGACAGGTCATACAAGATCTTTAAGGAGAAAAGAGCCACAGTTTACACTGCCTAGAAGGCAAAACACTGTACATTTCCCCTTGAGTTGTGGCAGAATTGAGTCTTTTCCTGTATTTGGTTGCTAAGAATTATTCTCAGGGCCAGTGCTGTGGCTTAGTGAGCTAAGCCTCCACCTGTGGTGCCAACATCCTATATGAATATCAGTTTGAGTCCCAGCTGCTCCATTATGATCCAGCTCTCTGCTGCAGCCTGGGAAAGCAGTAGAAGGTGGCCCAAGTGCTTGGGCCCCTGCACCCAGTAGAAGACCCGGAAGAAGCTCTTGGCTCCTGGCTTCGAATCAGCTCAGCTCCGGCCATCTTGGCCATTTGCAGAGTGAACCAGTGGATGGAAGACCTCTGTCTCTCTCTGTCTCTGTCTCTCTGTAACTCTGCCTTTCAAATAAATAAATAAATAAATAATTTTTATTAAAAAAATAATTATTCTCTTTATCTAGGTATCTAAAACAGTCAAATTCACAGACTCAAAGGATAGAATTATGATGGCCATGAATAAAAGGAGGGTTAAAGGATTTACTAATCACCAGGCATGAAGTTTTTCAGTCAAGCAAAATGAATTAGTCAAGCAAAATGAATACAACATACCTATAATCAGCAGCAGTATACTACACACTTAATTTGCTAAGAGGGTAGAGATCACATTAAATGTTCTTACCACAATAAAATTTTTTGAAAAAAAAAATTATCCTCTTTATCCAGCCAAAGCTTATTTCAGACAACGGTTGTCAACTCCAGATTCCCCAGGCATGGCCACAATCATAGCCCAAAAAAGAAAGGACCACTGCATTTCTCCCAACCGATTAGTGGGCCATTTGGATCTGTAGGCAATTTGAAGTCCCAGAAGAGTTTGCCATGAGGTTTATTTGTGTAACTGCTGCCCCCAAAATGAAAATGATATAGTGAAAGTGTGAGAAAGGAAGAAAATGAAGATATTAAAGCTGGAAGGAAGACCTTAAACTAAGGCTCCACACTTAATCTTATCACAAGTTGGAGGCCCACATGCAAAGGATGTGAAAATTGCTAAAATTGATGGACCTTGGCTGGAACAGTGTGTTCATCTGACAGGCCACAGAAACAGCAGCTGTAATTGAATGAAGGATTTGGCCCTGTGCTGCCAGCCAACATCACTGTTGGGGACACTCCTGTACTGGCTGTCTGCCTACTGTGAGTTGTTTGATGACCTTTTGACCCTTAGGCAAGACCACAAACTCCACTCCTGTTAGATCTGCTTTACTAAAAAAAAAAAAAAAAAAAAAAAAAAAAAAAAAACTGCTTTACTGCCCATGTTTACAAGGCGGAAGAAGCAACAACAGGTTCTACAGAACGTTTTCCCAGAGCTGTAATAGTTGATTGTGTATGTAAGTGTATATATGAGCCATTATATTTGTCTCATAATTTAGAAGCCTCACAAGAAGAGTCAATTGTATTTATCTACATTTTTACTTACTATGTTCTTTCTTCCTTCCTGATGTTCCAAACTTCCTTATTTTTTTTTTACTTTTATTTAATGAATACAAATTTCCAAAGCACAGAATATGGATTACAATGGCTTCCCCCCTATAACATCCCTCCCACCCACAACCCTCCCCTTATCCACTCCCTCTCCCCTTCCATTCACATCAAGATTCATTTTCGATTTTCTTTATATACAGAAGATCAGTTTAGCATACATTAAGTAAAGATTTCAACAGTTTGCTCCCACACAGAAACATAAAGTGAAAAATACTGTTTGAGTACTAGTTATAGCATTAAATCTCAATGTACAGCACACTAAGGACAAAGATCCTACATGAGGAGTAAGTGCACAGTGACTCCTGTTGTTGACTTAACAAATTGACACTCTTGTTTATGGCATAAGTAATCACCCTAGGCTCTTGTCATGAGCTGCCAAGGCTATGGAAGCCCCCTGAGTTCACTGACTCTGATCATATTTAGACAAGGCCATGGTCAAAGTGGAAGTTCTCTCCTCCCTTCAGAGAAAGGTACCTCCTTCTTTGATGACCCGTTCTTTCCACTGGGATCTCACCCATGGAGATCTTTCATTTAGGTTTTTTTTTCCCCCAGAGTGTCTTGGCTTTCCATGCCTGAAATACTCTCATGGGCATTTCAGCCGGATCCGCATGCCTTAAGGGCTGATTCTGAGGCCAGAGTGCTGTTAGGACATTTGCCATTCTATGGGTCTGCTGTGTATCTCACTTCCCATGTTGGACCATTCTCTCCCTTTTTGATTCTATCAGCTAGTATTTGCAGACACTATTCTTGTTTATGTGATCCCTTTGGTTCTTAGTCCTATCATTACGATCAATTATGAACAGAAATTGATCACTGGGACTAGTGAAATGGCATTGGTACATGCCACCTCGATGGGATTGAATTCGAATCCCCTGGTATGTTTCTAACTCCACCGTTTGAGGCAAGTCAGTTTGAGCATGTCCCGAATTGCACATCTCTTCCCTCTCTTATTCCCACTCTTATATTTAACAGCGATCACTTTTCAGTTAAGTTTCAGCACTTAAGAAGAATTGTGTATTGATTACCGTATTCAACCAAAAGTATTAAGTAGAACAAACAAAAAAATACTAAGAGGGATAACATATTAAGCTGCTCATCAACAGTCAGGGTGAGGGCTGATCAAGTCACCGTTTCTCATAGTGTTCATTTCACTTTAACAGGTTTCCTTTTTGGTGCTCAGTTAGTTGTCACCTATCAAGGAGAACAAGTGGTATTTGTCCCTTTGGGATTGGCTTATTTCACTCAACATGATGTTTTCCAAATTCCTTACAGGGATCACTTTTCAGTTAAAATTTAAACACCTAAGAACAATTGTGTGTTAATTACAGAGCTCAACCAATGGTACTAGAACAAAAAAAAAATACTAAAATGGATAAAGTATTACATTGTAATTGTCCTTATTTTTTATCATTTACTTTCTGTTTAGAATGGCTAAAGCCATTCTTCTAGGGTAGGCCTGCTGACAACTCTTAGTTTTCTGAAAGTGCCTTGATTTCTTTGTTATTTCTAAAAGATACAGAAAGCTGGAAGCATCACTATACTTGATTTCAAGATACACTACAGGGCAGATATAATCAAAACAGCCTGGTACTGACACAAAAACAGACATGTAGATGTCCATCAGCTGTTGATTGGATAAATAAATTATGGTGTATATATACACCATGGAGTACTACTCAGCTGTAAAAAAAAAAAATGAAATCCTGTCTTTTGCAACAAGATGTACAGAACTGGAAACCATTACACTCAGTGAAAGAAGCCAGTCCCAAACAGACAGATATCATGTTTTCCCTGATCTGAGATATCTAACAGAGTACTTAAAATGTAATGTATTGGAGTGAAATGGACATTTTGAGATTCAATGATTGTTTACAGCCCTGTCTCTTCCATTGAAGAACAGTGTTTTTTTTTTCTTCATACTATTATTGAACTCTTTTACTTTGTGTAGGGTTAACTTCACAGTCATTAAGTAAACTGGAAATACATCTTTGTAAAAATTAAGAGTGGGAATGGGAGAAGGAGGAGAAAGAAGGGTTGGAGCATTGGCAGGAGGGAGGGAAGGATGAGAAGTATCACTATGTTCCTAAATCTGTATATAGGAAATACATGCAACTTGTATAACTTAAATAAAATTTCAAAAAAAAAAGAATAGAAAAGAAAAAAAGATAAAGGATTTTAGGCTGACAGATTTTTCCTTTCAATAACTGCAAAATGTTGCACCACTTCCTCCTGGCCTTCATGATCATCTGAATTTAAATAGTCTGGGTTCTCAAATGTTAAGGAGTTATTTCTGTCTTGCTGCTTTCAAGACAGTTCTTCGTCTTTACTTCTAGAAGTTTGACAATCATGTGGATTTCTCTGAGTTTATTGTTTGGAGATTTTTTCACCTTAATTGAATCTATAGGGTTATATCTTTTGCCAGATCTGGGAGGTTTTCTGTGAAAATTTCTTTGAGAACTTTCTTTTTTATGCCCACTTTTTTTCCTCTTCTCCCAAGACTCTGATGTGCAAAAACATCAGCTCTTTTGCTATAGTTCCACAGGTTCCTGAGGTTCTGTTCTTTTCTTTCCCAGTCTCTTTTCTCTCTATCATCCAGACTGTGTAATCTCGCTGGTTTTATATTCCATGCACAGATCCTTCCTCTGTCCCCTTCACTTTGCAGATAAGCCAGACCATTGAGCTTTTTATTTTGTTTATTATATATATTTTATTAATTATTATTTTGTTATTATGACTTTCTAGGTCAAAATTCTCCATTTTATTCTTTACATCTTTTTCTTTGCTGAGAGTTTGTATTTATTAATTTGTTTCAAGCATTTTTGTAATTACTCATTAAAGCAAATTATGGCTGTGTTAAATATTTTTCATAAAATTCTAACAACTCTGTCATCTCAGAGTTGGCAATTTTGTCTTTTCTCATTCTTTTTGAGATCTTCCTAATTCTTAGTAGGATGAGTGATTTAGGATTAAAATTTAACATTTTGGGTTTGGCTGGACTTCCCAAGATTTCATTTGGTTCCAGCTTATAACAAAGATATGAGCACAAGATATATTTCTTGATCCTCTTAATTCCACTGTAAGAAAAATAACAGTACAAGTACAATAACAAATGGTAATTGGAGCTTGATTTTATGTAGGGAAACAACAGAGAGTAGGGGGCATTCCAGCAAACTGGAGAGTAATGTCTTCATGTGAAGGTGGCAGCAGTTCCTACTGATTATCAATGAATAGAATTGTAAACCTAATATTGCCAGGTGTTATTTTTTAAGAGAAGGCAAACATACAGATTTTTATATGCAATTTCTCTATTTTAAAATGTTAAAAACTAGGGACAGGCATTCAGCAAAGCACTTGAGGTACCATTTGAGATGCTGCTTGGGGTGCCCCCTTCCCATACCTGAGAGCTTTGTTCAAGTCCCAGCTCTTCTACTTCAAATCTGGCTTCCTCCTGACTATACCCTTGGAAGTAGTGGTTGATGGCTCAAGTACTTAGGTCCCACATGCCCATGTGGGAATTTGAATTGAGTTCCAGACTCCTGGATAAGAAAATAGTCTATGGGTAGTCAGTTGTCAACCTCCGTTTCAAGAAAATATTTTTCCTGAGCAAGGATGTAGTGCCTGGGATTCATTTTTGTTGTGAGGAGATACAGGTCCCCAAGTGAGTTGCTCACAGGAAACCAATAGTCAAGATGCAGACCCTCATCGTAGCTGGAACTGGAACTGGCCCAGTCCGGAGGGAAGCTCAGCTCTGTTGTTTACTTGTGGTCTTATTTAAAAGTAAAGTGTTTCTAGCCTGGGAAAAATGAACCGATGAAGGACTCTTATAAGCTAATAGGAATGTTTTGGGGGGACGGGGGAACTAAAGGCAAGACCCAAAGGTGGAGGGTGGAGTTTTCCCTGAAAGGGGAACACAGTCAACCATCCTAGGAATGAAAGATCCCAGAAAAACAAATGACAAGTTGGAGGATGAGCCTAGACTGAGGATGGGGAAATGTTGCAGACTGACTCAAGCCAATGTGTACACTCCGCACAGATCAGGTTCTGTCTGGTCTACATTTGCAGCCCTTGTTTTGAGGCAGGTGAGAGCTGCAAGTCTTCTTCCCTATAATATCCTACCAGACAGAATTCTGCCTCTAGGATAAGTCCTTTTCAGTAAGCAATAACAAAAATACTCAGTGCATCCTGCAGGATTCAGAAAACCCAGCTCTTTTCTAAAAATGCAAGCCAGCATATTGCATGAATGATTTCCTTTTAGGTAAATATAATAATTTTTTACAGCAGTATTGGGACAAACCCCTGTCATGAAGTAGTACAATGCTACTATGAAGTTTGGGCGCTATAATTATACAGAGGTATTGGGCTTCCCTGGTACTTGTATCTTATTCATTCACAGGTTGGGATGTTTATATCTTTCTAAACAACTGCACATTTTAACACAACTCATTCAATCAATAACAATTTATTCCTATCATCCTTTATGGTAATCAGCACTTTGGTACAGATTCAGGTAATATATTTGAAGCACTCATTGCAGCCACTTGTGAGTAGGGAGAACACCTGATTGGACTCTTTCAAACATTAACTTCCTCTTGAGTGTGGATTCTCCCATCCAGGCTATGGTTTAATATTAATACACACATTCATAAACATTTACATACAGACATACATATTCACGCATGCATAAATACATATACACACATATGCATGCATTCAGTCTCACATACAAAGATACACACAGGCTGGCGTCTCGGCTCAATAGGCTAATCCTCCCCCTATGGTGCCGGCACCCTGGGTTCTAGTCCAGGTCGGGGCGCCAGATTCTGTCCCGGTTGCTGCTCTTCCTGTCCAGCTCTCTGCTGGCCCAAGAGTGCAGTGGAGGATGGCCCAAGTGCTTGGGCCCTGCACCCGCATGGGAGAGCAGGAGAAGCACCTAGCTCTGGCTTCGGATCAGTGCGGTGCGCCAGCCGCAGTGGCCATTAGAGGATGAACCAATGGAAAAGGAAGACCTCTCTCTCTCTCTCTCTCACTGTCCACTCTGCCTGTCAAAAAAAAAATTAAAATCAAAGATACACACAAATGCACATGCACACTCACTCATGTATCATGTTAAATCATTTAATCCTGATAGCAATCTTGTAAGGTAAATATTATTATCTTGATTTTACAGAAGATGAGACTGAGACACAGAGAAGGCAAGTGACTTATCTAACGTCAGGGCACTCAGATTCACAATTGTGATTCAACATTTGCAATGCCTGGAACAGAATCTGATACACAGTAAACTCTATAGAAGCATAAACTATGGTTGCTATTATTATTAATGTTGATATTGATAGTGATTAATTTTAAAGTAAATGAAAGATGATAGGACAATAGAGAATTCCTTGCTCTCTGTAGAGGTTGGGTGGGCAGCAACAAGCCTGATAGAGCTTCCACTGTGGGGAAAGAGTCATTGGCCCCTTCTCCAGGGCAGCAGGCTGGGATCTGAGGGCAGATTGAGGAGGAGGACCCTGGGCCTATGAGTCACAAAGGCAGCTGTACCCAGTAGCCGACAGGTGGTCTCTCTTCACGTTACAACTCCCTCTTCTTACTCCTGGGTCATCAGTGAAATCTTAGCCCAGCTAAGCATGCTGTAGAGAATTAGAGGAAAAGATATGTTCACACTTGGCCCAGAGAAATGAAAAGGGCAGTGGTGGCTTAAGGAGTTGGCCCCTGGGGCACCCAGATGTGAGAGGGGCACCCAGAACCTTGGCCACAGTGGCCAGGGGCTGATCAGAGAAAGGCTCTCCACACCCAAGTAACTGCAAGGGCACAGGTGCAGTGGGGACTGATGTGGCGATGCTGTGAGATTATCCTCTAGAATAACCAAATAGGAGAGAACTTTAGCCAGCACCGCGGCTCAATAGGCTAATCCTCCACCTAGAGGCGCCGGCACACCGGGTTCTAGTCCCAGTCGGGGCGCCGGATTCTTTCCCGGTTGCCCCTCTTCCAGGCCAGCTCTCTGCTATGGCCCGGGAAGGCAGTGGAGGATGGCCCAAGTGCTTGGGCCCTGCACCCCATGGGAGACCAGGAGAAGCACCTGGCTCCTGCCATCAGATCAGCGCGGTGCGCCGGCCGAAGTGCGCCAGCCGTGGCGGCCACTGGAGGGTGAACCAACAGCAAAAGGAAGACCTTTCTCTCTGTCTCTCTCTCTCTCTCACTATCCACTCTGCCTGTCAAAAAAAAAAAAAAAAAAAAAAAAAGGAGAGAACCTTGAACAGGTTCTCTGCACTCACCAAATAAAGTAATTCACACAGCAGCAGATCTTGATTTTACCTGCTAATCTCCTTTATATACTCAGAAGTGAGACCTGAGGGCTATGCGAGTCACAACCATACCATAAAAGGTAAACTTAGGTTCAAAGGCAATATCAGTAATGAAAGAGTTAGCAAACAACAGAGTGGGTACTTGCACCAAGTTGGAGTGACCTCAGAATTTATGTTGTGTTTACTAACGGGTGGTAGATCTAATCAGACTGAACAGTATGGAAGGAAACCTTAGAAACTGGACATTAATGATGCTACTGGGGGAGAAGTTACTAGAAGCTTGAAAATGGAGACCTCAGGAGTTGAGAGAGGCACAAGGATTTTTTTTGCTGGAAGATGACCAGCCAGTTGATCAAGATGGAACTTGAGTCCTGTGATCATGGAATGAGATCACATATGGTGCTTCAAACATGGTGACAGTCTGGGACAACACATCAGTTAAGTTGCCTGCATTCCATATTGGAGTACCTGAGTTTGAGTCCTCACCCAGGTCCTAACTCCAGTTTCCTGCCAATGCATACCCTGGGATTTAGCAATAATAGCTCAAGCAATTGCATTCCTGCCACCCATGTGGGAGACCTGGATTGAGTTCCCAGCTCTTTGTATTTCAACCTCATCTGGGCATCTGATGAGTGAACCAGCATATGGGAGCACTCTCACTCACTCTCTCTTTCTCTCTCTCTCTGCTTCTCAAAATACTTTTTAAGTGGTGATAATACTTTATATAGCATCCAATTTATGTAGTCAATTTCATGACTCTAGAGTAAAAACAGAAAAAATGAAAACACATTGTTCAGAAAGCTTGCTAGTAGACAGTGAACTCAGCCTAACCCCAAACTGGTCATGGCCCCACACCTTTTATCCCTCCTGACCACAGCTTCAGTGCAAAGAGGAAACTTCTCTGAGTTCACCAAACTGTGACACTGCCCCAGATCCAAAGCCCCTGTGTGCTTCAATGTACTAGTGTCCCATTGAATGTTGATGTGTTCCCTTGACCTTCAAGATGACTCCTAAATCCCCCTGGAGGTGCAATGTCCTTGAAAACACAGCAGTCAGCGATGTGCTAGGGAAACGGCTGGCCACCAGCTCTCAGGACAAATAAAGCCCTGATTTGTCATTTTTGCCAATTTCCATGGTAGGGTCAAGTGTTTTAGTGCAGCAGTTAAGGCATCATTTGGGAAGCCCATATCCCATATCAGAGTGCTGTGTTCAACCTTAGCTCCACTTCCAGTTCCAGCTTCTTGTTAATGTGCATCCTGGGATGCAGCAGATGATGGGGCAAGACTTGAATCCCTGCCATCTTGATAGGAGACCAAGATTGAGTTACTAGCTCTTGGCTTCAGGCTGGTCTTTATGAGCATTTGGGAGTAAACCGGCAAGTAGAAGAACTCTGTTTCTGTCTCTCTGCCTTTCAAATAAACAAAAATAAAAAATTTTCCATTGTATAAATACTCCCTACCACAGCCAATTTCGAGCTTCCAATGTGACGTAACCAAGTATGAAATCAGGAAGGGATGCTCAGTAGCACAACATTGTGTAGGGCAGAGTGTAGGACAGATGTGACAACATAAATAACCTCCACAGCACAGATCTGAGTAAAAATGTAATTTTAAAAACTAGAAAGTAATGAGTTTTGAGTACTTTTACCTTTGTTTTTCTATGATTGGCTTAGCTGTGTTTATCTAACCTGATTTTCAAATTTGGCTGTGTTTAACGAATAGCTTTCAGAATTTCTGAAAATTTAGCAGTTGGCTCTTGTGAGCTCCAGCACACCACTGGGCCAGTATTTCATTTCAAGAAGAAATATTGAGTGAGATGTGAACTAGTGAAAGGATAGACTTTTTGCCATCATTCAAGGAGGTAAAACCTACAAAAGCAGTTTTTAAATTTATTTTATTTTGAGAGGCAGAGAGAGGGAATGAGAGCAAGCTTGCTCTTAGCTGCTGGCTCACTCCCTAAATGTCTGCCATGGCTGGGGCTGGGCTAGGCCAGAGCTGAGAGCCAAAAACTCAATCCAGGTCTCCTACACGGGTGGCAGGGACCCAACTGAGTCATTATTGCTGCCTCCTAGGGTGTGCATTATCAACAAGTTGGAATCTGGATCTGAAAGCAAGCACAAAACCCAGGCACTCTGACATGGTACATGGATGTCTGAACTGCTAAGCCAAACAGCCACTCTTGAAAAGTAGTCTAAAGCAGTCCCACAGGACTTTTTTACTTATACTATGCCAACTCAGGTTTGAAATTTTTTTAATCAATCAAAATTTGCTATATTGTTTTATTCAATGATAATGATGTGTTGAATTATGACTTCTCTTGTCTAGTGAGCCCTCTATGGAACATATCAAACACCCACTCCAGTCTTCTATATGTTTCTATTATAATAATATATAATAGATACCATCTTTGTAATTTTATCTGTCTGAAAAACAGCTTTAGTAGGGGACAGAGGTGGGAGGGAGAAGATTTAAAAAGAAGGTAAACTGATGGATTAGTACCATTTTATATTCAGCAAACTCCATATTTTGGGGGGCTTAATTGATTTATTTTTTTCTTATCCTTTTTTTTTTTTTTTTTTTTGACAGGCAGAGTGGACAGTGAGAGAGAGAGATAGAGAGAAAGGTCTTCCTTTGCCATTGGTTCACCCTCCAATGGCCGCCACGGCCGGCGCACCGTGCTGATCTGAAGGCAGGAGCCAGGTGATTCTCCTGACCAGGGGATGCAGGGGGTGCAGGGCCCAAGCACTTGGGCCATCCTCCACTGCACTCCCTGGCCACAGCAGAGAGCTGGCCTGGAAGAGGGGCAACCGGGACAGAATCCGGCGCCCCAACCGGGACTAGAACCTGGTGTGCTGGCACCGCTAGGCAGAGGATTAGCCTGTTGAGCCGTGGCGCCAGCCCTCTTATCCTTTTTTTAAACATTTATTTAATAAATACAAATTTCAAAAGTACAACTTTTGGATTATACTGGCTTTTCCCTCCCATAACCACCCTCTCACCTGCAAACCATCCATCTCCTACTCCCTCTCCCATCCCATTCTTCATTAAGATTCATTTTTAATTAGCTTTATATACAGAAGATCAACTTAGTATCTACTAAGTAAAGATTTCAACACAGACACACAAAGTATAAAGTACTGTTTAAGTAATAGTTTTACCATTAATTTGCATAGTACAACACATTAAGGACAGAGATCCTATGTGGGGAGTAAGTACACAGTGACTCCTGTTGTTGATTTAACAATTGACACTCTTATTTATGACATCAGTAATCACCCGAGGCTCTTGTCTTGAGCTGCCAAGGCTATGGAAGCCTCTTAAGTTCACAAACTCCAACATTATTTAGACAAGGCCATAATCAAAGTGGAAGTTCTCTCCTCCCTTCAGAGAAAGGTACCTCCTTCTTTGATGGCCGTTCTTTCCACTGGGATCTCATTCACAGAGATCTTTCATTTAGGTCATTTTTTGTCACAGTGCCTTGGCTTTACATGCCTGAGAAACTCTCAGGGGCTTTTTAGCCGGATCCAAATGCCTTCAGGGCTGATTCTGAGGCCGGAGTGCTGAACAAACTCCCTATTAAAGTTAACAATGCTTTCAAAGACCAAAGGGTAATTGGACACATGGAAACCAACAGAATGCATTTGAGCATTAAAGATCAAAAAGCTACATTAACCCCTGATTTGAGGAATTTTGTTCATCTCTATGTCACTGGTATCCAGCGCAGTATTTGGCATGTGCACAATAGGTACCAGGTGCTCATTCATTGGCCAGTGGTTCTCCCAATCTTCAGAAGCAAGCTCAATGCCCTTGGATGCCGCAAGGCCTATCTCAAGAAGGGCTTGCCACACACAATGGATTCACTCCACAGGAGAATGGAGCTCCCTGCTGCAGTGAAGGCTATAACTACCTATCCAGAGTTTTAAGGAAGAGCTTCTTGGAAATGTTTATCCTCTTGGAAGGCTTATAAGGAGCTTTTCCACTGTACATCTCACTTCCAAACATACCTAAATTATTAAGGAAGGTCAAATTACTTCCATGTATTTTGTAACTTCTGAATGAATAACCACACTGAGGTCAGTTTCTTCTTAGACTGATAAGGGTGGCACCTTGATGATCTTGGTTTTTCTGAGAAAATCTTCATGTAGGTTTAAAGCGGTATTGGCCACCAACTGAGGCCAGCCATTGCCTGGCTCCAAATCTTGAAGAGAAATTGTATTTTTCTCACCGGAAGTTATAGCTTCAGGGTCTGACTTTTCTTTCTCAGCAAGATCTCCTTGCATGAGCTCCTGGCTGGAAATTTCATCTAATTTTTTTAGTGAATTTTCTGTGGACTATTTCGACTGTCTACATCACCAAAAAACTCCAGAACAACTCCTTGCCCACATACTTTTCATGTTCTGCATAAATCCAAACTTAAGAGATACAATGTTTTCACATAACTATAAGTAACTTGCCTAGGTATCTTGAAACCATCTTCCTACTAAATATTCATGAAAAAGTAACATTTGGGAATAGGAAATTCAGAAAAGAAGACTAAAAATAATGCCCATTCCAAATGCACAAATTTGAATGGGTAAGTTTCCTGAAATTCCACAAATGGTATCTATTAGTGCAAAAGAAAAACACAAGAAATGTGAGTATTTCTCTACAGATGGAGAGAGTAGACCTTCAAACCCCCTTTACCTCTTAAGATGAAGCACGGCTGGAAACAGTGATGTACTCAGGAGCAAACATGAGGCCGTCTTCCCACCATAAGCACTGTGTGAAGCAGAAATACACTAGGTAGTCTGAGCTGCTGGGAAGGAAGACTGTACTCTAAGGATAATAGAGACAGGTCTCTTTAGCAGGCTGCCTGTAACAGGGTGACCAAAACCTTGGAATGCTCAAGGAAACGCATTTTATGTAAAAAAAAAAAAAAAAAATTCCCATGGAAAACATGCACCAAAGGCCTCCACTGGACAAAGAAGGCTGTTTACAAAAACAGAGAGCTGGTTCTGAAGCTCATTTTCACATAAACATAATTTGAATCTACAAGTTGTCCTTTTTAATGGCGCATTATTGTATAAACTCTTTACCATGTAACAACAAGGTTCGCATCATCATGCTGGGACACAGATGTGAGTACCAGCAGTTTCTTTCTTTTTTTTTTTTTATTTGGTAGGTAGAGTTGTAGACAATGAGAGAGAGAGACAGAGAGAAAGATCTTCCTTCCATTGGTTCACTCCCCAAATGGCCGCTACGGCCGGCGCTGTGCCCATCCGAAGCTAGGAGCCAGGTGTTTCTTCCTGGTCTTCCATGCAGGTGCAGGTGCCCAAGCACCTGGGCCATCCTCCACTACCCTCCTGGGCCACAGCAGAGAGCTGGGCTGGAGGAGGAGCAACCAGAACTAGAACCTGGTGCCCATATGGGATGCCGGCGCCACAGGCGGAGGATTAACCAAGTGAGCCACAGTGCCGGCCCCACCAGCAATTTCTTTAGGAGGTGATTTCCAAAAGTACTTGGAGAAACTTGGGAAAGTGAGATGGGTGTGGGGAAGGAAGTCAGAGAAGGGTGCATTGTTGGGAAGGTCACCACGGTGGACCATCAGGGCTTAAGCCCCACTGGAGACCCCTGGGAAACAGTGGGGTGCATACGTTGGAGTTAGCCCAGCCAGAGTGAACAGCTGGGCTAGTTATCTAGGGACCCCTGTCAGCCCATTGTGGAGACATGCTTCCAGGGGTGTTAATCCCCAGCACTTCAAGGCTGCCCTCCTCAAGGGCTGAGACAACTTCAGCAGCCAAAGTTCACAGTCAAAAATGTGCAGAAGCTTACACTTGGAAGCTGCTAGTTGGGGAGCATGTGAATGAGAGGTCCTGAGGTTGCATGCACAGGGCACAAGCGCATCGGTCACCGCTCTACAACATTTCATCACGTTAGGAAACTGTTGCGTTCCTATTATTTTCCCATTGTCCAGGTTTCAGAAAGAAGTCAGTCAGTACAACGCCCACATGAAACTTAGATACCTGAGCAATGAGATGGGTCACTTTTTTTTTTATAATCAGCCAAAGAAAGTAACAAGTACTCAGTAGGATGTTAGAGCAAAAATAAAACAGCTGCATTTCATTTCTACCTCCAAGATTCAGTCCACTGACAGTTGTGTGCGTCTAGCGTTTGTGAGGAGGAATTGACTTAAGAAACCAGGAACCTTCAAGGTCCAGAAAGAGCTGGCAGCACAGATTTGCCAGTGGCTCCCGTGTGAGAGTTGGGTACCTGCCCCCTTCAGGGTGGTTGTGAGAATCTGTTCAGGAAGCTTTAAGGATGACAGTTTTTGAGTTGGCTTCTTGTCACGCTTCTCTGTTTGGCAGAACTCAAAGGATTCCAGGACAGAAGTGGCTTGGGTCCCTGGACTCCTTGCTCATTAGTACTGATTGAAGCCAGATTTGAGCAAGATGCACCTTCCACACAATGTTGAATTCTGAAAAGTGTGGGTGGTGGGCAAAGGGGCACCCTACTTTTGGCATTTAGTTGCCTCGTGTTCCTGCCAAACTGAATTGATTGCTCTGCCCCTTACAGTTTCCCACCTCCCTGAGTTTGTGTACCTGCTTCCCTTCTTTAAGAGGACCGCCTGCCTTCTCTCTATCTGCACATCCAAATCTGATTCCATTCAAGACTCCCATCAAGGCCCTCTCCTCCACAAATTCCTTAGCTAATCCCCAGTCACAAGTATTTTTTTCTTCTTCTAGAATTCCACAGTGCCTTAGCAATCCACATGGCTCTTAGCAATTATCGTTTTCTGCCTTGTATTTGAAGCAGGAATATCACAGTTTTATCTCCCTTATTAGACTCTAACTTCCTGTAAGAGAAGGTCTTGGTCTAATTTACCTTAGTCCCTCACCTTTTACAGAATGTTCGCTCTGCCTCTTCGTTATAATAAGAACTCAGGAAACATCTCACAAATGAATGGAATCCTGCAAGAAAAGCCCAGCCAGTTCGGGAAATGTAACCACTAACCAGTAATTACCCAACTGCCCCTCCTCCAGCCATGCCCTGCTGCTCCCCGACTCTGCAGGACAGAGATGCTCCAATGGAAGGGCCTGTCCTCCCCGTCCAATCTCTACGCCTGTACCTAGAGGATGTGAAACACCATTCATGCGATCAGACACATGAGCCCTCTCTCTGCACACTCAGATCTCCATGCTTTACAGTGGCTTTAAACATGGGAATCCAGGCGCCACCAGTTAAGAAGATTCAGTGTACATCACAAACTTTTCAGCTGGCCCAAGGAACGCTGTAGCTGCAAAACGGTGAAAGAATGATGAGGGGAGACTGTATTACAAGTCCTTCAGAACCCACAACGTGCACACACACACTTACACACACACACATTGTACTTCAGCCAGGGCAAACCTGGTTTTCATCTATTTTATTGTTTAGTTTTCTATATAAGATTTCATGAGGGAAAAACAGTTTCCCCTTTTTAAAAAAGGGATGTTGGAAAACACTAGCCTATCCACATTTTCCATGTATAATTGGACAATGATCTCCAAAAAGGTAAGAGGTCAGGGGTCTATGCAGTATTGTGGTGCAGTAGGTAAAGCTGCTGCCTGCCATGCTGACATCCCATATGACGGGATGAGTCTCAGCTGCTCCACTCCTATCCAGCTCCCTGCTAATATGCCTGGGAAAGCAGAGGAAGATGGCCCAAGTGCTTGGGCCCCTGCCACCCACATGAGAGACACAGGAGAAGCTCCTGGCTCCTGGCTTCAGATAGGCCCAGCTCCAGCCATTGCAGCCACATGGAGAGTGAGCCAGCAGATGGAAGATGTCTCTCTGTCTCTGCATTTCTCTCCCTGTAACTTTGCCTTTCAAATAAATAAATCTTTAAGAAAAAAAAAGGTCACAGAGGTACCACCATTCCCAACGCCTGATACAATGCTGTAAACTTGATCAGGGAGTGTCTTGGTGGCATCCTGCAGGAAGTACCAATTACCGGGATCCTAGCCTCAGTTTTAACGTAAATCAGTTGGGCAACTCTCTTCTCTGAGGTCTAGGTTCCTCCTTTTCATAGTAAAGGGATCAGTCTAGAAGACTCTAGAACAACATTATCCAAATAGAACCTTCTGAGAAGATGAAGATGTTCTCTGTGTTGTCCAATGTGGCAGCCACCAACCATCAGTGGCTAGTGAGCACTTAAAATATAGCTACTGCAGCCAAAGAATTAGATTTCCAACTTTAATTATAAGAGCTGCCTGTGGGTAGTAGGTACCATATTAGCACCACTCTTGAACACAGTCTTTTGCTATGTTTCCAGTTCTGACAATCTAGAACTCTCTAAATAATTCTGCTTCATCCTCACTCTCACTACCAAGCCATTGCAATTACAATGTTCTCCCTCCCCCACTACCCTCATTGCCCCCAACACCACACACACACAAACACACACACACACACACATACACGTGCACACACCCTAGACCCTTGAATTCAAAGTTAACCATCTTCCTCAAAACAAACAGTAGGTGTCTCCATCACTCAAGACATCCACTAGTGCAATTTTATCAGATGCTTCTGAAAATAAAGCAGACATTGGCTTGCCTGGTGTGTTGTCCCTAGGCTGTAACTAGGCCCAGGAATCATCTCAGTCACTCTACAGAAAACTCTAAATGCAGGACTAGTGGGCCATTTCTTCCAGGGGCAGAAAGTCAGGCAGCTCACAGGCCCCTGGACATTCCCCTCAGTTCCTTGGGCCCTAGGTTCACCCCTAGGTTCACACTTCCTTAAAGACTGACATTTTGCCCAGACAAGAATCACAATAAAAATGTAGGTGAGTGTACATTTGCCCAAAACTGCATTCTGCAAATGAATTTTGCAAGGCATTCCCACAGAGTGACTTTGTGTCTAACTATCGTCCATAGCTGCAAAGTAAAATGAATGAGTGGGAGTGGGAGCAGCCCACAGGACACTGGTAGACTTAGAGCTGGAATGTAGAGTTCCTGCAGTGCTCCATCCACTGGAAACACAGGCTGACAAGCTAAGCATCTCCCTCACTTTAGGGATGCAGTTTCTGACATCACTGTGACATCCACATCACCATTGCACAAATCTTACTATTACACATATCCTTGCACAGGCATCACCATTGCTCAGGCCATTGCTGTATCATCCCATGGCAGAAGATGGAAGGGCAAAGGAAGGGGAGGGTCCCGAACTCATCCTTTAAGCAGAAACTCACTCCCTTGATAACTAACCCTCTCCTGTGGTAATGGCATTAACCCTCGTGACCTAATCACTTCTTGAAGATCCCACCTCCCACCACTGTTGCATTAGTAAGTTTCCAACACATGACCTTTGTGAACATTTTCAAGCCATAGCATTCCACTCCTGATCCTCAGAATTCTTGTCCTTCTCACATGAAAAATGCATCCATTCCATCCCAGTAGACCCAAAGTCTTAACTCCTTCACAGCACCAACTCTGAAATCCAGTCTCATTTGAATCAGATGGAGTGAGACTCAAGGCATAATTCATTCCTCCTCTCTAGCAATAATCCTGTCAAATTATCATTTACATGCTTCCAAAATACAATAATTGATAAGGCATAGTTGAGACATTCCTATTCCAAAAGGGAGAAGTAAGCAATAAGAAAGAACCAGTCTTAATAAGTCCAAAGTCTGACAGAGCAAGCAACATTGAATCTTGAAGATAGAGAATAATCTCCTTTGTCTCCATGTCCCACAACCTGAGCTCACTGGGGTAGGAGGTTGGGCCCTAAAAGCCTCAGATGGCCCTGCCCCTGTGGTTTTGCTGGGTTCTGCCCACCCAGCAGCTATCATGGGCTGATATTTGAAGCTCGTAGCTTTCCCAGGCTACAGGTGCCCACTGGTGGCCCTACAAGTCTGGGGTGTCAGGGGCTGTCCCACTCCCCTAGCTCTCCTGGGCTTCTCTCTAGTGGGAGAGCCTCTCTATAGAGGCTCTACCCCTGTGCAAAGTCTCTGCCTAGACCCCCAAACTGTCCACAATACCCTTTGAAATCTAAGTGGAGGCTTTCATGGCTCCATAGCTTATTAATTTGGTGCACTTGTAGAGTTAGCACCCCATGGATCTCACGAAGAGCCACCACTTGTGTCTTTCACATCAGCAGCCCAAGCCACACCTGGGTGTACTTTTAGCTGCAGCTGGGGCAGCCAAAGAGTGCTATCCTAGAACGAGAGAAATAGGGTCCCCAGATATTCCTGAGCAGTGGGTACTGAGGACTCAAGGGTGCCTCTCTGGATACCTTGGCCTCAAGGTCCCACTCTGAGCCTGCAATGGGAGGAAGCCTCTCAGATCTTTGAAATGCCATCAGGGTCTTTCTCCCACTGTTTCAACGAATACCACCTGGCTCCTTCCCATCCATGGAGATGTCTTTAGCAAAGAAAGACTTGGCCACATCCTTTGTTTGCTCTCCTAGATATAACTTTCACTTTTTACATGATCAGGCCAAAAATGTTTAATATTTTCTTACTGTCTTTTCAAAAACAAAAATGTCATATTTAAATAATTTCTGGATTCTTTGACTACTGTATGTGGCCAAAAGATGCCACCCTGAACCTTGAATTTTCGGCTTCATTGCTTGACTATTTCTTCTGCCAGATATCTTAGTTCATCCTTATTTAAGTTCTGCCTTCCACAAAATCCCAGGATATGGACACAATTTTCTAAGTTTTTTACAGCTACCTAACAAGCTGGTCTGTACTCCTCAGTTCCAGCTGAGACCTCCAGAATGGCCCATCCTATTCATATTTCTACCATCCTTCTTATCACAACCACAGCAGTAATCGCTAAGTTCCAAATTTCCCCCACAGTTCTTTGCTGAACCCTCCCCAGAATTGCTCTTCATTTTCCAGCAAAGTAAGTTGTATTTTTTTTAACCTGCTGCTCCAAATTCTAGCCTCTATCAGTTCCAAAGCTACTCTACATTTTCAGGTATTTGTTGTAGCACCAAACTTACTTCTGAATACCAATTTTCTATCTTAATGTGCTTTTGTGCTACTACAACAATAGACTGAAACTGGTTTTTTTTTTTTTTTTTAATTTGAGAGGCAGAAAAACATAGAAAGAGAAACAACCAGACAGAGCTCCCATCCATGAATTCACTCCCCCCAATGACCAAAATACTGGGGCTGGGCCGGGGCCAGGGCCAGAGCTAGGAGTCAGGAACACAATCCAGTTTCCCACATTAGTGGCAGTAATCCAACTACTTGAGCCATTACTGTTACCTCCCAGGGTCTGCGCTGGCAGGAAGCTGGAGTCAGGTGCCAACACTGGAAATCAAACCTAGGAACTCTGATGTGGGACACAAGTGGTAACTGTTAGACTAAATACCCACTCCCCGCATGGGTAATTTATAAAGAACAGAGAATTTATTTCTTTCAGTTCTGGAGTCTAGGAAGTCCAGGATCAAGGGCTCCACATATGGAAAGAGCCTTCCTGCTGCATCACCCCATGGCAGAAGGTAGAAAGGCAAGGCAGCACAAGAAAGAGGGAGAAGGGAGCCAAAGTCATTCTTCTATCAGGAACTCACTCCCAATATAACTGAAACACTCCTGACATAACAGAGTGACTCATTCTCCTAAAAGGTCCCTTTTCTCCACACTGTTGTTTCCAACACATGAACTTCAGGTGAATTGCTCAAACCATAGCATCCTCCAATACCTTTCTTGAGAAGTAACTAAATCTAATCTAATAAAATGATCTGGTGAACAAAGCACAAACTATAATCCAAACTGCCTAGTGCCCACAGGAGTCACCCTCCTCCCACAACAGAACATGTGATTTTCAGATGCTAAATATTTACTACAATGAGATGTAGTGCACAGAACTCCAAGCACTACAGAGCTACAACTTCCTGCCCAACAGCTGTACTTTCAAGTGGTTCAGTGCTTGACCACAAAAACTGTGTCTATATTGCTCTCTATAAATACTTTAAAAAAGTCGGATATACCTATATAGTCCTTCAAATTCACTTAGATCATAGGAAAATCAGCCATCTCACAGCTATTAATGTCCAAATAATAACAGAATAAACACTTAAAACACACTAAGTTAGACTTTAAAGACTTTTTCTTACATTGTAATTAGTCAAATTCTTTTACAGTGTTGATACAGGATATTTGGTGAAATGGTCAAGTTTAAATAATATTTTACCATATAAATGCAAAAATACATTGCAAGATACTCTGCTGTCAAAGGTACAATTAAAATAGCATAGGTAAGTCATCAAGTACTCTTATTCATTTATTTGCTTTTCTATTTGACAGACAGAGATGCATAGAGAGAGAGCCCCCAGCCACTGCCTCATTTCCCAAAAGCCAACAATGTCTAGGGCCAGGTCAGGGCTGAAGCTGGGAACCAGGATCACTTCTATGGGGGTGGAAGAAACCTAACTACTTGAGCCATTGCTGCTGCCTCCCAGTGTACACAGTATATTTTTTAAAGATTTATTTATTTATTTATTTGAAAGTCAGAGTTACACAGAGAGAAGGAGAGAGAGAGAGAGAGAGAAAGAGAGAGAGGTCTTCCATCTGCTAGTTCACTCCCCAAATGGCCGCAACAGCCCGAGCTGCTCCAATCCAAAGCCAGGAGCCAGGAACTTCTCCCAGGTCTCCCACTTGGGTGCAGGAGCCCAAGGATTTGGGCCATCTTCTACTGCTTTCCCAGGCCATAGCAGAGAGCTGGATCGGAAGTGGAGCAGCCAGGACTCAAACCAGCACCCATGTGAGATGCCGGCGCTTCAGGCCAGGGCGTTAACCTGCTGCGCCACAGCGCTGGGCCCCCACTGTACATTTTTAATGTCCAAAATTACATAAAGTAACATAATAACTCCTATATATATGTATCCATCACCAAGCCATCATCACCAGTTAATCATCAAACTTTCCAATTCAAGGACTTTTGGAAAATAGACTTATAAATGTTTCACAGCATAATCTAAAGCATGTGTTTTCACAAAAAATAAAATAAAATAAAACAAGCATCTGGTTGTTTTGGGGGTGGAGGAAAGGCTGAACTAAGTCTCAGAGAAATGACAGGAAGGCACTACCCAGTCTGCTGAGTGCAGACTGCAAAAGTGGGTGGCGCTGGCTACAGCCCCTGACTTCCATGTGTTGACAGAAGCCAACAGGAGGAATACTAAATAATAATCCCCTGAAACTCCTGTGGGAGAAAGCCACAAGCGATTTGAGCCCATCCAGGCTCTGCCAACTTGGAGGAGAACTTTTCTCCTGACTCCACCCCCTTCACACACACACACACACACACACACACACACACATCATAACAATGAAGAAATCAGGTTTATATTCAGGGACGTGTCTAGAAAAAAATTTAGGGTCTTCCAGGTTGAGTTTGGGTACAGCATGTGCCTTGATATTTGCTGAATATAAAATAAGTGCCAGGCAAAACTGCACATTCAGCACTTTTCTGCCATAATAATCATTTTATGATCACCTAGGAAACAGGAGAAATGCCTGGGATCAACCCCAGACCATATATCAGTTACAACCATCACCTTAGTCTAATGCTCTCCACAACCCATAAACTAGGCATTACTGTGTTCACATTTGATGTCGATGTCAAATGGTGGGGCTGGGATTTAGAGCCAGGGTTATCTTCTTTCCAAAGCCCTAACCACTAGAGATTAGTGACTCTGCTCTCTATTCAGACTCCCAGATCTCTCCCACAGTAGGTACCTAATAAGTATTTTAAGTTGGATGAATGAGCATACCATGTTATAGAAACTGAATTAAAGAGGGAAGTTTGTCCAAGCAGTTTAGGTTAGTGAAACATGGAATCAGACTGCAAGTGTAAGTCCAGGCTAACAAAGACAAGTGCAAAGTCTTTCATTCCTTCCCCAGAGATAAAAGATTCACTCTATTATAATCATCTGTTCAAGTATTTTTTTTATGTCCTCTTGACCATTTTCTGATTGGGATTACAATTACCTATTTATCTGATACTATCCCATAGCTCTTGGGTGGTCTGAATTTGTTGTTATTTGTTTTGTTTTTCACCCTTATATCTCTGTGTGCTTAGGTTGGGACAGTATCTACTGACCTGTCTTCAAGTCCCCTATTTCCTCAGCTGAGTGGATTCCACTAATGAGCACATCTCTTTACCAATATCTTTCATATTTTTATACGTGCTATCTGCCTTTTCCACTAGAGATCTAACCATATTAGTCAGGTTCCACATTGTGGCATAGTGAGTAAAGCCTCCACCTGCAGTGCCATCATCCCATAGGGGCGTCAGTTCGAGTCCCGGCTGCTCTACTTCCAATCCAGCTCTCTGCTGCGGCCTGGGAAGGCAGTGGAAGATGGCTCAAGGCCTTGGGTCCCTGCACCCATGTGGGAGACCGAGAGGAAGCTCCTGGCTCCTGGCTTCGGACTGACACAGCTCTGGCCTTTGCGGCCAGTTAGAGAGTGAACCAGCAGATGGAAGATCTCTCTCTCTCTCTCTCTGCCTCTCCTTCTCTCTGTGTGTAACTCTGACTTTCAAATAAATAAATAAATCTTTTTAAAAAAATATGTACCAATGATGGTATTTTACACTTTGTGTTTCTGTGTGGGTGCAAACTGTTGAAATCTTTACTTAATATATACTAAGTTGATCTTCTGTATATAAAGACAATTGAAAATGAATCTTGATGTGAATGGAAGGGGAGAGGGAGCGAGAGATGTGGGAGGGTTGCAGGTGGGAGGGAAGTTATGGGGGAGAAAAAGCCACTGTAATCCAAAAGCTGTACTTTGGAAATTTATATTTATTAAATAAAAGTTAAAAAAGTGTAGCAATGATGGTAGCACAACAATGTGAATATAACTAGTGCCAATGAATTATACAATTCAAAATAGTTATGGAGCAGGTGTTCAGCCCAGCAGCTAAGATGCCCACGGTCCATACTGAAGAACCTGGAAAACTTCTGACTCCTGTGTCACACTTTTGTGGATCCTGGGGGGCAACAGTCATGTCCAAGTAATTGGGCACCTGACACCCTTGTGGGAGACCTGAATTGCATTCCTGTCTCCTGTCTCTAGCCCTAGACCAGCCCCAGCGATTGTAGATGGGCGCTCTCTGTCTCACTCTTCATCTCTCTCTCTCTCTCTCTCTCTCTCTCTCTCCTCTCTGCCTCTCAAATTTGTAAATAGCAAAAATGGCAAATTTTATGTTACACATATTTTCAATAATTTTTAAATAATGTGATAAATACCAAATGTTTGAATTGTACATTTTAAGTGGGTAAATTACATGGTATGTCAGTAAAGTGATTTTTAATGAAAGAAATGAAAGGACTGTCCAAATAGTTGCAGTAAATGCAGCAACAGTGGGAGGTGGTGAATGGTTGAGCTGGGTGACAAGGGAAGAGGCAGAGCTGTGTGCTGGGCAGCAAAGGGAGGCAGAATGGTTTGGCAGCTTCATTACCTAGAAAACCCACTACATAGAAACCTCTGGCCCTAGACCACATCTAAGTAACCAAACTGCAACCAGAAAGATTGAGTGAGTAGCCCACAAAAGTCTGTTCTCATGACAAAGTTCATTCTAAGTCCACAGTTCAGAAAGTCAAACAAATTATACTTACCTTTCTCCCACCCGTCCCACTTCAGGGAAATCCAGTTCCCGCACTTGTTCTTTACTGGGGGCAGGGGATAGGGCCACCAGGCAGCAGTGTAGGAGCCCATTGCCATCTCCGCTCTCCAACACAGGCCACTCTTCCCTGGCCCTGGACACCCTACCCCCAAATCCCTTATCCCTTTGTGGAAACTCATAAGCACTAAATAAACCAATTATCATCCCTCCTTACCCATCCCTTCTTTCCCATCCTTATGGCCATTGTTCGTTCAGATCTGGACAACAACCTCCCAATCACCCTGTATCTAGCTTCATTCTCTCCTCTATCACTGGCAGCTCCTGGCCTTGCCTCCCAACATGCGTGTTTGCCCTCCCCTCTGTGAAGTACCCCATGCTCAATACACAGACCTCTAGGTTAAAATTGTGTATTTCTATGAAAACACTGTTCTGAGACAATTTCTAGATTTCCAGTTGCCAACAGATGGTTGCCCCTTGAGCCTCTTACAGACTCACCTTCAGGAGCTGCTATTGTTTCCACACTGGTGCCAGGGTGGTCTCTTTTGAATGAAGACAGATTGCATAAATAAATAAATAATCAAGTCTTCACCAGCACCCGCTGTCCTGTGACATCCATAGACCTGGAGCTAACAGTTATCCATCCTCTCTAACCACATCGCCCACTGCTTCCCACACAGAGCTTCCTGATTCGCTGGGTGAGTTATAGTCCGCCATATAATCCAGGTCCTTCAGGCCAGAAGGGAAATGGGAAAATTCCTTGATATCTCATACCCCAATGCAATGAGAAAGCCCAAGGTGGGTGAGAGATAGACCACAAAAGAGTAAGTTAAGGTGATGCTGGGTGGTGTCTACAGGAAGTTGGTTACAGCCCGTGCTCAGGAGGTTACCACAGTAATAACTGGGAAGGAATACGCAGTCTAGGAAGATGAGGCAGAGATCATCTGGGGTGCAATAAAAGGTATGATACACGAGTCCTTAGTGCCCTACCACTCCTTGACTCCTTCCCTGTGGAGGGTTAAAGGGAGGTGTATCTGCAGTGAGGATCCTCTTGCAGCCAGACACAATCTCTAAATAGGCATGGGAGGTAATGAACTTCTATTTATATAAATAAAAAAAAATTAAAAATACAGGTAATGAGGGGCCGGCACCATGGCGCACTAGGTTAATCCTCCACCTGCAGCGCTGACATCCCATATGGATGCCAGTTCGGGTCCCGGCTTCTCCTCTTCCCATCCAGCTCTATGCTGTGGCCTGGGAAAGCAGTAGAACATGGCCCAAGTGCTTGAGCCCCTGCACCTGCATGGGAAACCACGAAGAAGCACCTGGCTCCCGGCTTCGGATCAGCACAGCTCAGGCCATTGTGGCCATTTGGGGAGTGAACCAATGGAAGGAAGATCTTTCTCTCTGTCTCTCCCTCTCACTGTCTGTAACTCTACCTCGCAAATAAATAAGTAAAAATAAGTAAAAATCTTAAAAAAAAAAAAAAAAAAGGTAATGAACCAAACTACAATCTCTCCTGCCAGTCCCACTTGAAATACCTCATCGCCCTTCTCTGCCACCTACTCCTGAATTTTCTCAAGCTTGGATGGCAAGTGGGCTGGTTTCTCTCTCTTGAGAATGTCAAGAGGGCCAGCACCACGGCTCATTAGGCTAATCCTCCACCTAGCGGCGCCGGCACACCAGGTTCTAGTCCCGGTTGGGGCGCCAGATTCTTTCCCGGTTGCCCCTCTTCCAGGCCAGCTCTCTGCTGTGGCCCGGGAGTGCAGTGGAGGATGTCCCAAGTGCTTGGGCCCTGCACCCACATGGGAGACCAGGATAAGTACCTGGCTCCTGCCATCAGATCAGCGCAGTGCGCCGGCCACGGCGGCCATTGGAGGGTGAACCAATGGCAAAGGAAGACTTCTCTCTGTCTCTCTCTCTCTCACTGTCCACTCTGCCTGTCAAAAAAAAAAAAAAGAGAGAGAATGTCAAGGGGTGGACATTTAAGCTTCTGCACTCATGAATTAACGCTGTTATTACAAGAGTGGGTTAATTATTGGGAGTGAATTCCTG
This sequence comes from Oryctolagus cuniculus, assembly GCF_051225735.1. Classification (NCBI taxonomy): domain Eukaryota; kingdom Metazoa; phylum Chordata; class Mammalia; order Lagomorpha; family Leporidae; genus Oryctolagus; species Oryctolagus cuniculus. The sequence goes on from NC_142880.1 coordinate 75,615,171, forward strand.
ATAAAAAGGCTATGTTCTGCCCATTCCCCACCCACCCACCACCATCTCTCTCTGTCTCTCTCTCTCTCTGAAGGCCCTTGCTAGCAACCACAACCCCTTGGTCTTGGACTTCCCAACCTCCAGAGCTATAAGAAACAAATCTCTATTCTTTTTAAGTTACCCAGTTCCAGGTATTCTGTTACAGCAGCCAAAAATGGACTAAGACCACTTGAATTCTCATGTTAAAATGAAAATGTTGTCAAAGAAGAACAATTTTTTTAATGTTCTTAAATTAACACAATCTTGTGATGTCACATTTGCCATTTAGGTAGGAGATGTGTAACCCCAGAGGAAATAACCTCACTTGTGAAACAAATAAGAAACCACACCACAGACAAATTAAGGGCATCTTCCAGTAATAAAACATCAGAATCTTCAGCATCACAGCAGAGAAAGAGGGGAAAAAAGAACCCACATCCTTGGTGTTTCATCATATATCACTAGTGTCAACACCTGAAAGTAAACGGTCTCCATATGCAGAGAACAGAAGCCATGAAAATCTCATTCCGTCTTCCTGTTCCTGCTGCCATCTCTCTCCTCCTCATTCTTGGAGGTAAGATGTATTTTTCATATGCTTTTCAGTCTTGTTCATGAAAAAGTAAAGGCCCACATTGATTTAATTTATGCTTAACATTATGCAAAAAGGAAAAAGAAGCCATAGCTTAATTTCTAATCATTTTCAATGTTACCATTTGTCTTTGCCATCTAAAAGAAGCATTGGCTTTTTAAGAAGAAAATGTACCCATATGTCCACAGCAAAAAATATGAGAGCATTAACTATATCTGGTGGCTGTCATAAATTCAGTGCAAATCTACAGCAAACTCTTAAATGAAAACCTGACAAAGCCATTAAATGTGTGATGTATGGATTATTTATTAACTGGATCTCCTAGTCATATAAATATGTACAACTGAATGGTGATGGATCTCAGATAAATCTCAAAACTTTTAGTTTCCAAATTTGTGTGTTTATTTCCAATGGCAAAAGAGGTGAAGAAAATAATAACATCAATTTAAATAATCCAATGAACTATATGCCCATATATATATGTACATAGGCCGGCGCCGCAGCTCACTAGGCTAATCCTCCACCTTGCGGCGCCGGCACACCGGGTTCTAGTCCCTGTCGGGGCGCCGGATTCTGTCCCGGTTGCCCCTCTTCCAGGCCAGCTCTCTGCTGTGGCCAGGGAGTGCAGTGGAGGATGGCCCAGGTACTTGGGCCCTGCACCCCATGGGAGACCAGGAGAAGCACCTGGCTCCTGCCATTGGATCAGCACGGTGCACCGGCTGCAGCACGCCGGCCGCGGCGGCCATTGGAGGGTGAACCAACAGCAAAGGAAGACCTTTCTCTCTGTCTCTCTCTCTCACTGTCCACTCTGCCTGTCAAATATATATATATATATGTACATATTTGCCAACTCTTAAAATTAAAAATAACAGTATTCTAAGTGCTTTACATATATTAATGCATTTAATCTTCTTCAGTCCCATTTTACAGATGAGGAAACGACACAGAAATATTAAGTAAATGTACTAAAGTTCATCAGCTGTTAAGTACTAGGGTTAGGATTTGAACCCATGGTTCCTGTTCTTAGCCATGTACCAAGATAAAGCTCAATGATACCTTCAGAGCCGGGTACTTAACCTGGGATCCACAAGCTCATTCAAAGTCATGGGTGAATATCAAAAAGTCTGTAAATTTCCCAAAACTGTAGGCAAATATTTACATGCATATGTGCATCTTACTTTACCAGATTCTCACACAGCTCTGTATTTCAAAAGAAAGAGGAAAAAAGCCACTGTTTTGGAAGACAGTTCTTTATGATGGGAAAAAAATACAGTTTTGCATGATGTGGAGCTGGGTTAGAATATTGCTTTGCCATTTATTACTGTATGAAAATGGGCAAGTGAACTGCCTTTCCAAAATTCTTCCTCCTTATCTCCACATGGAAAGATTAGCACCCACCTTCCATCACAATGAAAATTAGAGCAAGTATCTGGCATTAATGAATGGCTTTAAATCACAGGCATTTACATTATTATTGTTACTCTAATTGCTGTTTTTTCCTTTGATTTTTTTTAAGATTTATTTTACTTATTCGAAAGTCAGTTACAGAGGTAGAGACTGAGTGAGAGGTCTTCCATCCACAGGTTCACTCCCCAGATGGCTACAACGAACAGAGCTGCACCTATCCGAAGCCAGGAGTCAGGAGCCAGGAGCTTCTTCTGGATCTCCCACACGGGTGCAGGGGCCCAAGGACTTGGACCATGTTCTACTGTTTTCCCAGGCCATAGCAGAGAGCTGGATTGGAAGTGGATTAGCCAGGAATAGAACTAGCACCCACATGGGATGCCAGCGCTTCAGGCCAGGGCATTAACCCGCTGTACCACAGCGCCGGCCCCTTTTCCTTTGATTTTAATATGACTTACTAAAATATTTTAAACACTAGACTTGCCATGAAATATTGTGAGATTTTTAAGGCCAGTATCAGCGGCTAGGCTGACACTGAGACAATCCAACCTATAGGGGGGAAGTGAACAGTCCAAGAATGGTAGGCAGTCAGGAGAAGGGGCTCCTTCCCACTCTGCCCTGACTATGTGATGACTGAATCTTAACTGCTTATTGAACTTAAAGAAATTGACTGGGGCTGGCGCCGGGGCTCACTTGGTTGGTCCTCCGCCTGCGGTGCCAGCATCCCACATGGGCACCAGGTTCCAATCCCGGTTGCCCCTCTTCCAGTCCAGCTCTCTGCTGTGGCCCGGGGCGGGTGGGGGGGCAGTGGAGGATGGCCAAGTGCTTGGGCCCCTGCACCCGCGCAAGCACCAGGAAGAAGTACCTGGCTCCTAGCTTCAGATCAGTGCAGCGCGCCAGCCGTAGCGGCCATTTGGGGGGGTGAACCAACGAAATGAAAGACCTTTCTCTCTGTCTCTCTCTCTCACTGGCTAACTCTGCCTGTCAAAAAAAAATTAAAAAAAAAAAAAAGAAAGAAAAGAAAAAGAAATTTCCTGACACTTCCTATCTCCCTGACACAGGGAGGACATGGGTATTATTCTAAAGCTACTTGAAATTCTGAGGGAGAAGAAACACTGTTTATATTAAAGACAATAAATCCAGAAAGGTAATGGGAAATCATAGACATCACAATAAATTTAATCTAAACAATTAAATAATAGCGGGTCAAGGTAGAGCCTTAAAAAAATCACTTTGCAGCCGGCGCTGCAGCTCACTAGGCTAATCCTCCGCCTTGCGGCGCCGGCACACCGGGTTCTAGTCCCGGTCGGGGCGCCGGATCCTGTCCCGGTTGCCCCTCTTCCAGGCCAGCTCTCTGCTGTGGCCAGGGAGTGCAGCGGAGGATGGCCCAAGTGCTTGGGCCCTGCACCCCATGGGAGACCAGGATAAGTACCTGGCTCCTGCCATCGGATCAGCGCGGTGCACCGGCTGCAGCGCGTGGGCCGCGGCGGCCATTGGAGGGTGAACCAACGGCAAAAGGAAGACCTTTCTCTCTGTCTCTCTCTCTCACTGTCCATTCTGCCTGTCAAAAATAAAAAATAAATAAATAAATAAAATTTAAATTAAATTTTAAAAAAATCACTTTGCTAAGCAGCTAAAATTTTTGAGAACTGGCTCTAAGATACCTATCACATCTGGATTTCAAAAGTATCTAAACACGGTAAGTCCTTACGGCAATTTAATATTACAACTTGTTCTATCTCACAATCACCAACCATGCTGCCTCTCACTTACAGCAACCTGACACTTGAAATCTCCTCTGGCCCCAGCTGCAGAACTATCACACACCTCTCAATTTTCTTTAGGAAAAAAAAAGCCTTCACCATGAAGACTTCACCAGCTCTCTGCCAACAGCATTCTCTCATGTCTCTGGATTCCTCTGCTTCTCGTATACACCCCAAGGCACTGTGCACACTGTCTAGCATGGGGATTGTCCAAGCCACTGTCTATAGCCTTTTCCTATAAAGCTTCCTACTACTAGAGCTCTTTGATGGCAAGAACAGTGTTTCATTCATCCTTGCATCCATTTTTAACAATATTGAGTTAAACATAATAGTGGAATAATTGCATGGAAAAAATTAAATGAATATGTTAATTTCTTAGGAAAGTGGTCTTGTCATGATTTCAGCCTGGGATTAGAAATGTAAGCAGGAGTGCAGTTAAGGAATTTGCTTTTGGCTTTCTCTATTGAAGGCATTCACCAGCATTTGTTCTTTAGCCACAACATATATTTTATAGCTCCTTAATTATTTATTTGAAAATCAGAGTTACACAGAGAGAAGGAGAGGCAGAGAGAGAGGTCTTCCATCCGCTGGTTCACTCCCCAAATGGCCGCAACAGCCCGAGCTGCGCCTATCTGAAGCCAGGAGCCAGAAGCTTCCTCCAGGTGTCCCAAGAGGGTGCAGGGGCTCAAGGACTTGGACCATGTTCTACTGCTTTCCCAGGCCATAGCAGAGAGCTGGATTGGAAGAGGAGCAGCCGGGTCTCAAACTGGCACCCACATGGGATGTCAGCGCTCCAGGCCAGGGCATTAACCTGCTGTACCACAGCGCCGGTCCCGCGCCATCCCTTTTTCTAGCTCATCAATCTCACCCCCATTTTCCATACAAATAATAACAAAAAGGATAAACAAGATAAAAATAAGTAAAAGTCACTAAAAATCTACAACTTTGGTATTTATAAGGTGGACAGTCATATTCATTGCTGATCCAGCTTGCTCAGGGAGCCTGAATAACATGAGGCTCATGAAAACAAGACAATGGGTTTAGTTTCCTTGTAAACTGATTGTCCCCAAGGATCTTTCTCGAGCGATAAGAGGCAACAGTGTCCCTCCTTGCACCGATGCATGTCTTATTAATAAGGAACTTTTTCATCCATGGCAGTTCAACAAGGCTCTCAATAATCTGCCTCTGAATCAGAGGACAGACAATTAATCCCCATCCAACTCGGGAGCAGAAAGGCTAAGTTTGGGGACCAGAACCAAGTCACAAGTGTTAGCCAAGAATACTACATTCCCTGCCCTCTCCCCTCCAGCTCTCTAACCTTGACCAGGTGCTCCTGGCTATCCCACCTCTCATCAAATGGCTCCCTTGTGAAACACTCTCTATTATGCCTGCACAAAAGAGCAAAAATAGCATAAATCATTGGTTTCCTTGACTTAGTCACAGCCTTATTCAGCCCACAGCTGCTCTGGGAGTCGCTTGCACCAGAATCATCTGGGGTGCTTCTTCAAAATGCAGACTCCCAGGCTCACTCCAAAGGTGGGTCTAGAGAATCAGCACTTGAAGTTAGCATTCCGAGTTATTACGATACTGAGGCGTGAGAACTCTTACTCAAAAAGAGAAGCATTTCTGTAGGTTTAACAAAGTAAAAAAGGGAAAAAAGATAAATCAATTTAGACATGTGCCAAAAAAATAAAAATCTAACATAGTAGGAGTGTTTACTCATGATAAAACAACCCAAAACTGAGGACAGGTTGAATATCCCTTACCCAAAATGCTTGGAATTTAAAGTTTCAGATTTCAGATTTTCTCAGATTATGACACTTTTACTTACAGATAATGGGATATCTTGGGGTCAGAACCCAAGTCTAATCATGAAAATAATTTGTGCTTCATGTACACTTTTTATACATAGCCTGAAGGTAATTTTACAATATTTTTCACTGTTCTATGCATGAAACAAAAGTTTCATGGGTGGTGTTACACTCAAAAAGTTTTAGATTTGGAAACATTTCAGATTTCAGAGAGTGTTTTAAAGATTTATTATTTATTTATTTATTTATTTTAAAGGCAGGCAACAAAGAAAGAGGGTCAAAGAGAAAGAGATCTTCGCATCTCTGGTTCACTCCCCAAATGGCCACAACAACCAGGGCTGGGCCAGGCCAAACCCAGGAGCCAGGAACTCCATCTTGGTCTCCCACATTGATAGCAGAGGCCCAAGTACTTGGACCATCTTCCACGGCCTTTCCAGGTGCATTAGCAGGGAGCTTTATCAAAAGCAGAGCAGTGGGCACTTGAACTGGTGCTTCTCCATTGAACGCTAGTGTCACAAGCAGCAATTAACCGACTGTGCCACAATATCAGCCCCAGATTTCAGAGTTTCTGATGAGGGGCACTCAGTACTCAACACTCTCAAGCAACTACGTGTTGCAGGAAACAGAATTATAGTCAAGAATTCTACAGGAGAAAGCTCCAAACCAGAACCAGCTGGGCTGCTTGAGCTACTTTCCCTCTTAATGAGGGCTTGTCCATGAACTTCCACTGAATCTGCTCATTATAGCCCAACTCATTATAGCCCATTATAGTTCAGCTTGGGGGGCTGGGCAATGCATGAATGACTGGATAGGACAGAAATTCACTTTGAATCATTCATTTCAGTTCTTCTAGAGTGCTGTGAGGGAATTATAGGAGGAAAAGAAGTGCCACCTTATGGAAGACGCTACATGGTCCTAATAAAAGGGCTGGAAGTTTGTGCAGGGGCTTTGATCAACGACAACTGGGTGTTGACGGCTGCTCACTGTGACCTGTAAGTACTTCCGAGATCCTCATTCTCAATGCTGAGAGGTGAAAATGATTATCAAGTCCAAAGCCAAAATTAAGTGGGGATGGAGAAGCAAGCAGGCAAGCATATTATAACTATACTATACTATTTACTTCTGAAAGCAAAAGCTAGATGCAATAGAACAAGATTGAAATGTGTGACCACTTCATTATATTATTTTAATTTTTCACTATAGATACTAATATTATTGAAATTTTTAAACACAGGAAAGACAAAAAATAATAATAATCTACTCAAGCCCATATAGTTACTGTTAGTATTTTGGTATATTTTGATCCAGAATTTTTTCATGAGTATATTTTACAAAGTAGATAAAATTGAATGTCCTCTATAATTACAGATGGCTACCTATATGTCATTGGTGTCATTCCGTGTCAATGCATATTAGATTGATCCATTATCAGCTCAGCTCTGAACATTGCAGCCATTTGGGGAGTAAACCAGCAGATGGAAGACCTTTCTCTTTACCTCTGTCTCTCTGTAACTCTGCCTCTCAAGTAAATAAATAAATCTTTAAGAAATTAAAAAAAATGCATATTAGATTGATCCATTAGAAATTACTGCTATTTGACTGTTTAATTTTTTTTTTTTGACAGGCAGAGTGGACAGTGAGAGAGAGAGAGACAGAGAGAAAGGTCTTCCTTTGCCATTGGTTCACCCTCCAATGGCCGCCGCGGCCCGTGCGCTGCAGCCGGCGCACCACACTGATCCGATGGCAGGAGCCAGGTACTTATCCTGGTCTCCCATGGGGTGCAGGGCCCAAGCACTTGGGACATCCTCCACTGCACTCCCGGGCCACAGCAGAGGGCTGGCCTGGAAGAGGGGCAACCGGGACAGAATCTGGCGCCCCGACCGGGACTAGAACCCGGTGTGCCGGTGCCGCAAGGTGGAGGATTAACCTAGTGAGCCGTGGCGCCGGCCTTGACTGTTTAATTTTTAACAATAGCAGTTTCCTGTGATCAAACTTATGGTTTTATTAGTCATTATTCGAAAGACAGAAAAATGATGCTGCTATTTTCTTAGTCAATCCCTTTTGTTGCTAAGCAATATCTTTTATCTCCTTGATGATGTTAGTGTCAATTGCATAAACAAAATAGGGGGCCTGGGGTAGTGATGTAGTGGGTTAAGCTGCTACCTGCAGTGCCAGCATCCCATAAGGGCATCGGTTCAAGTCCTGGCTGCTCCACTTTCAATCTAGCTCCCTGCTTATGTGCCTGGGAAAGCAGCAGAAGATTTGAGGAGTGAACCGTGGATGGAAGATCTCTCTCTCTCCCTCTCTCTCTCTCTCCCCTTCACTCTCTCTCTCTCTCTCTCTCTAACCCTACCTTTCAAATAATTTTTTTAAAAAAGGGGCCTAAAATTAACTCTCACAAAAAAAAAGATTCAAATAGATTTACATATACTGTTGTATAAAACGTGAATTTGTCAAGTAAGAACTTCAGCACAAATTTCACTGGAAATAATCAATAGGACTGCTTGGTGTAAAGTCTGCACAACAAATCAGGCAAATTTTTTTGCCTCCCGGGAATAGCCATCATTACATTCAACAGCTGGATTCAGGACTAGTCCTAGTTTGCGCTCTCTCTCTCTCTCTCTCTCTCTCTCTCTGTGTGTGTGTGAGTGTGTGTGCATGAACACGCTCACACATGCAGAAGCACAGGCACTAATACAGACTCAACTTTAAATTTTCACTATAAAGCCAGGTCATTGCAACTTGTAAATGCATGACTCTGGTCAACTGCTCTTATCTTTGAAGGCTTCAGTGTTGCCAGAAGCATAGAAAAGCAAACCCCTGCTCTAGTTCTTGGGTTTAGCCTCTTAATCCAGTTGCCGATGGAGGCCACTAGGAGAAGGCTTTATTCTACCAATCCAAAGCAGGTGGAGAAACCCGCAGCTCCTCCTTCAGCAGCCCCTGGCAAAGCTGAGTTCCTCCTTGCCCTGGCAGCCCCAGGAAATGGCCACACCCACCTTCACCCTGGGAGACCCTGCTCCAAGTCAGCACCCAGCAGATCTCTCCAGGCCTTTATAACCCAGTGTGCTTGCCTCTACCAAACGGTCTGGGACTCCCTTCCCATTGCTTCCTCCTTGAAAAGATGGAGTGAGGCTGAAGCCATGTACCATAACACACACACACACCCCACACCCACCTTTATATTTTTAGTAAAAGGTCCTAAAACGCCAAAAGAAAACTGCTCCATAAGCTCCGTGTGTCTTGCTGTGCTTGTGTATAAACAGGAAGCCATGTGCAAACACTGATCAGACTTGACTAAGCGCAGCCCATGGCCTAGCTGCAACCATTCTCTCACATTAAGTTCTATGTTGTTGCTTTTTCCAGAAAGGGAGAGCCTCAAGTTATTCTTGGGGCCCACACCGCATCCCATAAAGAGAAGCTTGAGCAAGTATTTTCCATTCAAAGGGCAATTTCCTATCCCTGCTATGACCCGCAGACATTTGAAGGGGATCTTCAACTCCTTCAGGTAAAGACGTTTCTTTTTTGACAACTATTTTGAAAGAGTAAACATTCTTACTCACTGAGGCTCCCAAGGTTGTCTTTTGCCTGCAGTGTGGAGGACAGAGCCTAGCTAGGACGCAGCACTGCAGCCACAGCTGTTCCTTCCTACCTGGTCATCAGTGACAGAGACACATAAGCAGAGGACCTGTGAAGCACTGTGGTCAGAAAAGCTTCCTCCCAGGCTAGGGGGAAAAAAAAAAAAAAAGAGGCAAAGGCCTTCCAGGCAAGAAAAGGAGCATGAGAGGTGCCATTTAGAGGAAGAGAGGAGAAAAAGGAATTATTGGGATTTGAGAAAGAGGCATGAGCAGAACAAAGCCAAGCCTTACAAACCTGGACAAGAAGGCTGAACTTGATGCACAAGGAGACGGGGAAGGGCTTTGAGCAGGGAAGTGACATGATCAGACCGGCTGTTGGAGTCCCCGTTCTGGTTGCTGTACAGATAGTGGAATAAAGGGAGGTGAGATTGCAAGGCAGGGTGTGCACAGGAGGTTCCCACTAATCCAAAGGGGCCGATGTGAGCTCACCAGTAGGAGTTAAAAGGAGGCCGAGGGGCTCTGCACAGCCTCATTGGCAGGAGGCTGAGCTCTGTCTCCGGCAAAACCTCCACACTCCTTGCCCTCCAGTTCTTACAGCTGAGCCTCCCACACTACGGTGTCTTGAGGTTGCCAGGCCAGGCCTCTCCCTCAAGGCATCACTCCTCCCCCAGGCTCTATTCTAAACAGCTTCCTAGGCAGAAAAGGGCAACTCCTTCCCTCGCCCCCAGAGGGCACTCCAGGGCCTACTTCCCTATTGAGTATTTCTCTAGAATTTAACACTGATGTACTTTTGATTGTGTTTGCTTCTCTGCATCTCTCCCTAGAATGTAAGCACATGGTTAAGTATTTTCGTCTATTTATTTCTATGTACTCTGACATCTGGAAGAGTGATTTTGAATAAGGGATGGGATTAAGCCACCTAGTGACAACGTGAATTAAGAGAAGGGAATGGGTTCTGGACTCAGGTTTCGAGCAAGTGGTAGAGCCATGGGTGGGTCTGCTTGAAGGCCTTAAATTCTTGCCTTTACAAAGCGGTAGGGTAAGTGAGGAAGGTGAGCCATTTCTGCCTTTGGAGTAGGGTCAGAGAGCTCCCTCCCACCTCTGGCACTGTGGCTAGTAGCATGATGCTGCTGAGAAAACCATAAAAGGGACATCAGGATTTTTTAATTAACTCTCCAGGGCTAAAACCTGATTTGGAGTCATTGTGGCCCTGTGTGCTTGGACACAGAGAGTTTGGTTGGACTGATCCCTCCAAACAGAGGCCTCCCTGACTCCACTTCTGATGCATTCATGAAGTCTCCAAGTCCCCTGATCCTCTTAGCCCATGGAGCCAGCCAACAGCGGTGCAGGCCGTGAGGAGGTAGTACAGGGAGAGAAGTACACAAGTGCACATAGGTGTGTGCAGTCCCGTTCTACGCAAAGACTTTCCCCTATGGCCATGTCACTTGTCAATGTTCAGAGAGGGGATAGCAGCACAAGCAACTCAGAGGGGCCACCTAAAACAGGGACAGTCTAGTGGCAGCAAGTGGGGCTTGAAAACAGTACAGTGGCAGGAATGTGATAGTGCCACTGCTGCCGAGCTCCTGTGTTTTCCCAGATCCGCCATGAAGGAAGTTCCTCCACAGGTAAGGCAGGAATAAATGAAATAACCAGAATCCATCTCTCCACCCTCTACTTAACCTGCCCTCAACACTCAACACTGCCTACTCTCCTTGCCATGAACTTTTGGCAAGAGAGAGGTCAAGGTCACGAGCCTGAGCCAGTAAGAGGGCAACAAAGAGAAGGGCAGAGCCTGGGTGAGCACCTGAAGGCACGTGAGACCCTCAAGCTGGTTGGTCCCTGCTCGGAGAAGGGAAGCCACATTGCCTCCCAAGTGGAAAATGAGGACACTGACCCCTCTCTTCCTTGCCCCACTGCACCTGGAGCCCTGAGTTGCTTCCGCTGCTCTCTGCACCAGTCAGTTCACAAATCTAAGACCACCTGAATAAAGATGATCTGGGTCTCCTTTACGGTTTCAAGCACAGAACTGTCAGTCACCACTGACACCACTGACAGTCAACTGAAGTGAAGTTTACCTGCACAGACCTAGTAAAAGACTGTAGCTTTTAAAAATCAATTACCAATTTCTGAGACAGGTTGGAATGTGTCTTGGGCCATGTCCTTCACAAGGGACCATGCTAAATAAGTAAGATATGTATTCCAACCCATGCTAGTTGTGTTAGTGTGGCCCTCGTCTAAAACTCTGTTTCCTGAACTTTTTCTAGCTGAAAGGTAAAGCAACAATCACCAAAGCTGTAGGAATACTTCCGCTACCCAGAACAGGAGAAGATGTCAAGCCTCACACCAAGTGTCACGTGGCAGGATGGGGCAGCACCAAAAAAGACTCGTGCAAGACTTCCAATACCTTGAGAGAAGTCAATGTCACTGTGATAGACAGAAGAGTATGCAATGATGCAAAGCACTATAATCTCAAGCCAGTTATTGAAAACAGCATGATCTGTGCTGGTGGCAGAAAAGGTGAAGATGATTCATGTCAAGTGAGTAAAGTTTTTGATGTTTTGGGGATGTGGGAATTAAGGTCAAAAGAGAGTGCCTAGGGAGAACAGCAGGCACTGCAGTTAATGCCCACGGCTGCCAGGACCACTGCTGGTCTGCTCCTTTGTCCCGTGTGAAACCTGCTCAGAGAACATTCCCTCCCTACTAGTGATCATTCTCAGTGTCTCACTGAGTGGCCGTTCTTGGCAGCTCTCTCAATAGTGATCATGACAGCTGGTGCTTATCAGGTGCCAGGGACTGTACCAAGTTCTACAGTACCCTGTTGGACTATCTAATACTCAAATGATGTGATCAGATAGGCACTGATAGTATTATTTACAGATGAGAGAACTGAGGTGTAAAAAATTATTTAATTTCCCCCAGTGAAATAACCTGGTGGCAATGCAGAGGACTCGGATTTGGACCAAGACCATCTTTCTCCCAACCTCTGTATTGTCCTTCTCCATGTTGTCTTGATGTGCCAAGGCTTGACCAGGGTTTGAATCTCTTTAGAACTCAGGATCCGTAAGGGGCTTACAAGTCAGCGAGCATGTCACGGGAGCTGATGAATCCAACAAAGGAAAATCCCTAAAACCTGTCTGAAACACCACAAGTGCTTCTTGGTCTCAGTTAGCTGAGCTGGTAGTTGAGATCCCATCTCAAGCCTTCTAGTGGCTCTGTGTTAAGTGATGCTGAGGGCAGACAATTAATCAAAGATTTTTAAATTAGCCTTTAAATAAGGAAATGGAGAAGAGAGAACATGTGAGTGAAATGTGGCTAAGCAAATGGATGAATGAATGAGTGAATGATTATCTTTGGAAAGCACCCATTGAAAACACACGACTTTCTGTTGCAGGGGGACTCTGGAAGCCCTCTCATCTGCAACAACATTTTCAGGGGTGTCACTTCATTTGGAAAATGTGGTAACTCCCAGAAGCCTGGAATCTACATTCTCCTTACAAACAAATATCTCAGCTGGATTAAGAAAACCATTGCAGGAGCCATCTGACCTGCCTTCTTCAAAGCAGAGATCCGAGGGACCATCTGGAGATGTCGAGAAAGGGGGTTTTAGCTTGACGCATCCCGAGAAGCACCTCTACAATGTCCTAATTCTGTGTGCAAATGACAGTTTGTCTGAAACAATTCATCAGTAAAAAAAAAGCAGCTTCCTGCTTTGACACTCGCATGACCAGTTCAGACTGCATCGTCACGCTTACTCTCTAGCCACAGCAAGAGATGCCCTTAAGAACAGGTTTCTCAGTTCAGTGCCTCTTGGCTTTATGTGGAATTTGAGAACTGTCACTTTCGTGTTTGCTGTTAAAAGAAAGTCAAGGGGCCTGCACTGTGGCACAGCGCGTTAAGCTGCAGCTTACGACATAGGTATTCCTTATGGGAGCACAGGTTCAAGTCCCAGCCGCTCCACCTCTGATCCAGCTTCCTGCTAACATGCCTGTGAAGGCAGCAGAGATAACGTAAGTGCTTGCATTCTTGGCTCTTGCCTTTGGCCTGGTCCAGCCCTGGCTGTTTCAGCCATTAGGTAGTAAATCAGCAGATGGAAGATCTCACTCTGTCTCTCCCTCTCTTCCTTTCAAATAAATAAATTGCTTAACTTTTTCAAAAAACCATCAATCCCAAAAAAAGAATATGCTCTGTTCTTGGGACTGAGAGCCCAACATTCTATTCAGTATGGGAGGAAGGGTGAGATAAAGGGGGTTCACTTCTGACTGTACACTCCTGTATATTTTACATTTTACAAACCGCTTAAAGACTATGAGAAACACTGAGTGTGTGTTTTAGATATTTGGGGAATTTGAGGCTAGGATGGTTCAGGACAACTGCATCACTGAATTACAACTAGACTGAAGTTTCATACACCTGTACGCTTCAGCTCTGTTTCCTTTTGCTTTAGCTAGCCAATCTATCCATGCAAGCACTAAACTTGGTTCTGTTATTCTTAATAAATTGTAACATTTATTGTATATGTTTATCTTTTTGTTGTACTATTTTTCCTCCCAAAAAGCTGAGCTATAATAAACTCATTCTCTAATGATTCTGACTGATTTGTCCAATTTAATTCATCGCTATGTACCAGGCTTTGTGCCCAGCTCTGTGTGTACAGAGGAACCTACCAAAGTGCTTAAAGTCTAGCAGAAGACAAAGAAAAAAAAAGATACCCACTTCGTACTCAGAAGAACATGCAGCAGAACAGGGTAACATGGCAACTGGAGAGTTGGAGAAAAGATAGATAATATCTCACACTCCCTGGGATCATCGTAGGTCACCTCAGTTCCTCCTGAGATCTGCCCTCTCTTTGGACAGAGCTCGCAAGTTCCGGATTCCTGGCAGGAATTTCCACAGACCTCCCAGCAGCCTGGTGGAAAGATCTCTGGTTTACAAGGTAGAAATCAGATCCATTCCCAAGAAGTTTAAGACCTTGAAAGAATTTCTCTATGCCTCCATTTTCACATCAGTAAACTGGTAACAGTAACATATAAGGATCTAAAATGAAGCAGCCCTAGAATTTAAAGTTAAGAATTGTCAAAAAGTCTAGGGGAAAAGGATTTTGAATATTTTCATTACAAAGAAATTATATTTAGTGTGTGTGTGTATACATAATATATATAAAATATATAAATATCTTTACTCTAAACATTATACACTGGATTGATGTATAAAAACAGCAAATTGTAATCCATAAATTTATTTAATTTTTATGTATCAAAATAATTTAACCAAAAAAGGGCAGGTATTTGGCACAGCAGTTAAGAAGCCACTTGTGGGGGCCGGCGCTGTGGCGCAGCAGGTTAAAGCCCTGGCCTGAAGCGCCAGCATCCCATATGGGCACTGGTTCTGGCTTCAGTTCGGCGCAGCTCCAGCCATTGCGGCCGTCTGGGGAGTGAACCAGCGGATGGAAGACCTCCCTCTGTCTCTACCTCTCTCTATAACTCTGTCTTTCAAATAAATAAAATAAATCTTTAAAAAAAAAAGCCACTCAGTTTGAATCTCAGCTGAGTTTCCAATTGCAGCTTTTGGCTAACGCACACTCTGGAAGGCAGCAGGAGACCCGAGTACTGGGATGCATGCCACTCATATGTGAGATCAGGATTCAGTTCCTGGGTCCTGGCTTCAGCCTGGTCAGCCTGGTGATTGCTGGTATTTGAAAAGTGAATCTGAGGCCAGCACTGTGGCATAGTGGGTAAAGCCGCCACCTGCAGTGCTGGCATCCCATTTGGGCACTGGTTCAAGTCCTGGCTGCTCCACTTCCAATCCACCTGTCTGCTACGGCCTGGGAAAGCAGCAGAAGATGGCCCAAGTCCCTGGGCCTCTGCACCCACATAGGAGACTGGGAAGAAGCTTCAGGCTTCTGGCTTCAGATGAGCCCAGCTCTGGCCATTGCAGTCATTTGGGGAGTGAACTAGTAGATGGAAGACCTCTCTCTCTCTCTCTCTCTCTCTCTCTCTCTTTCAAATAAATAAAATTCTCTTTAACACTTCTCATCCTCTAGGAAGCCTATCATCAACAAACAGACAATAGCAAGTGCTGGGGAGGATGTGGAAAAACTGGAACCCCCACGCACTGCTGAAGGAATGAACCATGGTGCTGCCACTGTGGGAGACAGCTTGGCAGTTCCTCAAAGTATTAAACATAGATTTACTCTTTGACAGCGAGAGGCACTGGTGGTTCAGGGGTAGAATTCTCGCCTGCCATGCTAAGTGAAAGAAGCTGGACACAGGCCATATATTGTATGACACTGTTTATATGGAACGTCCGGAGTGGAAAAACCCATAGACAGAAAGATTAGTGGTTGCTAGGGGCTAGACAGAGGGGGAAATGGAGAGGGACAGCTAAGGAAGAAATGGATTTCTCTATGGGGTGGTAAAAATCAAGAATCAGATAGTGGATTGAGTGCACAACCTTATGAATATACTAAAAACCACTGATCCAAGGCTTTTAATTCATGGTAGGTAAATTATATCTCATTTTAAAAAAAGTTATTTGAGACTCCCAAAACCAGCAGCAGCAACTTTGCCTGGGTGCAAGCCCCTACCAAAACACCCCATGCTCATGGGGATTTATGAAAATGCCGCGGGGAGATTTGAGAAGCAGCAGAATGTGTGGCCTCTCCGATGGGTATCCTCCAGACCAGGGACTCAACAAAGAGAGCAGTTCTTCCATCCAACCCTCTCGAAGGAAGGAGCCCTACAGCAGACACTGACCAGTTTCTGGAAACGCAGGAGTAATGACAATCAGCTGTCAGTGTCCATTCAGGACATTGCCAGGATGACACTGGTGCTGGAGGCCTCCTGTCAGCTCCTTTGAGAGATCAATACATTGCAAAGGGAATAGGACTTCAGATGCAGGGTAGGAGTGAAGGGAGCTATTGTATATTCCTGAGAAACCACGAAAACTTCTGCCTGGAAGCAGATGAAAAATATCATTAATTCTACCATACAGATCCAATGTAATAAACCTGCTGTCCACTGTAGACAGCAGTACCCTCCAAGTCTAGGTCCCTGAGTGGGGGCTCCAATGAAGAACCTACTGCGGCTTCAAGTTTCAGGGGCCCATCTCACTACCCAAAGACTTCCACCACCTCCAGCCACTCTGCAGCCCTCTGCACATTAAGGCCTCAATATTTCCATTCCACGATATTTTTACTGATAAGCATACAAACCGGCTTTTTCTTCCCATATTAAAATGAAAGATTCCTTCTCCAAGGATTTACTCCATTTCTCTGCTTTTCTTTATGTCAAAACTCTTTTTTTATTTAGTAAATATAAATTTCCAAAGTACAGTTATGGATTACAATGGCTTACCCCCCCATAACTTCCCTCCCATTCGCACCCCTCCCATCTCCCGCTCCCTCTCCCATTCCATTCACATCAAGATTCATTTTCAATTCTCTTTATATACAGAAGATCGTTTTAGTATATATTAAGTAAAGATTTCAACAGTTTGCACCCACACAGAAACACAAAGTGTAAAATACTGTTTCAGTACTAGTTATAGCATTAATTCACATTGGACAACACATTAAGGACAGATCCCACATGAGAAGTAAGTACACAGTGACTCCTGTTGTTGACTTAACAGTTTGACACTCTTGTTTATGGCGTCAGTAATCTCCCTAGGCTCTAGTCATGAGTTGCCAAGGCTATGGAAGCCTTTTGAGTTCGCCGACTTTGATCTTATTCCGACAGGGTCATAGTCAAAGTGGAGGTTCTCTCCTCCCTTCAGAGAAAGGTACCTCCTTCTTTGATGGCCCTGTTCTTTCCACTGGGATCTCACTCGCAGAGATCTTTCATTTAGGTCTTTTTTTTTGCCAGAGTGTCTTGGCTTTCCATGCCTAAAATACTCTCATGGGCTCTTCAGCCATATCCGAATGCCTTAAGAGCTGATTCTGAGGCCAGAGTGATGTTTAGGACATCTGCCATTCTATGAGTCTGCTGTGCATCCCGCTTCCCATGATGGATCGTTCTCTCCCTTTTTCATTCTATCAGTTAGTATTAGCAGACACTAGTCTTGTTTGTGTGATCCCTTTGACTCTTAGACCTATCAGTGTGATCAATTGTGAACTGAAATTGATCACTTGGACTAGTGAGATGGCATTGGTACATGCCACCTTGATGGGATTGTATTGGAATCCCCTGGCACGTTTCTAATTCCACCATTTGGGGCAAGTCCGATTGAGTATGTCCCAAATTGTCTCCTCCCGCTCTTATTCCCATTCTTATATTTAACAGGGATCACTTTTCAGTTAAAATTTAAACACCTAAGAATAATTGTGTGTTAATTACAGAGTTCAACCAATAGTATTAAGTAGAACAAAAAAAATACTAAAATGGATAAAGTATGACATTGTACATCAACAGTCAGGACAAGAGCTGATCAAGTCACTGTTTCTCATAGTGTCCATTTCACTTCAACAAGTTTCCCCTTTGGTGCTCAGTTAGTTGTCATCGATCAGGGAGAACATTTGATATTTGTCCCTTTGGGACGGGCTTAATACACTCAGCATAATGTTTTCCAGATTCCTCCATCTTGTTGCAAATAACCGGATTTCATTGTTTTTTACTGCTGTATAGTATTCTATAGAGTACATGTCCCATAATTTCTTTATCCAGTCTACCGTTGATGGACATTTATGTTAATTCCAGGTCTTAGCTATTGTGAATTGAGCTGCTATCAACATTAAGGTGCAGACAGCTTTTTTGTTTATCAATTTAATTTCCTTTGGGCAAATTCCAAGGAGTGGGATGGCTGGGTTGTATGGTAGGGTTATATTCAGGTTTCTGAGGAATCTCTAGACTGACTTCCATAGTGGCTTGACCAGTTTGCATTCCCACCAACAGTGGGTTAGTGTCCCTTTTTCCCCACATCCTCTCCAGCATCTGTTGTTGGTAGATTTCTGAACGTGAGCCATTCTAACTAGGGTGAGGTGAAACCTCATTGTGGTTTTGATTTGCATTTCCCTGATTGCTAGTGATCTTGAACATTTTTTCATGTGTCTGTTTGCCATTTGGATTTCCTCTTTTGAAAATTGTCTATTGAGGTCCTTGACCCATCTCTTAAGTGGGTTATTTGTTTTGATGTTGTGGAGTTTCTTGATTTCTTTGTAGATTCTGGTTATCAACCCTTTATCTGTTGCATAGTTTGCAAATATTTTTTCCCATTCTGTCAGTTGCCTCTTCACTTTCCTGACTGTTTCTTTTGCAGTACAGAAACTTCTCAATTTGATGCAATCCCAAATGTTAATTTTTGCTTTACTGCCTGTGCTTCTGGGGCCTTTTCCAAGAAGTCTTTGCCGGTTTGCAAATATTTTTTCCCATTCTGTCAGTTGCCTCTTCACTTTACTGACTATTTCTTTTGCAGTACAGAAACTTCTCAATTTGATGCAATCCCAAATGTTAATTTTTGCTTTACTGCCTGTGCTTCTGGGGCCTTTTCCAAGAAGTCTTTGCCGGTACCTATATCTTGCAGGGTTTCTCCAATGCTCTCTAATAATTTGATGGTGTTGGGTCGTAGATTTAAGTCTTTAATCCATGTTGAGTGAATTTTTGTGTAAGGTGAAAGGTAGGGGTCTTGCTTCATGATTCTGCACGTGGAAATCCAATTTTCCCAGCACCATTTATTGAATAGACTGTCCTTACTCCAGGGATTGGTTTTGGATCCTTGATCAAATATGAGTTGGCTGTAGATGTTCGGATTGATTTCTGCTGTTTCAATTCTGTTCCATTGGTCTATCCACCTGTTTCTGTACCAGTACCATGCTGTTTTGATAGCAATTGCCCTGTAGTATGTCCTGAAATCTGGTATTGTGATGCCTCCGGCTTTGTTTTTGTTGTACAAGATTGCTTTAGCTATTCGAGGTCTCTTGTGCCTCCATATGAATTTCAGCATCATTTTTTCCAGATCTGAGAAGAAGGTCTTCAGTATCCTGATTGGAATTGCATTGAATCTATAAATTGCTTTTGGGAGAATGGACATTTTGATGATATTGATTCTTCCAATCCATGAGCATGGAAGATTTTTCCATTTTTTGGTATCCTCTTCTATTTCTTTCTTTAAGGTTTTGTAATTTTCATCGTAGAGATCTTTAACGTCCTTGGTTAAGTTTATTCCAAGGTATTTGATTGTTTTTGTAGCTATTGTGAATGGGATTGATCTTAGCAGTTCTTCCTCAGCCGTGGCATTGCCTGTGTATACAAAGGCTGTTGATTTTTGTGCATTGATTTTATATCCTGATACTTTGCCAAACTCTTCTATGAGATCCAATAGTCTCTTAGTAGAGTTCTTTGGATCCCCTAAATAAAGAATCATATCATCTGCAAAGAGGGATAGTTTGAGTTCTTCCTTCCCAATTTGTATCCCTTTAATTTCTTTTTCTTGCCTAATAGCTCTGGCTAAAACTTCGAGAACTATATTGAATAGCAGTGGTGAGAGTGAGCATCCCTGCCTGGTACCAGATCTCAGTGGAAATGTTTCCAACTTTTCCCCATTCAATAGGATGTTGGCCATGGGTTTTTCATAAATTGCTTTGATTGTATTGAGGAATGTTCCTTCAATACCCAGTTTGCTTAGAGTTTTCATCATGAAAGGGCATTGTATTTTATCAAATGCTTTCTCTGCGTCTATTGAGATAATCATATGGTTTTTCTTCTGCAGTCTGTTAATGAGGTGTATCACATTGATTGTTTAGTGAACATTGAACCATCCATGCATACCAGGGATAAATCCCACTTGGTCTGGGTGGATGATCTTTCTGATGTGTTGTTGCATTCTATTGGCCAGAGTTTTATTGAAGATTTTTGCGTCTATGTTCATCAGGGATATTGGTCTGTAATTCTCTTTCAATGCTGCATCTTTTTCCGGCTTAGGAATTAAGGTGATGCTGGCTTCATAAAAACAATTTGGGAGGGTTCCCTCTTTTTCGATTGTTCTGAATAGTTTGAGGAGGATTGGAGTTAGTTCTTCTTTAAATGTCTGGTAGAATTCAGCAGTGAATCCATCTGGTCCTGGGCTTTTCTTTGTTGGGAGGGCCTTTATTACGGTTTCAATTTCTGTCTCTGTTATGGATCTGTTTAGGTTTTCTATGTCTTCCTGGTTCAATTTAGGTAGGTTGAATGTGTCCAGGAATCTATCCATTTTTGATAGATTTCCCTGTTTGCTGGCATACAAGTCCTTGTAGTAATTTCTGATGATTCTTTTTATTTATGTGGTGTCTATTGTTACGTTTCCTTTTACATCTCTGATTTTATTGATTTGGGTCTTTTCTTTTTTTAGTTAGTTGGGCCAATGGGGTGTCAATTTTGTTTATCCTTTCAAAAAATCAGCTCTTCGTTGGGCTGATTATTTGTAATTTTTTTTTATTCAATCCTGTTGATTTCTTCTCTGATTTTAATTATTTCTCTTCTCTACTAAATTTGGGTCTGGTTTGCTGCAGATTTTCTAGATCCTTGAGATGAATTGAAAGCTCATTTATTTGGTGCCTTTCCAATTTTTTGATGTAGGCACCTATTGATATAAACTTTCCTCTTAACACTGCTTTTGCTGTATCCCATAAGTTTTGGTATGTTGTGCTGTTATCCTCATTTACTTCCAGAAAATTTTTGATTTCTCTTTTGATTTCTTCTATGACCCATTGTTCATTCAGGAGCATGTTGTTCAATCTCCATGTGTTTGCATATGCTCTAGGGATTCCTGAGTTGCTAATTTGCAACTTCATACCTTTATGGTCTGAGAAGCTGCGTGGTATGATTCTAATTCTTTTGAATTTGCTGAGACTTGCTTTATGGCCTAGTATGTGGTCAATCCTAGAGAAGGTTCCATGTACTGCTGAGAAGAATATAAATGCTTTATGTGTAGGATGAAAAGTTCTGTAGATATCTGTTAGATCCATTTGGGCTATAGTGTCATTTAAATCTACTGTCTCCTTGTTGATCTTCTGTCCTGTTGATCTGTCTATTTCTGAGAGTGGAGTATTGAAGTCCCCCAGTACTATTGTATTGGAGTCTAAGTCTCCCTTTAAGTCCCTTAACAAATCTTTTAAATGAACTGGTGCCCTGTAATTAGGTGCATATACATCGATAATCATTGTATCTTCCTGTTGAATTGATTCCTTAATCATTATATAGTGCCCCTCTTTGTCTCTCTTAACAGTTTTTGTGGTAAAGTTTATGTTGTCTCATATTAAGATGGCTATGCCTGCTCTTTTTTCATTTCTGTTGGCATGGTATATCTTTTTCCAACCTTTCACTTTCAGTCTGTATGCATCTTTGTTGGAAAGATGTGTTTCTTGTAAGCAGCAAATAGATGGGTTTTGTTCCTTATCCCAATCAGCCAGTCTGTGTCTTTTAACTGGACAGTTCAGGCCATTAACGTTCAATGTGACTATTGATAAGTAGTAACTTTTCCCTGCCATTTGCCAAAGATATTTTCTAATATATGCTTTGAACTTCCTGTGATCTTTTGCTGTGAGGTTTCCTTCCTTTAACTTCTTTCATATTGATGACTGTGTTTCTGTGTGTAACACATCTTTAAGCATCTTTTGCAGGGCTGGTTGAGTGACAACAAATTCTTTCAATTTCTGTTTGTTATGAAAGGTCTTTATTTCACCTTCATTCACAAATGAGAGCTTTGCAGGATATAATATTCTGGGCTGGCAGTTTTTCTCTCTTAGTACCTGGGCTATGTCTCACCATTCTCTTCTAGCTTGTAGGGTTTCTGATGAGAAGTCTGCTGTGAGTCTAATTGGAGATCCTCTGAAAGTAATCTGACGTTTCTCTCTTGCACATTTTAGAATCTTTTCTTTATGTTTCACTGTGGTGAGTTTGATTACAACGTGTCGTGGTGAGGATCTCTTTTGGTCATGTTTACTAGGGGTTCTATGAGCTTCCTGTACTAGGATGTCTCTGTCCTTCTCCAAACCCAGGAAGTTCTCTGCAAGTATCTCACTAAAAAGGCATTCTAATCCTTTCTCTCTCTCCATGCCTTCAGAAACTCCTAGAACCTGAATGTTGGGTTTTTTAATAGTATCCTGAATATTCCCAACAATATTTTTTAGATTTCTAATTTCCTTTTCTTTTCTTTGGTTTGACTGTATACTTTCCTGTGCTCTGTCTTCTAAGTCTGATATTCTCTCTTCTGTTTCACTGACTCTGTTTTTAAGGCTCTCTAATGTGTTTGTCATTTGATCTATTGAATTCTTCATTTCATTTTGATTTCTCTTCACTATCACACTTTCCTGTTCTACTAGTTTCTGCGTTTCATTTTGATTCCTCCTTAAGATTTCATTTTCTCGAAGGAGATTTTCTGTCTTGTCCAGTAAGGAATTCCGTAGCTCAAGCATTTGTTTTTGAAAACTTCTAATTGTTCTTATCATAAATTTTTTGAAATCCGTATCTTGCATTTCTTCCATCTCATCATCTTCATAATCTTGGTTGGGGTGTCTTGTTCATTTGGGGGTGTCATAATGTCTTCCTTGTTCTTGTTTCCTCGGTTTCTGCATTTGTTGCTTGGCATTGTGGAGATATTCTTTGGATTCTTCTTCCCTCGTTGTGGTGTTTTTTCTTGTTATACTTTGACTGTATTAAGTGGACTGTCTGCTTTTGATGGAGCCTTAGAGGCTTGAGATGGGTGTGGCCTGAGAGCTCTGTTTGGTTCCTCAAGGTTTAAGGTGTGCCAAAGGTGACACTCCCAGGTTAGGCGTGGTAAATCTCTCTCTCTTTCTTTCTTCCTTTTTTTGATTCAAAAGGGAAGTAATTCCGCACAGCTGAGCAGGATTGGAGGTAGTTAGCAGGTGAATGATATTCCCACAGGAGCCATAGATCAGAAGTTCTTTCCCAAGGACCACACAGGGAATCTGTTCTGTCCTCAGTGTGGACTCATTCTCCTGCAGTCTCCCACTGGGTTGCCAAGGTTATCGAATTGTAGCATCTCTGGAGAGTACTCACGTGAATTCCGTGAGTCCTCTCCCACACCGTCTCTTTTTTCACAGTCTCAGTTCATTAGCACCACACATTCACTAGGTCCTAATCTCCTGTTATTTCACCCCTTCAGAGTCAGGTTTTTCTGCTTGGCTGAGGGCGGGTGCAGACCTGAGGTTGACCCGCTTATGATGTATGTCCAAAATGGTGCCTGTTCTTTGTCTTGCTCACCTTTGAGAGGTGAGCGGAGAGAAACTCGTGTCCATATCGGCCACTTTTTTTTTCCTCTCTCTTCTAGTTAGCCTAGTGAACTTTTCCCCATGGGGTTTCAAGCCTCGTTCCCTCTAGTCTCCTCTTTCTGCTTGCCCGCCGGTGTCTCAGGCTATTGAGGTTCAGCTCACCTCGCGTTCCAGAGCTGGTGTGTTGATTCTGCCGCTGGTGTCCCAAACCGTGAGCTCCCACGCTCTCCATGCAGGTCCACTGTGAATCACTAGTTCCGGAAGAGTTTCCTCTGCTGTTTCTTCCCCTACTCTTCCTTGAACCTGCAGTATCTCCACTTTTATTAAACTGTCTCTTCCCGGACTACCAGTGTGCTCCCTTCCTATTCTGCCATCTTGCCGTTCTCTTCCGTCAAAACTCTTAAAATGAGATGTCCCTAATCTAATTTCGATTTTCAAAATCCATTGTAGCTTTTGTCTCACACTCAATAGGAATGGCTCTTGCAAAGATCTTCACTTTGCTACCAAATTAGTCTTGGCCAAATCCAATGTCAGTCTTCACTCCACTCCCACCAGGGGCTGTGTGCCCACCTACTTGCTCTCCCCACGCATTCACACACACACACACACACACACACACACACTCCCACCCCATGGACACTTATACCCATACAAACACACACTCACTCAATGTATGGGTTTTCTCAGTGAATTCATTTTTATCCTGCAGGTCTCAACTTAAATGTCAAGTGCTCCTAAAAGCCTTTTCTGATCACTCTCACTGGAGCCTCCTTGGAGTGGGCATTTAGACTAGCAGTTAGGATGCCTGCATCCCACATCAAAGTACGTGGGTTCAATTCTGAGCTCTAGCTGCTCACTCTAGCTTCCTACCAATGCAGACTATGGGAGGCAGCAGTGATGGGTCAAGTGGTTGAGTCCCTGCCATCCACATGGGAGATGAGGTTTGTGTCCCTATCTCCCAGCTCTGGCTCCAGCCCAATGCTGTCCATTGCTGACATATAAGGAACAAAACAGCATATGGAATCTCTCTCTCTCTCTTTCTCTCTCTCTCCCCCCCAACTTTTTTTCCTTTATGATACTTATGGATATTTAAAATGATTTCAGATCTTTACAATATATCTGCCCTACTTGACTCTATGACTCATAAGGACAAGAACTGAACTGTTGCTTCTTTTCCTCCTCAGCATCTAGCATTAGGTCGGGCTCCATGGGTGTTCAATGAATGTGCTATTAATTAATTAATAGGATTCCAACCATTTCCCACAATAGTTGATTACTAATCTTTTGCTTTGGAAAGAAAATAGCAAATTAAAAAAAAAAAATTAGGCCGGTGCCGCGGCTCACTAGGCTAATCTTCCGCCTGCGGTGCCAGCACACTGGGTTCTAGTCCCGGTCGGGGCACCAGATTCTGTCCCGGTTGCCCCTCTTCCAGGCCAGCTCTCTGCTGTGGCCAGGGAGTGCAGTGGAGGATGGCCCAGGTGCTTGGGCCCTGCATGTGCATGGGAGACAGGAGAAGCACCTGGCTCCTGGCTTCAGATCAGCATGGTGCACCGGCCGCAGCATGCCAGCCACAGTGGCCATTGGAAGGTGAACCAACGATAAAGGAAGACCTTTCTCTCTGTCTCTCTCTCACTGTCTACTCTGCCTGTAAAAAAAGAAAGAAAGAAAGAAAGAAAGAAAGAAAGAAAGAAAGAAAGAACAAATTCATGGGGCTAGCACTGTGGTACAGCAGATTAAGCTGCCACCTGTGATGCAAACGTCCCATAGGAGAGCACTGATTGAGTCCTGGATGCTCCACTTCTGATCCACTCACTGCTAACGTATGCAGGAAAGCAGCAGAAGGTGGCCCAGGCACATGGATCACTGTCAACCCTGTGGAAGACCCAAATGGAGCTCTTGGCTCCTGGCTTCAGCTTGGCCCAGCCCCAGCTGTTGCGGTCATTTGGGGAGTGAACCGGTGGATGGAAGATCTCTTTCTTTCTCTCCCTCTCTTTCTGCCTTTTAAATTAACAAAATACTTTTTAAAAAAAATGCATGTAACACTATGAATTGCCCTTTTGAAAATATGATTCCTTGAATTATACAGATTTTTCCATTTCATTACACAATTCCTTAAAGTACTTCTAAATTTTTATTTGTTTTTTATTTATTATTTATTTGAATGGCAGAGACAGTTGGAGAGAGATTGCCCATCTACTGGTTCACTCCCCAGATGCCTGTAACAGCTAGGGCTAGGCCAGGCAGAAGCCAGGAGTCCAGAACTCAATCCAGGTCTCCCAGATGGGTGGCTGGGACCCATGAGCCATCACTTACTGGAAACTGGAATCAGAAGCAGAGCTGGGCCTTGAACCTAGGCTCTCTGATATGGGTTGTGGGCATTCCAAGTGGTATCAAGCCAACCCCATTATGTGACAGTTTTAAAGTTGCATTTGGGGCCAGCGCTGTGACACAGCAGGTTAAAGCCCTGGCCTGAAGCGCTGGCATCCCATATGGACGCTGCTGCTAGCCCCGGTTGCTCCTCTTCCAATCCAACTCTCTGCTATGGCCTGGGAAAGCAGAGGAAGATGCCCCAAGTCCTTGGGCCCCTGCACTGGCGTGGGAGACCCAGAAGAAGCTCCTGGCTCCTGGCTTCAGATTGGCACAGCTCCAGCCATTGCAGTCATGTGGGGAGTGAACCAGTGGATGGAAGACCTCCCTCTCTGTCTCTACTTCTCTCTCTAACTCTGTCTTTCAAATAAAAAAAATAAATCTTAAAAAAATAGATAAATAAAAAATAAGTTGCATTTGTTAATATCACCACCACCTCATCAGCAAAGTCTTTAAATGCTGGAAAAAAGGTCAAGCTCTCGATAGCAGACACAATTTTTCCAAAAATTCTGATTTTCACTTGAAATTTCTAATTATAACATTAGCAACAAATATTGAAAGTGTTTTTTTCCTTTTTTAGTTTTAATGTGTTATACTTGTAATTAACATAGGGAAAAATATACACATTTAATATACACATCTTCAGGAATGTGGTCATATGCATATACCCATGACGCCATCACCACAACCAAGATGCCAAACTCATTCATCATCTCCACTTGACCTTGTGCTCTTCCACAGTGGTTTTTGTTTGGTTGGGTGGTGGGGATTGTTTTAGAGGATCGTTTGTTAGGGGCTCTTTCTATGAGATTTTTTTTCAGTGCTTTAATTTTTGAATTTTTTATTGTTATTAATTTTAATTTTTATTTATACAATGGTATCAGATTTCATGTATCTCATATATAAAATTTTAAGCCCATAATGATACTTTCCAACCCTCCCTCCTTTGTCCTTCCTTTCTTCTTTCTTCAATTTTTTTTTCCTTTTAACTTTTGCAGTAGCATACTTTGAATCTACTTTGTTGTCACAGGCTTAATTCTCCACAAAAATAGAGAAGCGCTTTGTTTAAAGTGTCAGGCTAGGAGCCGGCACTGTGGCAGCATCCCATTTGGGCCCACCGCCGGTTCAAGTCCTGGCTGCTCCACTTCCAATCCAGCTTTCTGCTATGACCTGGGGAAGCAGTAGAAGATGGCCCAAGTCCTTGGGCCCCTGCACCCATGTGGGAGACCTAGAAGAAGCTCCTGGCTCCTGGCTTCGGATGGGCACAGCTCTGGCCGTTGCAACCAATTGGGGAGTGAACCAGAGGATGGAAGACACTTCTCCCTCTCTCTCTTTCTGCCTCTCCTTCTCTCTGTGTAATTCTGACTTTCAGATAAATTAACAAATCTTTATAAAAATATTAAAGTGTCAGAGCTGGCGCTGTGGCGCAGCGGGTTAGGGCCCCAGCCTGAAGTGCCGGCATCCCATGTGGGTGTCGCTTCTAGTCCCAGCTGCTTCTCTTCCTATCTAGCTCTCTGCTAGGGCCTGGGAAAGCAGTAGAAGATGCCCCAAATCCTTGGGCCCCTGCACCCTGCACCCACGTGGGAGACCCGGAAGAAGCCCCTGGCTCCTGGCTTCGGATCAGCTTGGCTCCAGCTATTGCAGCCATCTGGGGAGTGAACCAGTGGATGGAAGACCTCTCTCTTTGTCTCTACTTCTCTCTGTAACTCTTTCAAATAAATAAAATAAATCTTTTAAAAAAAAAGTGTCAGGCTCACTTCTTCATATTTGAGAAATGTCTGCCAAATACCCAGGTCTGCATAACCATACTTCGTCAGCATTCTTCCATGTCAAAATAGTATTCCATGAAGAGAGAGCGATCAGCTCACATCCCAAGCAGTGTTTTTCAGCAAGACAACCTCACACTTCAGAATGCAGCCAAAGGGCTTTAGGTGGGCCTTACAAACTACTCATACCACACAAAATTCATCAAGGACATTCTTGAAAGCAACTGGCTTTTGTGAGTTTTTTTGTTTGTTTGTTTGTTTTTTTGAAAATACCTTACGATGACTACTAACTAACACAGTTTGATGTAACTGCACCAATTGATGCTAAGGCACCAGAAGTTTCACTCATCATTGCTTTTGCAGTCAATACTAACGCTGATATGGGAAGGGAAAGGTTAACAACACCTTGGTATTGCTGACCTCACAGGCCCCCAAAAGAGTCTCAAGACCCCCAAGGAATCCATAAACCACACTTTGACAGCTACTGACTTAACAGTATTGAAATGTCTCATTCACACTGGAATAAATTAAATTTTCCCAGGAATGGCAAGGAATAGCTGTATACATAACTTTTTAATTTATGTTTCATAGTGAAAAAATCTTGGACAAGATTGCTAGAAAAAAATAAATTTAGTAGATTCAAGTTTTTCAGGACTACTATAAGGATAGACACACATATGGAAATGCTATATAATTGAGAGTCCAGAAGTAAAGCTTAACATTTATATTCAATTGATTTCAACAAAAGGACCGAGGCTGGCTCTGTGGTGTAGGAGGTAGGTTAAGCTGCCAACTGAAGTGCCAGCATCCTATATGGGTGCTAGTTCAAATCCCAGCTGCTCCATTTCCAATCCAGCTCCCTACTAATGTGCCTGAGAAGGCAGCAGAAGATGGCCCAAGTCCTTAGATCCCTGCCATCCATGTGGGAGACCCAGTAGAAGCTCTTGGCTCCTGGCTTCAGCATGACCCAGCCCTGGCTGTTGAGGCCATTGGGGAGTGAACCAGCAGATGGAAGATTTCTCTCTCTCTCCCCCTCTCCCATATCTCTACCTTCCAAATAAATAAATCTTTTTTTAAAAAGGACCAAGACAATTCCATAGGGCAAAAATAGTCTTTTCACAATAATGCTCAAATAATTGAATATCCACATGCAAAAGAACAAAGTTGTACTCTTACCTCGACAATACACAAAAATTAACTCAAACCACACATAAAATGAACTAAAATATAGGCCTAAAATTAAGAACAAATTAGTACTATCACACTTCTAGAAAAAAATGAAGGAGTCAGTCTTTGTAATCCTGGGTTAGTCAATGATCTCTTAGATATGGCACCGAAGGCACAAGTGACAAAAAAAGATTGATAAATGGGACTTTATCAAAATTAACTTTTTGCATCAAAAGACATCATCAAGAAAAAGAAAACACAAATTAACAGACTTGGAGAAAATACTTGCAATGCATGTCTTATAAGGAACTCATTCAGAATATATAAAGAGCATTTATTCCTCAAAAATAAAAATACAAATAACCCAATTTTAAAAATCAGCATGGTGTCTCATCAAAGAAGATATGCAAATGTGCATTGGCAAATAAGCATATGAAGAGAAACTCAACATCATTAGTCATTAGGGAGATAAAAAAAAATAATAACTTGCCCAAGATCACACAGCTAGTACTCACTGAAGTTAAAATTAAAACACAGGCAGTCCTGAGAAACTGTACTGTTTTAACTATTATACTCTTGTATCTCTTAATGCTTAATATGGAAGTACATGTGTATACATGCATATTAAAAAAAAACACACAATAAACTACCATTTCATCCCCACTAGTATGGCAATTACAGAAAAAATAACAAAACAGAAAATGGCATGAGAAATTAGAAACTTCCTATGCTGTTGTGGGAATGCAAAATAGTGTGGCTACATTGGCAAACAGTTTGGAAATTCCTCACAATGTTAAAACATAGTGTTATGGGGCCGGTGCTGTGGCGTTGCGGGTAAGGCCGCTGCCTGCAGTGTCGGCATCCCATATGGGCACTGGTTCCCGTCCTGGCTGCTCCACTCCGATCCAGCTCTCTGCTATGCCCTGAGGAAACAGTAGAAGATGGCCCAAGTCCTTGGGCCCCTGCACCTGCATGGGAGACCCAGAAGAAGCTCCTGGCTCCTGGCTCCTGGCTTCAGATTGGCACAGCTCCAGATGTTGCGGCCAGTTGGAGAGTGAACCAGTGAATGGAAGACCTCTCTCTCTCTTTCTCTCTCTCTTTCTCTCTCCTTCTCTTTCTCTCTCTCTCTCCCTCTTTCTGCCTCTCCTTCTCTGTGTAACTCTGACTTTCAAATGAATAAGCAAATCTTTAAACATATGTCCAAGTAAAAATTTATACCTGAATGTGCATGAGACATTATTCACAGTAGCTGAAAAATAGCAACACTCCTAATATGCATTGCTGATGAATGGATAAATAATATGTGCTGTGCCTATATAATGAATATTATTTGGCAGTTGAAAGGAATGAAGTATTAATGCAGGTTATAATTTGGATGAACCTCAAAACCGGTATCCTAAGTGAAAGAAGTCAGTCACTAAAGACCTCATAGTGTATAATTCCATTTATATGAAACGTGCACAATAGGCCAATCTGTGCAGGCAGAAAGCAGATTAGAAGTTGGTAGGAGAGACTGCTAATGGGAACAAGGATTCTTTGGGGATGATGAAAACGCCCCAGAATTTGGTTACGATGATGGCTTCATGACCCTGCAAATAAATCAAAAGCTATATTTTTGAGTGTGTGAACTTTATGGTATATAAATTATACCTCATAAAACTACTAAAAGTCAAAATTAATGGAGGAAGAGCAACCACAGTCACATAAAAGAAATAAAATTGTCAGTGTTTCCTGTGAGAAATTTTCAGTCGATGTAGTTAATTAAGATTTGATTTTTTTTTTTTAGGCTTTCACTAAAATTACTCATCAAAACCAGGGCACCCTAGTGCTGTTACTGAAAACGATTAGTCTTTCATGCACTTGTAATATCTGGGAAAAGGAAACACAAGGGTCTGAGCAGGGCTCCGTCCTAAGGTCATAGGATTACTGAAAAAATAACCACTAGGTCTGATGTCATCCGGGTATTAACCATGAGGCTAGTTGTTGCAACAACAACCAGACAGAACAATTGACCGTATGTATTCTAATAGACTCCTCAGTTCAAAAAAGGAGCTAGAGACATTGCTAACGGAAAGCGTACTGCACACTGCTGCTCTGGGAATGGAGGCTGATTCTTTTCAGAGGGAGACATTCCCCTACATTAGAACTATGTAACTTTGTCTGACTCCAGTTTTCTTTCTCAGCTCAATTCAGAAATAGGGAAGCAAAGAAGGGAGGGAAAAGCCAGGGGAAGCACAAAGAGAGGGCTGGAAAGGGCCACCAGCCCCTACCTCCACTCACCCATGTCTTCACCCCTGCCACAGACTCCCCAGAGCAGGGAAGGCAATTAAGACAGGAGCTTACATGCATATACGTCTCCCTCCCGTTCCCCACTTGCACTTAGCCTGCTCATCATTATGCAGCCCAGGCAGACAACTGGGAAGACATCTCTCTTTACCAGTTTTAGGAGAGTTTTTAAGCTCTAGTTTAAGTCTATGGAGAGCTCTTCCTGGATACCACAGCCATTCTTAGTCTTGGAAATCCCTTCTTGTGGACTATGTTCCAAGGGCAACATTTTTTACAAAAGATAATAGAACCATCAAGGCTCCATCCACCCTTGGCAGTCCTAGCAAAAGACTTCACACCTCCTGGCAAGGAGAGATTTTTCAGGGTTCTCTCTTACTTGAGTTTCATTTCCTAATGCTCATTTCAAATGTGAAAAAAAAATGCAACCACATCCTTTGTACTCTTGATATATAGGCAGAGGCCATCAAGAACTAAAAAGAGATTTTCCTGTTGATTGACGTGGGGACTCAGCCACCATGAGGAGCTCCTGTGCCATTTGGGCATCCTTTCTCTCAGGTGTCATTTTTCTCCTGCTGATTCCTGAAGGTAAGACTGATCCTTGCCATTTCCCTTATAACCAGTGAGTAAAATGGAACAGATGATCAACTTTTGGTAATATTGCCTTGTTATACTAACAGAAGTTTTTATTCCCCAAGCCTTAACAGCTTTAATATTCTCAGATGCTAAGAATTTCTATGTTTTAGAGATGAGAAAAATCCTTCCTTACTTTTTTTTTTTTTTTTTTTTTTTGGACAGGCAGAGTGGATAGTGAGAGAGAGACAGACAGAAAGGTCTTCCTTTTTGCCATTGGTTCACCCTCCAATGGCCGCTGCGGCCAGTGCGCTGCGGCGGGCGCACTGCGCTGATCCGAAGCCAGGAGCCAGGTGCTTCTCCTGGTCTCCCATGCGGGTGCAGGGCCCAAGCACTTGGGCCATCCTCCACTGCACTCCTGGGCCATAGCAGAGAGCTGGCCTGGAAGAGGGGCAACCGGAACAGAATCCGGCACCCCGACTGGGACTAGAATCCTGTGTGCCGGTGCCGCAAGGCGGAGGATTAGCCTAGTGAGCCAGCCCTTCCTTACATATTTTTTACAAAAGATAATAGAACCATCAAGGCTTATTGCTGCCAATTTGTAGTTTCAAATGACAATGCAAAAATGAGCAAATAAAAGACTCTTGAGTTAGTAAAACAAATTTACCTTTCATGGTGCCTTCATCAGTTCAAAGGCTACCTTGCAGAAAATGCATGGAGTCTTAAAGACAAGTTAGACAAATATGCCCAAGACACCAAAAGTAAAGCAAGAATGATTTGGGTTTTTTAGAATAATTTCTCGGGCTTTAGTCTACCTGAGAACACACTGGGACACTGGGGAGTGTTATGATGCATTTTGTTAAGTTACTTCTTTGTTGTACTAAATGATAGCTTTGCTGCTGCTTTTGTGTGACTTCTGCATATTTGCGGTAAAGTGCTTTAAAATTCATGGCAGTATCCAGGGAAGAAAAGAAGCTCCTGGGTAGACCCCAATTTTCCTTTCCACAAGGAAGTGAGGACCACTATGGGACTGAGGCAGGGCCAACCAATGTGGAGCCAGCCATGAACTCACCAAACACAAAAGGCAGTATCTCATTGAGGTTATGATTTCTGCAGCCCAGAAAGCAAAAAAAATACACCTTTGGAATCTATGTGTGATACCCTAGGAAAAACTGGGATCTGGGATGTGATGAAGTTCCTTGGCTTCTCCAAGTTCCTTACCCTTTTATTTCTAGAGTTCAGAATTTGCCCTTTCCAACTCACTGCTGGTCACCTCCTCCTCTTCTTCCCCTCATCCTCTTCAAACCTTATAAAAGGCTTTTATATCCACCTTGCTGGGGATGTGACAATGAGCTGGCTTTTATTATAGAATAAGATGTATTGTGCGGTATTCAAGAAAACAAGAGTCTTAGTCGATGGTCTGGAGAATATTTCAGGATCGAGTGATGGCAGTGGAAAGCTAAGCATATATCACAAAGATACGAGGTCCTCTCAGCCAGCATGGGTGGTTCGTCTGTGTTCAGGTCTCACTGTTCTCTAACTATGGTCTACACTCCCAGTGTATCATCAAGGAATTTTCACTGAGGCAGAACTCTCTACTTCAGTGTTTCGTCCCTTTCCCTGCTTCTCTGGAAAAGGCTATATATTAAACCATGTGGTTTGGTGTGGAGATTGAAGGAGTCTTAGATACAACAGTTGCTATTCCTTCAACTGATGAGGGAAGACAATATAATTCAATAAGCAGAAGCTAACACTATGATGGAAGAATGCGTGAGAAGGATCACATTTAAACTGTGTAAGCATCAATTTGTAAGCTGTGTTTTCACAAGGGCTTGTGGTGAAACAGGAAGATCTCAAGCTTCTAAGAACCCCCTCTGATCCTCCATATTAATCCTTGGCCAGACACTGTGGCATAGCGGGTAAGGCCACCATCTGCATTGCCGGCATTACATATGAGCGCCGGTTTGAGTCCCGGCTGTTCCACTTCTATCCAGCTCTCTTCTATGGCCTGGGAAAGGAATAGAAGATGGCCAGTTCCTTGGGACCCTCTACCCATGCAGGAGACCCGGAGGAAGCTCCTGGCTCCTGGCTTTGGATCCATGCAGCTCTGGCTATTGCGACCATCTGGGGAGTGAACTAGCAGATAAAAGACCTCTCTCTCCCTCTCTCTCTCTCTCTCTCTCTCTGCCTCTCCGTCTCTCTGTGTAACTCTTTCAAATAAATAAATAAATCTTTAAAAAAAATACTTGGCCAGAAAGAATTGGGGGCACTGAAGGTCATTGTGAAAGTAACATCTCTTGCAGCCACTGTTGCTGGTGTAGACCAAGGCTCTTTGCAGGCTCTGAGGCCTGAGGGTGGAGGTTTCTGCTGAATGTCCAGTCTGATGACCCTGGAACACCAATGCATGGCTTCTGTGGATAAAGGAGGAGAGACTTCTACGAGACTCCAACAGAGACAGCACTTAGAGTCAGGGGTCTGCAGGTCCACGTGGAGTAAAAGCAGGGGGCATAAGTGCCCTCATCCATGCCATCCCTCCAAGTAGGAAAAGCATGGCTGGCCTTAGAAGCAAGGTTTTAGGTAGAGATCTTTGGGACGGACACCAGTGTGATCTGTCTTTTCCTATTAACCAGATGTGTGTGTAAGAATTATCGGAGGACAAGAGGTAACTCCTCATTCAAGACCCTACATGGCCCTACTCAAAATTAATAAGAAAAATATCTGTGCTGGTGCTTTGATTGCAGAAGACTGGGTGTTGACTGCAGCTCACTGTAAAATGTAAGTGCTTTGGTTTACTTTTGTTTTTGTTTTTTAATGTGGAGATATCCTAATTTGGGGAAATATTAATAAAATAAATCTCCTTAAGCCAAGGGAAGCTCATGTCCACTTTCTTATCTTCTTCTTGCTTTTATAATTTTATTTATTTGCTTGCTTATTTATTTGGAAGAGTGAAAGAGATAGAGAGAGAGAATATCTTCCATCCATTGATTCAATCCTAAAATGCTCACAATAGCCAGGCTGGGCCAGGTGAAATCCAGCAGTCAGGAACTCCATCTGAAGCTCCCTCATGGATGGCAGGGATTCAAGTATGTGGGCTTTATCATCTGCTGCCTCCAAGGCACATTAGCAAAAAACTGGATTAGAAGCAAAGGTGAGGAGCCAGCACTGTGGCATAGCAGATAGGGCCACCATCTGTGGTGCTGGCATTGCATATGGGTGCCAGTTAGGGGCCCAGCTGCTCCACTTCCAATCCAGCTCTCTGCTGTGGCCTGGGAAAGCAGTGGAGGATGCCCCAAGTCCATGGGCCCCTACACCCACGTGGGAGACCTGGAGGAGGCTCCTGGCTTTGGATTGGTGCAGCTCCGGCCGTTGAGGCCATCTGGGGAGTGAACCATCAGATGGAAGACTCTCTCTCTCTCTCTGCCTCTCCTCTCTCTGTGTAACTGTGACTTTCAAGTAAAATAAATAAATCTTAAAAAAAAAAAAGAAGCAAAGGTGAGACTTGATCCCAGGCACTGCAATATGGGGTGCAGGCACCCCAACTTAACCCTCTGTACCACAATGCCTGCCCTTCACAAACATAATTCTTATTAAGTAAGTCTTCAGGAATTTTGTCCTAGATGGCTACAAACAATTAGCCAAAAGAGAAAGTGGCATCCTCAAGCCCTTTCTGTTGGTTTCCACTAGAGCCACGGGGTACAGGTGCTATAAGGCTTTGCTTCTGATCATATTGTGTGACTGGGTAGACTCAGTCACAGCGTGAAAGGGCCAGACTTTCAATACCCTCCCATAAGGGCCTGAACACCACCATCAAGTAGAGATACTTACTTTAAATGTTTTCCTGGAACCCTTAGTAAATCCCTCTCATACCTCAATCATCTCAACTCCTGTTAATAGCTGCCTTCAAATCTCTTCCCAGGCCTGGCTTTTTTTGCACTCTCTTAATGCAAATTAACCCCGTGATGGTCAATATGATAGCCAGTAGCCACAGTGGCCTACTTATGTTGAAATTGATTAAAACTAAATAAAATTTCAAGTTTTGTTCCTCAGTGGCACCACCCACATTTCAAGTTCTCAGCAGCTACATGTGGCTAGTGGCCACCATATTGGACTAGGCAAATGTATAGGACATTGCATCATCAGAGTATGCTCTACTGCAACTCTGTTCTAATGTCTTAAGTGAGACCAGTCCCAGTTGGCATAATGGGCATAAGGCAATGGGAATATCTGGTTGCTTTAGTCTATATTAGGTTGTAAATGATGATAGCCTTACTCATTAGTACATCAGAGAGTACCTTAGCCTTATTAACCAAACTGAATTTTCAGCATGGATTAAAAGAAGGAAAGAATCCTGGGCCCCTGCTTCAGACCACCATCCCCTGCCCCCCAGCATACACACAGCAAATGGGGTCATCCACTGGGGAGATCTGTTTCTAGCAAGTTTGATCACTAAGTTTGCGGTTGTCTTACAAAGATCTCTTTCACACATTACGCCCCATTTATCTGGTGCCTTTTGCTTCTATGAACTACTGAGACTTTGGTTTTCTAGTAATCTGTAGCCTAACTACCCACCACAGATAAAAACAGTATGGAAGAAAAAAGTGGGAACAAGCACAGACTGGGCTTTGCTGCCATGTATTGTCTTACCTATTTCTCAATGAATCTAGTTGAGCTTGTTAAAATTAGCTGCTGGTAGTGATGATGATGTTAATGTTAGTCATGAATTCATAAGTCTATTGGTTTTTATTCCTTAAAGAACACATTTTCTTTCTGAGTCATAAGGAAGTGACTCCACAACAAGCGTATTTACAAATGGACATGAAATTGGTCAGCACATAATATACTCAACTCCTCATTAAACAATAGACCCAGTGAACACTCTTGTATCTGTTCTCAGGAGCAGAAGGTCCCAGGTCATCCTTGGGGCTCACTCAATAACCAAACCTGAGCCAGAGAAACAGAAAATAGCCATTAAGAAACAGTTTTGCTATCCAAGCTATAACTCAAAAACACATGAAGGTGATCTTAGCCTTCTACAGGTATGTATCTTTGATTGTCTTCTTTAAAGTCATAAGACCTAGGGTTGGCATTGTGACGTAGCAGATA
The DNA here is from genome assembly GCF_051225735.1 of Oryctolagus cuniculus. Taxonomy (NCBI): domain Eukaryota; kingdom Metazoa; phylum Chordata; class Mammalia; order Lagomorpha; family Leporidae; genus Oryctolagus; species Oryctolagus cuniculus. The sequence continues at coordinate 75,651,790 of NC_142880.1, forward strand.
AAGCCACCACCTATGATGCCAGCATTCCATATGGGCATCAGTTCATGTCCCAGCTGCTCCACTTCTGATCCTGCTCCCTACTGAGCTTGGGAAAAGCAGCAAAAGATGGCCCAAGTATTTGGGATGCTGCCACCCACATGGGAAACCTGGATGGAGTTCTTGGCTTCCCAGTCCTGGCCATTGCAGCCATCTGGGGAGTGAACCAGTAGAGGGAAGATCTTTCCCCATCTCTCTCTCTCTCTCTCACTCTCACTCTCACTCTCACTCTCGCTCTAGATCTTTCAAATACATAACTAAATCTTTAAAAAAAAAAAAAAAGTCATAGACCACATAAAATCTGGCAACCTATAAGGAAACTTTTCTCCAGCGCTCCTTTTGTTACATACTCATAAGGGAGGGGAAGGACAAAGATTGAGCTAGAATTTAAGCAAAAATGTCAATATTTATCTCATTTTTTTAACTCTTTACTCTTGTTTTTCAACAGCTGAAAAAGAAAGCAAAAAAAACCCGAAATGTGGATGTCCTTCAGCTCCCTAAAATGGGAGAGGATGTGAAACCAGGAACCCTGTGTCGAGTTGCAGGGTGGGGGAAAACAGTTAACCATCAGTCACGCCCATCTGAATCTCTGAGAGAAGTCAATGTCACTGTCATAGACAGAAAAATTTGCAATGATGACAAACATTATAATTCTAATCCTATGATCACAGCGAATATGATTTGTGCTGGAAGCAACAAAGGTGGAAAAGACTCATGCAACGTAAGTTAAACAAGCTTTCACGTCTTAGCTGTTGAAGTGGGTTCTGCAGATATAGAACATTTAATGTCATGCATTTGTTTTCATGGAATTGGCTTCTGCAGAGTCCTAGTGCTCTTTGAAAGAAGTTTGATAAACCCCAGTCAACCAAATTGTTGCTTAGCTCAAGTGGGTCATGTGTCAAAACTAGGAAGTTCACTGCTAGTGCATGGGTTAACCAAAATCTTTTTTTTATTTGCTTACATTTTTGTTAATATAAAGAGAACAGATTTAATGTAGTCCATAAATGCAATTCTAAAAATATATAGATACTTCCTTTCCTCCCTTCCTCACTCCCTCCCACTTCCTTTCTTTTCTAATTTTTGCAATAACACATTTTTAATTTACTTTATAGTCAAAGGCTTAATGCTCCCCTAAATAAAGAGTTCAACAAGTAAAAAGTTTAGAAAGACCATTGTTCATCAGGAATATAGACAAAGGCTATAAACAATAATCAAATCCAAAAATGCCAATTTCACTCACATACATTAAATTTTTTAGACTCTATTTACTATCACAAATCAGAGAAAACTTGTAATATTTGTCTTTTGGGGTCTAGCTTATTTCACTAAGCATAATGATCTGCAGTTGCTACCATTCTGTTGTAAAATTCAGGATTTCATTCATTTTTATGCCTGAGTAGTATTCCATTGTGTATATATACCACATTTTCTGTACCCAGTCATCAGTTGATGGAGATGTAAGTTGCTTCCATATTCTAGTTATTGTGAATAGAGCTGCTATAAATATGGGAGTACAAGTAACTCTCTCATATGTGATTTCATTTCCTTTGGGTATATTCCCAGGAGTGGAATAGCTGGGTCAAACAGAATATCTATTTTTAGTTTTCTGAAGAATCGCTATACTGTTTTTTATAATTGTTGCATCAGTTTACATTTCCACCAGCAGTGTATTAGGGTATCTTTTTCTCCACATCCTCACTAGCATTTGTTATTTTTTGATTTTTGGATGATAGTCATTCTAAGTGGGATGAAGTGAAACCTCATTGTGGCTTTTATTTGCGTTTCCCTGACTGCTGGTGATCCTGAGCATCTTTCATGTGGCTGTTGACCATTTGTATTTCATCCTTTGAAAAATGCCTGTTCATGTCCTTTGCCCATTTCTTAACTAGATACATCTTGGTTTTATATAAAAAGAAGAAAGAAAACAATGTTTTTCTTTCTTTTTTCTTATATTGATGTATATGGATCTGAACTTGAAGATATTCAACACTCAGGAGAGCTGAAGTCCAGGTTCTTCAGGGCCCTTGAGACCTTTTCCCCATCTCAGTGTCCCCCCCCCCCCAAGAATTCTTCTGCCATTTAAACCGGGACTGCCTGAAACGCTGTCATTTCTAAGCCAGGTTGAAGACTTTGAGCTAGACCTCATAACTTCCTAGATATGAGCTCAATCCCTACTAACCAACTTCCCAGCATGAGCCCATATCATAGAATGTGTGTCCACCCCAGAACCCCAAGAAGAAATGGAACAGAGCCTTGCTGGAAGACAGGAGTAGAAGAAACATTTCAGATTTTTAAGCTCTAGACACTGGCTTGTCATTCTTCCCCTTTTCAAAATAACCTATTGAGTCCTATCTAAAGAGAAGGAGTGTGCATGTGCATGGTTTGGGGGTTATCAGAGACTGAGAGATCCAGAGTTCTCTGCCCTTCCTAGGAGCTGGCTGGGTCTTGCCTTCAGACCAAGGATGGTCAGATCCCAGGGAAAGATGACATGGATGAATACTTTTCCACTTTTCTTTACCTCCTTCACCATTCCATCCCTTGTCCACAACTTTGGGCACCCAGGAGCCTACAACCTTCATATTTGGGGATTCTATCAGCATCCTGAGGCCACAGCAACATCTCAAGATGCTAAAACCATCAACCACTCTCTAACATTGGAGCTTAACAATTCTTCCCTGTTATTTAGATGCCTTAGAATTGGCTGTTGACAAAATAAAGCTAGAGGAATAATTCTTCAAATGTCAAGTATCATAATAGGAAGGAGAAATATGAGGATTCTTCAAAAAGTTCATGAAAAGATAACTTTATTTGGGTACAAAAATTTCAAACCAAGGCAAATAAGGGGTATTCAAAATGTTCATGTAAATGTGGATTATTAAAAAATTATGCATAGATTTATATTTCTTCATACCAAAATAAAACTTTCTCAATTCCATTTTTCTATGAGCTGTTTTTAAATTTTTTTTGTTTATTTAAGAAGCACAGACAGAGAGAGAGAGAGAGAGAGACAGGCAGGCAGAGATTTCCCATTCACTAGGTCACACCACAAATGCCCATAATGGCCAGGGCTGGGCCAAGACTGAATCCAGGAGTCACAAACTCAATTTTTGTCTCCCACATGGACGTGAGGAACCAATTACTTGAGCCGTCACTTCTGCCTCTCAGCATCTGTACTAGCAGAAAGCTGGGGTCAGGAAACAAAATAAGTTGGTGAATCTGATTACTTCAATATGGGATGCAAGCATCTCAACCAGCAACTTAACTACTGGACCAAATGTCCAACCCTCCATGTACTTTTTGAAGTACCCCCAGGTAACTTAGTGTCCAGAGAGAATCTCAGCTTCTCTGGTTTCTTATTTCATGCATTCACAAGGCCAACTTTTATCTGAAAGGAGTTGCTTTGCCTTTGTGTCTTTCGGAAGACAATTTGCTGGTAGAACCAGAAAACACAGTGTTTATTCCCTGCCATACCATCTGCAATTGACTAATTTTCCCTGGAGTTAGTAAGCATTTCCAGAAAGTAATTATAGGTGGGCTTTGAAAAACGAAGGAAGGGGGGAGGGGAAAAGGAAGAGAAAATAGGGAGGGAGGAAGGAAGGAAGGAAGGGAGGGAGGAAGGAAGGAAGAAAAAGAAAGAAAGAAAGTAACCAGTCTCAAATGTAGTATATAAACTATTTTAACTTTTTAAGTGATGATTTTCAGCTAAATCTAGGTTGGTCTCAACTGCATAGGAAATGTTGCAGGATTTCTTCCATTTCACTAGTGCTCATGTCTGACACTGAATCCACTCCTCTTCCCTCTTGTCTTACCCCAGGGAGATTCTGGAAGCCCTTTGCTCTGTGAGGGTACCCTCCGTGGCATCACTGCCTTCGGCATGGATAATAAATGTGGAGACCCCCGATGGCCTGGCGTATATACCCTTCTGTCAAAAAAACAGCTCAGCTGGATAAAAAAGACTATGAAGAGAGCAGTTTAGATAACTGTGCTTCATTTCACTCTCTGTCACTTGTCAATCTTGTCATAAATAAAATCAACTTGCACAGCCATCTCTGTTTCTCTCCTCTAACAATACTGGCAACATCTCCAACAGCCACAGTGAAGCACAGTCATAGGGCAATCTTGTGACTACCGCAAGGGGCAAATTCATATGTCGAATGCCATGGGAGTTTTTCCTGAACTGCTCAGGTGACTATCTCGGTGGTACCCAACAGGAATGGCATAAGATCAACTCTATCTAATGACAAGTTCAGTGAAGGGCTCAGCAATTTCACAGGAAATAGAAATAGCTGGTCTGAAGCATTTGGGTAAAAAGAAAATAAATCCATCCTTCAGAGGTCATTGTTCCACATCAACACCTGCTAGTCACATTTATGAAAGAACTCGAGTCTACAGGAGAAATAGAAATTTATAATTCCTTACAAATTTTCCAAAGGGAGGTAAGGAATAGAAATTAGAATTTTGGGGGATATAGACAAAGCACTCTGACAGCCAAGAAAATTATACAACCAAATGGCAGCCTTGTTTCTCAGCACTGTAGCTTGCCTTTAAGCGTTGGATTATCTATGTGATTTCTTGGATTTTCTTGTCCTTGAGTCTGGGAATGTCTAGTCTACCTAGTGGTTATAGTGACATCCATCCCCATGGTACTAAGTGAGTGTTGAAATGTGGCCCAAAAGATTTCTTTGGGAAGGAACTCCAATAAGTTTTTTCAGCACATGGATGTAGCAAAGAGTCCTCAGCCCCGCAGTCATACGATCATGTGATCACATGAACAGACTCCTTCCCTTTCTATCAGTCTCTTTAGGATACAAACATTATATATATGATATATGTGTATACATGTATATGAGGGTAATTCAACAAGGTCATGGAAATGGAATTAAAAGATAACCTTATTGTGTTGCAAAATAATTTTTTTCAAAATATACATTTTCCTTAAAATTTTTGAAGACCTCTTGTATACATTCACACACACACACACACACACACACACAGAAACATAGATACGTAACATATATTCAAAAAAGAACCTCCAGCAACACTAAGAGACAATCTCTCATGATGAAGGAAGGAGCAGAGTTTAGATCAATATACTAGTACTGTGGTTTTTAACCTTTAGATTCCTGAGGCTTTTTTAGAGTACCAATGCCTAGGCCTTCCCTCTAGAGATTCTGATTCAATTAGGATTTGGCAGGACCCAGAATGTAATAGTCTTTATAGGAGCTTCTCAATGATTCTAACATGCAGTCAGGAATGAGAAGCCCTCTGCTAGAACATGAGGTCTGGTGCTAACATCTAAAAGAGAGGCAATAAGAGGGACACTCAGATGATATTCTATATGCCTACTACAACCTCCAGTGCAGTTGTGTGTAAACCTCACCCATGACTGGTAGAAGTATAAATTGGCACAACTTAAACTGAAAATCGGTATCTTCTACTAAGACTCAATGGATACATAATCTATGATCTCACAACTGCACTCCAGAATCTGTGCCAAAGAAAATTGAGTGCTTTTGTCCACCAAAGATGTGCTCGGGAATATGCATAGCACCTTTATTCTTCAAAGACTAAACCGGAAATAACTCAAATCCACAATAAAATGGATAGACAATGGTTATACTTTTGTATAATACTATATAGCAAAGAAAAATAAAAACAAATCTCAGTCACTTGTGGCACAAACTGAATGGGAAAGGGCACAAAGGTTCCCTTTAGAATGCTAGCCAGTCATTCTGGGTGGTGACTGCACAATTACCTATTCCCAAAGTAAAAGCTCATCAAGCTGTAATATTAGTATCATTCACCACATGTGAATTACTACTAACAAAAGTTTTCAATTACAGAACTAAGGGGTCCATTGTAATGAAGGCTTTTCTTTTGTATATTATCCAGAAGTTCACTTTTTTTCTTTACTAAAAGCATATCCCAAACTTCCCACCAAACCTAAGAGCAGCCAAAAGCATATTAATATTTTTCTTAAATGAGAGCCCCTTGTTCACACACCTGTATGAGCTGGGAGAAGAGGTCCTTGGTCATGACACAGGGTCATGAGACTGTTCAGACAGAAGCACTCAGAGCATAAAAGTGGGGCACACTAAGATATTCTCATCGTTTTGTTCATTCCTTTCTAAACATTTTCTTAGTACTTCATAGTTGGCTAGTTAAGAAGGTGACGGTAAAACTACTGGCTTAAAGAATGAGAGCATTGAAGAACAGTATGACATTTGCAGCTTTTGGTGGCCTAAAATTTTCTAAGGCAAGAATTACCAGCATTTTCTGAGTTAAAAGAAGTGTGTGTTGGGGTAGGGATTTATCACCAACTTAACGCTCATTTGGTGAGAGAATCCTAACTCCACTTGTACATACTATGAGTCCAATTATCAAGGTCTGTGGGTCTGTGTTTTGTGGATTGGGGGTAAGGGATAAGGGAAGGGGAGAGGGCCTGCATTGGTAAAGATGAAAAGGTTTATGGCAAAGCAAACAAATATATCCGTATTTGTTTTCTGGCAGGTGCATAACATTCTAAGGGACACAAAAAGTATAATGTATGCTCCTTCATCACCTGAATTTAATTGTCCAGGAAACAAACATATTAAAACTAAAATAACCAAGGACTAACATTATAATACTTCTTTTCAGATTTATTTTATTTATTTGAAAGGCAGGGTGGTGGGGAAGGTGGGAGGTGGGAAAGACAGAGAAAGCAAGATTTTCCACCTGCTGTTTCACTCTCCAAATAGCTGCAATGGCAAACTCTGAACCAGGCCAAACCCAGGAGCCTCTGTCTCCATCAAGGTCTTCCACATGGATGGCAGGGGTCCAAGTACTTGGGCCGTCTTCACTGCTTTCCCAAGTGCATCAGCAGGGAGCTAGAGAAGCAGAGCCACCAGAATTTGAATCAGTGATGCACTATGGATGTCAGTGTCAGAGACAGAAACTTAACCCACTTTGTCACAATACCAGCCCCGATATATTTTTTAATATATTTATTTGAGAGACAGATTGACAGATAGTTTTCATCCACTGGTTCATTCCCCAAATGCCCACAACAATCAGGGCAGGCCAGAGCCAGAAAATGGAAACTCAATCTAGGTCTTCCATGTGAGTGGTAAAAGCACAGTTACTTGAGCCATCACCACTGCCTCCCAGGGTCTGTGTTAGCCAGAAACTGGAATCAGGAGCCAGAGCCATGAGTCAAGTCTAAGTTCTCCAATGTAGGATGTGGCCTAAGCTAAAAGCCCACACCCACACAGTAATAAAAGATTTAAGATAACGACAACACAAAAATTAATGTAAATGTGATACCAACTAATGCCAAGAATTCAAACTCAGGTAATATTTCAAAACACCTTCTGGAGAGGCTAGGACTTGTGCAGATGTATAAAGAAAAGGAGGAGAGAAACAAGGATTCAAGATCAGAAGCAAATCCCCACCAAAGGTACCACAGCAGAAAAGAACAAGATTTAGCCAAGGGTTAATTAGGAGATGAGTGGGAATTAACATGAAAAAGAACAGTAGACTGGTCAGCCTAGAAGGGGCACAGGGGTTTGGCACAGGCGAAGTCCTGGATTGGAGTCTCGCCTCTGCCCCCAGTTCCAGCTTCCTGCTCCTCTGCACTCTGGGAGGCAGTAGGCGATGGCCCAGGTGTTGAGTCCCTGCCACCCACTCACCTGGGAGACTCAAGTTCCAGGCTCCTGGCTTCAACCTGGCCCATCCCTGGCTGTTGTGGGCATTTGGGAAGTGAACCAACAGGTTGGATATAGCTCTCCGTGTCTCTCTGTCTCTTTATCAACAACAACAAAAAATTTAACTAAAAAAATAAAACTTTGAGGACATTTAGCAGTGATCAAATCCAAATTTCTATTCTTACAGATGTTGCAACCCAGCCAAGGTCACACAATCAGTACACGACAGAGCAAAGAAGTAGGTCCTCTAACGTCAAGTTCTGGGCTCAGCACTGCAGAGGCTGAGGTCAAGGGGTTTAGGTAACAGAGAGTCATGGAAGGTTCAGGACATGACCAGGTGAAACAAAAGAGAAGAGAACGATGGGTAAAGCAAGCCAAGGTGGAGCAGAGTGATCAGGAGGCGGCCCTGCATGACCAGCTGACCAGGCTACGGATGAGGCTGTGAAGAGGGGGCTGTGGTTTGAATGTGTCTCTGAGGTTCCTGTGTTAGAAACTCAAACCCCAGGGCCACCGTGTCGGGAGGAGAGCCTAACGAGAGGTGATTAACTCTTTCTCAGGGGCCTCAGTAGAGGGCTTGTTATAAAAGCGGCCCCCTCTGTCTCGCTACACGAGTTCTCCTGCCCTTCCACCTTCCATGCGGTGATGCTGCATCATGCCCATGCCATGCTTAGACACGCCAACCTCCACAACTGTAAGCCAAATAAATTTCTATTGCTTAAAAATTACCCAGTCTTGGGTATTCTGTCATAACAACACAAAATGAACCAAGACAGAGAAAAAGGAGTCCTATAGGAGAGCTAGTTTTAACAGGAAATAATATGTATTATATATATTCTGCCTAGCACACTGTAAGATTTTACTAAGTGTTCTTCAAGTGAATTGGGTTGTGTGTTCAATGTACTGAGCTTGAGCTAAAGATGGGACAGGATCTTGAAAAGGAAATATCCAGAGCAGCCAGCAATATGAGGTGAGAGCTTGGTAGAAAAGTCAACTGGAAAGAAGAGCTAGAAATCTGCTATTTAGCAAGTGTACATGGTGCAGTGGATTCCGCCACCACCTGAGACACCTGCACCCCACATGGGAGCACTGGTTCAAGTCCTGGTTACTCCACTTCCAATCCAGCTTCTGGCTAATGCACCTGGAAGGTAGTAAACGACAATCCAGGTACTTGGACCCCTGCCACCCATGTTGGAAACCCAGATGGAGTTCCTGGTTCTTAGCCCTTGGCTTTCAACCTGGTCCTGCTGGCTATTGCAGGCATTTAGGCAGTGAATCAGTAGAAAATCAATCTCTGTCTCTCTCTCGCGCTCTCGCTCTCTCTTCCCCACCCCCCACTCCTCTGCTTTCTCCCTCACTCATTCTCCCTCCTTCTCTCCTTCCCTCTTTCCTTCCCTGTCACTTGGCCTTCCCAATAAATCATTGAAAAAAAAAGAAATCTGTACTATAGACATTGTATTGACTAAACTAGTGAAAATAGACATCTAAAAAGGAAGACATGGGGAGGAGGAGGACGTAAAAGAGGAGAATGAGGAGGAAGAAAGATGAGTAAAGCTGAGAAAGAATAAAAGAAGTCCAAGACAACCTCTGGGAAATGCAATGGGAGGAAACAGCAAATAAAGGAATATGCACAGCCATGCCCATCGGAAGAGGGCTTCAGCCTGTCTCATTTCCCCTACCAACCCCTTGGAGGAGACAAGGCCAATCTGGTTATCCTCACTTAGGATGGAGGAGACTGAAGTTCAGAGGGACGGGGTGGCCAGCAGCAGCTCCATACACAGGCTGTCCCATCAGCTGCAGCAGAGAACACCCGGGTCTGGTCTGGACTCAAAGCCAGGTGCAGCACTCTGCCTCTGTGGCCTGGCGGAGGAAGGAGAGACTTCACATCCACATCACAAAGGCCATTGCCGAGGAACTCAGGCATGACGAAGAGGGGCCACACTCCCTGGCACACCAAGTTCAGAGGCAGCTTTTACTGAGCCATGCTAGGTAAACACCAGTCAGGGCCAACACAGGCGACACTCCTGACCTCTTGAGCAGCTGAGGCTTTGCTCAGTTCCCTTCTGCTGCTCTTCGCTTCTGTACCAGTGTCCTGTGGCCTCCCTAACAAATGACCACAAACTGCATGGCTTACTAAAGCGACAGGAATTGATTCTCTTACAGCTCTGGAGATAGGAAAGCTGGGATCTCCAGGTCTGTGGGGCTGTGGTGGCTCTAGGGGACACAATGTGCCTCTTCTAGTTCTTGGAGCCACTGGCAATCCTGCAGTTGTGGCCACATCACCCCCGTGGTCACATCATCCCCTCTTCTGTACCTCTGTCCTCCTCTGCCTGTCTCTTAGCAGGACATTTGGCACTGAATTTGGAGGCCACCTGGAGAATCCAGGATGACCTCATCTCAAGAACCTTAACCTAGGGACCAGCAGACAGCACAGGTGGCTAAACTGCTGCCTGTGACACCGGCATCTCACTCTGGGGAGCCAGTTTGAATCCCACTGCTCTGCTTCCAATCTACCTCCCTGCTGATGTGCCTGGGAAAGCAGTGGGGGGATGGCCCAGGTATTTGGACTCCTGCCACTGTGTAGGAGACCCAGATGGAGTTTCAGCCTCCTGTATTTGGCCTGGACCAGCTCCAGCCACTGCAGTCATTTGGGGAATAAAACAGCAGATGAAAGATATCTCTCTCCAAATACATTAAATAAACTAGTTTTTAAGATATGTTTTGGAGATGAGGCTATAAGAGGCAACATTTCTCAAACTTATTTGACCCAAGTCCTTTTGACTTGAGCATCCCTTAGAAAATGGTTTGCAAACCTGGGCTAACCCAATAGTGACTTCAATGATCAAAAATTCAGGTTCAAATAAAGCTGGCTCTATAAATGGAGGTTGCAGCTGGGAGGATGGGGGAAGGGATGAGAGCAGACAAGATTTTGATCTGGGCAGATACTTGAGGGCACAGCTAAAATCAGACTAGGCAAGTATTTACCTCCTCATAGGACCAATACTGCTTAGTAGTCAACCTGAGAGCAGGAATTTCAGAAAGCAGTTCATGCTCTATGGGCAGGGATCTGGCACAGCCACTTGGGGCACCTGCATCCCATGTTGGAGTGTCTGGTCTGAGTTCTAGGTCTTCTGCTTCTGACACAGCTTCCTGCTAAGACGCACCAGGGGAAGCAGCATGGAATGTATCAAACATGGGTGCCTGTCACCTCCATGGCAGAACCAGAACACCAGGCTCCTGGCTCCAGCCTGGCCCAGCCTTGGTGAGTGAATCAGTAGATGGGAGATCTTTCTGTAGGGGAGCCAGGGAAAGGACTGTCTTTCTAACAAAATGAATAAAAGAAAAAAGAGAGAGTATACATTATTCCATTCCTGAAGGAAACATATCTTACACACTTGGAGGCTTTTTCCATCCATACTAATCATTCTCAATATTCTTTTGTACAAACAAACAATAACAGGTGCCCCTAAGGGGACATGAGATGGGTGCCAAAAGATTAGAATCATAGGTACAGTACAGTCCCCTCATTCCATATGTAAAGAAAAAGATTTAGGACTATCAAATGTCTCACTCAAGGCCACACAGCTAATTAACGGCAAAGCCAGAGGTAGGATCAAGTTCAATGCCTTAATCATTAGTTCACATAAACTCAGTGCAAAAGAAGCATCGGTTTTTCCATTGAAGGTCACATATTTTGCTTTAAATGCAAAGCCATATAATTGAAAAGCAACTTGCTATAGTTGTTTCACAGGGATAAATGTAGAACATAAAGGGATGCTTTTAAATTAAACCTAGGAAAGAAAAGTCTATCCCATAAACACAATCATTGATAAGATGTTTTCATTATTTATTATGCTATGTGAAGTTGAAAGGAAAGGGGGAAAAGAGGAGAAAAGAAAACAGAAAAATAAAAGATCACAAATCTTTCCCAAAGCAAGCATTGAAAACCACGACCTGAAAATTGGACAGTGGCTTCTAGAACTTGTTGGGAAATGACATTGGGATGGAATAGAAAGCATTCATGAAGTTCCTCTCTCGCATGAGTGACAACCTTAACTTACTAGGTAGTGGGAAGTGCCACCTTTGCCCCAAAGGTCTTGTTTGAGGGTTTACAATCCCAAGTCCCAAGAACATTGTCACTGAAAGCCTTGAAGGTATTTTTTTTCGTTATGCAGGTACATTCAGAAAGAAGACTATATACAGGGGTGTGATAGACAGAGGAAACCAAGTCCAAGGCTATGTGACACCTGTGAGCTAGAAAGTTGCCTACTCCTGTTTCAAAGCTTAGAAATTACAACTTGGTAGCTGGGAACAATAACAGGTTCTTTGTTTTTTGTGGTCAGGCAGGTTAGACCTCTTTAACATTTTCCCCTGAAGTATCATGACTGAGGTTAACAGAATGAGACTTGATAAAAGTGTGATCATCACCTAGAACAGCTTTTTCCAAACTTGTGATCACAACCCACAGTCAAAGCTATATTTTATGTAGTGACCCCACACATAGGCACATATATGTACTACATAACTCATAAAAATTTCACAAAATACCATCTATTTTTTTCATTCTCTACTATTCTATTTCTTTTTTTAAAGCTGATCTTGACCTATTGCACTGATAATCCAGTGAGTCACAATCCCCAGCTTAGAAGACCCTGATCTAGATCTCAGTCACCAAGGTGTACTTCAAGAGCAGTGTCCCTGACTCACAATGGAAATTAGCTATCTAAGCAGACCCAAGCACATGGCAACGCTCCCTACAGTGTGTTCACGGGACAAGAACCTCAGGATGCTCCCTGGCCACAGAGCTCCCAAATGTGCTCAGGAAACACTGAATGCTACAACATCAGCAATTTGATTCACATGTCTATCACATGCCCTCACCTAACTGAAGCCCTACCAATAGGCTGAAATTGTGGCTGTGTAAAGAACCAGGTTTGAAGCTTTGGTTTCAAACATTTTTCTTTTCTTTATTTATTTTTTTTTTTTTTGACAGGCAGAGTGGACAGTGAGAGAGAGAGAGAAACAGAGAGAAAGGTCTTCCTTTTTTCTGTTGGTTCACCCCCCAATGGCCGCTGTGGCCGGCGCACCGCACTGATCCGAAGCCAGGAGCCAGGTGCTTCTCCTGGTCTCCCATGTGGGTACAGGGCCCAGGGCTTGGGCCATCCTCCACTGCACTCCCAGGCCACAGCAGAGAGCTAGAATCCGGCATCCGAACTGGGACTAGAACCCGGGGTGCTGGCGCCGCAGGCGGAGGATTATCCTATTGAGCCGTGGCGCCAGCCCTAAAATATTTTTCTACCTGAAAAGGTGCAAGGAGCTGCATGTCTTATGATTAAAAATATAGAAAAGACCAACTCATGCTCCCCTTACATTTGGGTGTGTCTACCAGAGTGGCTTGGCCAAGTGTTGCCTGTATCCGTACTTACCAGACCACACAGTGTAACTGCTGATGGACATCAAGGTCATCCCGAGGCTGACAAGAGCAAGGCCCAGCCAGGCTGACCATGCGAGGGAAAATGTGTATCTGATAAGGCTGTTTTGCTGTTGCCAAGTAACATTTGCAGAATCTCCAGAGAACTGTGGTGTAAGTGCTACCTAACACTCAATGTACTTGTTTTCTGTATATTTCCTCCTACCAACGTTCAGGCTCCATGAGGGCAAGGGTTGTGGTTCTCTCGTTCACCTGTGTACCTCCAGCACCCCAAAAAAGTGCCTTAATAAAGTGCTTAATAAAGAATGAACAAGTAAATTTGAGGGATTGACCAGGAGGCAAGGTTGAGTGGAGAGAGGAAAAAGAAGAGAACAGCCAGAGTTCTGGGAGAGACCAGATGCTCGTGCCCTGCTCCCTCTTCAAGCACTGCTTTTGTCTTCCCATTTCCCAGGGCTGGGTAGGAGATGCCTGCTCACCCTTGAGGCCCCTTGAACACTCCAGACTGCACCTAAGAGGACTTGCTCTCAAGAAGTATGCAGGACACAGTTGACATTTATAGAACTAAACAGAGAAAGACCAATAGTCTGCCTTAAAAGTCCAAATGCTCACAGAGGAAGCCTCTTGGTCATTGTGGCCTCCACACATACAGCAATGCCTGACCCTTTTGGGGTCTCCTTGTGTTCTGCACTGCTGGGTTTTCTTCAAAATGAGATGAGTTATGATGCTAATTAATTCCAAAGATCAAACACTGCTGAAGATTATCAATGCACCATCCACACACACATGCAAGGAGGAGACTTCTCAGTGATGAACAATCTTAGTCAAATCCAGAAGCACCATCTGTACTCTCTGAGATGGGGTGGGTAGAAGACTTTTTCCTCTGACAATTAAGATTCATCCAAGAACCAGAAGAAGAAAAATCTTTCATACATAACTGTTCCTGCCAAAGACAGCTCACTCTGCTATACATACATGGCATTACTCACCCCTTGACTTACCAAAAAACGCACCTGACCTGGACAGACTAGGACAGGTCCACACAGTCACATCATTGCTAGGAGTACCTTGGCCAGTTGCAATCTCTTTTGTCATAGGTAGCCAGACTAGGGAGCAAATCTGTTATAAAGGCCAAAAATATAGGATTATGGCAATTTCTGTTCATTATGAATACACTTGCGCTCACTGCAACAGTGTTCTCTAATACCCCTTCACCAGGCACAGCTAGGATGAGGGTGTTATGACAATTATGGTAGTTCTAGGAGAGTTCATCCCAGGGCAACAAGTGGCCAAGTATACGCATAAGCTTAGGAAAAACAAACCAACAAATTTAAGTGAACTATGACCACTGGCCAGGAATACCCAGGCTACTGTCAGGTTGCACAGTCAAAGCAGTGATGAGAAAGGAGCAAATACTAGAAGAAGGAGGAGGAGAAGGAGAAACAAGATGAGAAGGAGAAGAAGAAAATGGGAACAAGAGGAAGAGAGAGAAAAGAAATTATATTAAATTACCTTTGGACTCACAGATTAAGAGGTTTTATAAAAAAGAAACTTGGGAACTGAAATTCCTTATGGACTTGGTAAGCAAGAAGAGGCATGCTTGGGTCCTATGTTCTACCAGAAATTATTTTCACAAGATTTGTAGAAGATAAGAATGAAGGTGAACTCCAGCAGAGATGTTTACCTGTGAGTTTGTGCTTGGGGTCTGGATGCTCTTCCCAGTGTTTATATCCAAAACGTGTAGGCATCCATCCTTCATTCCTCCTCCAACAGCAAGGACAGAAGACTGCCAGGGACACCAATCCATGGCCTTTAAAGTTCCCAAGAATAGCATAGGCTTGTCAGCCTTGGAAAAGGCCAGCTTGTGACTATAATGCACTCAGGTAAGCAGAAGTCCCAGGGGTCTGCTTTCCTGGGACTACTCTCCAAAGACAGAACACTGCACCCTCCAGACATTAGTTGTCAGAAACTAGAAGTCACTTGCAGAAGAGAAGGCATCTAATAGGACTCTACTTCAAGTTATGCTAGCAATTGCAGAAAGTTTATTATTTACATATTTATTTTTATACATTTATTTGAGAGGCAGACATATGTACTTGTGTGTGTGTGCATGCCACCACCTACTGGTCCACTCCCCAGATGCCAGCAACAACCAGAGTTGAACCAGGCCTAATCCAGGAACAAGAAACTCAATCGGGTCACCCACATGGGAGGCAAGTGTCCAACTACTTGAGCAATCACCACTATTCCCAGGGTCTGCTTTAGAAGGAAGTTACAGGAGCTGTAACTGGGTATCAAACCTAGGTACCCTCATGTAAGATGTTGGCATTTTATGAAACAAAGTTTTGCCTTCAATTTCAGAAGGCTCAGAAGATCTTCCATGGGTCCCAGTTTTATGATAGATGTGTGTGTGTGTGTGTATGTATGTATGTATACATATATAATCATTTTATCAAATACTCTACTTTCAATTAGCTTTTACTATGGACAAGCCATTTTTGCAAAAACTAGAAGCTACTGCATGAGAAGAATCATACATATGTCAATTGCTGAAGTCCACTTCTGCTATACCAATTCATTAGTTGGTGGTGAATATAAGGAGACACACACTAGTGACTGTTCTGTGAACCCCTGGGCTTTAGCTGCCAGAAGACTCGGCATGCTCTGGTTTTTGGAGAATAGTGAAGAGGACTTTCAGTTAATACTTCAATCCCGGGGCTGGCACTGTGGTGCAGCAGGTTAACACCCTGGCCTGAAGCACCGGCATCCCATATGGGTGCCGGTTCTAGTCCTGGCTGCTCCACTTCCAATCCAGCTCTCTGCTATGGCCTGGGAAAGCAGTACAAGATGTCCCAAGTGCTTGGGCCCCTGCACTCACGTGGGAAACCCGGAAGAAGCTCCTGGCTCCTATCAGCGCAGCTCCGGCCATTGCGGCCAACTGGGGAGTGAACCATCGGATGGAAGACCTCTCTCTCTGCCTCTCCTCTCTCTGTGTAACTCTGACTTTCAAATAAATAAAAGAAAAAAATAGTTCAATCCACTGTATTTTTTACAGCGAGGCATCTTAAAAATTAACTTGTTTTGCTTCACTTAGGCTTTTTTCATCTATTTTGTTTTGTTTTTTATATTTTATTTATGTCAATTTTTTCTACTTTTAAGTCATTAATAAGTGAATGTGCATCTAAAATCATTCTCAATGTTCTGTAAACATTAAAAACCACAAACCAGAGCTGTTGGGCCAGCATTAGGTAGTAGTAGCAGTCACTATATATTCTAACCTGTATTTGAAACTTTATGATAACTTTAAAGTTTTCATTCTAATAAACTTTCTTATGGTTGATAAGGTAAGCCATTTCTTGGCTCTATGAGTGGTAAATATTCTGGAACTATGTTGAGGTCAAGACATGCATTTGTTGGAAAGCCAAGACACTCTGGCAAAAAGATCTCTGTGAGTGAGATCCCAGTGGAAAGAACAGGTCTTCAAAGAGGGAGGTGCCTTTCTCTGAAGGGAGGAGAGAACCTCCACTTTGACTATGACCGTGTCTAAACAAGATAAGAGTCGGAGAACTCAAGGGGCTTCCATAGCCTTGGAAACTCATAACTGGTGCATAGGGAGATTACTGATGCCATAAACAGGAGTGTCAATTGGTAAAGTCAACAACAGGAGTCACTGTGCACTTACTCCTCATGTAGGATCTCAGTCCTTAACGTGCTGTACACTGAGGCTTAATGCTATAACGAGTACTCAAACAGTATATTTCACTTTGTGTTTCTATGGGGGTGCAAATGACTGAAATCTTTACTTAATGTACACTAAACTGATCTTCTGTAAAAAAAAAAAAAAAAAAAAAAAGAAAGAAATTTTCAATTCCCAACTTGACTCTCACTGGGATTAAACATGACAATAGGTCTGATCTGATTTCATCATCATTTTAAAAAAATCATCTATTATTTTTCACTTTATGTTTCTGTGTGGGAGCAAACTGTTGAAATCCTTACTTAATGTATACTAAGCTGATCTTCTGTATATTAAGATAATCGAAAATGAATCTTGATGTGAATGGAAGGGGAGAGGGAGTGGGAAAGGGGAGGGTTGTTGGTGGGAGGGACGGTATGGGGGGGGAAGCCATTGTAACCCATGAGTCGTACTTTGGAAATTTATATTCATTAAATAAAAGATAAAAAAAAAAAAAAAAAAAAAAAAAAAAAAAGACATGCATTTGTGACACTAAGGTCTCCAAAATGAAAAATTTGGATTTTTTTTTTTACTGGAACTAAGCAGCATCCCATATGGGTGTCAGTTTGTGTCCTGGCTGCTCCACTTCTGATCTAGCTCTCTGTTAATACACCTGGGAAAGCAATGTAAGATGGCACAAGTCCTTGGGCCCCTGTACCCACAAAGGAGACCCAGAAAAAGCTTCTGGCTCCTGGCTTCAGATTGGCCCAGCTCCAGCCATTGCAGCCATTTGGGGAGTGAATCAGCAGATGGAAGATTTCTCTGTGTGTGTGTCTCTCTCTAACTCTTTCAAATAAATAAATAATTTTTTTAAAAAAAGGAATTGCAAATATAGAAAAAAGAAATCTTAAGCAGAGCATGCGGGAGCATCAGGTTAGTTCTAAGGCACCTCCTCCTTCTTCCAGAGAGGGATCTCTTTTCTTGGGTGTGAGCTCATGACCCAGGCCCATCAGTGTGCCCAGCTCTCTGGATGCAATTAATTGAGAGAGAAGAATACAACCAAAGACAGAGCAGCATCCTCTCTGGTGCTTTTCCACCAAAGTCACAAGGAAAGGTGGCTCCTTATCCAGCACACATCTAGAAGAATCTGAAGCTGAGGCTGCTGAGAGCCACAGTGCCCACAACTCTGTCTGCAGGAAAAATGAAACTAACCAAAGACCAGCAGAACCCAGGCCTGAAAAGGCAGGGCTCAGACGGCATACTCCAGGCCCTAGATCCAACAAATATTTGAAAGAAGTATATATTCCTAAGACTCCACATAATATGAGAAAATTTTTTTTTCTTTGCTTAAGCTCAAGCTTGATTTTGGTTTTAGTTACCTACAACCAAAACATCTGACATGTGGGGAAATAAAAGTAGGGTTGTCTTTCGGGAGAGCTTGAAAAAATATCAAAATATTGGCTTAAGGTTTTCTTTTCATACGTGAAGGGTACCTGGTGGTCTCTGAGTAAATGGAAACTTCAGAGAGCACATGGATTCCTTACCTTGACAGCTGTGGACTGAGGTATAACTTTCAGTGGCTGGGCCTGTGCACTGGCACCAGGATCGTGGGGCCATATTGTCAGCAGCCCATCACTGCAGCCACTGGAGAGCAGTCTGCCATCCGGTGACCACTTCAGAGCACACACAGCCTGCTTGTGGCCAAGTGTCCCAACACGATGCTGGGCTACCCGGACATCATGATGATAAACACGGCCCAGTCTTGACCCACTGTGCAGGGGGCAGAGATGAGGCAGGTTTATGTGTCAGAGAGATCAAGCCCTTTCTCTACAGAAACATTTGAAAACATGGATAAAAGCACTGTTCAAAGTAGAACTACTGCAAGGCCCTCTAGGAGAGATTCAGAACACAGATGGCAATTCATTGGCTTAATATGGATGAAGTACTGTGCCTGGACCATTCTTTTCCCAAGTGAAATGGATTTGTGAGCCTGAGTTTCAAATCTGGAATTGAAAAAACATCCTTTAAGAGATGTTTCTGGGCCAGCACCGCGACTCACTAGGCTAATCCTCCGCCTTGCGGTGCCGGCACACGGGGTTCTAGTCCCGGTCGGGGCGCCAGATTCTGTCCCTGTTGCCCCTCTTCCAGGCCAGCTCTCTGCTGTGGCCAGGGAGTGCAGTGGAGGATGGCCCAAGTACTTGGGCCCTGCACCCCATGGGAGACCAGGAGAAGTACCTGGCTCCTGCCATTGGATCAGCGCGGTGCGCCGGCCGCAGCGTGCCGGCCGTGGCGGCCATTGGAGGGTGAACCAACGGCAAAGGAAGACCTTTCTCTCTGTCTGTCTCTCTCTCACTGTCCACTCTGCCTGTCAAACAAACAAACAAAAAAAAAAAAAAAAGAGATGTTTCTGATGGTTTTAATATGGTGTAGGAAACCATGAAGTTAAATTTAGAAGATAACCAGACTTTCACAGTAGTTTTTATATTGTACCTATGAAATATTACTTCTTTGGAACTCGGGATATTTCATATTATCTCAATTAGATTGTTTTAGTATATATTTATGGTAAAATGATAGACTTAAAAATCCATTATTTTTAGTGTGGCATTGTGGTGCAGTGGGTAAAGCCACCTCCTGCAATGCCAGCATACCATATGGGCATTGGTTTGTCTCCATATTGCCCCACTTCTTATCTAACTCCCTGATAATGGCAAGGAAAAAGCAGGAGAAGATGACCCAAGTGTTTAGGTTCCTGCACTTACATGGGAGATCAAGAAGAAGCTCGTGGCTCCCAGCTACAGCATGGGCCAACCCTGGCTGTTGTAGCCATCTAGGGAGTGACCCAGCTAATAGAAAATTTCTCTTTCTCTCTCTCTCTCTCTCCCTCTCTCTCTCTCTCTCTCTGTCTAACTCAACTTTCAAAGTAAATAGGGGCCAGCGCTGTGGCGTAGCAGGTAAAGCTGCCACCTGCAGTGTCAGCATCCCATATGGACACCGGTTCAAGTTCCAGCTATTCCACTTCCAATCCAGCTCTCTGCTATGCCCTGAGGAAACAGCAGAAGATGGCCCAAGTCCTTGGGCCCCTACACCCTTGTGGGAGACCCAGAAGAAGCTCCTGGCTCCTGGCTCCTGGCTCCTGGCTCCTGGCTTCGGCTAGGCGCAGCTCTGGCCATTGCAACCATCTGGGGAGTGAACCAGTGGATGAAGTTCTCTCTCTCTCTCTTTCTCTCTCTCTCTCTCTCTCTTTTGGCCACTGCCTCTGCCTTTCAAACGAATAAATCTTTAAATATAAATAAATAAATCTTTTTGAAAAATCCACTATTTCCTTTATTTAACTGGTATATTCTTATTAATCTACAGATCTACTCTCAGTTTTGCTTACATTACTGATATGTAAGAGGAGTTTAATACTAACCAAATCTCACAACAAACTGCAGTATGACACCAAATTAGAGGGTAAAGCTTCTATCAACTTTCAATGGCTTTGATTGAAACAATGACAAAAATCACATCATTTATTTCAAAGATAAAGAACCCTTTCTAGACTAATTTTCTCCACGGAACAAGTAAACAACTTGCTATAATTATTTATGAAATTTCTCAGGGGCCATTGCTGTTGAGGAGTGGGTTAAGGCCCTGGCCTACAGTGCCAGCATCCCATAAGGGCGCCAGTTCAGGTCCCAGCTGCTCCACTTGTTATCCAGCTCTCTGCTGCGGCCTGGGAAAGCAGTAGAAGATGGCCCAAGTCCTTGGGCCCCTGCACCCACATGGGAGACCAGGAAGAAGCTCCTGGCTCCTGGCTTTGGATCAGCTCAGCTCTGACCATTGTGGTCATTTGGGGAGTGAACCAGCGGATGGAAGACCTTCCCCTTTCTCTGGCTCTACCTCTCTCTGTAACTCTTTCAAATAAATAAAAATAAATGTTTTTTTAAAAAAGAAAGAAAAAAATTTTTCAAGCCCAGTGTATTATTTTTTAAACTATTCAAGCACAACAATGAACAGCAATCTGATTAACAATAGGGGCTCTGGAGTCAGATCATCTGGGTTCAAATCCTGACTCTGTCCCTTGGTAACCCTGGGAGTTCCGTCTAGTGTCTCAGGCTACTCATCTGGAAGAACTAACGGGAGACAAGAAACCATCACATAGCATCACTACAGGGAGTGCTCACAGGAAGAGTACAGCACAGTGCCTGCCATACAGTAGTCCAGAAATGGCCCCTGTTATCATTATAATAACTTTATGTGGCACGGCAAGTTGAAGCCCTGGTCTGCAGCACCAGCATCCCATATGGGCACCAGTTCAAGTCCTGCATGCTCCACATCTGATCCAGTTCTCTGCTAAGGCCTGAGAAGGCAATAGAAGATGGCCCAAGTACTTGGTCCCCTGCACGCATGTGAGAGATGGAAAAGTACAGAACCGACTACAACGATATGGTTTTTAGTTAGGCCTACAACTACAAAGTAGTACAATCTCAAATTTACATCTGAGCTACTAGAACAAATTGTGTAAGACTTTGGAATGTATCTAACTTAAATCTACACTAAGAAGTATGGTACAAGGATGAATGGCTGTTCTTAAAAACAATACATATTCAGGCCAATTGTGTTGGATCACAGGAACACGGCACCTTTTCTAGTTAAATAGAAGTCCTTAAACTAAATCAGTAATTCTCAAAATGATGAATCAGGCCGGCACTGCGGCTCACTAGGCTAATCCTCCACCTGTGGCGCCAGTACCCCGGGTTCTAGTCCCAGTTGGGGTGCCAGATTCTGTCCCGGTTGCTCCTCTTCCAGTCCAGCTCTCTGCTGTGGCCCGGAAAGGCAGTGGAGGATGGCCCAGGTGCTTGGGCCCCTGCACCCGCATGGGAGACGAGGAGAAGCACCTGGCTCCCGGCTTCGGATTGGCTCAGTGAGTTGGCCGTAGCGGCCATTTGGGGATGCACCAAATGCATCTGTCTCTCTCTCTCTCACTAACTCTGCCTGTCAAAAAAAAAAAAAAAAAAAAGATGAATCATCAGTGTCACTCAGGACACTAGAAATGCAAACTATCAGCCCCCATAAGAAATAATGAATCAGAAATTCCTGGAGGGAGGCCTGCAACCTGTGTTTTAAGGAGCCCTCCAGGTGGTTTTTCTGCCTGCTCAAATTTGAGAGCCACTGAATAGAGCAATGCATGAAACTCCTTCCAGTGGATCTGTGAATCAGAAACACGCCCCACAAATCTTAACATATTTGATAGAATTGATACTTTTAGCAATAAGTACTTGATTTCAGCAACAAATATTTTAGCAGGTATTACTCGACAGAGAGAAAAGTTTTGCCTAAAGGGAGTCTCACCTTTTATCTGAGAGCACAATAGCCACTGTGGGATGTGTGGTCAGGACAACACTCACACCTAGAGCAGAGCTCAGGCCTCAGAGGGCAGGGCCGTGACCATGTGAAGTCTGAGGTCCTGTTTTGTGTCATTTCAGTTTTGGTTGTAAATACTACATTCTGTTCACTCAGCACCCACAGTCAGGTGGTGACACAAACATAACTGGTTCCAGTAAGAAGCTTCTTACCTGCTGAGGATACAATGGTTCCAGCTCAGAGCCCCGACTACTGATAAATGACCAAGCATGGTTCTCAGCCGCTTTTTAGTTACCACATCCCACAACTGGAGAAAAAAAAAAAAAAAAGAACAAGCAGAGTTTTGTGGCATTGACATTTTCACAGCCCACTCTCTTCTCAAAGGCCGGATACATGATTGCCCCTAAGTGAAAACTCAGAACCTTTAGCTCTAGCTAGCAGACCTCAACTCTGACTCCAAATTAGGATCACCTGGGGAATTCGTAAAACTGTGGAAGTGGAACCGGCGCTATAGCATAACGGGTAAAGCCACCGCATGCAGTGCCAGCATCCCATGAGGCCTGGCTGCTCGCCTTCCAATCCAGCTCTCTGCTTTGGCCTAGGAAAGCCGTGGTAGACGGCCCAAGTCCTTGGGCCCCTGTAGCCACGTGGGAGACCTGGAAGAAGCTCCTGGCTCCTAGCTTCAGATTGGCCCAGCTCTGCCATTGCAGCCATTTAGAGAGTCAATCAGTGGATAGAAGACTTCCTCTCTCTCTCTCTCTCTAACTCTGCCTTTGAAATAAATAAATAAATCTTTAAAAAAAAATCCCAACCTCTAATCAGGTCTTGATTAAAAAAAAAAAAAAAACTCTGTGGATGTTAGTGATTCTGATTTAATGGGTAGAGTAGAGCCTGGGGATGTGGCATTTATTTTAAAGCTCCCCAGGCAAACTCAATGTGCAGCCAGTGGCTGAGAATCATTGTCACACTTCTAGCTCCCTATAAATTGTGGAAGTTCCAAACTACAGTTACCAATAAATGTACTAACACAACATGGGTGCCTGGACACTTCCAAGAGTCAGACATTCCAATTAGTGCTAACAGGCTTCTTCCAATCCGTCAAAAATAAATGGTAACTTTGGTCTAAGAAGAAATCGTAACATAAGCAATATCATTGCAAAGTTAAGAAATGTGTGAGAGCCATATTGGTCCTCTTAAATGATCCAACACATTAGTAGCTGACGCTAATAAATAATGAAATTAGACTGATGGGAGCTTGATAAATGTTCATTTCATGGAGCCTATTTAGGAAAAACAAAAAGTACTCATTTTATGTAATCCTACTCCTGATCACTGTTTCAGGAGAGAAAGGAGAATTGGAAAAGGAAAAGGAACTTCCTCTCTCCACAACTGGGGCGCCTACAAGCCCAGGTTTAGCTTCAGAAAATATTTATTTGAAAATACAAGTGAAATGTGACAGAAAGAAAGATTGTGTGGGAAAACTAAGTACAAGGAGTTTTCAAAAAGTTTGCAGAAAATACATATTATGAAACACTACCCATGAATTTCAAACAATTTTGTGCCAATACAAACTTATCTGTAAATTTCATTTCCTACGGACTTTGTAGGGTATCCTGAGGTCCTCACTAGATGCCATTCAGAAAACACAGAATGGTATCACCTCTCACTCCCCACAGCTCCAAGTGCCTCATCTGGTTCTTCTATTCTATATTAACCTGTTGTTAAAAGTCAATTTTAGAAGAAGATGCTGTGGCACACAGCATTAAGCCATCGTTTAAGACACTTACATCCCATACAGGAGTGCTGGTTCAAGGCCTGTCTAGTTTGCACTTGTGAAATAGCTTCCTGCTAATGTGCCTGGGAGGCAGTGCATCATGACCAAAGTACTTGGGTTCCTGACACCCAAATGGGAGACCTGGCTGGGGCTCCTGGCTCCAGTCTGGCCCAGCTCTAGCTGTTACAGGCATTTAGAAACTGAACCAATTGGGGCTAGCACTGTGGCACAGTAGGCTAAGATTCTGCCTGCTTTGCCAGTATCCCATATGGGTGCCAGTTCACATCCTGGCTGCACCTCTTCCTGTCCAGCTCTCTGCTATGGCCTGGGAAAGCAGTAGAAGATGGCCTAAGTGCTTGGGCCCCTGCACCTACATGTGAGACCAGGAAGAAGCTCCTGGCTCCTGGTTCCTGGCTCCTGGCTTCAGATCAGCTCAGCTCCAGCCATTGTGCCATATGGGGAGTGAACCAGCAGATAGAAAACCTTTTTTTCTGTCTCTCCTTCTCTCTGACTATAATTCTACCTCCCAAATAAATAAAAACAAAATCTTTAAAAAGAAAGAAAGAAAATGAACCAGTGGATGAGTGGATGTGAGATTTCTATCTCTCTCTCTCTCTCTCTCTCTCACTTTGTCACTCTGCCTTTCAAATAAATGAATATTTTTTTAAAAGTCAGTTTTAATTATCTAGTAATTATACAGAGAACACAATGAGGAAAAACATGGTCAAGTACTTGCACTTCTCCTTCACTGGTGCCAACTGCCAGGCAGGTTCCCTCTTTGATCCAGGACACAGAAGATATATAGTTACAAGTGAAACTTAAGTCTATGTTTTCAATCCCACTGTGGTTCTCTCCATTCCAAATATATACAGCAGATCCAAGGGCTATAGCAACAAGATTTTGAAAATTCCAGTCCAGGATATTCAGATCTATAAGAAAAGTACTTCAACTTAGGGTGACTGTGAAACCAAATAAAAATACTTTGAAATAAACATCTTTATAGTTGGAGAGTAAGATTAGCATCTTCCCCATTGTTGGTGGGAAAGCTGAATCCTGGGAGCCAAGCAGATCACTAGTTCAAAAATGAAAACTGAAATAGTCTGTTACCAAGACTCACAGGATATATGAGTTTTGTTCAAATAAACAAATTTGGATTTTGCTTATATATACTAATTTAGGGTATTTAAAGAACCTACTAGATCCAACCACCATAATTAGTAGACATGGACTTCATCTAACAGCTCACTAAACATTAAAAACACGTAATTCTTATGAAGACATGCTTGGATTAAGTCATCTAAATGAGATGTGCCACCATCATTTCTAATCAAAAGCACCACCCAAGGGGAGACTATCTAGAGGAGGCAATAGCTCATTCATGGTACCTAGAAGATCTCAGCATCATTCTCTAAGTTATATTAATAAAAACTCATCAACTGAGAAACCATATTCATATATGACCACTTTTAAAATATACCCCATGTTATTTCTCATCAGACAGAGACTCCTATCCTGACTGACACATACCAGTACAAAATGGTGAAACGCATTAGTTCCACTATAGTGGCTTAAGCCCCTCCATAATGCATCTCCCTCACTAATAAGAGCTATAACCTCTGGACAAAACATAAAAAACAAATACGTGAGGATCCCAAAAAGTAAGAAAAAGCAGTCAAGCTAAGTAATGGAGCCAAAATATGGAGAAAAACCTGCCCAAGGGTGAGTTTCCATTTTCCTCCTTACACAGCTTTTCCCAGAGTGCAGGTTCCCGACAGGGAGTAGCACCTGCAGCCGAGTTTTGACAGAGAGACTCCATCTTTCTGGTCAGAGGATCCAGAGAAAGGAGCCTGAGGTGGCCTGAGTATAAGGGCAAGTCCTGGATGGCAAAGAGCCAGAGAAAGGGATCCTCTGCTTGTAAGCATAATAACTAACCCCTACATCATGTCAGTGCTGAGGAGTTGCAGATTAGCTTGGCAAAGGCTTTGAGAACTGAAGGGAAGTTTGAAATATCCATTTGCTGTAGTATGAACTCATGAAGATGCTTAAACCCCAAAGCCATTGCTTTATGGTACTACAGGAGGCTTGATCAAATTATGGTGTCTAGAAAGTTGGCCCACTAGTAGATCCTTAGGTCACTGGGGGCATGCCATTAGAAGGCAGTTCTCCTGAGAGGGTTGGTTATATAAGCCTTCATTGGCCCAACCATTCTCTCTCTGCTTCCTGGATCACCATAAGATCAATTCTCATATACACTCTGCCATTATCATTCCCCAGTCAAACCAGTGTTTGATACAGTCAAACCAATGGGGCCCCTCCAATCTTGGACTGCAAACCTTTAAAAGTGTGAGCCAAAATAAGCCTTCTTCCTTCATAAGTAGCCTGTCTTAGGGGTTTAGTTGTATTAACAAAAAGCAGATAAGTACATCATTCCAATCTCAGTCTTGACTCAGACCCACATATATGATGGACAGACCCAAACCAGTATAGTCAAGGCTTAAATAACTGATCTGAAATTTGAAGACCCACCCAAAGGTATAAGACAAACTTCAAGTGTGGCCCTAACTGAGATAAAAACATTAGTATTTTCCACAGGACCCAGAGTGAATACAGTATAACATCTATAATGTTCAGAACACAATTCAAAGCCTTGTTTATACAAAGGAAAAATATAATTGATAGATAAAAACCTCAAGGTGACCTAAGTTATAGGAAATATCAGACAAAGACATTACAACAGCTATTATTGTCTCTGTAAGATAAGAAAACAGTTGAATAAAAACATAGGAAACCTCCTTAGAAAAATAGAAAAATAGAAGGTTGGTAGTATGGCATATCAGGTTTAGTTGTTGGCTGAAACACCAGCATCCCATATGGGCACCAGTTTAAGTCCTGGCTGCTCCACTTCCAACCCAGCTCCCTGCTAATGTGTCTGGGAAAGCAGTAGGAGATGGCCTGAATGCTTAGGCCCTTGCTACTCACATGAGAGACCCAGATGGAGATATAGAAAAATAAAAGCTGCTTTCTATATAAGCAAAACAGAAACTATGAAGCAAAACTCCAAAATATAAATAAAAGCTAAGAAAATAAGAGGGAAATTTTAAATGTGTATGTATTTATTTGAGAGGTAAGGAGAGACAGACAGGTAGCTCCCATGTTGATTCACTCCCCAAATACAAGGAATGGCTGTGACTGGGCCAGGACAAAGCCGGGGTCCTGGAACTCAGCCCGGGTCTCCTATGTGTGTGGCAGGAGTGCAGGGTGCACATTAGCAGGAACCTGCAATCAGGTGCAGAGCTGGGACTCTGACCCAGGCACTCACACCGGAAGGTGGCATCTCAGTGGGCGTCTTAAACACTGGGGCAAACACCTACCCCTAAACAGGGCATTTTAAAACTGAAAACTGAAAAATTCTTTGAATGAGCTCAATAGCAAAATGAAAATGAGAGAGGAAACAGTCAGTGAACCTGAATATAGATTAACAGAAAATATTCAATCTGAAGAACATGGAGGAAAAAAATGGGGGGAAAAATGAATGGAGCCTCAAGGACTTGTGGCATAATATCCAAAGATCTACCATATCCATGTGTGTCATCGGAGCCCAGCCTCAGAAGCAGGAGAACAAGGTCTCAAATGACCATGGAGTTCTCACCAGAAACCATGGAGACCAGAAGTCAATAAAACAACATCTTTAACAGCTGAAAGTAAAATCTTCCAACTCGGAATTCTACATCCAGCAAAAATATTGTGAAATGGAAGATGAAAAACCTAAAAGAGTCTTTACCAATAGATCTGATGTGCAAGAAATGCCAGCTGAGGCCCTTCAGGCCCAAGAGAAATTGTGTGAGAGGGAAACGTGGATCTTCAGGAATGAAGAAAAACACTGGAACTGGCAAATATTCGGTTTACTATAAAGAACCATTATTTTTCCATCTTAAGCAATTTAACATGCTTTTTGAATTTTAATTTTTTCTAAATAAAATATATAATACTGGTGGCGTTTTCAATGCATAACGGTACTTCAAACAGTTTATGGAGAATGGAATTAAAAGATGTTTACTTTGGTGCAAAAAATTTTTGACATTTTATTTCAGAATAGTTTTAAATTGACAAAAGATTCTGTGAGGTGTTAATTCAAAGAGTAGTCACAAAATAATTTTTAAGATATATTTATTTATTTGAAAGTCAGAGTTACACTGGCAAAAAAAAAAAAAAAAAACCTAAATGAAAGATCTCTGCAAGTGAGATCCCAGTGGAAAGAACGGGCCATCAAAGAAGGAGGTACCTTTCTCTGAAGGGAGGAGAGAACTTCCACTTTGACTATGACCCTGTCGGAATAAGATCAGAGTCGGCGAACTCAAAAGGCTTCCATAGCCTTGGCAACTCATGACAAGAGCCTAGGGTGATTATTGACACCATAAACAAGAGTGTCAAATTATTAAGTCAACAACAGGAGTCACTGTGCACTTACTCCCCATGTAGGATCTCTGTCCTTAATGTGTTGTCCAATGTGAATTAATGCTATAACTAGTACTCAAACAGTACTTTATACTTTGTGTTTCTGTGTGGGTGCAAACTGTTGATATCTTTACTTAGTATATACTGAGTTGATCTTCTGTGTATAAAGATAATTGAAAATGAATCTTGATGTGAATGGGATGGGAGAGGGAGCAGGAGATGGCAGGGTTGCAGGTGGGAGGGAGGTTTTGGGGGGGGGGAGCCACTGTAACCCAAAAGCTATACTTTGGAAATTTATATTTATTAAATAAAAGTTTTTTTAAAAAAGTCAGAATTACAGAAAGAGAGAGAGAGAGAGAGCGTCTATCCATTGGTACATTCCCCAGATGGCTGCAACAGTCAGTGTTGGGCCAGGCAAAGCCAAGAGACAGGAGCTTTATCTGATCTCCCACAGGGATGGCAGGGCCCAAACACTTGGGCTATCTTCTGCTGCCTTCCCAGGCCATTAGCAAGGAGCTGGATTGGAAGCAGAGTAGCCAGGACATGAACCAGTGCCCCTATGAGATACCAGCATCACAGGTGGTGGCCTTGACTGCTATGCCTTAACACCAGCCTCACTGCAAAAAAAATTTTGAAATCTGGGCCGGCGCCGCGGCTCACTAAGCTAATCCTCTGCCTTGCGGCGCCGGCACACTGGGTTCTAGTCCCGGTCGGGGCGCCGGATTCTGTCCCGGTTGCCCCTCTTCCAGGCCAGCTCTCTGCTGTGGCCAGGGAGTGCAGTGGAGGATGGCCCAAGTACTTGGGCCCTGCACCCAATGGGAGACCAGGAGAAGTACCTGGCTCCTGCCATTGGATCAGCGTGGTGCGCCGGCTGCAGCGCACCAGCCGCGGCGGCCATTGGAGGGTGAGCCAATGGCCAAGGAAGACCTTTCTCTCTGTCTCTCTCTCTCACTGTCCACTATGCCTGTCAAAAATTTTTTTTTAATTTTTTTTGAAATCTATGCATAGGATTTTTCATAACACTCATTTTCCATAATCTTTTTGAAGACAACTTGAATATAGATATAAAACATATGACAACCTTAAGATCTGAAAAACATTTGGGGAGACCTATGTAATTGCAAGAAGTTACATAAAACCTGTTGCAAGAAGTAACAACCAAAAACGCAGTACAAAGAGATATATCCAAAATGTCAAAAAATTATTAAAATGGACTAGAAGCAGAAAAGATACCCAAGGAATGAGCTTTGAGCACTTTAACATTTTGAGTGCAGCAAGATGGAAGAGAAGAGCAAGAGGAATCAGCAAAAAAAGAAGAAAGATTGAACATAAAACTAGGAGGGTAGAGCCAGTGTTTAACAGAGTGGTTGACTCTCACTGGGATTAAACATGACAATAGGTCTGATCTGATTTCATCATCATTTAAAAAAAATCATCTATTATTTTTCACTTTATGTTTCTGTGTGGGAGCAAACTGTTGAAATCCTTACTTAAGGTATACTAAGCTGATCTTCTGTATATTAAGATAATCGAAAATGAATCTTGATGTGAATGGAAGGGGAGAGGGAGTGGGAAAGGGGAGGGTTGTGGGTGGGAGGGACGGTATGGGGGGGGAAGCCATTGTAACCCATGAGTCGTACTTTGGAAATTTATATTCATTAAATAAAAGCTAAAAAAAAAAAAAAAAAACAGAGTGGTTAAGTTGCCTGCATCCCCTAACAGGGTATCCAAATTCATGTCCTAACTCTGGCTCCTGATACCAACTTCCTGCTGATGCAGACTCTGAGAGGCAGCAGTGATGACACACATAACCGAGTTCTTGGTACCCATGTTGGAGACCTGCATTGTTCCTGGCTCCTGGCTTTAGCCCCAGCCCAGCCTTTGCCATTGTGGGCATTTGGAGAGTGAACCAGTGGAGGGCTCACCCTGTCCTCGTCCCTCTCTGTCTTTATCTAAGTTCTCCCGTCTCTCAATTAAATAAATAAAGTTAAAACTAGGAAGCAACCCAAGAGAGTGGAATACCAAAGACAAGGGATTGATCAGCTCTCTCAGATGTGGATGATAGGGTTAAGAAAATGAGATCTGAGGGGCCAGCACTGTGGCCTAATGAATTAAGCTGCTTCCTACAACAACACTGGCATCTCAGTTGGGTGCCAGTTCAAGTCCCAGCTGTTCCCTGCTACTGCACCTGGAAAAGCAGCAGAAGATGGCCCAAGTGCTTGGGCCTCTGCACCCACCTGGGAGACCCAGAAGTTCCTAGCTTTTAGCTTTGGCCTGGCCCAGCTCCGGCCATTGCAGCCATTTGGGGAATGAACCATTGAATGCAAGATTCTCTCTCTCTCTCTCTCTCTCTCTCTCTCTCTCTCTCTCTCTAACTCTGCCTTTCAAATAAAAAAGTAAATGAGGTCTGAGAAACAACACTGGAATTAACAATGAGAGGTTCTTTGATGTTTAGAGAAGCCTTTGCAATGGAATGCTGGGATTTAAAGCCTGGCTACAATAGGTTCAAGGCCACGTGGGGACAGAAATGTGAAGTTTTAAGTATAAAAAACTCTGGCTAAGTTTTGCTGTTGAGGGGAGAAGAGAAAAGGGCTAGGGCTTGAAGGGAACAAAAGTAATTTTTCTTTTAATACGAGCATGGTTTTTCTTTACATTTCTTAAAAATGTCTCCTCCCCAGCTGTTCAGGACTGCAAATTCCCTTGGGGAGGGATCTAAGGAGCAGAAGGGCCGAGAACGCCCGTGTGTGGCTTTGCTTCTCACTGCTCGTTCCTCTCTGCAGATCTTCAACACAACCCAGAACCCTTTCCTCGGCCCCTTCCTGTCTCTCTCAGAGGCTCACACTGGCCTTTGGCTTTGACCAAAGTCACCCAACCTACACCCTGGTCCACCCTCCGCTGCAACTGCCAACGTCCTGTCCAGCGGTCTGCCACATCTTTTCCATGTCTCACTGTGGCCAAGAACAGTCCTCCCTCCTCCCGCCGCCCCTGCTCTGCCAACCTGTCTTTAGTGACACTACCCTATCTTCCTCCAAAGGTTCAGAATACTCCTAAATGCAATTTTCTCCCTGGTCCTTTTGTCCAGAATCAAATTGCAAGTTCATACCAGAGCATCATACGTTTTGGCACCTCAGCTTTCCAAGTTACAGTCTGGACGATAACTTACAGTAGTCATTGCGAAGACCGGTAAGATGGATCTTCTTCTCTGGTTGGAGCACGGAATAGTTGGCATCACCAAACCTTTCCAGATCGAAAGATTCATTTCTGACTCCACCTCTGCAGCCTGCAAAAACACACACTTCCCAAAAATGCGATATTCATCCTTGCAGATATGGAGAACACTAAGTAAAAACGATTAATTAAGTGAAAAAGAAAGTGCTCATTGTGATAAAACTGAGTACAAAGAGCAGGGAAGAAAGGAAACAAAGAGGACCTCAGTACTAGCTTGCACAAGAATATTTAAGAGTTAATCAATGGCACTTTCTCATAAAAAGCACATGAATACCAGAACTACACGTAAATAACAGATCTGACAGGGAGCACCCAGAGCTATCGCATCATGCTTAAAGTATTCGTTCTGTACTTGATATTTCAAAATCACAGTGAATTTTGCACATCTGTCTGTCGATCACACCAACACTCACCTGGGAGACCTAAGCCCTACTCTGGTGTCTGCCAATAAATATTTGTTGATTCATTGCTTTTAGCTCCTTCCCTCGCTATTTCTATAGCAGAGCACTTGAGTGCTAATTTTATCTATTACTATCTGAGGTCAGGGTTATATCGTTTGCTCCGTTTCAAGTTCTCATCAAAAGACCCCACTAAGTCCAAACCACAGACCACTGCCTTTTCATCTCCAACCATCTGGCTGTGATCAAAATGAGAATAACGAAATTAACAGGAACCAGAACCACCCAACTGACCTGGGGTGTCTATGATCAGAATGTCTTCTGATAAAAGTATGAGAGCTTCACAAACCAAAGAAACCAAACTGTTACTCACAAATTCCTGCTTCAGTGCTGGCTATGAAAACCCACAGTCGTGGGCAGAACTACAAGGTTATTAGAAATATTCAAGTCTACTAATAAAGAATCACTAAAAGTTAAAAACAAAATCAATATCCAAAGAATCAACCAAAAACTCCAAAAACCAGGGAGTGATTATGCTAAGGTTTCAGGATACTCAGTTAATGTATTAAACTCAATTGATTCCTTGTTTATCAGCAATGAACAATTGAAATCTGAAATAACATCAACAATGTCATTTACATTCCCACTGCCCAAAACTAAATACTTAGGTTTAAATCTCACTAAGTATGTAGAAGATCTATGTGAGGAAAACTTAAAAAACTGATGAAAGAAATCAAAGAAGTTCTAAGTAGAGACCTATATGATATACAAAGATGAAATTCAATATTATTAAAATGGTGGTCCATAGATTCAGTGTAATCTCAATCAAAATTTTAGCAAATTATTTTTTGGATGTTGACAAACTCATTCTAAAGTTTATTGGAGATGCAAAAGACCTTGAATAGTTAGCTAACACAATATTGAAGGAGAACAAAGTAAAAGGACTGGTACTATCCAACTTTAAGACTCACTATAAAGCTACAGTAATCAAGAGAGTGTTTGGGGTTGGCACTATGGTGCAGTGGGATAAAGCCCTGGCCTGAAGTGCCAGCATCCCATATGGGTGTCGGTTCATGTCCCAGCTGCTCCACTTCCAATCCAGCTCTCTGCTATGGCCTGGGAAAGTAGTAGAAGATGGCCCAAGTCCTTGGGCTCCTGGACCCACATGGGAGACCCAAAAGAAGCTCCTGGCTCCTGGCTTCAGATCAGCTCAGCTCCGTTGTGAATCAGCTCAGCTCTGGTCGTTGCCACTATCTGAGGAGTGAACCAGTGGATGGAAGATCTCTCTCTCTCTCTCTCTCCCTCTGTGTGTGTGTGTGTGTGTGTGTGTGTCTGTGTGTGTGTTTGCCTGACTCTATCTGTAACTCTTTCAAATAAATAAAAAATAAATATTTTAAAAATAAAAAGACAATGTAATAGTTGTTAAAGAACAAACAAATAAAGATCAAGGGACCAGAAGAGAATCTAAAAATAGATCAATATAAATACAGTCAACTGATCTTTGGCAAACAAGTGAAAGCAATACAATGGGGAAACAACAGTCTTTTCAACAAATTATGCTAGAACAACTGGATATCCACAAGCAAAAAAAAGAACCCACAGAGCTTACACCTGTCACAAAAATTAACTCATAATGGACCATAGATCTAAACTCCTAGGGATGGGGAATGGCTGGCCCACGGGCCATATGAGGCCTGAGAAATAATTTGGTCTTGCCCTGCCAAGGCAACCACAGGTGGGACTCAAAACTCAATAAATATATAGTAGGCTAATTTTTAAGTTGATAATTTTGTGTTGCCAATGAGTGATGTTATAAATATCCAATGGTCCCTGAGGGAAAAAAAGGTTCCCCATTCCTGAAGAGAAAACATAAAATTAAAAAAACTCCTAGAAAGTAACCTAGGAAGAAATTTAGACCATCTTGACTTGGCTGTGGCATTATAGATACAACACTAAAGCTATAGTCCATGAAAGAATGGATAAGCTGGACTTCGTTAAAATTAAAAACTTCCACTCTGGAGGCCAGAGCTGTGGCGTAGTGGGTAAAGCCTCTGCCTGTAGTGCCAGCATCTCATATGTGTGTTGGTTCGAGTCCCGGATGCTCTACTTCTGATCCAGCTCTCTGCTATGCCCTGGAAAAGCAGTAGAAGATGGCCCAAGGCCTTGGGCCCCTGCACCTGTGTGGGAGACCTGGAAGAAGCTCCTGGCTCCTGGCTTCAGATATGCACAGCTCTGGATGTTGCAGCCAACTGGAGAGTGAACCAGTGGATGAAAGACCTCTCTCTCTCTCTCTCTCTCTCTCTCTCTCTCTCTCTCTCTGTGTGTGTGTGTGTGTGTGTGTGTGTAACTCTCTGTGCAACTCTTTCAAATAAATAAATAAATCTTTAAAAAAAAAAAAAACTTCCACTCTGAAAAAGACATGCTAAGAGAGTAACACGACCCATAGAGATGATTGCCCATGGTGGTTTCCAGAAGGCTCTTAGTCCTTGTTGCAGTTAGAATTCCCCAAATACTTTTACCCTGAGCTCCACGTGTTCTCCTTCCTATATTTTCTTTCCATTTTGGAAGTCTTTGTGTTATTCATGATCATCATCTCCCCACTGCATGAAGCAGAGCTGCTCCGATGGACTCACGACACCGCCATGCAAGGTCTCCCACCCACCCAGAGCAAAATATGTATACCTGACAGGCCCAGGAGCTGTCCCCACAGCACCAGGATAAACCCTGTCCCCGTGACCTGCTAGAGACAGACCAGCTGATGGGCTTCCTGGGATCTGTTTCACACTTTAAGTTCTCTGAGCCCTGCATAGAATAGCTCACAGCACTCTTAGTGAGCCTCTCTCCTCCTTCAAATCTTTCCTCAGGGCTGCCACCAAAGCCACCTATGCAAAGCAGATGTAA
Organism: Oryctolagus cuniculus; assembly: GCF_051225735.1. Classification (NCBI taxonomy): domain Eukaryota; kingdom Metazoa; phylum Chordata; class Mammalia; order Lagomorpha; family Leporidae; genus Oryctolagus; species Oryctolagus cuniculus. Next base: position 75,686,717 of record NC_142880.1, read on the forward strand.
CAGATTTGAGAATCAAGTCAGAAGAATGCCACATAAGGTTACTCCCTCTCCCTAAAATGAAAGAAAAATTAAAACTATGATGAAAAGTTTAATTACAAAGTCTGTGGACAGAGTTGAAATAATTGCCCAGGAGGAGGGAAAAAACACAGCAAAAAAGATAACAAAATTGGAGAAACAATCCAATATACAATAGTTTTAGAAGAGAAGAAAGATAAAGGAATTACGAAAGGATGGTTCAAGAAAATTTCCAAGAATGACCAGATATAAGTCTCCGAGACTGAACAGGTCCACCAGTGGGCTTTCCATTTGCAATAAGTCAGAAAAAATTTTTGTCAAGCTTTATCATGACATTTTACATTTTAGAACACTGTGGATAAGGGACTTTTATAGAAGCATCCAGAGACTTTCTCTCTCTCCCTCTCTCTCTCTCTCTCTGTGTTTCTTTCTCTCCCTCTCTCTCTCTCTCTGCCTCTGCCTCTCTGTAACTCTGCCTTTCAAATAAATAAATCTTTTTTTTTTTTAAAAGGGTTATACTAGAAAAGAAGAATAATTAGATCATGTTACTTGACTTAATAATGAATATTAGTTGTATAATAATATGGTGTAAACATTGCTTGTTTTGCTTTTTCTTTTTTTAATTAATTTATTTATTTGTTATTTATTTATTTATTTTGCAGGCAGAGTAGTAGAGAGAAAGGGAGACAGAGAGATCTTCTAAACACTAGTTCACTACCCAAAATGGTCACAACTGCCAAGGCTGCTCCAGGCCAGAGCCAGAAATTCAGAACTCCACCTGGGTCTCTGTGTACCATCCTCCACTGCCGTCAGGGAGCCGGACTGAAAGTGGAGCACCAGGACTGGAATCAGAGCTCCGATAAGGGGTGCCAGCAGCACAAGCCGCAGAAGAACCACTGTGCCGCAGCACCAGCCCCTCATTTTGCCTTCTCAAAGTGTGCTAAACACATGTCGAGAAGCTGAATGAGGCAGGAGGAAGGCTACCTCCTGATTAACCACACTGGAAAGTCAGGATACAGTATGAAATTGCAAGATATAACAGTTTAACAATATTATTTGGAAAGGAGCGATAAAGACCAGCTGGAAGAACTAAAAGTGGTTGGTGCTAGAAAAATGGGATTGGGGGTAGAGTGGTTAAGGTAGAAAATGGTGAGGATTATTCAATTTTTATATTTACATTTATTTAGTCCAATAATCATATAAAATACATTTTTATGATAATGGAGAGATGACGGAGGGAGGGAGAGAGGAGAGTAGGGAAGAAGAATAAACAGGAAAGCTTTGCCCCGTACCTTTCCAAACACATTGGGATTGCTCACATAGCTGCATGTTCCCAGCAACCCACTGAGCCGCCCTCTGGGTTCCAAAGAGTAGGTTCAGGCATTTCTGAAAACAAGCAAATAAAGATAAGACTACTTTAGAAACAGATATACACCCTCATACATGATGCATGACACAGGAGCTACCACTATCACTCACTGGCATCATTAGTTAGCACAAAGCCTGCAAAAAATTGAAATGTCACATTTCGAGTACTCTCTGGAATTAAAAGACCTCCTCAAAATGATGAAGTTGAGAGGCTGGTGTTGTGCCACAGCAGGCTAACTTGCCACCTGCAACACCAAGCATCCCATATGATCGCCAGTTCGAGTCCCAAATGCTCCACTTCCAATCCAGTTCTCTGCTAATGAGCCTGGGAAAGTAGAAGATAGCCCAAGTGCTTGTGCCCCTGCCACCCATGTGGGAGGCCTGGATGGAGTTCCAGGCTCCTGGCTTCCTGGCTATTGGGACCATTTGGAGAATGAACCCACAGATGGAAGAAGGTCTCTGTCTCTCTTTCTCTTTCTTCTTCTCTATCTATCTAACAAATAAATAAATAAATAAATCTCTTGGGGCCAGCACTGTGGCGTAGTAGGTAAAGCCACTGCCTGCACTGCAGGTGTCCCATATGGGCACTGGTTCGAGTCCTGGCTGCTCCACTTCCAATCCAGCTCCCTGCTAATGTGCCTGGGAAAGCAGTAGAAGATGGTCCAAGTGCTTGGGCTCCTGCATCTGCTTGGGAGACCAGGAAGAAGCTCCAGGCTCCTGGCTTCAGATCAGTTCAGCTCTGGCCATTGTGGCCATTTAGGGAGTGGACCAGAGGATGGAAGATCTCTCTCTCTCTCTCTCTCTCTCTCTCTCTGCCTCCACCTTTCTGAAACTCTGCCTTTCAAATAAATAAACAAATAAATCTCAAACAAAATAATGAAGTTGAGCATGAGTGGACCACTTTTTGCAAGAAAGATTTCGATCAACATTGTTTCTCAGCACATGCTCTGACATGTTCTGAGGTTTTTCTCTGTGCCCTGTTGTTGTTATTAGGAATATGTAAGGGGTTGAAGTTAATTATCTTAAAAGTCCTTTTCCATAACACTTTCATCCATTAGAAATGCATGCAACAGATCTGTTGTTTGGCATAACAGCTAAGTCACTGGTCCCCCATATTGGAGTGCCTGGTTTCAATACCTGGCTGGCTCCCTAACTCCAGCTTCCTGCTACCACATACCCTGGGAGACAGCAGGTGATATCTCAAGTCATTGAATTCCCAACACCCACATGGGAGACCTGATTGAGTTCCTGGCTTTCAGCTTCAATTTCCCAGTCATTTGGGGAGTGAACCAGTGGAGAGGAGTTTCTCTCTCTCTCTCTCTCTCTCTGCCTCTCAAATAAATATTTTTTAAATAAATGGGTACATCAAGTCACAAGGACATTAAGAAAGTTGCCTAAATTTCTATGAGGACAAAAACCTGAGTGCTATGTCTTTGGGTCTGTATGTAAAGAGCGCACCTCTGGCATTCTGACATCCAACTCCACTCAAAGACAGCTGGGAAAATTAGTTATAATTGGAAAGAAAAATATTTATTGGGATTTTCTAAGACTACAGTAAGGGTAGGTAAAGCAGAAAAGATTCTCTTTTTTCCTTTTCAATTATATATTTAATATTATGTGCATGACAATCATTTGATCACCATGGTTCAGACAGAAGTCCCTCTGAAAGGCATCATTTTGATCATTTGGTTTTCCTCCTCATGGTATTCTTTCATGTTGCATGATAGGCACTGCCAATCAATGAGCTGTGGGATTTTTTAGTATTCAAGATACAGCGATGAACCGTAGAGCAGGGTGTCTCGGTCTCAGCACTACTGGCAGGTGCAGCGGAGGTGTCACTGCTGCGGGGCTGCTCTGTGCAGTCAGGATGCTTAGCAGAAGCTCCAGCTGCCACCCCAGCTGCCCTACCCCGACTCATGCATGCTGTGACCACCCAAAATGGCTTCTGACATTGCCAATGCCCCTGGGGTGCAGTACTACTCTCTCATTGATATAAAATAACACTCATATTATATATATATATATATATACACACACATATAAATCTTTCAAAAAATGAAATTTAATTTAAAAAAAGAATTAAGGCGCCGCGGCTCACTAGGCTAATCCTCCGCCTTGCGGCACCGGCACACCAGGTTCTAGTCCCTGTTGGGGTGCCGGATTCTGTCCCGGTTGCCCCTCTTCCAGGCCAACTCTCTGCTGTGGCCAGGGAGTGCAGTGAAGAATGGCCCAAGTGCTTGGGCCCTGCACCCCATGGGAGACCAGGATAAGCACCTGGCTCCTGCCATCAGATCAGCACGGTGTGCCGGCCGCGGCGGCCATTGGAGGGTGACCCAACGGCAAAAGGAAGACCTTTCTCTCTGTCTCTCTCTCTCTCACTGTCCACTCTGCCTGTCAAAAAAAAAAAAAAAAAGAATTGAATTTATCCTGAGAGAGCCCAAAGGTCAGTCCAAGCCCACCAAACAGTTGGAAAAGACCATAGATAGAGATCTGAGACCAACAGGAAGGACACCTCAGTAAATATAGCTTTATCATATTTTGAATATGTCCTCTCTCGCTGGTCATTCTCACGTCCACTTTGGGGACTGCCCTCGTGGGATTTTTGAGACACTCCGTTGCTTTGACCAAGTGCCTCCATGCTAGCCCTTCACTCATTTGCGGTTTCCCTCGGGGATGCATGGTTTCTCAGGGACTGGCAGGAACAGCGAAGCCGCTCTTCCTCCCAGCTGGGTCCCAGTGTCTCAGCACGGAGGATCCTCGGTTTTCCCCCTGCACCTACCTGGCCTTTGGAGGCAACGCTTTCCTTCCAGCCTCTGTCCAGTGCACGAGGTGTCTCGCCAAAGTGCAAAGCAGAGTTCTTTGTTTCAGAACCTTCTTGGACGGGAGTCTTGAATGGTTCGTTAAAGGATCCTGTAAAACAGACACCTGCATTTCAGTTTGGTTTTTAAAACAACATACTCACTTTGAATGGAGGTCTCTTTCACAGAACAGAATATGAATGAAGACCCGGGTCCTTGTCTCTCCAAAATCCGTGTGTGGGGCAAGGAGGGTGGTGGAGGCCAGGCCTTATCCCGAGTGCTGGGTTCCTAAGTGAACACTCAAGGAGAAACAGCCTCAGTGGCCTATGGAGCAGAGAGGAAACGCTGAGACTCAAATCCTGACCCCAGCCGCAGCAGGTGCAGTGAAGTTCTCCCTCTGCATGGGAAGAACAGAAGTGCCCATGAGAAGAACAGAGGGTTCAATGGTTTCAAGTGATGGCGCAAAGAGTGCTTGTTTTGCCCAAGCCACCATCACCTTGCCCGGAAGCCACTACAGAATGCTTGCTTTGCCAGTCATTGATATTTACTATGTGATCATGAACAAATCATGTCACCTCTTCCCTTCCTACTGCAGAAAGATATTGTTCGGGTCGTCTGAGATGACAACAGTGAAACAGTTTCCAAGTTAAAAGAACAGGAGAGTCCACGTCATGTGCATTAATATGGTTCATAATAATATGAAAGCCCTGTACCAGACTTCTAACTGTGCTGAAAACCTGTCAAATCATCCCCTCCAGAAATAACTATGTGTTGTATCACTTGTTCAGCTGAGGGGCCAAGGGACCACTGGGAAATCTTGGCCTTTCGCCATGTGACAGTCCTTTCTTCATTTGGACAACCATGGACTTGATAAACCATCATTGAAGTTGTGAGAGCCTGGCACGTCAGGTCCTGAGAGAGCTCCAAAACCCAAAAGCTATATTTTGCAAAGGAAGGAGGAAGGATGAACACATTTAATGTTCCCGCAAGTTTTAGATCTTGCTCTTTGTGCTGAGAAATTACTCACGCTTGCTTTACTGTGCTGTTTGTAGAATGCAGGGGAGAGGGGGCCAGCACTCAGAACCTCCAATGAGAAATAAAAAGCTGCAACTGGTGGCTGCTACTCCTAAGAGTCACCCCGGCTATAAACAAAAAGGTCAAGTCCAGCAGTCTAGGGAAACCAGAATCTCTCGGGGTTTGCCCACAGAGCCTGACTGCAAATGAAGCTCTCTGTATGTGTACTACTGAAGACAGGAAGGTGTTCAGTAGCCCTGTCCCTGAAAAAGAGAAAAGAAATCCCACCAGCAGATCCCTGGATCTGATAAATGCCCACTATTAACTAAAAAATAAAAATAAAAAGGCTTCCTTGTGAAACCCTTTTGACTACTAATCTGTCTGTTGGAATTCTGAATTTTTCACGCAATGCTATATACTTTTTTTTATTATTATTATTTGACAGGTAGAGTTAGACAGTGAGAGAGACAGAGAGAAAGGTCTTCCTTCCATTGGTTCACCCCCCAAATGGCCGCTACAGCCAGAGCTGCACCAATCCAAAGCCAGGAGACAGATGCTTCCTCCTGGTCTCCCACATGGGTGCAGGGCCCAAGCACCTGGGCCATCCTCCACTGTCTTCCCTAGCCATAGCTGGACTGGAAGAGGAACAACTGGGACTAGAACCCAGCACCTATATGGGATGCTGGTGCCACAAGGCGGAGGATTAACCAAGTGAGCCACAGTGCCAGCCCCAAGCTATATCCTTTTTCAAAAACCAAAAATTAATTTAGGGCCTAGGAAAAACAGTGAGTCCCTAATTTTGGCCAGAAATTCATCTGAAATAATCAGCATAAAAACTGCCCCTTAGTTACAATGGAACAGCAGAGATTCCTTGCAGGAGATAGCTATAACAACAATCTTCCTTGCAATCCCACGCCTCCTGCTGCTTTCCGAATGACTACCTGTCATTGCATGGGAATTGTGTTGGTTTGAAAAGACCTGGGCCGCTTTCAGTCTGCGGCACTGCAATGTCTCCTTGCATCTGATGTCATGGAGAGGAGCTGGCACAGCAGGCAACATGTGTCTTAACCAAGTAACAGGCTGGCTGTCAGAGCCATGTTGCCTGGCATTGTAGAAAGGATTGGTGGGAATGACATCCTCAGATGACAGGTGGCCAGTTTTGCTTCTGAGAACTAGGAATACAAAGGGCTGTGCCCCAGTGGGAATTGCAGGCTTCAGCAGAAGAGCTTGTGTTCCAGGGCTCAGGGTGATCTTGGAAGCTTCCACTGCAGGAGGACTTTGGGGCCCACTTCCCACCCCAGTCACAGGGCAGGTTTCAGACTCTCATTCTTGTCTTTACCTCCCTTTTCTTCTCTCTCCCTCCCCTCTTGTTCTCTCTCCCTCTCTCTCTCTCCCCTTCCAGTCATCCCTCCATGGATCCATCTCTGTTCCTTCCTCTGCTTTCCCTTCCTCTCATCCTCTCCCACTTTCATCTTTTTCCTCTCCTAGTCCACACCTGATTATCCCATTACCAAAACATTTTTGCTGCCTTCCATAGACCAAGAACCTTATCAGAGTCATAAAAATTCTATACTTTAGGCTGGTGCCACGGCTCACTTGGCTAATCCTCCACCTGTGGCGCCAGCACCCCAGGTTCTAGTCCTGGTTGGGGCGCCAGATTTTGTCCCGGTTGCTCCTCTTCCAGTCCAGCTCTCTGCTGTGGCCCAGGAAGGCAGTGGAGGATGGCCCAAGTGCTTGGGCCCTGCACCTGCATGGGAGACCAGGAGGGAAGCACCTGGCTTCTGGCTTCGGATCAGCGCAGCATGCCAGCCACAGCGCGCCAGCCATAGTGGCCATTTGAGGGTTGAACCAATGGAAAGGAAGATCTTTCTCTCTGTCTCTCTCTCTCTCACTGTCTAACTCTGCCTGTCAAAAAAAAAAAATTTTATACTTTGCAAAATAAAAGCATTCATATACACATGTGCATATACATATACTTACATATATATATACACACACACATATATAATCTTTACAAAAAGCGATCACCTAGCATTGCAAGTCTCAGAAACATATTTAAATTAGCATAAGACATGTTACAACCAAATCTGGCCAGGTAGTTAAGTTACTGATTGGGTTGCCTGCATCCCACAGTGGAGTGTCTGGTTCAAGTCCCAGCTCCTTCACTTCCAATCCAGCTTCCTGCCAATGCACATCTTGGGAGACAGCAGGTGGCGTTCAAGTACTTGGGTCCCTGCTATTCACATGGGAATTCTGTATTGAATTCTGGGTTCTTGGCTTTGGCCTGGCCCTGGCTATTGTGGGCTTTGGGGTAGTAAACCAGCCAATGGAAGAAGGATCTCCTCCTCACACCCTATCGTGTGTGTGTGTGTGTGTGTGTGTGTGAGAGTGTGACTTCCAAATCTGATCGGAGGATGGCTCCACACTTTCGAATCCCTATACAACAAACTGCAGCGAATTTGGTACGCAAGCTAAGGGAAAGCCTTCTTAACTTTTGTAACCAATAGCGGAGTCTCACCCAGTCGTGGCCAAGCTTCCGGCAGTCACACCCGAGGGATCAGACCGTGTCCGCACAGCGGCGCTGTCGCTAGTCAGGCTGCCTGCTCCGGAAAGGCCGCCCGCGCCACCACGCGGCCGAGCGGCTCTGAGCGCCGCCTAATTCGCCAAGTGTTTTTTGCGCAGCTAAACTGTTCAGTTTAATGTATCTAAAAATGTTTCTCTTAACACGTAATTCCTGTCGATTTTGCTTCATTCCCCGCACCCAGCCACCGTGGAAATTTCACATTCAAGGAAGAAAAAGAGGGCAGAGCTGGCTAAATGGGACACTAGACGATTCTACAGAACACAGAGTCTCTCAGGAGTATAGTAACCGTTTCCAACATTTCAAAACTGGGCTGTGGCGCTTCTGTCCCCTCACCCGGCGTCAAGGTGTCGTTGCCCGGCGATTCTGAGAGGCCGGCGGCTGACCGCGCTTCCGGGAGGCGACAGGCGGACAGCTCCCTGGTTGGACTTTGCTGCCATCTCGTGGCGATTGGGCTGCTGGCAACAGGCACCCCCGCTGACAGCCTCTTCGCGAAGTTGCTCTTAAAGTTAGCGTAGGGGGTGGTAACCGAATCCGGTATCTGTCCAACAAGAAGAACACCTGGCATTTAGAGTGGTCTCCATGGTGCAAAAACAAAAAAATTCCTTAAAAGAGAATTACAGGACCAGCGCTGTGGCGTCGCGGGTAAAACCTCCGCCCAGGCGCCAGTTCGTGTCCCGGCTCCTCCTCTTCCGATCCAGCTCTCTGCTAACGGCCTGGGAAAAGCTGGTTCAAATGTTTGAGAGACCCGAAAGAAGCTCCTGGCTTCTGGGAGCCAGAAGTGTGGGGGACCCGGAAGCGTGGGAGTTGAGAGACCCAGAAGAAATGTCTCCTGGCTTCGGAGCAGCCCAGCTCTGGCCGCTGCAGCCATTTGGGGAGTGAACCAACAGATGATTTCTCTCTCTCTCTCTCTCTCTCTCTTTCTCTCTCTCTCTCTTCCTCTCTCTGTCTGTAGCTCTACCTCTCAAACAGATGAATAAAATCAGGGCCGGTGCTGTGACGAAAGGAGTAAAGTCACTGCCTGCCGTGCCGGCATCCCATATGGGCGCCAGTTCCAGACCCAGCTGCTCCTCTTCTGATCCAGCTCTCTGCTGTGGCCTGGGAAAGCAGTAGAAGATGGCTCAAGTCCTTGGGCCCCTCCACCCGTGTGGGAGACCCGGAAGAAGCTCCTGGCTCCTGGCTTTGGATTGGCACAGCTCCCGCTGTTCCAGCCATCTGGGGAGTGAACCAGCGGATGGAAGACCTCCCTCTCTCTGCCTCTACCTTCAAATAAATAAATAAATCTTTTTTTTTAAATGAATAAAATCTTTAAAAGAGAGGGAGAGATAATTACAAATGACTCATCTAGTACAACACATAAGCAATGAGAGGTTTTAATTTGTGTGACCTGAAGGGTTATGATATATGTATATTTTCCCAGGTCACCAAAATTAAAATACATAAAACAGGGTGTGTGTGTGCTGCAGCAGTTGAGTCACGGTTTAGGATACCCACATCCCATGTAGGAGTGCCTGGTTTGAGTCCCAACTACTCCGTTTCTGATCCAGGTGCTTCTGATCCACCCTGGGAGGCAGCAAGCGATGGCCAAGTACTCACGTCTCTGCCACTCATGTGAGAGACTGAGATTGAGTATGGGTCCCTGCCTTTGGCCTGACCCAGCTTAGCTGTTGTGAGCCAGCAGATAAAAGATCTTCCCCCATCTCGCTGTCTCTCCCTCTCTGTCACTCTGCCTTTCAAATATAATGAAAATAAACAAATAATCTTAAAAATACATATATGGGGCCTGCGCTGTGGTGTAGTGGGTAAAGCCACCACCTGCAGTGCCAGCATCCCATACAGGCACTGGTTCGAGTCCTGGTTGCCGCACTTCCAATCCAACTCTCTGCTTTGGCCTGGGAAAGCAGTAGAAGATGGCCTAAGTGCTGGGGCCCCTGCACCTGCTTGGGAGATCTGGAAGAAGCTCCTGGCTCCTGGGTTGGATAGGCTCAGCTCTAGTAGTTGCAGCCATTTGGGGAACGAACCAGTGGATAGAGGAGCTCTCTCTCTCTCTCCCTCTCTACAGCTCTGCCTTCCAAATAAATAAATAAATATTTAAAAAATAAAAATATATATAAATACCAAACCACCTTTATATACTTATATACTTAGAGCCCCTCTCATGAATCTGTAAACCTAACTATAAAGGAGTTTTAGAGAATAACTCTATTTATAGTTAGTGCCACTACATATCAGTGTAAAATAAGACATGAAATAACACTAAATACTAAACTTACAAGATGTGTGAACAATATTATTAAATATCAAATGTGGAAGTAAGCAGCATTTTTAGTCTAACCCCCTCATTTCACACATGGTGAAACCGAGGCTGAGAGAAGTAAACAAATAGCTCAACATCTATCTATTCCCTCCACGAAATGCCAGTTCAGTATTTACAGACCCTATAGTGGCGAACCAGGCCACGTAGCAATAGGAAATTAAAATGCAGGTGACAGGCCGGCACCGCGGCTCACTTGGCTAATCCTCCGCCTGCGGCACTGGCACCCCAGGTTCTGGTCCAGGTTGAGGCGCTGGGTTCTGTCCCAGTTGCTCCTCTTCCAGTCCAGCTCTCTGCTGTGACCCAGGAAGGCAGTGAAGGATGGCCCAAGTGCTTGGGCCCTGCACCTGCATGGGAGACCAGGAGGAAGCACTTGGCTCCTAGCTTTGGATCGGCGCGGTGCGCCAGCCGTAGCAGCCATTTGGGGGGTGAACCAACGGAAGGAAGACCTTTCTCTCTCTCTCTCACTGTCTAACTCTGCCTGTCCAAAAAAAAAAAAAAAAAAAAAAAGCAGGTGACAAAATGGAAATGCATCATCTTTGGCAAAAGAACAGACAAGTTAGGTTAATATCCTTGAATAAAGAGCTCTTCCAGAAATTTAGACAAGTGTACCAACACAACAGAAAAATTGGGCACGGACATAAATAGGCAATTCACTAGAGCCATATATTGCCAAAATATATTCAACCTCACTAGTAATCAAAGACCTGAAAGTGTAAAACAACAATGAGATTTTAGCAGTGATTTTTTTTTCAATAACAATCCCTCCATGTTTAAGATGCTAGAAACAAACCCCAGCCCACCTGGCTGCTGGAACATAGATTAGCACCTGGAAAGCACAACTTGCCTGTGTGTCAAAAGCCTTCAAATATGTACAAAACGTCCATTGACCCAGCAACATCACCTCTAGGAGTTTAAGGAAGGAATCAAATATAGGAGCAACGAGAGAGCGAGAACATCGAGGGCGGACCGTGCAGAAGCCCTTAGTTTAAGGGCTTTGCACGCATTTCTGCTTCATCTTCAGAAACACCTGTGAAGCAAGTCTTATTGATTCTCACTTTTCCCATTGAAGACGTTGAATGTATAGCTCCAGCCAAGTGGAGACGCTGCACCCTAAGCTCACCTGCTCAACTCCAGAGTCCAGGCTGTCACCTAAGAACATGAGGGTGTGCACTGAAATGCATGTGTTTATAGGGGCAAAAGGGTGGGGCAGGGGGTGGGAGGCCCAGGATAAGGCAGAGACGAAATGTTTATCAATGGAGAGGTAAACACTGTGATATCCATAAAAGGACATGATTTGCAGTCATTAGGAATTAGATGCATTTGGGAAATGTAAATCAAAATCACAATGAAGCACCACTTCGCATCCACTAGAAAGGCTATATATATATATATTAAAAGAGAGAGAGGAGAGAGAGAGGAAAGGGCTGGCACTGTGGCACAGTAGGTTAATCCTCCGCCTGCAGTGCCCGCATCCTATATGGGCGCCAATTCTAGTTCCGGCTGCTCCTCTTCCAATCCAGCTCTCTGCTATGGCCTAGGAAAGCAGTGGGAGATGGCCCAAGTGCTTGAGTCCTTACACAACATGGAAGACTAGGAGGAAGCTCCTGGCTCCTGGTTCAGATCGGCTCAGCTCCAGCCCTTGTGGTCATTTGTAACTCTGCCTCTCAAATAAATAATTTTTTTTTTAATTTGACAGATAGAGTTAGACAGTGAGAGAGAGAGACAGAAAGGTCTTCCTTCCGTTGGTTCACCCCCCAAATAGCCGCTACCGCCGGCACGCTGTGCCGATCTGAAGCCAGGAGCCAGGTGCTTCCTCCTGGTCTCCCATGCAGGTGCAGGGCCCAAGCACTTGGGCCATCCTCCCCTGCCTTTCTGGGCCACAGCAGAGAACTGGACTGGAAGTGGAGCAGCCGGGACTAGAACCCGGTGCCCATATGGGATGCCGGCGCTGCAGGCAAAGAATTAGCCAAGTGAGCCATGGCACCGGCCCCAATAAATAAAATCTTAAAAAAAAAAAAAAGAAGAAGAAGAAGAAAAGAAAAGAAACTGACAAGTATTGGCAAAGATGTGGACAAACTGGAACCTCGGGACCCTGCAAGATGGAACGGAAAGGATGGGGCTGCTGTGGAAGATGCTTGATAGTAACTCAAAGATTTAAAGCCAGGCAGTAGGCATTTGGCTTGGTGCTTAAGATACCTGTATCTCACAGCAGACGGATTGGGTTCAAGTCCTGGTTCTCCTCCCAGACTCCAGCTTCCTGCTAAGTGCACCCTGGGAGACAGAAGATGCTACCTCAAGTAGTTGGGTCCCTGTCAACCTGTACTGAGTCCCTGATGCCTGGCATTGGCCCAGCCCTGCCCAGCCCTGCCCAGCCCTGGCTGTTACAATCATTTGGAAAGTGAGCCAACAGAGGAAAGTTCTCCCTGTTTGTTTTTCTGTTTCTGTTTCTGTGTCTCTCTCCCTTTCAAATATGTCTGCAATTCCCAGTTCATATACGGTCCCTCTGTCTACCCTGAGTGTTTCCCACCAGGGTCACTTCCCGCCCCCATCATGGCAGGGTTCAGTAATCAGCTCCCTCAGGAATGGGCATGTCTCAGATGTTCCCTTCCTCTCCATTCCAAACTGGGCTGGGCAGCCTGCAGATGGCCTAATAAGGGTCCCCAAAGACACACAGATCCTAACCCTTGGAACCTGTAAATGTAACGTTACAGTGCAGGTGTCATTGAGCGCTCTCTCTCTCTCTCTCTCTCTCTCTCTCTCTCTCTTTCAAATAAATAAACTAACTTGTGATGAGGAGATGATCCAGAATCCTCCGGGTGAGGCCTAATAAATACAGTTACGTGTACCCTAAAGGGGAAGGAGGCAGAAGGAAACTCAGCCGCACACAGATTAGGAGACAGTGACACAATCACAGAGACTGGCATGATGCAACCACAAGCCAAGAGACACTGGCACCAGAGACAGGGAGCGGCAAGGCACAGATTCTCCTCCGGAGCCGCTGGAGGAAGCAAGGCTCTGCTGACACCTTGTCTTCTGCCCAGTGAACCTGAGTTTGGACCTCTCATCTCCACAGCGATGAGAGAATTCACATGTGTGTGAAGACAGTGGTTCTGCATTAAATTCTTACAGCAGTGCGGGGAACTAATACATAGCCCACCTTGGCTGTCCACAGTGCTACCATATTCTGTTAATGATAATAACACTTATCAATGTGTTCCTTAATGTGTTCCAAGCCCTGGTGATGATTGGATGGCCTGTTTAAGTTTCATCCACAGCCCTAGGATATTTTCCCAACTCTAGAGTTGGAAAATGAAGCTTAATGGGGTGAAGTGACTTATCAAGGATACAGAGCCACAAAGCAGGAGGTCCAAGAGCCCAGCCACTGCGTGCGATTGTGCAAATTCTTGTCTCTGTGAGTGGCACCCTCTGGGATATGCAGTTCACAACCTTCCCAGCCAACCGGAGCAACCCTGCCAAGATTCTAACTCTAAGGGCCCACATTGAGGCACAGAGGGTAAAGCTGCCACCTGCGCACCAGTTCATGTCCTGGCTGCTCCGCTTCCCATCAAGTTCTCTGCTAATGGCCTGGGAAAAGCAGAGGAAGATAATTCAAGTGTTTGGGCCCCTGCCCACTCGCATGGGAGACCCACAAGAAGCTCCTGGCTTTAGCCAGGCCTAGCCCTGGCCATTGAGGCCATGTGGGAAGTGAATCAGCAGATGGAAGACTTCTCCCTCTCCCTGTCTCTCCCTCTCCCTGTCTCTCTCTCTCTCTTTCTCTCTCTCTCTCTAGCTCCGACTTTCAAATAAATAAATAAATCTTTAAAAAAAGATTTGAACTCTAACAAATCCATCCAGCCCCTGTGCTTCAAGCATCTCTGCTCATATTCCACTTTTCTAATTTATCCCCTACTACAGTGTACACTCCCCAAGACCAGGGAAGACTTTCGCCTTTTGTCTTATTATCTTCAAGGCAGAGCACTTGTATTGGCTTCTAGGAACTCCCTACTAAATCAATGAATGCATCCCTTCTCCTTGGGGCAGAAAGGATTTAGGGCGGAATCCAGAGGCAAGGAACTAGGCTATTTTCTTTCTTTCTTCTCCATTAATAAAGACAATTTCAAACTGGATAGGGTAAAATAAACATTTCTGCAGAAACTGGAAAGTGAAATCAAAGAAGCAACGGGAGTGCCTCTGAGCATTTTAAACAGCCCCAGGGTGCCCACACTGCTTTCAGAAATGATTCTTTGTTTCAATTTTGTTTTCAATGACAAAGAAGATAAATGCCCCACAAAATAGGCAAATGTACTTTATGCTTTCCCAATGGGAGGAAAAGGTAACTAGAAACCATTTTGCTGCCAGTGCCTGAGATGGCACTAGTCCTACTGCACCCATGGTAGCCTGAACACCTTGTCCTGTGAGGGACTGTAGGATTTTGTCCTTGGCCTTATGCTATTCAGTGTGTTATCAGGGACTTGAATGGGAATTTCTCACTATTGTTGATTATTCTAAGTTGAAAAATAATTAAAATATTAAAGAAATGGGATTCAGAATAAAGTCTGGGACAAAGACCAAAACCAGCAAAGCTAAATTCAGTAAGGAAGCATGAACAGTCTTTCCATTTTTCTGGCACGTGCATAAGATGGGAGAGAACTGACAATGAAAAAGACTGGCAGTGTTGGTCAACTACCACTAAAACAGGAGTCCACAGGGCAGGCATTCAGCCTAGTGTTAAGATGCCTGAGTCCCACATCAGAGTGCCTGGGTTCAATGCCCCGCTCTGGCTCCCAACTCCAGCTTCCTGCTAATGCAGGCCCTGAGAGGAAGCAGTGATGGTGCAAGCAATTGGGTCCCTGTTACCAACTTGAGAGACCTGGATTACATTTCTCTACTCCTGGCTCTGGTGCCAGCCATCATGAGCATCTGGGGAGTGATCCTATGGGTGGGAGCTCTCTCATGCGCTCTCTGTCCCTCTCAAGTAAATATGATAAAAAAAAATTTAAATATATGTGAGTCAACAGTATGATCAAAGTACTTTAAAAAAAAAAAAAAAGATGGGGTGGGCATTTAGCATAGCAGTTAAAACACTGCTGTAGTACCCACATCTTACATCAAAGTTCCTGGGTTCAAGTTCTGGCGCCACTCCTGAGTCCAGCGTCCTGCTAATGCAGACCCTGGGAGGTAGTGGTGATGGCTCAAGTCGGTAGGTTCCTGACTTGGGGAGGTGGGACGGCCAACACTAGATTGAGTTCTTGCCTCCTACTTCAGATTCAGCTGTGGCAGATATTTAGGGAGAGAACCAGCAGATGGGAGATCTCTCTCCAGCTGCCGGTCTGCCTCTCAAATACATAGATAAATTCAAATACAAAAAATAAAAGAAACAGTTACCTGGCATTGCTCTCTATGACAAAATCAGGACTAGTGAATGGGAAGAGACAAATTTTCATTCAATACCAAGAAAGTCAAAGACTTAGAGCACAATTTCCCTTAACACTTTGAATATAAAGCATAATTCCCAGTCAGTTCCTTCACTGGGATATAGGATTTGTTGTGCTACAGAAGAACATTTTTGAATATTTATGTGTATTAGCTTTTTAATGTTTTAAGATTTTTATCTTGATATAAAGTTTCTCTTATAAAAAATGAATTTGAATGAAACTAATGAGTACATTTAAATAAAAAATGTTAAGCGAATCACAAACGACATGCAAATAAGGCAACAGTTACAGCGGTATGCAAATGAGTGCAGTTTAGGAACCGCTGCCGCGGTATGCTATTTCATCTTCAGTGTCCTGAAGCTTTTGTTCCAAGATCCATCTCCCGCTGAGGAAATGCCTGTCGCATAGTTTCAAGTGAGTCAAGTATTTATTAATAGAGAGGAAGAGGAAGATAAGAAAAATAAGACAAAGAAGGGAAAAGGGATGAATGACTGCGGCCTCCGAGCACATCGGCCCAGCTTGTTTACCTTTGCAGTTCACATCGGACTGACACTAAATCAGGAGGAATGCGCAAGGCCCGGGACAGCAAAAAAATAGAAAGGAACCGAGCGGGGTTAAAAATAAGGTCAGGAAGTAACAAAATGAAACAACTGAGAAAACAGAAACAAATATATCTACTGAGAAATAATCTGACACACAAACATTCGCGGGGCGGGGGAAAAGCTGGGCCGTTCCAGAAGAGAGGGCGCTGGACCCTGTGAGGAAGCCAAGGGGACAAGGAGGGCCCCGCAGCTCTCAGCCACGCCCCGGCCTCAGCCCCCCACACCACCTGCACCTGCAGCAATCCTGCGCAGCCGCAGTGCGCCACCAGACAGTTCAAACGGGGGTGTCCATACAATCTCAGATTAAGCAAGAAGCCCAAAACGTTCATCCTCTCGTCTGAGGACTCCCCATGCCTCTGCATCCTCATGGGCAGCACAACTCAAGCAATCACTGTCAAGGTCATTTTCCGGCAGGTGTAATCCTTTGTTCCCAATCCCCATCGTTGGGGAGGGGCTCCAGGGCACCATGAGCCGCTATGCAGGTCTTTCCCCCCTATCCACAAGGCTGCCCTCCAGGCCCGTGGTCTCTCACCTTGACTTCTTGCCCTGCAGGCTTCCCGTTATCCCTTCCACGTTCCGCAGCACCATGGCCAAGCTTTCTCATTGCTGCGCTCCACTCTCTCCTCTTCAGATGCTGATGGTGGCTTCTTATAAAGGCTACATAGTCCTCACCAGAGTACTATGGCAGTCTTGCCTATGGTGTTTTCTTACACCAGAGAAATGGTTTAATGCAGGTGAAACAATTTTGGTTGTGAAATTCAAAGTCCTAGATTCTACTCTTGGCTCTTCTACCCACCAGCTCTGGGATCTAGGCAGAGTTAACCTCCTCCTATTTCAAAGACTTACCATAAAGGGATTAATGGATATACCAAAGGAAACTGCATTCAGCATAAAGTCATTTTATTTATAGAAATCATTTCTCCAGCACAGTTAGCGGCTGCCTTATAATTCTTCCCTGTGTCATGTGTGTTCTCTTGTCTCCAGTGTTGCTTTTACTTTTACATTCGTATGAGGCTGGCTTCTTCATCTGCACTTTCATTTGTATCTTTGACAACATCTGAGCTGGTTGATTAACTGAGCCAATTGCTTTTTCCCAGCCTTGACCTTCAACACATCACTCTTCCTCTGTGTTAGGAAGCCTTTCTTTACCCACTGAAAGGGTCCTGGTAGTTCTTTAGCCCCTAAGCAGGGAAATCTGCCATTTCGATATATTTGTCATCAGAGAATAAACAGAAACATTAAGTAATGAGAACAGACCCTAGAGGGCTGAGAGAGAACATCAAAATGCATACAGATGAAAGACTTTGCCAAACGAACAAACACGAAGTGTGCAAAGGCCAAATTCTATGTTCATCCAACCCCGTCTGGCATGAGAGTTCTCCAAACTGCAGTCTTGAGTGTTTGGCCGATGGGCCTGTGTGGAAATGTATGGATCATGCCTGCACTGGCCAAAGTTGTTAAAGTCTTAGAAACATTAAACTAACCAGCTGACTCTGTCATTCCTGAAGAGCGATGTACACTGACGCTCTCAAAGTAGTGTCTGTGTGGAGCAGATATTCTCATCACACCAACCTGCTGTTTTGTTTCTGGTTGTAAAAACTGGCAAATTATATTACTAATATTATATTATGCAATAATCCTGTGCAAGTTTGTACAGCCTAATTTTGGCCTTCTGAAATTAGCTCATCTCTGGACCACCTGATGGGAGTTTCTGCACTTATGAAGCAATAGGCTAGGAACTACTGTAATGACCTTATGAATATTACATCTTTCTAGGGGACACTGCCATAGGGTGGTATTCAACACCCTCCCAGAGGTCACTGCTCTGTCTCTTCACCTCAAAGCACAGTCACACTGGGTGGGTTTACATGGTCCAAATTAAAGCAGGAGTTCTATGGATTCGTTTTTGAAATTTTTTGTTTTATTTATTTGAAAGGCAAAGAGACAGAGAGAGATGGAGATAGAGAGAAATCTCCTATCTGCTGGTTGATTCCCCAGATGCCCACAATAGCCAGGGCCCAACCAGGGCAAAGCCAGGAGCCCAGACCTCACTGGGTGGCAGGGACCGAAGTACTTGAGGCATCACCTGCTGCCTCTCCCAGTATGCACGCTAGCAGGACGATGGGATCCGGAGAGGAGCCAGGACTCGAGTCCAGGTGCTTGGATTTGGGATGCTGGCATTCCAAGTGGTATCTTAATACCCATCTCTGAATTAAATATGAAAACACAAGTTACTGAACTGTTTGCTTGGACATTGGCCTGAGGAGTTAGTTAAAATATCCAATATCAGGGCGGGCATTGTGGCACAGAAGGTTAAAGCCCCAGCCTGCAATGCCAGCATCCCATATGGGCATCAGTTCGAGTCCCAGGTGCTCCACTTCCAATCCAGCTCTCTGCTATGGCCTGGGAAAGCAGAAGAAGACAGCCCAAGTCCTTGGGCCCCTGTACCCATGTGGAAGACTGGGAAGAAGCTCCTGGCTTCAGATCAGTTCATCTGAGGAGTGAGCCAACAGATGGAAGACCTCTCTCTCTGGCTCTACCTCTCTGTAACTCTGTCTTTCAAATAAATAAATAAATCTTTTAAAAAATATATCTAGTATCTGCATGAGGACATGAAGCACATCTGCTTCGAAAGACAAAGGGAAAACAGACTCTTGTGGCTCGGAAACCAAGAAAAGGTTGGGTTCTAAATGTGCGCGTGAGTCAGGAGGGGATCCTGTAAAATGCAGCCTCCGATTCAGGCTCTGGGTGGGAGCAGGGGCGCTTCGTTTCTGACACATGCCCAGGGCAGGGCCACGCTGCAGGCCCAAGGATCCCACCTGTGCGCAAGACCAGGGTATGTAAGTAACATAGTGGCGTCAGTGTGAGAAACACAGGGACTTTGACCCTTTAAATGACTCCTCCAGAGGACACCAGCACAGAATTATCCCAGTTAAGTGACATGCGGATGCACATTTGGTCTCACAGTTAAGACACCCATTAAGATGCCCGTGTCCCAGGCCATGTCAGAGGGCCTGGGTTCAAGTCCTGCCTCTGCTCTTGATTCCAGTTTCCTGCTAATGCACACCCTGGGAGGCAGCAGTGATGGCTCAGCTGTATGTATCTGTGTGTATGTGCTTGGTTATGCTCTAAAGGACATTCTTGGGGCTAGCACTGTGGTGTAGCGGGTAAAGCCACTGCTTTCAGAGACAGCATCCCATATGGGCGCCAGTTCGAGTCCCTACGGCTCCACTTCCAATCCAGCTCTCTGCTATGGCCTGGGAAAGCAGTAGAAGATGGCCCAAGTCCCTGAACCCCTGTACCCACGTGAGAGACCCAGAAGAGGCTCCTGGCTCCTGGCTTCGGATCAGCGCAGCTCTGGCCGTTGCAGCCATCTGGGGAGTGAACCTGGGAATAAGACTCTCTGCCTCTGCCTCTCTAACTCTGCCTTTCAAATAAATAAATCTTTTTAAAAAATAATAAAGTACATTCTTCCTGGCAGTCATGATCAAACATTTGGAAAACAGTGGCCTATAGTTTAAAGATAGAGATGTGTTTTTTAATGCCTTCATTTTTTTAAATCTATTTTACTGTGTTCTCCCTTTATTTCTCTGTCCACCATCGAATCCTTGAACAGGCCCAGCATGCAATAGTGAGTTCCTTCAGGTCATGCACACATCACGTCCACAGATCTACGTTCTGATCTGAACTATTCCTGGCCGTTACCTGCACACAATCCTCCCCGGGGCCAAGCCATAGCACTGTGGAAGCGCGGCAGGCTCCCCGCGGTGCGAGCGCTTCCCGGCGAGCGAGTCACAAGAGCGCCATCTTCTGGCGAAATCTTTGCTTTGTCCGGAGGATGTTAAAGATGTCTTGCTTTTTCTAGCAAAAAATTGCATTTCCAATCACAAATGCATTGACATCTAAAGGGCTCTTTATTTCGCTCGAGAGAGTTTCACTGCACTCCCCTTCTGAGAAGGAGCTTCATCCGCGGAAGGAGCTTTATCCGCGCAAGTCCTTCCCGGCTCTCCGTTAAACGAAGCGCGGTTTCAAGTTTCAGCTCCTCCTTGAATTCCAGCCGGGTGAGCCTTCCCTCCGGAATCATCCAAAATGGAGCCTCTTAGCGCTTACCCAGTGAAATGCTCCGGGCCCAAAGCAAAGGTGTTTGCAGTTTTGCTGTCTATGCTTCTGTGCACGGTAACGCTGTTTCTTCTACAACTAAAATTCCTAAAACCTAAAACCAACAGCTTCTATGCCTTTGAAGTGAAAGATGCAAAAGGAAGAACCGTTTCTCTGGAAAAGTTTAAAGGCAAAGTAAGTTGCATCCTCTCGTTTTTTTATCTCTCTTTTTCTGTGTCTCTGCCCACTTCCTCGGTCAGAATCGTACACAGTCCTAAGTTAGAATTCAGTCTTTAAAGTTATGTTATTAGTGTGACACCTCGAGTTCGATCGTTTTGATAATTCTAATGGATAAGCTTTCTTAACCTACTCTCTTCAAAATGCTTCAACGTTTGTGCTGTTTTTAGAAAAGCTTACAGTTAGTAATGTGAATATGGTGACATTAATAACAGTATTAATATCTAACAACATTACAAAGCACTCTCATTTCTCATATTATTGTCTTTTTACTTAAACTTTGGCGATACCTAATGCTTTTTTAATCCAGTAATATTTCCGAATCTTAGTTCATGAATCTGGGCTATGGTTTTCAAAGAAACTGAGTACATCTAAAACTATGAAATAACATCTATCAGATGTTATATTCCCCTGAAACGGTTTGGGATTTTAAGTACTTGCAAGATTTTTTTTTTTTTTTTTTATCTTTTGCTTCACTTTCCGGTTGGATTTTTTTTCTTTTTCCGGGAGGTTACGCTAGTTGTAAACGTGGCCAGTGACTGCCAGCTCACAGACAGAAATTACTTAGCCCTGAAGGAGTTGCACAAAGAGTTTGGACCATACCACTTCAGCGTCCTGGCTTTTCCGTGCAATCAGTTTGGAGACTCGGAGCCCCGGCCCAGCAAGGAAGTAGAATCCTTCGCCAGAAGCACCTACGGAGTAACATTCCCCATCTTCCACAAGATTAAGATTCTAGGACCTGAAGCTGAACCCGCTTTTAGATTCCTTGTTGGTAAATATCTGCCTTCCCTCACCAGTCTAACGCTGTCTGCTGCTTCTCACTTTCAAACACATATACCAGGACCATGACTTTCCGAGTCTGTTTGAAATGTTTTAGTGGGAAGGTTTCATGGAGCCATCAGAGAGCCAGCATTTCATCCTTTGCAACTTTCTAGAAGGTGTGCATCCTGGAAATCAATGTGATAACGTTTTAGGTGGCAGAAGAATTCTACTCCAGGGGAGTTTATTCCTACTGACCATCACCCTAAAGAACGTACTTGAAGTGTGGCCAGGCTATTGTCACGAAGGACTGCAGTTAGTTACCTAGCATTTGAGGAGATAGAACCTCCCCCCCCCCGCCCCCATTATGAAAGCTACACGTTTCTCCTGAATACCGCTGAGCATCCCTCTGTGGTTGATTTTATGTCACCTTTCTTTTCTGAGACGTTATTCTCAAGGATGACTATCTCAGTTTAGCAGGTGTTTGTTAAAATTACAGCAGTGTGACTTGATTTGTCCAGAGAACAGTGCAGCAAGACTGTCTGTACAATTAGGCGGACCCCAGAACTCTGTGGACGGACGCCAAGGCCGGTTAGCGTGCTGGCAGTGTGGTGCTGTGATGGTACAGGCTCCCTGCATGCAAACCCCTGCTCAAGTCGCCTTTGCTGTGTGGCTTCCGGAACAAGTCAGCTTCTCTATTTCCTCATTCATAAGATGAGGCTGACAATACTCCCTGCCTCCTAAGAGTGTTTGAGGGTTAAGTGTGCTAACAGAAAAATGAAACCCTGCTTACTGTGTGCCAGCCACTGCTCCACAGGACGGTCAGCCAATAGTGGTCTCTCACCTCACTTTTGCAGACGGCATGTCCAGGCCGATTTTCACTGTGGATACTTTTTTTTTTTTAACAGGCAGAGTGGACAGTGAGAGAGAGAGACAGAGAATAGAGAAAGGTCTTCCTTTACCCGTTGGTTCACCCTCCAATGGCCGCCACGGCTGGCGCACCGCGCTGATCCGAAGGCAGGAGCCCGGTGCTTCTCCTGGTCTCCCATGGGGTACAGGGCCCAAGCACTTGGGCCATCCTCCACTGCACTCCCAGGCCACAGCAGAGAGCTGGCCTGGAAGAGGGGCAACCGGGACAGAACCCGGCGCCCTGACCAGGACTAGAACCCGGTGTGCCAGCGCCGCTAGGTGGAGGGTTAGCCTAGTGAGCCGCGGCGCCGGCCAATACTTTAACTTTTGATAAAGCAGGACCCCAGTCAGGCAACCAAGCTTCCACTCCAACCAAACCAGATAAGGGTGCTCTACAAGGTTCCATAGAAGTGCGAGATCAGAATCTTCTAGAAACGTGATATTTAACGTCTAGGGAAGGCTGACCTAACACCTAACACCATCAGGGATCACCAGAGTGAGGTCTTCACGCCTTTCTTTTATTTCTGGGGTACATGGAAGGAAGAAAAGCCAGAGCGTATATCCCTGAACTAGTCGTTCCTGGCACAGCAGCCTGACGCTCGGGCACTGGGGCTGGTAACTGCTCCCTTCTGTCACTAAAAGGGTTTCGGAAGTCCCACTCACCCTGTGGAATCAAAAAGGTTAACAGGATTTAAGGTTTCACTGGGCTGAGACGGGGAGGGTAACGGAGCCCAGAGGTGGGGGCACAGGCTCTAGAGTAAAAGGCCCGCCCTTCAGTCCCATCCCTGCCATTCACTGGTCACACGGTCTTGAGTCCAGGCCTCCATCTTTCTCACCTGCAAAATGGGGATAATAGTAATATCTGCCTCACTGAGTTGCTGTAAAGATTAAATGGAAACAGCCATTGAAAGCACTGAGTATTATTCATTTTTTTTCTTAAGCATTGACTGATCGATTTGAAAACCAGAGCTACAAAGAGAGAAGGAGAGACAGAGATCTTCCATCCACTAGTTCACTCCCCAGATGGCTGCAATGGCCAGGGCTGAGCCAGGCCAAAGCCAGGAGCCAGGAACTTCATCCAGGTCTCCCACGGGGGTGCAGGGGCCCAAACTCTTGGGTCATTTTTCCAGTGCTTTCCCCAGGCCACTGGCAGGGAGTAGGAAGTGGAACAGCCGGGCATGAACTGGTGCCAGTATGGGATGCCGGTGTCTCAGGCAGTGGCTCTACCTGCTGCATCACCATGCTGACCCCTGAGACTCATACATACTAGGCACAGGCACAGGGCTAAGTGCTTCATAAATTTTAGTGATAATCATTGTATTTTTTCTCATGTTAGTCAATAATACAAACATAAGTTGTGGATAACAAATGGGAAAAATTTGTACTTCTTACATAAATTTTTATCAAAAGGGTGTCATAATTATCAAAATATGATGATTATTTAGAATTCCTTATCATTTTCAGCTATAGAAAAATGTAAAAATATCCAAAATTTTAATATAAATGTATTTAATATGAAAAGCAATTCATATATTTGCATTGTCAAGTAAGTCCTTTAGGGCATAATTTTATAGTTGAAAATGTTAAGGGGGGCTGGTGTTGTGACATTAAGTCATCGCCTGTGACACCAGCATCCCATATGAGTGCCAAATCCAGTCTCGGCTGCGCTATATTCAATCCAACTCCCTGCTAATATTCCTGGGAAAGCAGCAGAAGACCTAGATGGAGCTCCAGGCTCCTGGCTTCAGCCTGGCTCAGCTCTGGCCATTGTGGCCATTTGGGGAGTGAGCCAGAGGATAGAAGATCTGTCTCTCCCTCTCTATCACTCTGCCTTTCAAATAAATTAAAATTCTTTCAAGAAGCAGAAACTTTTGAGCTAGTGACAAGGTAAAATTTTTGTTTAGATCAACAAATCTAAAAGATTTGGTTTCATTTCATGAATCTAGATCAGTAAACCACCACATATATTGCAATCTGCTTAATCAAACTTTGCGATTTGCTTCTGTTTTCCTTTATTCTGTTTCTGATTTTATGACAATGCTAGAGTCTCATTCCAGAGGTGCCATTTATGCTCATGAAAGTATGTTCTGCATATTTTTAGATTCTTCGAAGAAGGAACCAAGGTGGAATTTTTGGAAGTATCTGGTCAACCCCGACGGTCAAGTTGTGAAGTTCTGGAGACCAGAGGAGCCCATTGATGTCATGAAACCTGACATAGCCGCTCTGATCAGACAAATCATCATAAAGAAGAAAGAGGACCTCTGAAACCCCCACGGAGCCGTTCAAACACAACAGTCAGCACAGACAGACACAGCCGTGTGGGCCTGGTCTCATTCCAAAGGCTTGGCAGTTAAAGTGGCACTAAAGCGTGATGTGTTTATGTTGTCTCACTAGTCAATTAGTAATGAAGGTCTCCAGGATAGAGATGACTTCAAAGGGGAACAGAGAGAGAGAGAGCAGCCAAAGACCAAAATGAAATATATTAAGTCCTCCGTATGTCCAGGCTAGAACATTCAGAATGCAGTCAGCACTGGGCTCCAGAACCCTGTTGCTCAACATGACATCCTCTGGGACTGCACTTGATGGAAATGTCAACAAGCTAGACCACTGGGCGGATGCAGAAGACTGTGGGTGACTGCAGTTGCAGCACTGACTAAATCACATGGCTATGTTGAATATGTTGACATGTTGAAAAAAACGTAAAATATACATATTCAGATTCAAACACATGTATTTTGTCTCATGTACAGGATTTTATGTGGTTTTGTTTTTTCAGTAGTTTCCTAGTGTGTTTTACTCTGACAAATACTCACTTATGAATGACATCATCACAACATTTGAAAAAGCCTTCATCATTTCCAATATTTCTCCGTTATTTTCCAGAAGCAACTCAAATCCTATAAATGCAATACCAAGAGTTGAGTTGAACTTCATTTTTGAGTGAAACTCTCATGTGTAGGCGAAAGGTCATGAGTAGGATTGGGCCTGATTTCTTCTAGGTTGATTTTGGCTGCGAACACAGACTAAATCATTTGGAAAGAATTCAACGCTGCATCTTTCTGATAGCTGACTTAGGAAAAATTAGCTCCAAATACTCAAGGCACTAACATAAAATAGGGAGTGACCACAGTCACACGAGTCCCAAAAAGCAGGTCAGCGATCAGTGAGCCTTTTGGTAAGAGTCACAACAGACTTTTTCTCCCAAAATCATGAACTTCAGATTGTGTCTTATAATTATTAACAAATCAGCCTGCCAAGCCAGTAAAGGTTAATTATTGCTCCACAAATCACATATTCATTGAGTAAAAAAAAATAGGAAGATGTGTGTATGTATGAGCGTGTGTAAAAATATAGTCATGTGAAATGTGGCGAAGAAGACCCAATTTAAGTAGTCTGTGACTTGACTTCCAAATTCTGACCCAACAGATGGAAGTGAAGATGTTTTTATGGTGAATTCAGTAATGCCACCACAGTCTATAGTTCTTCATAAATACCTGGACTAAAGTTTGGGAAGAAACCAAGATACTTCCTGGCACACCTTCTCCTTCAAAGTACACATCCAACCACGCAGCCCCGGATGCACTTGGTGGAGGTGAAGGCGGAGGCGTAACTTCCACAGAGGTCAAGAGGATGAACAGGGATGGCCTCCAGGGCGCCAGGTTAGTGCCACAGAAACCTGCTCTGCTCTCACCAGCTGGGGGACGTGGAGCAAATCATTTAACTACTTTGACTTCGGTTTTCTCACCTGCAAAGGGGGGTAGGCTCTTTAAATGCAACAATAGGTCTCTTCCAACTTTGAACGTCAAGGTACAGGAGTGGGCATGTAGCCTAGCCATCAGGATGCCTGCGTACCACGTTGGAGTGCCTGGGCTCAACATCTGCCTCTGCTCCAATTCCAGCCTCTTGCTAGTGCAGACCTGGGAAGGCAGCACAGGATGGCCCCACCCGAAGGACCTGAGGCCATGGCGGTATGTGGAGAGTGAACCAGTGAGTGGGAGCACTCTTTCTGCCTCAAAAATATTTTTTAAAACTTTTAAGTACTATATGTAAGTGAATACTTACTGAGATTGTTTGAAGGTACCAGAGAAGACATCAAAATTACTCTGGGTTATTGGCAAAGAAACAGAAGCCACCTAACAAGTCTACCCTTTGCAATTTTGTCCCAAAAGTCTATAAGCAATTCGAATTCTGAACCTCTCAGCAAATTGTTCAGGGCAATCCTCTTCCCCCATCCCCCCCCCCCCCACACACACACACACAGTGTTGCTTCCAGAACACTCTTGACACCTCCTCCCACACCCACTGAGGACTTTGGTGAGCCCAAGGCAGTGCCTTTGCGAGGGTGTGTGTGTGTGTGTATGTGTGTGTGTATCCACATCCTTCGTGGGCAGCAGCCCAGGCAATGTTGACCCCACTGCCGCCCAAACGGTGGCACAGCTGCCCTGGGCACCTCCGGGACTGCCCAGTGACCACCATCCAGATATCTGGCTGTCTGAAGCCATCACTGCTCTCCAAAGCCACAGAAAGGTTTCTTTGCCTATAAATCGCCAACCCTGGTTGCCTCATGGCTCCAGGGCCTCCTGTGGACATCGCCCCCCACGACACACACACTCAGAGAAAACTGCCTCTTGCTGGACTTTGAGCAACCTCTGCTGAACCCTGACCCGGCATCAAAAAGTCTGGGACACGAGACGCCCGAACCAAGGGGCGCAACACAAAACTGCCAGGCATCACCTGGAAGGGTATTCTGCTGTTGTCTTCGCGATGCGGTGGCGGGTGGGGGGCGGGGAGCAAATGCATTTCAAACCCAGTTAAGATGACTTACTGTTTGGAGAGATCTGTCACAGGAAGTCCTGACCATCACCCAGGGCACGTGGACAAGGGATAAGCACAAACGCGCCTGAGACAGAACCTGAACCTGGTGCTTCACTTGCGAAGGTGCTCAACAAGTGCGCTGAATCTGCAGTGCGTAGTTATGTGCATGTATCTCAGTCCCGATGGTCCTAGCATATAGACTGGCGATGGTGGAGCCGTCTCGGGAGGGGCATCCTCACCCAGCATGTGCCGCTTCCAGGGTGTAAAATGTTCCCGCGTGGCCAATTTCCATCTACCAGCGGGTTTGTAATTAGCTTGCAGCTTCCGAAAATTTAACAGTTGGTTTTCACACACCAATACTAGCTACAGCACACCACAAATCTGAAAAATTACACTTCCTTGGGATATCATGAGGAGGTATCTCCCAGAACAATTCAGAACAAAATTGTGTGTGTGTGTGTGTGCGTGTGTATTCTTTATTATATACTAGTGTTATTAAAGTATGGAAGGATATGTAAAAATGCGGAAGTACTTGCAGTTTCTGAGTTATAAAAAGCTGCTAACAATATGCTAATGGCACTAAAATCTAATGACCTAACTGAACCGCCCCCAGATAATCTCAAGCAGGAAGATACTCCAGTAAAAATTTAAAAATACAGGGGTCAGCATCATGGCTCAGCTAGTTAAGTCACCGCCTGTTCAAGTCCCAGCTGCTCCACTTCAGATCTAGCTCCCTACTAACAGCCTGGAAAAGCAGTGGAAGCTAGCCCAAGTCCTTGGGCCCCTGCCATCCATGCAGGAGACCCAGAGGGAGTTCCTGGCTCCTGGCTTCACTCTGGTTCACTCCTGGCTGTTGCAGCCATCTGGGGAGTGAACCAACAGAAGAAAGTTCTCTTTCTCCCTCTCTCTCTGTCACTCTGCCTTTCAAAACAATAAAAACTCTTCTTTCAAAAGTATAATCAAATCCCAAAGAGAGAAACAAAAATTCCTATTTCTCTACATTCTTAACAAATACTGTTTTGAAAAGCCTTGTTTTCAGGGGCCAGCACTGTGGGTAAAGCCACTGACTACAGTGCCAGCATCCCATATGGGCACTGTTTCGAGTCCCGGCTGGTGTACTTCTAATCCAGCTCCCTGCTAATGTACTAGGGAAGGCAGCAGAAGATGGCCCAAGTCCTTGCGTGCCTGCACCCACATGGGAGACCAGGAAGAAGCTCCTGGCTCCTGGCTTCGAATCAGCTCAGCTCCAGCCCATTTGCAGCCAAGTGGGGAGTGAACCAGTGAATGGAAGATCTCTTTCTCTCTCTCTCTCTGTAACTCTGCCTTTCAAATAAATAAATCTTTAATATAAAAAAAAGGCTGGTTTTCACGAGCTGAAGTGTTGAGTGGTCCCTATATACAATGTCACATCCGTTCATGGTGATCCTTCAAGAAAAACGGTTATGAGTGGGTGCAGCTGATAAAGCGGGGACTCCCGATTTCCTCTTTCCCATTGCACAGCAAAATTCTAGATGCCGTAGTGCCTAGAAACTCACCCATCACACTCCTCCCACTTCTCCCTTCCCCTTCTCCAGCCTAATTGCTAAGGCCACCTTGCAGAGTGGGGCAGCCTCCTGTGGGGGGGTCCAGGACAAGGAGTTGCGAAGCCAGCAGGGGGCAGTCAGCGAGCAGCGGGGCCAGCGCAGTGGCTGCCCCAGGAGGAAGCACCTGGGAGGAAGCTCTGCCACCCAGAGCCCCCTTTCTTATCCCTCCGCTTGTCCCTTGACCTCCCCATGGGTGCCCCTGTCTTTCCCTCCCACTCCGATGGAAATGTTTTCTTTCGGGTTTTTTATCTCCTTTTTCCTTTGTACCCACTGATCTCTATTTTTATTTCATTCCATTCTTTCCCTCCTTTCTCCTCATTTCAGTAATATGGAACTAAAGAACAGCTTTCCATATCCATTGTTTGTTGAGGATAAACGTTGCATTTAAGGCCTTGCTCTTTTTTTAAAAAATGAAACACAGGGGGCTGGTGCTGTGGTGCAGCAGGTTAACGCCCTAGCCTGAAGCGCCAGCATCCCATATGGGTGCCGGTTCTAGTCCCAGCTGCTCCACTTCCAATCCAACTCTCTGCTCTGGCCTGGGAAAACAGTAGAAGATGGCCCAAGTCCTTGGGCCACTGCACCCGTGTGGGAGACCCGGAACAAGCTCCTAGCTCCTGGCTTCAGACTGGCGCAGCTCCGGCTGTTGCAGCCAATTGAGTGAACTAGTGGATGGAAGATCTCTCCCCCACCCCTTTGTCTGCCTCTCCTCTCTCTGTGTAACTCTGACTTTCAAATAAATAAATAAATCTTTAAAAAAAAAAAAAAATGAACCACAAAGGTCAAGCCTTCCAAACTTGGTAGCTTTTTATTTTGATCAACAGGCCAGTGACTCTCTATAGAAAATAATATGTTTTTCACCTTAAAATAATAAACAGGATGAAAACAGTATTTACCTGGAAGGGAACTTAAACACAAAGATTTTGAAAATGGAGTAATCCTTTTGAACAGAGAGGTCGAGATTTGAAAGAAAGAAAGCGCCTAAGAATGAGTTTATAGGTATCTGTTCAGACAAATATTCATGTTTAAATAAGGTCAGCATGAAAGTTCTCTCACCGGTAACGTGTAATCCAGTACAGCTGAGATTGTGACCATTGCTAACATCTCTTTAGGAGCGGAACCAGCGGTCAGTTCCACTACATGCTGCAAATGTCCACTTGAGGGCGCCAAATGTCCACAACCCACGGCACATCTGACCCTGCGCACGGGTCACAGCGGCCTCTGCGTAGGCTAAGAAATAGTTAAAACCCTAGCGCATACCACGCGTCCTTTTCACTTCACAAACTAGAGCTCATGCTGTCTTCCAAATATTTTATATGAGCGTGTAATTCTACAGAAAATGAAGAACTGAGGCAGACCTAAATAATTCAACCATCCCCAAAAAAGTTCCCCAGTTTTCTTGAAATTTCAACTGAAAATGTTTTAGTCGACTGACTCATCTAGAAAATCACCCCAATTCCCCCTTCATCTAGCACACACACGTGGTTATAGATACCCACTTTAATGCTATATTAGAAACTGGTGTCCCAGAAAAAAATACCAAAGACTTGGTTGAAAATGTGCACAAAGAAATAAGGGTTTCTATCTCAAATTGTCATTATTCTACATCTTACACTTAAAAATATAGTTCCACAAATATTTTAATACTGGTAGCCTACCCAAGACTCCAAAAATAGTATTTGAAATTTTTAAGTAATTAATTATATTATTTTCTTCACCATTATAAAGCTGCCGATTCTATTCTAATTGAGTAACTGAATAGCAATACTAACTGCTACGGCAAATAGCACCCTGCTTCACAGCAAAGAGCACACACACACACACACACACACATACATATACACAGAAATTGCAAATCAAATCACCATCTGACGTCCATTGTAAATGCAATAAGATAGCAGTTGTATGTTAGCTGATATCACACACATATTCAACCAGCTAACAATACACTGCCACCTCATCACACACCGGTAACAAGGGCACTTCATGAGCAAGAGCAATTTAGCCAGAGGCAAGTGGCAGCGTACCTGTGGCTGCTGACTTGACCCAAAGCAGCCAACTAACATTACACTGCCTACCTGCTTCAGGTCATTGCCCCGCTGCACCGCCAGGAAGACACTGAGGCTGCATTTGTACTATGAAACGCAGTGGCAGGACTTTAGTGTTAACAGAGATGTTAAAGAAAAGTCTGGCGTGAGGGGAAAAAAAAGACTGCATCAAAGTTAGGAGGGGAAATTAAAATAGTTAGGGAAGTCAAGGAGTTCCATGTCAGTTTCCCCCACATAAGTGACACTGACCGTCGCATTCTGAAAGTGCACTTAGGTGCTCAACTCAGAGGGTCACCATCTGAATAGAGAAAATTTCATGGCATATCTAGAAAAACCGAGAAAAGCTGGAGACGAGTTTGAAACTAGAATCTATGAATTAAGGTTAAAGGAAGGTGAACCATTTACCACGGAGAGAAGCATGGTAAATGGCAATCATAGGAGACTTAAGGATATGAAGCCTGTTTATCTGGAGAAAAAAAAAATCACTTAAATTGTTTTATGATTTGCACTGATTACAAAAGAAACCAAGCACCTTGGGGTTTGGTCTTTCAAGGAGACTCCGATTGCTAGCCAGACCCGTGGGTTAGGCCACTTCTGCGGACTGTCCACCAGGTGGCACCCTCTCCGTTCTCCGGGAGGCCGGCTTCCGGACGCCACAGAGGGGAGTGCAGCCAGCGGCTGTGACCCGCATCCCGACAGCCAGCTAGCGACTGCCGACCTGACACATCCACGCCTCGGCCTCCGCGTGAGCGCCGGGCACGGACGCAGCGCCGGGCACCTTCAGCGTCCTCACTTTGTTTTTTTCTTTAAGTGATTAGATCCTGTACTCAGCCACAGAGGTTGGTTTTTTCTTAATTCTCGTATTCCTCAGACCGCCCCCCCCTACCCCATCCCGTACCTTCCTAATGCAGGAACGACTTTGCTCAAGACCGGATTCAAGGCAGAGAGCAAGAGCAGGCGCGGGACACTCACCTTGGGGGAACCTTGGCTTCTCTTCTCCATGTCCTGGGCGAGCACCCGCATGACATTCGCCTTTGAAAACACAGAGCACAGACTGAGAGAGAAACACCGAGGCACGCAACCTGAGCCGAGGCATCTGGGTCGCCCCTGGCGTGGCACCTCCGTTACGTAACTACAGCCCGAGCTCAGACTCAAGGTCAGGGTGCAGAGCTCTGCCCCACCTTCCAAACTGCTCATCCAAGGGCCCTCGGGCGAGAAAGCCCCCGCGCAGAATCGGCCGCGCTCACCCACAGCCGCCGCTCCTCGGCGAGGACCCTGGGCCTGGCGCTGCGCTCCAGGCTCCACTCCATCCGGGGCCAGGCCGGGTCTGGACGCCTCGTCGTCGAACCCCTCGAACCCGGTCCCCCCGGGGTCCCCGCTGTGTCAGCAGCTGCCCACGGCGCCCGGAGAGCGGTCCCGGGGGAGCCATTTAAAAAGCCGGCGGCGCGGCGGCGGGAGCGGGAATCCCCCTCCCCGGCCTCCCGTTGGCCGGCGCGGCCGTGACGTCAGGGCCCGGGAGGGCTTCCCCCGGCGCGGGGCCGCCCCGCACGTGGCCGCCGCCGGCGCCGCGCCCGCGAGCGCCAAGCTTTGCCGCGCGCCCTGGCGCGCCCGAGCCCGGCCCGGCGCCGAGCGCCGTTAGGGCGGCGGGAGGCCGGGGCTTGGCGGGCGGAGACGCGGGTTCCGCGAGTTCACGCTCTTGGCTTTTTTCGGGAACCGAACAGGTTCCCTGCCTCCTCCCCTCCCATTGGTGTCTCTCCAGCCCGGTCCAGCCGCGGTGCCGGCGATGGCCGCCGGGTGTGCAGTCTGCCCGGGCGGGGGTTCCCCGCGGATTCGGCCGGGACGCGGTCGGGGGGACTCGCGCGGAGCGCAGCGATGGCACAGATGGGCCGCGCCGCGTGCTCGCCCGCCCGAGGGGCCAGGAGAGGCGGCCGCGCCAGATGGCCGAGGGTGAACCGTCTGGAAACCTCTGGCTGTGGGGCAGCCCCCTCGCCGCCGCCCCCTCCCCATTTGACATTGGGCTGCGTTTTGCTCTGATGAGTTATGTGGCTCTGCGCATTCTGCTGGGCAAAGAGTTAACAGATAACAGATGCTCAAAACAGTGATTTAAAAAAGTAAAGAAGTTAGAACACCCCTGCTTGCCTTCATACTGAGACCATCAAGACTAAGAGCCCGTCGTGGGCCAGTACAGTGTACAGTGGCAAAGGTTCAAGGCAATACTGCATAGGATAACTTAATCTTCAAACACTATTTATCAAAAATGGTTGATAGTCAAATAACTCTCAGATTAAAAGATCTGTTTCACCCACAAGAATTCTACCTACTTTACAGTGCAAAGGGGTACTCATTCCAACTTCCAGTAAATCTGTTCAGCAAACACTGAGGTTAAACAAAGTGAACTATTACTGGATGAGACTTGGATGCATTGTTAATTTAAACGAACAGCTTTGCAAATACCAACTAAAATTTTCAATGCAACAGAAATACGATGACTTATCTCTGTTCTATCTTTAAATGTTTTACATTTACCGATCTTGTACACACACAGAATGAAAACAATTCAATTAATGAACTTTTAAATTCATGTGAATTGAGATGTCTGAAAGTACTAGGAATACTATTGTTCATGTACACTGCAGTTATCCTTAAGAAATACGTTTGTAAGCTCCATTTTAGCCACAAGTTCCACAGTATGTCTACAAACAACTTCCAGGTAGAAAGGTGTAAGACAGGTATCTTCCTTTACAAAGTCACTGAGGGAGCTGGCATTCAGCACAGCAGGTTAAGATGCAACCTGGGATGCCAGCACCCCATATCAAAGTGCCTGCGTTCAAGTCCACTACCCCTTCCTCTTCTGACCCAGCTCTGCTAATACACAGGTGTGGGTGATCCCGGGGAAGCAGCAAACGATGGCCAAGCGTGTGAGTGGCCGCTGACCATATATGGGACACCTGGATTGAGTTGCAAGCTCCCGGCTTTGGCCTGGCCCAGTTCCAGCTATTGCCCTCTTTTGGGGAGTAAACCAACAGAGGAAAGCAAGTGTGTGTGTGTTCTTCTCTCTCTCTCCCTCCTTCCATCCCTCCCTCTCTTCCTCCCCTTTTCAATTAAGAAATGAAAATTTTTAAATATTCAGATTAAAATTTAACATCAGAATGACAGAAATGGGGAAAGCACTATTTAACAAATACCACGGTAACCACTGCTACAGGCAGGAATCTTACATGCTAAAGTTAGTGTGCATGCGATGAAGATATTTGCCCTCTGATTAAGCACAAAGAGAGAAATCACAGCTTTTCATTGGACGTGCTTGGCAACCACCACCCTAACCAAGTAAGCAAAATGACCGTCACCATCCACTGGACAAACCTGTGTGCCCCCTGATACCACGCCCCAAGAAGGGCACAACCACGCTTCTGCCGTGTTCTTGCCAAAAACGCATAACCTGAACCTACTAAGGATAAAACACTAGACAAACCCAAACGGAAGGACATTCTACAAAATCTTTGGCCACAGAAGCGTCACAGCCCTGAACAAGACTGAGAGACCGCCACAGACTAAAAGAAACCAAGTAGACATGCCAACTGCATGTGTGTGAGGCTCTGGGTTGAATCCTGGACCAGAAAAGGCCCCGGGGGGACATTGGGTAACTGCAGAAATTGGAACAACGCCTGTAGCTTATAGGGTAGTATTAGTGCTAATGTCCACATCACAATCAACTGCACTGCCCTTTTATAAAGGCGTTAACATTTGGGAAAGGTGGGTGAAGGGTGTGAGTATATCCTTCTAACTATTTTCTAAGTCTGATAAGTATTTCAAAATGAAACCTTTTCAACATCACGTGGTCTTATAAAAACACTAGGGTACAGCGGTTTAGGTGGGAAGGTAAAATATCAGGTAAACATTTTAGCCTGAGGGCCTGGGGCTGACCCGCAGTTTTCAGAACGCGTCTTCCAAGAAGGGGTTTTGCAGGGAGCCTGTGACCCCTGAGAGAGGCCGTGAGGACGACTCCCGGGGCCACTTCGGTCCCCAGGATTTCTGGAGAGGAGGCCGCGGGGAATCCCCAGATTCCTCCCAGGTTCCGAGCGGGGGCCCCCTCGCTGCAGGCTGAGGCTAGGCAAGCTGCCCAGATCCGATCTCTCCGCGTCCAACTACACAATGGCACTTCGGTTCTAAACAACAACGTTAACTCTCTCAGAAGGACGCGGTGTACTTCGCCTGCGCCCCTCCGGCTGCCCCGGGAGCTGGGCCAGGCCTCGGTCAACGCACGTGTAACGCCCGCAGCGTTTGGCCCGGGGCCTCTTCCCGGATCTCGCCGCACCTGCAGCTGGGTGCGCCTAAGCCTTTCCGACTTCGCTGCACGCGTTCGCTTTTCTAGAAAGGCGCACGGGACATCGCCCCCTCCCCAACGCCAACGGCCGGTTCTCGCGCCCCGCGGGCCCGCGCCAGCTCCCGCCCGGCCTCGCCGCCCCGCCGCCACTCCCGCGCCCACGCCCGCCCCGGCTCGCGCCCCCAGCTCCCGCGCCCACGCCCGCCCCGGCTCGCGCCCCCAGCTCCCGCGCGCCTACTGGACAGAAACGACGGTTGGCGCGGGCATCAACGGTTCCCCGGGCGCGGGCCCCGCCGGCGGGGTCGGGGTGCGGGGGGCGGCGGCGAGCCGGGAAGCCGACGCTGGGATCTCCGCGCCTAGACCAGGGAACGCAGAGCCACGCTGGGAGTGACCGGGTGACTGCCTTGGCAACCCGGCCCTTAAAAATTTAACTTGCCAAGGTGCTCGCCTTGCCCAAGCCTCAGAAGTCAGTAAAACAGCCCCTCGCCTCTGCTTCCAAGGCTCGTTATTCTTTCAGTTGTAAGAAGTTCGTGTATATGCGTTGTTTCCTATTACGGCCTGATTAAAAAAAAACAACCACCAAGGCACTATTTAAATCTGTTTCTGCATATCGCGATGAGTGTCGAGTTCGCCAGTTTCAAAACCTGCAAATCAAATGGGATCACTTCCGGACGCTTGTTTCCTTTATTACACGTGCCCTTCCCTTTCTCCCTAGGGTGCTCCTTGCAATAATTACTCACAATTTTAAGGCAATGTAAGGGGGGAAAACTAGTACAAATCTGTAATGACGAGACAGATGAAATCAGCTATCTGACGATGATACACCCCTCAAAGAAAAGCTGGACCCTAAACCCTCTAGCCTTGAAGATCCGTGTTTTCACCACATATACCACCAGCAAGCACTTCAAAGGGCTGATCCGAAACAGAGCTGAGAGTTTAGCCTTGTTCCCATTCTGCCCATGCCATCCATTCCTCCCGCTGTGAGGAGTTAGAGAGCTAATTGGCAGTTAGGTCCGTTAACTGCACTTTTATCAGGAGATTGTAAACCCTGCCTTCTGATTCGCTGTTACTCTGCTCCCCTGACTGGTTAAATCTAGCTTTGGTTTTGAGAAAGAGGCCAATCAGAGAGCCCCTAAAGGGCACCCCCCCCCCCCCAGACTTAAATGGCAAGTCCTCCTTGGAGTCCCTCTTCTGACTGCTGAGGCAGGAAGTTTCTCACTTTCAGGAAATCTCACTTTGTTCACTGCCCCTGTCTGCTTGGAAATTCTTCAACAGGAGACAAGAACCGAGAGCGCCTTCAGGGTCCCGCAAGACAGGGAGGGTCCA
Organism: Oryctolagus cuniculus; assembly: GCF_051225735.1. Taxonomy (NCBI): domain Eukaryota; kingdom Metazoa; phylum Chordata; class Mammalia; order Lagomorpha; family Leporidae; genus Oryctolagus; species Oryctolagus cuniculus. The sequence continues at coordinate 75,722,943 of NC_142880.1, forward strand.
GTGTCACATCACTATCTTCCTGGTTAGCAACGTTTAACTCGCTGTCGTTCCCTGGTGTCCAAAGCTCCCAAGACAGTCTTTTGCCTCTGCAAGTGATGGCTGCATCTGCCTCCTTCTGATAATGCAACCTCTAAGCTCTTCCCTCTCCAGTCTTTCTATTGAATGCATTCACACATGCACCCAGCAAGTGTTATGCGCTATGCAAAGCGAAGAGACCCAGCATTAAAGCTTACAAAACGGCAATAAGTGTTACCTTGAGCTGATCCTATTTCTTCCCTGCCCAAAAATCTCTAGAAGGACGCTTCATTACACACAGGCTTAAGTTTCAAGCTCTCTGGCTCACACACAAGCCCTCTCCCTGCCCTTTTGTATCACTTCCCACAATACCGCCAATAACTCCTCTCCTTTATGATGCAATGGATGTCCGTCACTCTCCCACCTTGAACGTGAGGATGCCTCATTCTTAGATTGTCTTTTTCCCAACTCCTGGCAAAATTGTACCATTCAAATTTCAAAAACCTTTTCCAAAAAGGCTTTCCAAATTACACTAATCAGAATATCTTTCTTTTTCCCTATGTTCACATAACATATTGTACCTCTAGTCTGCTTAATTCCACATTTTATATGCGCTTCCCACATAAGCTTCACAATACAAGGATCTTGCCTTTTCGATTGGCTCAGTGCTTTGCCCGCAGTAAGCTTTGCACTTGATTGGTGCTCAGTAATTTGTCCACTGAATGGGTTTGTAGACAAGATTTTCCCAAATCATGGATCTAGAATTTAAAAATCATAAAAGGGCTTCATACAGCTATGTTTGGAATGTGATAAACTCAGCTTTCAGAAATTTATGAGTTAAAAAGCACAATGGAAGGCGAAGATCTAGGCCTTCCACTTGCTAGCTGTGTAACTTGAAATATATTTTTCACTCCTTTAGGTCTTGGACTCCTTAACTGTAAAATGTGATAATTATTATCTACAGATTTATGATGAGGATCAAGAAAGAATATATAGAAGCTTTGAAAGTATAAATTTCTCTCTTGGAAATGAAGTGATGGGGCTTAAATGACTAATTAAAAATAATATTTGAATAATAAATATGTCTTTATAAACCACCTGTCCAGAAGACAGCATCCTCAGGTTCAAAGCCTATATACGGTAGGGTACCTGGCACATAGAAGGTAGTCAGTAAATATTATATACATAAAGTCTAAACTTCCAATTCTGTTCTTTAAAAACAAATGTACTAAATCAAGAGCATTCCATAAGAGTACTCGTAGATGGTTGTATCACTAGAGAATGCACTTTCCCTTGTAAATGTGTTCTAATTCTGGGCTCACCAGGCAACCTTTAAAAAAAGTTTATTTATTTGAGAAACAGAGTTACAGATTTGGGGGGCAGGGTGACGCTGGGGCATGGGAGGGAGGGTGGGAGAGGTCTTCCATCCACTGGTTCACTCCCTTAATGGCCACAACAGCTGGAACCGGGCTGATCTGAAGCCAGGAGTCAGGAGCTTCTTCTGGGTCTCACATGCAGGTGCAAGGGCTCAAGCCCTTGGGCCATCTTCTATTGCCTTCCCATCAGCATGCAGCTGGATCGGAAGTTGGAGCAGGCAGGACTCAAACCAGCCCCTCTGTGGGATGTCAGAGCCACAGCTGGATGCTTAGCCTACTAAGCCACAGCACCAGCCCACCAGGCAACACTTTGATTTACAAATTAGGCTTGGATCTGGAAAGATTTATCCCTGAAAGGAAGAGCGAGCCTCGGCACTGGACAGCTCCCTGTCTCTGGTCGTCAGGGAGCTGGATTCTGACTTATGCACCAGCTTTGCACCTGGTTCTTTCCAAGTTTAATTCTTGGGCAAGCCAACCTGTGATACCTTCTTTCTTTATTGCTTCTAAACCATGCAATAGAGAAAACATCTCATCTGCAAATGTATTCACACTCCAGCTATCATTCTATGCTATCTTCCCATCACTTGGCTTCTCCACAGATTTGCCTACACTCACAGTCTCAATATCCTACCCCTCACTCACTCTTCCAGCTACTCACCATCACACCATTTCCCCCTTGCTACAGCCAGTAGCCTACATGTCATCTTATTTGATGAAAGTAAGCGATATTTGAGGTTATTCACCACTCTTTCCACTTTTTCACCAACATTATCACATAGCCCTGATTTCCCTCCTCCTCAGGAGTTACCCCTGGGCTCATCCTTGTTAGGCTTTTTAGATGTTTCAAATCCGTCAGTGGATTGCTGGCAAATCAGACTTGGGAACCAGCTTGGGGGTAAAGGGAGACCTGATTACCTGCTCACAGTGGTCGATTTCTGTGGTGTAGACACTGCCCCCTAGCTAATTCCAAGCTACCAACACAGCATCACTGAACACTGAGTTAGGAAGAAGGGAGCAGAATTGGCTCATGAGAAATTCCAGCCAGCTTCTTCTAACACTGTAAACCTGGTCTGTGGTGTCAGGACCATACCCAATCCAGACCAGTATGCTTCCTAGATACCCCAACCTACTATTCAAACTGACCTAATGACTCTCCCAAAACTTGGCCTCTTCCAGTGTTCAGTAATTCAGTGAATGCACCATTTATCCATCTAGTTACGTCAGACAGAATTTAGGGTTCTGAGGGCGGGTTAAGCCACTGCTTGCAGCACCAGCATCCTAAATCAGAGGATCAGTCCCACTGCTCTACTTCCAATCCAGCTCCCTGCTGATGCACCTGGGAAGGCAGCAGAGGATGGCCCAAGTGCTTGGACCCCACGTGGCACCCACGTGGGAGATCCGAAAAAGCTTCTAGCTTCAGATCTGCTCACCTCCAGCCATTGTGGCCATTGGGGTAGTGAACCAGCAGATGGAAGACCATTCTCTCTCTCTCTCTCTCCTTCTCTCTCTCTCTCTCTACCTCTCTCTATAACTCTGTCTTTCAAATAAATAAAATATTTTTAAAAATAATAATAGTGATTTCAGGTTTTTCCTTGACTACTCATTCCCTCTCCATGTCCAGTCCATTGCCATGTCCAATTAATTTTACTTCCTAAATTTCATTCAAATCTATTCATCTTCATTTTCACAGCTGTCATCGTTTTTTGTTTGTTTTGTTGTTGTTGTTGTTGTTTTGTTTTGTTTTTTTGGACAGGCAGAGTTAGACAGTGAGAGAGAGAGAGAGAAAGTTCTTCCTTCCGTTGGTTCACCCCCAAAATGGCCGCTACATCCGGTGCGCTGCGCCAATCCGAAGCCAGAAGCCAGGTGCTTCCTCCTGGTCTCCCATGTGGGTGCAGGGCCCAAGGACTTGGGCCATCCTCCACTGCCTTCCTGGGCCACAGCAGAGAGCTGGACTGGAAGAGGAGCAACTGGGACAGAATCCAGAGCCCCAAGTGGGACTAGAACCCGGGGTGCCGGCACCACAGGCAGAGAATTAGCCAAGTGAGCCGTGGCGCCAGCCCACACAGCTGTCATCTTAGTCTAAAATACCATAACTTGTTTTTTAATTGGAAAAATGTATGAGATTCATGAGTAAAATAATTAGGAAAAAAGACCATAACTTCCTTAGCTGGATCCACGTCCAGTGAGAACGTAGAGTTCAGAATTTTTTTTTTTTTTTTTGACATGCAGAGTGGACAGTGAGAGAGAGAGACAGAGAGAAAGGTCTTCCTTGGCCATTGGTTCACCCTCCAATGGCCGCTGCGGCCGGCGCACCGCACTGATCCGATGGCAGGAGCCAGGTGCTTCTCCTGGTCTCCCATGCGGTGCAGGGCCCAAGCACTTGGGCCAGCCTCCACTGCACTCCCTGGCCACAGCAGAGAGCTGGTCTGGAAGAGGGGCAACCGGGACAGAATCCGGCGCCCCGACCGGGACTAGAACTTGGTGTGCCAGCGCCACAAGGCGGAGGATTAGCCTAGTGAGCCGCGGCACCAGCCAGAATTCTAATCTGTAAGTGACCCTTGCAGGCGCCCTCTTGGAGACAGCACATGTAAGCCTAGAGGTCTTGTCCTGCTGGTATCAGTAAATGAGCAGAGGGCAGGAGACTGCTGTGGCAGTTAAGTGACACTTGGTATGCAGCCCATATCAGAGTGCCTGGGCTTGAGTCTCGGCTCTGCTTCAGAATCCACCTTCCTCCTAATGCAGACTCTAGGCGGCAACAGGTGATGGCTCAAGTACGTGGATCCTGGCCACCCATGTAAGAGACCCGCATTGAGTGTCAGGCTCTTGATTTGGGCCTTGCCTAGCCCTGATTTTTTCAGGAACTTGGGGAGTCGGAGTGGGGGATGAATCAGAGGATGGAAGATATCTATCTATCTGCCTTTGAAACAAATAACAATAAATTAAAAATTTTAATGAGCAGAGTAGTTCCATCACTTGGATTATCTATGGCTTCACACCCGAGGGTTGGGGCAGAGATGATGAGAACAAAAAGCCTAAGATTTCCAAAGGAAATGTAATGGAAGGCCCTGGGTGGGATTGGAAACCCAAGGGCTCAGGCTCTGGAGACGAGGACAGAAAGCCACACTCTGAGGGGCTTTATCCACATGTGTGAGGCTCTCCCTTTAGGCAGTCCTGTACCACAAAACCATCAAGAGATGCACTGTTTCTGTTAATTACTTCCCACCCTAACAACAGCCTCAGCAACCTGGCTGCTAGCCCATATCCATGCTGGTTCTCTCATCTGGTTTTGTTTGTTTTACAGTAAAGCCCCAGTGCCCTCCTTTAAGAATAGACCGTGTCATTCTTCTGCCTAGAGTCCTTCCGTGACCGTCTGAGGGCCAGAATCTTCAGGAGGCCTTAAGTTCCTCTCTGATTGGGCTCCTGCCCACCTGTCTTCAGCCTTCCCCAGCACCACCTGCTCCCTTGTATTCTACTTGCGATGGCCTTTCCTGTCCCTAAAGGAGCGGGACTCTTCTGTCCTTGGGATCTTTGTGTATTTTGCTCCTCCTGTTGTGTTAGTCCTGGTAGGCCCCAGAGCTCAATGCAAACATCGCTCTCCCCCCCCCCCCCCCCCGATCATTTGCTCTCCTAGCAGCTGCCCCTTAGGAATAGGATTGATCAAGGCCCACCCTGTGCCCCATGAGGCCATGAACTCTGTGAAACTCAAACACAGCAGCTCCTGGACAAGGCACTCAACGTCTCTGGGCTGCGTTTTGCCCCAACTACAGAACTGATGGTTTGGAACGGAAGTCTCTCTTCTCTCTGCATCGCCCTGATTTCTTTGATCCCAAGTAAGGTTGCTCCGAAGCAGAATAGTGTCATGCAGTAGAGGTGGATTAGATCGAATAGTCCCTCTTCTTTTTACTAGCGGTGATGTCTTAGGCAGTAAAATGAAATAGAGCTCACATGTATTTCACTTCCTTTTTTAAAAAAATCCTTTTTAAAGACTTATGTATTTATTTATTTGAAAGGTATAGTTACAGAGAGAGCGAGAGAAAGTAAGAGATCTTCCATCTGCTGGTTCATTCCCCAGATAGCCACAAAGGCCTGGGCTGGGCCCAGGTCAAAGCCAGGAACCAGGAGCTTCTTCCAAGTCTCCCACATGGGTGCAGGGGCCTAAGGACTTGGGCCATCTTCCTCTGCTTTCCCAGGCAGAGGAAGAAATAAGTAAATAACTCTTCAAATAAATAAATAACTATTTAAAAAATCAATGTCACACTGTACCCCATGCATGTGTGTTATTACTATGAGTCAAATTACTGTGAGTCAACTAAAACTAAAATATATTTCTTAACAATTTGGAAGGCTCACAAATTGGTCTTCTGAATTGAACATAACCAGGCCAAAAAGAATCAAAACGAGCATTTTCTCATCAATTAAGCTAAAATACTGCCTCATCTTCAAGGTACTGGATCCAGCCACTCCAGTAAGGATGCATGTGCACTAACGTAAATGAACACTTCTCTTTCCTGAAGGTGGCACTACGAACATGGAAAGTAATGAGCTCCGTTTGCCAACTTATTCAGGAACTGTTGGGCTATCTCGTCACATTTTTTAAAATGCAACATAATATGCAACCCAGTTATTCTGATGCCTTTGAAATCATAATTGCTATTTTTCATTCATGTTGATTCTTCTCTTTCATTATTGAGAAGAAATTTACTATTCAGGGTAACTGTGCTCCTACACTCTTTGAACACATTCTTATATCGACAATATTTTCTTTTAAAAAAACTCACATCCAAGATTTATGGAATGCCAACTATATTCAGCCACTATATTGAGCCCTTGAACATGTTGTAACATTTTTGTATTTCGGTGTTAGAATTGTGGGGAGCAACTCGGACTAGACTAAGTTACTGGAATTAAGACTTATTCTATGCATCTGCTTTCCCACAATATGGCGCTGAGAAGGGAAACAGCTTCTACACAGCTGCCTCCAGTTCAACCAATAAACTGTAGGACCTGCTCCTGATTGGAGGAGAGCAGCGTACTCGGCGTGTGGGTAGCAGAGTTGGGATTGGCGGAAGAGGACTATAAAGGAGGAGAGAGACAACATGCACCAGGAACATCTAAGGGGAACATCTATCTGAAGGAACACCTGTGCAGCCCCCGAGAGAGCCGGCCGACGGTGTGCCACTCCCCCGCGGAAGTGGGGAATGTGGCAGGGGGAACCGCCCTTCCACGGAGGTGGAAGGGACGGTAGCCAACCCAGGAAGAACCAGCAGCAAACCCGGGGAGGGCCGAGCAGACCAAAGAACAGCGCAGGGTCCTGTGTCGTTCCTCCACGAAGACGGGGAGCGACAAGAATAAAGAAAGGCGCTATTGAAGAAGAGTCATTGGGTCTCACAACTCCAATCTACTTGATTTTGCTGGGGAAATTAGAATTTATAAACGTGTTTCTCTGCTTGTCTTCTAGGTCAACATTTAAGGAAACAAGATATGATGTTTGTCTTTATTGACCAGAAATGACTAAATAAGAGCCTTTAGTTCTGTTCCCTAAGAAAGAGAAAGACATAAAGATCTGATTAATGATGTTTTGCTTTCTGTCAACAACCACTGCCAACCCTCACCAGAATCAGAGCTAGTTGAGCGAGGACAAGCCGCCTAAAACATTGTGCCATCCCCTGTGGGAAGTCATGATTCAAACAACCTAAAGATGTGCAATGACTTTACTGCTAAAGAGACTAAACATGTACAGTGTCCCTCAAAGTTTGCAGAAACCTAATTTGAGCACACTCACTTGCCATAGGCCACAGGTGCTATCACTGTTAATTTTTCTATGGAAGTTCTAGTTCTATCTCCTGTATATTTAATTTTTAAAAACCAGAAACTTTGACTTGTACCACTATTATGGAAATGTTGCCTCTTGGTGCACCAGAAGATTGTCAGATCATCACACATTGAATGAAACACTTCCAACTACACCCATCCAGCAGGCAAACATACCTGTGCAAATACAGAAGCGTTTAGTTAACATTTCATACACTTCAAATTAGCAAGCGGGTCATAATTGCAACATCACTGTGTTTACATTGCAGTAATATTATCCACCAAGACCCGCTTTACTCGCGTCAGACAGTAAGGGGAAGCCCTTCAATTCTTCTTCTCGGGAATAGGAAACCAACAGTAGCAGATGACCGAATTCACGGTCACGTGGCGGGCAGTTCCTGTGGAAGTGTATGAAAAGCAGCACAGTGACTACCCTGCTCTCTTCCTGTGCACTGCCGTAACCGTGCTCAGCTCCGGTTCCTAGCACAGTCGCCCTTCAAACAGCGAATGCTGCCGGGGGAGGGGATGAGTAGGAGAATTCTCTCTATGAGCAAGCAGGAGGAGATCTATGTGCGCCTGATGTAATGGAAATGCAAGGTGCTATTGAGTGTTATCTTATATGCATGAGCATGAAGGTAGCCATCGCCAAGCTTTGTTCGGGGAAATCATTTCAATTCCTCAATGCTTTGTTGACTGCCTTGAATCCTCGGGTTCCAATGTTTATCTTAGAATACAGAACCCAAAGCTGCCGCACCATTAGACAGGCCCCAAAGGCTTCATTTTTTTTCTTTTTCTTTTCTTTTCTTTTTTTTTTTTTTTAGAAATGCCTACAGCTTCCTAGCATTATGGCCACTTCCAAAATAATTGCAGAAACAGTTGACTATCCAGTGCATATTAAATATCTCACCACAGGGTGTTGGTTCAATGCATTATTCCTCACCCATACAATGAAATAAAGTCATTAAAATATTTCAGAAACAAAAAGTCATGAAAGAGTAGTAATGATTTTTTTTTTTTTTTTTTGGACAGGCAGAGTTAGACAGTGAGAGAGAAAGAGAGAGAGAGAGAGAGGTCTTCCCCCAAATGGCCGCTACAGCCAGCGCGCTACACTAATCCGAATTCAGGAGCCAGGCACTTCCTGCTGGTCTCCCATTCGGGTGCAGGGCCCAAGCACTTGGGCCATCTTCCACTGCCTTCCCAGGCCACAGCAGAGAGCTGGACTGGAAGAGGAGCAACCAGGACAGAACCGGCGCCCCAACCGGGACTAGAACCCAGGGTGCCAGCGCCGCAGGCAGAGGATTAGCCAAGTGAGCCACAGCGCCGGCCAGTAATGATTTTTAATTAGCAGAAAAAAGCCACACAGAGGGTTATGATTTCTATAAGTATAAATGAATGGTCTTCAAAAAGTTCATGGAAATGCACATTTTCTTTATCTTAAATGAACTGTGCTTTCAGCTCAGGACTCATGGACATAGATATATAGATAGAAAGACAGACAGCCAGAGACAGAGATCTTCCAACCACCGATTCACTCCCCTAATGTCCACAGCAGCCAAGGCTGGGCCAGACCAAAAGCCGGTAGACAGGAACTCACTCCGGGTCTCCCACAAGAGTAGCAGGAACCTAGATACTTGAGCCACCACCTGCCACCTTCCAGGTTGCACATTAGCAGGAAGCTGGAGTAGCAAGTGGAGCTAGGACTTGAACCCAGGCACACCGATATGGGATGCGGACATCCCAAGCGCCATTTAACTACTGTGCCATCCACTGGTTCACTCCCCAATTGGCCGCAATGGCTGGAGCTGCACAGATCTGAAGCCAGGAGCCAGGAGCTTCCTCCGGGTCTCCCATGTGGGTGCAGGGGCCCAGGGACTTGGGTCATCTTCTGCTGCTTTCCCAGGCCATAGCAGAGCTGGATCGGAAGTGGAGCAGCCGGGACTGGAACTGGCGCCCATATGGGAAGCCGGCGCTTCAGGCCAGGGCGTTAATCCGCTGCACCTCAGCGCCGGCCCAGTTCCTTTGGTTTTTAAGATTTTTCCTTTAGCACATTGTTAAGGTTAGTTATGGACATCACCAGAGACTAGGTAAAAGCAAGAATCCAACAGTGATAAACTCTGGGTTCTGTGGATTCAGGAGAGGTGAGAGAGAAAGAAATTGAAAGTTTTGAGTGCCAAAAACAACCTGTTCAAAACGTGACTGAGAGAAAAGGAATGAAAATGTCCTGAGTACTTGTAAGAAAATGTATGTAAGAGCACTTTAAAAGTGGTAGAGCACTCTACAAATAACAGTTAACATTTATGACGCCGTACTGGGTAGCACTTACACGGGCCCATTCACATACTCGGCAATGCCTCAAGGCCATGGACACTTGGCTACGAGAGAAGTAGGCCCCGCCAGAATCTGAATTTTTCAGATAGGCAACTGAAGCACGGGGAAGTCAAATAGCATGCCCAGGATCAACAGCCTGTAAGTAGATGGTTGGCCTAGGATTAAAACCCGAGGGAGCACCTGTGATGCTGGCATCCTGTATGGGCGCCAGTTTGTGTACCAGCTGCCTCACTTCTGATCCAGCTCTCTGCTATGGCCTGGGAAAATAGTGGAAGACAGCCCAAGTGCCCTGGAAGAAGCTCCTGGCTTCAGATCAGCCCAGCTCCACCCATTGCAGCCATTTAGGGAGAGAACCAGCAGATGGAAGACTCTCTCTCTCTCTCCCTCTCACTCTGTCTTTCTCTTTCTCTCTTTGTAACTCTGCCTCTGCAAAAATAAATAAATCTTTTAAAAAATTAAATTGACAAATCAATGCTAAAAATTTTTTAGAGATAAAACCAAGAGGACTCAGTGCTTTTAAATGTCTTTATTTACAATGAACATTCTTTGGGAAAAAAAATGAGAAAATGTTTTCTCCTCCCCAACAATCCTATCTTTTATATTCATGAGCATTTTCTGTGAATTCAAATGTGATTGCAGAAGATGTAAACCTTCAATGGCCCAGCCTCATTTCACCTTTTCAAATGAGGAAAAAAACCCAGCGAAGTTTACCCAAGTACATGACCTCCTAACGAAAAAGAATATTTCAGGTACTCGGAAAGCTGGAGGATTTTTTTTTCCTCAAGTAAAGCCAAAGCAATTTATAGAACCTCTTCTCCTAGGGCATCATTTTATAGAAAATATTCACACAAGTATTCATAAGCATTTCCAAGCTGGACATAATTAGGGAGCATTGCACTGCAGAAATTCCCTAAATCACGCCAATTTGCATCTTAGGAAATGAGAACAGAAACAGCCAGCACCAAAGAGTTCAATTAACAGAGTCTCCCTCATTGAAGACGTGGAAGGACTAAGCGGCAGAGCAACTGAGGACGGATTGCCAATCCTGCAATTAGCATATCAACCTAGACACAAACAACTAGTCAATTTCAAATTGGCAAGTGTGTACCATCGCAGACACAAGTTCAGAAATGGACCCAGGAATCCTAGACTTTTAAAAACTTTCCTCTTGGCGCTGGATCTATGGCGTAGAGGGTAAAACCGCCGCCTGCAGTGCTGGCTCCATTTCAAGTCCTGGCTGCTCCATTTGTGATCCAGCTCTCAGGAATGGCCTTGGAAAGCAGTAGAAGATGGCCCAACTCCGTGGGCCCCTGCACCTGTGTGGGAGACCCAGAGGAAGCTCCTGGCTCCTGGCTTCAGATCAGCCCAGCCCCGTCCATTGTGACCATCTGGGGAGTGAACCAGCAGATGGAAGACCTCTCTCTCTCTGCCTCTGCTTCTCTGTAACTGCCTTTCAGATAAATAAATAAATAAATCTTTTAAAGAATAAATAAATAAACTTCCCCCTCGCAGGAAATGACTGTTAGCTGCAAACACACACTGAAGAAGCCCACCCTTTGTCACCTGCTGAATACCTGTATGGACTTGATTGTAAATTATGCATGGTGGATTTATTTCATAGGATGCAGATTCTCTTCAGTTTTCCTTGTAAACTCCCACAGTATTTTTTTGTCACTATCACCAGAATGGTTTTATTTTTGTCACTAACAACATGCACAACACTGCAATTTATCACAATTTTGCTCAGTTTCTTAAATATTAAGTATGCATTAAAAACATGGTTTGAGCCTCTTGGCCTTCTTGTCCCCCTAGTGCTGCCCGGACATTGCACGGACCGATGGCACCATGAAGATCTGGACCTCGGAACACATCTTTGACCACCCATGGGAAACCATTACAACCGCTGCAACACCAAAGCACCCAAATCCGATGAACCCAAGTGCGGTTGGAGTGGAGAGCTGCTCAGCCACAGGCTCCTGAGCACCGAGTGGGGCCTGCCCTCCGTCGTGAGGTCTCTCACGGGTGCAGCAAGAACCAAAACATACGTGCAAGAACATGCTGTAGTTGATCCTGGAGAGAGAACTATGGAACTCAAATCTACTAATATGTCATCTACAAATATGGTTTCAGTAAATGAGAGACTCATAGAAAACCACATCGTCGGGACCCAAAAAAGACTGCTATAACCCAAGAAGCCATAATCACCGTGAAAGCAGTCGCTTCAGCAGTTACCTTAAAGGACTGGTGGCAGTAGGATGTCTTCAGATGCCAATACAGGCCGAGAAGCGGTGGAGTGGGTAATACATACATTAAATGCTGAGATGGAAGAACTGGCAGCATTGGCAAGAGAAAGCATAAGGGCATCGATGGTGGTGGCAGCGTTTGTAGAGAAATGACGACCATCCATTCTCCATCGGGCCCCCAGCTCTCCAGGCCAATGTATTTATTTGTTATTTTAAAAGTACAACTATATTTTAGGTAAGAAAAAAATTTTCATAAGCTGGAGTAAGACTGTGAGATTTGATCAAAATAAAAAGATGCAGGACTCCTACATCAGAAGGATCATCTGAAGTTAGTATTGTCTGAAATGAGCGTCTTAATTCTCCTGAGGCAGAACTGGAAGCCTTTCACACATTGGAACTCTACCTGGCTTTGGACCAACCCCAGAATAAAACAGAGCCGCCTCTTCCGAACACACCACCGTGCGTGCTGTAGAAGTCAACAGCTTGTGTGAGGGAATTCACTGTAAAAGGAGAAGCTGCACAGTATTAAAAGACATCAATTTGTATACAATAATTTACTCTGCTGAAAAAGCAGTGTTTTGACTTGGCACTAAATGGTATTTTTGGAGTGACCATTTAGCACTACAAGAATATATGACTCCAACAAAAAATATGATTTTGTTACATTAAAAGTACTATATTGATTTGCCAAAGTTTTCTAACTTAGCAAAGGTATTCCCTTCAAAAGAAAATCTGGTTACATTTAAGAAATGTGATATATTAAAGAAGTCCTCTGTAAACATAATCTCTCAATAGATTTTCCCACTACTGTTTCACACATAAATAACTGAATCTGCAAAGTCATAAATAAAGCTATCAATTCTTACAGACTAGAAGTATATACAAATTTTTGAGTAAGACAAAAGTGCTCTCTTTGATTTTTAAAACAACATGCTGTTATTTTCAGTGTTTATTATCAAGTAATTCGTCACAAGTTCTTATTGTCTCCCAAACTGTCCTGTCAATGACAGACCATCCAGTGTATTTGATAAAGTTAAAATGGTCAAACACATTTTAAAAAGGAGAAAGTTACTATTTAAATAATAAGTTTTGGCCGGCGCCGCGGCTCACTAGGCTAATCCTCCGCCTTGCGGTGCCGGCACACCGGGTTCTAGTCCCAGTTGGGGCGCCGGCTTCTGTCCCGGTTGCCCCTCTTCCAGGCCAGCTCTCTGCTGTGGCCCGGGAGTACAGTGGAGGATGGCCCAGGTGCTTGGACCCTGCACCCCATGGGAGACCAGGAAAAGCACCTGGCTCCTGGCTCCTGCCATCGGATCAGCGCGGTGCGCCGGCCGCAGTGCGCCGGCCGCGGCGGCCATTGGAGGGTGAACCAACGGCAAAGGAAGACCTTTCTCTCTGTCTCTCTCTCTCACTGTCCACTCCTGCCTGTCAAAAAAAAAAAAATTAAATAATAAGTTTTATTAAATCCATTTCAGCTTGTCTGAACAACATAAAATGCTAGTAAAGAGTAAATGCTTGTACTGTCATCTAAACGGTATCTAACAAAATATAAAAGTTGGGAAACAATAAAAACAATAAAATCAGATTCAATCCATATCAGTCTTGCAAAAAACTTCTACTGAGATTCTGTTACAGGTACAGAACCAACACGATGATAAATTTCCTAAAATTCACTTTTTTAAACTTTTTATTTAATAAATATAAATTTCCAAAGTACAGCTTTTGGATTACAGTGGCTTCCCCTCCCCCCCAATAACTTCCCTCCCACCCGCAACCCTCCCATCTCCTGCTCCCTCTCCCATCCCCTAAAATTCACTTTGGAATAATCACTTTCACTGGTTAAAACTTTAAGGGTAAAAATAATGACACAAAATGATTTTAGAAAGTAATACTAGTAACTCTTGGTGCAGAACATTTGATTAGCCTTCTGTTTAATGACTAGAAATCCTTAATCATCAGGAAGTGTTAAATATCTGTTCAAACATACCACCCATCTAGTCATTTATTACGTAACCACTCAAGATTTATTCAGTAAGCATTCCAATTACTCTTATGTAATAAAAGTAAAAAGGAATTTTGCATGCTGGCTATGTTTCACTGTATACAATATTTTTTAGGCATTAATTTATAGGATAACGTCATTTATGGCTAAAATCTAGACAGAAAAATATTCTTAACTAAAATTATCATTAGAGTTAAATTATTCAAACTATAACTAATACTAAGCTAAGCAATATCATTTTTAAAGCCTAAGCTTCTAAAAATTTTATTTTTCAATCAATGCAAAAATGGTCTGGTTCACCATTATCTGCTCAAAAACTGTTTTAAAAAAAGTAAGTATTGGGGCCAGCGCCGTGGCTCACTTGGTTAATCCTCCGCCTGTGGCGCCGGCATCCCATATGGGCGCCGGTTCTAGTCCTGGCTGCTCCTCTTCCGATCTAGCTCTCTGCTATGGCCTATGAAAGCAGTAGAAGATGGCCCAAGTCCGTGGGCCCCTGCACCCGCGTGGGAGACCCAGAAGAAGCACCTGGCTCCTGGCTTCGGATTCGCGCAGCGCTGGCTGTGGCGGCCATTTGGGGAGTGAACCAGCGGAGGAAAGACCTTTCTCTCTGTCTTTTCCTCTCACTGTCTGTAACTCTACCTCTCAAATAAATAAATTAAACCTTTAGAAAAAATTCACAAATAGTGGCTGAAATCCTGTCCACTTTTCAGCCCAGTGCAACATATATCCACAGTTATTACATATAAACAATTCAAAATTAAAGTTTATAATGGAACTGGTAACAAGTCATAACTACTACTCATCACTACTGATGGGTTCCACTATACTTCAACCAGGCACAGCAGAAGTGCACATCTGATAGACAGACTGCTTAGAAAATTGAAGCTGGCAGAGCTATAAATAAGAAATACATAAACATGAACATTGCAATGCCAAAGCATTAGGGTAGTTTAAAAAAGTGAATGAGATGCAAACACAGCTGATAGTTCTTTTCTGTAAGCCACTTTTCACTGATTTATAAAGCCATGGTTTTATAATTCTTTAAAAAAGGTAAAATTGGCTGGCACCGTGGCTCACTAGACTAATCCTCCGCCTTGCGGCGCCGGCACACCAGGTTCTAGTCCCGGTCGGGGCTCCGGATTCTGTCCCGGTTGCCCCTCTTCCAGGCCAGCTCTCTGCTGTGGCCAGGGAGGGCAGTGGAGGATGGCCCAAGTGCTTGGGCCCTGCACCCCATGGGAGACCAGGAGAAGCACCTGGCTCCTGCCATCGGATCAGCGCGGTGCACTGGCCGCAGCGCACTAGCCACGGCGGCCATTGGAGGGTGAACCAACGGCAAAGGAAGACCTTTCTCTCTGTCTCTCTCTCTCTCTCCCTGTCCACTCTGCCTGTCAAAAAAAAAAAAAAAAAAAAAGGTAAAATTTCCTATACTGCTGCATGCAATAATTCCACCGTTCATTCTTGACTATAATGCAATCTTGAAATCATCTTGCAGAGCTTGAGCTATCTCATCAGTGTGGGGAGCAACCCGGACTAGACTAAGTTACAGGAATTAAGACTTATTCTATGCATCTGCTCTCCCACAATATGGCACTGAGAAGGGAGAAACAGCTTCTACACAGCTGCCTCCAGTTCAACCAATAAACTGTAGGACCTGCTCCTGATTGGAGGAGAGCAGCGTACTCGGCGTGTGGGTAGCAGAGTTGGGATTGGTGAAAGAGGACTATAAAGGAGGAGAGAGACACCATGCACCAGAAACATCTAAGGGGAACATCTATCTGAAGGAACACCTGTGCAGCCCCCGAGAGAGCCGGCCGGCGGTGTGCCGCTCCCCCGCGGAAGTGGGGAATGTGGCAGGGGGAACCGCTCTTCCACGGAGGTGGAAGGGTCGGTAGCCAACCCGGGAAGAACCAGCAGCAAACCCGGGAAGGGCCGAGCAGACGAAAGAACAGCGCAGGGTCCTGTGTCGTTCCTCCACGAAGACAGGGAGCGACATAATGGTGCCGTGACTCGGATATGAAGCCTAGGCAGGGTTTAGTGTCGTTCCTCCATGAAGAGGGGGAGCGACACATCAGGTTTTCTCCAGCTTGTCAGCAGGAGTCAGCTTGTCATACCTCAGCAGTCTTTAGTGCTTCAGCAGCCCTGCAAAGCTCCCTACCCAACGATCAAGCTTCTGGGTTAATTTCACAAAGCCACACACATATAGCAGTGTTTCCACGGCTGAGCCAGTATTCAAAATTCTTGCAATCTCCAGCAGAACGCCCAAGGTCTCTCACCGCATTCAGACTTGTGCTGCGGCCGCCCACGTGCCGCTGCTACTCGCGATGGCAGAGGCCAAGGAAGGAGGCTGAGGGGCCTGACCCTGAACTGGGGCGCCTTCCTCCCGTGGTATTTTTTTTTAAGACTTTATTTATTTATTTACTTGAAAGGCAGAGTTACAGAAAGATCTTCCTTCTGCTGGTTCACTTCCCAAGTGGCTGCAAAGGCCAGGGCTGGGCCAGGCCAAAGCCAGGAGCCAGGAGCCAGGAGCTTTCTCCAGGTCTACCAGCTGGGTGCAGGGGCCTAAGCACTTGGGCCATCATCTGCTGCTTTCCCCGGAGCATTAGCAGGGAGCAGCCATATGGGCATCGCAGGCAGGGGCTTAACCTACTATGCCACAACACCAGCCCCCACAGTATTTTTAAGAAGCACTTGAATTGGGTAGACCCAACAAATATTCATACATACTATACTATAGCCAAAATTGTCCCCCTATAACTCTACCTCCAAAAATCAATTAAATAACAAGGAAGGTAAGTGAAGAAACTGTTAGACCTCTTCTTAATAAGCCATAAATTAACTGATTAACAGAAAATCATTAGAAGTACATAATACAGTAGATTCCATAAGTTAGTTTAATAAAAAATGTTCTACCAATAAATACACTTAAAAGAATAAGGACAATAATTTTATATAACAAAAGTTTGCTATATTTTTACATTTTAACTGTATGGTACTAATACGTTTGTAGTTTTAATTTATCATTCTCAATTTGAGCTACCAATTTTATTTAGTTGATAGTTTTCCAATATAGCTGTAAAAATTCCCCCCCCCACAACAAATCTATGAAATATGTTTGTGCCTCTACATGGCAAGCTTTAGAGTGTTTCAAATTCTTTGCTCAGAAGATTAAATATTTCTTGAGCAAATAATTTTCTACAATAAACTCAAACACAAATGCCACTCTCTTCTTACAGATGTTGTTTCCAATATTAAATTTCTCTATACCACAACTTTATAAAGATTTTTCTATAATGCAGCTACAAAGGTGCTTCAAAAAGTGTATGGAGGGGGCAGCACTGTGGTGTAGCAGGTAAAGCCACCATCTACAGTGCCAGCACCCACATGGGCGCCAGTTCAAGACCTGGCTGCTCCACTTACAATCCAGCTCTCTGCTATGGCTTGGGAAGGCAGTAGAAGATGGCCCAAGTCCTTGGGCCCCTGCACCCAAGTGGGAGACCTGGAAGAAGCTCCTGGCTCCTGGCTTTGGATTGGCACAGCTCTGGCCATTGAGGCCATTTGGGGAGTGAACCAGCGGATGGAAGACCTCTCTCTTTCTCTCTCTCTCTGCCTTTCCTTCTCTCTCTGTGTAACTCTGACTTTCAAATAAATAAATCTTTTTTAAAAAGTGTAAAGGCATCATTTTATTTTGGTGTCAAAAATATGAAAAAAAATAAATCCATGCAAAGGTGGGTATGGATTTCAAAATTTTTTGTGTGCCAAAAAAAGCTTGTCTTTTAATTCTGCTTTTCCATAGACTTTCTGAATTAGCCTCGTCTTTTCATGATTCGTTTAACCATCCTTAAATCCCCATAAAAGAAAATTCAATCCATTTAGCACTGTCTCCTCAACTCACCATGCACGCTCTGCTCCCCTGGCACCTGTCCTCTTCTTTGCACGCCGCTCCCACCTTGCAGGGCTCTCCAGTCCTGGTGTACGTGCACATGGTCAGGCCACTTACCATGGAGTGTTGATTTTTTTCAGAGCAGGTATCAGCAAAACTTTCCAAATGTAAATGCAAACAGGTCGTCATGCCTTCCATGCAAAAACAAAAGCACCCCAGCTGAAGCATCTCTGAGTAGCAGCACCTGCAAGGTCTTTATTTGTTGTCGGGTTTGTAGTTGACACTTGCTTTGTGCAATACTGGTGTTCATCTTGCTTTCCAAGTAACATTGTAATCTGACTTTTTAGTTTCCCCCTGTGGATGGTATCCTAAGCACTGCAGAAAAACCTAACTGTACTTTTTCCTCTCCAGTCTAATATGTGTAAAAATTTCACAATTCATAGACAGAGAGGAGAGAGGTCTTCCTTCTGCTTGTTCACTCCCCCAGTTGGCCACAACAGCCGGAGCTGCTCCGATCTGAAGCCAGGAGCCAGGAACTTCTTCCAGGTCTCCCACTTGGGTGCAGGAGCCCAAGGACTTGGGCCATCTTCTACTGCTTTCACAGGCCATAGCAGAGAGCTCAATTGGAAGAGGAGCAGCCAGGATGCCGATATGGGATGCCTTGTCAAATCCCAGCTCCATTTCTTGCTAATGCATAGCAGCAAGTGATGGCTCAAATAGTTAAGTCAGTGTCAATCCATGGGAGACCTGGATTGAGTTCTGAGCTGCTGCCTTCAGCCTGGCCCAGCCCTGGCTGTTGGGCTGTTGTAGACACTTGGGAAATGAATCATGGGAAGGAAGATTCTCTTTCTCTCTCTCTCTCTCTCTCTTTTTCTTTCTCTCTCAAATAAAATGAAAGTAAACCTTTTTAAAACCATAATCGGGCCGGCGCCGTGGCTCAATAGGCTAATCCTCCACCTTGCGGCGCCGGCACACCGGGTTCTAGTCCCGGTTGGGGCGCCGGATTCTGTCCCGGTTGCCCCTCTTCCAGGCCAGCTCTCTGCTATGGCCAGGGAGTGCAGTGGAGGATGGCCCAGGTGCTTGGGCCCTGCACCCCATGGGAGACCAGGAAAAAGCACCTGGCTCCTGGCTCCTGCCAGGATCAGCGCGGTGCGCCGGCTGCAGCGGCGGCCATTGGAGGGTGAACCAACGGCAAAGGAAGACCTTTCTCTCTCTGTCTCTCTCTCTCACTGTCCACTCTGCCTGTCAAAAAAAAAAAAAAAAAAAAAAAAAAAAAAAAAAAAAAAAAAAAAAAAAAAAAAACCATAATCAGGGCAAGCACTGTGGCGCAGCAAGTTAATGCCTGGCCTGTTTGACTTCTGATCCAGCTCTCTGCTATGGCCTGGGAAAGATGGCCCAAGTCCTTGGGCCCCTGCACCCACGTGGGAGGCCTGGAAGAAGCTCCTGGCTCCTGGCTTTGGATCAGCTCAGCTCCAGCCTTTGTGGCCATTTGGGAAGAGAACCAGCAGATAAAAGACCTCTCTCTCTCTGTCTCTCTGCCTCTGCCTCTCTGTAACTCGGACTTTCAAATAAATAAATAAATCTTTTAAAAAATAAATAAATAAAGATAATGCAGCAACTAGCAGGGAAAATAGCTGGAAGAGTTTTTTGTTTTTGTTTTTTAAGAATGGCTATATCTGGTGAGTAAGTGGGGATGGAAACTTGAGGGCTGGCACCGCGGCTCAATAGGCTAATCCTCCGCCTGCGGCGCCGGCATACCAGGTTCTAGTCCCAGTCGGGGCGCCGGATTCTGTCCCGGTTGCCCCTCTTCCAGGCCAGCTCTCTGCTATGGCCCGGGAGTGCAGTGGAGGATGGCCCAAGTGCTTGGGCCCTGCACCCCATAGGAGACCAGGAGAAGCACCTGGCTCCTGCCTTCAGATCAGCGCAGTGCACCGGCTGTAGCGCGCCGGCCGCAGCAGCCATTGTGGGGTGAACCAATGGCCAAGGAAGACCTTTCTCTCTGTCTCTCTCTCACTGTCCACTCTGCCTGTCAAAAAAAAAAAAAAAGAAAAAAGAAAGAAAGAAAGAAACTTGAGAAGAGGCACATCATTATTTCTCATATATGTTCTGTTGTTTTTAACCATGTTGATGTACGTTTTGATAAAATTTTAAATTTAATACTTAAAATCTCTTCCTCGGAGATGTACTTCCTGAGCTCCCACACATAAGTGGGTTCTCCATTGTCTTATCTTTCTCCAAACTATGTCTTCATCAAGGTACTTGCTTTGATGTTATTGTTTTAATTTTTTTTTTTTTTTTTTTTTTTTTGACAGGCAGAGTGGACAGTGAGAGAGAGAGACAGAGAGAAAGGTCTTCCTTTTGCCATTGGTTCACCCTCCAATGGCCGCCGCGGCCGGCGCGCTGCGTCCGGCGCACCACGCTGATCCGATGGCAGGAGCCAGGAGCCAGGTGCTTTTCCTGGTCTCCCATGGGGTGCAGGGCCCAAGCACCTGGGCCATCCTCCACTGCACTCCCTGGCCACAGCAGAGAGCTGGCCTGGAAGAGGGGCAACCGGGACAGAATCCGGCACCCCAACCGGGACTAGAACCCGGTGTGCCGGCGCCGCTAGGCGGAGGATTAGCCTAGTGAGCCGCGGCGCCGGCCCTTGTTTTAAATTTTTATTTGAGAGGGAGGGAGGGAGGGAGAGAGAGAGAGAGAGAATCATGGCACTTGACACCCATTCGCATGACTATAATCAAGCCTGCATGTGGCACAGCAGGTTAAGCTGCCACTGGTACGCTGGCATCCATATCAGAGTGCTGGTTCCAGTCCTGGCTCCTCCATTTCTGATCCAGCTCTCTGCTAATGTGCCTTGGAGGCAGCAAGGTGGGCTACTGCCACCCTTGTGAGAGACCTGGATGGAGTTCCTGGCTCCTGGCTTTGGCCTGGACCAGTCCTGGTTGTTACAACCATTTGGGGAATGAACCAGCAGATGGAAGATCTCTTTCTTTCTCTGTCTCTCCCCTTGTCTGCATCACTCTGCCTTTTAAATAAATAAATCTTAAATAATAATAATAAAAAAAAAAGACAGCCAAGGGACGGACATCTGGTGCAGTGGTTAAGCTGCTGCTTGTGACTCCTGCATCCCGTATAGAGTGTCTGGTTCCAGCCTGAATCTTCCATTTCCAATCCAGCTTCCTGCTAATGCACACCCTGGGAGGCAGCAGATGATGCTCAAATATGTGAGTCCCTGCCACCCACGTTGGAGACCTGGATTAATTTCTGGGCTCCTGGCTCTGGCTTGGCCCACCCCTGGCTGCTATGGGCATTTGGGGAGTGGACCAATGGATGGAAGAGCTCTCTTCTGTCTGCTTTTCTCTCTCAGCCATTCAAATAAAATGAAAATAAATAAATAAGTCTTTTTAAAAAGACAGCCAATAGTGTCTGTTGATAAGGATGTGGAGAAATTGCAATCCTCATACGCGGCAGACGGGAATGTAAAACAGTGCAGCTGCTTCTGAAAGCAGTTTGGCAGTTCCTCAAAATGCTAAACATAGAGCAAACATGTAACTCTGCAGTTCCATGCCTGCACAAGTAGCCAAGAGGAGCAAAAATAGATGAAAACATGCACAGAATGTCTACAGCAGTCTTATTCATACTAACCAAAAACCTGGAATGACCCAAACATCCATCAGCTGGTAAATGAATAAATCAAATGTGGAATGTCCACACAGAGGAATATTCATTGGGAATAAGAATGAATTAATGGTGCACACTACAACATGGATACACCTTGAAAACATCACAGCCAAAGAAGCCAGTCACAAAAGGCTACATTTGTAGGATCTCATTTATATTAAATATCCAGAAAAGGTGAATATCTATAGAGACAGAAAATAAATTAGCGCTGCCTAGGGCTGGAAAATGGAGTAGGGACAGAATGAGAAGTGGTTGCTTCCGATTTTCCTGTAAGGGGGAAGAAAAATATTCTAAAATTAGATTTGGGGAATGGTTATAAACCCTTAGGAATATACTAAAAACATTGAACTGTACATTTTAAATGTGCAAATTGTGTAGTGTGTGGATTACATCTCAATATATCTGTTTAAAAAGATAATCCCCTACCCAATCAGCTATTGGTGAAGATGTGGGATGGCGGGTGGCATGTCAGGAAGGGGTGGGCTAAGCTCAAGCTAAACAGAACCAACCCCGTGTGCTCAGGTCTGTTCTCAGAAAAGAGGGGATCACCATGAATTTGGAAGTAGCCTCAAGCAGTAGCTTTCCATTCTAACGTAATGCAACCCTGAAACCTTGGGAGCTAGGCATGAACTTATGCAAGTGCCCAAGACTATTATTATCACTCACAGAACAGGGTATGCAACCATATTTACTTTCAACCATGGCTTGGCTTAGAAATAATTGAATTTTCCACATCCTATAGCTAAATGCAATTTCTAATTATTTTTTGGCTGTTCATATAAATCCCAAGTAAATCTGTGGAGTTTCTTCTCCTAGTACAAAAGGAATGAATAAAAGTAATTGTCATGTCTGATTTACCTAGGATTTTGTTAAGCAGCCAAAAGTAAATATTGCAAATAGTTGTCAGCTATGCAAGTTTGAACAGGTGTTTGTCTAAAGGAGGGCTATATGTCTATGTTTAGGAATGATTGAATCAAAACAGATTGTGGCCGGCACCGCGGCTCACTAGGCTAATCCTCCGCCTTGCGGTGCCGGCACACCGGGTTCTAGTCCCGGTCGGGGCGCCAGATTCTGTCCCGGTTGCCCCTCTTCCAGGCCAGCTCTCTGCTGTGGCCAGGGAGTGCAGTGGAGGATGGCCCAAGTGCTTGGGCCCTGCACCGCATGGGAGACCAGGAAAAGCACCTGGCTCCTGCCATCAGATCAGCGCAGCGCACCGGCCGCAGTAGCCATTGGAGGGTGAACCAACAGCAAAGGAAGGCCTTTCTCTCTGTCTCTCTCTCTCTCTCACTGTCCACTCTGCCTGTCAAAAAAAAAAAAAAAGATTGCATTTATAGCCTTGGCCAGACTTCCAAGATATTAAACATCTGCATGAAATGCTTTCTTCTCAACTCAGTGCACCTTTGCTAAGCAGAAATGTTGGCTGTACATCAGCACCAAGATGTCTCTGGGGCCCTGGCAATTTTCCTGAGTTCAGTCTGAAGTTCCCTGAGCCAGGGAATTGCACTAGGGAAGTGAGAACTGACCCTAACGCCCTATCTCTGCTTTCCTCCCAACAACTGCCTATAGTGTTACAGAGCATTGGGAGCGCCTCGCCAGGCTCTCTGGACCTGCTCCTTTGGAAGAACAAGCCCCAGAAGACAGCTGTGAGCACAGACGCATGTCACACTCACGCCTTTCTCATTTACCTCATGCCTGGGCCGTTAGCTCCTGGGCGATTTCCTCCAGTTGGGGACTAAAGGGGGATAGAGAGAAGGCAGAGAGATTCCAGGTGTGAGTCAGCATTGACACAGCTGCTGGCTTGGAGAAGAAGAGGCCCAGGAGCAAAGACCAAAGCAACATCTCTGGGAGCAAAGACAAGTTCCTGGCTTACAGAGAACAAGGAGACAGGTTCCCCAGTCCTACAACCGCAAGGAAGTGGATCCTGCCACCAACTGAATGAGCTTGGAAATGGAGTATTCCCAGAGTGCCCCCATGAGAACCCAAGTGACCCCTTATTTTCCAAGAATGTCAGAGCAGAAAAGCCAGCCCAGTCAACCCTACAGACTTCTGATTTACTGAGATAATTCGTGTTGGGTTAGACAGTCAGCATGTACTGAGCACCAGAAAACAGACACCATGACAAACATTTTGATAGGTACCACCTCGCTCAGCCCCCACAACTTGCATTACCCCAGTTTCAAAGTTGAAGAGTGAGGCTTAGTCACAGATCCAAGTCAAGTCACCCAGCTGGTCCTGCCTAGCAAAGCCAGCATAGGAACCCACACATCTCCACAGGACTTCAGACCCTTGACCATTGCTATACAAAGACCAATTGCTGCCATTCAATAACAATAAGTATAAATGATCCGACTTGTAAACACAATCGTTCTTGTGAATTCACATATGTATGTCCATACAAATTTTCTAAGGGAAAGATGTGTGTTTGGCACAGTCACTACTTAGGATGCACACATCCCATATCAGAGTTCTGGCTTAAGCCTCAGCTACTCTCCTTCTAATCCAGCTTCCTGCCAAGTCACACCTTAGGAGGCAGCAGATGATGGTTCAAGTTCTTGGCAGACCTGGATGACGTTGTGGGCTCCCAGTTTCAGGAGAGTGAACCAGCAAATAGAAGATCTCTCTCTCTCTCTCTCTCTCTCTCTCCCCTCCCCCAATGTTCATAGTGATATTTTTGTGTTTTTATTAAAGAGTTATTTATTTGAAAGGCAGAATGACAAGGAGAAAGGGAGAGATAGAGAGAGCTCTTCCATCCGTAGGATCCCTCCCCAAATGGCCGCAACAAATGAGTCTGGGCCAGGCTGAAGCCAGGAGCCAGGGACATGGGTGGCAGGACCCCAAGTACTTGAACCATCATCCACTGCCTTCCCAGGTACACTGGTAGGAAGCTGGATCAGAAAGAGGAGCAACCAGGATTCAGAACTACATTCCAAGATGGGATGCCAGCTTCGCAAGCAGCAGCCTATGGCTGTGCCACAACTCTGGCCCCCATAGCAATAGCTTTGAATAGTAGGAATAGTTATTTGTTACTTTGCTATACTTTTTTGTCCAAATGAGTTTATAATGAATATGTATTACTTGCATAAAATATTTATTTTCACTTTTTAATTAGAAAATGAAGATGAGAACTTATCAAGAAGACTCTGATGTGAGCACCCACCATTGTATTCATCTCATACACTCAGGTCTCCAGTCCCAGGCTGCATGTCTGGGCTTTCACTGTGTCCATCCCTCTCAGCCTCCCAGGGCCCTCAAGGGAGGTGCAGAACCTGCTCTGGGCCTGGTAGCATAACAGTCACAGGGATTAGAACAGGAACATCTTTGGGGTGGAGGTGGGGGAAGGCGTCATCCTGATTGTCCTGCCTGCCACAATCACATTGGCATAAATCATAATTATCCTGACCCAGATTATCCCAGTGGGCTCCAAGTGGGTCCCTCTGCTTCCACCCTTGCTTCCCCATGCCTACTCCACTGCAGGTCTCTCCCAGAAGCCAGGGAATGCCACTTAAAATGCAAGTGTGACCACGTGATCCTCAGTCAACGCTCCCCAGAGAAGAAACGCCAAAATCCCCAAGACCATGAGGCATCTGCAACCTCCACCACTAAGTGGCCTCCATTTCCTCCTCCTTACTCAGCACCAGCCACACTGGCCTTCCTGAAGATACTTATGAGGAGTCAGAGGAAAAGAATTTAGAAAAGATTATTATTTTTTAGGACAGGGTGTTTTTTTCTTGTTTTTTTTTCTTTTTTGATCCTGAACTGTGGTAAATCTATATGTAAGCGGATGAAAGAAAAGTCTGAACCTCCCATTGAATTTTTTAAGACTCCATTTGTTAGACAAAATATGAGGAAATATGGCCTATTTGATCACCTTTTAAAATCACCTTTTTTCCTAAATGGCCACTTAAACACAGATAGCAGTACAGACGACAAACTGGAGGAGCAGGCTCTACCAGCCTATCCCACGCACCTGTTACCTGAGCTCTGCACTCTGCAGCCAGCAACGCACCTAGGTGTAGCCGCCTTGGCAACTTGCCCAAGCTGAGCAAGAACTCACCCCTGTGGTGAGCACAAATCACTGCTTGACATATGCCACTCACGTGATTTCAGAACAGAGTACAAAAAGGAAGCCCAGACCCCCCCCCAAAAAAAGGCAGAAAAGTCAACAAAAGCAATTAAATAATGGGTTACGTTTTTCTTAGAGAAAGCCAAGAATTGTAAAACAAGAATGTGCAACCTCCTTCCCACTCCTCATGCCCTAGTTTTATTTGTAGAATTCAAATAGAGAGTCTGTTTTTACTAAGATTTCCACACTTGGCTTCTGGCACCAAGACAAACAAAAAGTGTGGTATATGCCATTTTCTTAAAGCTGCTCATTTCTTCTGAATAAAGTTTGCTTTCTGAGGAGTCATCCTGTTCACACAAATAAAATGGTACCTATAATTGATATAAACCCTTATCATCAATCTCACAACATTATGTGAATGATCATTACAAGCAAACGTGTCTGGCACCTGTTTGGATCCTAGCCCCACCGCTTCCGAAGAATCTGTATTTTTCTAAGGCAACTTCCTTAGGTTCCCTCTCCTGGTTTTCCACGCTGACAGCTGAAATAAAAGTTCTCCAGGGTATCAACATCAGGCGTCTGTCCCAGACTGAGGGCAAGTGACGCGTGGCAACATGCACTCTGGGCCCAGGACACCCCCCCCCCCCGTGGGAATGACAGTGCCGGCAAGGGTCTGCCAGCCTTTCTGTTGCCTTTCCCGTCTTAGCCTCCTTTTCCTTCTTACGGAACTTGGGCATTTTATAATTCCATAAGTAGCTGAGAGCACACAATTCAAAGCTGCTAAAAATAAATACTTTAAAAACTGACTGTGGAATGGGTGTGACTACAAACACACTTTCGCTGTGAAAGGGGAGGGGAGGGGCTACACGAGGCTCTGAGGAGGAACTAGACAAAGCACCAGGATGAGGCCGGTTTTGCTCCCGAAAACCGAACAGGTTCCAGGGTGGTCTTCGCCCTGCGGGGCGGTGGTGCTTCCCGCGAGCCAGGTTAGGGGAACCGGTCCAGCCTCGCCTGCTCAACCTCCAGGCGCTTCCATCGGGACACAGGGCAGTGTTTTAGGGGACCATTCCCCAGGTCAACTGGGGACCCAGCGGAATTTGTAACCCCCTGAGGCTGTCCGGATGGTGAAGGCGTTGCCCTGGGGGAAGGCGAGGGTGCGGATGGTGCTGTGGCTGCGGATGGGGGTGCTGAAGGAGCCGCCCTCCTCCAGCTCACTGCGGCTCAGGTTTAAGGCACCCTGGTTGCAGGCGGTGCGCAGTCCCCGGAAGGCGCCGTGCAGGTTCCCGGGCCTGCCGTCTGTGTTCGCGGGCTCCGGCTGCAGCCGAGGCCGCTTGGGTTCGCGGCTCCGGAGGGCTTCATCGCAGCGCTGGGAGATCTCCCTCAGCACGGCGTCCACTTCCGCGCAATCCTGCCCCGCCGCGCTGAACAGCTCCTCCAGGCTCCTTTTGGCCGTCGCCTTGAGCAGCAAGGGCTCGGCCGCCGCTCCGCCACCCCGGGACTGCGTGATCATCAACTTCTGCGAAAGACAAGGGCAAGCGCCGCCCTGAGGCCAGACAGGCTCCGCGTGTGCCGCGCGCGCCCAGGGAGCCCCGCGCGCACGCCGCCTAGCGCGCCCGGCCGTCCTCTCCTCTCCCGGAGCCCCGCTGGGTCCCAACACAGGCACCGGGGCACCGGAATGGCTCCAAGTGCTTCACGGTCCCTCACACCCGCGCCCCACTTACATCCAGCACCGAGGCCAGGTGCCGGGTCCGGCGGGCGAGTTCTTTGAGCTGCACGTTCCGCTCCTTGAGCGAGGCGATCTCCTCCTGCTTTTGGGTCAGCGTCTCGTGCAGCTGCAAGGGGAGACCCACACATTCAGGGAGTGGGCCGCCCCACCGTGCTCTACCTCGTCTGCGTGAATCAAACGCAGGTCCCGACGCCCCTTCGGGAACTGGGGGGGGGGGGGGTCTCAGGGCATTGTTACTGGCGAGGCTCCTAAACCATTTCTTTGACGTTTTTTTTTTTTCCCTTCCACAAAGCATTTGGACAAAACATATCTGTAGCATGTAGTGTACCAGGCAGATTAACCACCCCACACCTCTGTTTCCTTCTCTGTGAATTGGGGCTGGTGAGGTAGCTAGCTCAGCGGTGGTATTAGGTAAGAGGAGAAAGCAAAAATTATAAGCTCATGGAGAGCCTGGGTGCACGCTGGCGACCCTATGAAACATCTGGTAGGACGGGATTACCCCCACTGGGTGATGCTGGACACCCTGGGGTTGCACCTGGAGCAGTAGCAGCCACGCAGACCTTTGGCGGGGCCCCTGACACCCACAGGAGCGCACCCGCACCCTTGCAACCCCACTGGCTCCCCGCGCTCCAGACTCTGTCTCCGCCCCCAGGATTCCCGGTGTTAGCTCCGCGTCCCTACTTGGTTATTCTCAACGAGAGCGTTCCCCAGCGCCCTCTGGTTCTGGTCGGCCACCTCCTTCCAGTACTGCTCCGGCGGGGGCACGTCCGGAGGGCGGAGCGGCGGGGACGGCAGGGCCCTGGGGTCCCGCGGCGGGGAGAGGCAGGGCTCGAAGGGCGATACGTCGCAGGGCGAGAAAGGGAAGTCACCGCCGGCCAGGGGAGGCGACATCAACGAGGACGAGTCTGGAGAAGAGCGAGGGCTGGGTTTGTAGCCCCAGACGCACGCCCAGCTCGCTACGGCGGCGGAGCGCCACGCCCGGGGTGTGAGGTTTACGAGGAGATGTTTCTGTGTGAGGCAGGAGCCCCGCACTCCGCAATGCCTGCGACTCTGAGACCCTTCGTGGGATCCCGTACACGACATCAGGCGCCCGGTACGTGCCTGGTGAGTGAACCTGAACCGAATCAGGCAAAGCTGCCTGCTCCTGGAAGTCACCCAGGGCCTTGCTCCTCTGCACACTCGGGTCACACGGCCTTCCCCCTCCCTCCCTCCCATGGTGGGTTCCCTCTCCCAGAACTCAAACCCATAAACCCGCAAGTGCTACGGACCCAGAGGCGCAAGCTCTCATGGGGGATGTCCTACACATAAAAGGGCCTCGTTCTGTGAGGAGTCACTGACAGGTGACTGGGGGTACCACCTTCTCGACCATGGACTCTTAACTAGCCGGTCCTGGGGAGGTGGCAGGGCACTTGCGGCTGTCAGTTACTTGCAAGGAGACGACACTTGCCTGCAATGAGGACATCCACCGTGTCTCTGAAATCCTGCAGCGCCAAGTCCCCTTCCGCTGGCAGAGAATGGGTCTAAAATAAACCACAGAAGGAGCCCGGTGAATGTCTACTCCGGACCGGAACGGCTTCTAGATGGGACAGACGCCCTTCCTGGCTCAGAGGCGGGTCTACATGCACTCAGTACCTGAAACCTCAAGCCCCATCCGGGACACGGAATCCAGCAGGCTTACACCGCCCTGGCGCCAAGCAGGATGCGCTGAACGCCCACCTGGTAGGCGAAGCTGCGACCAGCAGCCAAACTGTGCGCGGGGGGGCGCACCAGGTGCAGGCCCCCGACGTCTGTGGAACCCCCGCGCCAACTCACCCGACCCACCTAGGAGCCGTGGCTCTAGGAGCAAAGGGCACAGCCTTTCTGAATCCTGCAAAGCGGTCTCTGGAAGCCCTGTTTCCCGCCAAGACAACGTGTCACAGCCAATGCCACTCCCCCAAACTAGGAGAAGGAGGCCCAGGATGCTGCCGGGGCACCGTAGGGTCTCTGTGCGGCAGGCGTGGCCCCTACTGCGCTCTCCAGTTTCTCGAAGGTTGCAGCTGACTTTTGGGCGGCAGCCCACACACCTGCGACTTCTTGAACACCTTCCTGGGCTCCCGCAAGGTGTCTGGGGGGTGTGGGGAGGAAGGAGATGGCAAACGGCTAGAAACCCGGGAGCCTTCTGATAACCTTAATTTAGGGACATTTAGAATCCGCAGGATGCTCTTACGCCATCCCCATTTAATCCTCACACCAGTGTGGGAAGCAGGCTGGGAGGTCCCCCCTCTCCGACTCCCAGAGAATCCGTAGCGCCCGGAGGTTCCGAAGCGCAAAGCCCTTCCCCCAGCTCTGAAAGAAGGGATTTCTGGAGGCCCCGCCCGGCGCGATGCAGCTGTGCACGTCCATCCTCATTCCCCTGCAGCTCCTTGTCTGTGGTTCTCTTTGGAAGTGCCCGGAGTCCGATGGCCATGGCGAGCATCCAAAACGCCCATCAGAAAGAGCCATGCCTCTGTGTTAATCCTACTGTTCTCCCCAAAGCCCTTCTTTCCTATTCAAACATGAGTATTTGGGGTAAGAACTTATTCTGACCCCAACTTCTAAAGAAGTGTGAGTATCAGATTCCTAACAGGAAGATGGAGTGAAACTGGGCGACTTCCCTTGGTCCCAGGGGACACTGAAGCTATGTGGGGAAAGGAGCTGTGAGAGGAGGGGCTGAGAGCCCCAGGCAAATCCTGACCCCAGTTGAAGGGCTGCAGGCCGGTTCAGAGACCGGGACCCACAATGTGCCACCTCTTACGCTATCCCTGGTTTTGGGGCCAACTTGCACCTCTAGAGCCCTTCTTCCTCTCTCTGTCCACCTTCTCCAGCAGGTGCGCAGGGTCAGGGGCCTCTCTCCCTCCACACCAGCGTTATTTTTCCCAGGAAAAGTCCCAAACCTTCTGATCCATCTGATATAAAGTCTGGCCTGGAAACTCTGAATCCTACCTCTCCAGTTAGATAAACCAGGCGTTTCTCCAGCTCCAACAGCAAAGGGAAGAAGATGATTACCAACCCTAACCTGATGTGGAATTTAAGTGCTGTGTATACAGTGGCAAACATTCAGTGACAGCTTGGGTTTTGGTACAGAATAAACGTGTTGTGCCTCTCGGTCAGCTGACAGATGTGCAGGAGTTCCCTCTCCTTGTTTGAGCACACTAAGTGGTCTCTGCAGGGCAGACCACCTCTTGGCCCTACCAATCCCAGCTCTTAGCAGCCACTGACCCTGAGTCCCCTGGGCTTCTACCCCAAGGTGCTTTTCAATGAGGCTTTAGGTGGAGGCCTCAGAAGTTCTGCTCCACCACCAGCTCTGCGAGGTGGTTGCATCTTCTGGAGAGTTCTGTGCTGGGTTGGTCCTCCAGGGACCTCATGGCCCCAGCACCGGCCACTAGGAAGCTGGAACCGGCACTATGTTTATGGGCTGCATCTGGCCAACTTCTTATTCTTCTGGGTACTTCAAGTTTCACCGTTGAGCCAGGCCTCCCACTTCCTAGATTCCAGAACTGGGAGACTCCATGCCCTGCCTGGGAAGGGCCAGCCCTGGCAGGAGGCAAAAGTGGTATAGAAATAAGACAGATTTGGTGGGAAAGGAAAAGGCCAGAGTCCTCTTTGTCCATGACAGTTATGACCAGAGCTTTAGAAGGGGGAGAAGAAGTTGTACAAGTGCCCAGCTGCTGCAGGGCCATGTCTGCAGAGGGACATTTTCTGTCAAATTTCTTCCAGGGTCTTTTGTCGTCTCCGGTTCCCCAAATGCAAACTCTTTCTCTTCTCTGGTCTTGATGGGAAGTTATTCATGGACTTCCACTCTCCTTACTCAGCCACGGAATGAACACGGTTGGTAAATGGCCTGGAAGGCGCTGGGGCAAGGAGCGCGCGTTCCAAGAGCAGGGGCACAGAGCACAAAGTAGCTCCCACCCACCCATCCCACCTGGTCCGTCGGTGGGCATCTGCACCCCGTTTTGTCACAACTCCTAGAACGAGTTGGGCAGGGTTGGGGGTGTGTGGCAGGGGAGCCCTCCAGGCCAGCCCCAGACAACCAAGGAAATGTGGCTTTCCCAACACACTAGGAGGGATGAGGAAGCTCGGATCTGGGAGGCTCAGGTTCTTGCACTGCGCCTTGCACCGTGCCAGGTGAATGTGCCTGCGCCCCTAGCCCGAGGCTAACCTCTAGCGAAATAAATGCGTCTCTCCGGGGTGGGGTGGGGGTTATCAGCGGCGCAGGTACCTGCGAGGCGGCCGGGTCACCAGTAGGCGGCGTGTCGGACCCGAGTAGCGAGGAGCAGTCTGCGAGGTCCTGCAGGTCTATGGTGGTGAGGGCTGCTTGGAGAGACCGAGAGACATCCACCGCACGGACCCTAAGCCTCTGCGCCACGACGTCGGGAGCCCGGCACGGGCAGCCCAACGGGTCTCGCGGAGGTGCCGCGGGGCTCACCTGGCAGCTCAGCGGGCTCCACGTCGGGGGGATCCTCGTACACCGGCACCCGGCTGCCGCTGCCGCATCCAGGAATGAACTTCCGCGGAGGGGCGAACTAGCCGGGCACAGAAATGGTGAGTGCGGGTCGGCCCTTGAAGGCACACGGGGGCGCAGATCCCTCCCGGCCTCGGCCAGCAGCCCCACCTTCCTGTCCAGCGTCCCGGGCTTGCCGAGGGACCGGCGAGGTGGCTCCAGCATCCTGTTGGGGCAGATGCTGTCGAAGGCCCGGCGTCCCGCCGCGCCACCCCAGCACGCCTGCATCCTGCCGGCTGCTCGGAGGAGGCGCCCAGGCTTGGGAGGGCGATGTAACACACCTCGCGCTCGGCCGGGGCGCGCTGGCAGGCTCAGAAGGCGGCCCCAGGTCGCGGCTGGCGCGTGGCCGGGGAGGAGCCGAGGGGCGGCCTGGACGGTGCGGAGGGAGGGCCGGGCGGAGAAGGAGGGGCGGCTCGCGCCTGAGCGCCCGAGGTGGCGCCTTCAGCCCCGGACAATCTGCGCGCGGGCGGAGGCGTTAAACCCAACCTGGCAACGCGGCCTCCCCCGGGAGCGGCGAGCGCGGGGCCCGGCCCGCGAGCGCCCTTGGGGCGAGCGTTGGCGCCGCCGCCTCGCGGCCGCGCGAATCGCAAAAAAAGAAAAGGAGAGGCGGGCGCACCGCACCCGTCTCCAGCACTGGGTGCCGCCCTCCCGTCTGCGGACAGCCGAGATGGAAAAGTCAACGATCCTGGTTCCCCTTTCTTCCCACGCCAGCCACCGGGCACGGCAGAAACGCGGGGCGATGCTCGCCGAAGCCAGACGCGGGCGTTTACTCTCCCACTCCGGACTTGGTGGGGACGAAGACGTCCGGCAGCGGCCGGAGTACAGAACCTCCTTCCCCCAAACCTGGGCAGCATTCAGGTCCTGACTCACCGACTTCCTCCTTAGCCGCACTTGGCCAGAAGCCCAGGGCCCTGCCTCGCACCCCTGGCCCCGCACTTTCCCGGGCAGTTGGGCGCCTGAGCCCGGCCTTTGAGAAGAGAATTGGTTTAGAGCGACCTGCAGATATCCTCACCTGGTTTTTGCAAGCGGCTCGCTGGACAGCCCCAGACGCGCTAAAACCTCCCCGCTGCCGGCCTGACTGCTCTCCTGCTGGCTTCTGCGGGGGGAGGGGCTTCTCCCGGAAAGGAGCCCCCCACGGGGAGGGCAACGCTTGCGGGGTGCCCCTCAGATCCGTCCGGCTTGACGGCACAGTGGACACTGGCATCTTGTTTTTGCCTCGTTCCTAGTAAAAGTAGTCAAGATCCCCTTTGAAAGCGACGTGGTGGGCTTTTATTTTAGCGCCCATTATCTGGGTGAAGCAGCAAGATGCTCCTAGCAGTGATGGGGTTCTTGGGGCCTCTGATTTGTCTTTGAATGCAAGGTCAGAGCCTGCTAGACTGGATGTGACGGTGCGCAGGGGTGGGGCCTTGGCTTTTAGGGGTCACTTGGCCAGATGCAAAGGCCCAGGTCTTTGGGAAAAACAGTGACACCTCAATAGAGCTGCTGTGGAGATGAGAGATTTATATCAGGCGATTAGTGCTTGGGTGGATACATTAATGCTGATCATTTTTTAAGGCAATCTTTTCAGCTTCCAGGAGCTGGTTCCCGGTTCTGTCTGATCCAGGAGTAGTGCAGCCCACCAACTGGTCCCTCTTCTCCCTCTCCTCACCCACTTCCCTCCCAGGCTGTAAGTGAGCTGGGAAGCTCTTGGCTGAGTTTTGCAGAGATCTCTCTACACGTGGAGACTATCACAGATTTTCCAGGGCAGCCTCGGTGTTTTTGAAATAGTCATCAAAATAGCCCCAAATTGGGGCGGAAAAAATATGGGCATCACACGAGAGATTGCCTGTAGCAACAGAACTGGAGAAGCGTGATTCTATGCCCCCTAGCCTGCATGATTCTGAAATCAGAGCGCAGCAGCACAAGGGACAGGAGTGGAGTTTTACGGGATTTGGCTGAGTGGATACTTTCGCAGACAACTTCTTCCCAAGTCACTCTTTTGCAGATGCCAGGCTGGGAGCCCCAGGTAGGTTGGGACTTGGGACAGGTGATGTTCACTGAACAGGTTGCGGACCAGTACTTCCAGCTCTGTGAGAAGAGCTTAGCATATCAACCTGTCAGGAGAGAAGGGATCCAAGGAGCCCAAAGCAAGGCACCCAGGCTCTGGAGGGCATTTGGAACTGTGGGAAGAAGTACAAAGTGGTTTCTCTGAATTTGCTTGCAGGTTGTTTACTGTTTATTCATATTGGTTATACATTTTTATTTGTTCTAATTGCAGTGGAACATGTCTTGGATTTTTCCTCCCCAGAAAAACTTTTTTCCACCATGCAAAAATTAATACAATGAACCATATGCTCACCCCCAGTTGTTACCACTCTCATATTTGCTTTCTCTTTTCCTTTGCTCCAAGGTTTTCTGCATAATTCCTCTGGCTCCCATAACTACACAAACTCCTACTGACCATTTCTCAAAGGCTTGCTACATTCCAAGCACCTTGCTAGGGCAGTTGTACAAAATGTCTCATTAGCTCCATACCTCAAGCCTATCAAATAAGTGTGCTCATTATTCCAGATAAGACCTGGACAAAGAGATGTGATTTAAAGTCACCCAGGAAATTGGCTCCTGAGCCTGCCTGTTTGATCACTACTCTGTGCTACCTAATATAGAGATCATGCTACGTAAGCGTAACCTCATCTAAGGTTCCCAACAACCCTTACACAGAACCTGGGTTGAATTTGCTGGAGGTGAAGGTCTGGGTGATACCCATACAAGAATCTCAGAGCCACCGCTGTGAGAGTGAAGATGGGACAGCTAAGGGCCGCAGAACTCAGGTGACGGGGGAGCCTGTCTCACTGCTCAGCTCCAGTTGTCCTTCAAGATCGAGGATGTGACTGGGGGCAAGGACTGGGCTGGCTCTCCCGAGCCCACCACAGGAAAGAGGTTTTTGAACATTTCCAGAAAACTACATGGAGTCTTTGAAAAAGAAAAAAAAAAAAAGACCCGGAAAATGTATATTTTGAAAAGACCATGCATGGGTTCCAAAAATATTTGCACCCCAATAAACTTATCTTCTAATTCCATTTTCTAACAACTTTTTGAATTACCCTCATAGAAATGAGGGAAGTTTAGCAAAGTGGCTAATGGTAGGGCCCTGGACTTGGATCATCTGCCTTCAAACTCCTCTGGCTTCTCCATGCTTAACTGTCCTCTACAGAACGTGATGATAGACGGTGCTTTCTAGAACTGTTGCAGGATTGACAATGAGTGCTGAACACCATACAGGTATGCAGCGAGCCCTCAGCATAGCCCCGATTACCATCACACATTGTCGTCGCCCTGGGCTCTTACACAGCACAGCGTGAGCAGGTGAACCACCTGATAGCAGAGTAAATGGACTCCACTTGAAAAGGCCACAGTGGCCCAACACTAGGTCAACTGTGCTGGATTCTCTGTGTCAAGGGATCTTCTCCATCCACTCGTGGGCCTGCCTGGCCCTCCAATTCCACCATCAGCAGGTGCAACTGTGGTCCCTCTGGACAGCCTGCACAGCTCCGTTCTGCTTCACACCCCCCCTCCCACACACACACATCAAGGGTGTACAGTCCTTAGCTTCCTGACACTAAGGGCATAGGCCCCAACCCTAGAAGTGCCCCTGACTCCTGGTATCATCTAGAACTTCACCAAATCTGGCATTCCTGCGGAGGTGCCAGCTACAGAGTGGACCCAAGGGAGGGGAGGATCCCCCAGTCCTGAGCAGACAGAGGCGCGCGGTCACGGCACAAGGACAAACCAGGACAGGCAGCCTGTTTATTGGACAAAGACTCAGCTGGCTCCTGTGTTCTCAGTAAAATAAATAAACCTACTATATTCTATAATCGTCCATTATTTACAACCTGCAGGAGGCCCCCTCTGTGGACCCTCGGCACCTTCATGAGGCCTTGGGAGAGGTCCCGCAGCTGGGCGGGCAGGCAGGCAGCGAGAGCAGCTCAGCTTTATGTCGGGCTCGGGCACAGGCTGCACTTCTCGCAGATCTCGAGGGGTAGCATGTGCGTCAGAGAGGTCCTGTTTATGGCCACCAACAGTTGGAGCTTGCCCATACAGTCCTGCAGCACAGCCTCGGGGTGGCCGCCCAGGCGCAGGTCCAAGGGGTGCGGGAGCCGAAGCATGCGGTCGGCCAGCGCCAGGCAACAGATGGCCATCAGGGAGGGGGCGTAGCTGGTGAAGGCGTAGTCGGCCAGGCTCAGCTCGGCCACGCCCCGCGCCAGGGCTTGGGCTTCCAGCGCTTGCGAGACCTCCGCCTGCCCGGCGTCCACGCGCGCGTGCGTGAAGTGCTCCAGGAAGAAGCTGATGGTGGGCGCGCCCAGGCTGAAGTGCAGCTTGTGAAGTACGATGCACTCCAGGTTGCACAGCTGCTGCCGGGAGAAGGCCCCGCAGCACAGGGCCAGCAGCTGCTTCACACGCGGCGGGTGCACCTCCACCTGCAACACAGGGCGTGCTCAGCTCCTGCCTCGAGGTTGCCAGGACCCAAGGCCTGCGCCCCCCAGGGTTGAAACCCGGGTTCCCCTTATTCCTTCCAGACGGACAGGGCCCCAGCTTTGCCTCCTTATCGCTTCCACTTGAATCACTCCGGGCATGCGTTCAGCGCGGCTTCTCTAACTAACCCCTGTGCAACTGAAAGAGGGCTTGGGAACTCCGCAGGGTTTCTTCCCCGAGACCAGAGTAAAGGCGCAGCAGAGCTGTTTGGAGCTGACCTCAGCCTATTTTCCTTCAGGACTTAGGGTTATTAGGTTGGGGCGGGATGTGTGTATTTGCCAGCGTCGTCCGTGCGGGGAGAGCGACTTTACCCACCTCCCAGCACCGCGGGCAGGTACCTGTTTGCAAGCGATGAGCAGGGAGGTGACCCCGAGCAGCTGGAAGCAATCTGCGGCCACGGGCGTGGTGGTGAGGAAACGGTCCAGCGTGTTCACCGTGAGGCACAGCGACTCGAAGGAGAGGCCGAATTGGCGGTGCACGGGGATCAGCCAGCTGAGCAGTTTGCAGCGGGATTCGGCCGTCACCTGCCGGGAGGGAGAGGAGGCGGGCCGGTTGAGCCTGAGCGGAGAGGGACTGCGGCGGGGAAGAACCGAGGCGACTGAGGGAGCTCCCCCGGAGCGAGGCAGCCGGAGGGAAAACGCTAAAGGCTTTGGGAAGCGGGCGGCCCCGGCTGCGGGAGGCGGCGGCGGCGGCCGGGGCTGGGAGCCGGACTGCCCAAGTTCGTGCTTTCCTCCAGTAGAGCTCCCAGCAACTCAATGCAAAGGGGGCCAGGGCTCCACTGTGCAGCTGCAGAACGAGCTCAGGGCCGTTAAATAACCTCCCGACGTCCTCAGGAGTCCGGACTCGAACCTAGACACTAACTCCTCTGTCCTCTACGGCGCCCCCACTAACCAGCTCGGAGGCCGCCTGCGCCCCGCTCGGCTCCATCTAACGTAAGAGGGGGCGAGTGACCCGGCTCTCGTAGGCCCCTTTCGCTCCAACCGAGGGGGCGGGAGCGCGGCCTCGCCGACACAGCGGGCAGGAACGGGGCCCGGCGAGGAGGGAGGGCGGCGGCGGGGGGCGGCTCGGCCCGCGCCTCACTTGTGGCTGCCGCGCCAGCGACTCCCGCGGGTGGAAGCGACTCTCCTGAGCCTTGCGGAAGGCGTAGCAGCTCTGACCGTAGTCGCGGAAGGTCTGCAGGTCTAGCGGCGCCAACGGCTGGGCAGGGCCAGGCAGGGGGCTGCAGCCCCGCGCTGCCGACGCCGCGGGGCTGTCTGCGCCGTCCGAGCCGGAGCTGGGGGACTCGAACAGGTCGCAGACGCCGGAGTCTCCGGGCAGCTGGCACGGGCTCAGGGGCTGCAGCGGCTGCTTCCTTCGGAGGCGCGGGCGCCTGCTCTTCTTCACCGGGGCGCGGAGGTTCTGGTCGTTGTCGCGCCTCCCAGCCCGGGCGGTAGGGCTCGCGGGGCTGGTGGGGGAGGGGGTCACCATCATGCAGCCGGCTGGCCGCCCTACTCCCCTCAACGCCACGGCTGCGGCGGGCTGCAAGCGCGCGCGAGTGCGAAGAAGGCCGGGCCCGGCGCCTGGCGAGGCCCTAAGTAGCCTGCCGGCCCCTTCCCTGTGCCACACCCCCGGCCCCTCACTGGCGGAGCCCGGGGCGTCACGAGAGCCGCGCTTTCCCGGCTGGAGAGCCGCCACTCCCCCGCCCCCCGCCCCGAGCAGCGAGTCGCGCGTTGCCTCGGCGGTCCGCAAGGGGGAGGAGGCGCCGCAACGGGCGCCGCGCACCTGTCTTCTGCCGCCAGCTCCGCGCGCGTCCCCGGTTACCACGGCAACCGGAGCCCGGGTCAGGGCGGGAGGTGAGCGCGCGGAGCCGGCGGGCGTGGAGGCGGCAATGGCACAGCCAGGTGAGCCGGGGGCCCGGCCGCAAGGTGCACCCAGGGGACATCTCCCTGTCCTTGAGCCAGATGGTGTGAACATGGGCGAGCACCCTCCATGGCGGCTCTGAGCAGAGTCGGTAACTTCGTGCAAGTCCGCTGTCGCTTTTTCCCAAACGAAGGTCGGGCCAGAAATCGGTGGGCACAGTTTTCTCCAGTGACCTGTGCTTACCAATTCCCTTGAGTTTGTGGTTTTTGTTCCAGTCCGTATCCGAATAGCTCCCGGCCGGTGTCCGGGAACAGAACCCGGGTCTGTGCTGCGGAGTCGGAGGGAGCTGGTCAAGTCAGGCAGGCACCTGCGCTCAGACAAAACAATACTGCCGAGCGAACCTCAGCTCGCCCAGTGTGCAGCGAGTACCTTGTCCCGCGCTTAACTCTTAGGCCGGGTGAGCAGAGAACGTAGCGCTAGCTGAAGAGTTGTGTTGCTACTTTTCTCGAATTGCTCACAGCCTGTTCTGTTTTAGTTCATTAGCTTCTGACCTTTCTGCCTCCCCCCACCCCCACCCCAGGCCCAGTCTTGTCTTGGTTATTTCCAGCCCTGGGCAGCAAGGATTGATTACACGTGGCACTTCCTCAAGGCACCGTTGGTTCAGTCCTGTCCCGAGCGAATCCTCCTGGGGGGGTCCCTGGCCCTTTAGGAGAATGGGCGCTGAGTGTGCCAGCCCCCACAGTGGGTGGTGTTAGGTGCCATGCCAACAGCAGGTTCAGCCGTCCTCACCTCCTTCCAGAAGACAGCTGACAAATGTATGTGATCAAAGGGCCAGTTTCTGTCCCTAGAAATGAGGTAGGGCGTGGGGTAGGCGTCTCTTACACAGGAGCTGGCCACTGTAACTCATTTCCCTTTTAACTGGAAGCTCTTGATTCTCCTGCCCTACATGGTGTCCTGTGAACATGGAAGGCGGACTAAGAACCACCTGGGAGAGGCTTTCACAGTGCAGGTGCCCCACCTCTTCAGTTTTCCCCTCTGACAAGAGGAGAAACTGAAGCAGCGGACAGGGGTGCGCTATCACACTTCTTCTAGGAGCTTTCCTAGCAAAGAACCCAGGAATTCTGCATCTCCCACTAGCCCAAAGGGCCGGGGTGGAGTAGTTGCAAGAGTATGAAATCAACGTCTAGGCTCAGTGTTGTCTCTCCTGTTCATTGATCATCTCAGGCAAGCCACTTCCCTCCTCTGTGGGATGTGGACAGTAACACTTGCCTTGCAGGCCAAGTGAAGTGGGTGTGAGAGTGCCAGGTCCCTGTGGGATGTAAAATTGTGGGGTCACCCTGGGGCTGTCCCTGTGGAGCCTCTGAAAAGCAGTGCCATCATTGGATCTGCCTGTGGGTGTAGACCTCTCCCTCTCTCCAGTTAGTCAACCCCCAGCAGGTGCTGCCTGAGTATCAGCTGGATGGGCTACTCCTCGGTAGCATTGGTGGGATGTCTGCTGGGCCAGGTGCTGGGGGCAAGACTGCATGGGCCCTGACTACAGCTGACTCTAGTAGCGGAAATAAGGGACCAGTTGGCCTACTTGCTTAGATTATTACAGTGATAGGATGATGAGCAGGAGTCTCCAGGGGTTAGAGTTGACAGGTAAATACCTGACATCCATTTGATAAGAATGACAAACACATTTTTATTATGTGTGCAAGAAATATTGCATGGAGCTTCTTTATAAGAAAAAACCTGGTTTTTTGTTTACTTTTTACTTTTATAGAAAGAAGAGAGACCTTCCACCTGCTGGTTCACCATCTCACCCACCCTCCAATTGCTGCAATGGCCAGGATCCAGGAGTTTCTACTGGGCCTCCCAAATGAGTGCAGGGGCCCAAACACTTGGGCCATCCTCTGCTGCTTTCCCAGGTGCATTAGCAGGGAGTTGGGTTGGAAGTGGAGCAGCCAGGATGAAAACTGGCACCCATTTGGGTTGCTGACACTGTAGGTGGTGACCTAACCTTCTACGCTACAACATCAACGCAAGAAAAAACTTTTCATTAGTTATTTGAAATGCAAAGAGTGTCTGGGATATTCTTCTATTAAAAGATGATCTGTTGGGAACGGCGCTGTGGTGCTGTCATCCCATATGGGTGCCGGTTCAAGTCCCGACTGCTCCTCTTCCCATCCAGCTCTCTGTTATGGCTTGGGAAAGTAGTAGAAGATGGCCCAGGTGCTTGAGCCCCTGCACCCACATGGGAGACCCAGAAGAAGCTTCTGGCTCCTGGCTTTGGATCAGCACAGCTCCAGCCATTGCAGCCATTTGGGGAGTGAACACCAGCATATGGGAGACCTTTCTCTCTGTCTCTCCCTCTTACTGTCTGTAACTCTACCTCTCAAATAAATAAATAAAAATCTTTTAAAAAACTTTATACTATAATAGTTCAAAAATTATCTGTTTAACATTCTGATTTGATTGGGCATCCTGCCATTTGGCTGCGTACCACAGAAGCCCATAGTAGGAGCAACTAGCCTGGTCTGGAAAGTCTTCCCACACATGTGAAAGTTAAGCAGATAGGAGGAGGGGGGCAGAAAGAAGAGAGGAAGGGGTTAGGGTGGGAGTACTCCTAGTAGAGAGCAGGATGTGGCAGAGTGTGGAAGCCTGGTTCCTGAGACCTTTTACACAGGGTTTGCCTGATACAGAAAGACTGACACACAGTGGAGGGGAAGACAAGATCCAGGGCCA
This sequence comes from Oryctolagus cuniculus, assembly GCF_051225735.1. Taxonomy (NCBI): domain Eukaryota; kingdom Metazoa; phylum Chordata; class Mammalia; order Lagomorpha; family Leporidae; genus Oryctolagus; species Oryctolagus cuniculus. Next base: position 75,763,659 of record NC_142880.1, read on the forward strand.
TGCCAGCTAATACTTACGCGCAACTTAGTATGTGGCAGGTTCTCTGTTATGCGCTTTGTGTCTGTTGTGCTCAGTTAATCTTACCACCCCTCTCTAAAATAGCTTCTAGCCTTCTCCCCATTTTATAGATGGGGAAGCTGAGGCATGGAGGGCTAATCTGTCTGAGGTCATACAGCTGCATAAATGGCAGAACTAGGACTCAGACTTAGCCTAGCAGTTCCTTGCTCCATAATACTGCTTCAACAGCAAGATCATGCAGTGCCTCATGGGCTACAGTAAGCCTTTAGATGTGTCCTGAAAAGCTGCTGAAGATGTCTGAGCCAGGGACAGAGATGATCTGTCTTTTGTTGAAAAGAGTTACTCTGGGGTCAGCGCTGTGGCACAGTGGGTTAATACCCTGGCCTGAAGAGCCGGCATCCCACATGGGCACTGGTTCTAGTCCTGGCTGCTCCTTTTCCAATCCGGCTCTCTGCTATGGCCTGGGCCCAAATCCTTGGGAGACCTGGAAGAAGCTCCTGGCTTCGGATCAGCGCAGCTCTGGCTGTTGCAGCCATCTGGGGAGTGAAGCAGCGGATGGATGGAAGACCTCTCTGTAACTCTTTCAAATAAATAAAATAAAATAAATAAAAGGAAAGGAAAGATTTACTCTGGAGGTAGATGCTTGGCACAGTGGTTAAGTCCCTGTTTGGGACGCCTGCATCCCATATCAGAGTGGCTGATTCCGCTTGTGATTCTTCCATTTCTGATGCAGCTTCCTGTTAATGCACACCCTGGGAGGCAGCAGGTGATGGCTCAAGTACTTGGGTGCCTGCCACCCATGTGCAGGACCTAGATTGAGTGAGGTCTTTAAAGACAGAACTCGGTGAGGGTCCCAGTACTTAAGGACCCAATATGTGAGCAACAGGTCCATGCATGTGAGTACAGAGCTGGAAGCCGAGCGTCTTGGCCGCCTCCGTGTTCACGTGGCCAGCCTCTTGTCTGTTGGCCTTGAGGTTGCAGCTGAGGCTCATTGTTAGAAGCAGTGTTTACTGCTGAGTCGTTCATTCGTTTACTCCTCGGCTGTTTACTGAGTACCTAGGATGTGCTAGGCAATTAAACACAGTTTGTTTATTGACAAGGCGGAGAGTGAGACAGATGGGGAGAGATCTTCCGTCTCCTGGTTCACTCTCCAAATGCCCGCAGCAGCCAGGGCTGCAGCATGTGGAAGCCAGGAGCCCAAAACTGAACTGTGGTCTCCCATGTGGGTAGCAGGAAGCCAAGTACCCAGCCGTCACCTGCCGCCTCCTGGAGTGCGCATTAGCAGGAAGTGAGCAGCTGGGGCTGGAACCAGGCCCTCTGACGTGGGTACAGGCACCCAAGCAGCAGCTTATGCTACACCACGAAGGCCACAGCCGCTGGACACATTCTGATCACACACAGGCCAGCAGGGTTTGGTGTGAAAACAGGGTATGAAGGCGTCAAGGATGACTCCAGATTTTCTGGCCCAGGTAGCTGAGAAGATGAAATTGTTGTGAGCTGAGATGGGAAAGATTAAAGGAAGGGGAAGGGTTTGAGTGTGTGAGGCATCCGGTGGGGATGTGGAGTGTTTGAGTACACAGGCGAGACATTCAGGAGTGAGGCTGTGCTCAAGGTGTGAATTTGGCTGGCATGAGTTAATAAGGGTAAATACACAATAACAAGAAACAAGAAATAGTGTGGCTCCCTCCATCTTACCTAGTGTTTTCCTGATATTCCATTTCCTTCTCGTAGAATGCACTATCGAAACCCAGTTCAACCTGGTTGGGGTGGGGTATGCAGAGTAATATCCCTGCATAAACCCCAGTTCAAGGCTTTACCTTCTTTTTTTTTTTTTTTTTTTTTTTTTTAACCCAAGGCTGTCAGTGTTGCATTCTCCTTTGTTCAGTATTTGTGGTATGAACATTATGGCCCATGGCGCAAGTTAAGGTTTTTTTTTTTTTTTTTCCCATGAAAGGTCTTTAAAATTAATTTCTGTTTAATCTCTCCAGGCCCCGGGCCCAGTGCACCTTAAAGGCATGAGGCAAACCTAGAATGCTTGAAGAATGTGAAACCTCATTAGATCTGGCTGCTGAATCATGATTTTGACCCTTTTGTTTTCAGGTCTGGCTTATAAAACCTACCAGGGAGTATTAAATAGAATGGACCCAGACCAGGGGTGGGATGTGTGTGTGTGTGTGTGTGTGTTTCACTTTTGGCTTGAGACCAACCCCCTCTGCCCCCCCAACCCGCTCAACATAGTCTTGCCCACCCCAACCCAGTCCAGTGACTGGGGTGTAGCAGGAACAAGGCATTTGCTGACAGTGCCTTATTTCAGCACACTAAGCCAGTGGCTGCCACCTCAATGTGGACTACTTTGTAAGCACCTTCAACTCAGTTTTGATGTCACTGAAAACTGTATTGTTTACTCAAGACTCTCTTTTCCATTGCTGTGTTTAAGCACCAAAGTGGAGGCGTATTCAGGGTCCTTGGAGTCAGACAAGTTTGGCTGGTATTTAGCAAACAAAGGGCAGGCATTTTCTATGCACTGAAAAAACCCAAACCTTTGGCTTACACGTGGAAACGTCCACCTGCGGAAAAGGCTGCCTCTTTGTTAGCTGCCTTCCTGGGGCTTTGCCAGTTCCTAGTTCATCACAGGTTCAGTACACGTGCTTAGGTGCACTGCCTACCTGTGATTTTCCTCCCAACTCACACCCACCTGTGGCAACCTCTCCAGCACAGGCTGTCCCTTAGGATGGTCAAGAACTTTGGTTCTAAACCAACGGAAGGAAGACCTTTCTCTCTGTCTCTCTCTCTCACTGTCTAACTCTGCCTGTCAAAAAACAAACAAACAAACAAACAAAAAAAAAAGAACTTTGGTTCTGGAGTCAAACTCCTGGGGTTCAAGCCCAGCTGTGGCCTAACCAATGCTGTGAACTTGGGCAAGTGATTCAGCCTCTTTATTTTTCTGTTTACCCAGCTGTTTAAAAACACACAGGATGGGGGGAGGGGAATAGGGCAGGAATTGGCCTGATGGTTAAAATGCCCAGGTCCCAGATCAGAGAGCCTGGGGTCTGTTCCTGGCTCTGATTCTTGACTCCAGCTTCTTGCTAATAGACCAAGAGAGGCAGCGGTGATGGGAATTGTTGGGTTCCTGCCACCCATAAGGAAAACCTGAATCGAGTTCTCAGTTCCTAGCTTTAGCCCTGGATGTTTCATGCTTTGGGGGAGTGAACCAGCGAGTAGAACGCCACGTGTGTCTCTGTCTGCCTCTCAAATACATTTTAAAGAGTAAGAGTATCTTGTAAGATTATTGTGAGGGTTAAATAAAACATCATATGCTTGTATCATGTTCACTGCGATCAGCTGTTGTTATAATTATGTTTTTTGCCAGCTAAGGTGTAAGGTTTGTGTCTTGTTGCCACTGAAGATGACTGGGGAAGAGAATACTTGTTCTTTACTTTGTTATGATGTGTTTGTATATATGAATGAGTTATGGGTTATAAGGAGTCTGGTTTGGGTTACAATCCTGCTGGATTTCATTTGAGATCTCAGGCTGTTTTTTGAGTGTTGAACCTCCAAATAAGCATTGTTTTGGGTAACCTGTAAGAAGTTTTACACCTGTGAAGTGTACATGTCCTTGCCCCATGTAGAGGCAGAATTCTGGCTATTGGAAAGGAAACATCAGAACGGAACACACGGGCTCCAGCACAGTAGCCCCAGTCCTCCAGACCGGCACAGTGGTTAAGACATTCACACCCCATCTCAGAGCGCTCTGGTTCAAGTCCTGCCCCTACTTCCGATTCCCGCTTCCTGCTAACGCACCCTCTGGATCAGGCGTGAACATCAGGAAGATCCAGACAGACAGACAGCACAGCAGTGTAATTATGCTGGAGCCACACCAGGCTGCAGTGCTCTCAGCATGGGGGACTAAGTGACTTGTTTCCTAGAACCCCACCGCATCTCCTCACACCGCCATCCTAGCCTGATGCTCTGCTAGGTTTTACATGTGCCTGAGATCAGTGAACAGGACTGACAAACTCTCTGGCTTTGGTGGAACCTAAATCAGGTGCTGACGCAGAGAGAGACAAAAAGTACAGGAATTGGGGTGTTGGGAGTGTTGATGGATAGAGTATAGGCTTAAATAAGCTGGCCAGGGAAAGATCATGGGAGAAGCATCATTTGAGCAGAGGCCTCTAAGAAGAGAAGTTGGCCACATGGACATCTGTGGGGACAGTAACTTTAGCAGCTAAAACAGCCAGTGCAAAAGTCCTGAGGCATGAATAGGCCTGGCGTGAGGAAGGCAGCGTGGCTGGAGTGGGGGTAAGGAGAACAGCAGCTGAGCTCAGAGAGGAGATGAGGCCAGGTCACGCTGAGTCTTGTTAACATTCGCTGAATTCTGGGGCTTGTTAGGTTGTACCTTATATTTCCTGTAGCATTGTCATCATCCCCTGGGCTGTACGAGATAACACATTCTCCCCATTGTGTTGATGAGAGAACACATTCAGACAGATTAAGGAGATTACTTAAAGATGTTTAGCTAGGAAGTGGAATATTTAAGACTGAAAGTAAATCTGTAATCCCAGTCTAGACTTCTACCTCTGTGCTTTTCTATGCTTGTTTGGTGCTAAGCGAGAACGGAGGGAGGGCTTTAAGTCTGCTCCCAGGGCACTGCTTTGAAAGGAGAGCAAGGCTGAGTGGACGCAGGTCCCTGAGGAGTCAAATCTTGCTGCACTTTCTTGCGGAGAGTGGTGGGCAGAATCTCAGGAGGTAAAAATGCAACTATTAGGCACAGGCTTTGGCCCACAGGTTAAAATCCTGCTTCAAGGCCGGCGCCGCGGCTCACTAGGCTAATCCTCTGCCTTGCGGTGACAGCGCACCGGGTTCTAGTCCCGGTCGGGGTGCCGGATTCTGTCCCGGTTGCCCCTCTTCCAGGCCAGCTCTCTGCTGTGGCCAGGGAGTGCAGTGGAGGATGGCCCAAGTGCTTGGGCCCTGCACCCCATGGGAGACCAGGAGAAGTACCTGGCTCCTGGCTTCTGATCAGCATGGTGCGCCAGCTGCAGTGGCCATTGAAGGGTGAACCAACGGCAAAGGAAGACCTTTCTCTCTGTCTCTCTCTCTCTCACTGTCCACTCTGCCTGTCAAAAAACAAAACAAAACAAAATCCTGCTTCAGACACCCACATCCCATATTGCAGTGCCTGGGTTCAAGTCCTTCCTTGATGTGCACTCTGGGTGGCAGCAGAAGATGGCCCAAGTCCTTGGGCCCCTGCCATCCACGTGGGAGATCCAGGTGGAGTTCCCGGCTCCTGGCTTTGACCTGGCCCAGTCCTGTCTGTTTCAATCATTTGAGGAGTGATTCAGGGAATGAAAGATCTCTGTGCTCTTCAAAATAAGTAAAAATTTTTAAAAATTAAGCTGTAATTGAGAGTGGGATAAAAAGGGACCAAGCCTTTGAGGCCAAAGAAAACGTGATGCTGTGTGGAATGTGATGAGCATAGACCACTTTTTTTTTGACAGAGTGGACAGTAAGAGAGAGAGAGACAGAGAGAAAGGTCTTCCTTTGCCGTTGGTTCACTCTCCAATGGCCGCCGCGGCTGGTGCACCGCGCTGATCCGATGGCAGGAGCCAGGTGCTTCTCCTGGTCTCCCATGGGGTGCAGGGCCCAAGCACCTGGGCCATCCTCCACTGCACTCCCTGGCCACAGCAGAGAGCTGGCCTGGAAGAGGGGCAACCGGGACAGAATCCGGCGCCCTGACCGGGACTAGAACCCGGTGTGCCGGTGCCGCAAGGCAGAGGATTAGCCTAGTGAGCCGCGGCACTGGCCTACTTCTGTTTTCTATGACCCCAGCACCTCTCTGGAGGTGATCTTGTAGGAAAGTGACAGATCTCTGCCTCTCAGAATACTGGTGCTGAATAGATGTGCTTAAACTGGGCTGTGAAAGGCAAGTTCCCATGTCTAGCAGCCCTTGAATGAAAAAAAAAAATCTCAGAAAGCAGCTAGCCTGGCGCTGGCACCATGGCACAGCAGGCAAAGCCCCTCTGGGTGACTCTGGCATCCCAAATGGGCACCTGGTTCATGTCCCAGCTGCTCCACTTCCAATCCAGCTCCCTACTAATGTGCCTAGGAAAGCAGCGGAGGATGGCCCAGGTACTTGGGCTCTTGTACTCATGTAGAAGACCTGGAAGAAGCTCCTGGCTTCAGCCTGGCCCAGCCCTGGTTGTTGTAGCCATGTGGGGAGAGAACCAGTAGATAGATGATCTCTCCCTCTCCCTTCCTCTCTCTGTCATTCTGCCTATCAAATTAAAAAAAAAAAAAAACCAAGAAAAGAAAGAAAAGAAAACAATTGGCTATTGGCCTAATAAATGAGGGAAATGTGTACCATATTGTGGTGTAAAAAGTTAAGTCACTGCCTGCGTGCAGGAATCTCCTATGGGCGGGCATCCGTTTAAGTCCTGGCTGCTCCACTTCTGATCCAGCTTCTTGTTAATGTGCCTGGGAAAGCAATAGAGGATGGTCTAGGTCCTTGGGCCCTTGCACCCACGTGGGAGACCCGAATGAAGCTCCTGGCTTCAACCTGGTTGTTATGGCCATCTGGGGAGTGAACCGGCAGTGGAAAATCTCTGCTCTCCCTCATTCTCTCTCTCTAACTCTACCTTTCAGATAAATAAAATAAATCTCTCAAAAGATGAGTGAGGGAAGTTAATGCCTTTGTTCTTTTGTTAAAATATTTTTTCTGAGGCTGGCGTTGTGGCACAGCAGGTTAAAGCCCTGGCCTGAAGCACCAGCATCCCATATGGGTGCCAGTTCAAGTCCTGGCTGCTCCTCTTCCAATCCAGCTCTGCTCTGGCCTGGGAAAGCAGTGGAAGATGGCCCAAGTCCTTGGGCCCCTGCACCCACATGGGAGACCTGGAAGAAGCTCCTGGCTCCTGGCTTCGGATTGGCACAGCTCCGCCCACTGCAGCCATCTGGGAAGTGAAACAGCAGATGGAAGACCTCTCTGTCCCTACCTCTCTCTGTAACTCTGTCTTTCAAATAAATAAAGTACATCTTTAAAAATAATTTTTCTTATTTATTCAAAAGACAGAGAGCGTCTACCCACTGGTTCACTTTCCAAATGCCTACAGCAGCCATGGCTGAGCTGGGGCTGGAGCCAGAAGCCAGGAACTCAATCCAGGTCTCCCATATGGGTGGCAGAGACCCAACTGCTTGAGCCAGCACCTGCTGCCTCTCAGAGTCTACCTTAGCAGGAAGCTGGAATCAGGAACCAGAGCTAGCAATCGAATTAGGCACTCAGATGTGGGTTGTGGGCATCTTGAACACTAGGCCAAATGTCTACCCCTGGTGCTTTTGTTTGATAATCTGCTGGGAAGTATGGGTTATCTGTTCATCTTCCATTGCTGGAGCAAGCATATATTTCATATGAAGAGGCAGATCTAAGACAAACCACTAAAGGAACCTCTTAACTTCAATAAGAGTTCCTTTATTTATTTATTTATTTATTTATTTAGACAGGCAGAGTGGATAGTGTGAGAGAGAGAGAGACAGAGAGAAAGGTCTTTCTTTGCCGTTGGTTCACCCTCCGGTGGCCACCGTGGCCGGCGCACTGTGGCCAGGAGCCAGGTGCTTATCCTGGTCTCCCATGGGGTGTAGGGCCCAAGCACTTGGGCCATCCTCCACTGCACTCCCAGGCCATAGCAGAGAGCTGGCCTGGAAGAGGGGCAACCGGGACAGAATCTGGCGCCCTGACTGGGACTAGAACCTGGTGTGCCGGCGCCGCAAGGCGGAGGATTAGCCTAGTGAGCCACGGCGCTGGCCTAATAAGAGTTCCTTAAGTAGTTCATGGGAAATGTGTTTTATGGAAAAACTAGGCATGGATTTCAAAAATTGCATCATTTAATTCCATTTTCCATTAACTTTTTGAAATAGCCTGATCACCAGTACATAACTGGCTCTGAATATTGAGTTGTCTGGTTCTGTTCTTCTACCCCCAGTATTTAATGAGTACCTAAAACACACAAGGCCCTGCTTACATAGAGCAAGGGGTGGGGAGGCTGAAAACAATATCAGACAGCAGTAAGGGAGGTGCAACAATGAAAATGTGTCATGGTCTAGAGTATGAATAGGTAGCTATTTTTAATTTTTTTAAATTTATATTTTATTTAAGAGGCAGAGAAATCCCATCCATGAGTTCACTCCGTTAATGCCCACAGTAGGTGGAACTGGGCCAGGCTGAGGCTGGGAGACAAGAACTCAGTCTGATTCTCCTACATGGTTGGCCTACCTGCTGCTTTCCAGGGTGCAGATTTGCGGGAAAGTGGAATCGAGAGCAGAGCTAGGACTTGAGCCCAGGCACTCCAGTATGGGATGTGTGTGTCCCTGCTGCTGTCTTAACTGCTAGGCCAAACGCCAGCCTATCTGAAGAATGTTACCCTGTGTTGCTGGCATTCACCAGTCACCATCAGTCTCTTTCTGCTAATGTGGTGCAAACCCATTCCCGGAGTGGGATTTCTCAGAATGTTGGCTGAAGTTGATAAATCACTGTTAGGGAACAACGTTTTCCCATCAGAGAGGACCCAACTAAGCTTAGATGATGATAGTTAAATTCTCCTAAGCGCTATCTCAGGATGATCTGCAAAGGCGAGGAGTGTGGAAATTAACAATGGACACTGCCCAGCCCAATGCAAGACAAAGCGAATGCCCCTCTACTGCTGCATTGTTGATGACATGACTTTACGTGATAAACAAGCAGCCTAGGTGGCGGTGCAGCATCCCATATTAACATCACTTTGGGTTCCTCTGGTGTGGATAGGGCAGATCCATCCTCTCTTGTCTTTTCCACACAGGAGACAAAAAGGGCCACAATCAGTGTCTTCAGACCAGGGTACAATAACCCCATGTCCCAAGTGCAAAGGGACACTGGTCCTATTGAAAAGCCACCAAAGGGAAAGGCTGCAGGGCTCAGTGTGCACTATGCCGACTTGGATGGCAAATCACAGGGTACAGATGAAAGCCGTGCAGCTGTTGAGGGCCGCTGAGTCCTGCACTGCTGAGTTTCTGAGAGAGGGCTCCGAGGCCTGCAGCTAGCAGCAGCGTTCAGCATGTAGCAGGTTAGGCTGCCCTGTTGGGAGGCAGGATCCAGCCTGTGTGTTCCATTCTCTTGGTCTGCACGGAGGAGGTGAGTTTTCTTCTCAGATGGCAAGTCTGTGTATTAAAGTCAGATCTGCCAGGACTGAGAGATCCTCTGTTTCCCACCCCCGTATCCTAACCTGCATTTCTGTTGTTTTCCTATCTGCTGGTTCTGTTTTCCTAGCTGCTTGCAGGAAGCAGGTGTGCACCATTCATGGAGCACCTATTCTGTCCTAGGCCCTGTGCTCTTCTTGATTCTCTATTGTGACATCATTTTTTTAAACTCAAAGGCCAACGGGGAATTGTATGCACATGAAAACTTCAGCATCAAACTGTGAAAATTATTTTCATCTAAATAGTATATGAAGAAATTGTTCTTGGCTTCTTTTGGTGGTGAATGATCTCTCGAAAATATCTGAGCATTCCAGGAAGAGCTGTGTAGCAAACCATGCACCCATCCCTTGTCCCAGTGTGCCAGTCACTCACTGTACCCAGATTTCAGTTAATCAGCCAGGGTTCACTCATTGTCTATTCTGAGCCTTGCCTATTTACTTTTTTTGTTAATATTTACAGTATATTCCTGATTCCAAAAGTAATATCTGTTTATTACAGTAAAATGAGAAAAAAATCCACAGTGAATAGAGGATTAGATATTACAATTTTATAACAGTACGCTTACAATTTAATACATATTCTTTCAGTTGCTTATTTGTATCTAAACATGAACACAATACATACTTATATATTCACTTCGTCAAAGCGAAATTTGACTCTTCACATACATAGTTTGATATCTTACTATAGTTATTGCCCTAGCAATTAAGCCCTAATTTTTTTAAAGATTTATTTATTTGTTTATTTGAAAGGCAGAGATACAGAGGCAGAAGCAGAGAGATAAAGAGAGGTCTTCCATCTGCTGGTTCACTCCCCAAATGGCTGCAATGGCCAGAGCTGTGCCAATCCGAAGCCAGGAGCCAGGAGCTTCTTCTGGGTTTCTCATGTGGGTGCAGGGGCCCAAGCACTTGGGCCATCTTCTGCTGCTTTCCCAGGCCATAAACAGAGAGCTGGATCAGAAATGGAGCAGCCAAGATACGACTCGGCACCCATATGGAATGCTGGCACTGCAGGCAATTGCTTTACCCACTACAGCACAGCACCAATTTCTAAGTCCTAATTTAAAAAAAATATTTATTTGAAATAGTTACAGATAGGGAGAAGGAGAGACAGAAATCTACCCACTGGTTCTCTCCCCAAATGGACACAATGGCTAGAGCTGGGCCAGTCTGAAGCCAGGAGCAAGGAGCCTCTTCTAGGTCTCCCACGTAAGTGCAGGGGCTCAATTACTTGGGCCATCCTCCATTGCCTTCCCAGGCATATTAGCAGGTACATGGATCAGAGTGCAGCAGCTGGGACTCAAACTGACACCCACATAGGATGCCAGTGCTACAGGTGGTGGCCTTACACAGCGCCAGCCCTCGTAAACCCTAATTTTTATGTTATTTTCTAAAGATTTATTTATTTCTCTGAGAGACAGAGTTAGAGAAAAGAGAGATTTGCAACCACTGGCTCACTCCCCAAATGGCTGCAATGGTTGGAGCCAAAGTGCACCCCAAGGTACATTAGCAGGGAGCTGGATCAAAGGTGGAGTAGCTAGAACTGGAACCAGGCACTTTAATGTGGGATGCAGGTGTCCCAAGCCATGGCATAACCTGTTTGTACTGTACCACAACACCTGCACCATGAACCCTAATGTGAATGGCTCAATACAACCCAAGTTAGTTTCTTGCTTTCAGCACACTTCTTTGCAGGTCAGGCAGCTCTGCTGGTCATTTTCCTCCAACAGTGAGTTAAAGATCATGGCTGCTTCCATTTTGCAAATCACTATCTTGGGAGCTGTCTGCATCCAGTCCTGACGCTGGGAGAGAAATCCTGACACACTTGTGCTTTGTGTTTTTTTTGTTTGGTGTTTTTTTTGTTTGTTTGTTTGTTTTGTTTTTTGTTTTTTGTTTTTTGTTTTTTGTTTTTTTTTTTTTTGGTGCCTGAGACTAGAATGTGACACAGCAGTTTTGCTCATATTCTCACTAGTGAGAAATCCAATCCCAACCTGACACAGTGGAGGTGGGAAACGTGTTGTATGCCAAGAAGCTGGGAGCAGCCAAGTTAATGCACTGCACTGTTTCTTCCCTATCCCCTTCATCTGCCTTAACGTTGTATCTTGGCTTCTTCCCCAAGGTGTTAAATGATCCTCAAAAATCATGATTTTTTTAATAGCTACTGTTTCCCATCAAATGTAGGTATGTGTAGTTATGTACTTAGGCATTCTAGGAAGATTAGTGTTACAATGGGATGTCTCTTGATTTCTTGAAGTTTGGTGATCAGGATATGAAGATGTGTAGCTTGTTGGCATGTATTTAGAACTGTTAGGATGCTATAATGTTAAAATTTCTCTCTACTTTAGCACAGATATTTGTGGACCAAAACCACACACAGAAGGGCAAAGCTACAACCCACATCTCTGGACCCCTATCTTTTCTGCAAGTGGAGTACATCCCTACGCCTTCCCATTCTGACCAGCTATAGTTTCTCTTCGTTTATTCACACCCATGTGTCGCCACCTTTTCCTCTTGAAACTACCCAATCTTAGGTTTGCACTGCTCAGTTTTTCTCTTTTTGTTCCCTCTCCATTCCCTGTTCAACCCTCTCCCTGGCAGGGGAGCTAGGCTTGCCTGCTGGGGACACCACTCCCCTTCGGCCTGGTCCATGGGAACTTTGGAGGTGTGGAAGTAATGTTGGAGTTGCAGGGGAGGGAGGGACTGCACAAGCAGGCTGAATGAGACTTGCTTATTAAGAGCTTTCAGCACACCGTGATTTGAAGCACGCTGATAATTCCACGTGGGGGCAGGTGCTTAGCACAGCAGTTAAGGCACCACGTGGGATGTCCAGATCCTTTGTCAGATGCCTGAGTACCGACCCTGTTCCTGAGTCCAGCTTCCTGCTGATGTTCACTCTGGGTGGCAGTGGGTGATGGCTCAGATAGGTGGGTCCCTGCCGCCCCATGGGAGACCTGGATTGAGTTCCCAGCTCCTGCTGCTGTAGGCATTTGGGGGAGGAAAGCAGTGGGTGGAACAACTCTGTCTTTCAAATAGATAAATAATTTTAAAAGTTCACTTTACAATTAAATGTAAACTTAAAATTATTATGTTTCCATCAGTCTCCAAATTTTGTCTTCTACATAGACATTAAGTGGGTAACAGAAACAAACCCTGGGGAACAGTGTTGTGTTACAGCAGTTTAAGCCACTGCCTGTGACGCTGGCACCATACCAGAGTGCTGGTTCAATTGCCAGCGGCTCTGCTTCCAATCCAGCTCCCTGCTAATGTGCCTGGGAAAGCAACGGAAGATGGCCATTGCCACCCATGTAGGAGACCAGCATGGAGTTCCAGGCTGCTGGCTTCCTGGCCCCAGCTATTGTAGGCCATTTGGGAATAATTTGGCAGACAGATCTTTCTCTCTCTCTCTCTCTCTCTCTCTCTCTCTCATTCTGCCTTTCAAATAAATAAAAGAAAAAGAACTCATCTGTTGCCTTTTGGAAAGGCATAGTTTGTTGTAGACTTCCTTATCTCAAAATGACTGGGTTCAATCCTAAATCGGTACAGCTTTTGGGTATATTAAAATGTGTTAATAAAGGGAAAACCTTGTGACTTGTGCTGCACAGTCAACCCTGGTTGTGTTTTGGCCCTTCCCTTCCTAGGGAATCCAGGCACGACCATTTGGCCACAGCTGCCCCTCTTGCCTGACCCAATTCATTTAGTAGAGGCTGGGATGAAATCTTTTACAAGTCTGCCCTGTGGATCTGTTGATTCTGTATCTGTGGATTCAATCAATGGCAGATGGAGAATATTCTGAAAAAGTGCATCTGTAGCAAGTGTGTACAGATGTTTTCCTAAACAATACAGCAGTTACTTACACAGCATTTATCTGGTATTATTAGGAATTACATTTGTAAATAACCTGAGATGATTTTTAATGTTTACTTTTATTTATATTCATCTACTTGAAAGGCAGAGAGGGTGAGAGAGTGAGCACCCCCTTCCATCTGCTGGTTTACTCCCCAAATGCCTGCAACAGACAGGGCTGGACCAGGCTGAAACCAGGAACCTGGAACTCTGTGCCTCCCACGTCAGTGGCAGGGGCCCAAGCGTTTGAGCCATCATCTGCTGCCTCCCAGGTTGCATTAGCAGAAATGCTGGATAGGAAGTGGAAAAGCCAGGACTTGAACCAGCATTCTGATATGGGATGCAGGTAAACCAAGCAATGGCTTAACCTGCTGCATCACAACACCACCCCTAGAGATGTTTTAAAGCTTGGGAGGATGTGGGTTATATGCAATTTCCATGCCATTTTGTAGAAGGGACTTGAGCATCCGCATATTTTGTAAAGGGTCCTCTAGCCAATCACCCCGAGATATTGGTGGGTGACTGTGTATTTATTAGGAAATTGAGGGAAACACAAATCCAAAGAACTGACATTTGATTTACAGAGCACTCATTCCTCGTTCCACAGTTCTGGTCCCGAGCTGTGCTGCTAACTGGTTGTGCCACTGTTTCCTGGTTTGGTAGTTCAGACGCCTGGCTGGAGAGAATTTGAGTCTGATCATCCTTTTTTTTTGGACAGGCAGAGTGGACAGTGAGAGAGAGAGAGACAGAGAGAAAGGTCTTCCTTGTGCCATTGGTTCACCCTCCAATGGCCGCCGCGGCCGGCGCGCTGCGGCTGGCGTACCGCGCTGAGTCTGATCATCTTGTTTGTGCACATTTACCCTGTTGGAGTATACAATTCTGTGTTTCTAGCATTGAATTGTGCAGTTATCACTTCAATCTCATTTCATAACATTTTTGTCATCCCCCCAAAAAATCCTGTTCCCATGAGTGGTTACTCCCCATTTCCCTGTCCCTTTGGCCCCTGCAACCACTAATCTGTTTGTTTCTATGGATTTGCCTGTTACAGGCATTTGAAGTCTAAGAAGTCATGCAATATGTGGCCTTTTGTGGGCTTCTTTGGCTTATGTTTTCAAGCTTCTTCCATATTGTAGCATATTAACAGTCTTTCATCCCTTTTTAATGACCTAGTATCCTATTTTATTGATACAATATATTGATTTCATTATATTGCATTGGTCCTATTGATATTAAGTATAGACACTTTTTTTTTTAAAGATTTATTGGGGCCAGCGCTGTGGCATAGCGGGTAAAGCCACTGCCTCCAGTGCCGGCATCCCATATGGGCACTGGTTTGAGTCCCAGCTGCTCCATTTCTGATCCAGCTCTCTGCGATGGCCTGGGAAAGCAGTGGAAGATGACCCAAGTCCTTGGGCCCCTGCACCCATGTGGGAGACCCAGAAGAAGCTCCTGGCTCCTGGTTTTGGATCGGTGCAGCTCTGGCCATTGCGGCCAATTAGGGAGTGGAGTGAACCAGCAGATGGAAGACCTCTCTCTCTCTCTCTCTCTGCCTCTCTTTCTCTCCCTGTGTAACTCAGACTTTCAAATAAATAAAAAAAATTTTAAAAAATATTTATTTAAAGGCAGAGTTAGAGAGAGAGAGAGAGAGAGAGAGAGAGACAGAGACAGAGACAGACAGAGATCTTCCATCTGCTGGTTCACTCCCCAAATGGCCATAATGACAGGGACTGGGCAAGGCCGAAGCCAGGATCCAGCAGCTTCCTCCGGGTCTCCCATGTGGGTGCAGGGATTCAAACACTTTGGGCCACCCTCCACTGCTTCCCCAGATACATTAGCAGGGAGCTGGATTGGAAGTGGAGCAGCTGAGACTTGAACCGGCTCCCAATTGGGATGCCAGTGCTGCAGGCCAGAGCATTAACCTGCTGTGCCTCAGGGCCAGCCCCCATATTGACACTCTTTAAATCCATTTACTCAGTTGTTAGACATTTTAACTTTTTTTTATTCTGTCCTTGACAACCACTGTTTTACTTCCTATGAGTTTACCTATTTAAGAGACCTTGTATGAATGGAATCATCCTTTGTGTAACTGGCTTATTTCATGTAGCTTAATATCTTCAAGGTTCATCCATATTGTAGCATGTGAAAGGATTTAATCTCATTTTTTAAAAGTTTACTTATTTGTTTATTTGAAAGGCACAACAACAGAAAGAGGGAGAGCAAGAAGTGAGTTCTCACTTGGTAGTTCACTATCCAGATGGTTGTAACAGCCAGATATGGACCAGGCCAAAGCCAGGAGCAAGAAATCCCATCAGGATCTCCCGCAGTCCTAGAGCAGCTGGGACTTGAACTGGTGCCCCAGTATGGGAGGCCAGCATCACAGGTGGCAGCTTAGCCTGCTGCGTCCCAACATTGGCCCATACGATACTGTTTTGATTATCATAGCTTTTGTATGTTTGAAATCAGGAAGTGTGAGCCCATCAGCTTTACCTGTAACAGGATTATTTTGGCAAGTTAAGTTTCTTCTTGGCTTCATATAAATCTTAGAAATTGCTTTTTATATTTCTGTAAAAACTGCCATTTGGATGTTGGTAGGGATTGCATTGGGTCTATAAATTGTTGGGGCTAGTATGAACAATATAAATATTCTGATCCATGAACACAAATGTCTTTCAATTTATTTGTCTCCTTTAATTTCTTTTAGCAGTGTTTGTGTTTTCAGTGTTTAAGTGTTTCTCCTCCTTGGTTAAATTTATTCCCAAGTATTTTATTTTTGATGCTGTCATTACCTATTTTCTCAATTTCATTTTTGGATTGTTCATTGTTAGTGTATAAAAGTGGAATTGATTTTTCTATTTTGATTTTGTATTCTGAGACTTTCTTGAATTTAACAGTTCACAATGAGTAAAGTGACAGCAGCAAATGTCAGCAAATAATACAGTGTTATTAACTGTAGTTCCCATGTGTTAGATCCTGAGAACTTACCTAGTAACTAAAAGCTTATATTCTCTGACCCAAACCTCCTGATTTCATCCACCTTCGAGAATCTGCTCTTTTATTCCCTGCTTCTATGAGTTTGCCTTTTTAATTAATTAATTAATTTTATTTTGAGATTTAAAAGTATTTATTAGAATCAAGGACTTCCAGCCAGAGCGGCATGGAGGGGGGAATTTTTTTTTTTTCTTTTTAGCTCTTTATAGATTTCGGATATTTGTTGCATAGTTTGCAAATGTTTTCTTTTTTTTTTAAGATTTATTTTATTTATTTGAAAGAATTACAGAGAGAGGTAGAGACACAGAGAGAGAGGTCTTCCATCTGCTGCTTCACTCCCCAGATGGCCGCAACGGCCAGAGCTGCGCCAATCTGAAGCCAGGAGCTTCTTCTGGGTGTCCCATGTGAGTGCAGGGGCCCAAGGACTTGGGCCATCCTCTACTGCTTTCTCAGGCCATAGCAGAGAGTTGGATCAGAAGAGGAGCAGCCAGGACTAGAACTGGTGCCCATATGGGATGCCAGCACTGCAGGCTGGGCTTTAACTCACTGCGCCACCGCCACAGCACCGGCCCTGGGAATTTATTTTTAAAGTTTTTTTTTTTTTTTTCTTGTTTGAAAGGCAGAAGCAGGGGCAACTTCCATCCACTGGTTCACTCCCCAAATACCTGCAATGGCCAGGGATAGGCCAGACCAAAGCCAGGAGCTCAGAACTGAGACTCTAATCTAGCTCTCCCGTGTGGGTGGCAGGAACCCAATCATCTGGGCCATCACCTGCTGCCTCCCCACGTACTGCTCAGCAGGAAGCTGCAGCTGGTATCAAACCCAGGCACTCCACTACAGGATGTGAGCGTCCCAACTGGTGGCTTAGCCGCTAGGCCAATGCCTATCCTGACTTTGCTTTTTTAGATACCACATTAAGAATGGCCATTCCAGCTCTCTGCTGTGGCCAGGGAGTGCAGTAGAGGATGGCCCAAGTACTTGGGCCCTGCACCCCATGGGAGACCAGGATAAGTACCTGGCTCCTGCCTTTGGATCAGCATGGTACGCCGGCCGCGGTGGCCACTGGAGGGTGAACCAACAGCAAAGGAAGACCTTTCTCTCTGTCTCTCTCACTGTCCACTCTGCCTGTCAAAAAAAAAAAAAAATTAAAAAAAAAAAAAGAATGGCCATTATTGGGGCTAAACATTGCGGCGTGATGGGCTAAGCCACGGCCTGCAGTGCTGGCATCCCATATGGGTGCTGGTTCAAGTCCTGGCTGCTCCATTTTCAGTGCAGCTCCCTGCTAATGTACCTGAGAAAGCAACAGAAGATGGCCCAAGTCCTTGGGCTCCTCCACCCGTGTGGGAGACCTGGAAGAAGCTGCTGGCTCCTGGCTTTGGCTTGGCCAAAGTGAACCAGCCAATAGATCTCTCTGTCTCTGTCTCTCTCTGTATAACTCTGCCTTTCAAATAAATAAATAAAATAAATCTTAAAAAAGAATGGCATTGAGTACTAGACAAATGTTTTCCATTTTGATGAAGTCCTACTTATTTTTTTTTCTCTCTTGTGCTTTTGGTGTTCTATCTAAAAAATACTTGGGGCTGGCACTGTGGCATGGTAGGATAAACCTCCACCTCTGGTGTTGGCATCCCATATGGGCACTGGTTCAAGTCCCAGTTGCTCCACTTCCAATTCAGCTCTCTGCTAATGGCCTAGGAAGGCAGTGGAAGATGGCCCAACTGCTTCAGCCCCTGCACACATGTAGAAGACCAGGAAGAAGCTCCTGGCTTTGGATCAGCCCAGCTCCAGCCATTGCAGCCATTTGGGGAGTGAACCAGTGGATGGAAAAAACTGCTTTCTGTCTCTCCCTCTCTAACTCTGCTTCTCAAATAAATACTCTTAAAAAAAAAAAAAAAACCAAGTAATCCAAGGTCTTGAAGATATACTCTTTTTTTTTTTTTTTTTTTTTTAGTATTAGAGTTTTAGCCATTATATTTAGCTCTATAAGTTGCTGTTTGTATTTAGTATGAGGGAACTAAGGGTCCTTTTCAGTCTCTTGCACATGGCCATCCAATTGTCCCAGTACTGTGGCAGAAAAGATGGTTCTTTCCCCTCTAGCACCCTTGCTGAAATTCAGCTGACCATAGATACAGGGATGTGTTTCTCTCAACCCTATACCCGTCTATCTTGTCAGTACGTGGCTCAGATTATTTTTGAATGGTCTTTTCACTTCTTCCTCATTAGCTGAGTACCCTTAGAAAATTCAGCCTCCTGTGGTCAGCTTCCCCATTTGAAATTAAAATTCCAGCACCCACTCCACTTAGGGTGGTTGCTAGGACTAAATATAGGGGTGTGATAGAGTTCGTGGTTCAGTACTCACCATATAAAGTGTAACTGAACAAAGATGGAGACATGCTTTTTCCTTGATACTTCCCAGTCTTCTCTGTCCTTTTCCTGCATCTATGCTGATGGGCCAACATACCGGTCATCCTGATCCTGGATCTTCAGTGGTCTGCATCTCCGTTCTGCTATCCACCAGCAAGGAACTGCTTCAGGTTTGTTTATTTTTATTAGTAACTGGAACCATTACACCTCAGCCTTATTTTTTAAAATTTATTTTCATTTTATTTTGGAAGATTTGGGGGGAGAGCAAAGAGAGATCTTCTATCTACTGGTTCACTCTCCAAATGACCGCAACAGCTGGGGCTGGCCCAGGTGAAAGTCAGGAGCCCAGAACTCTAGCCAGGTCTTCCACATGGGAGGCCAGGACCCAAGTACCTGCGGCATTATGCAGGCAGCTGGATCAGAAGTTGAGTTGTCCACAAATCAGAGGGTTTTCCTAACCAAGAACACCTTTTCTCAACATTCACTTTCTCTGTTCCTTCATCGCATTGATAAAGAACACTGTTTATTTGCTGCCCTTTTCTTCTTCCATTTTCTTTTTTTATCCTTAAAACTATGATTTGTGTCTGTGCAGTGGAGAGTTAATGTAGCAGGCCCAAGGCTATTAGAAGGGCCTGTTTGCAGAGTTGGCTCAAGGCTTTCAAAAGTTGTCTGCGTTTTCAGGTAACATTGTTTTGCCTACTAGGAGTATTAAATGCCCACCTTCCTTCTAGGGATCTGGAATTTAGAGAGGTATGCCTGGTCTTTGTGCCTGTGAATAGTCCTTGAGCTCTGAGGCTGAGGAGGGCTTTCCTGGGCACACACACTGCACAGCACAGAGGAAGCCTGTGTGGGGATTCCTGTGTGTCTTTTTCCCTGGCTTATCCTGTTGTACATCCTTTCTCTGTAATCAACTGTAGAATCTGTGCTAAGTCCTCCTAGTGAATTGCCAAACCTGTGGGTGGTTGTGGGACTTCTGACAGTGTCCTTCCCCGCCGCCCTCTATTCAGACTACTCTCCAAAGGCTGATGTATTCATGGACTCTAGCAGGTTTCCCTTGGTCCACTGACAATAGCTTTCAAGAAGTCTCCTTCCTTAGCTTCTGTAAGATAGCTGTATCTTGGCCCTCTTCACATCTCGTTCATTTAGCATTTACTGAATGCCTGTATATGTCAGGCATTGTGCCAGGAATGTGCTAGTGAATGAAACAGGGTGCAGCAGATGGTCTAGTGGGAGAAGGCACACAGCAGATGGTACAAGCCAAGCAACGTATTGTTTTAAGAGTGATTTAAAGGGGAGATGTACTGCAGTAGGGTGGTCTGTGGAGACAGCATTGTGGCAGGAAAATCTGTTGGGTAAATAACCAGAAGCAGTGTTTACAGCAGAGAACAGCATGTGCAGTGTTTTAAGTCACCATTTCACACCTTCTATAATTGAAAGGGAGCCTGGTGCAGCTGGTGCACCGCAAGAAGTGGGAGTAGAGATGAGGATGGAGGTAGCAAGGTCGACACTTAGAGCTTTGCAGGTCATGTTAGAACTTTAAATTTTAAGATCAGTGGGAACTCAGTAAAGGGTTTAATCAGCCAAGTGACATAGCTATCTTTGTAAAAGATTATTCTTTTTGGATTAGAGAGGTATAAATAGGGGGAGCCTTAGTTAGGGGTGCAGGTAGCAGACAGTGGTGACTGTGGGATGGCTGCGAACATGGAAAGTCGTGAATGGACATTGACAAATGGAGTTCTGCAAAAGCATCTACCTTAATCATCTCCTTCAACTCGCAGACCTTTATCATCCGTGTGGAAGACTCTAACCTTGGACGCTAATCCTGCTTGTGTGTTTCAAGCTGAACTGCCTCCAGCACCTAATCTACCTCTGTCCTGACATCTGTATTCCTGTTTATGACACTAGCTGCAGAGTCCAAAATGTGTAGTCGCATTTGATTCCAGGCTCTCAGATTCCTCCCCACATGGCAATACAAACCTAAAATTAGAGTCTGCCAAGTATTATTTTTACTTTACTTCCATTTGTACATAAAATGAAGCTTCATCAACAAATATGAAAACTTGAGCACCCATTTTGAGAGCTACGCAGTTGTACTGGGTACATTCTAATCTTTTGTCTTTAGATACCATTTCTGCTATTTGATCTACAAAGGACCATATTTGAATTTCATCAATAACTGACTGACATGAAATGAAGAGAAAGCCCCTCTAAGTAATCAAAATGGAGTTCAAAGAGATCCCCACTAAATAAGACCATTGACAAGCATCTAAGAGCACTTTATCTCAGGTTACTGACCATACTGGTTCAACTGTGGGTAAAAAAAAAAAAGAGTTGGAGGGCCAGCACTGTGGCATAGCAGGCAAAACCACCACCACCTGCTGCACCAGCATCCCATATGGGTGCCATTCAAGTCCTGGCTGCTCCACTTCCCATCCAGCTTCCTGCTAATGGCCTGGAAAAGCACTGAAGATGGCTCAAGTACTTGGGCCCCTGCACCCATGTGGGAGACCTGGAAGAAGTTCCTAGCTTCAGCCTGGCCCAGCTCCAGCCATTATGGCCACTTGGGGAGTGAACCAGCAGATGGAAGCGCTCTCTCTCTCTGAAACTCTGCCTTTCAAATAAATAATCTTAGAAAAAGAAAAAGAAAAAGTGAAAGAGAAAAATACAGGAAGGAAGAAAAGGTTGGAGGCAGGGAAGTAAAAGCTTCCAATTGAAGAAATGGCACAAAGTTAACCAACGCAAGGCTGACAGAAGTGTGCGTCACTGCTGCCTATGCTCCCAGCACTGTCTATACTTTCCACGTGTTACTGAAATAGGTGACATCTAACAATAGTGCACTTATTTAGACTCTGATTTTGCATATCAAATATTAACTGACTCAAGAAGTAGTTCCTTATCATAGAAATTTGGTTTCAGAGCTCATTTTTTCTTCTGGATTAAGATGGTTTCTATCTCCAGACATCAAAGGCTGACAGACAAGTGGCTACACAGGGACTCACAACACTAACAGATACTGCAGACACAGGCCTTGCCTTTACCCGTAAGGTAAATAATGTGCAAAACATGGATGGTACCAAAGTATTTATTGTAAATGTAGTGGCAAATACATTGAGAATAATCAGCATTAAAAAGGAACTAGAAAATTACATGTTGAAAGTATGTGCTTTTCTCCTGCCACTATGAAGCTAATGGCAAGTACCACCATTTTAAGTAATGAAATACTTAATGGGATGGTCCATTTTCACATAATTTCTTGAGCAAATCTTCATCTTAATTTTTAAAGCAGTTCACCATGAATTTGTTTCAGTTATTCTCTGTTTTTATCAATTCCGTAATGATCTGTAGAATCTTGTCATCTGAGTAAAAGAAAAACAACCCATGAGTAAATTCAACACCAGCTAATTTTCCAGTATATGCACATATTACCAAGAGGTATATTTCATTAAAATATCTTAATTTAGAATACAAAATTAATAGCACTATTAACTCTAAAGCTAGAGAGGCCTATGAAGTATTTGTTGCTCTACAAATACTATTTTTTTTTTTTTTTTTTTTGACAGGCAGAGTGGACAGTGAGAGAGAGAGACAGAGAGAAAGGTCTTCCTTTGCCGTTGGTTCAACCTCCAATGGCCGCCGCTGCAGCCGGCGCACCGCGCTGATCCTGGCAGGAGCCAGGAGCCAGGTGCTTTTCCTGGTCTCCCATGGGGTGCAGGGCCCAAGCACTTGGGCCATCCTCCACTGCACTCCCTGGCCATAGCAGAGAGCTGGCCTGGAAGAGGGGCAACCGGGACAGAATCCGGCGCCCCAACCGGGACTAGAACCCGGTGTGCCGGCGCCGCAAGGTGGAGGATTAGCCTATTGAGCCACGGCGCCGGCTTACAAATACTATTTTAATTATTGCTACAGTTATACTGCATATACTTTCCCGGAAAGTTACTATTTTGAAAAGAGCTGTTATTTGAGTCTGTATAGGCTAAGTCCCAAAGAGAGAAGTGATGTAAACCCTAACTTTCTGATCAGGAATATTTCCTTAAAAATTCCTGTAAAACAACGAATTTTTCAACTTCTTCACTAGGCCGAACGTATGCTGCACTAACTCTTCCCTGCTCTTCAGAGTGTAGCAGGATTCCCACAGTCATGGGCAAGGAAGAAGCAACTGTCACCAGTTTCTCCACGTTCAAATGCAAAGGAAGCACACAGCTCTAACAGAGAAGCCTCTGGGAGAGGCGTCAATGGGGAAGTGACAGATCTCGTCACACAACAAAGCATTCCAGTTCCAACTGATCGACAAACAGAACAACAGAGACTACATTATTTGTCAAGGAGGTTTTGTTAACAGCTGCTTCTACCTCCATCTAAACAGTTGCTCTGAAATTGTGACTTCCTAACTACCTCATAACCATTCTCTAGAAAGATGTAATCACCAGGGCTGCAAGACTGAAATTCTACATGTATATTAGACTCTTCAGTGTGAGAATGCCAAATGGTTGCAATAGGAATTTTGATAACTGGACCTGTGGGGAGGTGAGGGGATAGGTTACTTTCACAGTTGGATCAATGTCAGGTCTAGAAAGAAACTTTTTTTTTTTTTAAAGATCTATTTGAAAGAGCTAGATGCAGAGAGAGAGCAAGAGTGACAGCGAGCGAGCGAGCAAGCGAGCGAGATAGGTCTTCCATCCGCTGGTTCACTCCCCAGATGGCCACAACGGCCAAAACTGTGCCAATCCGGAGCCAGGAGCTTCTTTGGGGTCTCCCATGCGGGTGCAGAGGCCCAAGGACTTGGGCCATCTTCTGCTTTTCCAGGCCATAGCAGAAAGCTGGATTGGAAGTGGAGAAGCAGGGACTTTAACTGGCCACCATATGGGATGTTGACACTGCAGGTACAGACTTTACCCACTATGCCACAGCACCAGCCCCAGAAACCTGGTTTTTGAGTAAGAGTAGAGAATAAAAGAAAGCAAAAGAGCAACTTCAAATAATTCTTTTTCAAAAGTCTGACAGTCTATCACAACTTTTTTTTTTTTTTTATAAGAAGTCCAAAAAAGGGGCTGGCATCGTGGAATAGAGGGTAAAGCCTCCACCTACAGTGCCAGCATCCCATATGGGTGCCAGTTCGAGTCCCGGATGCTCCACTTCTGATCCAGTTCCCTGCTAATTGCCTGGGAAAGCAGCAGAGGATGGCCCAAGTGCTTGGGCCTCTGCATCCACATTGGGAGACCCAGAAGAAGCTCCTGGCTCCTGGCTTCAGATCTGCCTAGCAGCGGCCACTGTGGCCATTTAGGAGTGAACTAGCAGGTGGAAGATCTTTCTCTCTAATTCTTCTTTTCAAATAAATAAATAAATATTTAAAACAAAACAAAACAAAAAACTCCAAAAAAGAGAGGACTACTATGTACTTTATGCTCCATCCCAAGTTAAAAGTATATGTTACATCTCAGAGTAAATTCTGGCTCCTCTTATGGAAAAGAAAAACACTAAAATAATTTAAGGAATATTTTGCTTAATTTGAAAGTTGAGGTTCAATACGTCTCTTATATAAGGCAATAATTTCTAATCCTGAAGTTGTAAAGCACAAAGCTCTTTGAAAAAAGAACTCACATCTCTTACTACATCTCTTACTAGGTTATCCAGCAGCACAGGAAAACCAGAAGCTTAGTGCTTTTGCATTCACATTTGGACACAAATAAACAGAGTATAAGGCTTCAGGATGGGAATACTAGATTGGCAGCTCCCAATTTGCCTGACTGTGAGAATTAGCTGGGGAGAGGCAGGCTGCAATGTGGTATAGTGTACTCAAATGACAAGAAAAAGGGCATGATTTCTACAGTCAATCTTCCAGACATTCTCTTAGAAGGTTTTCCATGCGTTGACACATGCTATGTGTATCCCATAGCTTTATACACACAAGTACTTACATACCCATGAACTATCTTCTACCTACATTATAATCAAACACTTACTTTCAAGGGACATCTTTGGATTTTCAAGCTTTTTTCTTAAAACAGAATCAATGAGAACTCTTAGCTGTTTGAAAATGACAGCTATCTTCACTGGAGCCTATTGGGAGAGGACAGATTGGACAAGATTAACCCAGGGGAGTGTGTTTAAAAAAATCAAGGCAAGCTTATATAACCTTACAATCTGCCTTCACACATATTGATTTTAATATAAAACACAGTGAGGAAAATACAAGCAAATTATTACTGATGGCTAATTTGTGCAAAGCCCTTATTTTCCTTATTTAGCTTGTTATCTCCCCCTGCCACATAACGATTATTCTAATAATTATTTTGTTTCTTAACATTAATCTTGTCAGAGTTAGGACTGTAGTTTTGAGGTACAGCTTACAAACCATAAAAATTTGTTATTCTAATTTAAATAATTTTTAGTAAATTTATGGAACTATCACTACAATCCAGTTATAGAACATTTCTTCCACAAAAACCTCTTTACACAAACTGCATGTATTTTTGACACTGCATTTAAAAATCATCTCTCTAGTCATAGACAAATAGTTACCATGGTAAAAAATAACAGGATGTATTAGATTTGCTTAACTTAAGCCAGTAAATGTTGATAGGGCTCTACAGAAATAGATTTTTTGCCAGAAATAAGCACAATATAATAGTTACTGATAATTATAATAGCGATATAATTTGACCTTCAAATTTAACAGGTTTAAATAAAATCAGGTAAGATAAAATAAGGAAATCTTCAACATAGTCTCATAGGAGGAAATTATGCAAAGTCCAAAAACATTTAAAAAAAAAAACTACCTCAATGATTTTGGAGGCTGAAAATTTTTATGTAATCCATAAACTCAGTTGTATACCTGAAAATAGATCCAGCCATCAATAGAAAGAAGACGTTCCCGGTGCTGAACTTCTATATCACCACCAAAAAGTAAAACTGGAAAAGGAGTTATTAGGGTTGTTTCCCTCAGATACACTCTGGCATACCTTATCTACACAGGAAAAGAAGGGGGAGAAAAACAACTTCACGGTCTAAAAACAATGCATAAGAAGTTTTACCCTTAATGATATTAACTAATTAATAACGTTAAAGTCATCTTTAAGTTTCAGAGTTTCTGTTCTGTAGGCCAGTGTTTAGCTATGGCCATCAGTCAGTAATTTCTCATGTTTTCAGTCTTAGGATATGTTGGGAGTTTTTCAAGCCAGTGCTTGAAATTATGGATCCTTGTTACTTTAAAGGTCAAGAATTGTAATAGGCACTCTTTTAGAAAAGGGAGAAGAAATACGTTTCAATTTGACATGTTTTCTTCTTATATTGCCTTTTTTTAAATTATTTTATTTTATTTATTTTACAGGCAGAGTGGACAGTGAGTGAGTCAGAGAGAGAGAGAGAGAGAAAGGTCTTCCTTTTGCTGTTGGTTCACCCTCCAATGGCCGCCGTGGCCGGTGCGCTGCGGCCGGCGCATTGTGCTGATCTGAAGCCAGCAGCCAGGTGCTTCTCCTGGTCTCCCATGGGGTGCAGGGCCCAAGCACTTGGGCCATCCTCCACTGCCTTCCTGGGCCACAGCAGAGAGCTGGCTTGAAAGAGGGGCAACCGGGACAGAATCCAGCGCCCTGACCGGGACTAGAACCTGGTGTGCTGGCACGCCGCTAGGCGGAGGATTAGCCTAGTGAGCCGCGGTGCCGGCCCTTATATTGCCTTTAAAATGAGTTCCTATGAGATAACAAAATTGAAAATATAGACAAGGGGCCATCTTAATATTCAGCATAGAATTAAAAACTAAGAAAGTTTAACTGAGTGCCAATCCAATTACACTCCAAAAGGTTGACTGTTTGAACTGGGATCTGTAAATATTTGCTGTTAATTATCTTAAGTGATATCACCCACAGTTCTACTCCATTCAACAATCTCCTTATTTGGAAACAAAGCATACAAAAAACACATCCTTTTTCTCTTCTAGTGAAATGCACATTATTAACCCCATCTATTTGCTATAATTGTCTATTTCAAGTAGAAAAGGTGATGTTCATGGTTAGAAATCTTACTATTTTTCTTTGCTTAAATGCAGGAGAAATAAACACTTTGCTTAAGAAACTATGTGCATCTTGATTTCACATATGAACAAAAATGTAGAGCTCAGTTTGCAAGCTAAATAAATTCTTACTGGGGCACCCTAACTTGTTATTAATAACTTGTTGAATAATCTCTGAAAGCTGGAATTGAAGAAATGAGCACTTTACCTTCTCCTGGTATAAGAGCCACCCGTAAGTTTGCAGATCTCGATTCACTGAAGATGGATGTACTTGTGCTTTGCCTTGGGCTGTCTCCACAATGCAAGCCAACTTTTCTGTAACATCGACTGACTTTGTATAGATTATCTTTCCTACGTTGTCATAAAGTCCAGCAGCCAATACAGCTTTCAGAAGGGCAATTTCTTGGAAAGACAGAGTCTGCGAGGCTCTGTTTCCTTCCCAGTTGTTAGAAGTGGTAGATGAAAATCCTGCTGCCTTGACCAACTTCATTAACTCCTGCTTTACATCCTTGATTGGTTTGTGTGAAAAACGGAAAACCAAACTTGATTAAAATAGAGAAATTTCCAAATAACCTTTTACTTTATATGACTTTTTCCTATAAAAATTGACAGGATGTGACATTTAGTAAACTGTAGCCCCAACATAAGTTAGGGAGGAAAGCAGGTACTGGAGTGTGATGATGAGAGTCAGCTGCATTCTGTACCCGAAGACTTCCGATGTCGTAAAGCACAAGAGTGTCCAAGCGAGCGAGAGCAACAGCCACATCTGCATACGTTTTGATTCACTCCATCTACCTCAACAGTAGCTCTCCCTTTCTGGGGGACATTTTAAATCAAGGAGTAGAGGACAGCATTAAGAAAGAATTACAGAAGATTCTGGATCCCACACTGCAAGTTCCTTCGTCATTTGGCTCTGGAACCCTCACCTTAACTTCCTCAAGAACCCTGACGAAGTTTATTAATGGCAGTTTCATTTAATTAAAATAGTCACCTAAAAGATTTTTCTACCTTCAGTCATGCCAGTTGGTGAAACACCTCAGGAAGGATGAGCTTTTTGCAAAATACACAGGATACAAGTAATTAAAAGGTGACATTTACACTTAGGATATTCTGCAGGTTTTCGGTTTGGGGTTGAAGGGACTTTGCTTCCAGGAAAGATCACAGAGACAGCTGCTCTAACACCTCAGTGCTAGGAGATGTAAAATCTTGCAGTCAGAGGGAAGGTGAAGAAAAAGGCTGATAGAAAGAATGGGGTGGGAGGCCATGTGGAGAATGATGAGCTCCTGGAGAAGGAATGAAGGAGAAAGGGCTCAGCTGAAGAACGGCCCCTCTGGGCCAGCTTTCTGGGATTCAAAATGTGGAAATCCAAGCCAGTCGGCCCGGAGAGGGCTATTTCTCCAATGCAGCCCTTACCTGCTTTTTTTCCCCCCTAGAAGATGTATTTATTAATTTGAAAGGCAGAGTTACAAAGAGGCAGTGGCAGAGAAAGAGACGCCTTCCATCTGCTGGCTTACTCCCCAAATGGCCACAATGGCCAGAGCTGGGCTGATCCAAAGCCAGGGGCCAGGAGTTTATTCTATTCTGGGTCTCCCAATGTGGGTGCAGGGGCCCAAGCATTTGGGCTATCCTCCACTGCTTTCCCAGGTGCATTAGCAGGGAGCTGAAATCAGAAGTGGGGCAGCCAGGACTTGGAACTGGTGTCCATACAGGATGCCAGCACTGCAGGTGGTGGCTTTATCCTTTTTTTTTTTTTTTCTTTTAAAGATTTTATTTATTTGAGAGGTAGAGTTACAGAGTGAGAGGGAGAGACAGAAAGAAGTCTTCCATCCACTGGATGGCCGCAATAGCCGGAGCTGGGCCAATCCCGAGCCAGGAGCTTCTTCCAGGTCTCCCACATGGATGCAGGGGCCGAACCACTTGGGTTATCTTCCCCTGCTTACCCAAGTCATAGCTGAGAGCTGGATTGGAAGAGGAGCAGCTGGGACTAGAACCGGTGCCCATATGGGATGCCGGCACTGCAGGTGGAGGATTAACCTACTGTGCCACGGCACTGGCCCCAGCTTTACCCTAGTGCCACAAGGCCAGCCACCTCTTAGCTGCCTTGAGAAGGACAAAGTTCGCTTAGGAGAAGACTCCCTCTGTCATTCCAGCAGTTATTTTAACTCATAAAAAGCAGTGGACAAAACTTCCTGGGAAAATATTTTTTAACCTTTTAAAATATAAATATAGAATAGGGGAGAGGGCCAGAGCTGTGGTATAGCAGGTTAAGTCTCCACCTGTAGCACCAACATCCCATATAGACACCTGTTCAAGTCCCGGCTGCTCTACTTCCTCCAGCTCTCTGCTGATGGCCTGGGAAAGCAGTAGAAGACAGCCCAAGTGCTTGGGCCCCTGCACCTGCATGGGAGACTCAGAAGAAGTTCCTGGCTCCTGGCTTCAGATCAGCCCAGTTCCAGCCGTTGCAGCCATTTGGGGAGTGAACCAGTGGATGGAAGACCAATCTCTATCTCTCCCTCTATCTCTGGGACTCTACCTTTCAAATAAATAAATAAATCTTTAAAAAAATAGCATAGGGGAATATGTGAGAGTTTATTTCCTGCATACTTTCATAGCATAACTGTACTAAGTGCCATTTTCCTTTAAATAACTATCATTAAAAACAAAGAGATAGTGCTTATGAGAAGGCCTGCTTTTTACAATCATTTGCACTTCTACTCTCTCTTCCCAGAAATATTTCTGGTCTTGAACACTACAACATGAATGATGGGCAAAGGTGTTGGTTTCTCTTGCTAAGAGCAGACTGTTAACTTGGTCACCGTCATAGGGTATGATGGCCTGGATATCTTTTTTTTTTTTTTTTTTTTAAGATTTATTTTTATTAATTTGAAAGGCAAAGTGAGCATGCAAGAGAGAAATGGATGGATGGATTGATTTTCCATCTGCAATGGCTGGGGCTGGGCCAGGCTAAAGCTGGGCGTGTGGAACTCTATATGGGTCTCTCATGTGAGTGACAGGGGCCCAGCTACTTGGGCCATCTACCACTGTCTTCCCAGATGCATTTGGAGTTGTGTTGGAAGAAAACAGCAGGAACTTGAACTGGTGGTCCTATATGGGATGCCAGCATCATAGGCAGCAACTTAAGCCGCTGCGTCATAACACCAGGCACCCCAACTTAGATATCTTTTCAAAAGGAAACCATCTCGAGGCCAGCACTTTGGGCATAATGGGTAAAGCTGCTGCCTGCAGTGCCAGCATCCCATATGGGCGCCATTTTGGGTCCCAGCTGCTCCACTTCCAATCCAGCTCTCTGCTATGGCCTGGGAAAGCAGTGGAGGATGGCCCAGGTCCTTGGGCCCCTGTACCCGCATGGGAGACCCAGAAGCTGCTCCTGGCTCCTGGCTTTAGATCGGCACAGCTCCAGCTGTTGCAGCCAATTGGGGAGTGAACCAGTGGAAGGAAGACCTTTCTCTCTGTCTCTCTCTCTCTGTAACTCTACCTCTCAAATAAATAAATAAAATCTTAAAAAAAAGAGAACTGAAACATATCAAATATATTTAAATCCATGAGTTCATAATGATTTCTATCAAAAATAACATTCATTGATTACCTTTCAATTCATTATGAAAACTGCTAAATAAAAGGAAAGAATCAAGCATTGATTCTAATTATTTTGTACATACTATACCTTAGGGTATTCAAATATTGATAAAAGAAGTTTTTCTTTATGAAAGAATTCTAGCTAACAAGTAAAAACACAGTATATTACCATTTTGTAACCTCAAAGAATAATAGGTTTGAGTATTATTAATGGCTTTTAATCATTTCATGAAAAGCTAATTGAGGATTTTGTAATGGGTGGATCTGGCTGACCTCATTGAGAAATCCCACTGCAAAAAGGGACACAACTGGAAAAAAGAAAGAAAAAGAATCTGAATTGGATAAAACCCTGTTGATATTAATAACAGCTTGCAGGAACTACAAGGCATAGAATATATTAAACAATATATTGAGGATATAATCAGCCCTATCCAGAAAGCAATAAATTCTACAGGACAAAATTTACTAGGTTTCTTCAAAACATAAATGGCAAATAAAAATGAGAGAGTAACTATAGATTAACAGACTATAGGATTATTTCAACCAAATTTTTTTTGTTGTTTTTGACAGGCAGAGTGGACAGTGAGAGAGAGAGAGACAGAGAGAAAGGTCTTCCTTTGCCGTTGGTTCACCCTCCAATGGCCACCGCGGCTGGTGCACCGCGCTGATCCAATGGCAGGAGCCAGGTACTTATCCTGGTCTCCCTGGGGTGCAGGGCCCAAGCACTTGGGCCATCCTCCACTGCACTCCCGGGCCACAACAGAGAGCTGGCCTGGAAGAGGGACAACCGGGACAGAATCCGGCGCCCTGACCAGGACTAGAACCCGGTGTGCCAGCGCCACAAGGTGGAGGATTAGCCTAGTGAGCTGCAGTGCCGGCCTCAACCAAATTTCATCTGTGGACCCTGTTTGGATCACGATTTGAACCAGCTATAAAAATAATTTATGAGATAAATGAGGATATTTATACACTGAATATCCAGTGATTTTAAAGAAATTTTTTTGACATCTGATGACATTAAAGTTTTTGAAAGGGTCCTATTCTGTGGGGAAGCACAGTGGTCTGATGCCTTGGGTTTGTTTTAAAATAATCCCGAGGGCAGACAGTAGAATGAAAGTATAATAAAATAAGATTGACCACATATTGATAATTATTGAAGTGGGAAATGGGTACAGGAGAACTTACTATACTGTTCTATCCACTTTTATGTATGGTTGATATTTTCCACAATTAAGGAAAAGATTACTCATTTTCAGAATTGAGAAGAGCTGTGGATCATCCCCCTTCATTATTTTTAAAAATGTTGGACTAAGACTTAAAGAGGTTAATTATCCTAATTCCCAAGTTGTTATTTTTTATGAAATTATATTTGCCTCTTCTTTATCATTTCCTGAATATTTTATGATCATTAAATGTAACCTGGAATCACTTATAATACATATAGGTTACTTGTTTAAAAATAATAAAAAATTATAAGTTTATGTTTATTAAACCTTTTTGTAAGACACCAGCTTAGGCATTCTTTTTTCCAAAAAACACCTGTTCCAGTTACTCATCTGACTCTCAGAGAGGTGTATAACGTTACCTCTAGCGTTAACAGTGCTGTTCTATTCAGAAAGTTCCTCCGGCAGTATGCAAGCTCTGAACGATAGCCTCCTTCCTGCTGTGCTTTCTTCCATCTAGATAAATAAGACACTGATAAACCAGAGTACATCACGCTTTCTTTCCAAACTCTTCAGGGACAGTAATCAAAGCAAGGCTTTACTTCACTGACAATCATTTTAAAAGAGGGGGTGCCTTGCTTGCTGTAGCAGCTACCAAATTACATAAAAGAATTTCAACTGTAATACAGATAATTTTTGTTTATGTATGATAGCAAAGTGTCACTTTAAAGATGAGACAATATACATATAATAGTACCAAATATAATGTTTTTAAATTTAGAAAGGATTATAATCTGTATAGGATATGAATCCCTAACATAATTATATCTTGACAAATGAAAAAAAAAGTTTAAATTTTAGAACTGTAACTTAATTAAAGTCAAAGACAAATTTTTTTCAAAAGTTAGCAAGCTCAGGTCACTGGCTTGTTGCTAACACCCAGCTTATTTCTTTACCCTAGATATGCATTGTAGATCGTCAGGTGATCTGAGTCCGCTATAGCCAAAGCAGACTTTGCAAGATCTGCTTCCTCTTTCCGACCAATTGGTGTGGTAAAAGGAGACTTCTCTGTCATAACTGCAGCCAGGGTTGCCTATCCATAAATAAGCAAACAGGTTATCATTAAGCATTTACTGAAAGCTTATTTGTAGAAGAAAGCAAATCATAAAACAATTACATTGTAAGTTGTCTTTTCTTCCTTTTAATACATTATGTATTACTACAGCTAACGCTTATTTTCATTTTACATAAGCTTTAGTTTATGGAATTTTTAAAAATACATCACTTTTTCAAAAGATTTATTTATTTGACAGGCAGTTACAGAGATAGAGAGGGACAGACAGAGGTATCTTGCATCCACTGGTTTACTCTGGGCCAGGCCAAAACCAGGAGCCTAGAACTCCATCTGGGCCTCCCACATGGGTTCAGGGGCCCAAGCACTTGGGCCTTCTTCTGTTTTCCAAGGCACATGAGCGGAGGGCTGAATCAGAAGTGGAGCAGTGGGGCTGGCATGGCACAGTGGGTTAAGCCGCTTGCCTGTGATGCCTGCATAACATATGGGTACCACTTCAAGCCTTGGCTGCTCCACTTCAATCCAGTAACCTGCTGATATGCCTGAGAAAGCAGTGGAAGATGGTACAAGTCCTTGGGCCCCTGTACCCATATAGGAGACCCGGATGAAGCTCCTGGTTCCTGGCTTCGGCCTGACCCAGTCCCAGCTGTTGCAACCATTTGGAGAATGAACCAGTAGATGGAAGCTCTCTATCTCTCCCTCTTTTTCTCTAACTCTGCCTTTCAAATAGGCAAAATAAATCTTAAAGGGGAGGGGCGGCGGTGTAGCATAGTAGGCTATGCCTCTGCCTGCAGTGCCAGCATCCCATATGGGTGTTGATTCTTTGATTCTAGTCTTGGCTGCTCCACTTCTTTTTTTTTTTTTTAAGATTTATTTATCTGGGGCCAGCGCTGTGGCATAGCGGGTAAAGCTGTCACCCGCAGTACTAGCTTCCCATATGGGTGCCGGTTTGAGTCCTGACTGCTCTACTTCCCATACAGCTCTCTACTGTGGCCTGGGAAAGCAGTAGAAGATGGCCCAAGTCCTTGGGCCCCTGCACCCACGTGGGAGACCCAGAAGAAGCTCCTGGCTTCTTATTTCTTGGTCAGAATTACACAGAGAGAGGAGAGGCAGAGAGAGAGGTGTCCCCCATCCGCTGGTTCACTCCCCAATTGGCCGCAACAGCTAGAGCTGCCCGATCCGAAGCCAGGAGCCAGGAGCTTCCTCCAGGTCTCCTGTGCGGGCATGGCCGCTCCACTTCTGATCCAGCTCTCTGCTATGGCCTGGAAAAGCAAAAGAGGGCCCATGTGTTTGGGCCCCTATACCTGCGTGGAAGACTTGGAAGAAGCTCCTGGCTTCAGATTGGCACAACTCCAGCTGTTGCGGCCATTTGGGAAGTGAACCCGCAGATGGAAGGCCTTTCTCTGTCTCTCCCTCTCTCAGATCTCTGTAACTCTTGAAAATAAAATCTTAAAAAAAAAAAAAATGTGGAGCAGCTTGGAGTTGAACTAGTGTTCATGTAGGCAGTAGCTTAACCCACTGTGTCATAATGCTGTCCACCCCTCATAAATCAGTTTATTTTTGTACCATCTCTGTGAGGTATAAAAGAAAAAAACTGCAGATCTGTGTGATTTACAGAATGTCATACAGTTTAGAGGTAGTATTAGAATCACAGCTCAGCTACCTTCTTCCTGCACTGCTGAATTTCCATTGTCTGCAATGCTCTTTAAAAAAGTCTGGACTACCTAACAACCCATTTGTGGTTCCTGCAGCTTTTCAGGAAAACTATCAAGGCAGAGGTTACGTTTTGATTTTGGCACAGTTCTGGTGAATACTTACTTCTAATACCAAAGGAAAAGAGACTAGAATAATATGTCATACTCTCTACATTCTGGTTTTAAACCGTCTTGATTTGTGCCTGGAAAAGGCCTCAGCTTGATAAAGCTGGAAAGTTGGAATGGCATAGAAGGCCTGTTTGTACAAGGTTTCAGACAGATGCACTGGATCTGTTTACTCTGGGATAATCTGAGAAAACAGAACTCTGATAATTACTGGTTTAGAGGGAGAAGCTAAACAACGGAAAGGATGAATGCTTTTGATTATACTTTTCAAAATCTGTGGTGTTCAAAGTTTCTTAAGAATCATCTACTATATATTTAATTAAATAAATGTTTCGAGTGAGTTTATAGCAAGCCAAATTCAGGATAATACTTATATGCACTTAAATATATGAACAGATTTAAAAAAAATTTTTTTTAAAGTTGACTTTTTTAAAAAAAAATTAGTTATTTGAAAGTCAAAGGGACAGAGTGAGAAAGAAATCTTCCATCTACTAGTTTACTCCTTAAATGCCTTTAACAACCCCAATTAGGCTAGGCTGAACCCAGGAGCCAGGAACTCCATCCATGTTTCCCATGTAGGTGGCAGAGACTGAAGTACTTGGGCCATCCTCTGCTGCCTTCTCAGGTGCATTAGGAGGAAACTGGATCAGGAGTAGAACAGCTAGAACCAGAACCAGCACTCTGATATAGGATATGGGTGTCCAAATGTCCCAGTATAACCTACTGTACCACAATGCCTGCCCCAAAAGTTAAATACTACATTAAAAAATTCTTACCAAGCATTCAGGCCTCTGGATTTTAATGTCAGTACAGACATTTTATTTAGCTAAAAAGACAATTAAATTAAAAGTTAAAAATTGTAGGGCCAGCATTGTGGGGTAGCAGGTAAAGCTGCTGCCTGTGATGCTGGCTTCCCATACAGGTGGGGTGCTGGTTCATGTCCTGGCTACTCCACTTTTGATCCAGCTATCTGCTAATGGCAAGGGAAAAGCATCGGAAGATAGCCCTAGTGTTTGGGCCCCTCCCACTCATGTGGAAGACCTTGAAGAAGCTCCTGCCTCGGCCTGAGCCAGCCCTGACTGTTGCACCCATTTAATGAGTGAACCAGTAGGTGGAAGATCTCTGTCTCTCCCTTTTTCTCTGTAACTCTGACTTTCAAAGAATCAAATATTTCAAAAAAGTTTAAAACTATTACCAAACTCACTAATTTCCCAGCTGAATAATACTTAAAGTGAAGTAGCAGCAGCGTTATTTGACTTACCACTGGGTCAAGGCAGCCAAATATGGCACCAAAAATAAGCATCTTGCCAATCTTGACATTCACAGGTAAAGCTGCAAGGTGTTGGCCCAATGGAGTTAGTTTAGGCTCATTTAGTTCACAAGCTCCAATTTTTCGGAGTAAATTCATCGCATTGCTGATTACTTGAAGTTGAGGAGGATCTAAGGCTTTGGAGAGGAAATCTTCAGGAGACCCAAGATTACATTTCTGCGGATTGAAAAACAGTGATACAACTGGCATGTAATTGGAAAGAATTAACACTATCCAAAAGATAGAAAGTTTGAGTTCAGTAAAAATTTGAGGAAAGAGTAAAATGTATGAGGCTCTCCTATTATTTTTCTTGTAACTGGGGCAGTGTGCTCTGTGTGCATATGTATGTTTGGGTATGAGGATATACATATTTTTATGTCCTTGAGTTTTAAAAAGTCAAACATCTAAAACTAAAAGATATTATAGATCTTTAAAAAGTCAAACATCTAAAACTAAAAGATATTATGGATCTTTCACTCTAGGAATTCCTTGGTGTAGTTAATGTTTCTCAGTGTCAGCACTAGCAATATTTTGGGCTGGATAATTCTTATCTTATGGAGGAGCTGTCCAGTGCACTGTCAAATGTTTCAAGCACCCCTCATCTCTATCCACTAAATACCAGCAATATTTATCATCTACCCGGTTTGATAACTAAACTGTCTCCAGACAATGTTAAGATATACCCCAGTAGGCAAGACTGCCCCTAGGGGAGTACTACCTGCCTAGCTTATGAGGACATATTTTAGTATATAAGTAGCAATATCTATAGTAAAATCAAAGCAGAGTGGATTTACTTATAGACGGAGCAAAGCATACATTAAAGTAAAATATGTGAAAAGTTAAAGCAACATAAGTTTATTCATTTTTTTTTTCCTAGAGAGGAGAAAACTTCATTCCCATTCCCTCGGGGTTACCATAATATGCAGACATAATTCCTCCAGGGGTACGCGCAATATTTCAGGAACAGAATAGTCCATAAAGCCTTCAAATCTAAAAAATAAAAAATTATATGCATTTCCAGGACTGCTGACAGTATGGATAATATGCTTTAAATGTCCAGCCCCATGCCATACCTTTCTCTTGTGTACATTCGGAAACAGAAGCCATCTCGGACTCTCCCAGCTCTCCCCTGGCGCTGTAGGGCACTAGCTTTGCTGACAAAGGTTTCCACCAGAGAACTCATCTGACTGCTCTCATGGTACCTAAAGAAGTGTTTAGGAGAGAACAAGTAGATAGTTGACTTTTCAAAATCAGAAAAAGAAATATTTAACCCTTAAAATTGAGGGGCTGGTATTATGGCACAGCAGGTGAAGCCACTGCCTGTGATGCAGGCATAAATATGGGTGTGAGTTTGTGCCCTGGGCACTGCACTTTCAATCCAGCTCCCTGCTAACAGCCTGGGAAAATCAGCAGAAAACGGCCCAAGTGGCTGGGCTCCCGCCACCAACACAGGAGACCAGATGACACTCCAGGCTCCTGGCTTAGGCCTGGCTCAGCCCTGGCCATGGCAGCCACTTGGGGAGTGAATCAGAGGATGGAAGACCTCTCTCTGTCTCTTCCTCTCTCTCTCTAACTCTGACTTTCAAATAAATAAATGTATCTTTAAAAAAAATTAAGTTGATGGCCGGCGCCGCGGCTCACTAGGCTAATCCTCCGCCTTGCGGCGCCGGCACACCGGGTTCTCGTCCCGGTCGGGGCGCTGGATTCTGTCCCGGTTGCCCCTCTTCCAGGCCAGCTCTCTGCTGTGGCCAGGGAGTGCAGTGGAGGATGGCCCAGGTGCTTGGGCCCTGCACCCCATGGGAGACCAGGAAAAGCACCTGGCTCCTGGCTCCTGCCATCGGATCAGCGCGGTGCGCCGGCCGCAGCGCGCCGGCCGCGGCGGCCATTGGAGGGTGAACCAACGGCAAAGGAAGACCTTTCTCTCTGTCTCTCTCTCTCACTGTCCACTCTGCCTGTCAAAAAATAAATAAATTAATTAATTAATTAAAAAAAAATTAAGTTGAACATAGGCCAAAAAAGTTCATTATTGTGGATCAACAGTTCTCAAATTGTATTTCCTATTTAAATAACTTAGCAAACATTACATACTAAATCTCATACTACCAAATTAAAAGCTCTAGCACAAATAAAAACAAAACACGGTTTAACTTACTCTTCCTCAAACTAATCTGACCAAGGAATCTTTTTTTATCTTAATGGAGTATCTAATAATTATATAATTCTTTGAAATAGTTTAAGAAGTGCCCCTGTGAACATTACAATTCAATTGACCTTTCAGAAGATAAAATTAAATCCTCAAAACATTCCCTCTACATGTATAATGCAATCAAGAATTTCTTCACTACTAGATAGGAAAAATCTTTTTCAAATACTGCTAGTTTCCTACTGGAAATAGTATATATAGGTAATGATAAATAAAGGTAGTATCACCTACTTATGTAATATAGACATTAAAATATTTATGAAGTAACAATCTTTTTATTAAAGATTCACCTAAGGTTGTCTATACTTATTATGTTCCAGTTACTACATAGCGCATTTTTAAATAGCAAATTTTCATTTTCCTCATTTACTATGAGGAAACTGATGATTAGAGAGGTTATGTTACTTGCTCAAGAGTATAGATCAGAGATTTTAAATCCAATTGATTCAAAAATTCATACTGGTTTTTATGTGATTCTATAAATAATGCTTTTATATATAAAAATATAGATAATATAATGCTTTTATTTAAATTAAAAAACATTTATTTTACAAACCAAAAAATCTACAAAAATTTACGTTCTGAAAATTTTCTGAGCACTTTTCTAAAAGTAGCAGTGCACTGGAACTACTTACTGGAGAGTCTATGGCATGAAACTCTGACATTTATTCTTAGCCATTTTAAAGTTTCCTACAGTCTTCCTAAGGCTTTTTGCTTTGGCCTGAATTAGAACATTAGAATTTTCCCTAAATGATTCTGTGATTTCTTCTAAGAATTAAAGAGCCTCCAATTCTTTCCAGGTTAAAAATGTTTTGATTTAGGAAATTCAAACTTACTTGTTTTCTTTTGTTCTTCCAGTATCAATTACAAATACGACATCTGGAATAGTGATACCCGTCTCTGCAATATTGGTTGCTAAAACAATCTGGAAATAAACAAAAAGCTAAAACATTTAGACATCTTCCCACAATATTATACCATCATTTCAACTTCTTTTGACAGTTGGAGCCAATGAATTAAGTGAATTTCAATTTTAATCACAAAATTTTATAATCTATGTAATTTTAATTTGCTCTAACTCAAAGTTACAGACTTTGTTCCCAACAAAAATAACATTCCCCTGATTCTAGTCAGTCACCTTAAAAATGACAGTTGTAAGGCCAGCACTGTGGCTCAATAGGCTAATTCTCCACCTGCGGCGCTGGCACACCGGGTTCTAGTCCTGGTCGGGGTGCCGGATTCTGTCCCGGTTGCCCCTCTTCCAGGCCAGCTCTCTGCTGTGGCCCGGGAGTGCAGTGGAGGATGGCCCAAGTGCTTGGGCCCTGCACCCCATGGGAGACCAGGAGAAGCACCTGGCTCCTGGCTTTGGATCAGCGCGGTGCGCCAGCCGCAGCAGCCATTGGAGGGTGAACCAATGGAAAAGGAAGACCTTTCTCTCTGTCTCTCTCACTGTCCACTGTCAAAAAAAAAAAAAAAAAAAAAAAAAGACAGATGTGGACAAGGAAACTGGGTCAGAGAATGGAAACAGCTCAACACAACCCTTCACAATTATTTTGGGAAAAAAAATACAGCACATTACTGAGAACTGGGTTGTACCTGGTTCTGTTACTTATTAGTTTTATGAATTTGGGCAAGTCACTTTACTTTCTCAATTACTTTAAGTGTAAGTCAGGAAGAAGAAGTAGATGGTTTCTTAGGTCTAGCTCTAAAATTCTAAACAGTGATGGCTGAATACTGAAATCTGTGTTTTTTTTTTGAATTCTTAAAATACTTAGGAAATTCTAGTAGGTCAAATTTAGTAAGTATTGCTCTGTTTCAACTGTCTTTCAATTCTGAATGATTGCTTCTTTTATTTATCCTAGGAAATGGGACCCAGATAATTAAAAGGTAATGGGAACTATGAAGTAGAATGATCATCATTAGTGTTCAAAATTTTAAGAGGTAACTTTGGGGTGGACGTCAGGCTTAGCAGTTAAGACAATGCTTGTGACACTGACATGTCATATCACATGCCCTATGGCAGTGCTTGGGTTTGAGTTCCAGCTTTGCTTCCAATTCCAGCTTCCTGCTCATATACATCCTGAGAGGTAGTGGTGATGGCCCATGTACTTGGTCTCTGCCACTCATGGGGGAAAGCCAGATTCGGTTCTGGGCTCCTGGCTTTGCAGGCATTTGGGGAATGAACAAGGGGACAGAAAAATATGTCTTTCTCTGTTTTTCTGCCTTCCAAATAAATTTAAAAAGAGGTGAAACTTATCTTCAGACAAAATCTTATAATTAAGCCCAACTGTTACAGATAAGAGTACATTCTCAAGATCTCTAGAGTTCTCAGAGCAGTTAGAAAACCATCAGTTTCATCCAAACCCATTGAAAGATGAAAAAAGCAAGGATGAGCAGTTGCCAAAGGCTACACAGATGATACAGTAGGGACTAGAGTGCAGGCCTCCTGTGTTACAGGCTGGTTCGTTCTAGGAGCTCTGTGTTCATTTCATTCTCCTGGAGAGAGGGCTCAAAATCTGAGAAATTCTTTGGCAAGCATCTCTTTCATTCAGAATCCTATGAACTATGAACCATATAAATAATCACCTCGTGGGAGTTAAAGAGCTCCTGACATCCAAATCCCCATGATGCCTTCTCTAGAAAAAGCAGTGCTTTTTCATTTTCAAGTTACAACCATGGCATATTTTTCAACTACCACTTCCTCAAAAAGTCCTGTCTTTTTGATAGCATATAATGTAAATGCTTGAATTTTAATACTGGGCTCAACTCTGATTATGTTAAACTGCAGAGCACGTGGAGTGTGCCATCCTGTATAATTACTGTCTTTGATAATAAAAAGTCATAATGCTTTCATGAAATATTCCCAGGTAGACCAAATATAAACTTGCTGTGCAGAATTTTACCTTCCTGACTCCTGGAGGAGGAAGAGTGAATGCTGCAGCTTGATCTTGAGTTGAGAGAATAGAATGCAGAGCTATCACTTTATATCTGAAAGTTAAAATCATAGTTCTTAGCAAGAGTTTCTCTTTAGAAGACACTGCAAAGAATAACAAAATTTATTTGCATATAGGAAACTTAAAAATTTTAATTTTACATTCAAATATACACAAAAGCTCCCCATAATGATCCAATGAAAACCCATATACACCAATCATAGAGGAAGGATTTAATATGAATAACTTATGAGTACCCCTTCTTTGAAATAGCTGGGACTAGAAATGTTTCAGATTTTGGATTTTTTTAGATTTTAGAATATTTGCATATACATAATGAGAGAGTATGAGGTAGAACCCAAGTCCAAACAGGAAAATCATTCAGGTTTCATATGTACCTTTTACACATGGCCTGAAAGTAATTGTATATAGTGTTTTCAGTGCACCTATATATTGATATTGACCTATCACATGAGGTCAGATGTGGAATTTTCCACTTATAGTTTCATGTTAGCACTCAAAAAGTTTTAGATTTTGCAGCATTTCAGACTCTGGATTTTTAGATTAGGGAGACTCAACCTTCTTAATGCAAAATAGGATTTAAAGAAAAAAAAATTTTTTTTGACAGGCAGAGTGGACAGTGAGAGAGAGACAGACAGAGAGAAAGGTCTTCCTTTGCCGTTGGTTCACCCTCCAATGGCTGCCGCGGCCGGCATGCTGCGGCCGGCACACTGCGTCTATCCGAAGGCAGGAGCCAGGTGCTTTTCCTGGTCTCCCATGGGGTGCAGGGCCCAAGCACCTGGCCATCCTCCACTGCACTCCCGGGCCACAGCAGAGAGCTGGCCTGGAAGAGAGGCAACCGGGACAGAATCCGGCGCCGGACCGGGACTAGAACCCGGTGTGCCGGCGCCACAAGGCGGAGGATTAGCCTACGGAGCCGTGGCGCTGGCCATAAAGAATTTTTTAAAAAAATTCTGAGGTTAAAAAATTCTGATGGCAGTAATAAACTATGTCAGAACAGATATAAACAGCTGATTCAGAATGTATGGATGATAAACTGCAACCCTGTTGGATTTTTTTTTTTTTTTTTTTTTTTTTTTTTTTTTGACAGGCAGAGTGGACAGTGAGAGAGAGACAGAGAGAGAAAGGTCTTCCTTTGCCGCTGGTTCACCCTCCAATGGCCGCCGCTGCAGCCGGCGCACCGCGCTGATCCTGGCAGGAGCCAGGAGCCAGGTGCTTTTCCTGGTCTCCCATGGGGTGCAGGGCCCAAGCACCTGGGCCATCCTCCACTGCACTCCCTGGCCATAGCAGAGAGCTGGCCTGGAAGAGGGGCAACCGGGACAGAATCCGGCGCCCCAACCGGGACTAGAACCCGGTGTGCCGGCGCCGCAAGGTGGAGGATTAGCCTATTGAGCCACGGCGCCGGCTCCCTGTTGGATTTTTGAATGACTTAGTGGGTTGGTTCAGGGAAGTCACCACCTTACTCTTAATATCCTTAATTATATTAATAAATGTAGATATAACACCTCACAATTTTAGTAGATAAAATGCTATAAAAAATGTTAAAAAATGTGCTTCACCATAAATAATTTTAACTAAAGTTGCAAAGACTTGAAAACTCTGATGAAGAGTTTTAATCTACCAAACATTTGTCTTAAAACTACTGGGATTATAATGAAGATTTATAGTTACCGTTCAGAATAAAATCTTCTATCATTTGACAGGAGATCATACAACTGTTGAATATGAGCAAGGCCTGGTAAAAAAATCAATACTGCTCCTTCAATATTTCTGAACTGTGGACTTTTGTCTGAAATTAAAAAAAAAAATACAATATTCCAAATAAGAAGGAACAGCATATAAAATATTATATTTCCAGTTAGTGTAAATGTTTTATCCAAACCAATGAGGACACATTAGAAATAGAAATACCTAAATAGACGAGAAGTTCCAAAATGAGATCCAGGTTGATTTTATGAGGATTCATGTAGAGAATAGCATGCTGAGTACGGTTACTGTACTTTTGGTAAAGTGGATTTAAATCAGCAGTTGTTCCAGTCTGAACTGGGATGTATTCCTAAAAAAAAATCCAACCACAGGTGAACATAAATATTAAAGACTTTTATAAGACAAGGGAAAGAGGGAGCATTTTTACTTTATTTTTATTTTTTAACTTTTATTTAATAAATTTAAATTTCCAAAGTATAACTTTTTAATTATAGCAGCTTTTTCCTCCCCATAACCACCCTCCCACCCACAAACCACCCCATCTCCTACTCCTTCTCCCATCCCATTCTTCATTAAGATTCATTTTTAATTAGCTTTATATACAGAAGATCAATTAGTATCTACTAAGTAAAGATTTCAACAGTTTGCACCCACACAGACACACATAGTATAAAGTACTGTTTGAGTAGTAGTTTTACCATAAATTCGCATAGTACAACACATGAAGGACAGAGATCCTACATGGGAGTAAGTGCACAGTGACTCCCGTTGTTGATTTAACAACTGACACTCTTATTTATGACGTCAGTGATCACCCGAGGTTCTTGTCTTGAGCTGCCAAGGCTATGGAAGCCTCTTGAGTTCACAAACTCTGACCTTATTTAGACAAGGTCATAGTCAAAGTGGAAGTTCTCCTCTCCTCCCTTCAGAGAAAGGTACCTCCTTCTTTGATGGTCCCTTCTTTCCACTGGGATCTCACAGAGATCTTTCATTTAGGTCATTTTTTTTTTTTTTTTTTTGGCCAGAGTGTCTTGGCTTTCCATGCCTAAAATACTCTCATGGGTTCTTCAGCCAGATCCAAATGCCTTAAGGGCTGATTCTGAGGCCAGAGTGCTGTTTAGGACATCTGCCATTCTATGAGCCTGCTGTGTATCCCACTTCCCATGTTGGATGTTCTCTCCTTTTTAATTCTATCAGTTAGTATTAGCAGACACTAGTCTTGTTTATGTGATCCCTTTGACTCTTAATCCTATCATTATGATCAATTATGAACTGAAACTGATTACTTGGACTAGAGAGATGGCATTGGTACATGCCACTTTGATGGGATTGAATTGGAATCCCCTGGCACATTTCTAACTCTCCCATGAGGAGTAAGTC
The DNA here is from genome assembly GCF_051225735.1 of Oryctolagus cuniculus. Taxonomy (NCBI): domain Eukaryota; kingdom Metazoa; phylum Chordata; class Mammalia; order Lagomorpha; family Leporidae; genus Oryctolagus; species Oryctolagus cuniculus. Next base: position 75,807,300 of record NC_142880.1, read on the forward strand.
TGCTTGAGCATGTGCCGAACTGTACATCTCCTCCCTCTCTTATTTCTACTCTTACATTTAACAGGGATGACTTTTAAGTTAAATTTAAACACCCAAGAATAATTGTGTGTTAACTGAAGGGTTTAACCAATGGTATTATGTAGAACAAAAAAATACTAAATGGAATAAAGTAGTGAGTTGTCCCTCAACAGTCAGGACAAGGGCTGATCAAGTCATTGTTTCTCATAGTGCCCATTTCACTTCAACAAGTTTCCTTTTAGGTGCTCAGTTATATGTCACTGATCAGGGAGAACATATGATATTTGTCCCTTTGGGACTGGCTTATTTCACTTAGCATGATGTTTTCCAGATTCCTCCATTTTGTTGCAAATGACCAGATTTCACCAACAGAATGGGAAAAAATATTTGCCAACTATGCAACTAATATAACCAGAAATGCAACCGAAAATAACCAGAATCTACAAAGAGATCAAGAAACTCCACAACAACAAAACAAACAACCCACTTAAGAGATGGGCCAAGGACCTATATAGACATTTTTCAAAAGAGGAAATCCAAATGGCCAACAGACACATGAAAAAATGTTCAGGATCACTAGCAATCAGGGAAATGCAAATCAAAACCACAATGAGGTTTCACCTCACCCCAGTTAGAATGGCTCACATATAGAAATCTACCAACAACAGATGCTGGCGAGGATGTGGGGGAAAAGGGATACTAACCTACTGTTGGTGGGAATGCAAACTGGTAAAGCCACTATGGAAGTCAGTTTGGAGCTTCCTCAGAAGCCTGAATATAACCCTAGCATACAACCCAGCCGTCCCACTCCTTGGAATTTACCCAAAGGAAATTAGATTGGCAAACAAAAAAGCTGTCTGCACCTTAATGTTGATTGCAGCTCAATTCACAATAGCTAAGACCTGGAATCAACTTAAATGCCCATCAACAGTAGATTGAATAAAGAAATTATGGTATATGTACTCTATAGAATACTATACAGCAGTAAAAAAAATGAGGGAGCATTTTTATTCATTCAAATCTATATTCTTGGCCGGCGCCGCGGCTCACTAGGCTAATCCTCCGCCTTGCGGCGCCGGCACACAGGGTTCTAGTCCCGGTCGGGGTGCCGGATTCTGTCCCGGTTGCCCCTCTTCCAGGCCAGCCCTCTGCTGTGGCCCGGGAGTGCAGTGGAGGATGGCCCAGGTGCTTGGGCCCTGCACCCCATGGGAGACCAGGAAAAAGCACCTGGCTCCTGGCTCCTGCCACCAGATCGGCGCGGTGCGCCGGCCGCGGCAGCCATTGGAGGGTGAACCAACGGCAAAGGAAGACCTTTCTCTCTGTCTCTCTCTCTCACTGTCCACTCTGCCTGTCCAAAAAAAAAAAAAAAAAAAAAAAATCTATATTCTTTTTGTCACTATAATTATTTTGTTAAATTATAGAAAGAGTACATTTTTTTAAGTCAAAAAGTGTAAAATTTCATACCTCTCCTATAATCAATTTTATCTAGCCCTGCAATAAAACAAAATCTCTTTATCTTGGCATGTGCATACAAAAAGAACTGTAGAAAAACATTCTAATTATGTATGCATCATTCAGTGGTGATTATAAAGCAGCCAAAGAGAGGTTAAAATAGTTTATATCTACCTCATTCCTTTTGCATTCTACTTTGGCTACTGAATTCCAATGATTTCTTTTGAAATAACTACTTCTCTGAAGTAATTTTTTTGGGGTACAATTTCTATCTCTGTAGATTTAGGGAATCATTTTACTTTTTGCTTTCTTGGTTTATCTACTTAATTAAAAGAAAAAGTAACTTTAACTTTGTTTCCATTTGATTAGATATGTGTATGAAAATCAAATGTAATATGCTTATAATGAAAATGTTGGATCCTGGCTGAAATACAGGAGAATGTAGCTCTCATGACATTTCTAAAATAAGTGATCAAGTCTAACTTCCCAGGAAAATCTGTACTTACCAGAGGTAGCGTCAGCACAGTGCTATGCTTGGGTACTGCTAAAACAGAAGTTGCTAAGAAAATAAATGGCAAGGATGTAGATTTTGGAACTACCCCATCCAGACCATGTGTGGTGTTGCAACAAAGTAAAGAACTTAACTATAAGTTTGCTCCTCAACTGATCATTGCTATGAAACTTTTGTAATGATCCTGTGGGGGAAGCAGGACACACAGCAGACTCATAGAATGGCAAATGCCCAAAACAGCACTCCTGCCTCAGAATCAACCCTTGGGACATTCGGATCTGGCTAAAAGGTCCATGAGAGTCTCACAGGCATGGGAAGCCATGACACGGTGGCAAAAAACAATCTGAATGAAAGATCCTGGTGAACAACACCCCAGCAGAAGGAAAAAAAAAAAAAAAAAAAAGAAACTTTTGTAAATGCTGGTTCCTATGTGATTCTTGATTTTATACATGTATTTTCTATAGTCCAGAGCAACATAGGTAAGACAAATAAAATATGACAAAGACTATAGTCTTGGGGCCGGCGCTGTGGCACAGTGGGTTAACGCTCTGGCCTGAAGTGCCGACATCCCATATGGGCACCAGTTCACGACCCGGCTACTCCACTTCCGATCCAGCTCTCTGATATGGCCTGGGAAAGCAGTGGAGGATGGCCCAAGTCCTTGGGCCCCTTCACCCACATGGGAGGTCCGGAGGAGGCTCCTGGCTCTTGGCTTCAGATCAGCGCAGCTCCAGCCATTGCAGCCAACTGGGGAATGAACCATCAGATGGAGGATCTCTCTCTCTCTCTCTCTCTCTCTCCAATTGGGGAGTTAATCATCGGATGGACGATCTCTCTCTCTCTCTCTCTCTCTCTCTCTCTTTGCCTCTCCTCTCTGTGTAACTCTGACTTTCAAATAAATAAATAAAATCTTAAAAAAAAGACTATAGTCTATAAAACAAAGATATGACTTTTAAAATTTGTTCACACTCTTATACATTCCTCTTTTACCAAATTAACTCAAACTCACTGTATTAGCTGTATGAGTTTAAAACTTTCAAACTGGTTATCTCTGGATATCAGTATCAATTAGCTTTCAAAAAAAAAATTTTTTTTTTTACCTGATACTTTTTTATTCCACCTGCTTTGCTTGTAACATTAATGGTTATTTCTTCTTCTTCCTCCAGAAATTTCTGACAATATTCTGAGTCTTTCTCCAGTACAAAGCCTGTTTCTTCTATTATATCTTCAAGATGAAAAACCTGCACAGAGGAAGGCATGTTTTGTTGAGGGGATTATTACCTTTTGAATGTAATCAAATGCTAGTTTAGAATGAATATTAAGGAGGCTATTTTTAAAGTTTTAAATTGGGAATGAGGAACTTGGTAGATATAATGAGTCTATCCCTGAAGTCTCAGGACAGATTATGTTATCGTATATACTTTTTTATCTGAAGATGGTTAAAAGAGTGCACTGCATCAGGTGAACTAAAAAGGTAAGCACGCAGAACAGAATAGGCAGAGAGGAAGCTTGCAAGACAGTCCTTAATTTGAGGAATGGGTGAGAAAGGAATCCTTACTGCCAGACAGGCACTGTCAATCTGGATGTAATGACGTGGATGTGGGAGTCAAGTACCCTAGGACTGGACTGGACCTAGATGACAAGGACATAGCACCTGGGGAAATTCCCTGGTGGGAATGAGTTCCTGCTTTCACACACATTACAAAGAAAACTTACCTCAACGGGGTAACTTCTCCCTGAAATCCTCAGAATTGGGCAGTGTGTGAAATATGTAGAAAATTTTTCACTGTCCACGGTGGCACTCATTAGAATCAAGTGTAGATCAGAACGTTTCTGTAAAATCTCCTTCAAAATAACCAGCAGAAAGTCTGACTGGACACTTCTTTCATGCACCTGGCACAAACAGAATAAATTAATCACATATAAGGTCTAGGAAGAGATTAAACAAACAGGTACTCAAATCTGAAAGTTAACATGTAGGTACAGTCAGTACTTAGTATTTAAGTATAGTCCACAGCTGTATGTTTCAAGTAAGTTAGGAAACAGGGAACTGATTGACAGAAGTCTGACAGGATCTCTGTCCCTGCCCAGGAGAAGGGGTTTTATGCCTTTCCAAGACATGCATTTTAGGGAAGAGTATTATAAACCCAGTCTAGAGCACAGACTAGGTACACTGTCTGAACTTGACAAGTACCTACTGAATGTACCAGTCTACCAGCTCTCCGTACTGACTTATTCCCATTCCATTTTACTTTTTAGCATATTTAAGGTAGTATAAAAAGATAAGGTAACATCAAGATAACAAATTTAAGCTTTATTCATTTGCTTATAAGGGAGGCAGCAATGATTAAGTGTCTAGTGCCTGAGTTTAATTCTTGGGTTGGCCCCTTTACAGTATGATTTCAGGAAGATTATTTAAATATGCCTGGCTCAGGGCCAATATTGTGGAGCAGTGGACTAAGCTGCCACTTGGAACACCAGCATCCCATACTGGAGTGCCAGTTTGGTAAGTCCTTGCTGCTTTGCTTCCAATCTAGCTTCCTGCTGATGTGCCTAGGAAGACAGCAGAAGATGGCCCAAGTGCTTGGGCTCCTGTCACCCATGTAGAAGACTGAGACGGATTTTCTGTCTCCTGGCTTTGACTCGCCTGTTGAAGCCATTTGGGGAATGAACCAGTGGAGAGAAGAGCATGCTCTCTCTTTCAGGTAAATCAGTAAATAACTCTTTAAATATATAGAGAGAATTGGTGTGACCATCAAATGGGGTAATGTAAGGCTCTTAGAACCAAGCCTGAAAATTATAAGTACTCAGCATTGTACTAGATGCTGGGTATTAAAAAAAAACCCAGATAGTTTTCTTCATCTCAGAGTGTTCAGTCCAGTAAGAGGACACTGTACAGGATGATTTGAAATTACACATGAAGGGAGTAAATCCAAGTGGTCAGGAAGGCTACTAACAGTAATTGCCATTTATGTTGAGTACTTTAGGATAGGTTTGAACAAGAAAAAAGGAGGTAGAAACAAGATGGGAAAGCAAAAAGTATTCATGTTAAGGAACACAAGTGCACATAAAATCATGGTGGAAAGGGGGTTGTAATAGATTTCAGGACCTGGAAAAACAAAGACTCGAGCATTGGACAGGCAGAGAGAAAGCTGGATAAATCCTCAATAATCTGCCACAGAAGGTTTTGAAAAGCATGTTAAGGAGTTGAGACTTTATCCCAATGAGTTAGGGAGGACAGTGGTAAAAGCATTTTAAAGCAGGAGAATCATGTGGTGTAAGTTTTACTTTAAAAAGGCTAACTAGTTGGGGCCAGTGCTGTGGCAGAGTGGGTTAAGCTGCTGCGTATGGCGTCTGCAACCCATATGTGTGTCAGTACGAGTCCTGGCTCTTCCATTTCTGATCCATCTCTGCTAATGTGCCTGGGAAAGCAGTGGAGATGGCCCAAGTACTTGGACGCCTGCATCGATGTGGGAGACCCAGATAAAGCTCCCGGCTTTGGCCTGACCCAGCCCTGACATTGAGGCCATTTGGGGAGTGAACACGTGAATGGAAGACCTCTCTCTCACTGCCTCTGCCTTTACCTCTCTGTAACTCTTTCAAATCAATCAATCAATCAATCTTTAAGGTAAAAAAAAGGGCTAACTGGCTACAATACGGAGAATATGGTGGGGAAGAACAAAACAGAAGCAGGCAGTTTAATTTATCAGAGGCTTTGGTACTAATTAGAGATAACTGTATACAAGGGGAATACCAGTGGATACAAAGAAAAGTGAATGTGAGAAAGGCAGAATAAACAGGACTAGGTGATTGATGTAGGGGATATGGGAAAAAGAAGGAAAAATATTGATTGTTTTATTTTGTGGGATCATTCAGAGAGATTCAGAAAAGATGAGGAGGGGCAGGTGATAAGGCATAAGCAAGGAGTTTTAGAAATGTTGTGTTTGAAGTTATTTAGAAAGCAGCTGGATATTTAAGTCTGAAGCTCAGGCATGAGATCTCCTGAGAGCTGACAGCAATTTGGAAAACCTCATCAAACAGATGGTAATCTACATAGGGGCTGGCATATGGTGCAGCTGCTTGAGCTGCCACTTACAATGCTGGCATCCCAGCTACCCTGCTTCCAATCCAGCTTCCCGCTAATATACCTGGGCCCCTGTCACTCATGTAGGAATCCACAATGGAGTTCCTGGCTCCTGGTCCAGACCTGGCTGTTGTAGCCTTTTGTGGACTGGACCAGCTGATGGAAGATAACTCTTTGGACATTGTACCTTTCAAATAAGTAAATCTTTAAAAAAATAAATATGCTAATTTATATAGATAAGTATTCTTAAAAGTTGATCTGGTTTTTAAAATACAGTTCACTCTGATCTATGTAAAGACACTTCAAAAAGCTCACAAAAAGTGGTATTGAAAGGTAAATTTATTTTAGTGGGAAAAATTTTGAAATCCATGTATAGTTTTTCCAAAATACCTATTTCCCACAAACGTTTTGAACACCTCTCACATTTACCAAGCAATTTTCTGATAACAACTTGGAGTCCCAAGTCCCAACTTACTAAGTAGCTGATAGAAATATTTCCATATACCTAGCAGTAAACATTTTTCATTGTAAATAGATATGTTAGCATTTTGACTCATGTTGATGCTTGATGATGATAATAAATTCTAGGTCTTGGCCATGCAAAGCCACAACTGTGACACTCTCCCTCTATTGGCCCCTACTCCAGGAGTAGTTACCCATAGGCCTCCCTAAGCTGCCATTCACTCTTAGACATCTCAATGATAGCAGCACAGGTCCCTCCCCCATTAAGGAATAAAGATTCTCAGATGAAAACTCCTATCACTCATAAACTACCAAAATATTAACTAGGCTATTTTAAAATGGGCTTAATTGCCCAACAAGAGGAAAATGGTTAAAGAAATTATGAGATATTCAAATCACATACCACTATAAAGCTGTTTAAAACCATGTTTTTGTAGATAATTTAGTGTTGTGAAATAATTATAGATAAAATATACACAAAACAAACATACAAAGTAAATGCTAACTCTTTTTTTTGCTGTGTCATGAGATTATAATTTTTTTTTAAGATTTCTTTATTTGAAAGAGCTACAGTGAGGAGAAGGAAGAAAAGAGAGAGAGAGAGAGATTTTCCATTTCCTGGTGCATTCCCCAGAAGGCCACATGGGCCAGCTCTGGACCAGGCAGAAGCCTCATGATTGGCAGGGGTCCAAACACTTGGGCCATCTTCTGCTGCTTTTCCCAGGCCATTAGCAGGGAGCTGAATGCAAAACAGCCAGCACACCAACTGATGCCCATGTAGGATGCTGGCATCCCAGTGGCAGCTTTACCTGCTGAGCCACAGCACCAGCCCCAATATAACTGTTTATTTTCCTACCTTTCTATACTTCTAGTATTTTCTAACCAAAAGAAAGAAAATAATCCAATAAACTATAAGTAGTGTATTAATTAAAAATCAATGAATGGATGAACTTTCACTATAGTTCTCTGAACTTGGTGAATTAACAGTCATTCACAAAAACTTTACATCAGGGTAATTTTTAATATTTTCTGAATAATAAAAATGCAGTATCTTTTGAAAAGTTACAAACATGCAAATTAGTTTACAGAGTAGGCTAGTATGCCATTTAAAATAACTATAATGTGAAACTTGGCATAATTCAAGTGTGCATTTAAATTCGATTCAAGTGCAGGCATATCTATAGAGAAAATGACATGCTCATGAACATTTCTTATCTTTTCTAAGAACCACAGTAGATACACAATCCAGTATACTGGTCAGACTGCCTGCATTTGAACCCTAAGCTGCAGAACATCATTGGGTATGTGCACCTGGGCATATTATTATTATTATTTTTTTTGACAGGTAGAGATATAGGCAGTGAGAGAGAGAGACATAGAGAAAGGTCTTCCTTCTGTTGGTTCAGCCCCCAAATGGCCGCTATGGCCAGCGTTGTGCCAATCTGAAGCCAGGAGCAAGTTGCCTCCTCCTGGTCTCCCATGCGGGTAGAGGAGCCCAAGCACCTGGGCCATCCTCCTCTGCCCTCCCGGGCCACAGCAGAGAGCTGAACTGGAAGAGGAGCAACCAGGACTAGAACCTGGTGCCCATACGGGATGCCAGCACCGCAAGTGGAGGATTAACCAAGTGAGCCATGGCACCAGCCCTATGGGCAAATTATTTGTACCTCAAGTTTCTCAACTGTAAAATAAAGACAACAGCTACTTCAATGGGTTGCTGGAATGAGTAAATGAATTTATATATAAATATATGAAAATTTATATAAATATAAATGCCTAAAATCCTTTGAACAGTAATAAGCATATTGCAGATATTATAGAGTACTTATTAAGTAAATCAGTTAAAATGAGATACACTTATTGAAGGAAATTAATTATTTAAAAAGTATCTGCCATTTAGTAAGTATGAAGAAAATATTAGCTCGTGTTAGAGACAATAGTTTTTTAAAACAAAACCATTCACAATTTATATGAACAGAATTATAGAATCTACTCACTTCATCTACAATAACATGAGACACATTACTTAGAAGACCATCCTCTTGAAGTTTCCTTAGCAAAACCCCTGTTGTACAATAGAGTAACCTGGTAGATTCACTAGCTCGAGACTCCATCCGAATTTGATATCCGCACAAAGAATTCTGAAGGGAGAACACAAGGTCATGATTAGACTCTTCGCACAGTAATGTGAGAAACAAACTGTAAACAGTGACGCCCAGGCACTGATCATGCTCCTAAATGGAATGATCTAAGTTTACTTAGTATAACCTAGTAAATACTTTCTCATGTTCTTCAATTCCATAAAATTATAAACTCTGTTTTGGTAATTTTTTTTTGACAGGCAGAGTTAGACAGTGAGAGAGAGAGAGACAGAGAGAAAGGTCTTCTTTCTGTTGGTTCACCCCCCAGATGGCTGCCACGGCTGGCACACTGCGCCGATGCAAAGCCAGGAGCCAGGTGCTTCCCCTGGTCTCCCATGGGGTGCAGGGCCCAAGCACTTGGGCCAGCCTCCACTGCACTCCCGGGCCACAGCAGAGAGCTGGACTGGAAGAGGGGCAACCGGGACAGAATCCGGCGCCCCGTCTGGGACTAGAACCTGGGGTGCCGGCGTCGCAGGCAGAGGATTAGCCTAGTGAGCTGCGGCGCCGGCCTGTTTTGGTAATTTTAAACAGAAAAATCATTTTTTTAACAAGACAAAAACCTGTTGATGCTAAGACACAAATATCTTGCAGCAAAATATTAAGGTATTTAGGAATAGAATTTTAAAACAGGCTTTGTTATTTGGTCTACTTTTCTACCAAGAACTCATAAAACTTGCCACCATTAAAATGCAGTTGGTATCAAACCAGTGGTGCCCACTGGGAATTCTGGAAGTTACATTTATTCCTATCAGTTTCTTTCTTCTTGAGTCATTCCTTTGTCTTACTAGTATACATATCTGTCATCCCCATATCTCTCCTTTTATCCTCTTAAATTCCATGTCAGAAATCCAGATTTCTTGCTAAATAAGAAATTTTTAACTTGAGAGACAAAAATATTATTTTGTTTATTATCATTACCAGAACCATTCAAATTGTAAATAATCTGAATTAAATGAATTTGCAATTCATCATTTTTGGTTCTAACCAGTTTAATTCATTGGCCAGTTTTGTGTCCACCTGTGTGACAGATACATGACAACAGACATTTAAGAACTTTTTCCATTTAAAAAAACAAAGTTTGAAAGTAGTTTAACATTTATAACTATATTGCTTTCCTTTTCTGCTCTTTGCAGAGCATGAATGGAAATCTGAAAAGGCTTGAGATGATATTAAATAAATAAATCCATATTCTTTGAATGTTCCACTTAACGTAATATATTTGAATATTCAATGATTGACATTAATATATTTCTTCTTTTATATGAAAATTCTAATGACAGAATTACTGAAAACCCTTTTCCCATGAAAGATAGTGGCATTGTAACACATCCATTAAAGAAAACATGAAAAATGCCTGAAATGTGTTATTGAACACCAGTGACAGTCAAAACCAGTACATGGCACAGGTGCTGTTTTGGTGCCAAGAGCAAAGGTGAGTAATGTTGTGATTCACAGAGGTGGAGGTGAAGGACAGCTTACCCTTCCTCCAGGTCCATTTTCACAGCCCAATTCATCACACACTCTGGTGGCCAGACTCACTGCTGAGATTCTCCGGGGCTGGGTACAGATGATGTTACATTTACTTGTTCCCCACTCATTCAGAAGCAAGTCTTCCAACAGAAAATGTGGTACTTGAGTACTTTTACCACTGCCTGTTTCACCTGCCACAACTACTACTCGGTGCCTTTTAAGAGTTTCGACAATTGATTCCCGGTGTTTGAACACAGGTAACTGTTGTCTCTCCTTTAGAAGTCTCTGATATTTAGGTGAGCTTTGCAACTTTCTAAAGAGGTTTCTAACAGGTTCCAGATCTTCTGCAACTGCTGATTCCAAGGACAGGGCAGAAAAATCCTCCTCAGAAACTAAGTTTTCCCAAGATTCCTCAGGGTCTTCAGAGTTTTCCTTCTTATTTTCAGAATGCTGCTGCTGCAGCTGCTGCTGCTGTTTCAGCTTGTTCAGAAGTTTGGCAATAAAAAGATCACGTGGTTTATTGGTTTCCATTTTATTTAATTCTTCTTTTTTCTTTTCTGCATCACTCCATTCTAGCCAAACATCTCGGTAAGTGGGAGGAAGTAACTGATGAACAGACTACAGAAGATAAGAACAGCAGTACATTACTTTTATTAACTATTGGAATTGACATTCAGTAGATTAGAAGGATAGCTATACGCCTCTTAAAATGTAATTCAACTCTTTTTTTTTTTTTTTTTTTTTTTTTTTAAGACAGGCAGAGTTAGACAGTGAGAGAGAGAGAGAGAAAGGTCTTCCTTTTTCCGTTGGTCCACCCCCAAAGTGGCCGCTATGGCTGGTGTGTTGCGGCCAGCGCGCTTCCTCCTGGTCTCCCATGTGGGTGCAGGGCCCAAGGACCTGGGCCATCCTCCACTGCACTCCTGGACCACAGCAGAGAGCTGGACTGGAAGAGGAGCAACCGGGACAGAATCTGGCGCCCCAAGCAGGACTAGAACCTGGGGTGCTAGTGTCGCAGGCGGAGGATTAGCCTAGTGAGCCACGGCGCTGGCCGTAATTCAACTCTTCAACTAGTAAATCATTAATTCATATTTTTTATGTTCATTTCTTTTCATGTACTTGAAAGGAAGAGTGGCAGAGAAATTGGCAGGGGGTGAGCAGGCATGGAGGGTCCTGGGCCTACTGACGCCAGGAGCCCAGAACTCTATCCAGGTCTACTACGTGGGTGGCAGGGGCCCAAGAACTTCAGCCATCAGCCACCATCTCCCAGGATGCATTAGCTGGATGCTGCATTGGAAGTGGAGCATCTGGAACACAACCAGCACTCTGACATGGGATGCAGGTGTCCCAAGTGGCAGCTTAACCTACCATACCACAATGTTCACCCAGTTATTACTTTAATACAATATATAAATGCATGTGATGCAAATTCATAAACAGCACATCACATTTAGGCTTTGTGACTTCAGTGAACAACTTAACTTTAAAATGGGGCTAACAATAGTACCTCCCTTATTGACATACTCTGAGGTTAACTTTAAGTTAATATATGCAAAGTGTGCATTCCTGGAAAACGGTGAACTACTGAATAAATGTTTATTATTTATTCCTGCAGTGGTACAAAATGTACACAGATGGTATCTTATTTCTAAAATGCACAAAGGTCCTTTGAGATTCTAGTAATTGTATAATGTTACAGGCCAAAGTATTTTAAATGAACCACACTGGATGGAATCTAAGTTATCTTAACTCAGTGCTGTAAGAGGACCCACTGGCATTGATAGTTATTTTTACCAAGTAAACACAGTCTTAATACCTTAATTTGCAAAATGGGGGAAAAGACATTAAGAAATTTTACTGATTTCACTCTATGAAAAAATAAATTTTACTGGGAAAAATTGGAAAAGAACTATTGTTTGGAGTTCTATTTAATGTCTTAACTTTTCAGTGTGATTAACTGCACATAACCCTTAAGCCTCTGCTTCTAACCTAAATTAGTACAAAACTAAGACATTATCTTGGAAAACTAAAATTGAATTTGACATTTTTTATTTAAGGCTGTAAAAACAAGCAAACAGTAACACAAAATTTGAAATAGGCTCAACAAATGATGTAAATTCATCCTTTCCAGGAAAGCAGAAGGTAGACCCTAACAATAAGAAAATATGCTTAATTATTGAATAATGGAGGTTACATTTAAAAGTACTGTTAAATACCAGCCTAACTTTTAAAAATTTTAGGTTTGGTTGACCTCCATGTAGGCAACCAATAACCATTTTGAGTTAGAGGTCTTTGTTAAAATTTATATGCCACCTAAAAATAGAAAAACTCATTAAAATCTAGCAGCTACCAGTTGTACTACAACTATTTTTAATTTGTAAATTAATATAGCCCCCCAAATTGGATGAATCAAATTGTCTCTTTCAGACCTCTGAGGGTTTAAAGAGATAAAGATCATATTTAGGGGTAAAAGGAAGCGAAATTACAAATAATCAGAAATGAAGATTAAGCAGAAGCGGGAATTAGTAAGCAGAAGATTGGCATGGAGGGCCATAATTAAGCACTACCTTCTACAAGCACAGCTCTCTCTCCACAAAATATATTATACCCATTACTTAACAAAGGCGTTTTGAACTGCCTAGGCCTAAGAAGTCTCACCTGCCCTTTCACTAAACGATACAGGGCCAAGGTGGCTCCCAGGTGCTGGGCTTGCATGCCGTCCTCGGTTAGGATTGCAGGACATACTACCAGGACGTCATCTTCAGACTTGATTACTCTGACCCTACAAGGAAGCAAAAGCATCTTTTTTTCTTAATGAAATCAAGTGAAAAGAAGCTGGGATGCCATTAGCATTCTACTTAAGTTTATACTAGCTATTTATAAATATTTTCATGAAAGGCATTATATTAGATAATGATTTATAAACATTCTACTATGAGATATAGAATGAGAGAGCTTCTTAAATGTGAACTTAACTGATAGGAAACAAAATGATTTTCATCTTACATTTTTCTAAAAGTTCAGTTAATCGGAAAAACATACCTACATTTCCAGTATCTACCTACTGGAACTTTTTCAAACGAAGGATTTGGACTCTTTGGAAGATTCTTCCTGACCCAATCAATCAGGAATTGTTTGGGAGATTTTCCAGTCCAGCTTCGAGCAGTGTAGTCAAAGTTTCTCACATCATGAGGTTCTTTCTTTTTATCTACAGTGGCAAAGATCAGTTCTTTTAAGTGTTATGCAATAATGTAAATTTTCTTTTTTGGTGATCAAGTCTCTTGCTTTTTGGGAACAGCACTTTTAGGAGAATGGCTGAAGAAAGGATAGAAAAGCTTGCCTTTCTGTAATGATGTAGGGAAATCCTCTTAATGAACAGAATCATGGAAAATTCTGAGGTTAACAAATTTATCTTGAGGAACTTAGATATTCTTGTAAATTAGCTTTGAAACTATAAAATGAATCTAGGATACTCTGAATTATTATTTGTAAATTATACCACTTAATTAATTATACCACTTTAATTTTACCTTTTTCTTCTTCAGTAGGAGCTGCAGATTTTTCAAATAAATTAAAGTTCAAAGAACTTTCTCCTTCAGTGGCTACAGGAGGCTTTTTCCTTTCATTTTGTTGATATGAAATCTTTATTGCTGGATTGAATACAGGATGGTCTTCTAAAGTCTCCATTTCTACCAAGAAGAAAATATGTTTTTCTTTTGAAAATTTCTTTTTATTTATTTGAGAGGCGCAGCGAGAGAGAGAGACTCTTCCCATCTGCTGGTTCACTCCCCACATGCCCACAAGCTAGGGGCTGGGCCAAGGCTGGTGAGTGGAAACACAGTCCAGGAACCCAAGCACTTGAGTCATCCCTGCTGTCTCCCAGGGCCTGCTCTGCAGACAGCTAAAATTGGGAGCTGGAGCTGGAATCAAATCCAGGACTCCATGATGCAGACATCTTCACTCACATCTTAACTGCTAGGCTACATGTTTCTCACAAAAAAAGTTGTTTTTTTTTTTTTTTAAAGATTTATTTATTTATTTGAGAGGCAGAGTGAGAGTGAGAGAAAGAGGGACAGAAAGGTCTTCCATCTGCTGGTTCACTCCCCTAATTGCCACAATAGCCAGAGCTGGTCTAATCTGGAGCCAGTAGCCAGGAACTTCCTCCAGGTCTCCCACTAAAATGCAGGGGCCCAAGCACTTGGGCCATCTTCCACTGCTTTCCCAGGCCACTAAACAGGGAGCTGGATGAGAAGTTGAGAAGCTGGGACTGCAAGCAGAGGCTTAACCTACTTCACTGCAGCACTGGCCCTAAAAAACAGATGCTTAGTTTCATGTATCTGGGTTTTAATGCCTTTTTATTTTGAAAAAATGTTTCTAGAAACAGTTAACCATTCCTTTACTTTCCTTGTAGTCAATTATTTAATAATTCCTACTAAGAATGTGTGCTAGAAGTCAGAGGCAATCCTACAACATGTACTAAAATCTTTTTTTTTTTTTTTAAGATTTATTTATTTGAAAGTCAGAGTTACATAGAGAGAGGAGAGGCAGAGAGAAAGAGAGAGAGAGAGGTCTTCTGTTCAATGGTTCACTCCCCAGATGGCCACAACGGCTGGAGCTGCGCCAATCCGAAGCCAGGAGCCAGGAGCTTCTTCCCAGTCTCCCACATGGGTGTGCAGGGGCCCAAGGACTTGGGCCATCTTCTATTGCTTTCCTGGGCCATAGCAGAGAGCTTGACAGGAAGTGGAGCAGCCAGGTCTCGAACCGGCACCCATATGGGATGCCGGCACTTTAGGCTAGGGTGTTAACCTACTGCACCACAGCACAGGCCCTTGTACTAAAATCTTTAAAATAAATTATTTAATAGATGTAGTAGGCCTATAGAAAACATCTTTACCAGAAATAAATACTCACGGAATTGTGTTCACCTCTTTTTCTTGAATGGAGATGGTATTTTATGACAGAAACCAAAGATTAGGGGCCAGTGCTGTGGTGCAGGGGGTTAACGCCATGGCCTGAAGCGCCGGCATCCCATATGGGTACCGGTTCTAGTCCCAGCTGCTCCTCTTCCAATCCAGCTCTCTGCTATAGCCTGTTTCCCAGAGATTAGCAAACTGTGGACTGCAGGCCAAGTCAAGTTATTTTTGTCTGGCTTGCCAGCTAGAATGGCTTTTACATTTTCAAGTGGTTAAAAAAATAAAGAGAATAAAAAGAGAACATGAGAAAGTTATCTGAAATTTATAGTTCAGTGTCTATAAATAAAGTGTGATAGGAACAGAGCCCTTCATTTTTTTATTATCAATTGCTACTTTCATGCAGTAACAGCAGTGTTGAAAAGTGGTGACAGAGGGCCGGCACCATGGTGCAGTAGGTTAATCCTCCGCCTGCGGCACTGGCATCCCATATGGGTGCCAGTTCTAGTCCTGTCTGCTCCTCTTCCCATCCAGCTCTCTGCTATAGCCTGGGAAAGCAGTGGAGGATGGCCCAAATGCTTGGGCCCTTGCACCTGCATGGGAGACCTGGAAGAAGCTCCTGACTCCTGGCTTCAGATCAGCGCAGCTCCGGCTGTTGCGGCCATTTGGGAAGTGAACCAACGGAGGGAAGACTTTTCTGTCTCTTTCTCTCACTGTAACTCTACCTCTCAAATAAGCAAATAAAATCTTAAAGAAAAAAAAAGTGGTGACAAGAGTATGCAGTGGTGAAGTCCACAATATTTACTGTCTAGCTCTGTAGAGGAAATACGGCCATAGCCAGAGACAAAGACAGAAGAGCGGGCCCCCTGCTCCCAACACAAACCTTGAAAAGTGGCTGCTCCCAATTAACCAGTGAGGCAGCTCCCACTGTTACCGAGTCCAGGTTGGGAAGATGTCCTAAGTTCTGCTTCTGTAACTCCAGACATAACCCTGCCCTATAGTCTTCCCCTGGTATCTCTTTTATAAACATGCCGGGGCCGGCGCCGCGGTTCACTAGGCTAATCCTTCGCCTTGCGGCACCGGCACACCGGGTTCTAGTTCCAGTTGCCCCTCTTCCAGGCCAGCTCTCTGCTGTGGCCCGGGAAGGCAGTGGAGGATGGCCCAAGTACTTGGGCCCTGCACCCCATGGGAGACCAGGAGAAGTACCTGGCTCCTGCCATCGGATCAGCGCGGTGTGCCGGCCACAGTGTGCCGGCCGTGGCGACCACTGGAGGGTGAACCAACGGCAAAGGAAGACCTTTCTCTCTGTCTCTCTCTCTCACTGTCCACTCTGCCTGTCAAAAAAATAAAAAAATAAAAAAAAATAAAATAAACATGCCGGACCCACTGGCCATGGGAAGTGCGGTCCTAAGTCACATAGGCTGCAATCTGAACCCACCAGTGCTGTTACAGTTAAGATCTGACGCTGATGAACCTATAAGCAGTGTAAGAAACTCAGGATTGTTGCTCAGTTCTCAGGAAGAGATTCCAGCTGAGCCCGCTGGTGTGCATAAACTGCCAGGATCCTCCACTGTCTCTGGTGCCTGTTTGAATGAAGGGAGTTTTCCAACTCCAGGTTTCTGTAACAGCTTATTACAGATAAGTTTGCCAACCCCAGGCATAAACTGTTAGCAAACAGCACACCCATAAAAAGGCATCCTCCATCCTAGGAAGGCTGACAGAGACAAGACAATTACATTTACACACAGGAGAATCTGGATGTGTTTACCTCTTTGAAATTTCCTTATCTTTTCTTGAGCCTCTTTTTGGCCTTGCTTGTTTTTTTCTAGTTTAAAGGCAGCTGCTTGTTCCTTCGCATCCAGAAATTTCGCTGCAAGGTGCAAGTACCTTTCATTCTGTTTCAAGTAAGTCAATGAAGTGGAAATAAAAAGAAGAGCTAAGATTAATTTATCAATGGTCAATATATTCTCTCAAAACCTGGGATTTTTGACCTTATTCTTTGAGTCAGCAAATTCACTTTTAGCAATTTTTTATAGGAAATAAAGCAAATGCAGAGATTGTGAGGCACATAAATGTTTATTGAAGTGCTGATGGTAAAAAGAAAAACTGGAAATCATATCTAATATATCTCTGCAGAGAAAACTATTCAATTGCTAGAAAAAGTATGAGATAGCAAAAGAAAAAATATAATCCACATGGAGAAACTTTCTTGACCCATTAAATAAAACAAAGCAAACTTCAGAATAAAAGTAAGTACGAGGGACTGGTATAGTCGTGCAGCAAGTTAAGTCACAGCGTACAATGTGGGCATCCCATATCGGAATGCCAGTTTGAGTGTTGGTTGCTCCATTTCCTATCAAGTTTCCCACTAATGTGCAGTGGAAGATGGCAGTGGAAGATGGCTCAAAGAGTACTGCGTCCCTGCCACCCATGTGGGGAACCCAAACGGAATTCTGGGCTGCTGACTACAGCCTGGCCCAGACCTGGCTGCTGTGGCAATTTAGGGAGTGAACCAATAGATGGAAGATCTCTCTTATCTTTTGCTCTGCCTTTCAAATAAATAAATATGTATTTTTTTTTTTTTGACAGGCAGAGTGGACAGTGAGAGAGAGAGACAGAGAGAAAGGTCTTCCTTTGCCGTTGGTTCACCCTCCAATGGCCGCCGCGGCCGGCGCGCTGCGGCCGGCGCACCACGCTGATCCGATGGCAGGAGCCAGGAGCCAGGTGCTTCTCCTGGTCTCCCATGGGGTGCAGGGCCCAAGCACTTGGGCCATCCTCCACTGCACTCCCTGGCCACAGCAGAGAGCTGGCCTGGAAGAGGGGCAACCGGGACAGAATCCAGCGCCCCGACCGGGACTAGAACCCGATGTGCTGGCGCCGCAAGGCGGAGGATTAGCCTAGTGAGCCGCGGCGCCGGCCTCAAATAAATAAATCTTTAAAAAGAAAAAATGAGTTCATTTCTGTAAAAATTATTATATAAATATGTGCATTTAGAGGATTGTGTATGTAACAATACGCATCTGAAAGCTGCCTTTCCGTAATCTGGATTTTATGGACAACAGTCAGATACATTAAATAAAAATGGCACCTAGGAAACATGGATGTTCCAGAAATGGAGGACATAACTACTGAGCAAAAACTAGGAAGAGTTTTCTTTTTTAAAAGATTTATTTATTTGAAAGTCAGAGTTATAGAAAGAAGGGGAGTCAGAGATCTTCCATCCACTGGTTCACTCACCAAACTGCTATAATGGCTGGTGGTGGGACCAGGCCGAAGCCAGGAGCCAGGAGCTTCTTCCTGGTCTCCCACATGGGTGCAGGGACCCAAGCGCTTGGGCTATCCTTTACTGCTTTCCCAGGCCCATTAGCAGGGAGCTGGATCGGAAGTGGAGCAGCAGGGACCTGAACTGGCACCCATAAGGGATGCTGGCATTGCAGGCGGTAGGTTGACCTGCTGTGCCACAGCACTGGCCCCAGTAGGAAGCTTCCAGGTAAACAAACTAGTTGTGGCAGCAGAGTAGAAGCATAAAGGCATGGGGTAGAGAAGAGGATGGCATGAGTGGCGCTGCTATGAAACACAACTGTTGAAAGCAAGGGAAGAGACAACTGAGCAAGCACAACTAGATGAATTCCGGGACCACACTGTGTAGAAGTGTAGATGGGAGGTTTAGGTATCTCCTTAAATTTGTCCAAATCACACTCACCCTTTCCTCTCTATACTATATATGGCACTCACACCACCATCCCTCCACCTATGCTTCCCTTGCCATCTTTGGCTCCTCAGCCCATTTTCCCCACAACGTTTACCATGTTAACCAATATTAAATGTACTGTTCAGTGGTTTGTACAACCATCATCACCACTATCCATCTCTAAAACTCTTTCCATCTGGCAAAGCTAAAACTCATAAAACAGAAACTCCCCACAAACCTCTCCCCACCGTCAGCCTCTGACAACCATTATTCTTTTTTTGCAAGTATTACCGAAAGAATTTAGCATACTCCTTACACTTAGGGTCTTCAGATGGTTATCTTCTTAAGCATGGGAGAAATGTAATTGACATCTATGAAGAGGTTACTTTATGCCAAAATTTTAAGTAAGTGTTAGTCTGTTTAATTTTTACAGCAACTCCTAGAGATATTTCTCTAATTTATAAATAAGGAAAGTAGGCTCAGAAAAGTACAGTATTTTGCCCAGGAATATCTAATTATAGGCCTACTACAGATTTCTACTCACAGGGTCAAATTTTTCTTCCTCTTCTAAACTTTTAGAACTTTCACTCTTTTCTTCTTCTTTTTGTCGTTCAGCATACTGCAAAATCCACTCCTTCATATTTACTTCCATATTCTTGTCTTCCTTTTTTGGCTACAAAGAGAAAACAAATGTTTGAAATACCAAAGTTAGAAAAAGATGTCTTAACTATCAATGTCACTGCTTTTACAATTTCTTCACATTCACAAACAGCAAACACAAAAGCCTTAAAATCATATTCTTTATTGTTCAGAGAAGGATGAATGAATTGAACTCAACATTAATTTAAGAAGTCTAAACCTACAGAATCCAAACTATGTTAACATAAATAGATAAAACAGAATTAAAAGAGAACTACTAAAAACTTGTGTTATTTCTTGAAAACAGTGCTTTTATTAGGAGGATATTTCCAAAAATGTTTTATAATACACAGAGTATACCTAATGTCCACAGACCTTGGGTATGGCCATGTGAACTGATTCAACCGATGGGACATTAGCAAGAGGGACAAAACAGGAGTTTGGTAAGAATCTTTACACTGTGTTTTATCATTTTGAAATATCTGCTCTTGGAAGCCAGATGCTTTGTAGGAAATCTGACCAGCTGGAGACTACCACACAGTTGAGGAAACCCAAGTTAGTTATGTGGTAAGACCATGTGGAGGGAGAGAAGTGTGAGGGATGCTTGGCTGGCCTCCAGCTGAGGAACTAGTCATTCTATTAAAGATGCCACTGTGGATGTCCCAGCTTTAATAGATATCTCTTGGAATGGAAAAACCAGCCAGCTGAGCACAGCCTAGACTGCAGAAGAATGAGGAAAAAGAACTAGTTGGCTTACACTACTACATTTTGGGGTGGCTTGTCATGCAACAATAGATAACTGAAAAAGTGATAGAAAAGCCTGGCAAACCCATCAGTTATATGTAAGAACTGAAAATGTTTCAGAAACAGGAATTGTACTCATAAACTGTTACATGTGCTTCATTCTGATTTTATGTAACTTCCAATGCTTACTTCTAAATTACCTTAATCTTAGGGTCTTCTTCCTGTTTTTTGATTTTAGGTTGCAATGGAGGTGAAATAGTGGCTTGTATTTGAGGAGCCTGAAATTTTGGCCTACTTTTAGCTTGCTGCTCTTCAAATTCCTGACTGAATCCTTCAGGAAGTGCATCTTAAAATAAAATAGACTGTGTTGAAAATAAGGATGCATATGATACATACGACACATAAATATTTGTTAAGCATATACATATATCCAGCATAGGCTTATAGCAAATAATTTTCTTCTAACTCTCATCTCCTGGGAAATCCTGTGATGAACCTGGTTTTACTTGTTGAACTAGAAGTAGACACATTCATCAGATGATAGCTAGCCCACTTCTACCTGGCCATTTATTTCATGCTCACCACGATAAACTCCTAAATTTTCAAAAAAAGATCTTAACCTTTCTCACTATTTGGGTGTCATGTCCTTAATCAGCTACTAAAATGACTTGCACTCCAGGTTCTTGTCACAGATTATGACCATGATCCTCTGTGTAATTACATACTATTCATTATATATTATTTATTCAAGGACAGCCCTAATATTTAAATCAAAACCCAATAGGGTTACAGTGAGGCAAAATTTGAGACTGTTACTTTAACTGCATTGTAAAATGACCACCAAAAACTGAAAGTGGCACACAAAATTTTTTTCTTGCATATATCACAACCTCTAAGAATATACTGAAAAAAAGAGAAAGAGAACACTTTAAAAGTGAATATAACAGTGAAAAATTTTAAGTACAAGTCAAAAGGTTAAGATAAATACTGGTACTATTACAAAAGGTTTTAAACAAAGAATTAAAGGTCAATATTATTTACCATCTGAAAGATTTAAACAGAGCCAATCCAAGGCAGAATGAAGATCACCTCCATGTAAAAGTGTATTGGTCATTGCATCTTCAATGTCTTTAGTCTTAAATGAAAATGCTTGTAAAGCCATGTATAAATCCTATAAAAGGAAAATGTAAAAAAAAGTCACATTTGTTAATTTTCTCTTCTTTCATTGCTAATTTTTTCTCATTCATTTTAAACCAGAAATTCTAATATAATTTTAGTTTCAAAAAATGCTTTCAGTAGTTAACAAATATGCTCTTTATATTGATAATCTGGGAATGACAGATAATATTTTAAACAAAAAAGACGAGGAGAAATTGCTTATATTCTCATTCAGCAAAAATATTACTATAGTGTGGTATGTTTCCATTAATTTTTCTATGATTTTTGTAAAAACAAATTTCACTTAACATTTTAACATAAGCATCTTCCCATATTTTAAGAAACTCTTCATCATTTAATAGTTATACAATGTTCAATTAAATAGACACATCATAATTTAACATTTTCATGTGGCTAGACACTTAGGATATTTTCTTTTAAAAATAACAGTGTTTCAATGAACATCTTTATACATAAAGATAAAGCAACTTAGTTACTTTCTAAAGCAC
The DNA here is from genome assembly GCF_051225735.1 of Oryctolagus cuniculus. Taxonomy (NCBI): domain Eukaryota; kingdom Metazoa; phylum Chordata; class Mammalia; order Lagomorpha; family Leporidae; genus Oryctolagus; species Oryctolagus cuniculus. The sequence goes on from NC_142880.1 coordinate 75,829,083, forward strand.
AATTTTTAGAGTTGTGTTCAAATTGAGCCGGCATACTGTTACTTACTCATTCATAACCTGAGGCTCCAACCTGCTGTCATCTTTCCAAGATTCAATTTTCATTTGAAAAAACAAGACCAAATACATCCAGCAAAGTGCCCAGCACAGAGTCTAACATAGTAGGTATTCACTAAGATAATTTTGAGGCTGTTATTTTGTTCTCTTATTTTAATGTATGCATTTGTTTTATTCCCTCTCTCATCTTGCAGATGGAAACCATCTACATAAACTTTCCAGGGAAGTAGGAAAAAATGTGTGTGTGTTTGTTTTATTTATTTATTTACTTAAAATGCAGAGCTACAGAGACAGAGGGAGAGACAGAAAGAGAGAGATCTTCCATCCATGGGTTCATCCCACAAATGGCTGCAATGGCCAGGACTGGGTCAGGAGCTAGAAGCTTCATGTAGGTCATTTCCTGCTGCTTTCCCAGGTACATTAGTAAGGAGGTGGATAGGAAATGGAGCAGCCAGGAATTGAACCCATATGTGATGCTGGCATTGCAAATGGCGGCTTAACTGCTCTGCCATAATGCTGGCCTCAAAAGTATTTTTATCTTACATGTGAAGCTTATAAATGACCCACTAAAAGGAACTTCTAAAAAGTTTGCTAAATACCTGTAATTTTTTGGCAGTCAGTCTTCCAGAAATCATTCCCTTGTCATTATTTTGCTTTTTATGTTCGTTGATTACTCCAATAATTCTTTGCTCTAGTTTGTTATTAATTACCACCTGTTGAAGCCAAAACAGAAATATCAATTAGAAACTAAGTTATTAAAAAATCAGAAGGAAATCATATAGTTTTCTAGATTCCTAACAACCAACCCCAAAATTTTAGCTAAAATCAGATACAGCTTTCATTTTTTGGACTAGTGTTCCTTTGACTATATGCCTAACACATACTTAAGAAAAAAAATAAGATATAGAAATCAACAAGACTACACTTAGCAAGAAGAAAATTCTTTTATAAGGCCTCTTGAGGCCAATGTTTCAAGACATTGTTCTGGGACTACCCTTACATTGCTATGATATAGATTCCATAGCCCTATCCTAAACATTACAAATCAGAATCATTGAGGATGAAGTACAGAAATATGCCTTAAGGTAAACCAGTCCAAACACTTAGTCTGATAAAATAAAAAAGGAATAGATGATGTAAAGGTCTTTTGGTCCCCAGAGTTTGATTCTTATTTTTCCCTCCTAGCTATTTTACCTTTCATTTATCTCACATTTTTAACCTAAGACTACACAACATCTATCTGTAAAAATCTTTCCTTTATTGCTTTTTTCTTTTTAAAAGATTTTATTTATTTCTTTGAGAGGTAAAGTTACAGACAGAGAGAGGGAGAGACAGAGAGAAAGGTCCTCCATCTGCTGCTTCACTCTCCAAATGGCCCAAATGGCTGGAGCTGGATCGATCCAAAGCCAGGAGTCAGAAACTTCTTCCAGGTCTCCCACATGCGTGCAGGGGCCCAAGCACTTGGGCCATCTTCTACTGCTTTCCCAGGCCATAGTAGAGAGCTGATTGGAAGAGGGGCAGCCAGGACATGAACCAGCACTCATATGGGATGCTGGCACCACAGGCAGAGGCTTAGTCTACTATGCCATAGCATTGGCTCTATCACTTCTTACTGAATGTCTACTATGCAAAAAGCATAAAAATATACTTCAGAAATTCAGTTTGGCCCAGCAAACATCATAGAGAGACAAATTATAACCCCGCATAACAAGTCTTTAAAAAGATACATTAAGGGGGGGATGACGTGGTGTAGTGGGTAAAGCCCCTGCCTGCAATGCTAGAATCCCATATGGGCACTGGTTCAAGATCCGGCTGTTCCACTTCCGATGCAGGTCTCTGCTATGGCCTGGGAAAGCAGTAGAAGATGGCCCAAGTCCTTGGGCCTCTGTACCCGCATGGGAGACCCAGAAGACGCTCTAAGCTCCTGGCTTCAGATTGGCGCAGCTCCAGCTGTTGCGGCCAATTGGAGAGTTAACCAGCAGATGGAAGACCTCTCTCTCTGCCTCTCCTTCTCTCTCTGTGTAATTCTGACTTTCAAATAAATAAATACAGCTTAAAAAAAAAAAAGATACATTAAGTGCTAATAGACCCACCAAGAAAAATCAACCTGGTAAGTTATAAAGGACTTCTGCATTCTAGGCTGAGAATATATGGGCGAAAATTGGAGTCATAAAACCATACAGGATTTGAGAAAAGTGATGTCTCATGAACTAAAATTAAAGTGAAGAGTGATACAGAGTAGGTTGGAAAGGTATTCTAAGTCAGACCCAAAAGGATATATTCACCTAATGGAGACCAAAATTTCTTACAGGCTCTCATCATCTGTGTTATTTACTTTTATTTATTACAGATTAGCTCTTAAGAGTATTATTTGCAAAAATTTATAATAATTAAATTTTTATATTTAAAGATACATCAGGTTTTTGAAGAAAAAAAAGAACACCTATTGAAATGACTCAAAACCTTGGTTACTTACTTTCAAAATAGATTTATCCACATTTGCAGGGCCACCAGAGTCATTTGCAGAATTAAAACTATAAATTTTTGGACCTATATATAATAGAAAACAAAGAGTCAAGGCAATTTAATGGGTAATATTCATTATGTTATTTTAATTTCTCCCAAAGATAGTTAAATATTTTAGTTTTGTTCATTTCTCCACATTTAACCAAGTAATTCAATCTAGTAGTTAGTGATACCCCTTTTTTAATTTTTTAGAACATTTTATCCATTAGCTTTCTCCTAGGTTAACCAGTTTCTCGTAAAATGCAAATGTCTGTCTCTTTTACATTAAATCTGTCTTCATATTTTTAATTAGATGCTTTTCTTCCTGGCACTTAGCTGGGAATGTTAGATTGCTAGCAGCGAAGACGGGACATCTGAAGAGAAAGCACTCCTTCTCAAGGAAGGATGCTGGTAGAAAGGGAGGCAGGAGTTCCTGCTGTCTTTTCTTCTGAGAAGCAAGTCCAAGATCCTGGTAGTAGCATTCTAGTGCTGCCAAAATTAAAGACTACAAACTTGATGGTTGAACAGTATATGAATTTACTCTCTCAAATTCTGGAAGCTACAAGTTTAAAGCCAGAAGGGAAAATTAGTTTAGGGAAAGAGGGAGGTTAGTATTAGCAATGTTAAATTTGAGATGCTTGCCAAAACATGGCCAAATAGTCCAAGCAAATGTAGAAACAGCTGCCTTGAGTTTAAAAGTGCAACCAAGATATGACACATTGGTTTACAAAGGAAAAGATACAAGTAATGGAAACAGATGTACTCTCCTGGAAGGGGTATGGGAGGGAACTACACTGTCAAGAACTGCCATCCTGGGAGAGGTTGGCATCTGGGGACTAGAGGCCTAAGAACCTGATGATACAACAAATGACTATCAGAGAGGTCCAAAAATGTGGGCACCTATCAGCAAAAGACAAAGCGAAAGTTAAAAATAAGCCTAGTCCAGAGTAGATGGGAGACATTCTGTGTATTTCTCATCATAACTAGATACAGATTACAATAAATTGCAGGGTCAAGAACTGGTAGCCACCTTCTACCTGAAGATCTGCTATCTGCCTGCTTTTCCAGTCTATCTTCCTACCCTATGCTTACTCTGCGAATTCTTCCAGAACCCCAGGTTCTTTCCCAAGATCTTCGCACAAGGCGGTCATTACCTCCGCTGGAATACTAACTCCTTTTCCATCTCCATCTTAGTTTGTCACTTCTTTAGAGACCACCCGAGATTCTTGCTGCCCCCAGTAATAGATTACCCTGTTTAAAAACTCTCAGGCTTGTCTTCGTAGCACTTATCGTTATAAAGCTATATGTCCACACGGTTAATGCCTATCTCTGCCACGAGACTGGCAAGTTCCATGAAAGGTGATGTCTCTACAGTATTTCACTCATCTCATTCCCAACACCATGTCAGATATACGGTGTTCATATATACACAGATGCCCAAGAAATATTCGTTCAACGAGTATTCCAAGAAGAGCTACAAGCCGAGTGGCCTGCTGATCTGCAGCAGGAACTGGCCAGCTCCAAAGATGAGCTCTCAAACCAATCTGCAAGTCAAGCAAAAATTCATGGCTGCGGAAAAGAAAAGCAGTTTTATCATAGGTCACACCCGTGCTCACTGTGTATGGAAGTGACTGCCATTCTTATGATTGATTTTTCCAGAACACTTGGTGACACCACATCGCTGCTGAAAGCGATACGAAGAGCAGGTAGAAAACGGGAGGTTAGGACGGAACTCCACTCGGTACCAGTCTCTGCGGAGCCTAGCTAGCCGAGGATGACGGCCGCGGACGGCTCCCTGCCGACACAGGGGCGAATGCATTTACTTTGTTCTTGGAAGAAGGAAAAGTGGGCAACAGAAGGGAGACGCCAGGCAGCTACAACCCTACAGTCGGGAACCGTGGGGGCTCTCACAGCTTAGACTGATCTAAAATAAGGCCACCCCTTGGAGAGCCAGCAGGTGTGATACAGATTTGGGAGCCCGAGAATCCGCCCAGGCTGGAAGCCTCCTTCCCAGGCACAGGCAGCAGAGAGTCTTCGGGTTGACAGGCAGGGGCTAGCGATCCTTCGTACCTTGTTTGACTCGGGGCTCCCTGGCGCCGGCAGCGGCGGCGGGAGGTGGCCTGGCCACCGGCTTCTTGCTCTGGGCCTCGCCGGCTGCTGCGGCCTCGGCGGATTTGGCCCTGGAAGCGGACACGGCAGCCCGGACTGCTGCGGCCCCGGGTGCCTTGTGTTTCTTGTTCTTGCCGCCCATGCTGTAGCAGTGGCAGAAGATTCCTCCCGGCCCAGTGACCTCAGGCGACACCGCACAGCCCTGGAGAGTTCTTCACATTCCACTGCTCGTGCTCCGCCACCTAGCCTCCCCCATCCGGGCTTCTCCGGTCTCGGCGACCGCTGCCACGCGATTGGTCCGATTCACCGGGATCCGCCTTCTTGCCCTTCCCCCTCCCGGTACCTGCCGGGGGTCGGGGACCAATTGTGGCTGACTGTTGTCTCTCTCTAGCCTCGAGCTGTTTACCCTTAGTGGTCTGAAAGGGAGAGGAAGAACAAAAAGAGAATGAATCTGGGAAGAACTTCCGTCGGCTGCGCGACTCGATTACTTTTGTCTCCTGCGGGCCACTGTTGAGCCGTCCTTGGACGTCACGCTCGGTGCGGTTGCAAGGCATCGTGGGTAGAGGGAAGATTGGGTCTTGCGGTTCTGAAAGATGGCGGACGCGTTCGGGGATGAGCTCTTCAGCGTGTTCGAGGATGACTCGACCACTGCGTCCGGAACCAAGAAAGACAAGGAGAAGGGGAAATGGAAGGGTCCGCCAGGGTCTGCGGACAAGGCCGGGTAAGGAATACGTCATACGTTTTTATTTTTTCTGTCGGTATTGAGGGTTGAAAACACGATTCCTCTCGGTGATGAGGGCAGGAAACAAGACCCCTGTAAAGAGCACGAGAAAGTGGGGCGTAAATTGAGTGGCTTGGGGGAAGCGAAGGGACTTGAGAAAGAGGTCGGGGAGAGAGGGGGAATGCTGGTTTGGGGAGGCCGGGTCGTGGCGTTCTTGGTATCCGCAGGCTGCAGGAACTCCCGCCGCTCCCTTCCCCTCTTCCGTTACCCTGAGCCTACCCCTGTCTTCGTGGTGGGGTCGTGAGGGCAGGTGGGGGCACCCCCCAGGTTCTGTACCTGCAGTGTCAGCCAGAATCTTTGATAAGACCAAGAGCTGGTTGAGTAAAAAGGGAAGGAACTTAGAAGCAGCGAGTTGACCAGAGGGGAAGATCAGATAGCAGCAGGAGAGAGAAATGTGATGACGCCGTAGCTCACTCTCCTGTAGAGTGAAGGGGATTCTGTTAGTGCCCACCGATAGGGTTGTTGTGAGCGTTAAGTGAGAGGCTCAGCAGACGTTCAGGGCATAATAAAGTCTAGCCTTGCTCAGTTTAGGTTTTGTAATTACTGGACCCTGAACACGTGTAGGCTGATGCGTGTAACCACGGGAGGGCAAGTCATGGAGTTCTAGAGGAACTGCTTACTATTTATTTAGTACCCTAGACCAAGTCAGTGCGTTTTAAAAACTTAAGAGCTTTGTAGGGAGCGGGCGTAGTGGATTAGATGGTAAAGCCACCACCTGCAATTTGGTATCCCGTTATGGATGCCGGTTTGAGTCCTGGCTGCCCAACGTGGGATCCAGCTCACTGAGGCCCCCGGGAAAGCAGCGGAGGATGGCCCAAGTGCTTGTGCCCCTGCTACCCAGTAGGTGGGTAATAGTATAGGGAACTCCATGTACTCATGAGACTGAGCTACAGTAGTATCAAGTCATGATCTGTCTGTTTCCACACACTTTTTAAAAAAATCAAATGCTGCTAATCATGTTACTGTCCCCTAAATATTGCAGTCCTTTTTAAAATATATTTATTTTTTATTTACTGGAAAGGCAGAGTTAGGGAGGGGGAGACAGGACTATCCACTGGTTCACTCACCAAATGGCTGCAATTGCCAGAGTTGGGCCAGACTGAAGCCAGGACCCAGGAGCTAACTCCAGGTCTCCCACATCAGTGCAGGGGCTCAAAAACTTGGGCCGTCCTCTGCTGCTTTCCCAGGTGCATTAGCAGGGATATGGATCAGAAGTGGGGCAGGTGAGAATCGAATTGACACCCATTTGGGAAGCTGGTGCTGCAGGTGGCAGCTTAACCCACTATGCCACAGCGCCAGCCCCAATACTTCAGTATTCTTATAGAGCAAAACTAACAGTTCCTTAACGCTGTTGAATATTCAAGTTCCCCAGTTATTTCAAAGGTGTTTTCTTGGTAATTGTTTGATTTGAATCCAGACAAGGCCCATACATTGTTTTCATTTTTCTTTCCTCTAAGTCTTTTCTTCTACAGAGGTCTCCCTCTTTTTTCCTTATGCCCTTGATGGGAAAAGGAGAATCCAGGTCATTTGTCCTATAGAATTTCCCACATTCTGCATTTGCTTTCTTAAACTGTCATTTAAATTGCCCCTTTGACCTCAAGGATTCACAACTTGGTTAGATTCTAGTTCAGTTGTTTTAGAGTAGTTGTGTGGTAGATTCTTGTTGTACTGTACCTTACTCACAATGTCCAATTTTTTTCCACTCGGGTTAAAGTACCATCAGCTAGGTCTCTCACGAAACTTTCACATAATGACTTCAGCACCTGTTGAAGATGACCTAGCTTCATCATTAGTAGTTGCAAAGTGATTTTCTATTTTTATCATACCTGAAATCGAGCTGTAAAAGAACATTCTATCATCAGGTGTTTGCTTGAAATGTAGTCCAGAAAGGAAAGGCAGGATGCATGCTTGCTTCTTTTTCTTTGTTTTGAGAGAAATTAAGTTGTGCCTTCAGGAACTTCCAATGGCTACCAACATGGTTGTATGAAAGTCAGAGTTAGACAGAGAGAACTCTTGCATCCACTGGTCCATACCCCAAATGGCTGCTACAGCTGGGCCAGGTAAAGCCAGGCATCAGGAACTTCATCCAGATCTCACACATTGATGAAGGCCCCACTGCCACTACCCTGGTTCACTACCCAAGTGGCTACAACTACTAGAGTTGGGTCAGGCCAAAGCCAGGAGCTTCATCCAGGTCTCCAACATGGATACGTGGGCCCAAGCACTCAGGCCATCTTCTGCTGCTTTCCCAAGTGTATTAGCAGGGAGCTGGATTGAATGTGGCGCAGTCAGGACATGAGCTGGTACCCGAATGGAACATGGATGTCACAAGAGGTTGTTCAGCCCACTGTGCCACTACATCCACCCATTCCATAGTTTTTAAGACTGGGAAAGGGTTCTGAAACCAAAAAGTTTGAGCTGCTACAGTGTTGTCTCATTTACATTTTCCTGATAAATGATGAGTTCCTTTTCATATGCATATTGTGTATTTGGATATTGACTTCCTTAAAGTTTAGGTTTTTGCTCTTTTTCATTGTATTGTCTTTTGAAAAAAACTGATGTGTATGGGGCCGGCACTGTGGTGTAATAGGTTAAGCATCTGCCTGCGGACCACCATCCCGTATGGGCGCCAGTTTGAGTCCCGGCCACTCCACTTCCAATCCAGTATCTTTGCTGATGGCCTGGGAAGGCAGTAGAGGATGGACTAGGTGCTTGGGCTCCTGCACCCTTGTGGGAGACCCAAAGGACACTCCTGGCTCCTGGCTTTGGTTTGGCCCAGTTCCAGCTGTTACGTCTGTTTGGGTGGTGAACCAGCAGATGAAAGGCCTTTCTCCCTCTCTCTGTTTAACTCTGCCTCTCAAGTAACTAAAGAAATCTTAAAAAACAAAAAACTGATGTGTAGTCATCATCCCCTAATAATGTGTCTTTAATATCTTTTCCCATTCTTTTTCTTGCCTTATTAGTCTTTTAATAATACTTCTAAGATTTCTTTATTTCAAAGTCAGAATGATGAGGGGGCAAGGGAGAGATATCTTTCATCTGCTGGTTCACTCCCTGTGTGGCTGCAAGCCAGGCGTCCAGAACTCCATCTGTGTCTCCCACATAGGAGCTCAAGCACTTAGGCCATTTTCTGCTGCTTTCCCAGGTGCCTTATTGGAGCTGGATCAGAATTCGAGTAGCTCAGAGTTGAACTGACACATCTATATGGGATGCTGGTGATGCAGGAGGCAGCTTAAGTCACTGCACCACAATGCTGGCCCCGGTGGTACTTTTTGAATAACGAATTCCTAGTTATAATACTATCCAGTTTATCCAGTTTCTACTTTTTAGAAATTTAGTAAATGTCTCTCGTTTCAAAAATAAAGATGAGAATTTTCCCATTTCGCCTTCTAGAGGCTTTGTTGTTTTTGCTTTTCCCACTTAGATTTAAAATTCATAAGGAAATGATTTTTGCTTATGAGTAATGTAGTCAGATTGAGTTTTTCTATGAATATTCAGTTTAGCAAGCATCAATACATGGCACTACTTTGACCACCAAATTCCACCACCAAGAATTTTCTTCATGCCATTAGAGAGAGCACTCATGTTTATTAAATTCACTCATAAATTTCTAACTTGTGATTTTTAAGATTTTTTAAATAGTGCTGTCAATGTCAATTTTAAAGTATTCTTAAGACATACCTTCCAAGGAAATAAATACAAAAAAAGTAATGTTCAATTTTACTACATATAAAGGTAGGGTGTTCCGGACTTTAGCCAGTTTTGATTTATAACATTTATCTATTTAATACATGATCTTTTTCTGCTAATAGTATGTATAATATATTGAGCAGTGTTTATGATGTAATGCTTAAAGTATGAACTGATAGTGCAGAATTCATTCTAACCTGTTTACTTTTCAGGAAACGATTTGATGGCAAATTACAATCAGAGTCAACTAATAGTGGAAAAAACAAGAGGGACACAGATATCGAAGGCACAGATGAACCCATTTTTGGAAAGAAGCCCAGGTTAGAAGAGTCAATAACTGAAGACTTAAGGTAATATTTCCATAGTTACAAATATTAGTAATTCTTAATTCATATCATAACATCAGGTTTTAAAAATTGCTCAAATATTGATACTTTATAAAAGTATTTGCTGAATTAGAGGAATGAAGATAGCTATTTTGACTTATGCGCTTACAAAAGCATGTAAACAAAGAGTACTTAAGTTTGGAAAATTCGATGATAACATAGAAAGACTCATCTTTTAATAGTTTAGAATTCAGTTTTGAGAAATAATTTTGAAGTGTGATTTTTTTAAAAAGATAAGATTCCTTTTTTAATGTCCCAAGAGGAAGGTCCTTGAAAGGGTAAATAAAAAGAAAGAATAAAGCTGATCCAGGAGATGGACTATATGGGAAGGAACACTGGAAGGAACGGTTTTCACTGTTGAGTGCAGCAGTAGAGTAGCTATAAATCTGAAGACTCCTGTCGATGAGGCAGACCTGTGGATGTCTATGACCAAAATGTGTCTGCTTTTGAAAGCTGGAACTTCCTATAAGTTGATATCAATATCTTTAGTTGACAGCTTTCCTATTATGGTGATGATCTTTACATTTTTACTTCCATTTCTTGTATGCTGTATTATAGTTTGGCACTACTGTGAAGAGTTTATGATTTTTTTGTTTGGAAAAAAAAAACAAACCAGCTAGCTACAAGTTGTAGCTACTTGTTTTTTTTAAGCTAGAGTGATAGTTTACAAAACAAAATTAATAGGTTAAAAATAATTGTTGTTTATTGTAACATTTGAGTTTTCTTCAAAGTTATCATTATGGACTTAAATATCAGAAATACAATAAATAATGAACCTAGTATAGAAGTTAATGGTTTTCTTCAGTTTATCCGTAATTGTGTCCTTTCAGAATCTACACAGAGAACCTAGATAAGTATAACTTAGGATTTTCATGAGCAAGGGAACACTTAGATAAATTACAGCAACATCTGAATGGGCTAGTTTATTTTTCTTCTTCTTCTTCTTTTTTTTTTTTTTTTTCTTTTTATTTTTTGACAGGCAGAGTGGACAGTGAGAGAGAGAGACAGAGAGAAAGGTCTTCCTTTGCCGTTGGTTCACCCTCCAATGGCCGCCGCGGCTGGCGCGCTGCGGCCGGTGCACCGCGCTGATCCGATGGCAGGAGCCAGGAGCCAGGTGCTTTTCCTGGTCTCCCATGGGGTGCAGGGCCCAAGCACCTGGGCCATCCTCCATTGCACTCCCTGGCCACAGCAGAGAGCTGGCCTGGAAGAGGGGCAACTGGGACAGAATCCGGCGCCCCGACCGGGACTAGAACCCGGTGTGCCGGCGCCGCTAGGTGGAGGATTAGCCTAGTGAGCCGCGGCGCCGGCCTAGTTTATTTATTTTTAAAGATTTATTTATTTATTTGAAAGGCGGAGTTACAGAGAGGGAGAGAGGTCTTCCATCTGTTGATTGACTCCCTGTTTTGACCAGATAGTGATATAGCCAAGAGCTGTGTACAGACTTAACTATTAGAGGCGAATAAACATCCACATACCCATGAAAGTTAGAAAGATAAGATTTATTTACAAAGACTCCGGTCCGTACTTACAACCACAGCACCGGAATAAAGTGTCACAGGCAACACATGTAGCATTTGGGAAGCAATCAGTGTCACCTTCATTTGTTTTTCTTCTTAGTTTTATATCCTTTCCATATGTAATCCCTTACCTGACCTTAACCTTATTAGCAGGGCTTCCAATCGGCCCGAGGCAAATGTTTTTAAAGTTTCTGTGAACTGGCCTGGCCAGGGCCATATTCCCACACAATTTGATTGGCACATTGTTTGGAAGAACAGATGTCGCCCTCTATTCCCCAAACAGCCTCTGTGTTCACCCAAGGTTGTACAGACTTAACTCCTTATCTTATTTACTTCTTGTCCTTGAGTCAAACTTTTTCCTTCTACTTTTAACAGTACTTTTTCATTCTCTTTACACTCCCCAAATGGCCCCAACTGCTGGAGCTATGCTGATCCAAAGCCAGGAGCCAGGAGCTTACTCCAGATCTCCCATGTGGGTGCAGGGGCCCAAGCACTTGGGCCAACTTCCACTGCCTTCCCAGGCCACAGCAGAGAGCTGGATCAGAAGTGGAACAGCCGGGACTCAAACTGGTGCCCATATGGGATGCTGGCACTGCAGGTGGCAGCTTCACCAATTATGCCACAACACCAGCCCCCACTAGTTTAGTTTATACTTTTTGTTGTATATTAGTTTTTTCCTTTTTTTTTCTTCTGTGTATTAGGTTGCTTTTTTTTTTTTTTAAGATATATTTATTTATTTGAAAGGCAGAGTGACAGAGAGAGAAAGAGACAGAGGTCTTCCATCCACAGGTTCACTCCCTAGATAGCTGCAACGGCCAGAGCTGCGCCGATCCAAATCCAGGAGCCCAGAACTTCCTCTGGGTCTCCCACGGGGGTGCAGGACCTGGGCCATCTTCCACTGCTTTCCCATGCCATAGTAGAGAGCTGGATCAGAAGTGGAGCATCTGAGACGCAAACCAGCACCCACATGGGATGCCGACGCTGCAGACTGGGGCTTTAGCCTGCTGCGTCACACCACTAGCCCTGTGTATTAGTTTTTTTTGTTTTTGTTTTTATTTGGCAGGTAGAGTTATAGACAGTGAGAGAGACAGAGAGAAAGGTCTTCCTTCTGTTGGTTCACTCCCCAAATGGCGCCACGGCCGGCGCTGCGTCAATCCGAAGCCAGAAGCCAGGTGCAGGGGCCCAGGCACCCAGGCTATCCTCCACTGCCCTCCCGGGCCACAACAGAGAGCTGGACTGGAAGAGGAGCAACCAGGATAGAACCCGGTGCTCATATGGGATGCTGGCGCCACAGGCAGAGGATTAACCAAGTGAGCCATGGTGCCGGCCCTGTGTATTAGTTTTAAAACTAGCATTGTGCTTTAACTAGACTACTTTAAACTACAGTGCTTTGTGACATACTTTTTGTTAAGATAACTATTGGAAATTAGCTGACGTTTTTTGAATAATTCATGTGGCATTCTGTTCTGTGTTTCTAATAAAAGATGTTAACGTTATTTGGAACTCTCAGCATTTATTGCAGTAATGTAAAAAGTTTTCTGAATATTCTTAATCAAAGTTTTTCCAATTTGTAGTACTTATAAGTGGACAGTATTGTTTTCCTTAACAGTGCAAATGAGAAGATTGTTATCTGATTACAGAAAAATAATTTATCTAAGTTAAAAGAAATTTCTTTTTTTAGTTTGACAGACTTGATGCCCAGAGTCAAGGTGCAGTCAGTTGAAACTGTTGAAGGGTGTACACATGAGGTAAGGATGAACAGCATACCATAAATTAGTGTTATAAATGGGATTTTTCTTTGGTATCTAGAATAATGATCAGTAAGCAATTTAGTCATGAGATCCTTATAGTTTCTATGGGGTGCACACAGTCTAGTGGAAAAGCTGGGACTGTATAATCAATCAAACCTGGGTTTGGAGACTGGCTTGGCATTTTGGGGGAATTTCTCAACCTCTTGGAGCATTGACTTTTTTTTTTTCTGCTATTTTTTATTGAGGTTTATTACTTATGATTTTACATGTGAAGCATTAGCTTTTTAATTTGTAATTTTGGAATAGTGAGGTGTACTTCATGGAATTACTGTGAAAATTATGTAAGAAAATTTAGTAAAGAACCCTGCACAGACTTGGTATTTTTTTAGTACATGTTCATTGTCACAGTTGTATCATATTTGCAGGCTATATGTTATTTCTAGTCTTGCTCCAATAATTGATAAATTGTAGTTTCTTTGTTCTGCCACAAGATGGTGATCACTGATAGCTTCCATTTAGAAATCCGATATCCATTTAGAAATGCATATTTATATACATAAAGGACATAATTTCCTTTTATTAAGTATTTTGTCATTACAATGTAAACCTTAAAGCAAGTTTAATACTATAGTTAATTGGGGACCCTTATTAAAACTATCTAACAAGCAGAGTAAATTAATAAAAATGGCTTTCAGTATAGTTTTAGACTTTTTTTTAGAAATTTATTTTTAAAAGATATTTATTTGAAAAATTACACAGAGGGAGAGATAGAGAAAGATCTTCCATCTAGTGGTTGACTCTCCAGATAACCTCAACAGCCAGCACTGGGGCAGGCCATAGGCAAGAGCCAGAAGCTTCCTTCAGGTCTCCATGTGGGTGACAGGGGCCTAAGCACTTAGACCATCTTCTGCTGTTCTTCCCAGGACATTAGCAGAGAGCTGCATTGGAAGTGGAACATCCAAGACACAAACTGCTCCCAAACGGGATGTCAGCGTCGCAGCTATGCCACAGTGCTGGCCCCAAGACATCTTTTAAAATCCCTATTTTTCTACTGAGCATCCCACCATTATAGTTTTTTTTTTTTTATAAAGATTTTATTTATTTATTTGGGAGATAGAGTTACAGACAGTGAGAGGGAGAGACATAGAGAAAGGTCTTTCCTCCGCTGGTCCACTCCCCAGATGGCCGCAATGGCTGGAGCTACGCCATTCCGAAACCAGGAGCCAGGTGCTTCTTCCTGGTTTCCTATGCGGGTGCAGGGGCCCAAGGACTTGGGTCCTCTTCTGCTTTCCCAGACCATAACAGAGAGCTGAATTGGAAGAGAGGCAGCCAGGACTAGAACTGGACCCCCCATTATAGTTCTTTAGAAATAGCACTTAGTGTGTCAGGTTGTAATGTCCTTTATTTTTTTTTTTAATACTTTAATACTTTTTTTTTTTTTTTAATTTGTTTGAAAGGTAGAGTTACAGAGAGGCATAGGCAGAGAGAGAAAGAGAAGCCTTCCATCTGCTGTTTCACTCCCCAAATGGCTGCAGTGGCCGGAGTTGCACCAATCCGAAGTCGGGAGCCAGGTGCTTCCTCCTGGTCTCCCATGTGGGTGCAGGGGCCCAGGCACTTGGGCTATCTTCTACAGCTTTCCCAGGCCATAGCAGAGAGCTGGATTGGAAATGGAGCAACTGGGTCTTGAACCAGCGCCCATATGGGATGTGGGCATTGCAGGTGGCAGCTTTACCCTCTATGCCACAGCGCTGGCCTTGTATTGCACCCCCCCCCCCTTTTTTTTTTAGATTTATTTATTTATTTGTAAGGAAAAGTTACAGAGAGGCAGAGGCAAAGGCAGAGAGAGAGGTCTTCCATCCACTGGTTCACTCCCTAAATGGCCACAATGGCTGCAGCTGAGCTGATCAGGAGCCAGGAGCTTCCTCCAGGTCTCCCATGTGGGTGCAGGGGCCCAAGCACTTGGGCCATCCTCCACTGCTTTCCTAGGCCACAGCAGAGAACCGGATTGGAAGTGGAGCAGCCAGTTCTCTAACCAGCGCTCATATGGAATGCCAGCACTGCAGGTGGTGGCCTTACCTACTATGCCACAGTGCTGGCCCCATAATGCCCTTTTGATCATCCTTTTGTCACTTATCTTAGATGTCATCTGATGTTCTGGGCTTACATAAGATAGAAAGAAATATAAACCCTGCTCTTAAGAGGTGAAAAGCCTTCCTGTTCTCTACAAATGTTTGTTTGTTTTTTTTAAAGTATGTAATATTTTTATTGAAAAGATGTGTAAATTTAGTAAATTACAGTAACTTCACTACCCTGAAAGGCGTTTTCGTTTTTGTTGCCCTCACAGTCCTCATACACATTAACAGAGTTATATACCATAACAAGCAGCGCAATGTAATTACAAATTTCCACACCATTAGAAATGCCTCAAATTTTAAGTCCAAAAGACAAACCCAGAAACTTACCAAAATGAATATTTACAAATACAGTGTAGGAAAACCAAAGTATTTCAACAGTTTTGACATGCTTTCTCTTGGACAAAAAGTCACTACAGAGTGGAATAGCTGATAGTCTATAGGTCACAGAAAAGAGAACTTAAACCAGAAAATGCTAAAGAACTATGCTTTCCAAAGCCTTCCAGTGATCTTGAAGTTAAGACACAAGCAACTAAGTATACTTCCCAAGTTTCAAATCCTCATTAGTTGACTTTAGTAATCAGTGATGGCACCATGCTGCATACATTGCTGTCTTTGGTATCCCTGCAATCTTTTCATTTATGAGAAAACTTGCACCAAAGCAAGGTAGCAAGGAAACTAACTGGTTACCATGAAATGATAAGGCCCTAATGTTTGTTTTTAAAAATTTTATTTATTTTAGAGGTAGAGTTAGAGAGACAGACAGAAAGGTCTTGCATCTGCTGGTTCACTCCCCTAAATAGCCTCAACAGCTGGAACTGGGCCCATCTGAAGCCAGGAGCTTCTTCCAGGTCTCCCACGGGGGTGCAGGGGCCCAAGCACTTGGGCCATCCTCCACTGCTTTCCAGCCATCAGCAGAGAGCTGGATCGGAAGTGGACCAGTTGGGACTAGAACCAGCACCTATATGGGATGCTGACGCTGCAGGTGGAGGCTTAGCCTACTACACCGCAACACTAGCCCCGTTACAAATTATCTTCAATCCCACCTCTTCCAACTTTCTTATAGATTACTTCACTTCTTCATGTCAAGGCTTGAAAATGTAATTGAAGTGTTCTCTGATTATAACTTCCATCTTGACCTGTCACATGCACTGCAAGGAAAAGAGACTTCCCTGTCCAGGCTGAAGGTGGTGGTTGTGGCAGTTTTCTTGGTTGTATCTTAGCTTGGTTCCATAAAAACTGTGTTCATTTTGTTTTTCCTTACCTCTTTCTAAATTGTTCTTTGCTGTTTTCTATTTGCTAGAACCTAGGAACTCAAACAGAAAAACTTTTTAATGTTCACGACATCTCATAGGTTAACTTTCTGAACTATGCTTGATAAACTGCCAGATTCTAATTTTTGGTTCCCCTGTGTCGATTGCATTTAGAACATCATGTTTCTACATAATTCATACAGGGCATTATTGATTAGTTTCCTAACTTTTCTTAATATATTCAGATTGTAGACATTCCTTTTTGAAACTCAGTTTATTTCATCTTGATCGGAATTGAGTGGCAGATTTACTGACAATTTACATTGTTTAAGGCAACTAATCTCAGACAACATTTGTTTATTGGAGTTTTGCTCTTAGAATGTTTCCTAATTTCTGTGTATGTTACTTTGACACTGTGGACTACTTTTACACTAATTGGTTGGATTCCTCGGTACAGTTAGAAATGTATAAAAGTTGCCAGTGTTAATTTTAAGTCTTGGGAACATAGGTTTATTGTGAACTCTAGTTCTTAATTTTTACTGGAGGAAAATTAAATTTCCTGTTCTAGGAAAGAGATACTATCATGCCACATAGTTTTCTTTCATGTGATATTAAACCATCTTATAACTATTAAGTTTTTATTTTTAAGATTTATTTATTTATTTGAAAGAGTTACACAGAGAGAGGAGAGGCAGAGAGTGGACAGGTTTTCCATCTGCTGGTTCACTCCCCAAATGGCTGAAACATCCGGAGCTGTGCCGAACCGAAGCCAGGTGCTTCTTCCAGTTCTCCCACATGGGTGCAGGGGTCCAGGGACTTGGGCTATCTTCTAATGCTTTCCCAGGCCATAGCAGAGCACTGGATCGGAAGTGGAACAGCCGGGACTAGAACCGGCACCCGTATGGGATGCCAGTGTTTCTGGCCAGGGTGTTAACCTGTTGTGCCACAGCGCTGGCCCCAAGCTTTTTTTTTTTTTTTTGAAAGTCACAGTTACACAGATAGAGAAGGAGAGGCAGAGGGAGAGAGGTCTTCCGTCTACTGGTTCACTCCCCAATTGGCCACAATGGCCGAAGCTGCACAGATCTGAAGCAAGGAGCCAGAAGCTTCTTCTGGGTCTCCTATGCAGGTGCAGGGGCCCAAGGACTTAGGCCATCTTCCACTGCTTTCCCAGGCCATAGCAGAGAGCTGGATCCGAAG
Source organism: Oryctolagus cuniculus (assembly GCF_051225735.1). NCBI lineage: Eukaryota > Metazoa > Chordata > Mammalia > Lagomorpha > Leporidae > Oryctolagus > Oryctolagus cuniculus. Next base: position 75,846,458 of record NC_142880.1, read on the forward strand.
TGGAGTAGCCGGGACTCAAACTGGCGCCCATATTGGATGCTGGCACTGCAGGCAGCGGCTTTACCCACTACACCACAATGCCAGCACCTTTGTTAAGCTTTTTGAGTATTCATTAATGTCAGGCAGTAGATTAAATATGAAAAATACAAAGATAGGTAAGTTGTAGGCTTTAATAAATACCATTCCTTTGGTAAAATAAACTTTGAAATAACTTTTCAGTTATATTACCATCAGACAAATTCTAGTAGAGGTACGTTTGAATGTTCGTAGTTTTAGCTTCTTGGCCTTGTATTTTAAAGGCAGTTATTTTGTTTTACACTATCTAAGACTTAGAAACACTGTAGCTCACTTACTTTTCAAGCCACCATTAAATAGTACTGAATGCACCAATTCTCAAACAATAAATTGCCAAATCTTTTTAAATTTTTTTTATATTAGGTTGCACTTCCTGCAGATGAAGATTATTTACCACTTAAACCTCGAGTTGGAAAAGCCGCGAAGGTTAGTACTTTGGGCAGTACAGTTTGTGTGGTTTTGTGAGACTTGTTCTTAGTAGTATTTTTTTTTTAAAGATTTATTTATTTATTTGAAAGAGTTACACAGAGAGAGGAGAGGCAGAGAGAGAGAGAGAGAGAGAGAGAGAGGTTGGTCTTCTGTCCGATGGTTCACTCCCCAGCTGGCTGCAATGGCCAGAGCTGTGCCAATCCGAGGCCAGGAGCCAGGAGCTTCCTCCGGGTCTCCCACACAGGTGCAGGGGCCCAAGGAGTTGGGCCATCCTCTATTGCTTTCCCAGGCCACAGCAGAGAACTGGATTGGAAGAGGAGCAGCCGGGACTACAACCGGCGCCCATATGGGCTGCCTGTGCTTCAGGCTAGGGTGTTAACCCGCTGCGCCACAGCGCCGGCCCCCCCTTTAAATTTTTTTTTTTTTGACAGGCAGAGTGGACAGTGAGAGAGAGACAGAGAGAAAGGTCTTCCTTTGCCGTTGGTTCACCCTCCAATGGCCGCCGCACTGATCCGATGGCAGGAGCCAGGTACTTATCCTGGTCTCCCATGAGGTGCAAGGCCCAAGTACTTGGGCCATCCTCCACTGCACTTCCCAGACCACAGCGGAGAGCTGGCCTGGAAGAGGGGCAACCGGGACTAGAACCCGGTGTGCCGGCGCTGCAAGGTGGAGGATTAGCCTAGTGAGCCGCGGCGCTGGCCCAGTAGCATTAAAAATAAATGATTTTACATGAGATTTTTGTACTTCCTTGTGTGTGTGTGTGGGAATGGTCTAACAAATGCAGTAAAATCTAAATCAATGAACAACCAATTTGTAAAGCAAGCATCGTATGGTGAGATACAATAATTAAAATAATGATTCCCAACCTTTGTAAAGAACCTTATAGAAGTTATCACCTTTTCCTGGGAAAAAAAATAACATGTGCAGAAATTATATTTATATTTATAATTTCACAAGCTTCTAAGAAAACTCAGACTGTGTGCATTTGTTAGATGGATTTTGAAGTCTTGATGGACCTTAAAAGATTAACAGATGTTTAATTTAAACATTCGAAGTAGATTAATCAAAGAAAGGTTTTATGGTAGGATAAACATGAACCCTTAAAGTCTAATATATGTCTCATTCTGCCTCTGTTGATGGATATGAGGAAGATTATTTTTCAGAGCCTCAGAATTTTCATCTTTGAAAGGAAATATACCTATTTAGGGCTTGCTGTGAAGGTTAAGAATACGTGGAAATTGCCCAACACTTAACATAGCATATTTTTATAAATAATATTGATATATATAAGTATAATGCAATAATTAAACAAGCAGTAGAATTAACTTTTATGCTGTCAGGATAAAGATTATTTTTACTTTCCTAATTTTCTCTAATGGGTGTTATATTTCCTAAATAGAATGGTAAATAAATGTTTCTGGGGTAGCCTCTCTTGATATTAAGTATGTTCTGATAATGGCTTGATATTTTCATGCAGATACTAATTTGTTTTTCTAGGAATATCCATTCATTCTTGATGCTTTTCAAAGAGAAGCCATTCAGTGTGTTGATAACAATCAGTCAGTTTTAGTGTCTGCACATACATCAGCAGGCAAAACTGTATGCGCTGAGTAAGTAATTTTTTTTAATGAAATCTTATTATTTTACTTTGTTTTTTTAATCTATTTTTTTATTTATTTACTTAAAAGTCAGAGTTACACAGAAAGAGGAGCAACAGAGAGGGAGAGAGAGAGATAGAGAGGGAGAGAGGGAGGGAGGGAGGGAGAGGTCTTCCATCTGCTGGTTCACTCCCCAGTTGGCCGCGATGGCTGGAGCTGTGCCGATGCGAAGCCAGGAGCTTCTTCTGGGTCTCCCACGTGGGTACAGGGGCCCAAGGACTTGGGCCATCTTCCATTGCTTTCCCAGGCATAGCGGAGAGCTGGATAGGAGTGGAGCAGCCAAGATACAAACTGGCACCAATATGGGATGCCGGCACTGCAGGTGGCGGCTTTACCTGTTATGCCACAGAGCCGGCCCCATCTCATGTGATTCTTTAGAAGTTTCATTCATGGGGCCAACATTATGGCATAGCGGGTAAAGCCTCTGCCTGTAGTGCTGGCATCCCATAGGCGCTGGTTTGAGTCCCAGCTGCTCCACTTCCCATCCAGCTCTCTGCTATGGCCTGCGAAAGCAGTAGACGATGGTACAAGTCCTTGGGCCCCTGCACCCACGTGGGAGACCTGGAAGAAGCTCCTGGCTTTGGATTGGCACAGCTCCGGCTGTCGTGGCCAACTGGGGAGTAAACCAGCAGGTGGAAGACCTCTCTCCCTCTGCCTCTCCTTCTCTTGCTGTGTAACTCTGACTTTCAAATAAATAAAAAAAATTTCATTCTTTTTGTTTGATTTCTGAAAATAAAATGGTTTTACTTGTTCTTTTCTATTTTGGATAGCTTTCATTTCTTTTTCTTGACTTACTGAACTTTCTTGGACTTAGAGTAAAATGATTAATAGAAGTGTTAAGATACGATATCCTTGCCTTGTTACTGATTTAGGGGAGAGAAACACATTTTTGTCATTAAGTATAAAATTACCCAAGGATTTTTCATAGATGCCTGTTAGACATTTGAGGAAGTTCCCTTCTGTTCCTAGGTGGCAGTGATTTTTGACTCTCTCTGTATGTGTGTATACATATAAAATACTTAGATATTGGTGTTTGTCAAATGCTTTTCCTGCATTTATTGAAGGGATTTCTTTTTCTTGTCCTGCTAGTATGATAAAATGATTGGATTTCAAATGAGAAATCAGACTGCTTTGTCATGATGTATTACCCTATTGTATTATATTCCATTTGTTAATTTTGTATTTATTTTAATGAATTAACAGAGCAGGAGAGAGAGATCTTCCATCTGTTGGTTTACTTCCCAGATGGCCACAATGGCTGGGTCTTTTGCTGCTGGGCCAGGCTGAAGTCAGATGTCCAGAACTCCTTCTGGGTCTTCTCTGTGGGTTCAGGGGCTCAAGGACTTTGACCATCTAATGCTGCTTTCCCAGGCATATTATCAGGGAGCTAGATTGGAATTGGGATACTGACCTCTCAGTTTGTTAATATTTTGTTAAGTGTTTTCCTATCATGTAGAGTATTAGTTTTTATTTTTTAGATATTTTATTTATTTGAGAGCAAGAGAACTCCCAACTCCCATCCACTGCTTTACTCCTTAAATGTCCACAGTGACCAAGACTGGGCCAGACCAATGCTGGGAACTGAGGACTTGATCCAGATTTCTCATGTTTTGTTTTTTGTTTTTTTTTTTTTTTTTAATTTTTTGAAATACATTTTTAGCCGGCGCCGCGGCTCACTAGGCTAATCCTCCACCTTGTGGCGCCAGCACACCGGGTTCTAGTCCTGGTCAGGGCACCGGATTCTGTCCCAGTTGCCCCTCTTCAGTTCAGCTCTCTGCTGTGGCCCAGGAGTGCGGTGGAGGATGGCCCAAGTGCTTGGGCCCTGCACCCCATGGGAGACCAGGAGAAGCACCTGGCTCCTGCCATCGGATCAGTGCGGTGCGCCGGCCACAGCGCGCTGCCGCGGTGGCCATTGGAGGGTGAACCAACGGCAAAGGAAGACCCTTCTCTCTGTCTCTCTCTCTCACTGTGTACTCTGCCTGTCCAAAAAAAAAAAATAAATAAATCCATTTTTAAAATTTATTTATTTTAGATTTATTTATTTATTTTAAAGAATTACAGACAGGTAGAGCCAGAGAGAGAGAGAGAGGTCTTCCATCCACTGGTTCACTCCCCAAGTGACCACAATGGCTAGAGCTGAGCTAATCCGTAGTCAGGAGCCAGGAGCTTCTTCCAGGTCTCCCACTTGGGTGCAGGGGCCCAGTGACTTGGGCAATCTTCTGTTGCTTTCCCAGGCCATAGCAAAGAGCTGGATCGGAAGTGGAGCAGCTGGGACTCAAACCGGCACTGGTTTGAGGAATGACAGCACTGCAGGTTGGTGCTTTAACCCGCTGCACCATGGCACCGGCCCCATGTGTTTTGTTTATATATATATATTTGTGTGTGTGTGTGTGTGTTTATTTATTTATTTTAAAGATTTATTTATTTTATTTGAAAGAGTTACAGAGAGAGAGAGGCAGCGAGAGAGAAAGGTCTTTGATCTGCTGGTTCACTCTCCAGTTGGCCACAATGGCCAGAGCTGTACTAGTCACAAGCCAGGAACCTCTTCTGGGTCTCCCACACGGGTGCAGGGTCCCAAGGACTTGGGCTATCTTCTACTGCTTTCCCAGGCTATAGTACAGAGCTGGATATGAAGTGGAGCAGCTGGGATTCCAACTGGCACCCATATGGGGTGCCAGCTCTACAGGCGGTGGCTTTACCCACTATGCCACAGCACTGGCCCTGTTGATATATATTTTTATCCTTACGTTAGTACCACACTATCTTGATAGCTGTAACTTTATAAAAATAGGCCATTAGAGTACTCTAATTTTGTTCCTTTTAAAATTCTTTTTAAGATTTATTTATTTATTTCAAAAAATTTCACAAAGAGAGGGACAGATAGATATCTTTCATCCACTGGTTCACTCCCTTGATGGCTACAATGGCCAGAGCTGGGCTGGTCTGGAGCCAGAAGCTTCATCCAGTTCTCCCTCATGAGTGATAGTGGATCAGACCCTTGGGCCATCTTCCACTGCTTTCCCAGGCACATTCACAGGGTGCTGGATTGGAAGTTGAGCAGCAGGGACTTGGACCGGTGGCTATATGGGATGCCTGCATTGCAGGCGATGGCTTTACCCACTAGGTCACAATGCCAACCCCTGTTTGCATTCTTTTTAAATTGTCTGGACTCTTCCAGGGCTTATGAATTCCCCAATAAAATTTTAAGATTAATTTCAATTTTTTAAAAAATATTTATTTTATTTATTTGAAAGACAGTTTACAGAGAGCGGTAGAGCCGGAGTTGGGGGTGTCTTCCATCCACTGGTTCACTCCCCAGGTGATCACAACAGCCAGATCTGAGTTGGTAGAAACTAGGAGACACGAGCTTTCTCCTGGTCTCCCACGAGGGTTCAGGAACCCAAGGACTTGTGCCACCTGCTGCTGCTATAGCAGAGAGCTGGATTGGAAGTAGAGCACCCGGGACTTGAACCGGTGCCCATATATGATGTTGGGCTTTAACCCGCTGCACCACAGTGCTGGCCCCAGCCTATTTCAATTTTAATAGGGATTGTCTTGAGCTTCAGGTCAGTGTAAGGAATTGTAATGCTTTTTTTCCCTAATATTGAAACATTTATTTGAAAGGCAGAGATACAGAGAAAGAAGGGGAGCGAGAGAAACAGCTTTCATTTTCTGGTTCTCTCCTCAGATGGTCACAGCAGCCAAGGCTGGCCAGTCTGAAGCCAGGATCCAGGAGCTTCATTTGGGTCTCCCACTTAGGCCATCTTCCATTGCTTTCCTGGGCTCATTAGCAGGGAGCTGTATCAGAAGTTGATTCTTTAGATCCATAAAAATGATGTATTTCTCTGTTACTTAGACTATCTTTAATTTCTGTCAGTTATATTTAGCAGTTCTGGCCTGGTGCTGAAACTGGGAGCTGAGAATTCAATTCAGGACTCCTTGTTCTTGATCTTAAATGAGGAGAAATGTTTATTTTTGGCAATATATTAGGTATAATGTTAACTGTTGGTTTTTGCTAGTTGATCCTTATTAGGTTTAGGGAATATCCTTGGGTTTTTTGTCATTTTAAGATTTTTTTATTTGAAAGGCAGAGTCAGAGAGAAATCTTCCATCCACTGGTTAACTCCCAAAATGTCCACAACAGCCAGTGCTGGGCCAGACTGAATCCAGGAGCCAGGAGCTTCATTCAGGTCTTGCACATGGGTGCAGGGTCCCAGGACCTGGGCTATCTGCCTCTGCTTTCCCAGGCACTTTAGCAGGAAGCTGGATCAGAAGTAGAGCACCCAGGACTCAAACCAGCACCCATAAGGGATGCCTACATTGCCGGCAGTGGCTTTACTTGCTACGCCAGGATGCCAGCTCCAGGCATGTCCTTCTAAGTTGAGAATAACTGGAAACGAAAAAGTTAAGAATTTTTATCAAGAGGCTTTGGGCTAGGACAAACCCAAGAGCCTGGAACTCCATCTGAGTCTCCCACACTGGTACAGGGGCCCAAGGACCTGGGCCATCTTCCACTGCAACACTGGACACATTCTATGTTTCCTTCTATGGCATTCTTTCTTCAAATAAGTCAGCCCTGTGTTTTCTTGTATATTGTTGTCTTGAATGTGTTGTTTTTCCTTTGATACTTCTCAGAGACTTCGTCATTCAGCAGTTTTAATTATGTTTGTAGATATGATTCTCTCTTTTCTGGTTGGGTTCAATAGACGTTTTGATCTGCAGATTAATGTTTTTTAAACAAATTTAGGAAGTTTTAAATTATTTTTTCTAAATACTTTTCTTCCTATTTCTTTTTTTTTTTTTAAAGATTTATTTATTTATTTAAAAGTCAGAATTACAAAGAGCAGAGGCAGAGAGGGAGAGAGATGTCTTCATCCACTGGTTTACTCCCCAGATGGCCACAGCTGGTCAGAGCTGTGCTGATCCAAACCCAGGAGCCAGGAGCTTCCTCTGGGTCTCCCACGCAGGTGCAGAGGCCCAAGGACTTGGGCCATCCTCTGCTGCTCCCAGGCCATAGTAGAGATCTGGTGGGAAGTTGAGTATCCAGGACTCAAACTGGTGCCCATATGGGATGCTGCCACTGCAGGCAGCAGCTTTACCCACTGCGCCAAAGCGCCAAGCCTGCCCCTTTTTCCCTGTTTGTTATTTTGGAACTTTCACTGGAATGTAAGGTATCCTACAGATTTCATGAATGTCAGTTTTTTTTTTTTTTTTCTCCTTCTGTATCTTCTGATGTTGTGTTCAGAAGTAGATATTTCAAATAATATATTGTAGCATTCCTGTATTTTTTCCATATATTTCTCTTGCAATTCATGTTTAATTTTTTAAATCGTTTATTTCACTATATTGGGGGATGATTGGAATGACTATTTTCATTTTCCCAACTAGATGATAAGCATGTTGTCCACAGGAATTATATATAAGCATGTTGTGAGCAGCAACTGCATATTTAACAAGGAGGATCCTCCATGATGTTAACCTTAATTCTGATTTCATGATCTGTATTTAAGTACTTAACTGAATATTCTTTAAGAACATACTATTAAAAAAATTAAAAAAGAACATACTATTGTATTACATTCTGTTAACAGCCATGTAAGAAATGTTTCATAACTAGAACTTACTATAATTTTCAGTCAAAGAATGATTTGTTAACTATTATATGTGGGGAGAAATACATATGGATTAGCATATGAAGGCACACTTCATCTTCCAGGGTTTCCTAATAGTTAATAATCTGTATTTGTACAAACTGACAAAGACTTTTGGAGAGTCAAAGGTATTTTACTTGCAAGAAATAGGATGACTGAGGTAGGATTGTGGCACAGGGTGTTAAGCTACTACTTGGAAGGCAGCATCCCATATCAAAATGCAGGTTCAAGTCCCTGCTGTCCTACTTCCAATCTGGCTTCCTGCTGATGCATCTAGAAAGGCAGTGGAAGATGGCCCAAGTGCTTGTGCCCCTGCTACATGTGGGAGACCTGGGTGGAGTTTTGGGCTCCTGGTTTCAGTGTGGCCCAGCCATGGCTGTTGGGAGTGAACCAGCAGATGGAAAATCTCACCTTTTGTCTCTCCCTCTCTCTGATACTCTGCCTTTCAAATAAATAAATCTTTAAAAAATTTTATTTTTAAGGAAATAGAGTAACCATTAGTCATCTTTTCATTGGTATTAGTAACTAAGTTGCAGTAACTCCCAAGTGACTAGAGTTAAAATGTTCTTGTTCATTTAGACGACTACATTTTATATTTATCATAATAATTATTAGTATAGGGGCTGGTGCTGTGGCGCAGCAGGTTAACGCCCTGGCCTGCAGTGCCAGCATCCCATATGGGCACCAGTTCAAGACCTGGCTGCTCCACTTCCAGTCTAGCTCTCTGCTATGGCCTGGGAAAGCAGTAGAAGATGGCCCAAGTCCTTGTGCCCCTGTACCTGCATGGGAGACCTGGAAAAAGCTCCTGGCTTCGGATTTGCACAGTTCCAGCTGTTGAAGCCAATTGGGTAGTGAAGCATCAAATGGAGGACCTCTCTCTGCCTCTCCTCTCTCTGTAACTCTGACTTTCAAATAAAATCTTTAAAAAAATCTTAAAAAAATTATTAGTATAATAGTTTGCAGTATTAGAATAATGTACTAATGTTCTCCAAAGTCCAGTTAAGATAGTAAGTTGGGAAAATTTGGGTTTTTTTGTTGTTGTTGTTGTTTTTTTTTTTTTTTTTTTTTTTTGACAGGCAGAGTGGACAGTGAGAGAGAGAGACAGACAGAAAGGTCTTCCTTTTGCCGTTGGTTCACCCTCCAATGGCCGCCACGGCCGGCGCGCTGCGGCTGGCGCACCGCGCTGATCCGATGGCAGGAGCCAGGAGCCAGGTGCTTTTCCTGGTCTCCCATGGGGTGCAGAGCCCAAGGACTTGGGCCATCCTCCACTGCACTCCCTGGCCACAGCAGAGAGCTGGCCTGGAAGAGGGGCAACCGGGACAGAATCCGGCACCCCAACCGGGACTAGAACCCGGTGTGCCGGCGCCGCAAGGTGGAGGATTAGCCTAGTGAGCCGCAGCGCCGGCCCGTAAGTTGGGAAAATTTGAATGTCATTCACATGTTAGTAGAATTTCGGAAGTCATATAATTTAAAGTTTTACAATATTTTATTCTTTTTTATTATTGTTCACATTTTTAGATACGCCATTGCATTAGCCTTAAGGGAAAAACAGCGTGTGATATTTACCAGCCCAATTAAGGCGTTGAGTAACCAGAAATACCGTGAAATGTATGAAGAATTTCAAGACGTTGGTCTGATGACTGGAGATGTTACTATTAATCCTACAGCATCTTGTCTCGTTATGACCACAGAGGTAATTTATGTAGTGTCCTTTAACTTTTCCTGAATGCGTCTATTCAGTAAAAGCATGTCATGTTTTATCACTTTCTGTATTTAGGATAAAATGTGGTATTTTATTTTATTTTCTTAGTAGACATTTGATATAGATATATTAAAATGTTTTAGTTACTTTAAATTTATTTCTAAATTACCAGTGTTTGTGTTATTTGTTATATAGTATAGATACATTTTTTTCTTGAAGTATTTTTACAAGCTTATTACTGTCAGTGACATGAAAATGTATACAAAGTGCAGGAATTTGAATATATTGCTGTAAGTTGTGACTCTTTCCATGTGATCTTTTTTTCATCTGTATCTGAGTCTTGATTCAAGTTAATTTTTTTCAAGCACAGTGCTGTATAATGTTTAAGTTAGTTCCATAATTGACACTTAAGCTTTGTATAAACTCACTGCATCTCAGGTTTTGGATATGAGTACTTTACTGTGCTAAGTACTTTTGTACATAGTTTATATCCTTGGATTTTACAAACATACAGTACAGTAGAGAGCATAAATTAGTTTCTGGTCTAGAGAGCCAGTCAAAGACATTGCTCACTTTTCATTTTGGTGTTCAGTGTAAGTTTATTATCCAGTCTCAAAACGTTCTTCCATTTATGGAAGGTTTGCTTTAACTCCCAAAATCAAGATAATGGTTGCCAGAAAGTATACCTATTGTGAAGAAATGAGGCCAAAAAAAAAAAAAAAAAAAAAAAAACCAGACAGTATAGGATTGTCTAATGATTTGAATAGATCATATCCTGGAAATACTGCTTTTAAAGGAAGGTTTTAAAGAGAGGCTTCATATTCTAGATATATGGGGACTAGGGGATGACAATGATTCTTTCCAGGATGGTGTCTGATTAGGCTTCAGGAATCATTTACTTTGGTTTTATCAGAAAGATGTATTATTTGACATATTAGATGTTGTAAAGATGTGTAACTCCCTGAAGTTATTTAATACTTTTGTTAACTATTAGCTTTTATTTGAAAATTTTGCTAGATAAATCTTACATTTTTTTCTTTAGATTTTGAGAAGTATGCTTTACAGAGGTTCTGAAGTTATGCGAGAAGTTGCTTGGGTCATATTTGATGAAATTCATTATATGAGAGATTCAGGTATGCTCTGCAGTGTTGATATGCGTATCATGTATTTCTCTTAAGAACTGGCATTAGGAATTTTGAACAGGAAGTTGTGTTCCTAGTTTTCATTGGGCTGAAGTTCAAATAAACTATTGCCTTTTTGAATTGTGGACAACATGATTTAGTATTTCCAGTAAGATTTCATTCAGGTACAGCTCCTTAAATAGTAAGAAGTTAGCTGGGCAAGAAAATACAAATTTAAATGAAATAAATGGACCAAAAACTGACTTTTTAATTTGAAAGAGAGACAGAAAGAGCTCACATCCTCTGGTTCACGCCACACTTGCCCACAGTGGCTGGGCTTAGGCTGGGGCAGGGCTGGTGCCAGAGCCAAGAGTAAGGAACATAATCAGCCTCTGTCTTGTGGGAGGCAGGAGCCCAGTTACTTGAGCAATCACCTCTGCCTCTCAGGACATTGGCAAGAAGCTGGAGGCAGGAACCAGAGCCTGGAACCAAACCTAGGCACTCTAGTGTGAGAAGTGGTCATCTTAACCACTGGGCTAACTACTCCTTTCTTTTGTATATTTTGTTGTTGCTGTTGCTATTGTTTTAGAGAGAGAGAGAGAGAGAGAGCGTGCTCCTATTATAATTAATATTGAAGAACTTCTAAAATGTATACTTTATAATTTTTTTCTTGTTTAATTTTTTAAGTAATGATAAAATATGTTTGTGGTAGAAGTGAGAATTATGAAATAAAAATGAACAAAAATTGCAAATACTCTTTACTCAGGCTATTATTCTATAATGAAAAAGTAAATGTGCTTGGAATTTTGAGGGTGGTAATAGGGGTATTGAATATGAGTCTTTGAGTTGGTCTTGGAATACAAGTCTTGGTATTGAATACGAGTTTGTGGAAATTGCATAGAATGAAAAATCTGGATGGATTTCAAAAATTTTTGACTTCAGAATAAATTTATCTTTTTATTTAACTTTTCTATGAACTATTTGAAGTACCCTTGTATTAGCACTCTTAAAATAAGATTTACTTTTTATTTAAACTAAAACATGGAGTTAACCTGTATTTGTGGTGAAAGAAACACATTTGGGGCAGGTGCTATGACATAGCTGGTTAAACCACTGCCTGCCACGACCTCATCCTATGTGGCTGCCTGTTCATATTTGGGCTACTCCACTTCTAATCCAGCTTCCTGCTAAGGACCTGAAAAGCAGTAGACAATGGCCCAAGTTGCTGGGCTTCTGCCACCAGAAGAAGCTCCTGGCTCCTCACATTGGCCTGGCCCAGCTCTGGCCTTTTTTGCCATTTGGGGAGTGAACTAGTGGATGGATGCAAGTGTGTACCTGCGCGTGCCCTCTCTCTCTCTAGCTCTTTGTAAATAAATAATTTTTTAAAAAAGGAGGTAACGCATTTTAGAAAGCATTCACCCTTTCAATATTACACCCTTTCCAGATTCATACAGTCAACTCTGAACAGAGTAGTTTTTGATTTTGGTTATCATGAGTCCTCTACTGATTTATTTTAGAGTGGAAACTATCAAAGTTTTTGTTTTATTCCATTTTAATAAAAACTGGCTTACACTTCTCGTGTTCATCAGGTCTTTCATCTCCAGAGGATCACAAGGATAATTTGGACTAAAGATGCCTTGTAAAATAGTAATAGTGTATCTTCCAGATTTATAGCTGTAACTTTCTATAAGCCATTCACCATTGCTTCTCAAAATGAAGTGATATAACTTACCTTGCCTTATCATTGAGGTTGTTTGAAAGGAGTTAGTGTGGTACAGCATGCTCTTGATAAGGCTGTCAAGATACATTGCATTTATTATGGTTTAGTCTAACTTTCTATTGGATAGGTTCATGATGAGAATTCACTTATAGTATGTTCTGTGGTTAAAAATATCCTTGTGGGCCAGCGCCGCGGCTCACTAGGCTAATCCTCTGCCTAGCGGCGCCGGCACACCGGGTTCTAGTCCCGGTCGGGGCGCCGGATTCTGTCCCGGTTGCCCCTCTTCCAGGCCAGCTCTCTGCTGTGGCCAGGGAGTGCAGTGGAGGATGGCCCAAGTGCTTGGGCCCTGCACCCCATGGGAGACCAGGAAAAGCACCTGGCTCCTGGCTCCTGCCATCGGATCAGCGCGGTGCGCCGGCCGCAGCGCGCCGGCCGCGGTGGCCATTGGAGGGTGAACCAACGGCAAAGGAAGATCTTTCTCTCTCTGTCTCTCTCTCTCACTGTCCACTCTGTCTGCCTGTCAAAAAAAAAAAAAATATATATATATATATATATATCCTTGTGTATAGTGATCGGCATTTCTAATTACTAAGCTTAAGAAAAAATAATTTTAGACACTGTCATTAAAGTGTCATTGAATTTCAGGATTTTTTTTTTTTTTTTTCAGAGCGTGGTGTAGTGTGGGAAGAAACTATTATTTTGCTTCCTGATAATGTTCACTATGTCTTTCTTTCGGCTACTATTCCAAACGCCCGACAGTTTGCTGAATGGATTTGCCATTTACACAAGCAGGTATCTTTCCTTTTTTTGATGTCTTCAGTATTCAGAATGTATACCCTCCCTACACTTTTTTCTAAATGCTGTCTGGAATAAAGAAGACATTTTAATATGAAACTACTTCTCAAATTAAGTAGCTAACGGAAGTTAACTGACTGGCTTTTTAGGAATGTTGATTTCCGATCCCCTTCTCAAACCTAGTATATATGAATTTCTGGGAGTAGGGTCTTGGAAGCTCTGATTCACAAAAATTCCCAGATTGATCCTGATGAGCTACCAGGTTTGGAAACTATTTCAGTTACTCATATAGTAGACAACAGTGCACAGTGGAGAGTGTCCTCTAAGGTCTTGATACTAGGAAAAGCTGGGTGTCTCTTTATGGTTTGACTGGATTTTTCTCAGGTGAGCACAGTTCACAGTGTTTACTATGCTTCCATTTTGCTTTTCCAGTCCAGCTTTAGCAAGTGCATAGGACCTTACAACAAGCATCTGTTTATCTGTACTGACTTGTTCTTGATTTTATTTTTCTGCCCTTAATTTTCCTTTACAAGAATATCCTCAAGAATTTATTTTTTTCCATTTATTACCTCTCTGATGGTGTTTTTGTAACATTCCTCCATATGGCTCCTATAGGATAGAAATCTTGTGGGTCTTCTGAAGGAGCTTGCAGAAGCTGCTGCTTTAGTAAGATTTTTGAGAAGTCTTCAGTGGGGCAGAGACGTTCTATTCCACTTGAGGCATCCTTTGTTTGACAGTACTGTTCCTCCATGATAAGAAGCATCCTGTGTAATTACAGCGTTCCAGGACTAGGACGAGGCAATGGGTACTTGAAGCTCACATCATGTATTTGTCCCTGATTAGGGAATTGGTATATTGAGAAGATAATTGTATAATTAGATAGACATAATTTTTGTCCATGTTTCTCTTGGCTGGTTTTTAGAAAAATACTTTTCTTTTTAAGTGTTTAAATCACACTATTATTTCTCTAGCGTCATTTTATATAAGTCTAATATACAGTTTTATTTTGAAGAAATGAAATTTTATGTGTGTGACTCTTCCTACAGCCTTGCCATGTCATTTACACAGATTATCGACCTACTCCATTGCAACACTACATTTTTCCAGCAGGAGGAGATGGCTTGCACCTTGTGGTTGATGAAAATGTAAGGGAGTAATTGTCATTCTTAAATTTATAATGTCATACTTAATTGTTTTTATGTTTTAAATTTTGAGCTGCAGAAAAATGCAGAGATCCATATTTTTTGTCTAAAGTATTTTCACAGGTCAAAATTGATTTTCTTTTGTATGTTCATTTCAGAAAATTCTGAGACTTGTCTTTTTCTTAGGCACAAATTAGATTTCTTCATTTTCCCGTATTTCAAAATGTTGGCAGGCATGGATGTTGTAGCACAGTGGTTAAGCTGCTGCTTGAGTTGCAGGCTTCCCCTGTTGGAATGCCGGGGTTTGAGTCCTGCCTCTGCTTTTTATCTAGCTTCCAGCTACTAAGTGCCCTGGCAAATAACAGGTGATGGCTCAGATACTTGGGTCCCTGCCACCCACCTGAGAGAGATGGATGGGCATTCCAGCATCCTGGCTTTGGCCTAGCCCAGTCCTGGCTGTTGTGGGTTTTTGGAGAGTGAACCAGTGAATATGATCTCTCTCTCTCTCTTTCAAATAAAGGAAAATGAATAAATGAATACATAAAATTATAAAATAAAATGCCCAGAGAGTAGAGTACTGGACATAATTCAGATAATTCTTATGGTTTGCTTGTTTCCACTTTTATTTTTATCAGTTTTTACTACCACTTATCACAGGTCATTTTGAGTTGTTATTGACCTGTTAACCATTATTATTATATTAAATTATTTGAGGAAGCTTTGTTACCTGTGAAAAATCTTTTGAGTTATGATGAAATATTAGTGAAGTTACATAGAAAAAAATCTGTGATTCCAGGGTGACTTCAGAGAAGATAATTTTAATACTGCAATGCAAGTGCTTCGAGATGCAGGTGACTTGGCCAAAGGAGACCAGAAAGGACGGAAAGGAGGAACAAAAGGTAAGTTGAAACCTTGTTTTGAGAAAATTTTAAATGTAAATTGTATATTCAAATTACTCTGACATTTTTTGTCTTTAGTTTTTTTCCTCAGGAAGCTGTATAGTCTAGATGGTATGTGATCAAACTGGGTGAATAAAGGTTGATCTCTTTTTTCTGTATGATATAAATTATACAATTCAGTGGTTTTTAGTATATTCACAGTATTGTATAACCATAGCTACAGTTAAACTTTTAGATTCATATGCCGTGACATTTTTTTAGAATTTCACAGTGTTGTACAGCCATCTACTTTTTTTTTTTTTTAGATTTATTTATTTATTTGAAAGAGTTACACAGAGAAGAGAGGCAGAGAGAGAGAAAGAGAAAGAGAGGGAGGTCTTTCATCCTATGGTTCATTCCCCAGATGGCCGCAATGCTTGGAGCTGTGCCGATATGAAGCCAGGAGCCAGGAGCTTCTTATGGGTCTCCCACTTGGGTGCAGGGGCCCAAGCACTTGGGCCATCTTCCACTGCTTTCCCAGGCCATAGCAGGGAGCTGGATTGGAAGTGAAGCAGCTGGGTCTTGAACCAGCGCCCATATGGGATGCCAGTGCTTCAGGCCAGGGCATTAACTCACTGTGCCACAGCGCCGGCCCCAGCCATCACCACTAATTCCAAAATATTTTCATCAATCTGAAAGAAATCTGGTAAATATTAGCATTCATTTTCCTTTTTCCTGTGGCCTTTTTCCTTATTCCCAAAGTTAGACAACTACTGGTCTACTTTTTGCCTCTATGAACTTGCTTTTTCTGGGCATTTCATGCATAAGTAAGCCTAATATATCATGGTTTTTTGTGACTGGATTTTTTCACTTAACCATGTTTTCAAGGTCCATCCATGTCATGCTGTATGTCAGTGCATTATTGTTTTCTGTGGTCAGATATTATTCCATTTTATGGGATATACTACATTTCATTTCTCCATTTTCCTCTGAATGGACATTTTGACTGTTATGAATACTGTTGCTATAAACAAGCGTGCGTATATTCCCCAAGTTTTTCTGTGAATATGTGTTTTTTCTTCTCCTGTGTGGAGAAATTAAAGGAGTAGAATTGCTGAGTCACATGAAAGTCTGTTTAACCTTTTGAGAAATTGTCAAATTATTTTCTCAAAGTGACTACCAAACATTTCCATTAGAAATATTTGAGGGTTCCAATTTTCTGCATATCCTTTCTGATACTGTTGTATGATTGTTTAATTATAGTCACCCTGCAGAGTGTGAAGTGGTATTTCAGTGTGGCGTTGATTTATTTTTCCCTGGTTGCTAATGATGTTGAGCATCTTTAGCTCATCATGCTTGTTGCCCATCAGTACATCTTCTTGTGGAAATGTGTATTCAAATCCTTTGTCCTCTTTCCACCCCCCTGAAACTTGTGTGGCAGAGAAACAAGTAGAAGGAGACAGAGACAGACATCTAAAGAGTTCCCATTTACTGGTTTGCTCCTCTTCCGATGCCTGTAAAAGCTGGGCAAGACTAGATTGAAGTCAGGAACTTAGAACTCTACCCGGTTCTGCACTGGCAAGAGGATCCAACTATTTAACTTACCACCTACTGCCTTTCAGGAGGCACGTTAACTGTAAGCTGGTTTTGGGAACAGAGCCAGGACTTGAACCTAACACCCAGTTATGGAAATGGGTAGTCCAGTATGCAGCTTAACCACTAGGCCAAATGCCCACCCCTATGCATTTTTAATTGGATTTTTTGTTCTTGAGTTGAGAGTTCTTTATATATTCTAGATACTAGACTCTTACCAGATAGGTGATTTGCAAATTTTTTCATTCTGTGGATTAGGGTTGCCTTTTCACTTTATTGCTGATGTTTATTATAGCCACAAAAATTCGTAATTTTGATAAAATCTGACTTTTACTTTCTTTTGTTGCTTCTGGTATGAAGATTTACTGGTTTTGCTTTTAGGAGTTTTATAGTTTCTGCTTTTTAGATTTAGGTCTACATTCCATTTTGAATTAATTATTGGATATTGTTTATCTACTATTTTTGTAGGGCCATCAAATGTGTTCAAGATTGTGAAGATGATTATGGAAAGAAATTTTCAACCTGTAATTATTTTCAGTTTTAGTAAGAAAGATTGTGAGGCCTATGCACTTCAGATGACCAAATTAGACTTCAACACAGGTACTACATAATTTCAGTACAGCTTTAATGTCAATGTGTATAAAATATTTCTCATAATGTTGTGTATCACTAAGATGTGCAGTTCATTTTACATTTACAATAGTAGGTACTCAGCACATTTGTAAAAGCTTTAAGAGATCCTTTTTTCTCTTATCTTGGGTATCTTGTCTTTTCATCCTCTTTTACCAGAAACTTCTCAGTTATTATGGTTTTCTCTATAGCTTCTTAAGGATGGGTCTCCTGGTTAGACCACTTTCAATAAATCTCCCCTTTTTCTAACTATGCTGTATTCTCAAAGTAGTAAAATTTATAACAAGTTAATAAATTATTCCTATACATTAACAATAAATATAACTCACTTAACGTCACACAGCGAGACATTACACAGCCTGGGCCAAGAATTGCAGTGTGCTGAAACTCAGCCTGATTGTCTCAGTTCTGCTACTTACTTTTGTCATCCTGTGCAGAAAGAAGTAAATATCTTGACTTACTCAGAATCAAATTTTAGTTGTATTGTGTTCTTTTTCTATGCGCTTTCAAGTTAATTTTTACTTTTTCCATGAATAAAACTATCAAAAGGTGGATAACCCTAGCCTCCTACAACCAGTAATATTTTATGGAAGGGTTTTTTTTTTTTCCTTTTTTTTTTGACTGAATTGGCACTGCTTCTAAATGTTTTCTCATAACTACCAGTGTTGAATATGCTAAAGTTGCAGGGTTACATATTGATTGATTTAACACATGTTTGTTGAGTGCCTGGTATCTGATAGAAACAGTATGACAGTGAAGAGCATGGGTTAATAGCAGTGCTGATTACTAAGATTCACTTTTCCTCTGTAGTAAATTGTGGGTAAAAATTGTTTCTGTGTCCTATAATTGTTAGCATTAAATGTTGCGCTGAAACACTTAGTATGACCCTTGCTATTATTTTTATGTTTTGGCAGGCAGTGAAGTTTATGATGTACGAATTTTTGTTTGTTTTCTTTTTTGATGATCTTAAATACTGACGTTTTACATTTAGATTTTTTGTAATGTGTGAAGTTTTGTATCACTGACAAATTGTATTTTATGTATTCTTCAATTTCCTTAGATGAGGAGAAGAAAATGGTTGAGGAAGTATTCAGTAATGCAATTGACTGCTTATCTGATGAAGATAAAAAGCTCCCTCAGGTGAGCGTCTTAAGCTTTTATTTATTGAGAAAGATGCATAGGAGAGTGAAAGCTTTATTTAAGAGAGAGAGGTGAATCTGGGTTCATACCGAGCACCAGGAACCAGCTACGTGGATGAGCATCTAGGCCAGGAAGCTAGAGCACATGGCCCAAAGGCCATGTACCCTGGAGACGCAGGGCTACAGCAAGCCTCCTTGTGGTAAGAGGCCAGGGAAGAAGAGAAGGGGC
Organism: Oryctolagus cuniculus; assembly: GCF_051225735.1. Lineage (NCBI taxonomy): Eukaryota > Metazoa > Chordata > Mammalia > Lagomorpha > Leporidae > Oryctolagus > Oryctolagus cuniculus. Next base: position 75,865,220 of record NC_142880.1, read on the forward strand.
CCACAAAGTGATATTAAAAGATGGCATATATTCACTTTGCATTTTTTTATTTTGTTGTATTGTACTGTTTCATTGCATAGTTTTTGTTTCAGTTCATACTATAATAAATGCATTGAAATAGTAACTTTAGTTTGTATTTCAGAAAAATAAAACATATTTCATGAGGAATTTAGCTTCCACTTTGCTTTAATCCAGTATTTTTATCCTTTGATGGAATTTCCTGGGAATTCGTTTTTTTTTTAAAGACTTATTTATTTATTTGAAAGTCAGAGTTACACAGAGCGAGAGAGGTCTTCCATCCACTGGTTCACTCCCCAAATGGCCGCAACAACCAGAGCTGCATCGATCCAAAGCCAGGAGCTTCTTTTGGGTCTCCCACGGGGATGCAGGGGCCCAAGGCTTTGGGCCAGCTTCTACTGCTTTCCCAGGCCATAGCAGAGAGCTAGATGGGAAGTGGAGCAGCCGTGACTTGAACTGGCACCCATATGGGTTGCCAGCATTGCAGGCGACGGCTTTACCCACTACGCCACAGCACCGGCCCCAGGAATTCTAAATTATGCTGATAGTTGGACGCCACTTCCAGAGGTTCTGATTGAATCTGGTGTATGTCATAGTAATTACAATATTTTATAAACTCCCCAGGTGATTCTACTTTGTAACCTAAGCTAAGAACTATTGCTTTAGACTGCTCTAATATATAAAAGCTTTGTTCTGTGAACAGAATAATTGAGAGGTCATACTCTGCCTTAAAAATGAATGCTTTGCCTTTTAAGGGATAAGACTGCAGTAGCATATTGTTTGGCATTTAAAACAGTATTTAGAAGCAGGCTTTAGGCCTAGTAGTGAAGATGGCACTTGAGCCTCTCTAATCTCAGAATTCAAGTCCCATTCCACTCGAAATTCTAGCTTCCTGTATATTCTGGATAACATCAGGTGATGGCTCAAGTACTTGTGTCCCTGCCACTCACATGGGAGACCCGATTTGAGTTCCTGGCTCCCAACTTAGACCATGCCCATCCCCCGCTGTTATGGGTGTGTGAGGAGTAAACCCACATGTGGGAGCTCTCTGTCTCTCTGCCTCTTGCATAAATAAAATAAAATTAAAAATGTATAAATAACATTTAGTTTAGAATGTTTTGCAATTTTCCTTTGTAGCTGAAGTTAAGTTTTATTATTACTTAAGGGTTGAGCCATGTCTTTATCCATCTTTGTTATCCTAGCATACTTCTAATGGATAATTCATGGTATTTGATAGAGTTTAATGAGAATGAACTCTTGAGTAATTCATTTGGTTTTAGATGAGGTACATATTTATGTTAAATAGGTGTTGTAGTTGTTTTTGTTTGTTCTCAGTTGCAATGTCTAAGTTCATTTTGTGCATATACAGACAGTGCCCTCATAGATTGTAATTTTTTTGAAGGAGACAAAGAGGTGCTGGAAAATTTGGGATAGCATTGTAAAATTTATTTTGAAACATGCTATTCCTATTAAAGAAAACTTGTTAAATTGTAATATATTTTGAATATAATCTGTAGGGATATGGGCTTGGATTTTGCTTGTATTGAAAAAGGTTTTATGAGTAGATTTAAACACAAAGCATTCTTTCTTAACTATTTTTCTTAATTTGGTTAATTTAACATTTTAAAAATAACTTTTCTTCATATGATTATAAACTAAATGTTACTCCCAAATCACAGGTTGAACATGTACTTCCTCTTTTGAAGCGAGGAATTGGTATTCACCATGGTGGTTTACTTCCTATTTTGAAGGAAACTATAGAGATTCTTTTCTCAGAAGGATTGATAAAGGTATGATTTTATTTTTATTTATTATGACCCAGAATTGCATGAACAGTTTGAAGATTATGGATAACTTTGTTTATAAGCAGCTTTATGTGTATTTATTTAGCTATATTGTCTGGAATGATTTAGGTAATAAACTTGATTTTAATGTATAGTGTTATGCTTCCTAAAATTTGGAGTGTTAAGTAAAATAATAATTTGTTACTTTTCTTAAAGTTAAGAAGTGGTAACAACTATTGGATGTGGTGTAATTTTGAGAGAATATCTAATTATTAGATTTGGAGTTAATTTGATAAATGGACTTCTTTTTACATAACAGATTAAAAGGGTTAAAGAAGATGAAATTAATTGTTAGACTTAGGGAAGAGTTCTTAGGTGGTTCTAATTTAAACCAAAGAACATTTGATTTAATATAAAAACAAAAATGACATTGATGTCTATACCCAGAAATGGGATATTAAAATTGGGAAGCAACTTCAAAATGTAATCATTTTTTGGATACATATGTTACAATTAGTTTGCTTAAAAATCATGAGCTATTTATCATGAGAACCTCAACAAGATATTTAAGTGAATTTTATTCATTCTAAAGAACGTATTTGGGGTACTTTATTGATAAAGAAATGGTCAATATTTCTACCTGGGTCCTGGCAAGTCCTTGTTAGTATTTCCTTCTAGATTGTAAATTTTACTGAGTCTCACTTTTAAAGGATCTTTTAAAAAATAGGAGGGGACAGGGATTTGTCCTAGTGGTTAAGATGCTGGCATTCCCTATCCTAGTACCTGGGTTTGAATTTTAGATTCACTCTCGATTATGGCTTCCTGCTGATGCAGACCCTGTGAGGAAAACAGGTAATGGCTCCAATGATTGGGTCCCCACCACCTATGTAGGAGACTTGGATTGGATTCCTGGCTCTCAGCTTTAGCCTGGCCCAAGCCCAGCTGCTACAAGCATTTGAGGAGTGGGAAGTAGATGGTGGATTGGGGGTGTTTGGGAGGAGTGCATCCTCTTTTGCTTGCTCTCTGCCTCTCAAATAATAATTTAAAAAAAAATCTTTGGGGGCTGGTGCTGTGGCATATCAGGTAAAGCCACTGCTTGCAGTCTGGCATCCCATACCGGCGCCAGTTTGAGACCCGGCTGCTCCTTTTCTGATCCAGCTCTCTACTATGGCCTGGGAAAGCAGTAGAAGATGGCCCGAGTCCTTGGGCCCCTGAACCTGCGTGGGAGACCCAGAGGGGTCTCCTGGCTCCTTACTTTGGATTGACAAAGCTCTGGCTGTTGTGGCCAATTGGGGAGTGAACCCTTGGGTGGAAGATCTCTCTCTCTTTCTCTCTCTCTCTCTCTCTCTGCCTCTCCTCTCTCTGTGTAACTCTTTCAAGTAAATAAATGTCTTTAAAAAAAAAAACTTTGAAAAAATGAGTAGAACAGTTGTACATATAGTTAAAAAAAAAAATCCTTCCCCTTCACTGACCCAAAATAGTGACTTTTACAGATATATTTATTTGCCTAAACCACTGTTTTTGTTGATAGTCTTAGAAATGAACTTAATGAGACATTGATTCTGATATCCCTTCAGAGATCTTGATGGTAAAGTAGTCTCCAAAATTGCAGAAACCAGGAAATTTGGCTGCTTAGAAAAATATTCTATGGCCTTGTTCTGTAGACCAGTTGTATTCTTTCCCATCTAACACCACTGGATTTTAAGAAAGATTACTTTCCTGGAATTAAAAAAAATTCTGGGATACAAGGGACATTAAATAAATATAGTTATAAATAATAAATATAATATATAAATAAGTTTATATACAAAATACTGAAATTCATTTGGGAATTCCATATTGTCTTTTTTTTTTTTTTTCCTTTTTTTTGACAGGCAGAGTTAGTGAAAGAGAGAGAGACAGAGAGAAAGGTCTTCCTTTCCGTTGGTTCACCCCCCAAATGGCCGCTATGACCGGCGCGCTGTGTTGATCCGAAGCTGGGAGTTAGGTGCTTCCTCCTGGTCTCCTATGCGGGTGCAGGGCCCAAGCACTTGGGCCATCCTCCACTGCCTTCCCGGGCCGCAGCAGAGAGCTGGACTGGAAGAGGAGCAACCAGGACAGAATCCGGAGCCCTAATCAGGACTAGAACCGGGGTGCCGGCGCCGCAGGTGGAGGATTAGCCAAGTGAGCTATGGCGCCGGCTGCCATACTGTCTTTAATTTTTGTAGGGTCTAGATGTTTATAGCACTTGCTTATTTTCCTGTTCAACTATGGTCTTTATTTAGTGGAACATTAAGCCTTTCACTATAATGTAAAAAATGTTATCTCAAAAAAATTTTAACTGTCAATTACTCTTTTAAAATAATGAGAGGCCGGTGTTGTGCCACAGCAGGTTAAACTGTAAGTTGTACTGCTGTCATCTGATATGGGATTCCCAGGTCAAGTGGCAGCTGCTTTGCTCCCTGTGCAGCTCCTTGCTAATGCATCTGGGAAAGAAGTGGAAGATGGACTTAGTGCTTGGACCATTGCCACCCACATGGAGTTCCATACTTCTGGCTTTGAAGTGGCCCAGCCCCAGCTGTTGCTGCCATTTAGGGAGTGAACCAGAGGATGGAAGTTGTCTTTCTCTGTGTGTTATCCCTCTCTCTGTGTAACTCTGGTTTTCAAATAAAAATCTTTTTTAAAAAATTAATGATGCATTTATCTACGCTTGAAAATTGAAAAGCTAGTTTTCCAGCTTAAAATACATGTTTAATTATATAATTATTTATTTTAGGCCTTGTTTGCCACAGAAACTTTTGCTATGGGAATTAATATGCCAGCTAGAACGGTTTTATTTACAAATGCACGTAAATTTGATGGAAAGGATTTCCGATGGGTAAGTAAAGTAATATATTGAAATAGTTTTACCTTTAATTGTTTTACCTAACATAATTTTGGAACATGGATGCCTTGCAGTCCCACACACTTAAAGACGTGGTGCTCAAAAAATTTGGGGATGGGAGCTACTTCTCTTTCAGTCTCAGTGTCTCTGTGGTGATGGAAGAAAAATTTCTAGTTAGTATCCAGTACAAGCCAGAGATTCACCATAGTCTGGCATTTGGGGAAAATTATAAGTGATCCTTTACTTTATCTTTTATCCTTGAACATGGTCATTCTTTTCTGCTTAGCGAAATTTTTAGCAGCAATTACTAGTCACACAAACCCTGAAAAATACCCCTAGTGGAACTCATAGGCAAAGCATTTTTCTTGATTTGTTTTATTTTAGAATGTGTTGGACACTGTATAAAAGAGAAATGAGTAAACTGACAAAATGCTTTACATTATAAGTGTTTACACAGTCTTCAGTAATTTTCCACCACTTTTTTTAAATTGAAAGATTAATTTATGTAGAATATGAGCTTTAATTGGAAGCAGCTAAAAATGTTTTATGTTTTAAACTGTTTTTACTGTTCATAATATTTCAATTTAAAATTACTTAATGAAATAAAATAAGTAAATCTTTTGTGATTTTACTTGCTTTTAGCCATTCTTTGTCCTTTTGTGGATGGTACATAGATCCTGGGGTAGGAGTAAGGATAACTGAAATATGCAAAGCAAACTTTTTCCTTCATGATTCAAGATCATAACCGTAACATTTAAAAGTAATATGCAACAGAGTAATGATGTCCTGAGATGCTATTGAGATTTTATGGGACTGTCTTTTCAAACATTCTTTTCTGATCTTTTTAAGGTTAATTTTTTCTAGTGCCTTCTTTGATCTGGCCTTGTTTCAAATGCCTTGTTTTTTGATGCCACGAGTAGTATGCCTTCTTATAGCATAATGGTTCTTTTCTTGAGTTACAGTTTTGTTTTATTTCTTTTATTTATTTTTTAAAATAACCAATGTGGATGCTTTCCACAGGTGAAAAGTACACATACACTTACAGAAGAACTTTACCCAGGATAAAACGTAGTTCAAATTAGTCTCATTTTTCTGATAAAGATAGTTAATCATGATCAAGTTGCAATTGATACCTAGTTGGGTTGGGGTAATTGTTTGATTTCTTAGACTTTGCTATTTCCCAGAATATTGAGTTCAAAAGTATTTCTTTCTGTGTCATTTAAATTAGCCGGTATTTCTTAGAAGCTATGGTGTATTTGAAAGCATAAATTGACAGTAATTGGCTTGGCTTTGGAGCTAAAATTGAGTTTTGAACATTATTCTCAAGTGTTTGACTTTTTTGTGATTTTAAAAGTCTTCTTAAAGTTCATAATGTTTTCAGTCATGTTCCCTTTCTTGGGATATATAATTTATACTTGTGAATTTTACTAACAAAGAAAATTAAGAATATGTTTTTACCAGATTTTTTCCTAAACTCTGCATGTTAATTATGTTTGTCCAGATTTCGTCTGGTGAATACATTCAGATGTCTGGTCGTGCTGGAAGGAGAGGAATGGATGACAGAGGAATTGTAATTCTGATGGTAGATGAAAAGATGAGCCCAACAGTTGGAAAGCAGCTACTTAAGGTAACTTCTGGCACTTTACCAAAAATTCCAAAAATATATGTTAGGACTCAGGTTGAAATTAGTTGTGTCAGTTCAGATTCCTTCTATGTAGATGAGCTGATTTACTAAAGTCTGTGGCCTTGGGAAGGTAGAAGATGACTCTTTAACATATTGATAACTTGGGCCTGGTGCTGTGGCGTAGCCGGAAAAACTGCCTTCTGTCGTGCCAGCATCCCATGTGGGTGCTAGTTCAAGTCCCAGCTGCTCCACTTGAAATCTAGCTCCCTGCTAATGGGTTTGGGAAAGCGGCAGAAGATGGCTTAAGTCCTTGGGCTCCTATACCTACAAAGGAGACACAGAAAAGCTCCTGGCTTCTGGCTTTAGACAGCTTACCCTCGGCCTTTGCAGCCATTTGGGAAGTGAGCAGTGGATGGAAGATTCCTCTCTGTCACTCTCTGCAACTCCGACTTTCTAATAAATAAATAAATCTTTTTAAAAAAATTGTATCTTGTATCCTACTTAATAGGTGAAGAGCAGTTCATAGAACTGGACCATGAAGATCCCCAGAGACAGCAGATTTGTTTACTTTACCCTCTTCTTTACCTGCGCCCTTTGCTGCAGGAGTTGCTCTTTTCCTGTCATAGAAGAAGTAGAGCACATGTTGTCAGTGTTCTGGGTAGTCAGCTTCCTCTACCTTCTTCTACCTTTGCAAGTCCAAATAACAATAAACAAATTTAGCAGTCTACCTTTCTAGTTCTCTGCATTGATTATAAATATCCTAACTGTATTTTAAGCCTTATTAAAGTTAGCATTTTACTTTGCTCCCTTAATGTTTGAGTTTGGGGATGGTCTAGGATTTTTATTTTCATTTTGTTTTTTCATATTTTAAAAAAATTTTGACAGGCATAGAAAGAGAGCTCTTCCATCTGCTGTTTCAGTTTCCAAATGCCTGCAACAGACAGGGCCAGGCCAAGACAAAGCCAGGAGCTTAGAACTTAATCCAGGTTTCCACTGTAGGTGTCAGGGACGCAGGAACATGAGCCGTCATCTGCTGCATCCCAGGGTGTCCATTAACTGGAAACTGTTCTCAGAAGTGGAGCCGGGACTTCAAGGCAGGCACTCCAACGTGGAATGCAGGCATCGTAAATGCTGTGCCAAATACCTATCTTTTACTTTTGTTTTGTTTTGAAAAGTTTCTTAAGGAAGTTTGTCCTGCTTTTTTCTTTCTTTTCTGTATTTAGTAAAAATTCATTAAAGAAATCTCTGGAGAAAATTGTTAATGAATTAGGAAACATCGACTAAAAACAAAATTAATTGCAAGCTCATTACTTAAAATGAAGCTCAGAACATTTAGACACATTTAGGTCAATATCTATGCAATAAACTGTGTTCAGCTTCTTCTTGGAAATTACATGGGGAATTTGAGGAACAGTTATATGGGAAACCTGGGTGCTGAAGCAAAAATGGGTAAAGACTGGGGCAGTGGTTAATGCCGTAGTTTAAATGCTGCTTAGGATACGTGCATCCTATATCAGAGTGCCTAGGCTAGAGTCCCTGCTCCTCTTCCAGGTGTCGTTTCCTGCTAATGAGCACCCTGGAAGATAACAGGTGATGGCTCAAGCACCTGGGTCACTGCCACCCATGTGGAAGGCCCAGATAGAGTTCTAGGCTACTGGTTTCAGTGTTGGCTGCTGCAGCCATTTGGAAGGTGGACCAGTGAATGGAAGGAAGATCTCAATTCTCTTTGCCTCTGTCTCTCTGTCTTTCAAAGAGAATTTAATAATAGCGGTGTATATGAGTTAAAAACAAAGCTTATCTGTACATATTCATAGTGATCATATGCTATTTTCTTTTCAGTTTTAAAGAATAACACTTAGAAACCTATTTTTAAGGGTCCATAAAACATTAGTGAATGATGGAAAGCAAATTTACAGGCTAAAAACTTGTATTACTTTTTTTTTTGAATTGTGGCAAATATATATGCATTATTTTTTCTTTGTGCACTATATGTAGAAAGAATGGAATCCATTTGCCAGTTTATAGGAAGTAATATTTTAATGACAGCATCTGAGTCCCTTAATACCGAACTCTTATTCCATTTAATTGATGTTTGAATTTGTTAGCCTATAAGTTTAATGTTATATCATCTTTCATTTCATTTTTAAAATTTTTATTTTTATTTATTTATTTTTTGACAGGCAGAGTGGACAGTGAGAGAGAGAGACAGAGAGAAAGGTCTTCCTTTTGCTGTTGGTTCGCCCTCCAATGGCCGCCGTGGCCGGCTTGCTGCAGCCGGGGCACCACGCTGATCCGATGGCAGGAGCCAGATACTTATCCTGGTCTCCCATGGGGTGCAGGGCCCAAGCACTTGGGCCATCCTCCACTGCACTCCCTGGCCACAGCAGAGAGCTGGCCTGGAAGAGGGACAACCGGGACAGAATCCGGCGCCCCGACTGGGACTAGAACCCGTTGTGCCGGCGCTGCAAGGCAGAGGATTAGCCTAGTGAGCCACGGTGCCGGCCTATTTCATTTTTAAAATAGCATTTTAAATAGTTTTATTGAGTTATTCACATTTCATGCAGTTTACCCATTTCCATGATCTTAAATGTATTCAGTTATCAATTTCGTTAGTTAGTTTTAGGACATTTCATCAGACAAAAAAATAAACTCTGTATCCATTAACTCACTCCTGGTTCCTCCCCAAATCACCCTCACCTCTGCCCCAAGCCCCAGACAACTACCAATATATTTTATATCCCTATCGATTTACCTATTCTGAACATTTCATTTAAATAGACTCACAGTGTGTGGCCTGTTGTGTCTTGCTTTTGTTTTTCTCACTTGGTATGATGTTTTCAAGTTTCATCTGTGTTATAATGTGTCCAGATTTCATTCCTTTGTGTCAATAAGTGATATTCCAATTGTATGAGTCTACCACATTTTGTCTACTCATTCATCAATAGATGGACATTTGGATTGTTCTCTTTTTTGGCTCTTGTGGACTACCGCTGCTATGAACATGTAACTTTTTGTGTGAATATTTTCTTTTGTCTAGGGTATATACCCAGGAGTGGAACTTCTGGGTCATACCATAATTCTATATTTAAACTTTTATGGAACTGCCACACTATATTTCTCAGCAGCTAAGCCATCTTACTTTCCCACCAACAAGATCGTTAGCTGTCTTTCTTGATTTCTAACCATCATAATGTGTATAAAGTGGAGCATTTTGCTTTGAATATTATGTAACTTAACTGATTAGAGGATGTAGTATTTGCTGGTGTATCTATGTTTCTAGACATTTCTTTTATTGAGACTTACAATGTGTTTTCTTCTAGAACGTTTTTTAAGTAGGGTTACTATCATTTAACAAATTACAGGCAAATGGAGCCGCCATTGTGGTACAGTGGGTTAAGCCACCATCTGTGACACCAGCATCTCATACGGGCACTGGTTTGAGTCCTGACTGCTCTACTTCCGATTCAGCTCTCTGCTAATGTGTCTGGGAAAGCAGCAGAGGATGACCCAAGTCCTCTGGCTCCTGTGCCCACGTGGGAGACCTGAAGTTCCTGACTCCTGGCTTTGGCCTGGCCTAGCCCTGAACGTTGTAGCCGTTTGGATAGTGAACTGGCAGATGGAAGATCTTTCTCTCTCTCTCTCTAGCTCTGCCTTTCAAACAAATAAATCTTTGAAAAAAAAAAAAAATTACAGACAAGTTCTTCAATAGCTATAGTAACTAATACTCAGAATTTTCAACATGTCACTAAAGTTAATTATGATAATTACTGGCATTCATTAATAATAATTACGGTTGTTATTCCCATTTTATAAACAGATAAGGCATGTAGAGGTTAAATAGTTTGCCCAGAGTTACATTGCGAAGTGGCAAATCCTACTTTGAACTTAGATAGTTGGACTTCAAAGGCCATACTCCTAACTACCGTGCTGTACTGTTTCTTTGTACTCTTTTAAATAGATTTCTCAACGATTAGCTCAAATTTGATTTGATATGATAGAAGTTTATTCTTTGATACTTTTATTAGAGTACATGAACTAAATCAATGTATTATAATGTCAAATGTATTTTCTTTTTTTTCTTTTTAAGGAAGCTTTAATGATGGAAGTACTCTATTTATTTAAAAGATTTTATTTATTTATTGGAAAGAGTTACAGAGAGGCAGAGAGAGAGAAAGGTCTTCCATCCACTAGTTCACTCTCCAGATGGCTGCAACGGGCAGAGCTGCGCCAGTCCAAAGCCAGGAGCCAGGAACTTCTTCCAGGTCTCTCATGCAGGTGCAGGGGCCCAAGCACTTGGGCCATCTTCTACTGTTTTCCCAGGCCATAGCAGTGTGTGGATTGGAAGTGGAGCAGCTGGGACTCGAACCAGCACCCATTTGGGATGCTGGAACTGCAAGTGGTGGCTTAACCTACTATGCCACAATGCCGGTTCCTATTTTCTTATAAGCAAAAATAATTGATATTCACTCCTAAGTAATAAGTCTTTATTTTAAAGAGTTATTTATTTGAAAGGCAGCATTACAAAGAGAGAGAAAGAGAGACTGAAAAAAAGAGAGAGCATCTATCCACTGGTTCACTCCCCACATGGCCAGGGCTGGGCCAGGTCAGAGCAGGAGCTTCTTCTGGGTCTCCCACATGGATGGAGGGGCCCAAGGACTTGAGCCATCTTCCACTGCTTTTCCAGGCACATTAGCAGGGAGCTGGATGAGAAGTTGAGCAGCTCGGACTCAAAACCAGCACCCATATGGGATGCTGATGCTGCAGATGGTGGCTTAACCTGCTGCACCACAGCGCTAGCCCTAGTAATAAGTATTAAAAGTTATTTTCTCAAGAAAAAATTAAAATACATAACTTCTTCAGAGTCACCTTGTATGTAGACCAGGTAGATATACTTTGTACTTTAGTGTAATTTGGATATGTATGTCATATTTAATAATTTTTCCTTATTTTTGGTTTTAGAAAGATGGCAAATTATGTATTCATATTTATAGTGTTTTTTTCTTTTTTTAAAAAAGATTTATTTATTTATTGAAAGAGTTACACAGAGAGAGAGAGAGAAAGAGAGGTCCTCCATTCACTGGTTCACTCCCCAATTGGCCACAATGGCCAGAGCTGCGCCAATGCGAAGCCAGGAGCTTCCTCTGAGTCTCCACGAGGGTGCAGGGGCCTAAGGACTTGGGCTGTCTTCCACTGCTTTCCCAGGCCATAGCAGAGAGCTAGATTGGAAGTAGAGCAGCTGGGACTCAAACTGGCGCTCATGTGGGATGCTAACACTGGAGGCAGCCACTTTACCTGCTGTGCCACAGCGCCGGCTCCTATAGTGTTTTTCTGTATGTCAGTATTTGCACACATATTTATGTATTTGAGCATTACATAATTTTGAGTGCAAAATATTTTAGTATTTTCCTTCTCTGTTTTGACTTGACTGATTTTTTTTATTTTTATATTTAAGATACATTTATTTATTTGAAAGGCAGAGTGACAGAGAGGAGAGACAGAAAGCTTCCCTCTGCTGATTCACTCCCCAAATGGCTGTAATGATCAAGGGCTGGGCAAGTCTAAACCAGAAGTGGGTGACAGGGACCCAAATACTTAGGCTGTCTTTTGCTGATTCCCCAGAGGCATTAGCAGGGCGCTAGATCAGAAGCAGAGCAGCCAGGATTCTAACTAGCACTCTGATATGGGATGCTGCAGTCACAGGTAGGTGCTTAAGCCACAGAACCATGGCTGCGACTCCTAATTGTATTAAAGATTTATTTATTTGCTCATTGGAAAGGCAGAATGAGATAGAGAGAGATCTTTGACCCAGTAGCTCACTTCCCAAATGACTGCAGCAGCTGAACCTTGGCAAGGCCAAAGCAGAAGCCAGGAACGTCATCCAGTTCTCACACGTGGGTAATGGGATCAAACACTTTGATCATTTTCTACTGCCTTCCCAGGTGCATTAGAGGGGTGCTAGATGGAAATTAGAATAGCCAGGATAAGTCCCTGGCTCCTGCTATCGGATCAGTGCGGCGCGCCGGCCACAGTAGCCATTAGAGGGTGAACCAACTGCAAAGGAAGACCTTTCTCTCTGTCTCTCTCTCTTTCACTGTCAACTCTGCCTGTCAAAAAAAAAAAAAAAAAAAAAAAAAAAGATGAGCTACTTTTAGGCTGGCGCAGTGGCTCAATAGGCTAATCCTCTGCCTTGCGGCACCGGCACAACCAGGTTCTAGTCTTGGTCGGGGTGCCGGATTCTGTCCCGGTTGCCCCTCTTCCAGGCCAGCTCTCTGCTATGGCCTGGGAGTGCAGTGGTGGATGGCCCAAGTGCTTGGGCCCTGCACCCCATGGGAAACCAGGAGAAGCCTGGCTCCTGGCTTCGGATCAGCGCGGTGCACCGGCCACGGTGGCCATTGGAGGGTGAACCAACGGCAAAGGAAGACTTTTCTCTCTCTTTCTCTCTCACTGTCCACTCTGCCTGTCAAAAAAAAAAGAATATAAAATAGCCAGGACTTGAACCAGCACTCCTACATGGGATGTTAGAATTGCAAGAAGCACCTTAACTTGCTGTGCTACTGCACTGGCCCCTCGGTCATCTAGTTTTTAAAAGGAATTATAGAAACCTACAGAACTTTTTCAGTCCTGCTATTGTAGCAATAACCTGTACTTTTTGTTTATCTTTAATGGATTACTTTAATGCATTATTCTTAAATTATAAGAATTTTTACTTATGTCAGCTGAAACAGAATTTGACATAGGTTTGTTCTTTTAAGATGTTCTTAGTGTGCTTGATATGAGCTTCTATATATATATGCTTTATATATTTATATGTTTATATCACTCATTTTTTTAAAATTTATTTTTTAAGGAATACAAATTTCATAAGTACAACTTTAAGAATATAGTTATTTCCACCATACCCTCCCTCCCACCCACACTCCCACTCCTCTTTTTCCTCTCTCTCCTATTCCCAGTCCCATTCTCCATGAAGATTCATTTTCTTTTCTTTTTTATTTTGATTTATCTTACTTATTTGAAAGACAGAGAGGTAGAGCTAGAGAGAGAGAGGTCTTCCAACCGCTGGTTCACTCCTGAGATGGTCACATCGGCTGGAGCTGCACCAATATGAAACCAGAAGCCAGGAGCTTCTTCCAGGTCTCCCATAATTTCTTTATCGAGTCTTTGGTTGACGGGTATTTAGGTTGATTCCATGTCTTAGCTATTGTCAGTTGAGCTGCAGTAAACATGGAGGTGCAGGTAACTCTTTTGTTTACTAATTTCATTTCCCTTGGATAAATTCCCAGGAGTGGATTGGCTGGGTCATATGATAGGTCTATATTCAGATTTCTGAGGTATTTCCATACTGTCTTCCGTAGTGGCTTTACCAGTTTACATTCCCACCAACAGTGGACTTGGCTACCTTTTTCCCTACATCCTCATCAGCATTTGTTGTTTGTTGATTTCTGTATGAAAGCCATTCTAATCGGGGTGAGGTGAAACCTTATTGTGGTTTTGATTTGCATTTCCCTGACAGCTAGTGATCCTGAACATTTTTTCATGTATCTGTTGACCATTTGGATTTCCTCTTTTGAAAAATGTCTGTTTAAGTCCTTTGCCAATTTCTTCACTGGGTTGTTTGTTTTGTTGTTGCAGAGTTTCTTGATCTATTTGTATATTCTGGTTATTAATTCTTTATCAGTTGCATAGTTTGCAAATAATTTCTCCCATTTTGTTGGTTGCCGCTTCAGTTTCCTGAGTGTTTCTTTTGCCATACAGAAACTTGTCAATTTGATGTAATCCCATTTGTTAATATTGGCATTGACTGCCTGTGTCTCTGGGGTCTTTTCCAAGAACTCTGCCTGTGCCAGTGTCTTGCAGGGTTTCCCCAATGTTGCCTAATAATTTGATGGTATTGGGTCATAGATTTAGATCTTTTTTTTCTTTTTAATTTTTTAACAGGCAGAGTGGACAGTGAGAGAGAGAGACAGACAGAAAGGTCTTCCTTTTGCTGTTGGTTCACCCTCCAATGGCTGCCGTGGCCAGCTTGCTGCAGCCGGGGCACCACGCTGATCCGATGGCAGGAGCCAGATACTTATCCTGGTCTCCCATGGGGTGCAGGGCCCAAGCACTTGGGCCATCCTCCACTGCACTCCCTGGCCACAGCAGAGAGCTGGCCTGGAAGAGGGGCAACCGGGACAGAATCCAGTGCCCCGACCGGGACTAGAACCCGTTGTGCCGGCGCCGCAAGGCGGAGGATTAGCCTAGTGAGCCGCAGCGCTGGCATAGATTTAGATCTTTAATCCATGTTGCGTGGATTTTTGTGTAAGGTGTAAGGTAGGGGTCTTGCTTCATACTTCTGAATGTGGAAATCCAGTTTTCCCAGCACCATTTGTTGAATAGACTGTCCTTGCTCCAGGGATTGGTTTTATTAGCTCCTTGGTCAAATGTAAGTTGGTTGTAGATGTTTGCATTTATTTCTGTCAGGAGCTCCCAGCCCCTGTTAATTCACCTCACCAGAATCAGGAGTCTCCATTCAGCTAGTTGCTCGATGCAGACACAAGGTGGCGCAGCTGTTACTTAGGTCCAAAATGGTGCCTGCTCTGTTGATTTGTTACAGAACACGGTTATAAAGGGGTCTGGGAGAGAGAAACATGTCCCTCCTTTTTTTTTTTTTTCCCTCCTCTAGTTTTCTTATCTGCTACTGGGCTCTAAGCTCGGTTCCCTCTAGGTTCTGCCTGCAGCTTTAGCGCCAGCGGCTTGGGCTGTTGCGATCTGGTCTCACCTCACTTTCCAATGCTGGAACATAGGCTGTCGGAGACTGTAAATCTGAGTTGTGGGAGTCCACGCCCTCCACGTAGGTCCACTGTGTCCCTCTAATTTGCGTAGAGTTTCCTCTGCTATTTTCTCTCTAACGCTTCCCTGAGACGGCACTCTCTCCACTTTTTTTAAATTATCTTCTATACTAGAGCAGTAAGCTCCCTCCCTACTCCATCATCTTGGAACTCACACTGTATCATTCATTCATTATAATGTTTGTTCAAATGAAAAGAGTCGTTAGGAAAGTATGTGATTAACATCCTTCCAGAAAGACTGGTGAATCTATCTTTTCTTTAGCAGTGAAGAGATATTTAATATTCCACTAGCATAACCTTAAGAAATATGTTTTCCAGTATAGTACATAGATAGTCAAAAGAATATATAAATATCACAGTACTTTGAGTAGATATCATTATTGGTTTTCCAATATAAAGCTAATTCTGTAGTTTATAAAGTGATAAAATTAACTGGTTTCTTGCAGTAGTACATTAATTGTTCTTTCTAGTAGTGTGGTGCTCTGGTCACTGGTATGTTCTGTTCAATAATGAACCAGATTAAGGATAATGAAAATTAAATTACGGGCTAGTGCTGTGGCACAGTAGATTAAGTTGCTGCCTGCAACTCCGGCATCCCTCATGGGTGCTGGTGCAAGTCCCAGCTGCTACACTTCCAATCTAGCTTCCTTCTGATATGATGGGGAAAGCAGCATACGATGGCTCAAGTGCCATCCCACCCATGTGGGAAACCCAAAGGATGCTTCTGGCTCCTGGATTTGGTATGGCCTAGCTCTTGTTGCTGCAGCCATCTAGGGAAAGAACCAGAGGATGGATGACCCCTGTCTGTCTCTGTCTCTCTCTGTGTCTCTCTCTCTCTCAGTGTTTCAAATAAATAAATCTTTTGAAAAAAAAAAATAATTTGAAGGGAATATCTTTCAGAAGAATATCCTTATTTCTCAAAATTAATGAGTTAAGAGGCCTTTTTTTGAGAATTGAGTAGACCCCATATTTCTGTGTTTCTTTATTTCTAGCTTTATGGTTCATAATGCAAAAAATATTTAAACTGACAGTTTTTAAAACTACTGATCTCATTAAATCATGCATTCCAGCATGTAAGGAGTTATATTAGAATTTACAGAAAATTTCAAAAGCTAATTTAAAAATTGATTTGTTTGGCTCTTTTGATCTTAATTTTTTTTTTTTAAGAACTTGACCGCTAAGAGAATTTTTCAAAGTTTACCAAGACATATTCAAAGTTTGCATACAATCTTTACTTATCATTGGTTGCCTATTTTGTTCTAGTTGAATTTTAGGTGACCCTTTTATTAGGCTTTTTTTTTTAACATTTATTTATTTATTTGAAATTCAGAGTTACAGAGAGAGCAAAATCTTCTATCTGCTGGTTCATTTTCCAAATGGCCACAACAACCAGAGCTGACCCTATCTGAAGCCAGGGGTCAGGAGCTTCTGGATCTCCCACGTGGGTACAGGGTCCCAAGTACTTGGGCCATTTTCTGCTGCTTTCCCATGCACATTAGTAGGGCACTGGATCAGAAGTGGAGCAGCCAGGACTCAAAGCAGTGCCCATGTGCTAATGTCGCAGGTGGTGGCTTAACCCACTGTGCCATAATGCTGGCCCCATTTGCCTGTAATTTTTTAAATACTTGAAAAAAGTTCTAGAGGAAAACGTTGTAAGTTTCGATAAAAGAAATGTCTAGAAACACAGATACAACAGCAAAGGGCCAACTTGTTACAAATGTGAATTGAAGATTTAGTACATTTGATCTTATGCAAAAGACTGACAGTGGAAGATACAGTTTTTTTTTTTTTAAGATTTATTTATTGAATTTATTTATTTGAAAGATTTAGAGAAGGAGAGGCAAAGAGAGAAGTCTTCCATCTGAAGTTTCACTCCCTAATTGGTTGCAATGGCCGGAGCTGCACTGATCCGAAGCCAGGAGCCAGGAGCTTCCTCTGCGTCTCCCAGGCAGGTGCAGGGGCCCAAGAACTTGGGCCTTCTGCTGCTTTCCCAGGCTATATTAGAGAGCTGGATTGGAGGAGGAGCAGCTGGAACTCTAATCAGTGCCCATATGGGATGCTGGCACTGCAG
Organism: Oryctolagus cuniculus; assembly: GCF_051225735.1. Taxonomy (NCBI): domain Eukaryota; kingdom Metazoa; phylum Chordata; class Mammalia; order Lagomorpha; family Leporidae; genus Oryctolagus; species Oryctolagus cuniculus. Next base: position 75,882,411 of record NC_142880.1, read on the forward strand.
GCAGTGGCTTTACCCACTATGCCACAGCACTGTCCCTGAAGATAGAGTTTTCAAAGTATTTAGTACAGGGGCCAACGCTGTGGCACAGTAGGTTAAAGTCCCAGTCTATAGTGCTGGCATCCCTCATGGGCACTGGTTCCAGTCCTGGATGTTCCACTTCTGATACAGCTCTCTGGTATGGCCTGAGAAAGCAGTAGAAGATGGTCCAAGTCCTTGGACTGCACCCATGTGGGAGACCTGGAGGAAGCTCCTGGCTCCTGGCTTCAGATTGGCACAGCTCCAGTTGTTGCGGCCATCAGGGGAGTGAACTAGCAGATGGAAGACTCTCTCTGTCTCTCTGCCTCTCAAATACATAAATAAATCTTTAAAAAAGAAAGTATTTAGTACTATGATTGGTATATGCTAAGTCCTCAGGTGACTGTTTTTAAACTTGAAGAGTCTATTTACATATATGCATAAAATAGAAAGTGAAAACATATGGCTCAGTGCTAGAATATGAGTTAAGGGAAATTTGAAGTGACTGTACTAGATGATTGTGGTTTAAGGCTTTATGGAAGAAATATACACAGAGATAGAAGGAGAGGCAGAGAGAGAGAGGTCTTCCATCCGATGGTTTACTCCCTAATTGGCTGCAATAGCCGGAGCTGCACTGATCCAAAGCCAGGAGCCAGGAGTTTCTTCTAGGTCTCCCACGCAGGTGCAGGGGCCCAAGGACTTGGGCCATCTTCTACTGCTTTCCCAGGCCGTAGCAGGGAGCGGATAGGAAGCGGAGCGGCTGGGTCTCAAACCAGCACCCATATGGGATGCTGGTGCTTCAGGCCAGGATGTTAACCCACTGCGCCACAGCGCCAGCCCCATAAGAACTAATTTAAGATGTATTAACTGATTGAAAGGAAGGGATAAAGCATAAGAAAGAAACAACTCAAATTGGGACTTCAAATGAGTGATTCACTAACCTGTAGGAGAGTGAAAGTTCCGCAAGGACAAGGAAGAGCAAGAGAGATTTTATTTTAGATAGTATAACCATATTATTTATCATCCAAGTTAGGATACCATGAGTGAAAGAGAGTGCTATTTTTAATTATACTAGTGTAACAGCTGTGAGCTGAAAGTATCCTGGTCTAATGTGGATAGAATGTCTAAATGTCGTGTTGAGTTTCAGGTGACAGAGATTTAAAAAGGTGTATTGCACAGCAGTTGGAATTAAAGGGGTACAGTTTTTGGGTGGAAACAAACATTTGCTTTATTGAAGACCCAGATTTCTTGAAGGAAATAATAATAGAAATGGAGGATAGTAGAAAATTAAAGGCTTGGTCTGTTGGCAGATTATTTCTCTGGTCTTCAAGAATCTGGTTTTCATACTAACTTCACCTCTCTTGGTACTGTTTTAAAGGAAAGCTGAAACAAATCAAGGTTTTAGAAACCGAGTGTCCCTCTTAGAGCAGGTGACTCTTTATGTGTTTGAGAGTATCTTCATCTGAGACTCAGATGAAAGCTCTACTCCTTTCCTCACAAAATCTTAACCTGCATACATTAAAAATTCTGAATTTTATATGTTTAGTCTGTGGATCTCAATTTACTATCCTCTGAGTACTCTTAGATTATTTGTGTATCTTCCTTTCCTATTTATAAATGTGTTCTCTATGTAGTGATGCTTCACTTATAAACACTTCACCGTGCTTCTTCCAAGAGTTTGGTCATTCCAAATACATAACAATTTTCATACTTAGCAGAATATTTGCATTAAGAAAAGAACCTTTGATCAAACATTGCTGAAAGAAAAGTTTCGATGTCAAGGAAGTATTTTGTATACAAACTTCATTGTGAATTTGGGTCACACTATTCTAGAATAACATGTATTTTTACAAAGAAATATAATATCTAGTCATTTCTAGTCATTTTCCTTTGGTTATAGCCACAGTTACAGGACAAAAGAGAATTTTCTTTCTTTCTTTCTTTCTTTCTTTCTTTCTTTCTTTCTTTCTTTCTTTCTTTCTTTCTTTCTTTCTTTCTTTCTTTCTTTCTTTTTTAATGATTTATTTACTTATTTGAAAGAGTTACACAGAGAGAGGAGAGGCAGAGAGAGAGAGGTCGTCCATCCACTGGTTCACTCCCCAGTTAGCTGCAATGGCTGGAGCTACACTGATCCAAAGCCAGGAGCCAGGAGCTTCTTCTGGTCTCCCACTTGGGTGCAGGGGCCCAAGGACTTAGGCAAAGCAGTAGAAGATAGTAGAGAGCTGGATTGGAAGTAGAGTATCCAAGATTTGAACTGGTGCCCATATGGGATGCTGGCACTGCAGGCGGTGGCTTTACCTGCTGTGCCATAGCACTGGCCTCAGGAATTTTCAAAGTACAGCTAAAGAGTAGTCCATAGGGGCCAGCATTGTGGTGTCACTGGCATCCCATTTTGACTACCGGGATGGAGTCCCAGCTGCTTAACTTCCTATCTAGTTTCCTACTAATGGCCTGGGAAAAGCAGCAGAAGATGGCCCAAGGATGCAGATCCCAGCCACCCACCTGGGAAACCTTCGTAAGGCTCCTGGCTCTTGGCTTCTCCTGCCTCAGCTCTGGCTGCTGTTCACCTGGAGAGTGAACCATAGGTGGAAGATTTCTCTCTCTCGGTCTCTCGCTCCCTCTCTGTAACTCTTTCAAATAAATAAATATATCTTTTAAAAGAGTGGTCTTTAAATTTGGGAAAATTTAATAGCAGTTTTAGATCATCACAAGGAGCTTAGAATTTCAAGTTACTAATTTTAATCTGAGCATCATTCTGAAATAAATGTTTGTACTCTTATCAGAACAGGCTAGGTTGTATATTAAAAAACTCAAATCTCAGTAAGTTAAAGGTTTGATTCTTTTACTTCTGTTCATCTTTATTGCTTAGAAATCTGACCTGATAGAGCAGCCACCGTCCTGAACATTTTTAATCACTTTTGAAAGGGAAAAATAGGATGTCACAATTAAAACCTAGCTAGGAAGTGACATGTCACTTCTCTCCACTTAATTGGTCTTACCCACTCAGGTAGATGGTGGGATTGAGACAGAAAAGCAATCCTCTCATATGCTTGGAAGCAGAAGATGTGCTTGGCAAGCTATTTTAACTACTGTTACACTAGTGATTTGTGTTCCGCTTCACTTAAAGATCAAGTATTTTATCATTTTGTATTGGTCAACTAAAAGAATTAGTACATAAAGACTTAAGTATCATAGCAGGTTAAAAATATTTGTAAATTTATTTGAAAGACCAACAAATTTGACATTTTTTTCTTTCTTAGGGCTCAGCTGATCCTTTAAATAGTGCTTTCCATTTGACCTACAACATGGTTTTGAACTTACTGCGTGTGGAAGAAATTAATCCAGAGTACATGTTGGAAAAATCCTTCTACCAGTTTCAACATTATAGGGCAATTCCAGGAGTGGTAGAGAGTAAGTATAAAGTTATCATAGCAACCTATTTTACTAGGAGACTAAATAGAAAACTGACTGCATTATTGGCTGCTTTGGTCATTGTTTTTTTCTTGTGTGCCAAATTTTGCCCCTTACATTAAGGAATACAGAATTGTATTCAGGTCATTGTGACTGGACATTTCAAAGTGAAGGTAAGAAAAGTCTGGAAGGACACTTTTCTATAATTGCTTAAAACTTACTATTATTTTAGACATATATATCACATAACTCATGTAACTGAGTTTATATGTTTAATATAACCTAAAAACCTAGTATATTAATTTTTTTAAGATTTATTCATTTATTTGAAAGAGTTACACAGAGAAAGAAGGAGAGGCAGAGAGAGAGAGAGAGAGAGAAAGAAAGAAGTCTTCTGTCTGCTGGTTCACTCCCCAGTTGGCCGCAACAACCAGAGCTGTGCGAATTTGAAGCCAGGAGCCAGGAGTTTCTTCTGGATCTCCTATGCGGATGCAGGGGCCCAAGGATTTGGACCATCTTCTATTTTCCCAAGACACAGCAGAGAGCTGGATTGGAAGTTAAGTAGCCGAGACTCAAACCAGTGCCCAAATGGGATGCCGGCACTGCCAGTGGAGGCTTTATCCACTATGCCGCAGTGCTGGGCCCCAAACCTAATATATTAAAATTTGACCTGTATGAGGCTTGTGTGTATTAGTCTTATTTATTTATTTGATAGGTAGAATTACAGAGAGAAGGAGAGAGAGTCTTCCATTGCTAGTTCATTCCACAAATGGCCACAACGGCCAGAGCTAGGACCATCTGGAGCCAGGAGCTTCTTCTGGGTCTCCCACATGGGTATAGAGGCCCAAGCACTTGGGCCATCTTCCAATGTTTTCACAGGCCATAAGCAGAGAGCTGGGTCAGAAAAGAAGCAACTGGAACACAAACCAGTGCCCGCACGGAATGCCAGCACTGCAGGCAGAGGCTTAGCCTACTATACCACAGCACTAGCTTTATGTCTATTAGTCTTAGCCTTTCGCTGTTTCTTAGTACAGAAGGCTGTCATAGCATAAACTGATGTATGATTAAGGTAATATAATGCTTTCATTGGATTTGAGTCCAACTTTTTAAGAATTTCCAGTTTGTATTTTCTTTTTTAAAGATTTATTTATTTATTTGAAAGAGTTACACGGAGAGAGGAGGAGAGGCAGAGAGATAACGGATCTTCCATCGCTTAGAAGAATGAAAAAGGCTGAGATGGTCTAAGCAAGTTAAGTCTCTCTCTCTCAAAAAAATGAGGGCATAAAGACGTTAAAGTCAGTATCTTAAGATTACATGTTTGAAATAGTAGCAGAATTCATATTTGAAGCTTGAACTGCTATTAAGCAGTGCTGTTTTTATTAAAGCATGGTTCATACTTTTTTTTTAAATTAAGATTTATTTATTTATTTGAAAGAGTTATAGAGGCAGAGACAGATCTTCATCTGCTGGTTTACATCCCAGAGGGTCCCAACAGCCAGGGCTGAATCAGGGCAAAGCCAGGAGCCAGGAGCTTCACCCAAGTCTCCAACGTGGGTAGCAGGAACCCAAGAACTTGGGCCATCTCCCACTGCTTTTCCCAGCCATATAGCAGGGAGCTGGATCAGAAGTAGAGCAGCCAGGACTTGAACCAGTGCATATATAGGATGCCTGCAAATCAGGCAGCAGCTCCACCTGCTAAGCCAGTACACCAGCTGCAATCATTTTTTTAATAGGTGATAAGAATAGATGTAGTAACTTATCATTAATTTTAAAGAAAGACCATGAGAGACTGATTAGTTTCAAGACTAACATTTACTTAAATTTACACAGTTGTTGAAGTGCCTTTTAAAATCAATGGCAAATGTAGAATTTCAAATCATATTTTATTATAAAAGTGCTTAATGCCATTTGTGCCTAGTTGATAAACTGTGGTCTTAGAGAAGAGATAGGAAAGTATGATTCTATTTTGGAGAACTAGATTTTTTTTTTTTTGAGAGGCAGAGTTACATAGAGAGAGAGAGAGAGAGAGAGAGAGAGAGATCTTGCATTCACTGATTCACTCCACAAATGTCTGCAATGGCAAGGGCTGTTGCAGGCCAAAACCAGGAGCCAGGAACTCCATCCATGTCTCCCATGTGAGCAGCAGGTCCTAGGTACTGTGACCATCTTCAGTTGCTTTCCCAGGTGCATTAGCAGGAAGCTGGATTAGGAGGTCGAACAGTTGGGACTCAAACCCCCGCTCATATGAGAATGAGCATCATATGTGGCAGCTTAACCTGCTTCACCACAAAGCTGGGCCTGAGAACTGTGTTTTTTGTTTGTTTCTTTTTGTTTTGTTTTTGACAGGCAGAGTGGACAGTGAGAGACAGAGAGACAGAGAGAAAGGTCTTCCTTTTGCCATTGGTTCACCCTCCAATGGCCTCCATGGCTGGCGCGCTGCGGCTGGCGCACCGCGCTGATCCAAAGGCAGGAGCCAGGTGCTTCTCCTGGTCTCCCATGGAGTGCAGGGCCCAAGTACTTGGGCCATCCTCCACTGCCCTCCCTGGCCACAGCAGAGAGCTGGCCTGGAAGAGGGGCAACCGGGACAGAATCCGGCACCCTGACCGGAACTAGAACCCGGTGTGCCGGCGCCGCTAGGTGGAGGAATAGCCTAGTGAGCCGCGGCGCTGGCCAGAACTATGTTTTTAAAAGATCTATAAATCTCTCCTTCTCCTACCAAGAATTGTATAATAACAAACAAAATGAATTTTTGGGGGGATTTGAATTAAGAAGGTATTGAAGGCCGGCGCCGCGGCTCACTAGGCTAATCCTCCGCCTTGTGGCGCCGGCACACCAGGTTCTAGTCCCGGTCAGGGCACCGGATTCTGTCGCGGTTGCCCCTCTTCCAGGCCAGCTCCCTGCTGTGGCCAGGGAGGGCAGTGGAGGATGGCCCAAGTGCTTGGGCCCTGCACCCCATGGGAGACCAGGAGAAGCACCTGGCTCATGGCTTCAGATTGGCACAGCGCGTCAGCTGTGGCGGCCATTTGGGGGGTGAATCAATGGAAGGAAAACCTTTCTCTCTGTCTCTCTCTCACTGTCCACTCTGCCTGTCAAAAAAAAAAAAAAAAAAAAGGTATTTAACACTGATTAGTACTAAAGAAGGAAAATAATTCATTTTACCTCATATCATAGAAATTTCAGATGCCAACATTGAAGCAGGTATATGGTTACAAGCTAGTTTAATAATTAAAAGAATTAGTCTTTAAAATGCTCCTCTTTGTCAGTTAGCACTCAGTCATGCATGAGTAGGATTACACATACACACATACCCAGCAGTCAGACTGGTTTGGAGACTGAATAACCAGGAGAAAGCAGAGTTGCATATTGATACACCTACCTTTGTTTTTGTTCTGTTTTATTTTTCTCTTTATGTATTCTGACAATTTTTAAGCTTATGTTGATTTTTAAGCTTATATTATTAGTTTGTACTTACATAGGAAATATTCCAGGTGCTATGGGAGACAGAGGGAGGTATTTTCTTATTTAAAGTCCTTTCCTCACTTTTAGCTGGGATCAGATTGTTATGATATGGCTTTGACCAAGACTCTGCTCCCATCCCCAAAACTTCAACATTATCTCCTTTTCTCCATCTGTATCCTCTCTCTCCTCAAACCTCAGGTTTTTTTTTTCCAGTATAGTTCTGACTTGCTTTTTAAAAAGATTACAGGCAACATAATCTCTGTTCCCTGCTGTTGCCTCCATACTCTTGTATCTTCTTGCAGTTGAGTTATTCCTACATGTCTCTACCTCTGTTTTGAAAGGAGCAAGACCTGTTTTTCTAGGGTTGTGAAATTTGGAGGGATAATACTTCCTTTTATTATTGATACTACTAGAACCTTTTCAAGAGACTTGGTATTGTTTTTACAACCTTAAATACAACAACATTAAAATGTAGATTATTATCCTTGGAAGCCTAGTATTAATCTTTGTTTTACAATACCATGCTGTATTATAACAAAGCTGCATGGTTTGTGTACATGAGATGTTTTCCATTTTGATTTACTGAATCTGCAGTAGATTTTTCAGTGAGCCTTAAGAGCATAACTTCTGGGACTTCATTTCTGAAAAGGAAAAGTCTTAATTTTAATCTTTTTATGCAGTTTTATAAATAGGTGATGCCATGATTAATAACACTAACTGTGGAGTTAGACATAGGTTTGAAACAATACTTAGTTTATTCTTTTATGAAATTGGGAAAATATCCGATTCATCCAGTCTATAAGAACTAAATGAGATAACTTATTTTAAATATGTAGTAGTTGCTTCCTATAATTACTGATAGTATTGCCTAGATCAGTAAAGCAATTTGCATTTAAGTCTGTTGAGAAATGTGCACCGTTTTGGGAGTGACAGTTGTTTCCCCGTACTTACAGATCTGTTTCATGTTATGTAATATAAATATATCTTTGTAATCATCACCCCTTTTACCCCTCAAAAGGAAGAAATTGATTGCAGTCTGTCTTAAGAGTTTATGGGTATCTTAGATGAGATGGTATTTCTTAAAATACCAGGACTCTCCTATAGAAGTGCCCATGGGTCTTGTCTTTTGCACTGCAGTTAAACCACTTATACTGAAGTTCCTCTACTGCCTGATTGTGGTACAGCGCCTTATCCGTAGTTTCAGTTACCCGTGACCAATTATGACAAAAAATATTGAATGAAAATCTCCAGAAATGAAAAATTCATAAACTATACACAATTCTAAGTAGTATGATGAAATCTCTTTCCATGTCTGTTTCATCCAGCCTGGGACGGGGATCATCTCTATGTCCAGCTTATCACTTCTGTACGTGCTATTTGCCAACCCATCCATTACTCACTCAGTCACTTGGTTACCAGATTGATTGTCATCATAGTGCTTGTATTCAAGGATTCCTTATTTTACCTAATAACAGCTCCAAAGTACAAGAATAGTGATGCTGGCAATTTAGATATGCCAAAGAGAAGCCATAGAGTGCTTTTTTAAGTGTCATCTAGCTTCTGTTGCAGATTGTTTATTGTTCTATTTTATTGTCATTGTTATCTCTTATTGTGGTTCATTTATAAATTAAATATTATGGGTATGTGTATAAAGGAGAAATTGAGTGTACTTTGAAAAGTTCATGGAATTAAATTAAAAGATGATTTTAGGAACAAATATTTGGCCTAGTGATTAAGACATCAGTTAGGATACCTGTGTCCCAAATTTTAGTTCCTGGGTTTGATACCCAGCTATAGCTCCTGACTTCAGCTTCCTTCTAACACAGACCCTGAGAGGCAACATGTGATGGCTGAAGTAGTTGGGCTTCTACCCACTTGGGAGATCTGAATTGAATTCCCAGCTCTGACCTGGTCAAGGCCCAGCCACCCTGTTTACCCTTCCAATCATAGAGAGAGAATGAACTAACTAGGCTGTCAGTTTAGCACAATTTGATTTACTTGAGTTGCAGAGCTATAGGAAGAGACCAAAAAGGTAACATTTAATGGAGAAAGGAAACTAGACAACTTTCCTGATAGTCATCTTTGAAGATTTTCTTCTGAACTTCTATTGTAATCTATGAAAACTTTTTCCCTCCTAGAGATGTAATAGAAAAAAATATATATGTCTTGGATATAATTTATGTAAAATGTGTAATGTTTTGAAATCTTATATCTATTTTGTTTACAGAGGTAAAGAACTCAGAAGAACAGTATAATAAAATAGTAATACCCAATGAAGAAAGTGTTGTCATCTATTATAAGATTAGACAGCAGCTTGCCAAGCTGGGTAAAGAAATTGAAGAATATATTCATAAACCAAAATACTGTTTACCGTTTCTACAACCAGGTCGTTTGGTAAAGGTATGCCATTATTTCTTTTCTTTTTTCTTTTTAAAGATTTTAGTATTTATTTGAAAGGCACAGTTACAGAGAGGCAGAGAGAGAGGGAGGGAGAGGGAAAGAGAGAGGTCTTCCATCTGTTGCTGGCCCACTCCCCAAATGGCCACAACAGCTGGGGCTGAGCTGATCAGGAGCCAGGAGCTTCCTCCAGGTCTCCCACATGCATACAGGGGCCCAAGCACATGGACCATCTTCTACTGCTTTCCCAGGCCATAACAGAGAGATCAGAAGAAGAGCAGCCAGGCTCAAACCGGTGCCCACACTGGATGCTGTTACCACAGGCGGCGGCTTTACCCACTCTGCCGTAGTGCCATCTCCTGCCATTATTTCTTCATAAGATATTTTAATCTTTGAATATATTTTGGATACAGATTCAGATTTTTTCTTAACCTTCTGTAGTAGTTTATATTCATTATGTCATTCTTCCTATTTTCCATGGCACTAGTTTAGGGGATTATATGATTGCCTTTTAATCACCCCTGATTTTCATTTGAGGATTATATGTTGAAGTATATCTGTTTGGAATTAATGTAACAAAACATTTTGAGTTATGAAATGCTATGTAAAAATAAGGCAGTTTTAGGCTGGCACCACGGCTCACTAGGCTAATCCTCCACCTGCGGCACGGGCACCCCGGATTCTAGTCCCAGTTGCTCCTCTTCCAGTCCAGCTCTCTGCTGTGGCCCAGGAAGGCAGTGGAGGATGGCCCAAGTGCTTGGGCCCTGCACCCCACAGGAGACCAGGAGAAGCACCTGGCTCCTGCCATCGGATCAGCGCAGTGGTGCCGGCTGTGGTGGCCATTTGGGTGATGAACCAATGGAAGGAAGACCTTTCTCTCTCTCTCTATCTCTCTCACTGTCTAACTCTGCCTGTCAAAAAAAAAAAAAAAAAAAATGCATTTTTACCAACTTGGGAGACCTGGAAGAAGCTTCTGGCTTCTGGCTTTGGATCTACCCAGGTTTGACCATTGCAGCCATTTGTGGAGTAAGCTCTGCCTCTGGCAGTTACAGACAAAGAGATCTTCCATCGCTGGTTCACTCCCCAAATGGTCACAAGGGCTGAAGTTGGGCTGATCTGAAGCCAGGAGCTTCTTCTGGTTCTGCCACATGAGTGCAGGGGCCCAAGAACTTAGATCATCTTCTGCTGCTTTCCTAGGCACATTAGCAGGGAGCTGGATCATGAGTGAGCAGCTGGGAGTTGAACTGGCACCCATATGTGGATGCTGGCACTGTAGGTGTAGGATTGACCTACTACACCACAGCGCCAGCCCCCAAATAAATCTTAAAAAAAAGAAAAAAATGGTAGTTTTAAGCTATGATGAATTCGTTAGATATAAAAGACTTTGATTGTTTTCAGAACAAATATACTGTATAATTTTAGCATCTGTTTGCCAATTGATTGCTATCATAGGAATCTGTGAAATTTGGCATTGATTTATTCCTGTGCCATTATTGTCTTTAAATTTAGGAATGATCTTTTAAAATATTTTTATCAGGAAAATTAAAGTCCTTACTAGCCTATAAAGTGTGATGGAAAGCTAACACTCATTGTCTTTTGGATATCTTGTTTATATGCTTTACTTTCCTTACAGGTAAAAAATGAAGGCGATGACTTTGGCTGGGGAGTAGTGGTGAATTTTTCAAAAAAATCAAATGTTAAGGTAAACTTTGTCCTTACTTAAAGCAATATTGTTTATGTGTATATTTCCCAGACCAGTTTATGTTCCCACCTACAGTGGATTAGGGTACCTTTTTCCTCACATTCTGGCCATCATTTGTTGATTGTTGATTTGTATATGAAAGCCATTCTAATTGGGGTAAGGGGAAAACCTCATGGAGGCTTTGATTTGCATTTCCCTGTTGGTTAGTGATCCTGAGCATTTTTTCAAGTTCTGTTGACCATTTGAATTTTCTTTTTGAAAAATGGGTGTTGAAGTCCTTTGTCCATTTCTTAACTGGATTGCTTTTGTTGTTGTTGAATTTCTTGAGCTCTTTATAGATTTTGTTTATTAATCCTTTATCAGTTTCATAGTTTGCAAATGTTTGCTCCCATTTTGTCAGTTGCCTGTTCACTTTGCTGAGTGTTTCTTTTGCAGTAGAGAAGCCTCTCAGCTTGTTTAATCCATCTTTCAATTTGGCTTTGATTGTCTGTGCTTCTGGGGTCTTTTCTAAGAAGTCTTTGCCTGTGCTAATGTTTTGCAGAGTTTCCCCAATGTTCTCTAATAATTTGATGGTTGGGTTGTAGGTTTAGGTTTGATCGATTTCAAGCGGATTTTTTTTTTTTTTTTTTTTTTTTTTTTGACAGGCAGAGTGGACAGTGAGAGAGAGACAGAAAGGTCTTCCTTTACTGTTGGTTCACCCTCCAATGGCCGCAGTGGCCGTTCCGCTGCGGCCGGTGTACCGCGCTGAGCCAAAGCCGGGAGCCAGGTGCTTCTCCTGGTCTCCCATGCGGGTACAGGGCTCAAGCACTTGGGCCATCCTCCACTGCCTTGCCGGGCCACAGCAGAGAGCTGGCCTGGAAGAGGGGCAACCAAGAAGGGGCAACCGAGACTGAATCCGGTGCCCCAACCAGGACTAGAACCCCATGTGCCGGCGCCGCAAGGCGGTGGATTAGCCTATTGAGCCGCGGCGCTGGCCTCGAATGGATTTTTGTGTAAGTTGTAAAGTGGGGTCTTGCATCATACTTCTGCACAAAAAGATCCAGTTTTCCCAGGACCATTTGTTGAAGAGACTGTCCTTGCTCCAGGGATTAGTTTTCAGCTTTTTTGTCAAAGATAAGTTGGTTGTAGATGGATGGATTTTGATGTCTGGAGTTTCTGTCTGTTCCATTGATCTACACATTTATTTTTTATCCAGTACCAGGCTGTTTTGATTATAACCATCCTGTTGTATGTCTTGAAATCTGGTATTGTGAGGCCTATGGCCTTTTTTTTTTTTTTTTTTTTTTTTTTTTTTTTGACAGGCAGAGTTAGACAGTGAGAGAGAGACTGAGAGTAAGGTCTTCCTTCTGTTGGTTCACCCCGCAAATGGCCACTATGGCTGGTGTGCTGTGGCCGGCGCACTGTGCTGATCCGAAGCCAGAAGCCAGGTGCTTCCTCCTGGTCTCCAATGGCGGTGCAGGGCCCAAACACTTGGGCCATCCTCTGCCGCCATCCTGGGCTACAGCAGAGAACTGGACTGGAAGAGAAGCAACCGGAGTAGAACCCTGGGTGGCACTGGCCTTTGTATTTGTTGTGTAAGATTGCTTTAGCTATTTGAGGTCTCTTGTGTTTGCATATGAATTTTAGCATTTTTTTTCAAGATCTCAGAAGAATGTTGTTGGTATTTTGATTGGGATCACATTGAATCTGTAAATTGCTTTCCATAATACGGATAATTTGATGATATTTATTCTTAATCCACAAACATGGAAATTTTTTCCATTTTTGTGTGGCTTCTTCTATTTCTTTAATGTTTTGTAATTTTCATTGTAGAGATCTTTTACCTCTTGGTAGTTATTGTGAGTTGTATTGATCTTAGAAGTTCTTTCTCAAACATGGCATTGTCTGTTTACAAACGCTATTGAATTTTTGAGTGTTAATTTTATATTCTGCCACTTAACTAAACTTTTATGAGTTCTAATAGCCTCTTAGTGGAGTTTTTTGGATCCCCTAGATATGGATTCATGTCATCTGCAAATAGGGATAGTTTGACTCATACCCTCATATTTCTTCCATTTGGGAAGTTTTCTCTTTCTTGAATTTGATGAAATCTGACTTTTCATTTTTGGTGTTTCTGGTGTTTTAATTTAGAAAGCCGTGTCAACATCAAAGTCATGAAGATTTATCTCTATGTTTCTTCTAAGAATTTTATAGTATTAGTGGTTTTTTTTAAAGATTTATTTATTTATTTGAGAATTGCGTTACAGACAGCAGGAGAGACGAGAGAAAGGTTGTCCATCTACTGGTTCACTTCACAAGATGCTACAAAGGCTGGAGCTGGGATCCAAAACCAGGAGCCAGGAGCTTCTAATGGGTCTCCCACATGGGTGCAGGGGCCCAAGCACTTGGGCCATCTTCTACTGCTTTCCCAGGCCATAGCGGAGAGCTGGATTGGAAAAGGACCAGCTGGGACTCAAATCCACGCCCATATGGGATGCTGTTGTTGTAGGTGGAGGCCTAGCCCACTATGCCACAGTGCCAGCCTCTGGTTTTAGCTCTTGCATTTAGGTCTTTGATCCATTTTGAATTAATTTTTGCCTGTGGTGTAGGATAAGGGGCCAACTTCATCCTCATTCATCCACTCTTTGTCAGACAGTCCTCCTTTTTTTATAATTTTTAGTTTATTATTTATTTGAAATGTAGGGGGACAGCAATCTTAACATCTTTCCAAATGCCTGCCATGGCCAGGGTTGGAACTGGCCGAAGTCAGGAGCAAGATACTCAGTCTATGTCTTCCACACTGGCTTCTACGATGAAGTTCTTAGTTCCTGGCTTTAGTCTGGCTGAGCCCTGGCTGTCACAGCCATTTGGGAAATGAACCAGAGGATGGAAGATAACCCTCTGTCTCTCCCTCCCTCTCTCTTTCTTTTTTTTTTTTTTTTTTTAATTTTTTAATTTTTTTTTTTTTTTTTGACAGGCAGAGTGGACAGTGAGAGAGAGAGAGACAGAGAGAAAGGTCTTCCTTTTTGCCGTTGGTTCACCCTCCAATGGCTGCTGCAGCCGGCGCACCACGCTGATCCAAAGGCAGGAGCCAGGTGCTTCTCCTGGTCTCCCACGCGGGTGCAGGGCCCAAGCATTTGGGCCATCCTCCACTGCACTCCCGGGCCACAGCAGAGAGCTGGCCTGGAAGAGGGGCAACCGGGACAGAATCCGGCGCCCCAGCGGGGACTAGAACCCGGTGTGCCGGCGCCACAAGGCGGAGGATTGGCCTATTGAGCCGTGGTGCCGGCCATCTAACTCTTGACTTTCAAATAAATTAATAAATCTTTTATTTTAAAAAATCATTTTTATTTGGAAACTTTTTGCATTCTGAAACTAAGTCCCATTTGTCATTGTGTATTCTTGGTTTATATATAGAGAGACCTAGATTCATTTTTCAATGTGTTTAGGATTCTTGCAAACACGAATTGTCTTACAGTGTTTGTCTAGGTTCAGTTTCAGGGTAATAATGCTAATCTAATGAAATAATTTAGAAGTGTTCCCTTCCTCTTCTGTTTTTCAAAGGAGTTTTTGATAAATTAAATATATGGCAGTGAGGCCATCTAGGCCTATGCTATTCTTTGTTTAGTTTTTGGATTATCTTGCCAGTTTTTGCTAATATGGCCTATTCAGATCGTCTGTTTCTCCTTCAGTTAGTTTTGATGATTTGTATCTGTTTGAGAATTACCTATTTCTTAGTTACTTAATTTACTGATATACAGTAAAATTATTCATAATCTTGCTTTGTAATTCTTTTTATTTCTGTGTGGTCACTAATAATGGGCCCTCTCTTATTTCTCATAATTTAAATTCTTCATCTCGTTAAAGGTTTGCCAGTTTTGTTGATCTCAATCAGCGTTTGGTTTATTAATTTTTTTCCTCTATTTTTCTGTTTCTAACAACTTTTCATTTGCTGGTTTACTAGCCAAATCCAGTAGTGGCCCAGGATACCTAAGCCAAGAGCTAGTAACTCAATTTAGGTTTCCCATGTGGGTGGCAGGAACCCAGCTAGAAGAACCATCACCATTTTCTCCCTCCATCTGCATTGGCAGGAGCCTAGAATCACGAGCCAGAGCCTCAGCATTCTGTTGTGGGACGCTGGTGTCCTAACCCGTGTTAAATACCTGTCCCTCTACTGCATCTTCTTTTAATTTTCTGTTCTTTGTTCATTAACTTAAGGTGGGAAATTAGGTTATTAATTGCAGTGGCTCTTCTTTTGTATTATAGCATTTATAGCTATAGTAAAGTTTTCCTTTTACAGATGCTTTAACAAACGACTGAAGTTTAGTACATTATGTTATTTTCATTCAGCTCAGAGTATTTTCTAATTTCCCTTTTGATTTTTCCTTTGTTTCTTTGGCTATTAGATGTGTGCTAATTTTCATGTATTTGTGAATTTCCCAAATTTGTTGGTCTAGATTTCTTATTTTCATTTTGTCATGAATATACTCATTATTATGTCAGTCATTTTGAATTGACTAAGTTTGTTTATTGGCTTGAAATGTGGTCCATCCTGTAGAATGTTCCATTTACATTTGAGAAAAAATGTGTTTTCTGCCACTTGGGAGGAATGTTCTGTAGCTTTCTAAGTTTAGTTGGTTTAAAGTGTTCAAGTCTCCTGTTTCCTTGCAGGTACTTCTGTCCAGTTGTTTTATCCATATTGAATGTGGAATACTGTAGTGTCTTAACTATTGCTGTTGTGTTGTCTCTGTTTGCCTTCATTTCTACTGGTTTTTATTTCATATGCTTTTGTGCTATTATAGTATATTCTATCTGATATTAGTGTAGCCACTTCAGCATTCTTTTGATTGTTCTTGGCATGATGTGCCTTTTCCTGTTTTTTTTACTTTTAACTTTTTTGCATTAGTAAATTTAAGGTATGTCTTGTGTACATTGCATACAATTATACTTTTTAAAGATTTATTTACTTATTTATTTGAAAGGCAGAGAGAGAGAGAAAGAAAAGGACAGATCTTCCATCTGCTATTTCACTTCCCAAATGGCCACAAACATAAGTCCAACAGTATATTGATATTTTTACTACTTTATATAATTTTATGAGTTTTAAGGAAGCTTACAAAAGAAATCAGGTATAGTGTTATATCAGTTTTCTAATTTGTCAGTTCTCGTTCTCTGTTTGCTCCTGTGGATTTGGGTAACCATCTGGAGTTACTGCCTTACTCCATACACTTTGCTTCCCCCCTCCTCCTTTGTGTTTTGCCAGAAATATTTCAATATTATACAACTTTATGGAAATATAAACATACTATCTTATAAATTTTGTCATCAAATAAGAAAATGGTATTCATTTATTCTTCTATAATTACCTTTACCAATGTTCTTGTGAAATGTGTTGAAGGATGCTGAGAGACAGCCATCTTTTATAAACTAAAAAATATATATGTAAAAATATTTACTGCAATGTATGTCAGTGGTAATGGCTAAATACTGAGAAAAGTCCTTGTTACACATGGAATTAAAATTCCTGAGCCTGTTTTTAAGAAGTAGTGAACTGGTGCTGGTGCTGTGACATAGCAGGTAAAGCCACACTGGAAATGCCAGCATCCCATATGCTCCACTTCCCGTTCAGCTCCCTGCTGATGCACCTGGGAAAGCAGTGGAAGTGGCGCAAATGGTTGGGCTCCTGCACCCACATGGGAGATTTGGATGAAATTGCTGTCTCCTAGCTTTGGCCTGGCCCAGCCCCAGTCATTGTGGCCATCTAGGGAATAAACCAGCAGATGGAAGATCTCTCTGTCTTCTCTCTTTCTAATTCTGCCTTTCAAATAAATAAAATAAATCTAATAAAATAAACGAAGTGGTGAACTTATTTTATCTTGTGTTTTCCAGCCTAATTCTGGTGAATTGGATCCTTTATATGTAGTAGAAGTACTTCTGCGGTGTAGCAAAGAGAGTTTGAAAAATTCAGCTACTGAGGCAGCAAAACCAGCAAAACCTGATGAGAAAGGAGAGATGCAGGTTTGTACTTTAATTTCTTCTTCAGATTTCAGATATTTTTAAAATTATTTAGGATCATTAGAATTGTCAAGTGTGATAATTACCTCACTCTCATGATTCCTAACTTAAAAGTTTTCTGTGTAGTTTTCTTTCTTTTTGGTTGAATAATGACAAGATTAAATAGTGGTGAAGTGAAATGAAGAAAGTTTAATTACTCACATTTTCCATGAAGTTAATTTTACATTGTTATTTGTGACTGAATGGTTTTAGTTTGACTACATCCATGTTGTTTATTTCATCCCCATAAAGTAATTATATAAGCATTGTTGTGATAATGAAAATTCCTACCTAAGTTTCCTTAAAGTCATTTAATTTATGTGCACTTTTAATTGAATGTAAAGCATTCGACTTGTTAACTGAGGTTATTCATATTTTTAAAGTCTTCAATTTTGGTACAAGTAAAATAATTGTCCTAAAATCTTAACTGCAAAGATTCTAAATATCTGTTTAAGTTGTTTTTATAATTCTGAATGCTATCTAGCATTTAGTCTCTGTCAGTCTGATAGCTTGTTCTCCCTTCCTACCACCAATAGAAACCTATGTGACTTTTTTCCTAACACTTTACTGATTGACTGCTTTATATGAATGAGGCTAAAACTCCTGAAATTTGTCATATATTCATTGTACCCAAAGCATACTTTGACGTTATTGCAACTTGGAATAGCAGCTATGATAGTACTTCAGAAAGTTTGTGGAGAATGGAATGGAAGATTAAGTTTCTTTGGGTGGGTGCGTGTATGTGTGTGTGTGTATGTATGTATGTATGTAAGGATTTATTTATTTATTTGAACGAGTGGATCTTCTATCCACTGGTTCACTCCCCAGATGGCTGCAACAGTTGGTACTGAGCCAGGCCAAAAGAGTCAGAAGCTTCACCTGGGTCTCCCATGTGGGTAGCAGGGACCCCAGAACTTGGGCCATCTTCCTCTGCTTTCCCAGGACATTAGCAGGGAGCTGGATCTAGAGCAACTGGGACATAAATCAGCCCCATATCTTTTTTAAGACTCATTTATTTTATTTGAAAGGCAGAGTTAGAGAGGCAAGACAGAGGGAGAGAGAGATCTTCCAAACATTGATTGACTCCCCAAATGTTATAACTGGCAGGCAGAGACAGGTCAAAGCCAGGAGCCAAGAATTCTATTCTATCTCCCATATGGGTGCCCAGGGCCCTTGTACTGGGCCTTCCTCTGCTTCTTTACCAGGCGTATTAGCAGGGGACTAGATCAGAAGTGGAATTTGAACTGGTGCTTATATTGGATGGCAGCCTCTGGTGCCCTAACACCAATCCCGAGATGAGTTTTTGTTATTTCAGATCAAAATTTTTGTGAAGTCAATTCATGGTTTTTTTTCAAAATAATAAGTTCCATGAACTTTTTGAAAGTTATGTGGTGCATATCTATTTTTTCTTTCTCATGGCAGACTTTGATAATAAATTATGGCATTCCTTCACCCTCAAAGTGTAGGCTGTTTTCCAAAAAAAATTATCTGAGCAGCCCTGACTAACTTACTGGCATTAGTATTTTAAGTAAAACATATTTGCTGTTTGTTCTAGGTCCAAGTTTTATTAAGCCTAACTACTATAGCTGTTTTACTTAGTGATACTGAGAAGCTTTGCATTCCTTAATAATCAGAATTTGGATCAGTTCAATAAACAACCTCTCCAGGGAAACCTTTACTGAATCCTGGGCAAATGGGATCTTTCCTCTCCTTCTGGAGTACTTTTTGCATTTATTTCAGTGTATGCTGTGAAAGAATTAAGAGTGGGATGTGTAAACATGAATTTTATATGCAAGTATGATTTATGACATCAAGGTGATTACAGCTTATTAGGGAAGCATTTTGTGTAGGTGAGCATCAAAGATGTATCCTGTAATTGCCTGGGGCAGAGAATTAGTAAAAAAAAAAAAAAAAGCCTTTATAAAGCAAGGAATGGAATTTGAACAGACTTGTAGGTTCACAAGAACTTTTTCAGATAAGAAGAATTGCATTCTTAGTAAAGGAAGCAGCATGTACAGAGCATGGAACACTCCTCTCTAGAAAGAGCTCTAAGTTGTTCTGTTCTGTGTGGTTGAATGACAGACATAAAACTAAAGCAGGGAAGAAGACTGTCCCTTAAACAAAGTATGTGTTTGATTTTTGTAGATTATTATCTTGAGGAAATAAATAGTTTATATAGTAAACAGCCTTTCTAAAATGCAGTAATCATGTCCACTATTTTCAGATGGTTAGAACCAGAATTGCATTGCATGAGATATAAGATGGAAGTGGGTTTTCTGTTACCATCTTTCCCCTTTCTCACTGAGTGTGCATGTAATGCCAAATTTAGCTTTTTATCATCCTTGGGGTAAGACATTCTAAAGTGACTTCTCATTTTACTGGTTAGATAAATGTTGTTATTTTTCTTGAAAAGGCTGAGTGTTTGTAAACATCCAGCTCTGAACTACATTGTTGAACAGTTTCACAGTTTAGACGCGTATTCTGAAGATTGTTTGCAGTTTTGTCACTATTACTTCAGATGTGTCTGACCACTGCCCCTTATCACAGCCAGTTTCTTACAGTTAAATGAGATTCCAACAGTGTCAGGGAGTGAGGAATCTAATTGCAGAGTCTGGATAAGTGATTTATGTTTTATTTCTATAGGCAAGAAGCACCCTAGAATCATTCAGCATTAGATAAAATACCTATAAAAGTTTCTCCATTTCTCTCTCTCTTTTTATCTGCCTTTCAAATAAATAAATATTTTTTAATTAATTAATTAATTTGAAAGGCAGAGTAACAGAGAGGCAGAGGCAGAGAGAGAGGTCTTCCATCCTCTGGTTCACTCCCCAAGATGGCCACAACAGCTGGAGCCGCACCAATCCAAAGCCAGGAGCCAGGAGCTTCCTCTGGGTCTCCCACACGGGTGCAGGGGCTCAAGCACTTGGGCCATCCTCCACTGCCTTCCCAGGCCATGGCAGAAAGCTGGATCAGAAGTGGAGCAGCTGGAACTTGAATCGGTGCCCATATGGGGGTGCCAGCACTGCAGGAGGCAGCCCTACCCACTGTGCCACAGTGCTGGCTCCCATAAATCTTTTTTAAAATAAAATAAAGGGCTGCTGTTGTGGCATAGTGAATTACACTGCATCGCATATCAGAGTGCCAGTTCAAGTCGTGGCTAAGCAGCTTCCACTCCAGCTTCCTGCTAATATGTCTGTAAAGGCAGTAAGATGGCTTAAGGACTTAGGAAACTGTGGAAGACCAGGATTGAATTCCCATCTTCTGGCTTTGACGTGGCCCAGACTTGCCTATTATACCCACTTTGGGAGTGAACCAACAGATGGAAGATTTGCTGTCAATAAATAAATCTGTAAAAGAAAAAACACACCTATAAAAGTATATCATCAAGTAGAAGATTATAGATCACAGATATACACTATGGTGCTTTAGGATCACACCTTTCTTGAACATTCACACAGCCCTATCAGCTTTCTAGGTCACTGGAAATGTGTAAGAACTTTTCAAACCCCTCAGAGGATATTGTAATCTCCAGCTTTTCCTTTTAAGCTTTTTGGTGTTAATCTGTTATTTGCCTCAACTGCCATCATGCACCACCTCATGCAGCCATGATGTTAAAAAATTACCTCTTATTATTTTCTTTTTGACAAACACACCCAGGGATAAGATTGTTTGCGCTGGGCAGAACTTGAATCATGCCCAGTAAAGACAGCATTGTGATTGTAGCTTACAGAGAACCACCAAAAAGTGAGATAGTGACAGTTCTCTGGAAATGGGACTTTGAAATAGTTCTGACCTTATTCTTTCTGACTGCCAGAATGGATTCCACTGTGATTGTAGGCTGTTGATTTTCAAATTACTTTGGCATTATACAGATGAGAGTAGTATGGTAAGTTTAAAAGGGCACAAAGCTTCCTGTTTTTGCTGAAAGTCAGCCATTTTGCTTCTCCCCCCACCTCCAAGAAACCTTTTATTTAAGGAATACAAACTTGATGTATCTCATCAGTACAACTTTAGGAATATAATGATTCTTCCCACCATCTCTTCCCTCTACCCACACTCATACCCCTCATCCTTCTCCCTCTCAATTCCCAGTCCCATTCTCCAGTAAGATCCAGTTTCGTTTAACTTTATACACAGAAGACCAACTCTATATTAGGTAAAGAATTCAACAATTTGCACGGGAAAAAACCTCTTCCTCAACAGTCAAGACAAGGGCTGGTCAAAGTCATTCTATCTTGAAGTTAATCTTTTTTTTTTTTTTTTTTTTTTAAGAAACTTAATTAACTTTAAAGAAGCACCCAAGAATGACAGACTTTTTGCAAGCCCTTAGACATAAAATAATACAACTCTTTGAGGACAGAGGTCCTGAATGGGAAGTTAGTGCACAGTGACTCTTCTTGTTAATTTAACAATTAACACACTTATGTATGACATTGGTGATTACCTGAGGCTCTTCACATGAGCTGCCTAGTATATGGAAGCCTTTTGAATCCACAAACTCCATCAGTATTTAGACAAGGCCATAAGCAACATGGAAGTTCTTTCCTCCCTTCAGAAAAAAGTACCTCCTTCTTTGATGACCACTTCTTTCCACTGGGGTCTCACCCAAAGAGGTCCTTCATGTAGATCACTTTCTGCCACAGTATCTTGGCTTTCCATGCCTGAAATGCTCTTGTGGGCTCTTCAGCCAGACTAGAATGCCTTAAGGGCTGATTCTGAGGTCAGAGTGCTGTTTAAAGTGATTGTCATTCTATGAGTGTTGTGTGGACTGCTTCTCATTTTGGAGCAATCCCTCCTTTAATTCCATCTATTTATTATTACCAAACACTTAATCCAATCCATATGATCACTTTAACACTTAACACAGTATTTTTACCTCCCAGCTTAAGGGGACTTGGGGGTCCCGTGGCAAGTGTTTAAACTGTACCCTTAGAAGCAACTCTGTAGGAATGTATGCAGAACTATACAGCTTTACAGTTACAAACTTCATACACTTCATAATTACAACTTTAGGAACATGCTGATTCTTCCCACCATGCCCACCCTCCCACCCATACTGCCAACCCTCTGCCATTTTGCTTTAAAGATACTCTTTAAAATACTGCAGACCTTGATTGATTTATAGAATTAGGATAAAATTTGGTTGGTTAAAAAGATAACTTGCACTTTTTTTTTTTTTTTTTGGCCAGACAGAGTTAGACAGTGAGAGAGAGAGAGTGAGTGAGTTATAAACAGTGAGAGAAAGACAGAAAGCTCTTCCTTCTGTTGGTTCACTCCCCTAATGGCCGCCATGGCCGGTGCTGCGCCGATCTGAAGCCAGGAGCCAGGTACTTCCTCCTTGTCTCCCATGCGG
Organism: Oryctolagus cuniculus; assembly: GCF_051225735.1. Classification (NCBI taxonomy): domain Eukaryota; kingdom Metazoa; phylum Chordata; class Mammalia; order Lagomorpha; family Leporidae; genus Oryctolagus; species Oryctolagus cuniculus. The sequence goes on from NC_142880.1 coordinate 75,904,781, forward strand.
GTGCAGGGACCCAAGCGCTTGGGCCATCCTCCACTGCCCTCCTGGGCCACAGCAGAGAGCTGGACTGGAAGAGGAGCAACTGACTAGTACCTGGCACCCCAACCAAGACTAGAACACAGGGTGCCAGCGTCGCAGGTGGAAGATTAGCCAAGTGAGCCACGGCGCTGGCCAACTTACACTTTTTTGTGTTGTTTTGTTTTTTAAAGATTTACTGTAGGGGCTATGGCACAGCAGGTTAACGCCCCCGCCTGAAGTACTGGTTCAAGGCCTGGCTGCTCCACTTCCCATCCAGCTCTGCTATGGCCTGGGAAAGCAGTAGAAGATGGCCCAAGTCCTTGGGCCCCTGCACCCGCGTGGGAGACCCGGGGGAAGCTCCTGGCTCCTGGCTTCAGATCAGCACAGCTCCAGCCATTGCAGCCAATTGGGGAGTGAACCATTGGATGGTTCGTTCTCTCTCTCTCTCTCTCTCACTTTCTCTGCCTCTTCTCTCTCTGTGTAACTCTAACTTTCAATAAATAAATAAATAAATCTTAAAAAACAAGAGAGATCTTCCACATGCTAGTTCACTCCCTAAATGACCTAAATGGCCAGAGCAGAGCTGATCTGAAGCCAGGAGCTTCTTCTGGGACTCACACACGGGTACAGGGTCCAAGAACCTGGCCATTTTCTACTGCTTTCCCAGGCCATAGCAGAGAGCTGGATTGGAAGTGGAACAGCTGGGACTCAAACTGGCGCCCATATGGGATTCTGGCGCTGCAGGCCAGGGCTTTAACCTGCTGTGCCACATTGTATTTTAAGTAACAGTCTTGATTTAATGAAATAATATTCCTTGAAATTCATTTAGAATATATTGACATAAAACTCTTGACTTCTTAAATTAGGATACTTTAAAAAGTTCATGGAAAAATGGAATCAAAAGATAAATCTATTCTGGTGCAAAAGCACTTAGAGTATTTATTTTATGTATTTGAAAGGCAGAGAAAGAGATTTCTCATCTGCTAGTTTACTTCCTAAATGTCCCGAACAGTCAGGGCTGTGCCAGGCTGAAGTCATTAGCCAGGAACTCAGTCCAGGTCTCCCACTTGAGTAGCAGAAACCCACCTACTCCAGCCATCACCTGCTGCCTCCCTGGGTCTGCATTAGCAGGAAGCTTCAATGGAGAGCAGAGCCAAGACATGAACCCAGGCACTTCAGTATGGGATGCAGGTGTCCCAAGCAGCATCTTACCCACTGCACAAAAGTGCTTTGAACCCTAGGCATAGTTTTTTCATAATGGGCATTTCCATGAAATTTTTGAAGACTCCTGTTATCTGCTTGCTTGTTTAGAGAGAAATTGAATCATGACAAACTTGAAGATCCAAAAGTTCAAAAGATAAAAATCCTTCCTGCTATTTTAGCAGTTTCTGACAATTGCACACAGTTATTTGGACTTGTTGACCAAGTTTGTATCATGATGAGCCTGCATTCTGAGTCACTTTTCTAAAAGTAATCCAGTTTAGAAAGTTGGATAAGCAACCTGTGCAAATTTATGTTTTTAAAACTCTGCAAGTTTAGAGATTTCATGGCAGCTCTCATCTAGTTCTAAAACATTTAAACTCTCATTTATAAAACTTCGTATTTCTAATTAGGGAAGTCCTAGGATCTCTGTTTTCTGTACTTAAAGAGACATTTTTAGGTCAGCTTATGTATTCTCTTTCCTGTAATTAATGTGATAGTTGACCATTTGTTGGAGTTTATTATAGGGTACAACCCTAGAAATTGGACAGTTTCTGTCTTCCTTCTGAATCAGTCTTCACAGAATAGTTTTATTCTATTTTGATGGAAATTGTCATACCTGTGCATATGGAATTCACCTGTAAGTACATAAAACATATTGTTGCTCTCTAAAGCCAAGTAAATGTCTAATTTTTCTGCCACTTTTATTTATTTTTTTAATATTTATTTTATTTGAAAGGCAGAATTAGAAGGAAAGAGAGAGAGAGAGAAAGAATCTTCCGTCACTAGTTCACTCCTCAAGGGGCCACAATGGCTGGGGCTGGTCCAGGCCAAAGCCAGGAGCTTCATCCAGGTCTCCCACGTGGGTGCAGGGGCCCAAGCATTTGGCCTATCTTATGCTGCTCCCACAAATTTTGTACTATTTATAACTGGTAAAATAGAAACTTTATAGTAGAGAATTATAGCAAAATACCACCTTAATCAAGTAATCAAAATTAGTTTCTTTAATAATTTTGATTTTTGGACTGAGAAGAACAAAACGGGAACTTCTGCTAAAAATGTATAACCTGATGAATCTGATTATTCATGATTAGACAAACCCAAATTGAGGATAATTTTACAAAATAACCTATAGTATTAAAATGTCAAGGTCTTCAACACAGAAAAACTAATGAACTATTCTAAGTTAAAAGAGAATAAAGAAATGACAGCCAAAGTCAAGGCATGATCATAGTTTGGATCCATGGACTGGTGAGAGAGGAAGGAATATGATATAAAACATTACTGGGAAAGTAGATGATATCTTAATTTGGACTAGAATTTCCCCCTTTGAAATACTTACACTGTGCATGTTGAGGGAGGATGAATAGTAAAGCAATTGGGCAAAATCTAGATAGTCGACAAATTGGAATGGAGAAATGCGGGAGGTTTTTAACCCTACTCTTGGAATTTTTCTGAAAATTTGAAATTACATGAAAATGTTAATGTCTATACAGCAAAAACATAAGGGATTATTCTTAAAGAAGAATAAATAGAGTTGTGATTAAGATACTAAGTGTAATATGATTCCTGGCTAGATTGAAAAGTGTAATAGTTGTAATTTTTAAAGGAGATGTTCCTGAAAGATACATGTATTTATTTGTAACGGAACATAATTAATTTAAAATGGTTGAGAAGAGTCAGTCATTCTCTTTCTTTGTATCTGCCGTTCAAGTATTAATCTTAACATAAATCTTTTTAAAAAATGGGGGCCGGGGTGCTACCTGGGATGCTAGCATCCCAAATAGGTACCTGATCAAGTCCTGGCTGCTCCACTTCCAGTCCAGCTCCCTGCTAATGTGCCTGGAAAGCAGAGGAAGGTGACCTAAGTGCTTAGGCCCCTGCACCCCCATAGGAGACCCAGATAGAGCTCCTGGCTCTTGGCTTCAGCTTGTCCCAGTCCCAGCCTTTGAGGCCATTTGGGAAGTGAACCAGTAGGTAGAACATAACTCCCTCCCTCCCTCTGCTCTTCTCCCCCGCTCACTGCCTTTGAGTAAATAAATAATTTAAGAGAAAAAAAAAAAGAAAAGAAAAGGTAAAGCAGAAGAAAAGTAAACATTCCCCAAAATGTAATTAGAGAAAAGTCTGTTTGAAGAAATTTAATGAATAGTATTAGTATTCAGTATTTTTAAGATAGAAAGTTGGCTGGTAACGTTGCTATGTAGGGGGAAAAAGCTAATTTTTTTAAAGGCTTGAAAATAGCAAAAATGTAAATTAGTTGTCAAATTTTAAAAATCAGATATTTGAAATCTAGACTTCTGGCATTAAAAACAGAAAGATCTAGAAACACCAATACCTTCTGTTGGATAACTTTATAGCTAAAAGAAGTTTGTTTCGCTCACAGTTTTGGAGATTAAAGGACATCGTGCTAACATCGGCTGGCACCTCTGGAGAGAAACTCATGGTGAATGGCAGCACAAAGGGAGGAAGGAACACAAGCTAGAGCAAAAGAACATTTTACTGAGGACAGAGATCCCAACACTTGAACCCAAAGGAACACACTCAAACTAGATCCAAACTATAGCATCTTATGAATCGTACATTCTCTGTGCAGTTACCCTGTCTCTGTGTGTGGTACTTCCTAATATATTTGAGGATATGGGCTCTTCCATTTTATTTATTTGATTTTTCATCTACTGGCTCACTTCCCAAATGCCCACAACAGACAGAGCTGGACTGTGCTGAAGCCAGGAGCCAGGGCCTCCTTCTTAGTCTCCCAGAAGAGTCACAGGGACCAAAGTGCTTGAGTTATCAATGCACTCCCTCCCAGTCATGTTCATCCGAAGGTAGATCTGAAGCAGAGTAGCCAAGACTCAAACCAGCTTTGAGATGGGATGTTGGTGTGCTGGGTAGCAGCTTAGCCACTATATCTGCCCCTCTAGCTCTGCCATTTTAGCAGCATTATATGCAGACTTGCTAACCTTTGTTGACCACTTTTAGTAGTAAATAACTTAGTATTGTTTGCACTAATTTAAATAATTTACATGCACTGCCTCATATATTTCTCAAAGTTCAGTAAAATGGGATACAATTTTATTCCCTTTTTATTAGTGAGGAAACTGAAGCTTTAAACGGTTAGATAACTGGGGTGGTTTTGTGGCGTAGCAGTTAAAGCAGCCATCTGTGTTGCAGACATCCTATATGGACCCCAGTTCACAAACTGGCTTGCTCTACTTCTGATCCAGCTCCCTGCTATGCCTGGGTAAGCAGTAGAGGATGGCCCAAGTACTTGGGCCCCTGTGCCCACATGGGAGATCCAGATGAAGCTCCTGGCTTTGGTCTGGCCCAACCCTGGCCATTGCGGCCATTTGAGGAGTAAGCCAGTGGATGGAAGCTCAGTCGGTCTCTCTCTGTCTCTCTCTCTGCCTTTCAATTAAATAAATCTTTTTTTTTTTTTTTTAAGATTTATTTATTTTACTTGAATATTACAGGGAGGCAGAGGAAGAGAGAGGGGGAGAGACAGAGACAGACAGACAGAGGTCCTCCATCCTCTGGTTCACTGCAGCTACGCTACACCACAGCACCAACCCTGATAAATAAATTTTTTTTTTTTTTTTTTTGACAGGCAGAGTGGACAGTGAGAGGGAGAGACAGAGAGAAAGGTCTTCCTTTGCCGTTGGTTCACCCTCCAGTGGCCGCCGTGGCCGGCGCGCTGCGGCCGGCGCACCGCGCTGATCCGATGGCAGGAGCCAGGTGCTTCTCCTGGTCTCCCATGGGGTGTAGGGCCCAAGGACTTGGGCCATCCTCCACTGCACTCCCTGGCCACAGCAGAGAGCTGGCCTGGAAGAGGGACAACCGGGACAGAATCCGGCGCCCCGACCGGGACTAGAACCCTGTGTGCCGGCGCCGCAAGGCGGAGGATTAGCCTAGTGAGCGGTGGCGCCGGCCCGATAAATAAATCTTAAGAAATAAAAATAAGGGGCTGGCTCTGTGGCTTAGCTGGTGAGGCAGCTGCCTGCAGTGCCAGTGTCCCATATGGGTGCCGGTTCGAGTCCCGGCTGTTCCACTTCCAATCCAGCTTTCTGCTGTGGCCTGGGGAAGCAGTAGAAGATGGCCCAAGTCCTTGGGCCCCTGCACCTGCATGGAAGACCCGGAGGAAGCTCCTGGCTCCAGATTGGCACAGCTCCAGCCATTGCAGCCTATTTGGGAATGAACCAGCGGATGGAAGACCTCTCTCCCTGTCTCTCTCTCTGCCTCTCCTTCTCTCTCTGTGTAACTCTGACTTTCAAATAAATAAATAAATAATATCTTTTTTTTAAAAAAAAAGAAATAAAAATAAAAGGTTAGATAACTTGGAGCTACCATTATGGCATAATGGGTAAGGCCTCTGCCTTCAGTGCTGGCATTCTATATGGGTACCTGTTTGTGTCCTGGTTGCTGTGCTTGCATTCCAGATCTCTGCTAATGGCCTGGGAAAAGCAGTGGAGCATGGCTTAACTGCTTGGGCTCCTGCCACATATGTCGGAGACCTGGATGAAGCTCCCAGCTCCTGGCTTCAGGTTGGCCAGTAGTGGCCTTTCTGGCCATCTGGGGAGTCAGCCAGGGGACAGAAGACCTCTCTGTCTCTCTCTGTAACTCTGACTTTCAAAATAAATAAGTTTTAAAAAAATAGTTAGATAGCTTGTTCAAGGCTGCACAACTAGCTAAAAACTGAATTCAAACTCAATCTGTCTTAACTCTAGAACCTATGTTCAACTGGTATACCATTTTTTCATTAAAATACTATGAATTTACTTGTTATCAAAAGCCAATGGAGGGACTGGCACCATGGCTCACTTGGTTAATCCTCCGCCTGAGGCGCTGGCATCCCATATGGGCACGGGGTTCTAGTCCTGGTTGCTCCTCTTTCAGTCCAGCTCTCTGCTGTGGCCCAGGAGGGCAGTGGAGGATGGCCCAAGTGCTTGGGCGCCTGCACCCACATGGGTAGACCAGGAAGAAGCACCTGGCTCCTGGCTTCGGATTTCCGCAGCACGCTGGCTGTAGCAGCCATTTGGGGGGTGAACCAGTGCAAGGAAGACCTTTCTCTCTGTCTCTCTCTCTCACTGTCTATAACTCTGCCTGTCAAATTAAAAAAAAAAAAAAAAAAGCCAATGGCAGGGCCATTAATGATCCTTGATCCATGTAAATGTAACTGTGGGAGACCAGTATGCTGACTTGGTGACCTGTGAAAATATTAGTCTTGCTTCAGTTTATCCCAGAGGTCTTTTGAATTCAAGAATAATTTAACGAAGCTAAATTATATATTTTATGGTGAGGGTAGGGTATGTTTGACTAAAACGTAGTAGAAGAAAAGTTGCAGATACGTGTTCTTGAAGATTGAGTCTAATGATAAATGCTGTTTTCCCTGCTTGAAATAACTTTCTTCATTTCCTCGTCATTCCAACCCACCCAGACTTACATGAACCTTTCTGGCTATCTAAATCCGTTGAACAAAAGTCTGTCTTTTGTGTTGCTACAGTACTACTACATATTTTATTTAAATGCCAGATACTGAGCAAGTAAAAATAAAGTATGGATTCTTTATTACAGGGATCTTTTACTTTTATGTACCATTTATTTTCCTGTTATTGATAGGTTTGAATTAGGTTTTGCTTTTTAGAAAGCTTCGAAGGTAAGAAGCTGTGCCTCAATGGTTTTTATTTGCTTCTGATCCCTGTCACATAATGTAAATATTGCTAAATTTTAAGGGTCCAACTTTTAGAAATGGCATAATTTGAAAATATGCAATTTTAAATGCATTATTATGTGACTTTCTGTTCACAGGTAGTCCCTGTGTTGGTGCATCTCCTGTCTGCTATCAGCAGTGTTAGGCTTTACATTCCTAAAGACCTTCGGCCAATGGACAATAGACAGAGTGTTTTAAAATCAATACAGGTATGCAAATAAATTTTACAAATTAATTATAAATTCTATATAAGTATAAATAAGCTTTATACAAAGATAATGAAAGTGGTTTTAAATATATTTTTTCAGAAATCTAAACGCTACCAATAGTGGTGCAGTTACTAACAGAAATATTAATTTGTTATAAAATTAGCATAATAATTCAGTCATTCTGGAAAAAACTGAAAATATCATTTCTGATTTAGTTCAGTTTTCAGTTTACTATTTTAAATCTTAAGTTGAAGTGAATTTTATCAAGGTCTGTAACAATTTCAGGCTTGCTTTTTCGATTATCTGAAATATCGCAGTGCTTTATTCCATGATGGGATAGTTAAGCTTTGATATCAACTATAGTAACAGATTCACTAAGTCTTAGTGTTGTCCATTGTTTAAACAGTGTTAGACTACTGTTGTCCTTGGTCCTTACATCAGTCACCGTGTATTGGGAAACCCAAGGTGGGGAGCAGGGGAAGAAACAGGAAAGTGAGCCTGCTGATAGAAGAACGCTTTCACTTAGCAACAGAAGGTTTCTCTTTGGAACTGTTTAAACTTTATAACTAAAATTTTAGTCTTTTCTCTGTTAAATCCATAACTGTGACTTAATTTCTTTATAAATGGAACTTGCCAACTTGATCTGTAACATTCTCTGATTTTATATTGACACTGGTTCTTGTTGAGAATGGGAGGCATAACTGGAAATGGTACCATATGCATTTAACAAAGATATCGAGTTCTTGAAATAGTTAGCATTAACAGCTTATTAAGCAGTACTCAAATGTCTTTGAACCCTTTATGTTTGTCTTATTGTACTCCTTCTCCTCCACCATCCCTTTCCAACTCCTAATTAGTTGAATCTTGTCTTACCTTTCCATGGAAAATCCAGTGGAATACCAGCGTCCAGTGGTGCTTTTCTGAAGTTATGTACTCATATTTAAATTAATCGTGTTGCTTTTTTTTTTAGATGCCTCTTTTTAAAGATTTATTTATTTATTTGTGAGGCAGAGTTACAGAGAGAGAGGCAGAGAGAAAGGTCTTCCATCCGCTGTTCGCTCCCTGGATGGCCACAATGGCCAGAACTGAGCCAATCCAAAGCCAGGAACCAGGAGCTTCTTCTGAGTATCCCATGTAGGTACAGGGGCCCAAGCATTTGGGCCATCTTCCACTGCTTTCCCAGGTCATTAACAGAGAGCTGGATGGGAAGTAAAACAGCTGGACTTAAACTGGTGCCAGTATGGAATGCCGGCGCTTGAAGTGGTGGCTTTACCTGCTACACCACAGCACCAGCCCCTTTATTACTTAAGATTTATTTTATTTATTTGAAAGGCAAGAGTTATAGAGGAAGAGGGAGAAAGTTCTCCCATCTGCTGATTCAATCCCCAAATGGCCACAGGATCCAGGAGTTTCATTCAGATCTCCCATGTGAGTACAGGGTTATCGTCCACTGGTTTTCCCAGGGCATTAGCATGGAGCTGGATTAGAAATTGAGCGAACAATGGCTTAACACAATGCACCACAGCGCCAGCCCCATATCCAGAATTTTTATGGCCATATGTAAAGGAAAAAAAAAAGGAAATATTTAATTTGGTTTTATTAGTTTTGTCTGCAAACTGAAAAAATAAAATTTTTATATCTTATTTTAGGAAGTTCAGAAACGTTTTCCTGATGGTGTTCCCTTGTTAGATCCTATTGATGATATGGGCATTCAAGATCAAGGGCTGAAAAAAGTCATTCAAAAAGTAGAGGCTTTTGAGCATCGAATGTACTCTCATCCACTTCACAATGATCCAAATTTGGAAACTGTGTATACACTTTGTGAAAAAAAAGCACAGGTATGGCAAAAACTTTTATGTGTAGAATTCTATGTATGTTACTAAATAACAATGATTTTCCATTTTCTTGGGCTATTGGTTTTATCAGCTAAAACAGAGAAATGTCTCACTGTCTTTTATATAAACTATCAACTATGCAACCTGTGAACTCATCAGGAGACAGGATAAAGTTCATTTTGCTTTGGTTGGGTATTTGATATGTGGGGCTGTTTTTAAGTTTTCCTTTTATTTAATTGAAAACAGTTCATAGCATAACACTCCTTCAAGGTGTCTAATCCTTTGGTTTTTTTGTTTGTTTTTAAATATTTATTTGAAAGTCAGAGTTACACTGAGAGAGGAGAGGTAGAGAGAGTTTTCCATCTGATGGTTCAATTACCATTGGCCACAATGGCCAGAGCTGTGCTGATCTGGAGCCAGGAGCTTCTTCTGGGTCTCCCACGCGGGAACAGGGGCCCAAGAACTTGGGCCATCTTCTACTGTTTTCCCAGGCCATAGCAGAGGGCTGGATAGGAAGTGGAACAGCCGGGTCTTGAACCGGCACCTATATGGGATGCCATCACTTCAGGCCAGGGCGTTAACCTGCTGCACCACAGCACCGGCCCCTCCATTGCAAGCTTTCATCTCTGTATTTAGTAAAGGCCTATTCTCTTTGCCAACACCATTTAAAAAAAAAAAGAAAAAAAACCAGCATTTATTTATTTGCAAGGCAGAGATAGAAGGGGAGAGAGAGAGATTGGTCTTCCATTCATTTGTTCACTCCCCAAATGGCTGCAACGGCCAGAGCTAGACTGATCTGAAGCTAGGAGCCAAAAGCTTATTCTAGGTCTCCCATCTGGGTGCAGGGGCCTAAGCACTTGGGCCATCTTCCACTGCTTTTCCAGGCGCACTAGCAGGGAGCCGGATTGGAAATGGCGCAGCGAGGACTCAAACCAGCACCCATGTGGGATGCCAGTGCTGCAGACGGAGGATTAACTTTTATGCCACAGAGCTGGCCCCCAAAGCTATTCCTACTTTGGCACATTTGTGATGCAGTTTGAGAGCAATATAAAGGAAGACTTTCAGGAAACTATGGGGGAAAAGCAAATAGTTAAAAGATTCATACGTGTATTTCTCTTTTGTTCCCTGTTCACTGTGCCATTGCTACCTTCCCTGCACCATTGGTACTTTAGGAATATTATTAATTGTCCAGTGAATCCTGTCTTGGGAGAGCCCATCCTAATTCATCAGACTTTTTGTATGTCCTCCTCTCTTACCTTGTCTAGCTCATAACTGGCTTACTCCTTTCTTTCTAGCTCTTTCTCCTTACCTCATTTAAGCAAGAGATGTGCTCTCTTTCCCAGCATTTCAATGCTTTTTATAGTTCCTAATATCTCTGTACTCTGCATCCAATTCTTAAAGTAGACATACTTTCCATGTACTTACCATTTTAACTAGTATTTAGCTGTTCAGATACATCATTCCTCTTGTATGATATCCTGGGAAATGCATCTAAGCAACTGCTGTGCAACCTCCTCACCCGCAGCATATACACCCATACTCTGAAGCTTAACAGAAAACTATATTGTAAAGTGTTTTATGAAATATTTTTGTTCATGAGTAAATCTCATTTTTCACTGTTCACTTTACTATTGAATTTTATTTATTTTTATATACCTTAGATTGCAATCGATATTAAATCTGCAAAGCGGGAGCTAAAGAAAGCACGAACTGTCCTACAAATGGATGAGCTCAAATGTCGCAAACGTGTTTTAAGAAGGTTGGGGTTTGCTACTTCTTCTGATGTCATTGAGATGAAAGGACGAGTGGCTTGTGAGATAAGCAGGTAAAATCTGGTTGATTTTAAAACGGGGTTATTATTTTTATTTATTTTATTGGAAAGGCAGAAACATAAAGAGATTTCCCATTTGGTAGGTCACTTTCCAACTAACTGCAATAGCCTGGCATGGGCCAGACCAAAGCCAGGAGCCAAGAACTCGGTGTGGTCTCTCACATGAGTGGCAGAGACCCAGGTACTTGAGTCATCACCTGCTGTCTCCCAGAGTGTGTAATAGCAGGAAGTTGGAGACAGCAGAGCTAGGACTTGAATTCTACTGTGGGACGCCAGCATCCAAGTGGTAGTCTAACCATTGAGGCAAACACCTGCCTCTAAAATGGGATTACTATTTTAAAAATAAAGGATATCTTTAGCAAAAAGAACTATCTTCAAAATGTAAAGTGTTTGCAATATCTTCCATTTTACTTAAAGTTTTGGACCATGATATTGAAAAATTAGGAAAATACATTGCCTTTGACTTTTTAAAAAATGCACTGTGGGCCAGCGCCGCGGCTCACTAGGCTAATCCTCCGCCTAACGGCGCCGGCACACCGGGTTCTAGTCCCAGTCGGGGCGCTAGATTCTGTCCCGGTTGTCCCTCTTCCAGGCCAGCTCTCTGCTGTGGCCAGGGAGTGCAGTGGAGGATGGCCCAAGTGCTTGGGCCCTGCACCCCATGGGAGACCAGGAAAAGCACCTGGCTCCTGGCTCCTGCCATCGGATCAGCGCGGTGCGCTGGCCGCAGCGCACCGGCCGCGGCGGCCATTGGAGGGTGAACCAACGGCAAAGGAAGACCTTTCTCTCTGTCTCTCTCTCTCACTGTCCACTCTGCCTGTCAAAAAAAAAAAAAAAATGCACTGTGGAGGCTGGCGCCACAGCTCACTTGGCTAATCCTCCTCGTGCAGTGCCGGTACTCTGGGTTCTAGCCCCGGTTGGGGCTCCGGATTCTGTCCCGGTTGCTTCTTGTTCAGTCCAGCTCTCTGCTGTGGCCCGGGAGTGCAGTGGAGGATGACCCAAGTGCTTGGACCCTGCACCCGCATGGGAGACCAGGAGGAAGCACCTGGCTCCTGGTTTCAGATCGCCGCAGCACGCTGGCCGTAGCAGCCATTTCCGGGGTGAACCAACAGAAAGGAAGTCCTTTCTCTCTGTCTTTCTCTCTCTCTCTCTCACTAACTCTGCCTGCCCCCCCCCCCAGAAAAAAATGCACTGTGGAATTTTATATAATGTTATTTTATATATATTTCTTTTTCATTTTGAGCATTTCTCACCTTGAAACTTAGGGTAGTAACCATTATTCTTTTATAGGGATAGCAGATTTACTGATGTTTTGAGCTAACAGTAGGGTGTTACAATAGAGCATACTGTAGGCCACAGTTAAAACTGAATACAAGATGGAGTCAGCAATCCATGTCTTTGTATTCCACATCTGTAGATTCTACCAACTGCAAACCAAAAATACTGTGGGAAAAAAATTCTATCAGTGTAACAACTACTTACATAGACAGCATTCACATTGTATTAGATATTTTAAGTAGTCTGGGGATGATTTGAAATATACAGGAGTTGTGCATAAGTTATATGCAAATACTACTGAATTTTATGTAAGGGTTTTGGTGTTTGTAGGGGGTCCTGGGACCAATCTTCATAGATACCAAGGAACAACTGTTTGGTATTAGTAATCTTTTTTTATTTCATGATTTAAAAGGTTGTTAACCTTTCTACACTTCTTACTAGTAACTTGTATGCCAGCCATGTGTAGTGTGCTTACTTTAGAAAAGATTTGTATGGCCTGTTTCTTTGTCTTAAGTTTCTTTAAAACATTAAAAAAATTCTTTTTTTAATGTGAAGAAAGGAAGATATATTATTCTATAGAGGCTCTAATTTAGTGAAGACAACATTTATAAATGTATACCAAATAGTATGACATCCACACATTTTTTATAAAGTCTTTTCCACATTACCAATGACCTCAAAATTAAGTAATTTAAAACAAAAGCAATCATTTTATTTTCTCATGGAGCTCATGGTTTCTGTAGGTCAGAAATGTTGGAAGGTCTCAGTTAGATGTTTGTGACTCCCCTATAGTTGACATAAGACAGATGATTAAACTGGGACACTGAGAGTCTGAGGTAGCTAAGGAATGTTAGGATCTCTACCAGGACTTTTCCATGTCGTCTCTCAATGTAGGCTGTAACATCATTTGTGAGCCATACAGAATTATTAACTTAAAAATTAGTTTGCTATAAATTTTCAACACTAGTACAATATGGAGTAAAATATAGGTCTTTTACAGATACATCCCAACATTTCTAATAAAGATGTTTTCCATTATTTCTTTATTCTATAAATAATTTGGAAAGTGACTTTCTTTTAAAAACAAGCCAAACCTTCAGTGCCAGCATCCCATATGGGTGCCAGTTTGGATCCCAGCTGCTCCACTTCCAGTGCAGCTCCCTGCTAGTGCACCTGGGAAAACAGAGGAGGGTGGCTCAAGTCCTTAGGCGCTGCACCCACATGGAAGACCCGGAGGAAGCTCCTGGCTTCTGGCTTCGGCCTGGCTCACCCTGGCCATTGCACTATTTAGGGAGTGAATCAGCAGATGGAAAGATCTCTCTCTCTCTGTCTCTCCTTCTCTCTCTCTAACTCTGCCTTTCAAGTGAATGAATAAATATATCTTAAAATAAATAAAAAAGATTGCTAAAAAAAAAAGTCCTTAGGAACCAGCTAATAAATGGTAATGACTATTTCCCCCATATGCTGAGAGTTAAGAATTGGTTATTTTGATGAATATTTGCATTTTGATATTTGGGATCTTTATGTGAAATACCTGTGCTATGCATTATTATTTATGTGTTGGTAAATATAAAGACCTGCTATTTCCTTACATTAATCTTTATCACTTATCATTGGTTACTTATTATGACTAAATAATGTGTTTAGGATTTGTATATGAGTGTGTCCTCACTTTCTGACATTTCTTTCTCATGGCCTTATATAGTGCCGATGAGCTCCTTCTGACTGAGATGATGTTTAATGGCCTTTTCAATGACCTTTCTGCAGAACAGGCAACGGCATTATTAAGCTGCTTTGTGTTTCAAGAGAATGTGAGTTACCGATTTTATATATCATGTTTTTAGTTTTCAATAGTATTATGAATATTTTTAGTGGTAAATATGTTGCTTCATATTTACATGGGCAATATTGAAAATCAAAGGAATTTTTGTTTTTTAAATTTTTAATTAGTTTTGAACAGATTCAATATAGTTGAAAATCAAAGGAATTTAATGTAAATGGAGTAAGTGCAATAGTTAAGTGCGTATCATCACAAAGGGAAACAGAATAGTATTTTATTTGTGAATGATTACCAACCACTAATCAGATTTCAAGTTTTAAGTTTGTTCATTTTTTGAAGATCTGGCTTAGTCATAGAAAAGGATTAATAAAAGTAAAATCAGGAAAATTTAATGAAAGAAAGAATCAAAGTGAGGTAAATAACACCTCAGCCCATCCCAATACTAGAGAATCACTGTAGGACAGCTGATCCCATTAGCCACTGAAGTCTTAGTTTTCATGGACAATATTTAAGGTAGTGACCTTAAGATTCTGGTTGGTATAGCAATAATTTTTTTTCATATGAGTTATTAGTTCATTTTCAAAAGCTCTTCAGAAGTCAAAAAATAGGGGCCAGCTTCCTGCCATATCAGGTTAAGCTTCCACCTGCAACACTGACATCCCATATGGGTACCAGTTCCAGATTCGGGTGCTCCACTTCTGATCCAGCTCCCTGCTAATGTGCCTGGGAAAGCAGTGGAGGATGGCCCATGTGCTTGGGCCCCTGCACCCATGTGGGAGATGCAGAAAAAGCTCTAGGCTCCTGGCTTCAGCCTTGCCCAGCCCTGGTCATTGTGACCATTTTGGGAGTGAACCAGCAGATGGATGATCTCTCCCTCTCCCTCTTTCTCTGGGTAATTCTGACTTTCAAACAAATAAAAATAACTCTTAAAAAAAAGGTCAAAATATGAAGTACTGGATGACACACAAGCATGCTAATTGTTCTTGTACTACATTCCAAAAAATTGTATAATTTGTTCTAAAAAGTTAAATATATTATACATTTCACACTTAAGACTTTATGGGTAACAGATAAAATGAGAATAAGACAAGATCATTTGCCTTCTAAAAATAACTTAATATTGTTGTCTAAGCTTTTATAGGACTTTTTTTTAGTACTTCAGGAAATTCATAGAAAATGAAATTAAAAGATAAGTTTCTTCTTATTTATTTTGAAAGGCTGGAGGAAACACAGAGCAAGATCACCTATCTGCTAGTTCACTCCCCAAATGGTCACAACAGCCAGGACTGACCCAGGTCAATGCCAGGAGCCTGGAACTCTTTCCATGTCTCACATAGGTGGTAGGGAACCAAGTACTTGAGCCATCACCTGCTGTCCTCCAGGGCGTTAGCTGGAAGATACAATTGGAGCAGAGCTGGGACTAGAACACAGGCACTCCAGTTTGGGATGCAGATGCTCCAAGCATTGTCTTAACCACCACACCAAAGACCTGTCCCCGTCACGCACAGATCTAAACACCAGAGATACTGCGGATTCTTCTGCTGTCAGTAGTGCTTACATGTTAGTGAATGAAGATGAAATAAAATACACATTCTGTCAAAACGTGATAAAGATTTTGGAGAAAAGTAGAGCAGAATAATTGGATAGAGATCACTGAGCATTGAAGTTACTATTTTAAATAACGTGATTAAAAAAAGCCTCACTAATGAAGTAAATTTTGAATTGAGGCTGAAGCAGAGAAGAAGTAACAGACTGCCGTACCTGATGGGAAGAACATTGATGAAATCACATTTGGCCTCCTTTAATCAGGGCTGTGCCTTCTGCCGGTAGAGGCCTGCTGCAAAAAACGTGATCAGGAACTGATAACCGTGAATGGACAATATCAAAGCATTTAGCTGTCTTGCACTCTATATTCTGTTAGACTGAAACGTTGAGTTTATTCTGGCTATTTTGCTTTTTCATTATTTATTGTAGGTTTTGGTTTAAATAGAAATAATATGGGAACTAGTTTGACTTATTAATATAATATCCATAGGAAGGTATTTGAAAAGGTTTATGGAAACAGTTGAAAGATAAGTTTGGTGCAAAAATTTTGAAATTTGTGCATAATTTTTTCCTAATATACTTTTCCTGTGAATTTTCCAAGACCCTGCATACTTGGTTAAAGTGCTAGAAAGTATCTCCATGAAACAAATTTGGGACATTCTTTTTAATGTTTTTTATCCAGAATTTTCTGTTTGTACAGATTAAGTGTTGCCTACAAGGTTAAACTTTCAAACTTAAATTATGATTAAACTGTTTATGGTATTGATGTAACTGCTATGTAGGTTTACAATATTTGTTGTCCCTCAGTTCCATTTATAGTGGCAAAAATTAACACACTGCAAATTTATCAGTGTAATATTTTCTCTGAAATAGTGTATAGGATGAGAGAAGTAATAATTTTGCCTATATAATCTAAGCATTGGTTAGAAACTTCAAATGCTAATGACCAACTTCTTATTTTATATTAATGGATATTATAAAAGTTCTGTTTTGTCAAAGCAGGGTAGTATATACTAGACTTAAATTGGGGTTTTCATGTATGTCTTTCCTTTTATAGTCCAGTGAGATGCCCAAATTAACTGAGCAATTAGCAGGACCACTTCGTCAAATGCAGGTAAGATTTTTTTTTTGAGCTGTGTATCTAATGCCGCGGTAGATTATAAAGTAAACATTTGAAAATCTAATCACACTTTTACCATTCCACAGAGAAAACTTCCATTGGGGTTAAATTTATAATTTGACATCAGTCATTATTTAATACTGTTCTGATAACATCTTTTATGATGTTTGTTTTAGTAATTAAACATTTTCCCCTAGCATTGTAACAAATTATATGAAGTTCAGGTGAGTATAGACTTTTTTTTTTTTTTTTTGACAGGCAGAGTGGACAGTGAGAGAGAGAGACAGAGAGAAAGGTCTTCCTTTGCCGTTGGTTCACCCTCCAATGGCCGCCGCGGCCGGCGCACCGTGCTGATCCGAAGGCAGGAGCCAGGTACTTATCCTGGTCTCCCATGAGGTGCAGGGCCCAAGTACTTGGGCCATCCTCCACTGCACTCCCTGGCCACAGCAGAGAGCTGGCCTGGAAGAGGGGCAACCGGGACAGAATCCGGCACCCCGACCAGGACTGGAACCCGGTGTGCCGGGCCACAAGGCGGAGGATTAGCCTAGTGAGCCGCGGCGCCGGCTTGTCAGTATACTTAAAACTGCACAGTGACAAGTCAGTGCATCATTTTCTTCCTTATTATCAAGAATGGCATCTTAGAACTAAATGTAGTATATGGTTTTGCACATTCTTCTGTTCTAGTTTACACTGAAGTTTTTATTTATTTATTTATTTAAAAGATTTTTAAAGGGAGAGAGAATGAGAGAGATTTTTTTCTTCAGCTGGTTCACTCCCCAAATGGCTCCAAGGGCGGGGGCTGGGCCAGGCTGAAGCCACAAGCCTGGAACTCCATCAGGTCTCCCACATGGCTGGCAAGGGCCCAAGTACTTGGACCATCTTCCATTGTTTTTCCAAGTACATTAGCAGGAAGCTGGATCAAAGTGGAGAGCTGGAACTTGAACTGGTGCCCGTGTGAGATGCTGGTATCGCAGGCAGTGGCTTAGCTCACTGTACCACAATGCCAGCCCCACAACGAAGTTTTAACATCTGTTTTATAATAAGAAAGTATCCTCAAAGCCACAACTTTTAGTAATAAATAGGCCTTTTATTATTTTCTTAGAATGTACTGATTTTTTCAACAGTAGAAAAACAAGGAAAGATGAGCTAAAGCATTGTAAGAGAGGAATAAAAAAAGTCCCTTCAGCAGAACATTTAACATCCCTTAATACTACTAAGAAATTTAAACTTCAAAAATCAAGGAAGTCTGTATGTACCTATGGGTTTTTGACCTTTTAGATTAACTGGCGCTGTTTCTCCACAGAGGCAGAATAGCCAAATTGCAGGCCTAAAAGCCTCAGAAGAAAAAGGGACCTTTTGGGAAATTGGCTTTGGCAAACTAAAGACGTGACACGGGAGATCATGAATAAGGAATTTTAATACTGTCTTTTATCTTTAAAGGAATGTGCTAAAAGAATTGCAAAAGTTTCAGCAGAAGCCAAATTGGAAATAGATGAGGAAACTTACCTAAGCTCATTCAAACCTCACTTAATGGATGTCGTATATACCTGGGCAACTGGAGCTACATTCGCCCATATCTGCAAAATGACAGATGTCTTCGAAGGTACAGTTAAGTCTTGTATACGTTCATTTCCTTCTGATACAAGAAATGTACTTAAAATGACATGGTTTTAACTGAACAAGAATAGTACATACATTTATATATATATGCATGTATATACTCTTCAGATTTTTGGTAATGAAATGGAACATTCTGCATATATACATGAAAAGTACTCGACACAAATCCTTTGTGTTAAGAAGCACAGTGTGCTCAATATAAATTCCTTAGAAAACTAGCAGTGTATAACTTTGTACAGCCACAAATAGATGATTCTAATAAGTTATATTTGCAAGGGTATTTGTACTTTTTGCTCTGTTAATGCTTTGTTGTATAATTCCACTGAGAGTATTAGAGATAAAATAATCAGTTGTTGCAGATCTAATAGAAAAGTTGGTTTTAGTCAGTTTCTTACAGCCTGAAACAGTAAATTTAAGAGCAACTTTTTAGGAAAGTGAATAACTGTTAAACAACTGAAGGGAAATTTTGAATGAAAAAATAAAGGCAAAAGGAGTAATAATAAGTGGATTATAAGAAGCAAAAAAAGAGTAAACTAGACTATTTAGAAATGCTGTATTCACTGGGAAAAGGTTGGCTGATCTAGATATTTATGATGGTGAATTACATTGGCAAAATTAAATATTTACATTGAGCTTTCTTATAAATAAAAATAAATGAGTTTGGCTTTTGTAGACTCTATAAGAATGTTTAAAATATTACTATTGCTTATAAGTTCAATGTGAGAAAAAGCAGTAGGTTACTGATTTATACTTTAATTATGATGCATACATTAAACTCTGTAGCTTAATACTAAAATTCTAAACTAAGAACCTTTCCTATATAAAACTTAATGGGTTTGTTACTTTTAAATTATGATGTGCTATCTTAGAGCTTTCCTAATGTTTGTGAATTTTTAAATGATCACTTTGTGAAATGGTCTCAAATGTTCTTGTTGGGAAAGTCATTGTTCATTAAGTAACAACTATGTGTCAGATAATAGTAGCAGTTCAGGGTAGCTTTTATCATTTCCACTTTGTACAAGGAGACTGGAGTAAATAATCTGGCCAAGGTAACGTGATGACATGATTTGAACCCTGGATTCTAGGACTATGAGTCACATGTTAGTTGATAACTTTAAGCTCCACAACTCCTTATCCTTAAATGTTCGATCAGCTAGAGACTTAAACCCTACCCTAGACCATACCGTCTTCATCCACAGAAAATCTGTGCTCGAAGAAATGGTAAGAAGGTGTCTCTGATAGTTGATGAAGGGTAGCAGCAGTTGACTGTGAGAGAATAGGAAAGCCCGATAGACTCACCTCATTTGTGAATATTGCTTAACATACAGTAACCCATCTTCATGTAGCTTGGTGCGTTTCAGAACTTAAAGATGTTTCAGAACTGAAACCAATGACTATTATATGGCTAAATAATTCCAGGACATAATTATCTGCATGTCTGAGAAGTCAAAATACAATGATTTAAAATAATAGTTGGGACATAGCAGAGAGTATCTGTTCTGTTTTTTGTTTTAAGAAAAATCACAAAAGACAGCTTGTTAGATGTAAGTGAATTAAAAAAAAAGCAAAACCTAGATATTCCTATGAAACTATCTTTGTGAGTTATCTTTTAGTACTTTATAATTTAGATGGGGAATTTTCCATAGTTTGAAATAGCCTAAGCTGTTAAAATTGAAGACACTCTGTAGTTCTGTCCAAGTACCAAGTATTGCCTTTCTGTTGATCTTTTCCACAGCATAACAACCTTTCAGAAGTCTAGTCTATCCCCTTTCAATTCCTCGGGGATGGGGTTGGGGCCTATTTTACATTATAATTTGCCTTTAGTTTGAAAATTTCAGATACTGAAATTTAATAGCTATAACTTAAAACTGGGTCTGATGTCATTGCAGTTTTCATCTTTTTCTGGTCTGAGTGCTGTTTAATCAATGAAACTTTTACTTTCTGAAATTAGGGTGGACTGTGTTAACTCCTAATAAACATAAAAAAAAATTTAAAAAAAAAAACAGACTTTTAGGCAGGTATTTGGCACAGTAGTTAAGACTCTTCGGATGCCCACATCCCATAGTGAATGTCTGGGGTTCAAATCCCAATTCCAGCTTCTTCCTAATGTATGCCCTGGGAGGGAGCAAGTGATGGTTCAAGTGCCTGGGTCCCTGCCACCCACAGGGGAGACTTGGATTGACTTCTGAGCCTTTGGCCTGGCCTATCCCTGGCTATTGCTGACATGTGAACAATGAACCATCAGGTAGATCTTTTTCTGTCTATCCCTTTGTCGGTCAGTCTCTCTCTCTCTTTTTTGAATTAATAAAAATAAATTTTTAAATAACAATATTGGTTTACTCAGGATAGGATTTCCTTTTTCCAGGGTCCTGTTTATCTTTTTTTATTTTGACATCATTTAATTCTTTCATTCAGAATAGCCATTCTTTCCCCATGCTTCATGTGATTGGGAAAAATACTATAATCAAAGCTCTAACCCCCAGTACAATGTGCTTTTATTTTTATAGGCAAAAATAATTACATTGGAACTTTTTAATGTGCTGTGCTCCAACTATTTTTTTTTTTCAAATAAGGTTCTTAATTTTATATGAAAATAAAAATGTCTGGTTATTTCATATCCTGAGCCCTGGAAGTAGTTTAAAATATTTGTCAAACATTAACTGGAGCTAGTTAACTAATGATTAAAACCATATGTTTTAGTGATGTCTGATGCAAGGGAGCAATTTATATTATGATTCAGTTGAGGAATTTTGAGGACTTTAAATAAATAATTATTTACTCTGTCACCCTCAGAAAATGATGCAATGTTATTCCTTAGTCCCACCAAATTAAAGTTGAATGCAGTTTAAACAGAATGTTTGTATGTGCTCATGCCTAGGGATTCCATCTGCTAATCCAGATCTGTTAGGTAGATCTGTTGTGACCTAGATCTTGGCTGCTACTAATCTCTAACCACACAGAAACACACCGCGCCCTTATCTTTGCGTGAAGGACAAAGGAGTTGATTTCCGCTGAGCACTTGTCATTAGAAAAGCTTCCATGGAGAATTATCGCTTGAAACTGTTTAATGTACTTCTGTCTGCCACAGATTTCCCCACCAACACCCCAAAGATTTATTTATTTATTTGAAAGGCAGAGTGACAGACAAAGAGAGAGAACTAGAGCAAGAGAGAACTTTTGTCAGATGGTTCACTCCCCAAATGTTCTTAATGGCTGGGGCTGTGCCAGGCCAGAGCCACAGTCAGGAACTTCAATCCAGGTCTCCCAAGCATATGAGTCATCTGCTGCTTTCCCACTGCCACGGGTTTTTAAAGCAAATGCTTTCCAAACTCTGACCCCACTGTAGGTTCTCTCTAATGCCTTTCAAAACCGTCCTACACTTTTCCAAAAGGTAGAGCAGCACACAAAGACAGAGCTCTTGGATATGCTGGTTCACTTCCCAAATGGCTGCAACAGCCTGGGCTGGGCCAGGCAGAAACCAGGAGTCAGGAACCCCATCCATGTCTCACATCAGTGGCCAGGACCCAGGCATGTAGCCATCATTTGCTTCTTCCCAGGCACAGTAGCAGGGAACTGAATTGAAAGCAGTTACAGGAACTCAGACTGGCTCTCTGATCTATATAGTTTCTTTGTTTAAATTTTAGTACAGTTTAGTGCTAAATGACTTGAGAAGTAAAGTCTGATACTTACTCATTTGATGAATAGTTCCACCAAAGTTCTAGTAAGGATCAGACACTGAGCTGGGTACAGTGAGCAACAGTTTCTGCCCTCAAGAAAGTGTTCAGCCTAAGTTGAGCTTTAGTAGGAAGTAATCACAGGGTATACTTGTGATCCTAATCTTGGGCCAAACTACATAGCAACATTAATTTAGAGTCAGAGCAAGAACTAAGGGAAATCAATGAAGGGAATGCCAGAAAGCTGAAGTCAGAAATACTGTGAGGGAAATTGCTGCTTTCTCTCCTTACTCGAATGCTGTGTTTTATTCATGAACTAGGTAAGCCTGATGTTTGTATGAGTTGCCCTTAAATGAAAACATGTAGTCTCAACAGTCCATAAGAAGGTAAAAAATCAGGAATATCCATACAGTGGAATTGTTATCAGCTGTGAAAAGAATAAAAGGCACTCATTCATGCTATAATATGAACAAACATTGATCACAGTAAGCTAAGTGAAAGAATGCAGCAATGGGCCAGTTGGTAGAGCAACCACCTGCATCACTGGCATCCCATTTGGGCACCGGTTCCTGTCCCAAATGTGCAACTTCAATGCAGCTCCCTTCTGGTGGCTTGGGAAAAGCAGTGGAAGATGGCTCAAATGTTTGGGCCCCTGCCACCCACGTGGGAGACCGTCTGTAACTCTGCCTTTCAAATAAATAAATAAATCTTTATTTGTTTATTTGAGAGTCAGGGTTACATACAGAGAGAGGGAGAGACAGAGAGAAAGGTCTTCCATATGCTGCCTCGCTCCCCAAATGGCCACAACAGCCAGAGCTGGGCCGATCTAAAGCCAGGAGCCAGGATCTCCCATGTGGGTGCAGGGGCCCAAGCACTTGGGCTGCCATCTACTGTTTTCTCAGGTCATAGCAGAGAGCTAGATCAGAAGTGGAGCAGCCAGGACTCGAACTGGCACCCATACGGGATGCCAGCACTGCAGGCTGAGGCTTAGCCCACTATACCTCTGCACCAGCCCTGTACATCAGTCATGAAACACGCACACACGCACACAGACACAGGAATGCAGGCACAAAGGCCACATATTGTGTGATCCCGTTCTTGGGAAATGTCCAGAATAGGCAGAGCCATAGAAACAGAAAGCAGATTAGTGGTTGCCATGAGCCTGAAGAATGAGGAGGATTGGATGTGACTGCTTCATGGAAGCAGTTGCTTTTTAAAATTGTTATTTCAGACATTTTTGAAATGTAACATTTTTAAAAATTTTATAGCTAACACAATGAATATAATAAAATTCATTGAATAGAACACTTATTTACAAAGGTGAATTTTATGGAGTATGAATTATATCTCAGTGCAGCTTCTTCCAGAGTGCTGATGTGAACCTGAGAATAAGAAAGCCATTGTACACTTCATTGTGATTAAAGAGGTGACTTAAATGCTGTGTGTATTTTATCACTATTTGAAGGAGAGAAAAGGCAGCGACCTGAAAGAATTCAGTTTCCTCATTCCTCTGGCAGTACCAGATAAAAAGATTTGTAATAAACCGTTCGGTTGGTGTATTTATTTCTAGTTTCTTTCAGCTTCCTGTATCCTGGGAATGGGGCCTACTTTTGAAGCTTTTGTCTCGCGCTAGTCTAGCTGATCCTAATGAATGAGGCAAAATGATTTCAAAAGCTGGGAGTAAGGAGAGCCCTCAGACCGTCAAGAAGTGGAGTAGGTAGGAAAGACAGCGGAGGAGCTACCACCTAGCGGAGCAGTCCCCAGCCTGGCTGTGGAGAGCAGCCTGTCACTGCACAGTGACTTGTTGATGAGACTTTGTGGGCAGCAGCCAGAGCCATTGCATGTGCAGTCAGTCCTGTACCTGCTGGCCTCGTTGTTTTTAAATTTTTATTTATTTATTTAAAAGGCAGAGTTACAGATGGGGGAGGAAAGAGAGAGAGAGAGAATTGATCTTCCACCTGCTGGTTCCCTCTCCAAGTGACCACAATGGCCGGAGCTGGTCCAGGCTGAAGCCAGGAGCTTCTTCAGGATCTCTCATGTGGTGCAGGGGCCCAAACACTCGGGCCATCTTCTACTGCTTTCTCAGGTGCATTAGCAGAGAGCTGGATAGGAAGTGGAGGAGCTGGGACATAGACTGACACCCATATGGGATGCCAGTGTTGCAGGCTGTGGCTTAACCTTTTACGGCACAGCACTGGCCCCGGCCTCATTTTCTTAAATGTTCTCTTGTTATCTGAAATTGTGTCAGAATGAAATTTTCAGAAATCGAAATATTTTAGAAAATGTGACATAATGTGTGTTTATCTTATTTATTTCCTATAGTTTGGCCTTTGATAACTTTTGCAGATTCTGGTTAGCATGCAAATTGTAGAAATACTAAAACAGTAAGATTGTGGTTTGGGGTACGTGTTTGAAATCAGTTAAAACTGTGAGAGAGAGGGCCTGGCTCCTTGGTGCTGTTACATAGCAGCGACTTTGTAAAGGATTTCCTATCAGTCTTAAATGACCTGTGAGATCTGCTTTGGTTCCTTTTTCAAAGTGCCCTATATTTACATTTAAGCTACTACCTAATTTAATTCCCTTAATTATGTACATAGTTACTGTCTGTTTTCATAGCTAAATATTCAGAAGTTTCTGCATCTGATTTCCTCTAGCACAGCAAGGCAGAGTTGGAACCCAGCATTCCCAGCAGTTGAGAGTAAAACGAGCGTAGCCAGCGTCTGTTGCTCCTGCTGTGTTGCTGACACCTGTTCAGAACTTCGCACACATTATTCCACTTTACATGAGTGAGCTGAAGTTTTTCATAGGTTAGGTAGTGCAGGAGATTGGGAAGGAAAGGTAATGGGGTCAGTTTTTGGAAATGTTGAATTTGCTGTGATGAATCTGGATGATCAGCTTTTGTTAGCAGTGGCATGTAGCTAGAATAGCATTGCTTTTTAACGAATCGGCCCATTTATTTAAAAGTGTGAGAATGGCTTTTACTTGCTCAACTTAAGAGTAACAACAGAAATTTGGGTGGTATGCTAGTAATTGAAGGCTGAACATCCTACCTTTAAAGGTAATCACGGCGGTGCCTCCCGTGATCATCCTAGTACCCCAGGAGTCACACAGGGACTCTGCGAGCTCTGTCACTGCCCCGAGACTCACCTGCTGTGCTGGGACATGGTTTGGAAGGTGTACCAGCAGTTAGCGGCACCCAGGGGCACAGGCTCCCCCGCTGCCACCTCCTCAAGGGTACCAGTGGAGGGTGAGAGGCAGCTGAACTCCTGGGCCGGGGGAAGAGGTAAATGCTGTCCATTTATCAGGCATGCACTTGCCAGTGGTATGAGGGCGTGGCCACTTGGAGCCCTCCTGCTGCCTCCAGCTCCCCTCTTCTCACCGTCTTCCATGGGTGGTTGGGGGTGTGTGCTTTGTGGTTTGATTTCAGTCCTGTTCCTACGGTAAAGCCTCACAGTGTTTTGTAGATTTTTATCCTCTGCCACCAGGAAACTGTCCTTCAGGTGCCATTAAGACTGGCTTTTACTTTTTTCTCAGGCCTTAACTGAGCATCTCCTTCGCTGGCCCTTGCCTGGTCATTTTAGGTGATTGTCTTAGCTTCACATCAGAAAAGCAGTGCCAGCAACTTTGACAAGGTTGACAGGGCAGCTGTTGCCCTAAGGTAGCCGCTGTCGCAGATGGGGGCAGGAGACGGTTCCTAATCCTAGACCTAGAATGTGAACTTGAGCTCGACAAGCTCTCACCAGCTAGCTCTTCATTTCTCACCAGGAGGGTGGTGGTAGGAAAGTTAGGAGTGGCTGGCGGCACAGTCCTCGCCTAAACGGAAACAGGGTCTTCTGTGAAATCGCCAAGTTTTCCGTCAGAGGCGGCTAATAAATGCAGCCACAGCCTTGTTACTGTGTGTGTGCTCTGTTCATTTTCTGAACCTTAAAATAGTTTGTTGGGGTCCGAGTGAGTTGCGTTAGGAATAAGGCAGGAACGTGGTGGCTATCACGTGGGTACTTCCTTGTTCTCTTGGAGGCCTGCTGAGAAAACCTTCCCACCGAGCCCCTCAGATTCCTCCCCAATACTCGCGCAGAGATAGAATTAGGAAGCAGTTGGGATTCTTGTTCTTCCGTCTTATGCACCACCAGCCTGGATTGTCTCATAGTTCACTTTCTCTTTCGTTTGCTCTGTGGAGTATTCTGCTGGGGAAAGTTAAGCTCTGTGGTTTGTTGCCACCAAGAGCCAAAGTCTCCAACCTTCCCGGGAGGAGGAGATGACCATTACTGGGCAGCTACGTGCCCTAGGCCGTTCTGTCCACGTGACTTCAGTCTTTGTCCCAGCTTGTTAGCACTGTTTGCTGAGCTGACCCCTCACGGATGCAGATGGCACAGCTCCGTGTCCACCTCGGTGCAAGGCTTCTCCCCACACTTTCCCTGCCACTTCTCAGACGGTTCCAGATTGTCATTGCTGTCCTCTAGCACCTACCACTGCCACCCACCTTAATAGCTGATGTCGCCTGCTTCAGCAGGAAGCCGTCCCATGAGACTTGCCTTACCTAGACCTGTGTGCATCCTTTTCCCTCTCTTTCCAACCTAACAGTGGTTAAGAGCAATATTCCTAGATGTAATCTTACCTGCTCACTAGGTTAGTGATCCTGCTTCTTACTGGAAACCTATTAATGTAGATTCTTTGACATTACCTGGCAATTGAAAGTTTCTACTGAAGTGTTGATTTTACTAAAGCGTTTTAATTACCATAAGTATATAAACTGAATTTAGTTTTGAGGTAGAATTTACAAAATTTTTATAGAGCACTTAGAAAGTCCAGGTATTTCTGTATGATGTACTGTAATGTAGTATGGTTAAGCGCTTGGGTTCTAGAATGTTAGTGTCTGGGGTCACATTGTGAACTCTGGCCGACTCAGTCGTCATGTGTGTAACTTCTCTGGCCTTTTCCTTGTCCCTGTGTGAGATGGTACTTGTCCTCTAGAATGAGGGGACCAAACAAGACAAGGCTCACGCGGCCTGCAGAGCTGCCGTGCTGTGGGTGCTCAGGAAACACTGGACACTGCCGATTTTCCACCAAGCGTACCCAACCTGATTCCACCTTTCCTTGATGCCTAAATGTCCTTCTGAGCTTGTATTACTCTACCCTCCTAAAGTGGAAGGAAGCCCTCAGAGTTATTTTAAATGTGCATGTAAACCCTAATGTCTAATGACAGAGGTTTATGGAATTTGTCTCTATCCTGGCTACCACTTTGACTTTGAACTCATCTAATGAGCTTTCCTCCTCTAGGAGGCAGGTGACTTTATATAGTCATGTACTGGAAAGAGGCTGTAATTGAGAGCTTTCCAGCAACTGCGTGGAGTTTTTAAAAAAATTTATTTTATTTGAAAGGTAGAGATAGGGAGAGAGCAGAGAGAGAGGAACGTCTTCCATCCACTGGTTCACTCCCCAAATAGCCTTTTGTGCTTCATCCGGGTCTCCCATTTGGGTACAGGGGCCCAAGCACTTGGGCTGCCTTCTGCTGCTTTCCCAGGCACGTGAGCAAGGAGCTGCATCAAACTGGAGCAGCCAGGACTCAAACCGGTGCCCATATGGGATGCCAGCACTGCAGGCAGCTGCTTTAACCTGCTATGCCACAGTGACAGACCCTGTGTGGACCTTTGATGGGAGGACAGGAAAGATACCAAAGCCATGGGGCTTTGAATATTTGAGCTAAAGGGCTGTTTTACAACCTCCATTCCTTTATTTCCAAAGAATAGATCCCGAGTAGAACATGATTATCTTACAGATGAGAAAGGGTAGCATGAATGACGGATGGACCTACATTGGCAGAGCTAATTAGCAACAGACTCTGGACTGCAACCAAAGGGTCCTTGCTACTGTTCTTTACCATAACCCCTGTGCTGGGGCTCAGCCTCAGCTACAGCTAGACTAGGTGACCGTGCCAGGTGGAGCAGATGGCATGGACCTTTGAAGTGCACTGTTAGCCCCATGTGTCTTGAGGGAACCTAAATGCTGCTGTCCTCTGTGACCAGTCTCAGCCTATAAACGTCCTGCTACCTGAAATAGCGTCTCTGTGTCCTCCTAGTGCGTGAGCAGAAACCCAGCCTGCTGTCCTATTAGCCCAGGACCCTGTGGCAGCATCCCTGGAGCATCTGCAAGAGAAGGCACTCTGCACGCACACGGGCTCTTCCTGCTGCTGGGAAAACAGCTGTTCTTTGGCCTTTGTCAGGCTCACTTCCATTCTTCTGAGTTAAATCTACTGGAATATAGTGTAATAAAATTAAGTGGTAAAAGAAACCTTCAAACTTGAGTGTATTACAGGAACTTGATAAATGTTAATTATTCCAGTGTTGCAGGACAATAAAGACCTAAAGTGAATTCATTGTTCCTACAGTCTGTATCTTTAGGCCCAGTGTTCCTAGTGTGTTGCTGACATTCCTCACATTTTTAAGTTTTATCTATTTATATGAAAGGCAGAGTTACAGAGAGGGGGGAGAGACAGTTCTTCCATCCACCAGTTTACATTTTAAACTTAAGCAGTTAGTACTTAGAGGAAGATCACAGCCCATCCTTGCACAAGTGATACAGAAGTAAAAATGTTTTCCGCTTCAGCTTTGAAACAAGCACTTGTCACGGAGAGAGGCAAGACTCACGGGAAGTCAGATCTCCTGTGTGCTTCCATGGAGACACAGTGGGTAAAGAAAGCAGCAGTCAGTCTTCGGTTAAGAAGAATGAACAATTGCAACTTTTAAATGACAGCCCTATTCCTGTATTCTCCTGCTGTGTTCTCTCCACAGTGCAGTGGGCTGACGTCCAGATGCCTCAGTGGGCTGCACTCAGGGTCCCAGGACAGCTGCAGGCACTGTCCCAGTGTCTGCCCTTGTCGCTGCCTGACAGAGACCTTCCCGTACTTGTCAACCCAGGTTATATGTCGTCTACGCCAGTCTTCCCCCAAGGTTGCCCTCTCCTCTGCTCCCAGAACATGTCGCTTACCTGCCTCTCCGATAGCAAGTGTCAACACATTACTCATGCACCATGCTTCTCTCCACCATAGTGAAAGGACAGGAGTTGAACCTTTCACCTCTGGGCTTCCCAGTGCTGCAGAGGCGGCCAGCTGAGCTTGCTAGCTGATTGAATTCTTGCCCAGTCCCTTAAACTACTCATCTCCTGTCCTGCTTCCTTAACCCCTTAACAAAAAAATCTGTTCCTGATTATTTCCATTTTACAAATGATTTGTTCCTTTTCTGTCCAGGCAGCATAATTCGTTGTATGAGGCGCCTGGAAGAACTGCTTCGACAGATGTGTCAGGCAGCAAAAGCCATTGGAAACACTGAGCTGGAAAATAAGTTTGCAGAAGGTTGGTATCCAAATCATGAGCTTTGTCTAATAATTTTGGCAAATCTTGTGAGAGCTGAGCCCTTGCCTGTAACCTAGAAGACATTTTCACTGGATTGCCAAGGAGCACCATCAGACAGTGTTTCTGTAAAATACCAGTGTTTGTGGGAGGGAATTTGGTGTTACGTGGAATGCTTCATAAAGCTGATAGAAATAAAATTTAAAATTTTGGTGCAAAAAAATTTGGAATCCATGCATATAAGACATCTCAATTTATGAAAAAAAAAACCATGGATTTCAAACTTTTTTGCTCCAAAATGAACTTATTTTTCAATTTCATTTTCCCCTTTTGAAGTGCTCCTCATGTCAGCTGGTGATGAGTCTGTGGGAAACAACGGTAGGGAACAAGAGGATGGACGAGATAGGTCTGTGGCCTCCAGACTGGCTACATTTATGGCCTCCGGATATGCTTTCGATAGACTGGAGTGAGTGACAGGAGGCCAGTGTGGCTGGAACGGAGTGAGCACAGAGCAGAGACCGGATTGGCAGGAGAAATGGACGCATTAGCCCAGCAGCACAGGAGTGAGTGCTCTAGCTTGCATTTTACAGGTTGCTCTTGCTACTGCATTGAGGGCGAGAGTAGAAGCAGGGAGATCAGATCAATAAAGGATGTCTGGACCAAGACGGTGGTAGTCATGGGCAGGGTGGGGATGCATGCTTCAAAATATTTTGCCATGAATGTTGGCCAAGGAAAAGAACTTAAAAATTAAAGCATCAAACAGGAGCAGCCACATTGTTGCTCTGAGCTGGCCAGTGCTGGGGATTTCTGACAACTTAGTGTTCCTAAGAAGAGATCAGCAGAAACTGGCTGCTGTTTCTACCTAGTTGATTGAGAGGCCCATTAATCACTCGGGGTTTAAGTTTTCCTCGATGTGAAAATTTAAAAATTTTTTATTTTCTAAGCCTTAGAGAATATATTATATCTTAGGAAATACAAAGTGACTGTCAGTAGTTCATGGAAAATTCACATTATCTTTTGGTTCCATTTACCATGCACTTTTTAAAAGGCTGAAAATCCATGCTACCATCTTTTGACAGATTGGTTCTACCCAGAGTAAGACTTCTTGAATAATTTTAAACACTCCATGCCCTCCCCATACCACACTGATTACTGCAGAGTCAGAAGAATACTGTCTGGTTTCTAAGTGCTCTGCCCCATAAGGTGTCTCTCCCGACAGGAGGGTTTCTGTTCTCCAGGCTGTTCTCACCGGTGGCCAGGAGTGCGTGTGCTCTTTAAAGCCCAGTCGTGAGAAGTTCTGTGCTTTGTGGTCTTGAAGGTTTAAACCTTCTTTTCTTTTCTTTTAGGAATCACCAAAATCAAGAGAGATATTGTGTTTGCTGCCAGCCTCTACTTATAAAAAGTCACCTAAAGGAATGTGGGCTTTTAAATTATTCACCACCTGTCTGATCACAGTCACCACCAATTTACAAGTATTGATTTGTTTTCCCATTTCAAGACAGTTGTCCTCAAACATTTTAATACATGTTATATTTAAATCAAGCGTCATTCCAAGAAAGCATATTACATACACATTTGTACATAAGCATTACATTTTTTTAATAAAAATGTACAGGTGGGGAATTGTTTTAGTGGAAGGCTTGAAATTTTTTAATGAACTTAGAGCTATTAGATAACCATTGTGTTAAATGTAACTATATACACACAGATAAAGTGGGCATCCAAGAGGTATAGCAGCAGCAGCAGCAGTCCCTTAAAGGCCTGGACACCGGGAAGAGAGAAGCATCCCCATGCCTTCTGGTTGCCATCCTTTTCCTTTAAGAAGCAGGCCAGCTTCCTCTGGGCCCCGCCGCTCTTCAAGGCTGGTGACTGTTCCGGTAATGATTCCCTGCCGTGGGTGTTTCGTGCAGAGTTGTATGCGAATCCTCCTCTTTTCTTTCTTTAAAAGGAGAATTTCTCTTCTTGAAGAAATCTGATACATATACAGCCTGTGTGGACAGGATATACTTAGAATAGGGTAAAATATTTAACAGTACAATTTGCATCAGTTTAAAAACCATATACAAAATTGCAGTAAGCAAATACAAATAAAAGGATACACACTGGAGGGTACAGGTTAGGCATACAAAAAACAGTAGCTAATAGGAATTTTTTAAAGGAGATTATTCCAAATAGAGATGCTTTGTTATGTCTTCAGCAAAAGCTCAACTCTTCAGTTTTTTTCAATTCAGACCCAAAAATATATTGCTTATAGACAAATTCTCTTAGGATAAAAATACAAAAAAGTAATCTAATTTTTATTTGCTATCTCTCCTAAAGTGACTTTATTAATATTGGATTCTTCTCCATGAGAAATTATTGAGCCATGTTTCCCAGGGTATTTTTTACTATTTACCATCCAGATGTTTCGCAATAATCAAGAAGGAGGCTGCTGCCCTTTATACTTACTACTAATATTGCAACCAGAGCTCCTTGAATGAGTCCAGTCAACACATCACTCCAGTGGTGTTTGTAGTCAGAAACTCGAGAAAGGCCCACATAAATGGACACAGCAACAAGACCAAATTGCAGTGTGGGGCGTAAGAGTCTTGCCCAGTCTCCCCTCATCCTGGCTTGGAGATAAAGCTAGTAGAAAAGATACAAATAAAGAAAACAACTTGCTTAATATAAAAGTTTCCAATTGGTATGTTAAGTATCACGATGACCTATAAAACATTGCTGTTTAAAATTATTATCGGGCAGGCATGATGGCACAGCAGGTTAAGCCACTACTTGGGATGCTCACATGTCACTTCTGAGTGCCTAGGATTGAGCTCCACCTCTGCTTCCCATCCACCTTCCTGCTAATGTCCCTGGGAGGCAGCATGTGATAGCCCAAATACTTAGGTTCCTGCCATGCACATGAGCGATCTGGGCACCTGGCTTAGCCCTAGCTGTTGTGAGCATTTGGGGAGTGAACCAATAGACAGATGGAAGAGCATTCTCTCTCTGCCTTTTAAAAGATAAATCTTTTTTTAAAAGATCAAAATATTATATTTGGTACAGGACTTTGGGCCTCTTTCCTGTATCAGCCTTTTGGTGCATCTGTATCTAAGTTTAAGTAGAAAGAACTTTTTAAAAAATGTTTACTTTTCATCTACTTGAAAGGTCAAAATACAGAAAGAAAAGTCTTCCATCCACTGGTTCACGCCCTCAGATGCCCATAACAACCAAGCCTGAACCAGGCCAAACCCAGCAGCTGGAACTCCATCCAGGTCTGTTTGGATGGCACTGGCCCAGGTATTAAACATATCATCTGCTGCATCCCAGGATGCGTCAGCCGGGGGCTGGGTCACAAGCAGACCAGCCGGGACTCCAGCTGGCACTGCAGTATGGGGTGTAGGCATCCCAAGTGTCAGTGCAACCCTCTGTGCCCCAGTGCCCACCCCAAAAACATTCTTTCCAGTGATCTTTTTTTAAAGCCCTAATTTCTATTTAGTAAGAATATAATTTACATCCATCAAAAAAGTCTGTTCACAAATCTGATTCATTTAAATGAACTCCTCGAAACAAGTTATGGCTTTGCCCACTGACATTACCTATTTCAAACAGACAAGCAAGTCCATTCCTGGTTCTTTGGGTACTGTTTTGGTTGTTCGGTTTTCAGCAGCTGGCAAAGACCCAGAGGTTGTCCAGTTTTATCAAGCACTTAGTGTACACATCTCCTTCTAAACCATACCACTCACGTTTAACTTAGTGACTCATTAGCTAGATTAAGTGATACTGGCTTTCTGCAGAGCCTCTCACCCCCTTATCTTCGTTGGTGTTCAAGTCATGAAAAAAAGGTAATAGGAGCTTTGTCTCGGATTCACATTTCTGCCTTAATTGGAAACTATGTATCTTAAAACATTTCATTGACTGAAGCTCAGCTGTCCCTTTTCAGTTATTTAGCTGCCCTTTTTTTGACAGGCAGAGTGGACAGTGAGAGAGAGAGACAGAGAGAAAGGTCTTCCTTTGCCGTTGGTTCACCCTCCAATGGCCGCCACGGCCGGCGCACTGCGGCCGGCGCACCGTGCTGATCCAAAGGCAGGAGCCATGTGCTTCTCCTGGTCTCCCATGGGGTGCAGGGCCCAAGGACTTGGGCCATCCTCCACTGCACTTGCTGGCCACAGCAGAGAGCTGGCCTGGAAGAGGAGCAACTGGGACAGAATCTGGCGCCCCGACCGGGACTAGAACCCGGTGTGCCGGCGCTGCTAGGTGGAGGATTAGCCTAGTGAGCCGCGGCACCGGCCTTAGCTGCCTTTTTGAAAGTTAAAGGATGGGGCTGGTGCTGTGGTGTAGCAGGTAAAGCCGTTGCCTGCAGAGCCAGTATCCCATATGGGCACCGGTTCGAGTCTCAGTTGCTCTTCTTCCTATCCAGCTCTCTGCTATGGCCTGGGAAAGCAGAAGATGGCCCAAGTCCTTGGGCCCCTACACCCACGTGGTGACCTGGAAGAAACTCCAGTTGAACGGCCATTTGGAGAGTAAACCAGTGGATGGAAGATCTCTCCCTCCCTCCCTCTGTGTAACACTGCCTTCCAAATAAATACATATTTTTTTAAAAAGTTAAGGGTTAGTCAGGCCTATGAACATGGATACTTAGAGGCAGGCACTTGGCACAGGAATTAAAGACACTGGGAACACCCACATCCCCTTATCAGAGTGCTGGAATTGAAGCCTTGACTCCTTTCCCAATTCCAGCTTCCTGCTAAAATGCACGCTCTGGGAGGCAACAGGTGATGCTTCAAGATCCCTGCCACCCACGTCTTTTTGGATCCTGTCTTTGGCCTGGGCCAGCCCTGGCAGTTGTGGCCATTTGGGAGGTTTTCAAATAAAATATGCACACATACACACACACACAAACTTAGGAACTGCAAATACCAGGGAGCTTCAGAAAGTTGGTAGAACACGGAATTAAAAGATAAGGATGCAAAAGATTTTAAATCCATGCACAATTTTTTCCTAAATACGGACATCTTGAGGAGACCTGTACCTGTCTCTGCTAAGGAGAAAGGGGGGAAAAAAAAGGCAGTAACTCGACAGCGGATTCAAGCTCATCCTACTTTGTACTTCCCACCCAAAACTCAGGACGTGGCTGGCTTTCTCACACCTCTTCCCGAGTCAGAGTGCTGCACTACTGTCACTCTGGGCTCACGAGTCTACACTGGGGGGCTCTAGGGTGTTCCAAACGGGGTGCTGCACTCGTCTCTGCGCTACACCCTGGCTCTTCTGTTGACCACCACTGTGACGCGAGTGTAGTCTGCTTACACCACAAGACTCAGCTCTGGGGGAGCGTGGCTAATGTGCTTCCTGTTGATCTGCACGGGTTCCCACGGGTCAGGTACCACGTACAGCCCCTCTTCTTCCCATTAAAGAGGAGCTCAAGGCAAAAAAACACCAGAATTCTCGCATGATGGGTCACCTGCGTTCCCCCGCTGGTAACGCCCAGACCTCTGGACTTGGACTTCTCCCCTTCCTTCCGGGCCTCTGGCCACCCACCAGTCTCCTGCTGAGCGCGGTGACCTCGAGGCTCCACTTGCAGAGCCTGTTTCAGGTTCTGCAGAGCAACCCTCCCCACACTCACGTAATCCTTCTAAAATCATGACCTCTCGCCTGTCAGCCTCCTCTCCCCTCCTTTCGTTTGGGGATTTAAACTTTTTTAAATCTATTCTTGCCCTTGGAGGGGTTCTTGAGAGAGGAAATGAAAGTCTATGTTTATCCTGAGGTGCCCACGCTCCCTCCCCCGAGGGCGTCATCAAGGAAAATGACTGCTGACAAGTGTCCAGACGTGCTGTGCTCGGCAAGGCCGGCAAGGCTGGGGGTCTGCGGAAAGTGACGGAAGATGCATGCTCTGAAAAAACGATGTGGATTCCCAGTATCCTACATCAAAATAAGCTCCAAAGCCATTTTCCCATGACACTTTGGAAGTATACCGCTCGGGTTCCTGCTGTATCACTACACACTCCCCGTGGCTGGACAAAGCCAGCATGACTTGAAATCGGGATAGGCATCTGGGGTGGCAGTAAAAACATCGCTTGGGCCTGTGTTGTGGCACGGTGAGTTAAGCCACCTCCTACAAGCCCATTTTTTTATGAGGGCTGGTTCAAGTCCTGGCTGTTCCACTTCCAATTCAGATTCTTGGTAGTGTACCTGGGAAAGCCGTGAAGATGACTCAAGTGGGGGGCCTCAGTGTAGTCCTATGCCCAAATGCTGACATTCCTTTAAAAAAAAAGTCTATCCTCAGCCTTTCCCTTGGCTGAGGGAACACAGCAGTGACTGAAGCATCCAGCAGTGTTCTAGTAGAACTAGAAGCAGGGACAGAGCCAGCATAAAGGCTCTCGAGGTCCCTGCCTTTGCAAACTCCACTCTTGCCCTCTCCACAAGTGCGATTCGTGCTAAACCGTTATCTTTGAAGAATCAGAATTTCCCCAGCTCCATGTCTAATTCTGGACCTGTGCACCCAGCAGGCTCAGGGTCTGGCACTTTCACATCCCCTGCTGGGAGGAACTGCCTGCCCACAGACACAACTGCAGGGGCAGCCCTATTTGGACGAGCTAACCTGCCTATTCTGCGAGGGCACTAACCATTTGGCTTCCACTAGCCATCTGCTGGGCTGTGTGCTTGCTCAGGAACGTGTACTAAAATGAGGCATTCTCTATAGAAAGGGCATCGGATGGGTACCTGGTAGGTTATTTGCCAACTAAAGTTATAAGAATGCAAAAGCCACAGCTAAGTGAGCAAGGAAGATGGAGCAGGGTGGCCACTGCGCTGAAAACCCAAGTGGCCATGAGACAAGCAGGGAGAGCAGCTGCAGGTCTCGGGGTGCAGCTGGTTGTAAGCCACGGGTGTCCTCATAGTGTACTACGTTGGCTTTTAATGTGTAAGGGAGTCTGATGCTTACACCCAAAAAATAAGCCAGTTAATCAGCCCACCCTGTGTTTAACCAAAATCCTGGCTTTTAAATTTGGAGTTAGGTGACTTAAATGGTAAAGACTGACTTTTTCAGAAAGCTGGGTTTGCATGAAGAAGAAAAATGGTCTGTTTATATGGCTTCTACATCTGTGCAGGTGCCCAAGGACTTGGGCCGTCTTCTACTGCTTTCCCAGGCCATAGCAGAGAGCTAGATTAGAAGTGGAGCAGCTGAGGTTTGAACCAGCGCCCATTTGGGATACTGGCACTGCAGATGGTGGCTTTACCTGCTACACCAATGCACCAGCCCCCTACTATCTCTTACATTTTACTAAATCTGATGGAGAAAATGGGAGATGGTTGATTGTTGTGCTGAATTCCTAATAATATCTCAGAGCAAACCTGCTTTCTCTTTCCAATTATGGAAAACATAGATTTTATATTTTTTTTATTTGACAGAGTTATAGAGAGAGAAAGACAGACAGAAAGGTCTTCTTTCTGTTGGTTCATTCCCCAAATGGCCGCTATGGCTGGCACTGCGCCGATCTGAAGCCAGGAGCCAGGTGCTTCCTCCTGGTCTCCCATGCGGGTGCAGGGCCCAAGCACTTGGGCCATCCTCCACTGCCTTCCCGGGCCACAGCAGAGAGCTGGACTGGAAGAGGAGCAACTGGGACTAGAACCCGGCACCCATATGGGATGCCGGCACTGCAGGCGGAGGATTAACCAGGTGAGCTATGGCGCTGGCCCCGGATTTTGTATTTTTTAAGATGGGAAGACAAAGCAAGGGGCAAGGCCCTGTGCCATTGGTTCATCTTCTCTCGCACTCTCAGCCCCCTTCCAAGAGTCTCTGAACACTGCAGTTTGGCCGAGCTGATGGTTTCCCTCCCTGAAGGGGGCTGCTTGATGAGAGCCTAGTGTCTGGATCCCTCCCAACCCTAACACTGACCTTTTAGGCAAAGGAAGCGCGAAGGCAGAAGGTAAGGGCGGAGGTCAGGCCCTGCAGCTCTTCACTGGGGAGCTGCCAAGGGGCAGCTGCTGCAGGCAGGCATGGCTCCAGCTGTGGCATGAAATGTTGGGGGAGTGCTGTGGCACAGGGAGTTAATGCCCTGGCATTCCATATGGGTGCCGGTTCGAGTCCCAGCTGCTCTACTTCAATCCAGCTCTCTGCTATGGCCTGGGAGAGCAGTAGAAGATGGCCCAAGTCGTTGGGCCCCTGCACCCGCATAGAGACCCAGAAGAACCTCTTGGCTCCTGGCTTCAGATCAGCTCAGCTATGGCCGTTGCCATTTGGGGAGTGAACCAGCAGATGAAGACCTCTCGTTCTCTGCTCTACTTCTCCGTGTAACTTTTTCAAATAAATAAAATAAATCTTAAAAAAAAAAAGAGAAAAGGATGTTGGGAGGGGAGGCAAAGAGGCAGATGGAACAGGGCTGGTCCAGGGAAATGCACTGAGGGCATCTACGGTGGTGCCTGTGTGAAAGGGGACAGGGGTTACGGCGAGGTCAGCCTGGGCAGGGGCAGGGCTGGGCACGAACCCCCAGCTGCTCCACCAGCTGAGAAAGGACAACCACTCTCCACTGGCTTCTTCCCCCAGCCCCTCACCAGCCTGAACACCATCGGGGAATACCTCCCTAGGCCCGTTTATCTTGGGGCGCTGAGGCTGCTGCCAGCGTCACCCCAGAAAACCAGCCCAGGGCAACTTCATGTATGTGCTTCCAGGAGACCCAGTTTTCAAAAGAAGAGATAGGAAAAACACACATGATGTAGGCGTTTCACAAAGGTCATGGGAAAATGGAATTAAAAGAGAAGTTGGTGTTGGTGCCAGCTGAAATCCGTGCATCTTTTTAATACACAATGTCCATGATCTGTGAAGATTCCGCATGTCTTCCTAACCTTCACACCCCTCCCCTGGCCCATTTTCATCTGCTCTGGGGACAGGATGTGACACGGAGGAGCCAACCTCAGAGCCACAGCCAGGCCCGTCTCCTCTGCTCCTCCTGGTGTCTCTGCAGCAGGAGCCACTGCGGTTGTCCCTTCCCAGTGACTCTAGGAGCTCACAGCAACACTGGACATAGCCCGATTCTCGAAAGCAGAGACTCATCCAAGCAGTACAAATCTACCAACAGAAATGCCCTTGCCGGACCAGGCACTACTGGCCCTTGGAAAACGAAGGTTCTCAGTGTGAGTTTGGCTTCAAAAGAGCAAAAGGAGTAAAAGCTGCCTGAGCCACTCTCCCAGGCAGGGCTTCTGGTGAGGAAAACCCCAGAAAGTCTTGGTGCTCAAAGCAGGGCCCTCAAATTCCCACTCACAGCACGGAGACCTGAGCAAAACAAAAGCTTGGCTGGGACAGTCCAAGAGCTTCATGCAAGCAATTTCCCATTCATTCCTCAGGCAATTTCCCATTCCTTAGGGGAACAGAGGCAGCAGTGGATTTGCTCAGACCAAGCAGACATTGACATCCAGGGCGGAGGCGGACAGGAGACCCGCCTCCCCCTGCAGGCAGCAAACGCCTGATCCCAGTGCATGCACAATCCTACACTCCACTTGTGCGGAGACTGCTGAGAATTTCCCCCAAGAGTGCCAAGAATCAAGCAACTCAACAACTGGGACACCACTCAGGGTTTCTGTGTCACCATCACTGCAGGCTATAGACTACACATGTCCCCCAAAATTTCTATGTTGTAATCCTAACCTCCAAAATGATAGTATTAGGGAGGTAGGGACTTTGGGACAATTAGCTCATGCAGACTGTCTTCATGGGGGGATTAGTGCCCATGTGAGAGCTCCCCGCTCCTGCACCAAGTGAGGACACAGTAAGAAGTTCGCAGTCTGCCACTGGCAGGTGCGCCTTCCCCAGAACCTGACCGGGGGCCCCAGAAGTGTGCTGAGCAGGTTTCTATTGTTTATCAGCCACCCCACCTCTGGTGGTTGGTTTAGCAGCCCTCCCCACGGCAGGTAACATCTCTCATATAGATCAAGATATTTTTGAAGCTGGCTTATTTTTATTTTGCCTCTCCTTTGCTGGCCTTGGACACTTCCTAACTGCAAATGTTATTGTCTCACAGTCCCTAAATACTCCATTCTTAAAATAAGAAATTGTTCATTTCCATTTTAAACTTAAGTCAGGAGGTCAGCTTGCAAGCTAAGAATGGCTTTCATATTTTCAAGTCTTATTTTTTTCAGACGACTATGTGGCGTTCAAAGCCTAAATACTTATTATGGGAATTTTCACTGAAAATTTTTGCCAATCCCTAGAATGAGGCTCAACACAGAGCAACAGCCCTTGTTTTGCTTATTCTGAAGCAGGCTTCTAAGAGCGAGCCTGGCAACCACACTGACAGTGTCACCTCCGTGTGATGACAGATCTGGCCAGGAGAACACTGGGGACAGGCCTCAGTTTTGTCTCCCTGGGCTTCAATTTCACTATCTTTAGGATTTACGGAGTTCCTAAACTTAGATCTTCATCCTACTTTAAAATTAGGCAGGATCCATGTGGTCTATGAGCTGCTCATCATTTGGCCACGCTCAGCATGAACCCACGGCTCAGGAAACATCTTCACGAAATAGGAACACTAGGAGGTAAACGGCCAAAGCCAAGTGAGGGACAGTACGAATCTTGAGAAAAGCAGATGCCGTGACCGTCTGAGTCAGGTGGAGGTTGCCGGCAGCACCGTCTGGACACAGAAGGTGGCAAGGCCCATATGAAGACACTTCGGGCAGGGCAGAGTGTGTGGCTGAAGCACAGATAAGGCGGAGAGAAAAGCAATCAGGGGTCTCAGACTCCATATGGACAAACCCAGGGAAACTCTCGGGACATTTCTCCTAACGGGGCTGCACGCCATGCCTCTTCTGAACAGTCCCAGGCATGTGGAATCTTTGGTATTCAGCCACATTCAGGGGAGGCACTAAGCCCACAAACTGGCCATGCACTAAGCTGCCCTGCCCCGAGCTCCGGCCCAGCTGGGTGGTTTTCACGGAGGAAGACTCCTGGCACTGTGCGGGTGCCGGCTGGGCTGCCTGCCAGACAACCACGACGGTCAAGGTCTTCTCCTGAAGAGACCTTTTCAGCTAGCAGTGAATTTCTGGGTGTTAGAAACTGCTGACCGGGAGGTTGTGTCCATCAGTGCCTATCCTCAGAGGACTGAAATGACTCTGTTAATCCATCTCCACCCAAATCTGGGACGGACCCCTGATGTGGAGATGCCCAGGGAAACAAGATGAGTCACTGCCTAAGGAATCTGGGGTGGGGAGAGAGGGAGGTTAAATATTGGATATAAACATGACAGCTGGAAAGCAAGGAGACAGCTGTGTATCCAAGGCTGGAATCAAAGCTGGGGCCTACATCCGCATCGTGTCAATCACTCCACTGCCTAGAGTTGGTGAAACGCAGCCAGCGGCAGCCCTGGCCTGCTCCCTTCGCCAGAAAGGCCTTGATCTAGGACAAACCTGTGCACCTGAACTTGTCTTTTTCATTATAACTTTAAATGGCTCAAACTGACCCAACAACCAAATTACAGTCGAGGTAACTTCCCCATGCGTACGTCCCCCATACGCCCTTCTGCCTGAGGCCGTCTGCACAGGACCTCTGCTTTACACCAGCTTCCGATTTCACACAAGAGCCCTCACTGCAAGTCTCTACTCGACCGAGTATACAGATGTTTCTGAGAAGGGACAAGGGAGGGGAGAGGAGAAAATGCTGAGATCTGAAATGCAGCTGAGAATTTTCTTTGGAAATTAAAAACAGTGGGTCGGTTATATGTCAGTCACTATTTTACTTCCAGAAATCTGCAAAAACTGACCTTCAAAGTAGCTGGACGAGGATTCGGATTAAGCCACTGAACAATAGAGCAAAGGAACCTGATGGTCAAGAGACCCCTGGAGCGCTCACAGACCTCACCAGCACCCTCCCACGACGACCCCCTCATCCGTAAAACACAGCAACCACCCTTCATCTCTCACTTCATGGGAACTAGAGTCAAAGGAAGTAGCAGGAAATGCAAGTCATCACCATCAACAGCAAGCCAAACTCCGACTCCTCGGCCTCGCACAGAGCCTGGCTTCAGGACCAGCTAGGCGTGTCTACGCACTCAAAAGCCATTTCGGGTGGGTGTTTGCTGCAGTGGTTGTCACACTTGGGCGACACCACGTCCCGTGTAAGAGTGCCCGCTTCCAGTCCTGGCTACTTTGCTTTCAAGCCAGCTTCCTGGTAATTGTACCCCGAGAGGCAGCAGGTGATGGATGGCTCACGTACATGGGTCCCTGCCACCCATATGGGGAACCCAGATGAGTTCCAGACTCAAAGTCAGCCTGGTCCAGCCCTGGCTGTTGTATGCATTTGGGGAACGAACCAGCAGACAGAAGATCTCTC
This sequence comes from Oryctolagus cuniculus, assembly GCF_051225735.1. NCBI lineage: Eukaryota > Metazoa > Chordata > Mammalia > Lagomorpha > Leporidae > Oryctolagus > Oryctolagus cuniculus. Next base: position 75,946,229 of record NC_142880.1, read on the forward strand.
TCCATCTGTCAGTCTGTTGGTCAATCTGTCTCTCTCTCTCTCTCTCTGCCTGTTCAATAAAAATGAAAAGGGGACGGTGTTGTGGCACAGTGGGTTCCGTTGCCACCTGCAATGCAGGTATCTCATGTAAGCACCAGTCTGTGTCCCAGCTGTTCCACTTCCAATCCCGCTCTCTGCTAATGCACCTGGAGAAACATCAGATGAGCAACTGCTGGGCCCCTGCCAGCCACGTGGAGACCCAGATGGGAGTTCCCGGTTCCTGGCGTCAGCCTGGCCCAGACCTGGTCATTGAGGCCATCTGGAAGCGCTCTCACCCACTCTCTCTCTCTCCCTCTTTCTCCGTAACTCTGCCTTTCAAATAAATAAATAAATCTTTTAAAAATGAAAATAAATTCTTTTAAAAAAGGAAAAACCACTCAGCGCAGTCACAAAGTCTGCTTCGGGAAAGGTTCTGGAGTATTCGGGACTGCAGGGGTCAGCATTTTGGGGCAGCAGGTTGAGCAGCACCAGCACCCCGGGAGCACCGGTCGTGTCCCGGAGGCTCCACTTCCGACCCAGCTCCCTGTTAATGTTAATATGCCCGGGAAAGCAGCAGAAGATGGCTCTGAGTATTTGAGCCCCTGCCACCCATAAGGGAGACCCAGATGGACTCCAGCCATTGCCCAACCTTCCCTTTCTCCCCTGGTCCTTATGTCCTAATTTAAAAGGCAAAGGAAATACAAACACACACACACAGAGTCTCCCTGTGCTAGCTGTTTGTAGTAAGAGAAATGACCAGAGGATGTTAAAGAACAGGCCTTGCTGTTAACTACCTTCAGATAGGTCCCATCCCCACAGCACACCTGCAGACACGTGCGGTGTACCTCTTAGACAGGAACTCTGAAATCCTGCTCAATCTGTACCCTGTTAACCTAAGATGAAAGCTTTGCAATTTCCAAAAATGTTGGTGATGCCAAAAAGTTAGATCTGCTGTAATGGTCTGTAGTTGTGGATTTGAATTTTATAGAATACATCTACAATGTCTACATTCTTTTAACTTTCAGAATTTAGTTTTTCAAATAAAACCAAGATTCTTGTGAAATTATTACATTTTCTCTGAAACAAAATTAAATCCCATCACTGATAAACTAAGCATTAAATATTCACATAATGCTTAAAGTGATCAAAGGAAAATGAGAAACCACCAATTTACACAGAACACAGCTCTATAAAAATCCTCTCATAAAGAAAATTAAGACACAAACATTACAGCTGACCTATTAGGGTAGAGATCTTCCTCTCTCTCTGTTCCCCCCAAATGCCAATTATGTGCAGACAGAGGATGAGAATTTCATAATCAGTATTTTACATGCGAATACAGTAAACATTGTTTTGAAAACTGACCAAACTTGGCCTTTAAAGATCCCTTGCAAGTACCCCACAGCCCAGTCCCCTAGCAGAGCCCCTCAAACAACTCCAGACTTGTCCCCAGTCTGCGGCACACAGCCTGCGCAGGAATCTTCCCTAACTCCTCACAACCACCTTGGGGAAAGGCAGACGCCACAGGCCAGGCTACGCCACAGGCCAGGCTAGCCACAGCCCAGCAGCGGAACTGGAGCCGGAAGGTACAGGCATGACAAGCCCCTGAGGCAGCGGCTGCTCTCCAGGAGTGAAAACCTGCCCGGTCTCACACAACGCAGTCTGCGAATGTTTGGAAGTGAACCGGCAACAAAACCAGCTCCAATGCGGCACAGCTGCCTTCACTCCGCAGCCCGGCACGGCAGCGCTAGGAGGAAGGCAGCCGGGCTTCCAGGCGCCACATGCACCCACGGGGCGCGGCGAGGGCACCCAGCCACAGCAGCCATCTTGCCCGGGTCCTGCACGCCAGGGACCTGCTGTGATCACACAGCTTTGTGTGTGTGTGCCCGACAATGTCCCAAAGCAGGGGCCAAGTCCACTAACTCTTAGCCCGAGACGAGCTGACCGGCCGCCGAAGGGCTTCCGCCACCCGCAGAACACGGAGGCGGATCCATACATCCCCCGCAGCCCAATCAACAGGCGGAAGTACTTACTGCCACGAACAGCATGCAGTACATGGAGAAGGAAGAGTGGCCCGAGTAGAAGGACAACCTGCAAGACAAAGAAGATGTTAGTTTTCTATCCCAGAGTGCTGCGGCTCCCTCCTTCCACCTGCAGGAACTAGAAGGGTGGGGGACAGTTAGGACGGGAACATCTCCGAGTTCAAGAAGGCCCTGAGGCTGGATTTCTATACATTACCATTTTACTGAAACTTTGAAGATGGGCAGTGAGTCACTGGGAACAAACCTGCCATGCGTCTCTACAGAGGTCAGAGGAGTTAATGCGTGAAAAGCCCAACTGGCATACATGGCCTTGACTTTATAACACATAAATTTCTACGGCCATAATTTTATTTTCAACTTGCTGGTTTTGCCCCAAATAGTGTAACACCTCCTTTGGAAAACTCCAAAGTATAATACCTTTTTTTGACCGTGCTGTACCAGAAGAACATATTAATATTTTTGTGCTCTAAATGGGGCCACAGATTAGATGTCTGATGTAGCAGTGAAGACACTGCTTGCAACACCCAAAACCCATGTAGGAGTGCCTGGTTTCAATCCTAGCTTCACTCTTGATTCCAGTTTCCTGGGAATGTGCACCATGGGAGGCAGGAAGTGACGGCTCAATCACATGAGTTCCTGCCACCCACATGGGAGACCAGGTTGAGCTGTAGGCTCCTAGATTTGCCTTGTCCCGTCCAAACTATTACATGCTTTTGAGGAATAAACCAGCAGATGGAAGATCTCTGTTCTTTCATTCAAATAAAATAAATGAGTAAAAACATTTTTAAAGTATATAATCTGGTGGGGGGACATTTGGCTGAGAGGTTAAATCACTGGTTAGAATGCCCGCATCCCATTGGGGTGCCTGGGTTCAATACCTGGCTCTGGCTCTTGATTCCAGCTACGTGCTTGTGCGCACCATGGGCAGCAGCAGGTGTTAGCTCAAGGATTTGAGCTCCTGCCACCCACACAGGAGACTCAGATTGAATTCCCAGCTCTCAGCTTCCACCTGGCCCTGTCCCTAGTATAATATGCATTTGGAGAGTGAACCAGCAAATTGGAGATCTCTTTGCATCTCTGTCTCTCTTTCTAATAAGAACAAAAACATTAAATGGGCATATATCTTATCTGAATTTTCCCACCAGATTAGGAATCTTTGACTATTTACTTGTTTATTTGTCAGAGTTATAGAGAGAAAGAGGGAAAGACAGAGAGAGATCTTCCATCCACCGGTTCACTCCCCAGATGGCCACAAGCAGGGCTAGGTCAGGCCAGAGCCAGGAGCCAGGTGCATCATCTGGGTCTCCCAGGTAGGTACCAGGGGCCCAAACACTTGGGCCATCTTCCACTGCTTTTCCCAGGTCATTAGCAGAGACCTGGATTGGAAGTAGAACAAGGTGGGACACAAACTGGCACCCATATGGGACGCTGGCATCACAGGAGGCAGCTCTACCTGCTACACAACACTAGGACATTTAAGATTGTACACTGGCAATTCTGCACCAAATGAACATTTCTTTCAATATTATATTCTCTAAACATCTGATTATCATCTTCCCAACTAAAAATAACAGAATGCTTGCAAAACTTAATTTTATAGCACTTCTGAAAAAAAAAAAAAAAAGCTCATACGATCTAAATTCTGATTACAAAGAAGCAGCCACAGATGCATAGAGGCGGGCACGGTAGACAGCAGAAGCCATGCGAAGACGCTCGTGCAGGTAAGCTGAATGCTCCTCTCAGCTGCCACTGGCAAGAATGAGGACGTAAGCTTTACTTATTACACCTAACTTGTGAAGGCACACGTGGGCTCCCTGGATTAGAGGGGAAGACTTAGAAAATACATGCCAGAAGGTCATGGGGTGTGTCTGGCTACTGCAGGTGGTTGGGAAAGTAAAGGTGACTTAACTTTGTACTAAGTTACATTACATACGTAATGATGGTGGTTCTACCAACAATTTTGATTGTGTTTTTTATAATCTATGTCCCTCCCTCTTTCTCTGTAACTCTGCCTTTCCAATAAATGTATAGATCTTTTTTAAAGAAATGAAAATAAATAAATTCTTAAAACAAAGCCATTCAGCATGGTCACAAAGTCTGCATTGGGAAAGGTTCTCAAAGTATTCAGGACTCCAGCAGGTTAAACCACCACAGCATCCCGTGTGAGCACCCATTGTGTCCCAGCTGCTCCACTTCCAGCCCAGCTCCCTGATAACGAGCCTGGGAAAGCAGTGGGAGATGGCTCCGTGTATTTGGGTCTGGCCACCCAGATGGGAGACCCAAATGGACTCCAGCCATTGCCTAGCCTTCCCTTTCTCTTCTAGTCCTTATGCCCTATTTTAAAAAGAAAAGGAGGAATTGGCACTGTGGCACAGTGGGTAAAGTTACCACCTGCAGTGCCGGCATCCCAAATGGGCAAGGGTTCCAGTCTCAGCTGCTTCACTTCCAATCCAGCTCTCTGCTATGGCCTGGGAAAGCAGAAGAAGGCCCAAGTCTTTGGGCCCCTGTACCCATGTGGGAAGACCCAGCGGAAGCTCCTGGCTTCAGATCAGCACAGCTCTGGCCACTGTGGTCATTTGGGGAGTAAACAGTGGATGGAAGCCCTCTCTCTTTCTTTGCCTTTCCTTCTCTCTCTGTGTAACTCTGACTTTCAAAGAAATAAATAAATCTTAAAAAAAAAAAAAAGACAAAGAAAGAAAAGGAAACACACACATATACACAGGCTCCCTATGCTAACATTTTGTAGTAAGATAAATGATCTTAAAGAACAGTATTTGCTGGCCAGCGCCGTGGCTCAACAGGCTAATCCTCCACCTTGCGGCGCCGGCACACCGGGTTCTAGTCCCGGTTGAGGCGCCAGATTCTGTCCCGGTTGCCCCTCTTCCAGGCCAGCTCTCTGCTGTGGCCAGGGAGTGCAGTGGAGGATGGCCCAAGTCCTTGGGCCCTGCACCCCATGGGAGACCAGGATAAGTACCTGGCTCCTGCCTTCGGATCAGCAGCGTGCCGACCACGCCGACTGCGGCGGCCATTGGAGGGTGAACCAACGGCAAAGGAAGACCTTTCTCTCTGTCTCTCTCTCTCACTGTCCACTCTGCCTGTCAAAAAAAAAAAAAAAAAAGAACAGTATTTGCTGTTACCTACCTTCAGATAGGTCACAATTCCCACAGCACACCTGCAGACACGTGCAGTGAACCTCTTAGAAAGGAACCCTTAAATTCTGCTCAATCTGTACCCTGTTGCACCCTCATAAAATTAGCATGCCTTTCTGAAATAAGATAGAAGTGACTTATTTTATTTATTTATTTATTTTGACAGGCAGAGTTAGACAGTGAGGGAGACAAAGAGAAAGGTCTTCCTTCCGTTGGTTCACCCCCTAAATGGCTGCTACAGCTAGCACATTGCGCTGATCCGAAGCCAGGAGCCAGGTGCTTCCTCCTGGTCTCCCATGCAGGTGCAGGGCCCAAGCACTTGGGCCAGCCTCCACTGCCTTCCTGGGCCACAGCAGAGAGTTGGACTGGAAGAGGAGCAACCAGGACAGAATCTGGCACCCCGACCGGGACTAGAACCCGGGGTGCCGGCGCCACAGGCGGAGGATTAACCTAGTGAGCTGTGGCACCGGCCTATTTATTCATTACTATTAACTCATCAATTACTACATTATGTCATCAATTACTACATCATAACCACTAAATCTGTGAATCATTTACTGAACAACTACTATTTACAGATAATAGACTATGAACCTCAAAAAAAATCAGAAGGACCATCGGGAATGAGAAAAGAAGGGGAGGAGGTAGGTAGGGCACAGTTGATATAAGTGTTGGATATTTTAAACTCTTGATTTAATGAGCGATTCAGTGACTAAGATCACATGATAATCTGTCTTCAGCTTATAGAAGAATCATGCAAAAAGCAGGAATCCAGAAAATAGGAAGTTGCTGAGACGGATCTTACAAGTCATAGGACTCCGGGAAGAAATGCTCAGCAGGGAAACTGTGACCATAACAGAAGATGAGTGCAGACAGGCATGAGCGACGCCGCAGAGAGAGCGTGTACGGCAGGCACACACAGCCCTAACCAGAGGGGGAGCCTCCTCTGACATTAGAGAGACATGCAGGACTTGGTGCGAACAGACACCAAATCACCAAAGCCACCTTACCTCAGACAGTTACCGAGGACACGAGGGACAAACAGAAGACTGAACAAAAGGTACACCGTGAAGTCATCCTACACAGAGTAACTAATAATTACCTTGCCTACCACCTACCTCTTTTTAAAAATATTGAAACAGACTGTCCTTTGTAAAAGAAAAAGATTACATAGTGATAGTGAGACTCAAGGAAGAGGGTATTTTTATATTTTATTTTTATTTATGTTCATTTTATATGAAAGAGAAAAAGATAGAGAGACAGAGTTCTTCTATGCACTGGTTCCCTCCCTAAATACCTACAACAGCAAGGACCGGGTCAGGCCAAAGCCAGGAACCCAAAAGTCAATCCGGGTCTCCTATGTGTATGGCAGGGGCCCAGCCCCTGCTACAACCCAGGTTGTGCATCAGCAGGAAGCTGGATCAGAAGAAGAAGTTGGAACCAGGTACTTGGATATGGTATATGAGCATCCCTAACAGCAACTTAACTGCTGCCCCAAATGCCCACCCACTGAAAGACAGCCTTAAATCACTTTCCAAAGGGCATGGTGTTGCTTTAAGATGCAGGATTGCTAGCTAGAGGTAAGATACCAAGATTTCCACTTAAGCCCTCAACACAAAAGTGAACACCAAGGCCAAGATCTATCACCAGCTGGTGCCCTGTGTCTCTTTGCCACCTGCAGATCACAAAATCAGCACCAGGGTCAAGAAGGACAAAGGTCAAGACATCAACATAAGTGTCTGTGATATTACATTGATTCAGAAATTTAGATCTGCCTTGAAACAGGCACTGCCACTCGCAAGAGAAGAGGTAGGTAACTATTAGAGTCCAACAGGAAGCTGGCCAGCCAGTTCACTCCTGCCCTATCAGATGAGGTAGGTGACACCACCACAGCTCACGTTAGCCCGAGGACTAACAGAGTGCTCACAATACTTCACTTAGAGAAACCTTTGCCACCCAATAAACAAAAACAGAAAATCACACCCTGCTCAGTAACCCAAGTCTTTTTGACTTTTAAGAGAAAAGAGAATGAAGGAATTCTTATAGCATATTTAGGTGCCTATTTAAGTATATGGAGATTATAAGTAAGGAGAAGAAAGCTAAATGTTCTTTTTTTTTAATAGATTTATTTATTTGAAAGTCAGAGTTACACAGAGAGAGAAGGAGAGGCAAAGAGAGACAGAGGTCTTTCACCCACTCGTTCACTCCCCAATCGGCCACAACCAGTCAGAGTTGCACTGATCCGAAGCCAGGAGTTTCCTCCAGGTCGCCCCAATAGGTGCAGAGGCCCAAGAACTTGGGCCATCCTCTACTGCCCTCCCAGGCCACAGCAGAGAGCTGGATCAGAAGCAGAGCGCCCATCTGGGGTGCCGGCACTGCAGGTGGCTGCTTTACCCACCACGCCACAGTGCTGGCTCCAGGCTGAATGTTCTTTACAAGTATAAAAACAAAAACACAAGCACGTTTCCCTTCTGCTTCAAGCCTTTCACTAGAATAAACTACTAAGTACAAAATAAGCACTGAGCTCCCTAGAACTATGATCTGCTAACAAACTGCTGAGGGTTCCCAGGACACACACTGCATGCCCTTGGATTATCTGACACTCAGCCTGGAATGAGCTTCCCACTTTCTTTGGCAATTATTACTTAAGAGTGAGGGCAGTCACCTTTCCTCCAAGAAACCTTTCCAAATAATCTAGATTTAAGTCACCATCCTTTGCCTAAAGGCAAAGAGACCCACGAGGACCACAACAGCCCAATCTCCTTATGCTCTAATTATCTGTTCCTGACATCAGACTGCCTCAGTTTGCCTTGGGGCTCTGCTTCAGATTCCGGAGTCCTGCTGATGCACACCCTGGGAGGCAGCAGGTGATGACTCAGTACCTGGGTTCCTGCCACTTGTGTGGCAGCTGTGTTCCTGCCGGGGCCTGGCTGCCGCAGGCAATGTAGCGAAGCAGTAGATGGAAGATCTCTCCATCTGTCTCTTTCTGTCTTTCAAATGAAATGTGTTAAAAATTTTATATGTTTGGAATAATGAAGGAATTTTAGCAGGAAGCTGGATCGGAAGCAAAGTAGCTGGCACTTAAACCAGGCACTCTGATATGGGATGGAGGCGCTTCAAGTGACTACTTAACCACTGTGCCAAATGCTCACCCCACACTTACCAAATCAGTCACAAATTCCACTTTATCCTGCCACTTCACAAGCACCAAGAACAAGACATCACTTTAATAACACCATAAAAATTACACCTTATGCTTTGACAGTTGTAAAAATACTTCTAAGGAATATATAATCTTTGCATCATTATCATTTAATTAAATGCTATATACCAATACATTACACCAACCCGCCTAAGTTATTTGATTTTGGCACCACACACACTAATGTATTCCCCCTGTAGTGGTTAGAAATTCAGATTTTATCAGGGCCAAGGAGCATCAGGAAATCCCAGATAACATCTAGCTCTTGTCACTCTTGTGTCAGACTCCCAGGCACAGTGACAAAATATGTTAACATAAATACCCCAGACCTAACACATCTTCCCAAAACATCTGGCAAGCATTTAATGTGTGTAAAATGTACCAAAATCCTTATTACATTTTAAGGCAGTCACATTCTAGTTGAGCAAATAATTCCAAAGATGATGAAGAGATGGGTGGAGTCTGCTATAAATTTTAAAGTGTCAAAAACATCTTCAAAGGTTAAACAGAAGGACTTGTTATTGTGATGCAGTAGACTGAGCTGCAGCTTGCCATGCTGGCATGCCAGATGGGCACCGGCTGGAGTCCTGTCTGTTCTGCTTCTGATCCAGTTCCCTGTTAATGCACCTGGGAAGGCAGCAGAGGAAGACAAGGTTCCTGGGACCCTGCCACCCAAGTGAAAGACCCAGCTGGTATACCTGTCTCCTGGCTTTGGCCTGGCCCAGACCTGGCTGTTGCAGTCATTTGGGAAGAAAACCAGCAGATGGAAGATGTCTCTCCCTCTCTCTCTCTCCATCTCTGTTGCTTTGCCTTTCAAATAAATAAACTTTTAAAAAAACTTAAAACAGTATAGCAGCTGACAAATAAGGAGAAAGGATGTAGTACTGCTTGAATCCTCTGTTCCACTGCCTACATGAAAAACTTTCTCAAGTTTTAAAGGAGGATTTCTGTCCTTCAGTAAACCCAGTCTTGCAAACTGGTGTCTTGTTCTTCAGTTTCCAAGCATTACCTCAGAAGCAAAATATTGCAGTTGTAATAGATTACACAAGAAAAAAATGGCTAACATAACACAAACATAAAATGTTAGCTAATTCTATAATCTCTCTCACCAGTGCACACATGGTAAATTAATTACATTAAAGGATAATAATTTTACTAATGTTATCAAAAGTTTTCCCAAAAGTCATTCTTTCAAAAGACTGGCACTAAAAACTCCACAGCCACACAAATGTTTTCTGTCTGCTTGCTCGGGGAAGGACAGCATCACAGGAACTCAAGTCTAGACCAAGGCACTAGTGGTAAGTCACTGCTCAGTAAACTGGCTGGTCTAGGAGAGGCGGATGCCATTCACAGCAAATTTCTGGAATCCTCAAGGGTTATTATCAGTTTCCTCATTCCCTGGAAACTGAGCAGTACTTTTTCCCTTTCTTGCCAGCACCTTGTACCTCAATTTCAGGAAACCTATCCCCTAAAGCAAGCCCTATACATGGTCTGCTTTGCTATCTTGGGTCAGGCCCATACTACTTGCACCAGGCTTAGTGCCACATTCTCCCAACTGGTCTCCACATATCAGTCTGTGCCTTCATTTCCTTAAGATTTTTTTTTTTTTTCGACAGGCAGAGTGGACAGTGAGAGAGAGAGACAGAGAGAAAGGTCTTCCTTTGCCGTTGGTTCACCCTCCAATGGCCGCCGCGGCCGGCGCGCTGCGGCCGGCGCACCGCGCTGATCCGATGGCAGGAGCCAGGAGCCAGGTGCTTTTCCTGGTCTCCCATGGGGTGCAGGGCCCAAGCACCTGGGCCATCCTCCACTGCACTCCCTGGCCACAGCAGAGGGCTGGCCTGGAAGAGGGGCAACCGGGACAGAATCCGGCGCCCCGACCGGGACTAGAACCCGGTGTGCCGGCGCCGCTAGGCGGAGGATTAGCCTAGTGAGCCGCGGCGCCAGCCCATTTCCTTAAGATTTATTTCCTTTATTTGAAAGAGCAACAGAAAGTGGTAGAGATAGGTCTTCCATCTGCTGGTTCACTCCTCAAATGGCTGCAACAGCCAAAGCTGTGCCAATCCGAAGCCAGGAGCCAGGAGTTCCCGCCAGGTCTCCCATGTGGGTACAGGGGCCCAAGGACTTTGGTCATCGTTTGTGCTTTCCTAGGCACATTACCAGGGAGCTGCACTGAAAGTGGAGCCGCGGGGATTCCAACCAGTGCCCTTATGGAATGCCAGCACTGCAGGCCGGGGCTTTAACCTGCTGCACCACGGTGCCAGCCCCTTCCTTACATTTTCAACAGCATGCAGTTCAAATTTCTGAGACTATTACTCCAATCCCTCTAATACCTGACCCCAAACTTGAATACCCTAAACCTCTAGCCTACCTGCCTTTGATCGTGTTGCTTCCTGGATCTAAAACATGTTCCATCTCAATTCTATACATTCCAATCTCATCTTCTAAAATGCCTGCTTTAACTACAAATAACACTGCCACCCTCTGATTCATGCAGTATTGTATCTTTAAGAAATATTATCACTTTCTATCACACACACTACCCCAACACATTTTCCACAGTGAGCACTACAGGAGCAACATGCACATTTTGGTGAAAAAGATATAAAAGCAGTCGATATTGGCGGAATTTAGAAACTTCAGGGAAGAGACTGAAGCAGTGGTTCTCCATCAGCAACATCAGTACCATCTGGGAAAGTTCTTGAGACTCGCCCCAGATTCACTGAATCAGGAGCTGTGGGGTGAGGCCCAGCAACCTGTACTTTAATAAACCCTCCAGGTGTGACTATCTGGCCTAGTGGTTAAGATATCTATGTCCCAGGGCAAGCATTGTGACATAGCAGGTAAAACTGTCACCTGTGATGTGCATCCCACATGGGCACCAGTTCATGTCCCAGCTGCTCCACTTCTGATCCATCTCCCTGCTAACGGCCTGCGAAAGCAGTGGAAGATGGCCCAAGTGCTTGAACCCCTGCTACCCACATGAGAGACCCAGAAGTTTCTGGCTTCCATCTGGTCCAGCCTTGGCTGTTGCATCCAGCTAGGGAGTAAACCAGCAGATGGAAGATCTCTGTCTCTGTAACTCTTACTTTCAAATAAAATAAATAAATCTTAAAAAAAAAAAAAAAGATTCCTAAATCCTGTATTAGAGTGCCCAAGTTCAATACCCAGCCCCAGCTCTTTAAAAAAAATAAAATAAAAAATAAAGTAACATTCAAATGGGGGGTTGGAAAGAGGTACTGGCCTTTTAATCACATTTTTTTAAAAGATTTATTTATTTATTTGAAAGTCAGTTACAGAGAGAGAGTGAGAGGCAGAGAGAGAGAGAGGGAGAGGCAGAGAGAGAGGGGGGAGAGGGGAGGAGGGAGAGGGAGAGACCAGTGATGTAAGAGCGGCACACATGCAGGAAAGAAGACAGTGCTGAGAAAGTAAGAAAACAAACGGGAAAAACTCAAAACCAAAACCAAAATTGTAGACAATATCCTCATCCTAACATGTAACTCTGACTCATTCATATAGTCAACAAAAATGACTCATCTGGGTGCTTATGTTCCATTCTCCCAGATTTCAAGCATGAGAAACTTTACAGTTTAAATCTCTATGAGGACAGGCTGGGCAGATAAATTAAGATCAGGTTACACTGCTGGTAACAACCTACAAATAATGCATAGACAAATATTTTTGCATTGTTGGCTTCCTTTTAAAATTCAAAAGAGAAGGAGAGTTGTACCCAGCCAAACTATATTCCACAATAGAATGAGAATGGAAAGCCACAGTTATGTACCAATAATATACAGTTCTGAAATTGGCAACAACTGACTCATTCTGGAAACACCGATAGAAATCATACTTCCCTAGGAAAATACAGTCTTCCTAAAATTTTATTTTTACATTTTATTTTTGTCCCTTATCCTTGCTTAAAGAATTTTAAAGCTTAATTGCACATAACTCTACAATCTGAGTTATGGATGTTCCTACTGCTCTTAAAGAGACCGTTTTCCCAACACTCATACAGGACTTTAAGTGGAAAACTGCAGGTATAGCAAGGTATATTAAAGTCTGATGAACAAAAGGTCCAAGTGTACTTAGATCAAAAGTGTATCCAAGGCAAGCATTTGTTCTAATGGTTAAGAGACAGGTTAAGATGCCTGCATCCCCTACTGGAGTGCCTTGGTTCAATTCCCAGCTGTAGCTGCCAATTCCAGCCTCCTGCCAATGCAGACACTGGGCATTAAAAGATGCTGTGGCCCAGGAGGGCAGTGGAGGATGGCCCCAGGTGCTTGGGCCCCTGTACCCGCATGGGAGACCAGGAGGAAGCACCTGGCTCCTGGCTTCAGCCTGGGCCAGTCCTGGCTGTTTGCAGCCATTTGGGAAGTGAGCCAGCATATGTAAGATCCCTCTCTCTCTGTCTCTACCTCTCTCTGCTGCTCTTTCAAATAAATGAATAAATCTTTAAAAACAAATAATGCTAAAGGATAAGATTGAATAGCAAATGGCCAGCACTATTAAAGTTTAGATATTTATGCCAGGTAATAAGGAGATTAATACCCAGGATAGTCTAAATCATGGAAAATAAGTACCCACTTCACTTGGTTCTAAACAAACTAATACATGACATGCAGTATTTCTGTAGCATCAGGTATAAGCCTTCAAAAACACAGCTACAGGAGCCAAGGTTGTGGCACAGCAGGTTAATCCGCTACCTGCAACACCAGCATCCCACATGGGCACAGATTCAAGTCCTAGTTGCTCCACTTCTGATTCAGCTCTCTGCTAACGAGCCTGGGAAGCCAGTGGAGGATGGCCCAAGTACTTGGGCTCAAGTACTTGTGACACAGTTTGATAGTTGTGAGAAAGACCTTAAAGCCCACGAAGCCTAAAATATTTATTATCTGGCATTTCTACAAATAGTTTGCTGGCCCTGGCCTAAATGATCTGTAAGGTTCGTTTTGCATTCTTATACACTGATGATAAAAACAGTTGCAGTGAAATCTTCTTAAATGGATGAGGATAAAATAGGAAGAAAGAATGAGAAGGGAGAGCAAGCCACACCTTATCTCAATTCACTTCCCAGTTAAGTATACTAGTGGAAGGCTCACCTTCCAGACACTGAAACCTCCATTCCCAGAGTGCACAAGATAGAACAACTGTAGTGATTCAACAACTCACCTGCCTTCCTTAACTTTCTGTGCATTCCCTCGACATACGTAGTTCTCGATGTACCCATCACTGCAGTTGATTTGTGACCAATCTGGGTCACAAACATCCAAGAAGTGAGGCCGCAGCCTGCCTATCGAATACTTGGCAATGTCAGTCAAGGACTGACTAGCAGCTGCACCAAATAAAAATGTTCCAATGGCTTTGTAAATAGTGGCTATGTAGTTATTCCTAACAAAGGAATTTGAGTGCAAAAGGTTAAAGTAAACAGACAGGGTTTCTCCAAGAATCATCTGAAAAAGAAACAGAAAAATAACATGTTACTTTAGCAAGCAAGCACTTAATCATTAAGAAAAAGAAAAAGGTATAATACCTTTGTTTTAAAACCAGCTCCCACCTTTCTGTTCCACAAATAGAACATTAACTTAGGGTATCTAATTCTAAACAAGTAAAGGTGTCAGGTTGACTGTGGACACTGCTTATAAAGCTATGATGGCTGAGACAGAGGCAGTTCATAGACTGCTGAAACAACAAGCCCTTATTTCTTTTCCTGTATTCAGATCAACTGAGCTTTAGTAGACAGTGACGTACCCAGGAAGACAAACCCCATGGCTCATTCAAGAAACACAAACTTCCCCAATCAGGATCTCCCTCATATAAGCACTCCTTTGAATCAAAGATATTCATCATACTAAAAAGGGTAAAACTGTTTTAGGGAGCAAAAAATCTAATACAAAAGCAAAGGTCTAATGCTGGTGCCGGTGGACACTGGGTTTAGCTGACAGGATCCACCAAGTCTTGCCATCCAGGAGACCACAGACCAGGCTCCCATTCGAGTGTTCTACAAGACCAGACACATACTTGGGACTGCCCCTTTCCCAAGGAAACATTTCCAACTCTCCCCTCTTTTTCATTGACTTTTTGCAAAATTGATTTAAAGCCTTCCATAAACTATTTCATGAACTTGCTGAGATTCTAATGTATTTGTGTGTGTGGAAGAGAGCACATGCTCCCAAGTTTTCCCAATGTTTTCCAAGTTCAAAAACCAATGTCCTAAGAAACAGAAAGAACACTGAATGGCAACATTATAAATAACAACATTTGCTGGGCAGGTTTTGTGGTGCAACATATTGAGCCATTGGTTGGGATGCCCACATCCAGTACTGGAATGGCAGTTCAAGCCCCCACTACTGCGCTTTCAATGCAGCTTCCAGCTAATGTACCCTGGGAGGCAGCAGATCATGGCCCACGTGCTTGGGGCCCTGTCACCCATGTGAGAGACTGGCTGTGGCCTGGACCAGTCCTGGCTGTTGCGGGCATTTGAGAAGTGAACCAGCGGCTGGAAAGAAAATCTCTGCCTGCCTTTCAATTAGATGAAAAAAAAAAATTGTTTAAAAGAACAATTATTAGGGTTGGTACTATGGCACAGTGGGTAAAGCCATCACCTGCTCTACTTCTGATCCTCCCTGTTAACGGCCTGGGAAAACAGCAGAAGATAGCCCAAGCACTTGTGCCCTGCACCCATGTGGGAGATCTGGAAGCTCTGGCCATTGTGGCCATTTGGAGGGTGAACCAGTGGATGGAAGATCTCTGCTCTATCCGTCTGTCTCACTCTTTCAAATAAATAAATCTTAAAAAAAAAGAAGACGACAACAATACATACACTCTAGCTACCGGAAACCCAAACACATACTAATTTGGAAGAGGTGGAGGAGGAGGAGAAGGTAACAAAGTTTCACTTGAGACACTAGGTTCCCTGCTTCATCTTGTATTTATATAAATGATTTTACATAGGATTCAGACATTTCCATTTAGTAAGGATTAACCGTCTTCATTCAGGGCAAGCTTTGTCATAAATGAAATAAGTGGTTGCCTCCTAAAAAGAATTTCAGGACCCCGATATCAAAAATTCGTTATCTCTCTGAATGGCTCCAAGAATTCCATAAATAGGATATTCTAACTACATTATGGCAACTATACTATGAACTCTGCAAAAGCAATGATGATTTAATTGTTGAATAGAAACTATCACTACAGTGACATGGTCAATACATTTTAATTGAAGGTACTACCTCAGGTAAAAAGCAAACCCCGTTAAACACATTAAGCCCTAAAGAAATCTAATAGTCACTGCAGTCCTTAATGTGAGTCAGTCAATCAAACTCTCTTCTGAGATAAGTCACAGGAAATGAAAACCCCCGTAAACAGAGGGGCACCACTAAATGCCTCCAGCAGCCTTGTACTAAGGTATATATTTTACTTCCTTAGGCCATTACGGGGTCCCAATAATTCCTAAAAGAAATTTTCCTAACATTAAATTATGGAATTGATCTTTGAGAAGAAAAAGCATGCCAAGAATACTATTTTAGAAGCTGAAATTTGCACATCTCAGCTATCACTGTTCTTAAGTACTCAACTAATGATAGTCCAAACCATCATTGCCTAGGGCCACCCAAATCCTGGTTCTTGCCTCTGATGACAGAAAACCAGCTGGATATGTTCAGAGCACTGGCAGAGTTCCAAAGAGAGGGAGAGAGAGAGACCTTCCATCTGCTGGTTCACTCAAGTGGCCACAATGGTCAGCACTGGGCCAGGCCAAAGCCAGGAGCCTAGAACTCGTCTCCTGTGTGGGAGGCAGGGACCCAAAGCACTCAGGCCATCTTCCACTACTTTTCCAGGCTCATTAGCAGGGAGTTGGATCTGAAGTAGAGCGAACAAGACTCGCACCAGTGCTTGGGATGCAAGCACTGCAGGCTAACACCAGCCCCAATTTTCATCATTCTTTATCATGTACTCCCCATTTATTGGGAAAAACAGACAACAGAATAGTTCAAACTAAATTCTTCCAAACTGCATGCATAAAGATGTGTCTGTCCATTTGATCTAAACAAGACAGTTCTATTCTTACACTTCATTTTAATAGCTTATCCTGCCCTTTGAGTCATTTATATCAATTTTTAACCTTTGGTGAGGTCTACACCTAACCCATCTGTGGCTTAATCCTAGAACTGAGAAGACTTGTTACATATTATTTACTTATATTCTAAGGGTACGATTAGACAACGTTTGAGATGTAAACAGAATACTTACAAAGATCAGAGCTAATAATTACCTAAATCAGTATGATTCAGCCTTTTTAAATCTATGCACCACAGTATTCTCTCATGGTCTTCTTTACATAGCCACCAATCAAGACAATTTTCTGTGCCTCAACACTGTCCCTATAGTTTTGTGCCTCTCATTCAGGGCCTGCCTTCCCAAGAGAATAATCTAAAATCACTGGCACTTCTGCACATCTTCAACTCCATCCTAAATATGTCAAACTGTCTCTATTCTCTTTATTGAATTTTTCTCAAAAGTCACAACTGTCTCATCATTTCAAACAGATTCTTATGAACCCTCAAACATTAATTTCAACTTCACTGACATTTCCTCCTTACTAAAATTTTCCCTTATTTTCTGAGAAAATACACAAGGGTACTTCAGAAAGTTCATGGAAATTTGAATTAACAAATAAATTTGTTCTAGGGGCTGGCATGGCACCCCCATATGGGAGCCAGTGCATGTCCTAGCTGACCACTTCTGATCCAGCCCTCTGCTAATGGCCTGGGAAAAGCAGTGGAAGATGGCCCCAAGTGTCTGGGCCCCTGCCATCCATGTGGGAGACCCAGATGAAGCTCCTGGCTTCGGTCTGGCCCAGCACTGTCCATTTTGGCCATCTGGGGAGTGAACCAGCAGATGAAAGATCAAGATATTCATTCATTCATTCTCTCTTTCTCTCCCTCCCACCCGTCTGTAACTGTTTCAAAATAACTAAATGAATCTTTAAAAATAAGATAAATTCATTCTGGTACCAAAAATGCTGAAATCTGAGCATACTTTTTTTCATAATATACATTTCCCATGAAATTTTTAAAGATAACTTACATACATGGTTTTCAAAAGATTTTTTGCAATAAATTTATTAATCAAATTTTCCACAAACTTTCTGAAATACTCTTCTATTAACCCCAATTCTCTATCAGACTCAATTGGTCATATATTTATAGTTCATTTGCAAGGTCTGGTGTAAAGTCTGAATCCATGATTTTCTTGAAGAAATGGTTTACTTTCTAGCTAATTAACACAGCTACCCAAGCACTGCCTGAATGAAGCTGAGCTAATGAATAACCTGGAATCACTTTGAACTACCACACAGAACCACTGCCCTATGCTGCACTTTGTCGACACTGTTGATATGAAAACGGTATTTACAGCACTTTTAAACAATTTGTTCTTTTTAAAAGAAATTCATACTCATATTAATGTACTTGAGATTTTATTAAATGTAAAGATAATTTTCTTACAGGTTACGTTGAAATAATAAAACACTGTTAGTTAATAAAATACAATTCATGAATTCTGGTTAAGCGTGTTGTCAGGCCCTGCGTATGCAGTGCAGGCTAAACACACCTGCAGCGTGCCCAGCAAACTGCAGGCCCCCTGTTCTATTGCAGCCCCCTGGTGTGCAGTGGATTTCTATTGTTTTGCTTGTGCAGCATCCTTCTTACTGAGACACAAAGAAAAGAACCAAAGCCAGGTATATTTCTAGCACTGTTTATTTGACTTTGAATCTTTTCTGAAACTGGTTACTATTTGCAACTGAGCCCTACTAAAATTTTATCTGTCATAACCAGCAATCTCTTAGAAACGCAAATACTTAAAAAATAAAAACAAAGAACCTACTCCCTCCTTAATTAAATAATCATGCCTTGGCTTTCTTTCTCTTAGTAGTACAACTAAGTGTAAAGATTTGTTTAGGAACCAGCACTGTGGCGCAGTAGGTTAATCTTCTGCCTGCAGTGCCGGCATCCCATATGGGCACCAGTTCTAGTCCTGGCTGCTCCTCTTCCGACCCAGCTCTCTGCAATGGCCTGGGAAAGCAGTGGAAGATGGCCCAAGTCCTTGGGCCCCTGCACCTATGTGGGAGACCCAGAAGAAGCTCCTGGCTCCTGGCTTTGTATCAGCTCAACTCCAGCCATTGTGGTCATTTGGGGAATGAATCGGCAGATGGAAGACCTTTCTGTCTCTCCTTCTCACTGTCTGTAACTCTATTTCTCAAATAAATAAATAAAATCTTTAAAAAAAAAAGATTTGTTGAGATTAAAAGAATCCATGATTTCTTAAACTTCTGCCATACCACAGGAGTCACCAGTGTCACTACATAATTACTTCATGGTTTCTTTCACTCAAGCGAACACACAGTTTGATCTTTCACCCACAACATACCAGGCTCTTTGCCAGGCAGTGAGAATACCAAGATTAATAAAGCATCAGCTCTGCTTTCAGGGGCTCACGGTCTTGTGAAACACTTAGATAACAGAAGTTTTCTTATTAATAACATACAACAAATTAGAAGTTGATACTTTCACTGCTAGTAAGGTGCTGTGATCATTCTTAAGACATCATATTTCTAAATTAAGAAACACTTAAAGATTTTATTTATTTATTTGAGAGGCAGAGTTACAGACAGAGAAAGGCAGAGACACAGAGAAAGATCTTTCATCTGCTGGCTCACTCCCCAAATGGTCTCAACAGCCAGGGCTGGGATGATCCGAAGTCAGGAGCCAGAAGCTTCTTCTGGGTCTCATATGTGGGTGGCAGGGACCCAAGTACTTGGGCCATATTCTACTGCTAATAAACACTTTTTAAAAACAAGCTCAGAGGGGAGGGAGGACTGGCGCTGTGGCGCAGTGGGTTAAAGCCCTGGCCCGAAGCGTTGGCATCCCATGTGGGCGCCAGTTCCAGTCCCAGTTGCTCCTCTTCCAATCCAGCTCTCTGCTATGGCCTGGGAAAGCAATAGAAGATGGCCCAAGTCCTTGGGCCCCTGCACTCAAATGGGAGACTTGGAAGAAGCTCCTGGCTTTGGATTGGCGCAGCTCTGGCTGTTGCGGCCATTTGGGGAGTGAACCAGCAAATGGAAGAACTCTCACTCTGTTTCTATCTCTCACTGTAACTCTTTCAAATAAATAAAATAAATCTTAAAAAAACAAAATCAAGCTCAGGGCCAGTGCTGTGGCATAATGGGTAAAGCCACCACCTGCAATGCCAGCATCCCAAATGGGTTGCCAGTTTGAGTCCCGGCTGCTCCTCTTCTGACCCAGCTCCCTGCTAATGTACCTGGGAAAGCAGCAGAAGCTCTGCTGCTCTGGCCATTGCAGCCATCTGGGGAGTGAACCAGTGGACAGGAAGACCTCTCCTCTCTCTGCCTCTGTCTCTGTAACTATGCCTCTCAAATAATAAATCTTTAATAAATAAATACATAAGCTCCTGGCTGCCATTTTCACACAGTGAGTTGAGCCACCACATGCAATGTCATATGAGTGCCAGTTTGAGTCCTTACTGCTCCACTTCTGATCCACATTCCTGCTGATGTAGCTGGGAAGGTAGTGGAAGATGGTCCAAGTTCTTAGGCCCCTGCCACCCACAGAAGGAGACCTGGATGGAGTTCCAGGATCCTAGCTTTGGCCTGACCCAGTCCCAGCCATTGTGGCCATTTGGGGAGTGAACCAGCAGATGGGAGATCAAGAAATTCTCTTTCTCTCTCTCTAACTCCGCTTTTCAAATAAATAAAGCTTTTTAAAAAACATAAAAATAAGCTCCAGAACTAGACAAGCTATGTGAGGGTAATTCAAAAAGTCTGTGAAAGTGCATATTATGAAAAAACTATGCATGGATTTCAGACTATTTGCAGCAAAATGAACTTATCTCTTCATTCTATTTTTCCACAAATCGTATGACGTATCCTCAGATATGCTGTCATCTTGGTCTGTTTTCTACATAGGACCACATTTTCTGCTCTAACATAATACTTGTTTCTAAAGTTATAATTATAGGCTGGCACCGTGGCTCACTTGGCTAATCCTCCGCCTGTGACGCTGGCACCCCAGGTTCTAGTTCCGGTTGGGGTGCCGGATTCTGTCCCGGTTGCTCCTCTTCCAGTCCAGCTCTCTGCTGTGGCCCCAGGAAGGCAGTGGAGGATGGCCTAAGTGCTAGTGACCCTGTACCCCCGTGGGAGACCGGGAGGAAGCACCCAGCTCCTGGCTTTGGATCAGCACGGTGCCAGCCGTAGCGGCCATTAGGGGAGTGAACCAACAGAAGGAAGGCCTTTCCCTCTGTCTCTCTCTCTCTCACTGTCTATAACTCTCTCTCTGTCTCTCTCTCACTGTCTAACACTGCCTGTCAGAAAAAATAAATAAATAAAGTTATAACTATAGAGCACAAAACTAGTGAATTAAGTAATAAAATTTCTAAGGTGAAAGATTATAAAACCATCTAATCTCTTAGATTAGAAGTTTTCTCTTCTAAGCATTTCTACCTGAAATACTAGAAAACAGGTTATGAAATACTAGAAAACAAGGGGTATTACCGTTATTGCCTTCAATACCAGTAAAAATTAACTTCACATTCATTGTGAATTATAAAGACAGCTTTAGTTTTTCTCCCATTGAGGGTATCATATAAAAATTCTTTAAACATGAAATAAATGAAGTTTTAATATTAGAAAGCAAATTCTCTTTGCTAGAACTCAGAGACTAAAGAGAGTAGGCACACATACAGATACATTATAAAACAATATCCTGTGTATATAGAAATTTATTGAATATATAACATTCAACTATCAACCACATGATTACTGAAACAATAACAAATCAGAGCTCATATCACATCACAATGATGTGAAGAAAATGGTATAAAACCCACATATATTTTGTAAAGTTCTCGTAATTACATATATTATTATTCTTTAAACCTCACTTAAAATAATGAAGACTACCTAAATGAAATAAATGTTCAATTAAAAGCTCTGAAAACACACACATTGTTTTGGAGGGTTATACTGTTACATTTAATCATCAACAGATTAAAAACAAAATCAAGCCAAGTGCCCAAAAATTATAAACTTGGAAAAGTGGATTTAACTTACAACGATAATACTGAATGGAATGATTATTCCACCTAATAACGCATAAGATATGGTGTCTTCTTTGTAAGGGTACTTGATGGACTCATCATTACAGAATAATCCTCGCTGGAAGGGGGTATGCCTTGAAGTAAGAATTGCAAAAGGCAATCCAGCTAGCAAAAGGGAATAAATGGAAATATCATTAAAAAAGAAACATCAAAACTAATTAATGGCAATAATTATCCCAGAGATTATTTTTTAAAATGCATTTGTCATAAAAATACATGAGAGCACAAGTCGAAAGGAAATGCAGCAATGCATGCAACAGAAGTTAGAAAAGTTACAGCCAAGGGAAAAGATGTTCTTTTATGCAGGACACAGAGCACCCAGGCCTCCACTAAGTAACTTAGCAAACAGCATCTTCTCCCCCCTTTGTTTCTACCCCAATACATTAAATGGATTTGGAGGGGGGAAAAAACTCTTCTCATGCTCTTGTCTTTTAATTACCAGGTTTTCAACACTATTTCCAAGCTAACTGGTCACAGACTTGCTTCCAAAAGGAAAACAACATTTTGACATTCCCCGTTTCATCCCTATATTACTAGCACATTTGAACAGGTCATGATCACATGGCTAAGCCACCAGAGTATCCCAAAGCTTTCTCCAGTCATTTCTGTTTGTCTTCAACAGGTTTAAAGCCACTGCGGAAGAGTGGTTTGAACTTAAACTAAGTTTCTTAAGAAAAGATGAGCAAGGGAATGAAGCACAAAATCACCCCATAGGCAGCTCTGTTTTAATCATCAATATTTCCACAAAGATCATGTCTCATATTTCCCTCCTAAAATGCGTAAATTTTGCTTAAATATGAGCTTTATGAATTCAGCTTTCTTACTTCACTGAACCTGACCTACTGAGTAAAACGGCAGCACACTGACCAGCACTGCTTTGTAAGAGAGATGCAGTCGAGCAGAAACCCTCAACATGACACCCGCTTTCAGACAGATTACAAGTGTCAAAGACTCTCCCCGCAGAAACACGCCAACCACTAAGCTGGCACTCGCACCACAGGTTCACACGCTGCCCTCTGTGCAACAGCAAAACCTGATGACCATTTATAGTTCCCAACTCCACAAGGCCCTTAAGGCTGAATGACAACCAAAGCCTCACCAGACTGCCAGACTGTGTTTATCACAAATACCAGGTTTGTTTAAGTGACAAGGGCCAAATAAAGAGAAGCATATGAAATCTTATGTCTTTATCTATTTTTTCTTTAGACACTGAATACAGGAACCAACATTTACTTCTTTGTATTAGCCAATTTCTCATGCTTTAAGCATCTTAAAGATGCTATAAAATTCATAGTTACATTTCTAGTAAAGGCTACCCTTTTTAAAAAAATTAAACTAAAGCTGACTTTACTAAATGACCTTTTCTACTACTCTGAGTTCAGAATATCCTGACTTACCAGACTAGTGGTACCCAGTCGAAGGGGGTGAAACATCCAGCATGCAGTACATATGCCACGGTTGTAGCACAACTGCAAACGCTTCGCACAAGCCTTCTGTAATTACTTATCAGTGCACACAGTAAGGAAACACACAGAGGTGTGATTCTAGTTGTTGTCTGCCCTTCACAGTAACTAAACACTTAGTCATCCACCAACAACCGCATGGTAACCTGACGGGCAAACTTACTTTCTATTTAGAAAGAACCACCACTTCTATAATTTATTTTACTTGTAAGAATGCTATACAATTAATGGAAACTTTCACTGTCCACATAGCACATTTCTTAACTGGCTGAATTTTTCAACAAGGTATTTCTTTCATAATGAAATATTTAGTACATAAATTAAATGTACTTAATGATTAGTGTCCAAAGCTCACTGTGTCTTCATTCTCAAGGAAACTTCATATTAATATGCCAAGTCTATTGAAAAGTGCTACTAACATATACAACCATTAAGTTTAAGGCAAAAAACCATGTTGAAACTATTCTTGAATTTAGAAAAAAAAGTTTGTGAGTATTTTTAAGGATAAGGGAATAAATAAAATCACAATTATAATAAACAGTTCACTTTTCAAAAATAGAAAAACTCAAGTGGGAAAATATTAAGTGAATTCACGGAGAATTCTGCTAGGTGCTACCAGAAACACGTAGCTGAATAAGGCACGGCACAGAAAACCAACAGGGATTAACTAGAGGTAACAGTGAACTCCGGGGTTTCAAAGACTGGAAGAGCCGGTGAGGCTCCGTGTGATGCTAAGCTGTACCACCAGAGTCTGAATCTCAGGAGGAGTCTAGGACTGAGACAGAGATTTGGGGATGGAAAGCAAGTAGAAAGGACAGATATCAAGTGACAAGAGGAAGACCAACTGAGGCAGGCTTGGGCGGGTTGAAGGCAAGTCAGGAGTAATACCACCAAGGCCAAGTCTGAAGGAGACAGCATTTCAAGGTCCACAGTACCCAGTGTTTGTCAAATGTGTTTTCCTTTTTGTTTTTTTATTTAAGATTTACTTATTTGTTTGAAAATCAGAGTTACAGAGACAGGGAGAGACAGAGATATCTTCCATCTGCTGGTTCACTCCCCAGATGGCCAGGCTGAACCCAGGAGCTTCTTCCAGTTCTCCCTCATGGGTGGCATTGGTCCAAACACTTGGGCCATCCTCTGCTGCTTTTCCCAGGCCATTCGCAGGGAGATGATTGGAAGAGGAGCTGGAACATGTACCGGCGCCCACGTGGGATACCAGCTTTGCACGCTGCTGCTTAATCCAACCACACCACAATGCTGACTCTTCCAATAGGTTTTCAATTGCCTTCTTAGTAAAAGAAGTTTTAATAAGGAAGAAAGGGTAGAAACCAAACCACAGAGGTTTTAGGAAGGAATGATAAGAAATTAAGCATGAATCTACCACAAATGCACACTGTTCTTTTTATAGTTTGAAGAGACTGCATCACAGAGGGCCTGAGAAATAGATAACTTGGTAACAATAACCAATATTCGCCATCCTTTAACCAATATTCGCCTATAAGATGTACTACATCAATGCCTTTACCCCACACTATATCATTGTCACTAATTACTTTAACCTACATTTAGACCCTGGAAAGAGGATAGGAGCAGGGAGGCAGACCAAACCACAAATTGTTCACTAACTCATATAAGGCTCAAAAGATTTGTTAGTTCAGACTCCTGAAAATTTTGGAACTGGAATAAAGACTGAAACAGTAAGCTGGCAAACTGCACTGGGCCTTGTAATATGAAAACTGCCTGAAGACAAAGCAGGTCTGCAGAGAAAAAGGAGGAGACAGGTCTGACCCCTGGGAGTGTGAAACAGAAAAGGCAGCTTTTGTACCATGCCATTGCCACAGGACTCCCTGATTTTGCTATTTGGGTTTTGAGAGTCCTGCATCCCTTTCAAGAAAGACCATTTTTACTCAAGCTAGTTAGAAAGGATTTCCACTCCTCACAACCAAGAGACATAACAATTATAATCTAAATAGTTCCCTTACATGTGCTTTTAATTTTTTATTACCAAATATATGAAGGTACTTCGAAAATCCATAGAACATGGAATAAAAGATGTCTATTTTGATGCAAATGAACTTTGAAATCCACACGAGGCATCTTCAAAAGTTCATGAAAAATATAAATGGATCTCAAAAATTTTTTATACCAAAATAAACTTATCTTTCAGTTCTATATTCTGGAATTTTGCTCTTGTAATGCTATAGTGAACATTTCCAAACACAAATCCTTGCTTGCATTTCTAATATTTTCCTTGGAATATATTTTATGTGGAATTAAAGGATATAAATATTAAGATCCTTCACAAACTGCTCCAAAAAGGCTATTATGCACCACCAAGCTCCTCCACTAGTATAGAGAAATTTAAGTAGATATTTTACTTTTGACATTTACTACAGATTTCAAAGCAAAAGTGAAAGGACTCTGTTTGCTCTTTTATCAATTTAAACCAAACAGTATTTTCCTTTTATTTTAAATCTCTCTAAAACAATCCCCTTCATCATTTCTCAAGTGCCTACATTTGTCAAACAATGTTTCTCTTAATATTTCAGCTGGCCGGCACTGTGGCATAGAAGGTTAAGCCTCTACCTGCAGTGCTGGTATCCCATATGGACGCTGGTTTGAGTGCTGGTTGCTTCACTTCTGATGCAGCTCCCTGCTAACACGCCAGGGAAAGCAGCAGCAGATGACCCAAGTACTTGGGTCCTTGCATCCACGTGAGAGACCCGGAAGAAGCTCCAGGCTCCTGGTTTTAGCCTGGCCCAGCTCTGGCTATCGTGGCCATTTGGGGAGTGAACCAGTGGATGGAAGCGCTCTGTCTCTCTCTCTTTACTTCTATCTCTGCCTTTCAAATAAATAAATCTTAAAAGTAAAAAATTTCAGCTGGGAAACTCATTTCCATTCCTCCTCTACTTTTAATAAGGGTATTGAGGCATAATTTACAAATTGCAAAATTCATCCTAAATACATAGTTCAATTATGTTGGTAAATGTATACAACTGTCCAACGACTACCATAATCTTATTTTAGAATCTTTCCAATACCCTCAAAATTCCCTTGAAAGAATTTGCATTCCATTACTAGTCCTACTGCCAACCCCAGGCAACCGCTCATCTGCTTTCTGTGTCTCCTGGAAGCATACAATATGTGGTATTCTGCATGTGGCCTTCTTTCATATAATGTTTTTGAGGTCCATCCATGTTGCAGCATGCATTTTGTTCCTTCTTATTGCTGAGCACTGTACTATTATGTTTACGACTATATGCCACATTTGGCTTATGCAGTCTACAGTTAATGGACATTTGGACTGCTTCCAGTTTGGAGCTATTATGACTAATGCTACTATGAACATTCACATTCAAGTCTTTGTGTGGATATGCCTTCATTTCTAATGGGTAGAAATTACAAGTGTTAAACTGTGAGGTCATATGATAAATTTAGCTTTTTTTTTTTTTTTTTTTTTTTTTAATTTGAGAGGCAGAGAGACACAGAGAGATCCTAGTTGCTTCTTCACCACCCAAATGCCCAGGGCTGGGAACTCAATCCAGATTTCCCACGTGGGTGTCAGGAACCAGTGACTTGAGCCATCACTCACTATACCTCCTGGGCCTGCAATGGCAGGAAGCTGGAATCAAGATATGGAATCAGGAAGCAAACACACACACTCTAATGTTGAATACAGGCATCCTGATCAGTGGGACAAATGCCCACCCCAGTCTGGTAGTTTCTTAAACAGTTAAACAGGGGCAGGTGTTTGGCCTACCAGTTAAGGTACCAGCTGAGACAGCCACATCCCAGTAAATTCCTGAGTTTGAGTCCCAGCTCCATTCCTGATTTCAGTTTCCTCCTAATGCAAACCCTGGAAAGTACAAGGTGATGGCTCAAGTAGATGGATCTCTGCCAACTGTTGTGGTTATTGGGTTGTCAGTCAGCAGACGGGAGCTTACTTACTCATTTACCTCTCAAATAAGTAAACAGAAACTGCTAAACTATTTTCCAAAGTGGCTACATCATTTTATTTCCTCACATCCTGCTTTACCCTTTGCTCATGTGGCTAGCTACAGGTAGCCCATTTAAGACTGTTGGGGCCAGTGCTGTGGCATAGCGGGTACAGCTGCTGCCTGCAGTGCCAGCATCCCATATGGGCACCGGTTTAAGTCCTGGCTGCTCCACTTCTGATCCAGCTCCCTGCTATGGCCTGGAAAGCAGAAGATGGCCCAAGTCCTTGGGCCCCAGCACCCCCGTGGGAGACCCAGAAGAAGCTCCTGGCTTCAGGTCGGTACAGCTCCAGCCGTTGCAGCCAACTGGGGCGTGAACCAGTGGATGGATAGAAGACACCCCCTTCTCTGTGTAACTGATTTTTGAATAAATAAATAAATGTTTTAAAAGATTTTATTTATTTTGAGAGGTAGAGTTACAGATAGGGAGAGGGAGGGACAGAGAGAAAGGTCTTCCATCCACTGGTTCACTCCCCAAATGGCTGCAACGGCTGGAGCTGCGTCGATATGAAGTCAGGAGCCAGGCACTTCTCCCCAGTCTCCCACGTGGGTGCAGGGGCCCAAGAACTTGGGCCATCTTCCACGGCTTTCCCAGGCCACAGAAGAAAGCTAGATTGGAAGTAGAACAGCCAGGACTAGAACTGGTGCTCATATGGGATGCCAGCACTTCAGGCAGAGGATTAACCTACTGTGCCACGGCGCTGGCCCCAATAAATAAATCTTAAAAAAAAAAAAAAAAAAAGACTAAGATTGTCTGCATTGTAAATTCATAGTCACCTACAAATAAATAGTGTTTTATCTTCAGTGAGTGAATGGACTAAGATTGTCTGCATTGTAAATTCATAGTCACCTACAAATAAATAGTGTTTTATCTTCAGTGAGTGAATGTTTGTAATGGGTCAAAACAGAACATGTGATAACTCATTCCTTCCACAGAGTAACTACCACAAGAACACTTACTCATCCTTTACCAGAGAAGAGAAAAGACACAAGATCATGATCACACCACATCCTAATTTTCTCTTGCACAAATACTCAGGGTCTTGGGATCATGATATAAATATTAACAAACTGTTTTAATCAGAAAGATTGGTGAAGATGTCCAGCAAAGCTGAGAAACTATAGTTAAAAGCTATTTTACATGTGAAGGGAAGTGTTCTAATATTAGTAAGAATTACACAAATGGCTCCATAAAATAATGCTTCAGGATTTATCAGTATTGGAGCATGAATTGGTATTTTGTTCCTTTTCATTGCTGAACAGTATCCCATTGTATGAATATAAAACCTATCAAATGCCCAGGGGCAGTGGCCCCCACCCATGAGTCCTACAGGAGCAGATCATTAAGGGATACACTGTCTCAGGGCAAAGGCAGCAGGCATCAGCCTGAGAAATCCTGACACAGATGTCAGACCCCTCCAGATTTACCCTAAAAGTCAGGCATGACCTTAATGTCTGGAAGATGAAAAAAACCCACTGGCACACCACCAAACCACACGGAACACAGAAGATGATGGGCACTTGTGAAATCCTTCAAGAACCACATTCTTCTCCTAATGCCAAAGGGAAGGATGTGGACACAGGCTTGAAGGATAAGAACACAGAGGTTCAGGCTAGACTACAGAATAATGAGTCTATTATTATTTTTGCCACCTGACTGTGCCCCTAAGCTAAGTAGACATGTGATATGTGTATATATTTAGTCTATCTTCTCTATTGGGTCATTGAAAATCTACCTGTTTATTTACTAAAGGGGAAAATCCCAAATACAAAAGTCAGTTTTGAAAATAATGTTGAAAAAGATGTGGGCAAGTTCCTAAAACATGAACAAAACTGTGGTGACCACTTGAATTTGTCCAAAATGCCCAGGTCATGCATGAACTGAAGCACACTGGAGTATATGGGGCTACCATGAAAAAAATGTAGTTCAGGAGACAGAATGAATAAATCACAAACAAAAATAATTATTTGACAACCCCAAAGAGGGAAAAAGGACTATAAGTACCATAAAACTGAAAAACTATCTGGTCTGATGCATTCCTTTATTACCTAGAGTATGAATATTTCTTTTCCTATAAAAAATGTCAGCAGCTAGTCTATACATAATTTATTGTTACATGGAGTATTTATCTGGTGTATATTTCTTTAACATTGTTCTTTAATAGAGACAAGGTTTTTAAAAACTGAATAATTGGTTCCAGACTACATTATACATTATAACTTAATTAGGTTGAAGATAGAATATTTTCCTATTTGTAAATTCCATAATAATATCTTAAAGAAAGACAGTACACAGACCAAAAAGGTGATGAACTTTATCTATAAGAGAAGACTTAATTCAGGAAACTGTAAAAATAATTTTGTCAATGTTAGGAGACAAAAGTGTATAAGCCAACAAGTTCTTCTATAAGGCAGCAATCAATCCATTCTGTTTAACAACTGAGTTCCCACCCAAGAACTATTGGCAGGGAGAACAGTGCAGGCATAGGTCTTACAGTGGTCAATTTCTGGATTTATTCTGAAAGTACAATGGAACTTACTGATGGACTGACTGGATGTTAAGTAAAGAAAATAGTTGGGGCCAGCGTTGTGACATAGTGAGTAAAGCTGCTGTTGCCTGAGACGTCTGCATCCCACATGGGCACCAGTTTGAGTCCCGGCTGCTTCACTTCCTTTTTTAAGATTTTATTTATTTGAGAGGTAGAGGTAGAGTTACAGACAGTGAGAGGGAGAGAGAGAGAGAGAGAAATGTCTTCCTTCTGTTAGTTCACTTCCCAGATGGTCGCCAACAGCCGGAGTTGCGCTGATACAAAGCCAGGAGCCAGGTGCTTCTTCCAGGTCTCCCACGCGGGTGCAGGGGCCCAAGGACTCGGGCCATCTTCTACTGCTTTCCCAGGCCATAGCAGAGAGCTGGATTGGAAGAGGGGCAGCCAGGACTAGAACTGGCACCCATATGGGATGCCGGCACCACAGGTGGAAGATTAACCTACTGCGCCACAGCACTGCCCCCCCCCCCACCTGCTTTACTTCCAATCCAGCTCCCTGCTAATGGCCTGGGAAAGCAGCAGAAAATGGCCCAATTCTTGGGCCCCTGCACTCACGTGGGAGACCCAAGAAGCTCCTGGCTCCTGGCTTTGGTCTGACCCAGCCTCAGAGCTGTTGCAGCCATTTGGAGAGATCCAGTAAATCGAAGAACTCTTTGTCTCTCCCACTCTCTCTAACTCTACCTTTCAAATAAATAAAATAAATATTAAAAAAGAAAAGAAAAGAAAAGAAAAGAAAAGGAAAGGAAAGAAAAGAAAAGAAAAGAAAAGAAAAGAAAAGAAAAGAAAAGAAAAGAAAAGAAAAGAAAAGAAAAGAAAAGAAAAGAAAAGAAAAGAAAAGAAAAGCAGAGTCAACAACGACCATAACATTTTCCACTTGTGCAACCAGAACTTCAAAGTGGCATTAATGCAGGCTGGGAACACAGTTGATAGAACAGGGGGCAAGAAATATGTTTGGAAGTTCAATCTTGGTTGCATCCAGGTTCCTATTAGTAGAGATGTCAAGTAGGCAGTGGAATGTAAAGTCTGCAGCTGGGAGGCAGAGATCTAGACTGATGACAGAAATCTGTCATGGGGCCAGCACTGTAGTATAGTAGGTTAAGCTTCTGCCTGCAGCACCAGCATCCCATATGGGTGCCGATTAGAGTCCCGGCTGCTCCACTTCCCATCCAGCTCCCTCCTAATGACCTGGGTGAGCAATGGAAGATGGCCCAAAATCTTGGGTCCCTGCCCCGACAATGGGAGACCTGCAGGAAGCTTCTGGCTCCTGACATCCGTTGAGGCCAGCCCCTGCTGTTGTGGCCATTTTGGGAGTGAACCAGCTGATGTTAGACCTCTCTCTCTGTCTCTCCCTCTCTCCCTGTAACTGCTTCTCAAATAAGTAAGTCTTTAAGGAAAGAAAGAAATCTCATAGACGTGGAGTTAAAGCCACAAAATCATCAAGGGAGTGAGTACAGACAAATGACAGCAGAAGACTCCTGTGCTAATATCAGAAGCCTCCAATTGAAAGGTCAGGAAGAGGGGCCGGCGCTGTGGCATAGCGGTGAAGCCGCCAACTGCAGTGCCAGCATCCCATATTGGCGCCGGTTCGAGTCCCAGCTACTCCATTTCCCATCCAGCTCTTTGCTATTGCCTGGGAAAGCAGTCAAAGATGGCCCAAGTCTTTGGGCCCCTGCACCCATGGAAGACACAGAGGAGGCTCCTGGCTTCGGATCAGCTCAGCTCCAGACATTGCAGCCAATTGGGGAGTAAAACAGCAGATGAAAGACCTCTCTCTCTCTGCTTCTCCTTCTCTCTTTGTGTAATTCTGACTTTCAAATAAATATATAACTATTTTAAAAAAAGGAAGAAGAAAAGGAACTCAAAGGAGAATGAAAATTTTTTAAAAAGCAGCAAGAAAGTAAAATTAAAAACAGGAAAATACAGAAAATCCCAAGGAATCTATCCCCAAAATCCTAGAACTAATAATAAGCGAGTGTTCTAAGGCCATAAGCTACAGGACAACAGATAAAAATCAATCATATTTCCATATGCTAGCAGTGAACAAGTGGAAACCAAAATTAAAAACACAAGTACTGGGACTGGCGCTGTGGCGCAGTGGGCTAACACCCTGGCCTAAAGTGCTGGCACCCCATATGGACACCGGTTCTAGTCCCGGCTGCCCTACTTCCAATCCAGCTCTCTGCTATGGCCTGGGAAAGCAGTAGAAGATGGCCCAAGTCCTTGGGCCCCTGCACCTGCATGGGACACCCAGAAGAAGCTCCTGGCTCCTGGCTTCGGATTGGCGCAGCTCCGGCCATTGCGGCCAACTGGGGAGTGAACCAGTGGATGGGAGACCTTTCTCTTTCTCTCTGCCTCTCTTCTCTCTGCGTAACTCTGACTTTCAAATAAATAAAAATCTTAAAAAAAAAAAAAACACAATTCTATCTATAATAGCAAGAACTATTTAAACAGTTAAGTATAAACTTAAAAAAAAATACATTTTGTGGCTGAAAATTACTAAACCAAAAAAATCAAAGACGTAAATAAATGGAAAGATGTATTGTCTTCAGAGATTGGAAGACTTTGGTCTTAAAGCAAAGATAGAAATTCTCCCTAAACTGATGTATAAGTTTAACACAATGCTTCTCAAAATTCCAAGCAGGACTTTTTTGTAGGTATAAGCACATTCATTTTAAAATTTATGTGAAAAGCAAGGGAATTAGAACAGTTAAAATAATTCTGAAAAAGAATAAATATGGGGCCAGTGCCACGGCTCACTAGGCTAATCCTCCGCCTTGCGGCGGCGCCGGCACACCGGGTTCTAGTCCCGGTCGGGGCATTGGATTCTGTCCCGGTTGCCCCTCTTCCAGGCCAGCTCTCTGCTGTGGCCAGCGAGTGCAGTGGAGGATGGCCCAAGTATATGGGCCCTGCACCCACGTGGGAGACCAGGAGAAGCACCTGGCTCTTGCCATCGGATCAGCGCGGTGCACCGGCCGCAGCGCACTGGCCACGGCGGCCATTGGAGGGTGAACCAACGGCAAAAAGGAAGACCTTTCTCTCTGTCTCTCTCTCTCACTGTCCACTCTGCCTGTCAAAAAATTAAAAAAAAAAGAATAAATATGGAAGAGTCACATTCCCTGAATTTTTTTGAGAAAAAAACTGCATTTTCGTTAAACCACACAATTTTAAGCTGACAACTTTTTTTACACCTTATGTATAACCACAAAATGCAAGATGGTATGTTATCAGTGGAAGGCCAAACACATATTCATGGAGCAAGAACAGAACTTATATGAACCAACACAAAAATAGCCAAATAACTTTGTTTTATAAAGACACAAAAGCAATTAAAGAAAGGAGAGTTAATGTTGTTCAAACAACTGGTCAGCCATAAGCAAAAAGAAAAATTGAACTTCCACCTAAATTTCACATCTTGTACAAAACACCACAAAGAGGGTCATAAAAAATGATCAATATATAACCCAATAATTTTTAAATAATTTGTAGTATATGATTTCTTGAAACTGTTAATAATGTAAGTCGTAAATAGCACATTTTTTATCAATACAAATCTTTAATAGCTAGAACACCCCTTTTGTTGAATTTAAATACACATATTATCTGTGACTGTTGTTTAAAAACTTATTTAGGCTCTTGATTCCAAATATAAATATGCATGGTTCATTACTACTTAGTTTGTTAATCAATAAATTCCAATTCCCCTCACCTCAAAAATGGGGGAGGCAGGAATCATAAAGCTAAGCATAAAACAAAAAAATTGTAAAGCTACAAAATAAACACTTTTTTTGGTATAGGAATTTTTTTAAAGATTTATTTATTTACTTGAGAAGCATAGTTACAGACAGATAGAAGGAGAGACACAGAAAGAAGTCTTCCATCTGCTGGTTCACTCTCCAAATGGCCACAACTGCTGGAGCTGCGCTGATCTGAAGACAGAGCTTCTTCCTGGTCTCCCATGTGGGTGCAGGAGCCCAAGCACTTGGGCCATCTTCCACTGATTTACCAGGCCATCAACAGGGAGCTGGATTGGAAGTGGAACAGTCCAGACTCAAAGTGGTCTCCATATGGGATACCAGTGCCACAGGTGGATGATTAACCCACTACACCACACCACCAATCCCAGAATAAGTCCCAGCTAAGACATGGGTCAGGACACTGCATCCCAAATTCAAATACCTGGATTCACTACATGGCTCCGGCTCCTGACTCTAGCATCCAGTCAATGCAGACCTTTGGCGGGCAGCAAGTGATGGCTCCAATGGTTAGATCACTGTCACACACGTGGGAGACCATAGTAGAGCTCCCAGCTCCTGGATTTGGGCCGGCCCAGTCGCGGGCTTTGTGGGTACTTGGGAAATGAACTAACAGATGAGAGCTCTCTATCTTTGCCTCTGCCTTGTGAATTTAAAAACAAATCACATAATATCAAAGCAAAATCCATAAATGAAAGGCAGAAACAGACATGCTCGCCCATCTACTAGTTTACTCCCTAAATGCCCAAATCAGCCAGGGTTGGAGCAGGCCAAAGCCAGGAGGCCAGAAACTCAATCTGGGTCTCCCATGTAGGTGACAGGCACCCAACCACCTGAGCCATCACCTGCTGCCTCCCAGTGTTTGAAATGGCAAGAAACTAGAACTGGGAGTCAAAGCCAGGTATCAAACACAGATACTCCAATATGGGATGCAGGTGTCTTAAGTAGCATCTTACCAGGTAAGACAAATGCCCACCCTAAAAAGACGTATTTAAGAGAATAAAAATTCAAACTACAATTGGGAGAAAATACTTGCAAGTCACATAATCACAAAAGATTTTATGTATTTAGAATACATGAAGATCTCTTAAAACTCCAGTGTGTGTGTGTGTGTGGGGGGGGATTATTTAGAAAAACAGGCCAAAAAAAAAAAAAGCATAATTCAACAAACAAAACATGGACAGCACAAACATGAAAAGATGTTCAACATTAGTAACTATTTGAGAAAGGAAAATAAAAGCCCTAAAAGGATATCAATACACACCTACTAAAATGACTAGAATAAAAGCTGCCGACAATACCAGCACTGGTGCAATGCACACAGGGGATCCCTTATAGACTGCTGGTGAGAATGCAAAATGGTAAGCACTCTGGAAAACAGGAAGCTTCTTATAAACACATATTTGCCATAAGACCCAGCAATCCCACTGAGTGTGTATGCTAGAAAAATGAAAATACATGTTCACTCAAAACCCTGTATACATATTGATAGAAGTTTACTTGTAATAGAGCTTTCTACTCAAAAACTGGAAAGGTGTCCTTCAACACATAAATGGATAAACACATTGTGACACATCCATAAAATGGCATACTACTCAGCAACAAAATGATGTACCTAAAACAGACAGATCTCAAGGGCATTATTCCAACTTTAAAAAAAGAAGAAGGGGCCACCGCTGTGGCGGAGTAGACTAAACCTCTGCCTGCAGCACCTGCATTTCATATGGGCACCAGTTTGTGTCCAGGCTCCTCTGATTCAGCTCTCTGCTATGGCCTGGGAAAGCAGTAGAGGATGGCTTAAGTGTTTGGGCCCCTGCACCCGCATGGGAGACCTAGAAGAAGCTCCTGGCTTCGGATCAGCCCACCTCCAGCTGTTGTGGCCATTTGAGGAGTGAAGTGGTGGATGGAAGACCTTTATCTATGTCTCTCCCTCTCTCTGGGGCTCTATTTCGCAAATTAACAAAAAGGAAAAGGAAAAGGAGAAAAATACCTGAGGCAAGTGTTGGCCAAAAGCAGTGATGCCACTTGGGATGCCCACATCTCCTATCAGAGTGTTTAGTTCAAGCCTTGGCTCCTCCACATTCAATTCCATCTTCCTGCTGATGTGCATCCAGGGAGGCAGCAGGTGATGACTCAAGTTTTTGGGTACCTGGCACCCACATGGGAGACCTAGACTGAGTTCCAAGTTCCTGGTTTCAAACTGGCCCATCCCTGGTTGCTGTGGGCATTTGGGGAACGAACCAGTGGGTGGACGAGCTCTATCTCTTTCTGTCTCTCTGCCTCTGAAATGTTTTTTAAAAGTCAATTTGAAAGGCTATACAGTGTATAGATCCATCTGTATAACATATTTTAAATAACAAAGTTACAGTGATGAACCGATCAGTGGTTGCCAAAGACTAGCATTTGACAGAGGGTATCCTTATCAAAGGTAGAGCATGAGGGAGTTTCCTTGGGGTGACAGAACAGTTCTGACTCCTGATTACAACAATGGTTACATGAAACTATACATGTGATAAGTTTCATATGGTTATACATGAAAAAATGCATGTAAGAGCCAGTAAAACTGGGGT
Organism: Oryctolagus cuniculus; assembly: GCF_051225735.1. NCBI lineage: Eukaryota > Metazoa > Chordata > Mammalia > Lagomorpha > Leporidae > Oryctolagus > Oryctolagus cuniculus. The sequence continues at coordinate 75,982,133 of NC_142880.1, forward strand.
CAGTGTTGTGATATAATGGGTTAAGCCACCACCTGCAATGCCAGCATCCCATATGGGCGCCAGTTCAAATCCCGGCTGCTCCTCTGTCTCAGCAATTTGCCTCGCATGGTCCTGAGTTTTTGCCATTTCTAATAATGTGCACCCTTCCACGACCTGAATTCTAAGCATTCTTCTCTGATCACCTTCATGGAAACAGTTCCTGACAGTCACCATCTGTTTCCAAATGGCTAAATTCAATGGTCTTCATTTTATTTCATCTAGCCAGCAGCATTTTAGAACATATGAAGTGTTTCATTTTCAAACAATTTTAGATTCAGATAGAAGTTGCAAAAAAAAAGTACAGGCAGGCCAGCACTGGGGTATAGTGGGTAAAGCCGCTGCCTGAAGTGCCAGCATCCCATATGGGTGCCATTTTGAGTCCTGGCTGCTCCACTTCCAATCCAGCTCTCTGCAATGTCCTGGGAAAGCAGCAGAGGATGGCCAAAGTCCTTGGGCCCCTGCACCCGCATGGGAGACTTGGAAGAAGCTCCTGGCTCCTGGCTTTGGATAAGCCCAGCTCCAGCCGTAGCAGCCATTTGGGGAGGGAACCAGCAGATGGAAGACCTCTCTTTCTCTCTCTAACTCTGCCTTTCAAATAAATAAATAATTTTTTAAAGTTTTATTTATTTGAAAGAGTTACAGAGAGGCAGAGGTAGAAGCAGAGTCTTCCATCCGCTGGTTCACTCCCCAGATGGCCTCAATGGCCAGAGCTGCACTGATCGGAAGCTAGGAGCTTCTTCCAGGTCTCCCACGCAGGCGCAGCGGTGCAGGGACTTGGGCCATCCTCTGCTGCTTTCCCAGGCCATAGCAGAGAGCTGAATCAGAAGTGGAGTATCTGGGACTTGAACTGAACCAGCACCCATATGGGATGCTGGCACAGCAGGCGGCAGCTTTACCCACTACGCCACAGTGCCAGCCCCCGTAAATAAATCTTCAAAAAAAATAAATAAATAAAGGTTCAGAGAATCCCCTTGTGTTCTTTACCCAGCTTCCTCCAATGATCTTACATAACTGTTATCAAATTAGCAATATCATTAACGAAAATATAGATCTTATTCAGATTTCAGGACTTTTTTTTCCCTAAGATTTATTTCTGGGGCTGGTGCTATGGCACAGTGGATAAAACCACGGTTTGTGATGCCAGCATCCTGTATGGGTGCTGGTTTGAGTCTCAGCTGTTCCACTTCCTATCCAGTTCCCTGGCAATGGCCTGAGAAAAGCAGTGGAAGATGGCCCAGGTCCTTGGGCCTCTGCACCCACATGGGAAATCCACAAGAAGCTCCTGGCTCTTGCCTTCAGCCTAGCACAGCCCATACCTTGCCAGTTTGAGTCTCATCTGCTCCACTTCCAATTCAGCTCTCTCCCAATGGCCTGGGAGAAGCAGTAGAAAATGACCCAAGTGCTTGGGCTCCTGCCACCCACATAGAAGACCTGAATAAAACTTCTGGCTTCAGCCTGGCCCAGCCCTGGCCTGGCATCCACTTGCGGAGTGAACCAGAGGATGGGAAGATCTGTCTGTCTCTACCTCTCTCTCTAACTCTGCCTTTCAGATAAATAAAATTAAATTTAAAAAAAAATCTGAAAATCTGCCCTGAATTTATAAATACTGTCATGTTTTCTACTTTGTCTTCATTAGATTAAATATCAAACATTAAATGTTAATTTATTAAATTGTCAATCAATCTTACACTCCTCTTTGGTTGGAATCAGTAATTTTGAGCCAAAATAAACACTCTTAGAAAATTAGTTAACAGAGCAGTTACATGAAGTCCGGCTCTGAAACTTTACTTTTTGTATCTTTTCAAGTATTCCAAAAGCAAATAATGTTAATATTCACTATGAGGATAATAAATTATAACAATCATTACTAACACTTAGTAAAAGAACACTGACATTTTACCAGATAATATAATTTTTAAATTTTCTTAATTAATTCTACTTTTAGAGCAATTTTACATTTATAGAAAAACTGGGCAGGAAATAAAAGATTTCCAAATATTCCCTTCCCCACCACCACCACCACCTCCTGAGTTTCCCTTGTCATAAACATTTTGCACTGATGTGATACATTTGTTATAAATAATGAGCCAGTATTAATTTATTATTGTTAACCAAAGTCCATAGTTTACATTAAGCTCATTTTGTGTGTTACACAGATATTATGGGCTTCTTTTTTTTTTAAGATTTTATTTATTTGAGAGGTAGAGTTAGAGAGACAGACAGACAGAAAGGTCTTCCACCCACTGGTTCACTCCCCAAGTGGCCACAACACTCGGAGGTGAGTCAAACTGAATTCAGGAACAAGAATCCAGGAGCTTTTTCTTGGTCTCCCACATGGGTGTGCCGTGGCCCAAGCCCTTGGGCCATCTTATACTGCTTTCCCAGGCCTTAGCAGAGAGCTGGATTGAAAAAGCAGCAGCCAGGACAAGAACCTCCATCCATACGCAGGCAGAGGCTTATTTAGCCCACTATGCCATAGCACCGGTCCCGTTATGGGCTTTGACAAGCACAAAATATCAATTATCCACCGTTAGTGATAACAGAAAAATTTCACTGCATTCTAGGTTCTGCCTATTCATCCCTTCTGACCTCCCCTCAAATCTTGGCAACCACTGATCTTTTTACTGTCTCCATAGTTTTGCCTTTTCCCACAATGCCACAGTTGGACTCATACAACAGACTTTTCAGACTGGCTTCTCTCACTTTGCAGTATACAGTTAAGGTTCTTTTTTTAAATTTACTTAAATCCAATATGCATTTAAAGTTCTTCTATGTATTTCCTGGCTGGATAGCTCGTTTATCACTGAATACTACTACATTCAATGAACGTACCAGTTTGTTTTATCCATTTACTTGATAAAAGACTTCTTGGTTGCTTCAAAGTTTGGGCAAATATGAATAAAACTGCTGTGGACATTCATGTGCAGTTTTTTGTGTGGACATAAGTTTTCAACTCCTTTGGATAAATACCTGGAAATAAAATTGCTGGGCTGTACATGAAGACTAGGTTTGGCCATTTGGGGAGTGAACCAGCAGACAGAAAACCTCTCTCTCTGTAACTCTGCCATTTCAAATGGATGAATAAATTAAAAAAAAAAAAAGAAGAAGAAGAAGTGGAGCAGCCTGGACAAGAACCAGAGCCCATGTGGGATGCTAGTGTCACAGGTGGTGGCTTTACCTGCTATGCTACAACACCGGCCCCATGAACTTCTTTCTTAAAAATGTCCCATCTTGGTATTTTTCTTAATTTCTTGGCCATTTTTTTTCTCACTCTGACAATTTTTCTGTTCATGCCCTTTGCCCACTTCATTCATCTGTTTCTCAGTAATGTATAAGATACATAAAGAGAGAAAGCCTTTCTCACAAACATTTACATACATTCATGATTTATAATGTTGCAGTTTTGGACAGTGATTCTTCAGGAATTTTTTACATTGGTCATGGAAAAGCACTGTCTATATTACTATTTTAGACTAGACATTTCTACTAAAAAGTTGTAACCAAATAATCATGACCTAAGAAAAGCCAACTACTTCTCGTGAGTACTGAAGTCAGCTTCAAATAACCTATCAAACATAGGTAGGAGTTTTCTGTTCTGAAACTATACATTTAAACTCCATACAAAGTATACTTATTCACTGCAACACAGGGATTTGAGATTTAACAGTCACTTTACTGTTACTATCATTACTCTCAAAGTTTGCATACAGATTTAAGCTTTTACATTTTCCTACAAAATGTAAAAATTTACTCAAGTAAATGCATAAGGAATTGCCAAGGAAAAAAGGAAACTTACATAAAGTCAAAGGTCCAGGGCAGAGGGAGTAAGTTTGGTCTCAAATTCAAAGTGAATTGTTAAATATCCCCACCCCATTTACAAAAGAACCTTTAAGCCAAATGATGTAGAAATCTATACTCTTCTGAATTTGATATCTTTTTTGACAGCTAATGAATGAACAGCACAGAATTCATTAAAATACATATATATGGAACTTAGATTATTAAAATAAGTCACTGCTTTAAACTGTAGACTTATAATCATCTAAAATTTTATCATTTATCAAACTTTATAGTATGTATACAGTTATAACAAAAATAATTAACTTTACAGAAAATAAATTATCTTCCACATTATATTGTTTAATATAAATTATTAAAATAAATCTATCCTACAAATTCTCAAGAATCTGTTAATATTAATCCATAAAAGACAGGCACATTAAGGCCTGGAAACTGGCCAAATATTACTACTACTTTCAATACAAATGAATTTGCATTGAAGTATCTTTCCAGATCAATTCTCACTATCAGTAAACTCACAGGGAATTAGTACTAAAGACCTTGAAAACTCACACCAAGTCTTTTCCCATTATTTAAAAAAAAAAAATGTTGCCTTACTGCTCTCACTTAAACTACTAGTATTTATGGTAACTCAAAAATATCTGTGATAAGATTAAAAAAAAAAAAAAGAGCTCAAAACCGAATTTACAGTGCACTCCTAATGACATTAAAAACTACCAAACTGGCAGGAGTGAGTATCGAGCCTATAGGTTAGGATGCCAGTTATAAAGCTCATACCCCTTACCGGAGCATCTGGGTCCAACACTTAGCTCTCCTTCCTTCCCATTTCATGTTGCTGATAATGCAGATTCTGGAGGCAGCAGTGATGGCCCGAGTACTTGGGTTCCTCCCACCCACCTGGGAGACCTGGACTGAGTTCCTGGCTACCTGCTCTCCAGCCACTGCAAGCATCTGATGGGAGATGCTTGATGTGAGGTGCTCGCAGATGGGAGTGCTTGCTCTCTTACTCGCTCATTTACTGGCACTCTTTCTCTCTCTACCTCTCTCCCTCTCTGCTTCTCAGCATGCTTCTCAAATAAATCAAAGTAATATTTTAAAAACTGAGAAACAAAAGGAAATACATCCAAATGTTAACAGTTATGCTTGGGTAGAAGGTAATGTTCTTTTTGAGTAATAGATAATAAGGATTATTCTTTTCTACTTTATTATAAAATGCTTAGAAGTCATAAATTAGTTTTTATTAAGTTTCTTAGGAAAAGATAAAGTATAGCAAGTCAAATAACTAGCTTACTGACCAAGCAATTACCTTTTCAAATACAAGGACAAGGGCCACAGCTGTGGTACAACAGGTTAAGCCATGAGCCGGCAGTACCAGCATCCCATATGGGCACCGCTTTGAGTCCTGGCTGCTCCATTTCTGATCCAGCTTCCTGCTAATGTGCCTGGAAAAGCAGTGGAAGATGGCCCAAGTGCCTGGGCCCCTCCCACTCCTGGCTTCAGCCTGGCCCAAATCCTGCCATTGAAGCCATTTGGGGAGTGAACCAGCAGATGGAAGACCTCTCTCTGTCTCCTCCTCTCTCTTTCTCTCTGTAACTCTTTCAAATAAATAAATAAATAAATAAATAAATTTTTTAGAAGAAATACAGGAGCAGTTTTTAAAAATGTTATATCTGGCAAGTTATTCAAAATATAGCTATAAAATGTACTTGTACTTCATACAGTCACAGCAACCCTGTCCACTGTCATGTAAGTGCCAGTACTTCACGCGTCCCTGCACACCGTTTGATAAGCCTGGTGGCTAAAAGAGAAGATTTTTTCCTGAGAAGTAAATGCTACCCTAAGTATCTCCTCCCAGATTCTTCTCCACTTTTATACCTATAAAAGTGGTTACAATAAAAATTATTAATGTGTAGAAAACTTATATATCCTAAAACATAATCAAATCCAATTCCCTTCCCCTTCAGAATCAGTAGACAATGAAGACGATGTTTTAAAATTCTGCCAGCTATAAAGACACAATGAACTCAGATTCACAAACTAGAAAATCAAAGAACTAGGTTATTCTTCTTAGCCAAACTGGGGGCAAAAATAGGGAAAGAAAAAGCATCCAGGCCTATTGTAGAACAAGGCTGCTGAGTTTGGTGAGACACTAAAATTTAGTAAGTCAAGTATCTGGAGAAGCCAACTGACAGGAGCCAAGAGGGCAAAGGAGAAATACAGCATGATCTCTACACTCCCAGGCCTCTACAGGAGGTGAATCTTTGACCTGCTCCTTCCAGAGAATGCCTGGGTTTCAGTCTCACCTCTGTTCCCAATTTCGGTTTCCTGCTAAAGCACACCCTGGGAGGCAGGTGATAGCTCAAATAATTGGGTCCCTGCCACCCCTGTAAGACACCTCGTTTGGGTTCCTGGCTCCAGCTTTCAGCCTAGCCAGTCAGTCATTGAGAACATTTGGGGAGTGAGCCAGCAGGTCACTTGGTCTCTCTGTCTCTATCTCTCTGCTGCTCAAATAAATATTTAGAAATTTTAAATAGTGAAACCCAGTATTATCCTATAAAAGGATGAACTATCTTAAAGAATGGTAAACTTAAAGAATAATGATACAGGGAGTGGTGCAGGAGGTTAAGCTGCTGCCTACAGAGCCGACATCCCAAATATAGGCTGGTACGAGTTCGGACTGCTCCATTTCCAAACTAGCTCCCTGCTAATGTGCCCAGAAAGCAGTAGAATATGACCCAAGTGCTCGGGCCCTACACACACATGGGAGATCAAGATGAAGCCCCTGGCTCCTGGCTCCTGGCTTCGGCCTAGACCAGCCCTGGCTTTCTGTCCATCTGAGGAGTAAACCAGTGGACAGAAAATTCCTCTCTGCCTCTGCCTCTCCTTCTCTGTAACTCCACCTCAAATAAATAAATCAATCTTTAAAAAAAAAAAAAGAAAATTGAAATAGTTGTAATATAGTCTGTGGTTCTGTGGATATCATTTTGCATATATATTTATAACCTTTCTGCTGAGTTTTTTGTTTTCTCAATTTAGTAATTATGCCTATCTCCTTTCATATGGCCTCAATTCCCACCCAGTAGTATGATAAGCAAGCATTATCTTAGTTTCAGCTCTGCCATAAAATAACTTACTGGATTTGAGTAAGAATCTGGGTCTAAATTTTTTCACTTGTGTACTGAGAGGAGTTGGCCCAAACGATTTCAATGAACCTTTCCATTCTAAAATAATCATTCTAAAATTCTTCAGGATGACATCAATTCGTTTTGAGTAACATCCACTTTTAACTGGAGAAACACTGTCCCTGGATTAAAACACTGGATATATTCCTCAAATATATCTTTTTCATCAACAGTGATGAAGATAAGTATTGTGGATTCACCCCCACCCCAAATCAATCACTTCATCAAACCTCCAGCACAACAAACTTATTAAGTTACTTACACTACCTACTTATTAAGTTACTTACAGAGGAAATGGGTAAGCCAACCCCCAATAGGATGAGGATAGTGGTTGTGACGGTACTGTCATGGTACGGATACTTGATGCTGTTGTCTGTACAGAAAAAGCCTCTCTGAAATGGATATATTTGGCCCAAATTTAGAACAGCCATAGGCATGGAAGCTGTTGGGGAAGGGAAAAAAAGACACACTGATTAAATTCAATTCACTTCGTTATTAAGTAAAACTACTGAATGGAATACAAATTTACCCATATTTTGCTCTCTCAGGAGAAAGAGCAATACTATGTAATACCTAAGAAAGATGATTGAGGAAGCCATGTAGCATTTGCTTATCCATACCAGCCCACCTGTATACATGAGTATATTTTCTTGCTAGCATTGACCTCTGATTTTAGGGACAATCAGTAAAAGAAATTCTCAGAGAGGAGAGCCAAATCAATTCATGGAACAATAAAGTTGAAAAGATAGGAAGGTTTTCTATTTTACATTCTGTAACTCATTCATATGTAATAGAATTGCTTAATATCTTAAATATATTCATGAAAAAAGGGAAGATTTTATAAATTTAATAATGGCATCATAAGAGTCAAATGTAGTCAAAGATGACATAAAAACCTGTTTCACATTAGAATTAAACGGATAAGAAAAAGTAGAAGGCTGGCGCTGTGGCACAGGTAAAGCCATGGTCTGCAGCATTGGCATCCCACATGGGTGCCAGTTCAAGTCCCAACTGCTCCACTTGCAATCCAGCTCTCTACTATAACCAGGGAAAACAGTGGAACATAGTCTAAGTGCTTGGGTCTCTGCACCCGTGTAGGAGACCTGAAGGAAGCTCCTGGCTCCTGGCTTCAGATCAGCTCAGCTCCAGCCACTGCGGCCATTTGAGGGGTGAACCAGTGGATGGAAGCTAGCTCGCTCGCTCGCTCTTTCTCTCTGCTTCTCTTTAACTCTGCCTTTCAAATAAATAATCTTAAAAAGTAGAAACCGTAAGTATATTTGACAATATAAACAGAAAGGAAGAAGCTCTGTTTGCCAAAGACAAAAAAAGGAACTAGCTCTATGGCGTAGTGGGTAAAGCTGTTGCCTGCAGCACCAGTATCCCATATGGACACCAGCTCAAGTGCCACATGCTCCACTTCTGATCCGGCTCCCTGCTAATGTGCCTGGAAAAGCACAGGAAGATGGTCCAAATGCTTGGGATGCTGCATCCACATGGGATACCCAGAAGAAGCTCCTGGCTTCAGACTGACCCAGCTCCAGTCACTGCAGCCCTTGGGGGAGTGACCCAGCAGATGGATAATGTGTTTCTCCCTCTAACTCTGCCTTTCAAATAAATAAATAAAATCTTTAAAAAATAAATACAGGGGGCTGGCGCTGTGGCGTAGCGGGTAAAGCCGCCACCTGCAGTGCCAGCATCCCACATAAGCACCAGTTCCAGTCCCAGCTGCTCTACTGTCAATCCAGCTCTCTGCTGTGGCCTGGGAAAGCAGTAGAAGGCCCAGATCCTTGGGCCCCAGCACCCATGTGGGAGACCCGGAGGAGACTCCTGGCTCCTGACTGGCACTGTTCCATCCCTTGCAGCCATCTGGGGAGTGAACCAGCAGATGGAAGATCTGTCTGCCTCTGCCTCTCTGTAGCTCTGCCTTTCAAATAAATAAAAAAGTACAAAAGATAAATAAAAAATAGGTTTTATTGGCCCTGGCAGGGCTCTTTAACAAATTATACATGGATGATTTGCAGTTGAAATGTTTCACTTAAGTATAATGACTCTGAGAGACCAAAGTTAAATAAATTAATGGCTTCTTGACATGTTCAAATTTACCATGCTTTCAGGCTTTGTTTTTTTTTTTTTTTTTTTTTTTTTTTTTGTTTTTGTTTTAAGATTTATTTATTTGAAAGACAGAGTTACAGAAAGAGGTAGAGACAGAGAGAGGTCTTCCATCCGATTTTCACTCCCCAGATGACCGCAACGGCTGGAGCTGCGCCAATCCGAAGCCAGGAGCCAGGAGCTTCTTCTGGATGTCCCACACGGGTGCAGGGATCCAAGGACTTGGGCCATCTTCCACTGCTTTCCCAGGCCATAGAAGAGAGTTGGATAGGAAGAGGAGCAGCTTGGACTAGAACAGCTGCCCATATGGAACACCAGCACTGCAAGCCAGGGTGTTAACCCCTGTGCCACAGCACCGGCCTCTCAGGCTTTGTTTTATACATTTCAAACATTCAGTATCTAATCATTTACTATATGCCCACTAGGCAAGGCCATAATAGAGGAGACGAATTAGTGTGAAACAGATACTAGCTTCAAGAACCTAAAGTGTACATGTAGAAACAGAATGTATATTCTAGAAATTGATTCAAAAGAAAAAGCAAGATAGAGTTTGGGGGCAGTGATGAAATTATTCTATATCTTGATTGTGATAGTCATTCTACACCTCTATATGTAAATTTAAAAATTAATACCCTGAAAGGCAGACAGATAACACGGAAATAGAAATATTACTGATTACTAATGGCATAAAAGAACCTATAAGGATTCAGAGGTCAATGTGAACTGAGTAGTTAAAAGAGCATTAAAAAGGAAACGGAGTTGACCTGGAAACTGCAGAATCTCAGGCAACAGGGAGAGGCACAGGAGAGCTTTTATGTGGGAGAGGGAGGCAAAGACAGCTTGAAAATTGCGTCAACCAGAGCACAGAGGGAATGAGCAAGGCATTCTTAAGGTAAGTAACATTTGACAGCCAACAGGTATTGCATGCTCACACAGGCAAGGCACTAAGCTATATAGATTATCCAACCCTTACCGCAAGCCTTTCAAGTGGGACAATTACTATCCCCATTTTCCACATAAAGTTTTTGTAGCTTAGAGAAATGAGGAACTTTGCTGAAACTTATGACATCATGGAATCCGTATTCCAACACAGGCTAGCTGTTTCATTCACTCATTCATTCATTCATTTGAAAGATATAGCAATAGAGAAAGAGAGAGCCAGAGAGAGACGGATCTTTCATCTGCTGGTTAAGTCTCTGCCTGCAGTGTCAGCAACCCATAGGAGTGCCGATTTGAGTCCTGGCTGCTCCACTTTTGAGCCAGCTCCCTGCTAATATGCCTGGGAAAAAGCAGTGGAGGATAGCCCAAGCCTGCACCCAAGTGGAAGACTCAGAAGAAGCTCCTGGCTCCTGGCTTTGGCCTCACCCAGCTCAGCCCCAGCCATTGTGGTCATTTGGGGAGTGAACCAGTGAATTTAAGATATCTCTCTCTCTCTCTCTCTCTCTCTCTCTCTCTCTCTCTCATTCTCTCCCTGTATCTTTGCCTTTCAGATAAGTAAATAAATTTTTAAATATTTATTTGAAAGGCAGAGGTACAGACAGGCAGAGGCAGAGAAAGAGAGACAGAGAGAGAGAGAAATTCTTCCATCCACTGGTTCACTCCCCAAATGGCCACAACAGCCAGAGCTGGGCCAATCAGAAGCCAGGAGCCAGGAGCTTCTTCCAAGTCTCCCAGGTGGGTGCAGGGGCCCAAGGACCTACGTCATCCTCTACTGCTTTCCCAGGCCATAGCAGAGAGCTGGGTCAGAAGTGGAGCAGCCAGGACTCAAACTGGCGCCCATAAGAGATGCTGGCACTGCAGGCGGCAGCTTTACTGCTGGCCCTTAAATCTTTAAAAAAAATAAATAAAAAGAAAAAAGGGAATGAAAACAAATCTAGAAGTTATTAAAGTGACTATACTGACTTCGATATTTATTGTTTTCCCCTATTTTCTCTCAAAACAAACAAACAGCCTCTTTTCAGACCGTAAAACAGAACACCACACCACAGGAAAACTCAGATGTCCATCCCTTTGTCATTCACTCAAACATGTCAATACATGTAATATAACAGCCAAACTGCAGGACAGAAAAAAAGACTAAAGAGAGAAGTAATTAAAAAAAAAAAAAAGACCTCATACCAAAGAATTTAAAAAGAAAGTGATCAAGGCTTCAGGAAAATAACATAGCTATAGCTGCAAACATGACTGAAGCAAAGTAGCAGTTAGGATCCAGCAGAAAACAGCATCTCCATGAAAACCAGGTAATTCAAGGGAGTTGAGAAAGACTATTCATAAGCTATAGAAGGTATGGAAAGAGTTAAGAGACAGTATGACCTCCTAAAGCTGCCACCATTCTCAGGCCTAAAAGGTACAGTGAAGGCCACTTGATACAAGCTATGACCTCTGGGAGAGCCAAAATGAAGCCAGGAAAGAAAACACAGCAACCCTCTTCCTGCTGCCAGGGCCTTCCATTGTCCAAACCCATCTAGAAGCCAAGAGCCAGGTCAGCCTCCTGGCACTGAGGGCAAAGTGGACAATGACAAAGAGCTGGTCTGCAAGAGCAAATGGTAGCTCTCTAGAGGCAGGAGACAAGTTAGACCAGTCAGGATCTCAGAGGGAACAGATGGTAACTAGAAGTGGATCACTCAGAAGAGTTTACATAATTTACAGAGCCTGTTTTAAGAATATGTATTAAGAATTTTAAGGGCTGGGGCTGGCGCTGGGGCATAGCAGGTGAGGCCGTCACCTGCAGTGCTGGCATCGCATGTGGGCACCAGTTCGAGTCCCGGCTGCTCCACTTCTGATCCAGCTCTCTGCTATGGCCTGAGAAAGCAGTAGAAGATGGTCCAAGTCCTTGGGCCTCTGCACCTGCATGGGACACCCAGAAGAAGCTCCTGGCTTTGGACTGGCACAGCTCCAGCTGTTGCGGCCAACTGGAGAGTGAACCAGCAGATGGAAGAGATCCCTTTGTCTGCCTCTCGTCTTTCTGTGTAACCCTGACTTTCAAACAAATAAATAAATCTTAAAAAAAAATAAGAATTTTAAGGGCTGGTGCTGTGACAGCAGGTTAAAGCCCCCAGCCTGCAGCACTGGCATCCCATATGAACTCTGGTTGCAGTCCCAGCTGCTCCACTTTTGATCCAGCTCCCTGCTAATGCACCTGGGAAAGCAGCAGAAGATGGATTTGGGCCCCCACACCCACTGGGAGACCCAGAAGAAGCTCCTGGCTTCGGATCAGCTCAGCTCTGGCTGTTGTGGCCATTTGGGGAGTAAACCAGTGGATGGAAGATTTCTCTCTCGCTCTCTGTAACTCTTTCAAGTAAATAAAAATAAAATAGAAAAAAATAATTTATACTATATTCTGTGGATAACAAGAAGATACATAAAGAGAAAAGGAGGTCCCCAATTGCATCTTCTTTCCTGATTCACCTAGAAGTCCACAACTTCCCTGCAGGAAAGCAGAAGGATCAGATTTCCAAATGAGATGCTGAGGAGTAAAAAGCAATCATACTTCCAAATAGGAACAAACAATTATGCATCAGCTCCAGATCCATTCTAGTAGCTTCTCTAGAACCATTAGAAACTATCAGATCTGAAACTGCATCATACATCACACGCTTACATATCCCACTCCATGATGCAGGTTAAGTGTTGCATTTCCAACCTGTTATCCAGTCTACACGTTAGCAAAAGCATTAGACATCTGTGACTTTGTTCCAAGATTTCCACGTAAAAAGTACAACTTTATAGTAAATAATAAACTATGCACTTTCAGTAAAAAGGATAAATCATAATGTGGGGGCTGGTGTTGTGCCTTAGTGGGTAAAGCCGCCACCTGCAGTGCTGGCACCCCCATATAGGTGCTGGTTCGAGTCCCAGCTGCTCCATTTCTGATCCAGCTCTCTGCTATGGCCTGGGAAAGCAGAAGATGGCCCAAGTCCTTGGGTCCCTGCACCCATTTGGGAGACCAGAAGAAGCTCTTGGCTCCTGGCTTCAGATCAGCATAGCTCCAGCCACTGCAGCCATCTGGGGAGTGAACCAGCAGATGGAATACCTCTCTCTCTCTCTCTTTCTCTCTCTCTCTCTCTCTCTGCCCCTGCCTCTCTGTAATTCTGCCTTTCAATTAAATAAAATAAACTTTTTTAAAAATTATAATGTGGTCTCTTATTCACTAATAAGTATTTGCCCTTGGGCTAGTGTTGTGGGGTAAGTGGTTAGGCCGCTGCCTACAACACCGCATCCCATAAAGGCACAGTTCAAGACCCAGCTGCTCCACTTCGGTTCCAGCTCCCTGCCTGAGAAAGCAGTGGAAGATAGCCAAATGTTTGGGACTCTACACCCATGTTGGAGACTCAGAAGAAGCTGCAGGCTCTTGGCTTTGGCCTGGCCCAGCCCTGGCCATTGCAGCCGTTTCAGGAGTGAACCACTGGATGGAAGATCTTTGACTCTCTGTAACTCTGTCTTTCAAATAATGCTTTTAAAAAATATATTTGTGGGGCTGGTGCTGTGGTGCAGCAGGTTAAAGCCGCAGCCTGCAGCACTGGCATCCCATATGGGCGCCGGTTCAAGTCCTGGCTGCTCCTCTTCAGATCCAGCTTTCTGCTATCGCCTAGGAAAGCAATAAAAGATGGCCCAACTCCTTGGGCCCCTGCAACCTCATGGGAAACCTGGAGGAAGCTCCTGGCTCCTGGCTTTGGGTCGGCTCAGCTCTAGCCATTGCAATCATTTGGGGAGTGAACCAGCGGAATGGAAGACCTCTCTCTCTCTCTGCCTCTCCTCTCTCTGTGTAACTTTGACTTTCAAATAAATAAAATAATTCTTTTGAAAAGATATATATTTGCTTTTACTGGAAGCACCTAAAATAATCAGAGCAGCCTACCTTTAAGACACTTAAATAGCAATTTTGCTAATCTTAGAACAATTTATAAGCCTGAATCAGAAAACACAAACATGCTTAAGAGAAAGGTCTGCTTTATGATGCAAGAGTTTACACTGTGGTTTTTGGTGGATATTTATTGTTAGCCCTTAAGAGTTTCACTTCTCAAACTGACCAGTTAATCATCTCACGAGCACATGACCCTTCTCAAGAAGAATGGAAACAATTCTTGAACACCCATTGTAAGTCACCTCCACACTAAGGTACTTGCACATACAGCTACATATATCTTTATATACAAATGTATTACGAATTTCCTGCTGTAAAATCGAGAAAATTACCAACAAAAACTTGGGTGAGCATTTGGCATAGCAGTTAACACACCACTTGGGATGCCCACACCTCATATCAGTCTGGGTTTGAGTACCAGCTCTACTCCCAATTCCAGCTTTCTGTTAAAGCAGATCTCAGGAGGCAACAATGTTAGCGCAAGTAGTTGGATCCCTGCCACCCACACGGACGCCTAGACTGAATCCCTGATTCTCAGCTTCGGCCTGGCCCAGCATGGACGGTTGGGGGCATTTGGAAAGTGAGCCAGCAAATGGAAGCATGATTTGTGTTGGGTCTCTTGCTCTGGCTCACTCAGTCTGTCTCTCAAATACTTTTTTTTTTTTTTTTAATTTGAGGGAGAGGGGCAATTCTTCATCTCTAGCCAGGCACTGTCTCCTGTCTTCTAGCTACCCAAAGCTCCTCTTTATAGCACCCCATCTCCACAGCAGCTACCAAGCTTCCTCTTACTCCTGGAACTCTGGAGAGGCTAAGAACACTTGGCATAGTTTATATAAAGATCATACTAATCACAGGCATTTAAGTTTCTATAGTTCATACCAGGTATCACAATATGTATACTTTATTATAAAATGTCATGCAGCTTTAAATTTCACTTTAGTAAAAGCTAGATACTCTTGTTAACATGTCTAGTCATCCAGTGTTCACCTAAGGAATTATAAGGCATGTTAAATCACACTCTAGTGGGAAGCAGTCATTATTGCTCCAGCAGGAAAAAGAATTCCCTGTGAGGCTTCTCAAATCTACCACCTGATAAAGACTCTAAAAGAGAGGTTCTTACACCTGGATAACATTAAGAAAGACTACAGATAATGTTAATGTACTGCTTATTAAAAAAACAAACTGGAAGATAGGATTTGGGATGCTTTCAACATAAAGAAAAGCTAAATGCTTAAAGACAAATATATTTACTCTGAGCATTACACGTGTATAAATGTACTAGAACATCACATGGTACTGTACAGCTTTTTATTAAAAATAAATAATTAAGATGTGGGGATAAATAATTCAACATCATGTTAAAAAGATAAAGCAGAAGTTCTTAATTTCTCAGGAATCTCTTTAAGACAATGAAACTATGGATCCTTTCCTCAAAAACACAGACTTCTGCCATACTATTTCACAACATGTATCAACCCTCCCCTCCAAAACGGCATCTATGAATGCTTCTATTATAAAAGTATAAGAAATATAACTTGGGGCTGGGGTTGTGGCACAGCAGGTTAAACTGCTGCCCGCAATGCCAGCATCCCACATGGGCACTGGTTCGCATCCTGGCTACTCCACTTCCCATCCAGCTCCTTGCTAACGGACTCAGACTTTCAAATAAATAAATCTTTAATTAAAAAAAGAAATATAATTTAAAATAAGAACCTAAAGCCCACAGACTAAAGTAATCATAGAACAGGATTTCGAAGACTAAAACTGATTCAACTTTATATTCCTATTTCCTCTGACTTCCCCTCTCTTCCCTCCTCCCAAGCTTAATCTCTTATCATTCCCCTTTACTCTCTAGACTTCATCTCCTTATTTGTCAATAGTCTAGAACTAAAGCCATTATTTGTATTATTTACACTTACTGGCAATTCTATGTTCCCTGTTCTAATATCAAAATCATGCATCTATTTAAGGGAAAATGGAAACCTTTATTTAATACCTACTATTTGCCTATGCACAAGTATTATCTAAGCCTAACAATTCTATGAGGAAAAAAGAAAGAACAGTCACCCCAAAATCTGCATGTCTGAAAATGCAGAAGTCAAAATATCAGGGGCAGGTGTTTAACACAGCAGTTAAGATGCTGGTTGGGATGCCCACATACCCTAGGTTCAAGTTCTACCTCTGGTCATGATTTCAGCTTTCTGCTGATACATACCCTGGGAAGTAGCAGGTGTTGGCTCATGTAGTTGGGTCCCTGGCTCAGCACAGCAGGTATTTGGGGAGTCAACCAGAGGATGGGAGCACCTTATTGCTCTCTGTCTCTCCAATAAACAAATCATAGGTCAAGAAAAAGTCAAAATATAAATTACAAAATAGTTAAACTGAATAAATCAAATCTTGAGTATACAGCTAAAATATAACATATGAAAATTAGTCTTAAATTCCTACTTTAAAAATAAAAGTAACTTTAGGATTTTTATTTATATTTATATTTAAATATATTTATAGTATATATTATATTTATTTTTATTTATTTATTTGAAAGAGTTACAGAGAGGCAGAGGCAGAGAGAGAACAAGAGAGAGGTCTTCCATTCACTGGTTCACTCCCCAAATGGCAGCAACGGCTGGAGCTGGGGCAATGTGAAGTCAGGAGCCCGGAGCTTCTGGTCTCCCAGGTGTGTGCAGGGGCCCAGAGACTTCGACCATCCTCCACTGCTTTCCCAGGCCATAGCGGAGAGCCAGATCGAAGCGGAGCAGCCGGGTCTCAAACCAGCGAGCCAGATCAAAGTGTAGCAGCCGGGACTTGAACCAGTGCCCATATGGGATGCCAGCATTGCAGGTGGCGGCCTCATCCGTTATGCCACAGCGCCGGCCCTAAGATTTATTTTTTATTTACTTGAAAGGCAGAGTTAGAGAGAGAGGAGTAGAGACACAGAATGACAGATCTTCCTTCCACTGGCTCACTCCCCAAATGGCCACATCAGCTGCGGTTGGGCCAGGTCGAAGCCAGGGGCCTGAAGCTGCTTCTGGGTCTCTCAAGTGGATGCAGGGTCCCAAGCCCTTGGGCCATCTTCCACTGCTTCCCCAGGTACATTAACAGGGAGCTGAATTGGAAATGGAGCAGCAGGGTCGCAAACCAACACCCATATAGGATGTTAGCATCGTGGGCAGAGACTTAACCTGCTATGCCACAATGCCAGCTCCAATAACTTATTTCTTAAAAGAATTACTGCACATAAAGAAATAGAAAACAAATCAACAAAACCAAATGAGTTTTTTCCAACAGGTTAATGAAATGTCAGTCTTTGCTTTAGCTTTAAAAAATAAGAGAAAAACACAAACAGTTTATTATTCAAAACTTTTAGATGCACTCACTATATCTCTGGGCTAAATTTTATCAAAAACTCAGACACTAATTCACCCAGGAGTACACACCAGCTCTCGGGTGTGTATTAGGGCAGATAACCAGTGTTACACAGTTGGTAAGGAGGGAAGGCAAGATATTAACAAAATGCTTCTCTTCCTTTCACCACAAAATAAGGCTTCTCTTTTAGGGAAACAATTAACCATCAAGATCTCAGTTTCCTTATCCGTCAATGAGAAAAAAATGACATTATCGTTTAGAGCCCTTCAGTCCATGATTCCAAGAGCCTAACCAACTGTGTATACAAACAGCTGATTTTCTTCTGTTGGTTAGATTGTTGGTTAAAGTTGTTCCATGTGCCTTATGATACTTCCTACTCTACTACATTTGGGCTCAGTAGTCAATCTAGTGTCCAATACACTTTGCTGCAAATTATGAAAGAGAAATGTGAAACCTCAGTGGTATTTTTAAGAAAATAAACCATGAGGGAATCATTTGCTTCTAGGAGCTGATGGACTACCAAAGAGGCAATGGATAAAACTCCTATGTAAAAAACACATTCCATTTCCCGTCTGCCAAATAAATCCCAGCATAGGTAAATTTAACCATGTTTGTGCATTTTTCTACATGTATATTTGGATCTGACAAGTAAGTCTACAGTTACTTTTGTGAAATATGCTTCTACAAACCCTTTCATTTTCTCCTTTTAGCAGTCAAAGGTTAGAAGTAAATAAAATGTTTTTGGCTCTCTACTACTTTGTGTTACCTGAGCAGTTTTTAGAAAGTTCTACTCATTACGAATTTGAGGAATGTTCTTTGTGTCCAACTCAGTTTGGGCAAAATACATTTTTGTAAGAGAAAACATGCAATGTTTTTGTTGCTTTCTTTGGAAACAGGTGTCACAAATTCTCTCAGGAATCACATGAAAAATCTTCCAACTAATCAACAGTTATCTGTTATTTCTGAGTAGAAAGCATTTTCTTCCTCTTCTTCACCAAAGATTGTGAACTGTCCAAAAGTCAGTCACTGAAGGGCCCGTTGGTGTGGTGCAGCGGGTTAGGACACCCCTTCAAACACTGGCATACCATATATGAGTGGCGGTTCAAGTCCCAGCTACTCCTGGCTACTACAGTTCCAACCCAGTCCCCTGCTAATGTGTCTTGGAAAGCAGCAGCAGATGGCCCAAATACTTGGGCCCCTGCAATCCTATACAGGAGACACAGATGGAGTTCTGGGCTCCTGGCTTTGGCCTGGATCAGCCCTGGCCATTGTCTGTCTCTTTCTCTCCTTCTCCCCCCACCCCAACCCCACCCTGTTGCTCTGCCTTTCAAATAAATTAATCTTAAAAAATTTAAAGTTACTCAGAAATTTAACAATTTAAGTAGTAAAACTATTTAGTTTTCCAGGTAAGATATCAGTTTGTTTCCTCTACAGATCAAATGCAGAAACTCCCTCCTGATAATTATTCCTCATCTCTGACAAACATTTCAGGTCTAATATACAGCCAGACATTCTTATCTGGCATTTAGGAGAGAATGTGGAATTATTAATCATAAAAGGATAGCTGAAACCATTAGATTTTATTAAGACACTAAGAAAAAAATGCTAAGACCTTATATTCTTGGAAAGAAAACAGAAACAGAGCTAAGAATAAATGAACTATAGGTTAAGTATCCCTGACCTAAAATGCTGAAACTAGAGTTCTTTCCAATTTCAGGATTTTTGCATTTGGGAATACCTGCATAGGCTTCATCGGTTGACCACTCCTAATCTGAAAATACAAAATCTGTAGTGTTTCAAAATCCAAAACTTTCTAAGTGTCATCCTGACACTGAAAAAGTTTACGATTTGGGAGGATTTTGAATTTTCCGATGAAGGATGCTTAACCTGTGACAGAAAAGGTGTAAGTAAATAAAAGAGGGACTGGCACTGTGGCAGAGGTGAAGCCTCCACCTTCAGTGCCAGCATCCTACATGGCTGCTGGTTTGAGTCCTGGCTGTTCCAGTTCTGATCCAGCCCTCTGTTAATGCTCCTAGGAAAGCAGAAGACGGCCTAAGTCCTTGGGCCATGGCAACCACATGGGAGACCTGGAAGTAATTCCTGGCTCCTGGCTTCAAAACGGCTCAACACCAACCTTTGCAGCCCTTTGGGAGTGAACCAGCAAATGAAGATATCTCTCTGTCTCTCCCTCTCTGTAACTCTGCCTTTCAGAAACCCTTAAAAAAGTAAATAACAGAACAGAGTCAGGGAGAGTGAAGGAGTGTTTTCAAAAATGTCATTAACAGTGGCTACTTTTTTTTAAGAGACAGTGATCTTAGGCCGGCGCTGCGGCTCAGTAGGCTAATCCTCCGCCTTGCAGCGCCGGCACACCGGGTTCTAGTCCCGGTCGGGGCGCCGGATTCTGTCCCGGTTGCCCCTCTTCCAGGCCAGCTCTCTGCTGTGGCCAGGGAGTGCAGTGGAGGATGGCCCAAGTATTGGGCCCTGCACCCCATGGGAGACCAGGAGAAGTACCTGGTTTCTGCCATCGGATCAGCGCGGTGCGCAGGCCTCAGCGCGCCGGCCGCGGCGGCCATTGGAGGGTGAACCAACGGCAAAGGAAGACCTTTCTCTCTGTCTCTCTCTCTCACTGTCCACTCTGCCTGTCCAAAAAAAAAAAAAGAGACAGTGATCTCTCATCTTCTGTGACATCATTTGAGATCCCATCTGATCTCCCACAATTCCTAGGGCTGGACCAGGCAGAAGCCAGGAGCTATGACCTCAATCCAGGTCTCTCACATGGGTGACAGGGACTCAAATAGTTGAGTCACCACTGGCTGCTTCCCAAGGTTTGCATTGGGAGAAAGTTGAAACCAGGAATGAAGCTGGAACTCAAACCTAGGCATTCCAATATGGGACAAAGGTGACCGAAGTAGTAGCCAAACCACTAGGCTGAAGGCCTGCCCCAATATTGGCTATTTTTCTCTTAACTCGTATCATACAGCCTGACAGTATGCTAAGTTTTATAGCTTTCTAATCCTCCAAAAACTTTAAAGTCAATATTATTCCAAAACTGTGAAGATGAAACCTGTTCAAGGCCATTCAGGATGCAGAATTAGGATTCAAACCCAGGTCACTGAGGCCATAAGCCAACCCACTGGTTTCACATTGTTTTACCAATAAAATACGTCACTTTCAAGGAAGCACAACAGAAAAAGATAAACTACAGGCAAAGGATCTCAGACAATCCTCAACAGAAAGACTGAAAAGAATTAAAGAAAAATAAAAGAAATATGGAATAAGTAGATACAGACAACTTTAAAATGTCTTTCTGAAAAGGAAGGAAGAAGAGGCCTTGGCCTATTTGGAGGAAAATAGTGCAGCACAGTAAAGATTTTTGGGTTTATTTTAATGCAAAAGATGTGACAGTAAGCTAAGAAGGGGGAATGAGGAGGGGAACCTGACAATTCAAGAATGAGGAAAATGGATGATGTCAGATCCAAGGGGAATGGGAAGAAATATAAGGGTAGGCATGGGCAGACAACCAAGACTATTAGGAGCAGCTAGTGTATTTAAGATTTTAAATAGCTTCACAGTTGATTTGACTAGTTAGGCAGTAAAGTCAGGTCCTGGGTCCTATTTGGAGAGGTCATACCAAGTTATCAGAACTGGGCCTGACTACACTGCACAGGTATCTATACAAATCAAATACAAAGGTCTCCCCATACCATCTCTGCTGGCCCTGATAGAAACAGAATGGCAAAGAAGAAACCGAGCCAAGGCACTGGAGCAGTTCTATATATCTGCTACCACAATGAACACTGAACATTAATTTTATTTAATCCTCATCATTCCAGGTCACAGTCCCAAGAAGGCATAGATATTTTCGTTTTGTTTACCAATATACCCCAAATACCTAAGTCACTGCCTAGAATAAGGGAGGTCCTTGGCAAATATTTAATGAACGAACAGTCACCAGTAAAACAGGTATCATTATCCCCAATTTAAAGATCAAGAAATGACTCAGAAAGGATAAGTAACTTAATTAAAGTCATATATATATATATATATAATAAGTACGGGTGAAATTTAAAATATTTAACAACTAGTACTGCACCAGCACTGGCCACTCAGAACAGACACTAGCTGCTACTGGAAGAGCCCTGTCCTGCTTTAAGCTTTTAGTGGCAGCATCAAGGGGCAGTCCAAGATAATGAACCAGGACAATAGGTGGTGAGAGGCAGGGGAAGACTCAAATCTATGCAGGTTTGCACCTTGACAGTAAGTTGTACAGCCAGGATTCCAAGCTGTACTTATCTACCCTAAACCCCTATTCTAAATAAAATGGAAAACACTACTTTGCTAAGGAATGAGAGGAGCAGAGGACAGCAGAGTTTTTAAAGAAGTACAAAAGCCATTCAAAACAACTCAGTGGGAAAGGGAATTACAAATGAATAGAAGATTGGTAACTAGTCTCAATCAGTTACCATGCGATTAAAAGAAAAAAATGAAGCAGTATGTTTCAATAAACTTGAAAACTCAGCACTGGTTGCTGAGAAAGAGGATTTGGTGAAAGCTGTACTTCAGGACAATGAGGTTGTACAAGGTGGAGGTGGACGTGGATGTGGACTTGGAGGGCAGAGCTGAGGCAAGTGGGAGAGGTCAGTGCTAGAGAGCACTGTCTATTTGGTTATGAGTCACAGAGATGGCTCTCAAAGGGCAAGAGTGCAAAGAACAGTGCACTCTCAGCTTTTAGAGACACCTACACTCTGGTCACTGGCTTGCAGTCACCACCTCTCTGTGGCTGACATGGTTTTACTATAAAAAGTACTATTTTTTTTTAAGTTGAGACAAAAGGGTGAAAAAGCAGTTTGGGGGACATTTATCAAAGGTTTTTACATTTTGTGGCTTCAAGTCAATAACTACCTATAATATATTCAACCTCGAGTGTCTTAGTTCTTTAAAACACTCAAAATAAATTTGTGTACATATGTAAACAGCTTTAAAAAAAAAAAAAAGCCAGAACTCTTAGGGCAGCCACTTTAATATGGACTCCAAGATTTCTGTACAAATAATAAACAAATTAAACCTATTTATTTACATACTAACAACAACAACAACAACAACAAAAAATCCAAGAAGCTGGTCACCTGTTGCACTCCCTCCCCAGAAAGGCACACTGAAACAGTGCCAACTGGCCAAGGACAACATGA
This sequence comes from Oryctolagus cuniculus, assembly GCF_051225735.1. Taxonomy (NCBI): domain Eukaryota; kingdom Metazoa; phylum Chordata; class Mammalia; order Lagomorpha; family Leporidae; genus Oryctolagus; species Oryctolagus cuniculus. Next base: position 76,004,683 of record NC_142880.1, read on the forward strand.
ATTCCCATCCACTCCCTCATGGTAACAGCTGTTCCCTTTTTTTTTTTTTTTTCAGGCTGACAAAGGTCACAATCAGTAGCAAACTTTCCATGTGGGTGACTATATGCAAATAGCAAGGCAATGACCCAAGTTAAAAGAGTGTGGGGAGAGACAGATGATTTGTTTTAATATTTTTGAAGTATTTATTAGAATCAAGGACCTCCAGCCAGAGCGCCGTGGAGGGGGGCTTCCAAGAAAGGAAAACCCAAAGGGACTGGTAGCAGTTGGCTTTAAGTACAATTTCAAAGGAGAAAAAAAAAAACTTGACAATCAGATTGGCATTCAGTTACCAGGCAGGGACAAAAACCATCAAGACCTCATTTACAATTCTCCATCCTGTCTGGCCTGCTAAGGGTGGGATAGGTAACTTGTCACAATAAGCTGTGAGCTCAGGAAGATCTCCCTTGACAGCTGATTATTTTTCTATCTTCCCTTTTCCTTCGCACTTAATAGGAATGGACTCTTTGGGAATTTCTTAGTATTTGAAGCTGTAACTTAATAATTTCTCAGCCAAAAACCATTCTATTTATAAGGCACTAGAATTGGGCATGATATAAGCACATCTTGAAAGGAGCAAAAAACTATAGACAAGTTGTACAGTAGCATTTATACCATAAATGGTAGGCCTATTCAGAAATCCATTATGCTACATGAAAGAGTTCAGACTCAAAAGGCTACATACTATGATTCTACTTATATGACATTGTATGACATTCCATTTATGTGACATTATAGGATATAGAACAGATCACTGTGGAGGATGGTGGGAGGAGCTGATGATAAATGAGAAACATGAAGGAACAGTGGAGGGTAATCCACCAATCAATTCTGTCCTTTGATTATGTTGTGATTATTTATGATTATATATGATTAAATTCTAAATGGCCTAAATTCACAGAACTGTATTCCAAAAATACATTTTACTATATATAAATTTAAATAAAAACAACTAAATGTCAGATTAAGCCTCTTCTCACCTCTACTCCCCCACTGTTTCAAACCTTTTGACAGGCTCTATGCAGTGACCTACCCCTTCCACCTGGCCAACACCTACTTGCCATTCTTCCTTCTATTCAGCTACTCTTGGAATCCTTCCTTTGGTGTGGCAGGGTGGAGTCCTGGACAGAACTGGATAGTCAAAATATACTGGGTTGACTTTTGGCATTCTCCCAGTTACTGTTTGAATAAGCCTGGGCAAATTATTTACTTGTCTGAATTCAATTTCCTCATCTATTAAGTGGGCATAAACACTATTAATGCACCTCCCAGAACTGTTGCAAACTAAGAGCCTCATACTGTGCCTAACATAGAACTTGGCACATTAACAGGGTTTAACAAATGCTTATTTTCCTCATATTTCACCTGTTTACTGCCCTCCCAGGCCCTGCTATCTTTCTGAGCGTTTATCGATCTGATACAGACACAAAGCTATCACTTAATGCATGTATTGTAATTCCTTATCCCTGTAAATAAAATGTCTGTCTCTTTAATCACCAAATTCACAGAAGACAGCATGTTCACTCCCTGATAATCAAATAAACTATTTGAAGAATTTTTCACTTGATCCGATTTTCTTGTTAAAGAACTCACTGGAAAGGAAAGACAAGCAGGCAAAAAAGGCCAGAGGACATGGAGTTGGTTCTGGGGTAAGCTGCCCCAGGTTTTCTAGTTTCTGAAAGGATGCTGATGGCACAACACCACAAAAATTGCTAATTCAAAGATGGGAGTAAAGTAGCTAATGCCTAATACACACAATGAAATACCACAAGACCATTAAAACTTTGTAGGACACTATGGTAAAAATTGCAAAGAATATACACAGAGGGGCCAGTGCTATGGCGTAACAGGTAAAGCCACGGCCTACAGTCCCAGCATCCCATATGGGCGCCAGTTCGAGTCCCAGCTGTTCCATTTCCGATCCAGCTCCAGCCACTGAGGCCATTTGGGGAGTGAACCAGCAGATGGAAGATTTCTTTCTCTCTCTCTGCCTCTGCCTCTCTATAACACTGCCTTTCAAATAAATAAATAAACCTTTAAAAAAATAATATATGCAGAAACATCTCAACTTGGATTTTTTTTTTTTATTTGACAGAGTTATAGACAGTGAGAGAGACAGAGAGAAAGGTCTTCCTTCTGTTGGTTCACTCCCCAAATGGCCACTACGGCCGACACTGCACCGATCTGAAGCCAGGAGCCAGGTATTTCTTCCTGGTCTCCCATGCAGGTGCAGGGGCCCAAGCACCTGGGCCATCCTCCACTGCCTTCCCAGGCCACAGCAGAGAGCTGGACTGGAAGAGGAGCAACTGGGACTAGAACCAGGCACCCATATGGGATGCTGGCACCGCAGGCAGAGGATTAACCAAGTGAGCCACTGCGCTGAACAGTATATGGATTTTTTTTAAAGGCACTGGAAAGATACAACCAATTAATTAAAGGGATCATCTCTGGGTAGTAGTAAGAGGATTTACCACTGATACTTATTTTCTTTTGTGGATCTTTTAGAACTTACCACTGTATTATATATTCATTTCAGAAAGTTTACAAATCAAGAATAGTTATTTAAGGAAAAAAACCTAGAACTTACAAGTGGCAGTATTCTATATCATCCAAGATTCTAATGACCAAAAATGGGAGTTAAATAGATTATGCCAAATCTATACAGCAAAACAGGTACTTCCCAAGTCAAAAGTAAAAACAAAATATTACTAACTATAAACCTTTGGGGGGAAAAAAAGATATAGGAAGCTTATGTAGTAGAAAAGTAAATTTAACTTGGAAAATTTGTAACAGATGCACAGGAACACTTCACTAAACATTAACTCATCTACTTTGTTTTTCTTTCTGTTTCTTCAACGGTGTGTCAATAGCCAACATATTTCACAAGACAATGTAGAGAGGGACTCAAAGGGGAGATTCCTCTTTGAAGTAGAGTGTCTACAGAGTTTAATCTTACTTTAGTCCAACTATTATTTAACTTGTAAAAGAAAGCCTCCTGTATTTGGGTAAGAATATCTCATTCCCTTTCTCTGGAGAAGCAATGAGGAGCCTGTGTGGCATCTGATACAGGTGCTGGTTCCAGTCCCAGCTGCTCCACTGCTGATCTAGCTCCCTGCAGTAATGGGTCTGGAAAGGCGGCAGCAGATGACTCGAGAGTTTGGACCTCTGCCACCCACATGGGGGACCCTGCCACCCACATGGGAGATCCAGGCTCCTAGCTTCAGCCTGGCTCAGCCTTGGCCACTGCAATCACTGGGGGAGTGAACCAGTTGATGCAGATCCAACTCTCTCTCTTCCTCTCCCTCTCTCGCCTGCTCTGCTAACTCTGCCTTTAAAATAAATAAAGCCTTTAGTTAAAAAAAAAATGTACTATCCAGACTCAGCAAATCAACCCAATGAAATCTCCATTGTAAGTAGCTGGGCAAGAAGTAACCTCCCCCATTCAATAGTAAGGTCTTGGGGCCAGTGTTACAGCATCATGTTTTAAGCCACCACTTTAAATGCTGGTATCTCTTACCTGAATGCCAGTTCAAGTCCCAACTGCCCCCACTTCAAATTAAGCTCCCTGCTAACTTGCCTGGGAAGGTATTAGAAGATGGTCCAAGTATTTGTGCCCCTGCCACCCATGTTGGGAGATCAGGATGGAGTTCTTGGATCCTGGCTTCTGCCTGGCCTAGACCTGGCTCTTGCAGTCATATTTGGGGAATGAACCTGAAGATGGAAAATCTGTCTCTCCCTCTCTGTTGCTGTTTTTCCAAGAAAAAAAAAATCAGTAAATCTTTAAATATATATATTTTAAAAAATAGGTCCATCTTCCAAAAAATAACAAATATATGTTTACTATTTTATTGATTCTGAAATAAAGTAATGCCCTTATAAAATTTTTGGGTAGTCATCTTCTGGGCAGGGTAAATGCTTAAGAGGTTGTATAGGTATGGTTGACAGCAAATTTTTTTAAAATTTATTTTATTTATTTGAAAGGCAGGTTGATACGGGGAGAGAAAAAGGAGAGGGATAGATATCTTCTATCCGCTGATTCACCCTCTAAACTGCCGTAATGGCCAGGGCTGGACTGGGCTGAAGTTAGGGGCCTGGAATTCCATATAAATCTCCCTCATGGGTGGCATGGGTCCAAGTATTTGGGCCATCTTCTGCTGTTTTTCCCAGGCACATTAGCAGAGGGGGTGGATCAGAAGTGGAGCAGTCAGAACTCACACTAGCCCTCTGACTTAGGATGCTGGCATCACAGAGAGCAGTTTAACCTCTACTCCACAACACTAGCCCCAAAAGCAAATCTTAAAGCCTTTACAAGAAGACTGCTTTAGCAACCAAACTGACAGAAATTAGACAAAATTATTTCAAAAAGCATTTTGGTACAATATGTACTTAAAGATTTAGTTATCTCAGTGTTCAAAATATGTGTAAAAAAAGTCAAGAATTTAAAAAGTAAAACATTTTAAGTAATTAACCAAATAATATCCAAACCTTAGACTTTACATTTTAAGACGGTTAGCTCATATCCCCACTCCCTAAACAAAAAATTTGTTAAATCTTAAAAGTATGTAAATGGACCCATCATGTCTACTCTGAAATTATAGCAAGTGGCAAGGGTCCAGAAGCTAAAATAAGCTTATGCTAAGGTGTGTCTCAGACGAAAAACATAAAAACTCTTAGTTTGGCAGGAAGTCACCAATTTGGCATATCTAAATTAGTAAGCTTTGTTTAACACACACATTTTTTTAAGGCATACAAATATAAAGCATACAGACAAAGAAAGTTTGGCAACAGCAGCACATCACATATCCATTTTTCCAAGCTATTTTATATGGAAGATAAACTGAAGAAGGATTTCCACATATTCTTTTAAGGCAGGGCCAGGGAAAATTTTTTTTCTGCCATGGACCATTTAGATATTTACACATCATTCACGGACAAAAAAAATTATCAACTTAAAAGTTAAAAATTAGCCTGCTACAGATTTATTGAATTCCAAGTCCCACCTGTAGCTGCCTTGCTAGGGTCAGGACAAATGAATTCACATGACTTATACAGCCCACAGGCCAGACATTCCCAACCCCTGTAAAAGGCTAAGAGCAAGACTATACAATAAACAGCTATTATCATGGGGAACAACAACAACAACAAAAAGCAGGTGCTTGATTTACATAAATGTTCATTTAATCCTAACAAATCTGTGATGTATTAGTGTTCCCTTTATTACACAAATGAAGAAAGTGAAGTTCAACAGAACTAAATAACCAAAGTATGATCTGAAGCAAAAAGACAACAACACATAATTTTCAAATTTTGAATACCAGGTTTCAAATCCCAATTTCTTTCCTCCACACTTGGTGACACTTACTTTGAATAACAATGTATTGATCGATTATTCTCACCAGCAAAGAGGGTCTGAAAGGGGAGTCCAGCTATCTCTACACTACCAATCTAAAAATCCTATTCCCAGAGCCGGCGTTGTAGTGCAGCAGGATGAGCCACCACTTGCAACGCCAGCATTCCACACGAGCGCTAGTTAGAGTCCCAGCTGCTCTGCTTCCAATCCAGCTCCCTGATAATGTACCTGGGAAAGCAGCAGGTGATAGTCAAAGCAGTCGGGTCCCTGCCACATGTGAGAGACCAGGATAGAGTTCCAGGTTCCTTGCTTCACCCTTGCGCAGCCCCAGCTGTTGTAGAAATTCAGGAAGTGAACCAACAGATGAGAGCTCTCTCACACTGTCTCTCTGCTTTCAAATAATAAATAATTTTTTTTTAAGATTTATTTACTTGAGGCTGTCGCCGTGGCTCACTAGCTAATCCTCCACCTGCGGTGCCAGCACCCCAGGTTCTAGTCCTGGTTGGGGCGCTGGTTCTGTCCTGGTTGCTCCTCTTCCAGTCCAGCTCTCTGCTGTGGCCCGGGAAGGCAGTGGAGGATGGCCCAAGTGCTTGAGCCCTGCACCTGCATGGGAGACCAGGAGGAGGTACCTGGCTCCTGGCTTTGGATCAGCACAGTGCGCCGGCCATAGCAGCCATTTAGCGGGTGAACCAACAGAAGGAAGACCTTTCTCCTCTCTCTCACTGTCTAACTCTGCTCGTCAAAAAAATAAATAAATAAAAATTTATTTACTTGAAAGTCAGAACTACAGAGAGAGGGGGAAAAGTGAGAGGGAGATCTTTCATCCATTGGTTCACTCCCCAGATGGCCACAACAGCCAGGGATGAGCCAGGCAGAAGCCAGGAACTGGAGTTTCATCTGGGCCTCCCACGTGGGTGACAAGGGCCAAAGTACCTGACCACCTTCCACTGCCTTTCCCAGGCCATGAGCAGGGAGCTAGATCAGAAGTGGGGAAACCAGGACACAAATTGGTGCCTATATGGAATGCCAGCATCACAGGGACCAGCTTTACCCCTACGCCAGAACTCTGGCCCCAGTGTTCCCTTTTGAATTGTGTACCTGTGCATGGCAAAAGAAGAAACTACAGCAGAGAGCCTACACTACTTTGTACCAGGACCCATTTTCCTATATTACTGCTTCCTTAAGTTCTTCAACCAATCTTCAGTCTTTTCCTATTTCCTGCTGACAATAACAGCCACCCCATTCTTGGTCAGGCAACATTTATAAATGGTTTCCCACAGTCTCTGCTGCAGTTGCTCAAAACATCCCCTTGTACACCATGTGTTCTTTGTCTTCCTATCCTGAGTCCACTGATGTCAACTACTGCAATAAATTCTCTAACAAATGACTCTCCTTAATAATTGAGTTTCATGGGGCTGCTGCTGTGGCATAGAAGGTAAAGCCGCCACCTACAGTGCTGGCATCCCATATGGTCACCAGTTCAAGTACCGGCTCCTCCACTTCTGATCCAGCTCTCTGCTATGACCTGAGAATGCAGAAGATGGCTCAGGTCCTTGAGCCCCTGCAACCATGTGGAAGACCCAGAAGAAGCTCCAGGCTCTGGATCGGCCCAGCTCTGCCCATCGCAGCCATTTGGGGAGTGAACCAGCAGATGAAAACCTCTCTCTGGCTCTGCCTCTCTGTAACTCCACCTTTCAAATAAATACATCTTTAAAAAAAATAAAGAGTTTCACTTACCACTACTATCCTGCAAGAAAGGCAAGGCAGACCCTCAGGTTCATTTACGTATGACTAAATGAAGCAGTGATGTGAGCTTAGAAGACCAGAGTAGCAAAAGTCAGACTAGAATCTGACTTCCAAGACAATGGCTTTCAATAGATCATACTTTTACTTCTTAATAAATTGATGCCACTCACTGAAAAACCATCTACAATGTCAAATCTTAGCAAGGGGGCAAAGCCCACACAAAAACTCACCTTCATAACTTCTAATTATTTGCTTTCAGATTTGGTTAACAATTACACTACATTAGGTCACAGTGCGTGGAATTTCACTCATATCATGGGACATAAATTTTTAATATAGATACCCAACACTAACTATAAAGTTGAGCATTACCCTTAACCTGCCTAACAAGTGTTTGATAACATCACAGTTTAAGATACCTTTACTCAAACTGGGCCATAGGGTCAGACATAGACAATACACGGAAAGGAGCATATTTAAAATTCTTTTCTCTTAGCCACACTCTTTGGTACAAAAAAATAAAATACAACAAATGCTTCTTCCCTCTGTGACACCGAGGCAATATCCTAGAGATATTTTCCATGTCTAAAGTCTTTACTTTTTTAAAAAAAGATTTACTTAATTCATTTATTTGAAAGGCAGACTGACAAAGAGAGAAGAGATAGAATATTCCATCCACTGGTTCACTCCCCAACAACCACAACAGCCAGGAGCCTAAGCACTCAGACCATCGTCTGACGCCTTGCCAGGCTCATTAGCAAAGAGCTAGATAGGAAGTGGAGCAACCAGGACTCCAACTGGCACACATATGGGATGCCAGCATCACAGGCTGTGGCTTAACCCTCTATGCCACAACATCGACCGCCAAATTTTCCTATTTTATAATAATAATAAAAAAAAAAACCCGAAATCCTGTGGCAGTCACTGAAAAAAGTATGTGTGTGATATATTTAGTATAATTTAGGTAAAGGACCATTACTGTCCAAATTTTATATGGAATGTATCTCAAGCAGTGGTTTAACCCACTGTGCCACACATCCACCCCATGATAAATTTTTTTTAAAGATTTATTTATTTATTTGAAAGTCAGTTACACAGAGAGAGGAGAGAGAGAAAGAGAAAGACAAAGAGAAAGAGGGAGAGAAAGAGGGAGAGAGAAAGAGGGAGAGAGAGAGAGAGAGAGAGAGAGAGAGAGAGAGAGAGGTCTTCCATCCGATAGTTCACTCCCCAAATGGCCACAACAGCCAGAGCTGCGCCGATCCAAAGCCAGGAACCAGGAGCTTCTTCTGGGTCTCCCATATGCTTTCCCAGGCCATAGCAGAGAGCTGGATCGAAGTGGAGCAGCCAGGTCTTGAACTGGCACCCATATGGGATGCCGGTGCTTCAAGCCAGGGCATCAACCCGCTGTGCCACAGCACCAGCCCCCTCCCCATGATAATTTCTTATTGATCAAAAGAAATTATAAGGAGAACTGATCTGCTTAGCTCATTCAATCTGTATTTGTCAGCTCTTGACCATTTTATATCTAAGAAACAAAATACTCATGTTTAAGGAACTGAATACTAAGAGAAGTTATGACCATCCAAACCATGCCACTCCCTCCTCATAAACATCTTTACTCATTCCCATTTCTAGTTTCCCATTCTGCAACCATGAACTTTCATTTGGTAGCTTGTCTATGAGCCATGGGAACACCGGTCACCTAGAAGTATAATCAGATTATCTGAGCTGACTCCAGTAAAAAATAAATTGGAAGTAATCAAAACATTTCTTATAACGACCTGGGCACTAGGAACTCAAATATGAACCAAGCTCGAGTTTCAATGCTGTTTCAACTGTAGCTAGGACTATACTAAGTCTTCCAAAAGAAAAGTCACCAGCACATGAAATCACATTTAAAAGACTGTGTCAGTAACACCAAATTAGTTTATTAGCTTAATAATGATAATGGCAACAATAGCAGCAGCATTTGAGTGCCTACTGCAGATCAGGACTATGCTAAATACAAACATTGTCTCATATATTCTCTCATCTAATTTCACAGCACCATGAAGAATGTACTAGTAGCACCCAGCTTTTTGCTCATTAGATGAATTCATAAAGAACTGAGATGACCTCTCCAATGTCACACAAGATTGTGGCTGACTCAATACTACCTCTCACTCATATAACAAATATTTGAATGACTACCATGTGCATACACACTTTCTAAGCACAGATAGTAGAATGTTTATACCTAGTAATATATGTAGATTGGTATCCTTCTGAACTCTCTAGAGGAATTTTTTCCAAAATTTAGCACCAGCCAAAAGTAATATTCTCAAAGGTTTCTCTGCTGTAAAATAATAGCAATGGGCTAAGAAATTGATTTGAAATAAAAATAGACTCCATTTGGGTAGGCATTTGGTGTAGCAGTTAGGATGCCACTTGGTATGCCTACACTCCATACCAGATTGCCTGGATTCAAGTCCTAACTCTACTCACGATTCCAGCTTCCTGCTAGCATGCACCCTAGGAGGCAGTAGGTGATGGCTCAATGGGCTGGGTCCTTGCCACCCGCCTGTTAGATCTGGAGTCCCTGGCTGCTGACTTTGGCCTGGCCCAGCCCTAGCTCTTATGAATATTTGGGTAGTAAAACAGTAGATGGAAGATACCTATTTCTCTCTCTTCTCTTCTCTCCCTATCAAACAAAATAACTAAACAGGAAAATGTCCCTTTAAAAAAAAAAAAAAAAGACTTCATTAAAATATGTGCCCATCTCCCCTTACAAAGGTTTATGTATGTCTTGTAAATGGAGACCCTGACTCACTCATAGTAATCTCAGTGCTAGGACATAACAGGCACCCAGTAATTTATCATAGAGTATTATCATTATTCCTTACAAGTCTGCCTTTCACAGTACACAAGAGGCTATCAGAGACCCACAGATTTTGGTTTCTTTCCACCTATTTTGTATCCCCATAACAGAGCATAAAATGAGGTTAGCCACGATATACTTCATTGTGTGATGACTACACAGGTTTGGGTAAAACATTTATCAAGAGTAAAGCCTAGGCCTTAAAAAAACAATGGTTTTCTTTTCTTCTCAGGCACCTCTCTAGTTACCTAAGCAGCCAACCCATCTCTCCTATTGCTGACGCCAATGAACCAGAAGGCAAGGCAAAATCTCTCTTAACAAGCTGCCAATTAACTGAAGAGCTCATCCGTTACACATTTCCTATATGTCATTTTCCTGGACACCCCACCCTGAAAAAGACTCAGGAAACATTTCCAAGCCATGACAACCCAGGACTAAGTGAAGCCATTCCAACTCTATCTGTTAGAATGTCTCAAAGTTGACTCTGAACTCTGTACACGATTCACTCAAAACACAGAGAAGGACAAAGGTCTCCCTTTCCTGTGAAGACTGGAAGAGATGAGGGTATTATTGAACAGAGCAAAACAGTTACATTCCCCAAGAAGTTACCCTTGGTGCTTAATCTTAATGGCTACTAGGAGTTCGAAATAGTGGGAAAAAAAAAAAATGTCTCTTGGGGCCAGTGTGTGATGTAGCAGGTAAAGCCTCTACCTGTGAAACTGGCACCCTATATGGCCACAAGTTCATGTCCTGGCTGCTCCACTTCTGATCTAGCTCCCTGCAAATGGCCTGGGGAAGCAGCGGAAAATGGCCCAAGTGCTTGGGCCCCTCTCATTCCCTCGAGGGACCCAGCCGGAGTTCCAGGCTCCTGGCTTCAGCATGGCCCAGCCCACTTGTTGCAACCATCTGGGGAGTAAATCAGGATAGGAGATTAAGATTCTCGTTCTGTCTCTCCCTCTGTCTCTGTTACTCGGCCTTTCAATAAATAAATAAATAAATCTTTTTTAAAAAATGCATTCCCAAATCCTGATCGCATCACTTCCCAGCTGGGCTGCCTTTGAGTGAATTCTCTAAGTACTCTAAGCCCCAGTTCCAGCATCGACAGAGTGAAAACGAGCAAGTTATTCTCCCCCAGAGCAAGCTGTTGAGACTGCACAGGCTGCACAAGGCCTGGAGAGCACTATATATCAATTATTACCCCCCTGATGTTTAAAAATAAATGTTACAAAATCCCCTATAAACAATACCACATTGCAGCCACACTAGCCTCTTCTATGGAATGCCCTTTCTCCCCCTGGCCCTCAACATCTGATCTTCCCTATGTCTGGAATCTTCCCATAGCTCCTCCAAGGCCAACTCATTTTCATCCTTAAATGCCAATTAATATCCCGTCCTCAGAGGACTTGAGACTTCCATCCCCTAAAGTGAAAGATGATGCAAAAATCAAACAGTTTGCTTAAGCAAAACTTTATATTGTGCTCACACAACATAAGTAATTTCAGGATACCTTGCATCAAAATAAATACTTGGAGGCTGGTGCTATGGCCTAGAAGTTTAAGCATCTGCCTGTGGCACCATCATACCATATGGGTACCAGTTCAAGCACTGGCTGCTCCACTTCCAATCTAGTTCCTTGCTGATAGCCTGTGAAATCAGCAGAAGATAGTCCAAGAGCTTCGGCCCCCTCAACCGTGTGGAAGACCTGGAAAAGCTCCTGGCTCCTGGCTTCAGGTCAGCCCAGCTCTGGCCATTGCAGCCATTTGGGGAGTGAACCAGTGGATGGAAGATCTCTCTCTCTCTGACTCTCCCTCTGTCTGTAACTTTGCCTCTCAAGTACATAAATAAAATCTTAAAAAAAAAAAAAATACTTGTAAAAAGGATAAGAGGAAAAGAAAGTATAGAGAGGCTTTACACAATAGGTTTTTCGTTGCTGTCCACTTAACTGCAGAGAGGAATTCAAACACAGAATTCACACAAATGAGAACGTACAATTAAGTTCATTCAAAAGTCTTAGCGGGGCCTGTGCTGTGGTGTAGTGAGTAAAGCCACCACCTGCAGTGCCAGCATTCCATAGAAATGGGCGCCAGTTCAAGTCCCAGCTGTTCCACTTCCGATCCAGCTCTCTGCTGTGGCCTGGGAAAGCAGTAGAAGATGGCCCAAGTCCTTGGGCCCCTGTACCCACGTGGGAGACCCGGAAGAAGTTCCTGGCTCCTGACTTCAGATCAGCACAGCTCCAGCCATTGTGGCCATTTGGGGAGTGAACCAGTGAATTAAAGACCTCTCTATCTGCAACTCTGCCTTTCAAGTAATAAATAAATAAATCTTTAAAAAAAAAAAAAGTATAGTGAGTTAAGCCACTGCTTACACCACCACCATCCCATTTGGCTGCCAGTTCAAATCCTGCCTGCTCCATTTCTGATCCACCTCCCTGATAATGCACCTGGAAGAAGCAGAAGATGGCCCAAGGATGGAAAAATCTCTCTCTGTAATTCTGTCTTTCAAATAAATAAAAGCCTCTTTAAAAAGATAAATAAGAAAATAAAATATCAGTGAGAAACAATTCTTTTAAAGGAAGGGAGGGATGGTAGGTGGGCAGATGGGAATATAATCATCTTTTTAGAATTGTATCTACAAATCACACTGAATTTGTTAAAAACTAATTAAAATTTTAAAAAATACGAATGTGATTTTTTTTTTAACAAAGAGAGTAGCCATTCCCAAGACCTTGGCAATAAAAACAGTAAAGGTGTAGCTACCTCTGTTTTCTGCAGTAAGCTGAAATTCAAGACTTTTGACTGCATAAAGTAACACTTTTTCCATTTGTTTAATTATACTGGACTACAGAACTACACAGATCAATTTCCACCATAGCTGGGATTACTACTACTTTGAGATCATATAAGTGGTTTTTATACATGACTGAAACACTAAATTTCAAAGGCATTCCATGAGCAATCATGGGAAACATTTTAAAGTCTATTTTTGTAACTAAGACGAAACCAGTTGATGTTACTAGTTCCACTAATATAGTCATTATGTTACAGGTGGTAGGGTTATAAAGGATTATTTTACTTGACAAACACATACATACTAAATGCAAGGCACTTCTCCACTTACTTTACATATTGACTCAATTACGTCTCAACAATCATAGGAGTTCCCTACCTTTATCATACAGAAGAAAGAAGCACAAGGGGGAAACTGGCCACACAGCTGAGCTTTGGATCTAGGCAGTCTGGTCCCAAGTCCATCACTGGAATATGCTGGCTCTAACATTTTAAAGAAAAACCCCATATACTTTATAAATGAACCCTTTCCAACTTTAGACTAACTTCAGCTAAGTGAAAAATAACGCTGCCTGAGCCATCTGGACTTTAAACCTAAGCAATAAGAGGTTGAAGAGAAGAAGGAAAACCAAAGGGAAAGTAGGGAGAGGAGTGAAAAAAAGAAAGTTAAAAGGAGAGAGAAGGACAAGGGGAAAGAAAGCTGTTTGTAACCATTCATAATCTCTGGATGGTCAATTCCTTTTTGAAACAAAAATAAGACAAAACAGAATCTATATAGTCCCTACTTAACCTGTTGTACAGACTGTATATTTTCATTCCAAATGCTGAATTAAGGCACCTAAATTAGGAAGAAGTAGACAGCTGACATTCCAAATTCCTTTCCATAAAAGTTGAAGCTACATGTTAACTAGGTCACCTAAAATCTAAGAGGTTAGTGACTTTTGCTGGCAACTTTTCTATCTTTTTAGTAAAAGATGAAAGATTTATACGATCTGAAGAGAAACCAGAGTGTTTTTTCTAAACACTTAAGTTTAAATTGTTAATTTAAACTTATTTATTTATTATTTTTAAAAAATCAGAATAATTCCCCAAACTGGGTAGAGTTCAACCAAAAATGACTAAATGAGAAAGAGATTAACAAAGATTCATAGCATATCCCTGAATTCCCAAAAGGATATGATTCAAAGAGAATATAATTACATTTCATAAAACCTATAGGGGGAAAGTACTCTCAATTTTTCCATACTCTATTCCAAGCGAGGTAAATTTAAGCTAAAACTCAACTGCTTGAAACCAAGTACAGCCAAATAGAAGCAATTTCCTCCAAGCTCCTGCTTTTGTTTCAAACTACTCATTTAAATGAAGAAAAAGTCCTGCAACAGGATTCCATTCTGACCCAAGAATATGCCAGTCTGACAAATTTTTGTTCATTTTTTGAGATTCCTTCCCTCCTTCAGTGGCTAGAAGAAAAAAGTCAAATTAGATGGAGAAACAAAACCAGCAAACTTTCATCAGAAGCAAAAGAAGTTTCCTCAACATTAGTTAATACAAGCTGAACTGGGAAGTGGTCAGGATAGGCACTGTGTCCTATTTGTTTATTTACTTACTTTTATCTTCAGTGCCTAACACAATGCCCACTAGATAGTCACAGAAGTGTGCTGGAAATGACTAAATGAACAAACATTAGCAGAAAAGCAAAGCATAAAATGCTTCTGAGACTCTTTAGCAAACTAAGATTCTTTCCAAAATACATGACTTTTTCTCCCTTGATGAAAGGAACAGATAGTGGTTTGGAAAGAGAACATGGCGGGGGTGGGGCATTGAAGAATAACTGGTAGAATAATGTCAGAATTATGGTGATGACACGCAACATCACACAATTATCTCAATATTTGAGATAAGTACTGGAGTAGAACAAATAACAGGGATTCCACAACCACCTAGTATTGGCTGCCAATATGTCTGCTGCCAGATTTTATTCTATTGACTTTGATTTGCATAATGGTGATACCACATTCAGAGCATATGGACACAACTGTAACTCCCCTCCCTCCTAAGAAAGCCAATTTTGGAGCCATGAGTTCCTGTTTATACCTGCTATTAAGGGCAACTGTAATTAGTACAGAAAGGAAAGCTACCTCAAATCTGTCTTGGGCACAAAAGGTATTACCACTAGTGTCCTGGCCAAAAATAAATAAATAAATAAATAAACAGCAAGAGAATTTAATGAAATACCATTTTCAAAGGTATAAGCAGGGCTGTACCCTGTGGTGCAGAGGGTTAAGTCACCATTAGGGAAGCCCACATCCCATACAGCAGTGCTTGGTTTGAGGCCCAACCCTTTTGCTTCTGATCCAGCTTCCTGCTAACGCATCCTGGGAGGCAGTAGATGATGATGGCTCACAAGTGCTTGCGACCCTGCCACCCACACGGAAGAACTGGACAGAGTTCTGAGCTGCTGGCCTCAGCCAGGCCCAGTCTTGGACTTGCATCTGAGGAGTGAACAGCAGATTGAAGATCAATCTCTTTCTCTCTCTCCCCTACTCCATAGCTCTGCCTTTCAAGTAGATGAAAAATGAACAGGTCTTAAATAAAATATGCTTCAAAAAAGTGATCATCTAAAATACTGAAAAAAAGAAAAAGACATACAAAAAGCATTTTTTAATTAAATATATAAACAGACTTTAGGAAAAGCAGCAATGGATGGCAGCAAAACCTCAGGCTAGCAACATCAGGAAGCCATCATCTCTAGCTCTAAAGGGGCGAAGAGAAGGGTTACCAGAATCCAGAAAGATCTCTAAGTGGTAGAAATGGCCACTGAAGAGTGACCTACTCACAAAACACAGAACAACCCTAGCAACACAAAATCCAGAAGAGACTGGCTCTTTCAGAACTCCTGCTGACGTACCCTCATGAAGAGCAAGCCAACCAGAGATCAAAGAGCAAAAGCTCAGTAGACATAACCACGAGAAGTCCATTCCCACACCATAGAGCAGGGTGTAGAAAATAAGTAGAGGGGTAAATGCAGAATAGGCAGAAAGGTATCCTAAATGACTGCCACACAGCAAAAGACAGGCAGATGGGGAAAGTTTTACCAGTTCCATCGAAACCTGCTAGACATCATGGGACCACCAGCAAGTAAATCATAAACATAGGCACTCACTTGGGTTCCTACAACTCTACAACAATTTGGAATAGAAAAATAAATAAATTACACACACACACACACAAACCACACTAGTCAAAGACTAATTCCAAATAACTTCTAGCATTTCTGCATCTCCTTTTTCTTTGGTTTGTTTGCCTTTCTGTCAAGCCACTTACCTTTTTTTTTAAAAGATTTATTTATTTTTATTTGCAAGTCAGAGTTACACAGAGAGAGGAGAGGCAGAGAGAGAGACAGAGAGCCTCCATCTGATGGTTCACTCCCCAACTGGCTGCAATGGCTGGAGCTGCACTGATCCGAAGCCAGGAGCCAGGAGCTTCCTCCTGGTCTCCCACATGGGTGCAGGGGCCCAAGGACTTGGACCATCTTTTACTGCTTTCCCAGGACATAGCAGAGAGCTGGATTGGAAGAGGAGCAGCTGGGACTTGAACTGGCATCCATATGGGATGCCAGTGCTTCAGCCCAGGGCGTTAACCCACCATGCCACAACACCTGCCCCTCTTTAAAAAAAAAAAAAAAAAACAAAAAAGAGGTCTTCCATCCACTGGTTCACTCCGCAGATGGCCACCACAGCTGGAGTTGCACCTATCCAAAGCCAGGAGCTTCTTCTGGGTCCCCAATGCAGGTGCAGAGCTGAATCGGAAGTAGAGCAGCCAGGACTTGAACCAGCACCCATATGGGATGCCAGCACTGCAGGTGGCAGCCCCACCTGCTGCATCACATTGCTGGCCCCGCCATTTATCTTTAATGGAGCAGATCTAACATAAGGTTCTCTGTGCTCAAAGTTAGCCCATAACTGCATTACTGCACATATCATAATGTATTATGACCTGTCATTTGTTTCTCCCTTGTTAGACTCTGACTCCTCTAGGGTAGGGAGTCTTACTCATCCTTATGTCCCTGGTACAAAGCTGACCTTCAATCAATGTGCACTGTGTCAATTAATGGACTCAGAGACCATTAACTATCAGCATAATGCCACTGTGGCAAAGATCTAGAATGACCCTTACCAATCAAACAGTGTAAGTTGTATTCAGGACATGGTTTAACAGCTACCTTCATCCCAGCCTACCATCATTTTGTGTAGGGCAGCTTTCTTCATACACCCTACAGAAAGTGACTCATGTTCTCATGCATATGGCCTTTTCTACTGCCAAAGAACCATTTACCAAAAAACAGGAAGATGGCAAGATGATGCTTCATTTCAGGATATTAATCAAACTCACATTCTCTCTCAGAACTTTCATTCTCTCTCCAAGGATCTACTAGATCCACTGAAGGAACTAATAATCGGGCATGTACATGGAAATTCATGTTTCCCACTGATGGGAAAGATGACTTATAAAGGAAAAACATGACTTATAAAGGAAAAACAAACATACACACACAGAGAAAGAGAGAGTGTGTGCATATTTAATGATTACTTCCACAGACATCACCCCTGGTAAAATTATAAAGTTGTTGTGTAACAAAATCATGTAACATCATCATATTAAAGTGGATATGTTGGGGTGTCATTAACAGAATCTGGAACATATTCACATTATAATTATGAATCACTTTCACATAACCCTGTACTTAAGAAGTGCTTAATCATCTTTCTGTTGTTATAGTAAACTCTTACCTGTAGATACTCCATGAAAAAGGACAAAGTTAATACCAAGTTCATAATCCTCTTCAAACTACCCTAATTTTAGGCTGCCAATCTTCTGCAGTCAGTAAGGTGAATAAAAACCAAATATAGTATGATCTTTAGACTCTACTACAAAGGTGAGTTCACTCTAAAAGCTATGTCCTCCAAACAGTCAGCATGAAGAAGTCTTGGGTCTCCTGGACCACTGTTCCCTTTCATTGCTATCTGTAATGAATGCTGATGTGGTTACATTTAGTGTCATCTCATAAATCTAAGTCAAATTAGTCAGCAAAACAGTGTCATTTTCTACTGGGGAAAAGGAAATTCTGAGTTTACCTTCATAACATATTACTTTAAAAGAAATTCCAATAATATGCAAATTGTGAAAAATATGTTCCAAATAGTCTTTTTTCAAACAAACTTAAGGCATAAGTCGCCAAAGCAAGATTTCTGCAAAACCACCAATGATAATTAAAATTGTGAATACAGTTTTTTTTTTTTTTTTTTGAGAGCTATCATATTCCTACAACTCTAAGGCCAATGCAGCAATAGAATTACTCTTAACCTCTACAGGACAACTAAGTGATATTTATGTAACAGTGAAGATACAGACTACACAAACCTATCATTTATAAAATTGTATTGCATAGGGGGCCAGCACTGTGGCGTGGCAGGTAAAGCTGCCACCTGCAGTGGCAGCATCCCATATGAGCACCACTTTGAGTCTCGGCGGCTCCACTTCCAATCCAGCTCTCTGCTGTGGCCTGGGAAAGCAGTAAAAGATGGCCCAAGTCCTTGGCCCCCGCACCCATGTGGGAGACCCAGAAGAAGCTCCTGGCTTCGGCTGCAGCTCGGCCAGCTCCAGCAGTTGCGGCCATCTGGGGAGTGAACCAGCAAATGGAAGACCTCTCTCTCTCTGCCTCTCTAATTCTACCTTTCAAATAAATAAATAAATCTTTAAAAAAATAAATTTTACTGCAAATAGTTTCCCCTACTATACATGAATTTAAACACACACACACACATACACACACACACAGATTTCTCACAGTGTTTGCGTTTAGCAATATTAGCTTCAGCTACCTCATAGTAGTATGTATTATGTTTCATTCCTCCTAATAAGTTATTTGGCCCACAGAAAAAAGATATTGTTTTATAAACGAGTAACTCCCACAAAATGGGGAAAGGGGAAGTTTATATATAATCCAGATAATACGCAATATGTAGCAAATTACCAATATTACTTATGATTGAGCATTTTCCTCTCCCTTCACTAAAATACAAATGAAACCTCACACTGAGTACAAATGAAACTAGACAAGTTCAAACATTTAACATCTTTACCAAAAGTAAACTTTTCACTGCAAATAAGTTTGAGTATATTTTAATTACCATCATTAATATGTCCTGACATCTGAAAAGATTATTTCTGTTTCTAGGGAGATAGTATTCCAACTTGCATTCCTCCTTTACTAAACAATTCCTAAAATTCATTGAGGAGCTATAGAGGAAAAGTTTTGGTAGACATTAAAGAACCTGCATAAATAACAAAAGGGAATTCTTTATTCTTAAAAAAAAAAAAAAGGTGATAGAGAATCTGTAATACACGACTGCTAGCACACAGGCGGGCAGGTTCGAAGCAGGAGAGTGGAATTACCCCGGGGGAAGCCAGGGTGCACACTTGCACCCAGGATGCTGGTCCATGGTCCCCGACCCCGAGAAGCAGCCAGGTCTACTACCGCTTCCACTACTGAAACACGGGTTGGACTCCGCAGACCCGGAGCAGGTCTTCTGGTTGCTGTTTTTCCATAACACATACATAGTTCACAAACCTAACTACCTTTCACAATGCTTCTTTTAAAAAGGTGAAAACTACTCCTTCCAACGCCTAACCCTTATCCGGAAAATCCCAATGCTCTCTTGTCAAAAGAAAGGAGCCCCTGGCAACCGGAAACTTAAGAACCGAACCCTTCTCATCAGACAACGCCAAACGCACTGCGGCTACAGAAAGTCTAGTGCTCCCGGCGGGGCTGTCCCAGGGGACGGAACGCGACACCGGGGCAAGGTCTGGGCGCAGAGGGAACCAGCAGCAGGGCTGCGGTAGCCTCCCGGTCCCGAGCAGCACGCTTCCTCGGCCCTACAGGCAGAAACTCGGCACCCTCACCCTCGCTGGTAACCTGGTAATTTACAACCTGCCAGCACCTTCTAATTAGGAACGTTCTCGCCTTTTATAGCCGAAAAAATTAAACTGCTTCTCCCAAGTTGCGATAAACCAGGCGCTGGCGCCTGCTACTGAGAAGCCCCTGCGCATCCAACCTCCCGTTTTCGCTCCTGAACCTGGGGAGCCAGTGTCCAGGCTTCCCTCCGCGAGAGGAGAGGAGCCCACCCTGCTCGGCTGCAGTGGAACGGGAAACAGAGAACAGGAGCGAGGCACCGAGCGCACAGGCGGGAACAGCCACCAAGAAGAGCTGGGCTCAGCGCACCGGCGGGCGACAGACAGCCAGCGGCGGCCGCGCGGGAGCTGGGGTGCAAGCTGCGAAGCGGGGACCCGGGCTGCCGAAGCCGTCCCCGGCGCGCGCACCAGGCACACGCACACACACACACACACAGCACACACTCATACACACCCCCAAGCCGGCCCCAAGGCTCTGCGCGAGTCCCCTCCCGGCGGCTACGGCCCGCACCGATGCGCAGCCCACCCGGGCCCGCGCGCACACGCCCCTCGGGCAGGCGGCGCGTACGTACCCAGCAACACGCAGAGCACATCGAGGGCCACGTACGGCAGCCGCGTCTTGTCAAACATGGTCTCGGCCGCGGCTGCCCGGCGCGGGCGGCGGACGGAGCTGCGGGCCGGCGGCCGAGGCGCCCGATTCTCTAGACCGAGCCAAGGGCTGGCGACGGCCCCGAGCACGGCCCCTTCCAGCCGGAGGAGAGCGACCGAGGGAGGACCTGGGACCGGGCGGCGCTACGACCGCCAGCAATGGCGCCCGGGACCCCTCCCCTCAGAGCGCCCGCAAACACTCGGTCAGGGCCGGCACGCTCGCGTGCCAGCCGCGGCAGCTCTGTCACCTCAGGCCCTCCTCGGTCGGCCTGTCCCGGCCCTGTCCCGGCTGCTGGCCGTCCGGATCCCGGCGCCCTCTCCAACAGGCGGGGCGTTCGGACTCTTGCTTTAAGGATGGGGACCGGTAGGGAGGAGGAACGCGGGCTCGGGCCCCTCCCGCCGGGCAGCGCGGGATCGGCCAGCGCGCGGCCTCGCGGGCTGCAGGAAAGCGGCAGGGGCGGGGCCGGGGCGCCCAGGCCGGGCGGGCAGCCAATCAGCGCCGCCGGCCCCGCCCCGCCCGACCTGCGGAGTCCCGACCGGAGCTGGGCGCCGGGTGGCGGGTGGGGCGGGAGGCGTCAAAGGTGCCAGGCGAAGAACCTTTGCTCGGACTGGCCGTTCTCCTGGTGGTCTCCGAACTCCGCCCACCTCAGGCCTGGCTGCTGAGCGCGGTAGCTCTCAAAGCAGAGCTTGGCGCCCTCCCACCATTTCACAGGGGGTGCGGGTAATAACGAGGTCGGGGTGCGCAGTGACAGGCTCCCGGTGACCAAACTTCGGCTGGGCTCCTCTGAGCCCTGTTTTCCAGTAGGCCCCGGTGCTGGCCTGCCTGTCCTGGCCGAGCGTGGTTTTAGCCGGAATCCTGCGAAGTCATCCTCCTAGCCTTGATACCTGATCCTCCTTGATGTTTTGATACTTAACACCACTCGGATCT
This sequence comes from Oryctolagus cuniculus, assembly GCF_051225735.1. Lineage (NCBI taxonomy): Eukaryota > Metazoa > Chordata > Mammalia > Lagomorpha > Leporidae > Oryctolagus > Oryctolagus cuniculus. The sequence continues at coordinate 76,026,006 of NC_142880.1, forward strand.
CTTACTCACCGCCCCCCCCCCCATACACACACACACACACCTCGACCTGTGATGTATAAAACCTTTTCTTTGCCTTTAGCAAGAGTGCTGCTACCCTTGGCGTTTCTTAGTCATTCTCCCACTGACCCCCCTCCCTCCTCTTGTCCGCGGCTTTAACTCTCCAGCTGTCTTTGCACTATTCTGGAAGGAGCTGAGCTTCTCTCACCTGCTGCAATAATCATGTCGCAGCGGACTTGAGTAACGTCTTCCTTACATTTTGACAAGTGTCAGAATTAATTTTTTTTTTTTTTACAGCAGCCAAGTACTGCCATGCCCCATTCCCAAGAGAACGCCAGAGCAAACTTACTCTCTGTCCTAATCTGCAAAATGGGCATGTTGATAATCCCTGCTGTGTTCCAGTTAAGGGGAAGTGGTGAAGCCCAGGAAAAAACTGTGAAATCGCTCCACGGAAGATTAAACCATCCACAGATGTTAAACATCGGTGTCTTCCCCTGTTTGCAGACTACCTTATGCAAAGATGTAAAACACAAACCACGATATGTACTTACTACTTCTCAAATTTTTCCTACAAGACATCCCCCCAAACCAGTGGAGAGATTATGTTAAAATATAACCCCAAGTGATCTCCAAAAAGCAAAAGATATTTGAAGAACTAGGTTTTTCCTTTCGCCTTTTGAGTAGCTTCCAAAAGCTTTAAACAATTCACACCTGAGAAAGGTGTGCCATTGTTTATTTTGTGACCTTCCTTACTCCCAGAACAACAAGGGCCCCACATGGCAAACTCACAACAAATTGAAAGTACTTCTGATATCCAAGTATTAGGTGTTCATTCCAAAAAAAAAAAAAAAAATTTACCTAGCACCTACTGTATGCAAGGTGTTTTATTCAAATGTACTTTATATATTGTCTTCATTCTGAACTTTTTTCTCCTCCTATCAAATTAGATATCCTTCGAGCCACACATTCCATGGCTCTGCCCCTAACTCCCTAAGCCTCTGGTAACCACCATTCTACTCTGTCCTTCTGTGAGATCAGCTTTTCGAGATTCCACATGTGCGTGAGGTCATGCTGTATTTGTCTCTATGTGCCCGGGTTGTTTCAGTTACTGTAATGCTCTCCAATTCCACTCATGTTGTCTCAAATGACAGGATATAATTCTCACTTAGATTTGGATAGTACCCCATTGTGTAGATATATCACATTTTCTTTATCCACTCTTCCACCGATGGACCCCTAGGTTGATCCCATGCCTTGGCTACTGTGAATAGTGCTGCAATTAACATGGAGTGCAGATATCGCTTCAGCATCCTGACTCTCTTTCCATTGGATATATACCCAGTAGGAGACTGCTGAATCATGTGATAGTTCAATTTTTAAGATTGTTGAGGAGGGGCTGGCATTGTGGAATAGTGAGTAAAGCTGCCAACTGCCGCGCTGGCATCCTACTTGGGTGCCGGTTCAAGTCCCAGATGCTCCACTTCCAATCCAGCTCCTTGCAAATGTGCCTGGAAAAGCAGCGGAAGATGGCCTGAGTTCTTGGGCCCCTGCACTCATGTAGCAGACCTGGAGGAAGGTTCTGGTTCCTGGCTTCTGCCTGGCCCAGGCCCAGCCCCAACCACTGTGGCCATTTGGGGAGTGAACCAATGGATGGAAGATCTCTTTCTCTCTCTCACTCTCTCTCTCTATAGCTCTGCTTTTCAAATAAGGAAAAATTTAAAAAAAAAAAAAAAAACACCACAACTTTAAACAAACAAACAAAAAAATATTTTGAGGAACTTCCATGCTCTTTTCCATAAGGGCTATCATAAACTGCATCCCTACCAACCGTGTGTGAGAGTTTCCCTTCCTCCATAGCCTCGTCCACGCTCAGCTTTTGCCTTTTTGGGGAGAACCATTCCAACAGGTGTAAAGCAATAGCTTATCGTGATTCTGATTTCCCTGATGTTCAATGGTTCTCTCACATTTATTGAGCCCCCAATCTAGCCAGATCCAGTGCACAGCTGAGGAGAGGCCAAAAGGAACAGGAGCCCAGCTGGGAAACTGACACTTAACAAATCCAGGGTCCCGAGCAAAGAGTGTTGGGCAGGGGTGGGGAATGTCCAGTGGCCCTTCACTTGGTCCATTTGGTCCGGTTCTACCAAGGCAACCACAGGTAAGACTCAAAACTCAAGCAGACTAATTTTTAAGCTGATAATTTTGTATGACCCGCAACTGATTTATAAATATCCAAATGGTTGTTGGCAGAAAAAAAGGGCCCCACCTCTGGTCAGCAAGCACATGGAGTGGGGGCTTTACCTTAGAGCTCTGGAAGGCATCAGGGGGAGGTGACAACTTGCTTTGTTCCTTCTCACCCCTCTCCCATACCAAATAGCCATTTCCTTGAGAGAGAAGGGAATGAACAGTTGATTTGTAAGCACTGTGTTTTGCCCTTTAGAGGCATTATAGATAATAGCTTTAAAAGAGATTAATAAGCCAAAGTCCATTAAAATGCTGTCATTTCCTGTTTCCTTAAATGGGATCTGTGCTATGTGCAGATTATAAACAACTAATCAGCCCTCATTTTAGAAAAGAATTACTAAAAAAATTTTGTTTGGAGGTAGAGGGTTTTTATTTAACTGGGGCAATTTCATTTTGCTTTGTTCTACTGTCATTATTGGACCCTGGTGTTATTGGAATTGAAAGTGAATTAAATAACTTTGAAATGGTGATGAAGATAGAAACAAAGGAACACTGGTGTTCTTGGCCTAGGATTCAGCTGCTAGCCAGAACACCCACGTCCCACATCAGAGTATCAGGGTTCAATTCGTGGCTCTAGTTTATGACTCCAACCTCCTGGTAACGCAGACCCTGGGAGGCAGCCACGATGGCTCAAATAATTGGGCCCCTGCCATCTATGTGGGGAACCTGGATTTGAGCTTCCAGCTCCTGGGTTTGGTCCTCATAGCTGTTGCAGATATTTGGGGAATGAACAAGCAGATGGAAGTGCTCTCTCACTCTCTCTCAACTAATACAAAATTAAATATAAAAAAATAAGAATATTGGCTGAAAATGACACCATCAGCACCCTCTGAGGAGCAAGAAATGAATGTGCCCCTGGACTTAACATGAAAGCCCAGAGCCTTCCTTAAATGCTTAAAGTCTGTCTTCGGGCCTCTATATTGTCTTCTGCCCTGTGTGATATAAGCAAAGAAAAGCAAAGTAGGATGAGCTTGGGAGGAACAGTCCTGAAGACTCCCTGAAGCAGAGAGAAACTAATTTCCTCTTTCCTTTCATTACTAACTTTCTTGAAAAGCAGTCTACCATCTACAAATCTGTCTCCCCCATTTCCACTCTTTAAATACCTCCAGGCCGAACTCCATCCCCAGCCCTCTTCCTGCACTGCTCTGTAATGTAATACATATCACAGGTGGGTCTCTCTCCATTCTGGCAGTTTCCCGTCTCCATTACTTATTGCATAAAGTGTCTGCAAAGTAATAAGAAGTAATCTCCTTAGGGCATCTGTGCTTCCATGTGTTCATGTCCTTTCTTCCCAGATGGAATGATGCAAAATATACGGCTTTTATTATCCTCAAAAAGCTTTGTAAAACTAAAGCAATTAAAAGGCTCAATGTCTGATTCCTCACTGCATGTGTTCCAAAAAGAAAATTTCACAATAAGGTATGTTGTAATCCTTTTCACAGTCGTGATCAAAACAGTTTGGTTCTTGCCTTATGAAAGGTTTACCACATAATATTGATACATGAATATATGAAGTAAGATGAAGAAAACAATAAAGTGAAAAACTGAATCCACTACTCATTTGAACACCTAGATCATTACAGAATCATTGAAACCTGTGTATTTCATCGCTCTCTTGATCCCAGTTTCAGGAAAGGTAACTACTACTCTGAATTTTTATTTTCCCTGCTTTGCTTTCTCCTTATTGAACAACATGTGTACCTGTCTCTAAAAACACACATTGTTAGGGTTGGCATTTGGCCTAGCAGTTAACATGCCAGTTAAGAAGCTTGTTCCTACATCCTTGCGCCTAGACTCAATCTTAGGCTCAGGCTCTCACAATGCAGTTCCAAGGAAGCTGCAGTAATATCTGAAATAATTGAAATAACATCTGGATTGAGTTCCCAGCTCCTGGCTCTGGCCCCAGGCCAGCCCCAGGCTAGTGGGCTTTTGGGGAGTGACCCATTGGGTAGGAGGTTCTACTGTCTCTCTCTCTCAAATGATTTTTTTAAAAAAATACATATATTTAATTTGCTTGTTTTTAGCTTTTAAAAAGATTATGCTATATATGTAGTCCTCTACTGTTAATTGTTTTTACTCAATTGTATTTCATACATTCATTCATGTTGCTGCAATTGTAGGTCTATCATATAAATATAATATTTTACTCGTTCTTCTTAACAAAGGTCATCTGGGTTATTTCCCATTTTGAAAATAATGTTGGGGCTGGTGCTGTGGCACAGCGGGTTAACGCCCTGGCCTGAAGCGCCAGCATCCCATATGGGCGCTGGTTTGAGACCCAGCTGCTCCAGTTTTGATCCATCTCTCTGCTATGGCCTGGGAAAGCAGCAGAAGATGGCCCAAGTCCTTGGATCCCTGCACGCGTGTGGGAGACCCGGAAGAAGCTCCTGGCTCCTGGCTTCGGATCAGCTCAGCTTCAGCCGTTGCAGCCAACTGAGGAGTGAACCAGCAGATGGAAGACCTCTCTCTCTTTCTGCCTCTCCTCTCTCTGTATAACTCTGACTTTTAAATAAATAAATAAATCTTTAAAAAAAAAAAAAGAAAATAATGCTGCTGTGATCTCGTGTGGAATTACTAGCTGTTGAACTGCTACACATGGGGCACGCCCACACTCAGTCTCACGAGATAATCCCATTTCACTCTCATCTCTAACAGTGGTGGAGAAGACTCCACATGCCATCAACACAAGATTTTGAGATTTCTCAACTTAAAAACAATTATTTACTTCAATTCATTTGAAAGGCAGAGAGACAGAGATCTCTGATTCACTGTTTCACTCCTCCAAATGCTCACAACGGCAGGGGCAAGGCCAGGCTAAAGCCAGGAGCCCAGAGTTCAATCAGGGTGCCCCATGTGGGCACAGGAAGTGGACTGCTTGAGCCATCATCCGCTGCCTCCTGAGTGCACTTTAGCAGGAAACTGGAATCAGAAGCACGGTAGCCAGGATGCTGGTGTCCCAAGTGGCAAATTAACTCCTGCACCACACACTTGCCCTTGTCATGTTATTCTGTAAAAACTTTTTACGTAAATGAATTTATGATTCTTGAAATCCCAAAGCCCTGTGGCAGGCTCTTGGCATAGCAGTAAAGATGCCACTTGAGACGCCTACATCCCCTATCAGAGCTCCGGGGTTCAGGTCCTTCCTCCATTCCAGCTTCCTACTAATGCTTACCCTAGGAGGCAGCAGTTGGGGTGGGGAGCCTTTTTTCTGTCAAGGGCCATTTGGAGATTTGTAACATCACTCACAGGCCATATAAAATTATCAACTTAAAAATTAGCCTGCTATAGATTTATTGAATTTCAAGTCCCACCTGCTGTTGCCTTAGCAGGGCCAGACCAAAAGATTTTGTAGGCCTTATGTGTGGCTTAACCAGCTGCTCCCCAACCCTGGTTAAGTAATTGGATCCCTGCCACCCACATGGGAGACCCTGATTGAGTTCTTGGCTTCCAACTTTGGCCCAGTCCAGCCCAAGGTCATGAGTATGGGGGAAATGAATCAGTGGATGGGAATTCTCTCTGTCTCTCTCCCTCCCTCCCTCCTTCCTCTGTCTGTCTTTCAAACAAATAAATAAGTAAAAATTAAAAATAAAAAAAAATCCCTGAAAGCTCTGAGTACGACAACTGGAGCACAAAGAAGAATGTTCCTCAAAGATTGAGCAATGACTCAAGGAGAGAGGCAGCCAAACAAATTGGCATTTTTTAATTTTTTTTATTAGAAACTTTATTAGATGTTTTATTAGAATAATTCAATAAAGAAATATTGAATTAGAGGAGGTGAGGGGATATTGTAAGTTTTCTCTAAGTACAAAACAAGAAGTTTCTCTGAAATAGTAGGGTTTTGGGTTAGGCATGAGTAAAGACTTTTTAGTATTATGTGGTTTTTTTTGTTTACTAATGTAATTTATTTTTTTAACTTTTATTTAATGAATATAATTTCCAAAGTACAGCTTATGGATTACAATGGCTTCCCCTGCCATAACTTGCCTCCCACCCCCACTCTCTCTCCCCTTCCATTCACATCAAGATTCATTTTCAATTCTCTTTATATACAGAAGATCAGTTTAGTATATATTAAGTAAAGATTTCAACAGTTTGCACCCACACAGAAACACAAAGTGAAAAATACTGTTTGAGTACTAGTTATAGCATTAAATCACAATGTACAGCACATTAAGGACAGAGATCATACATGAGGACTAAGTGCACTGTGACTCCTGTTGTTGACTTAACAAATTGACACTCTTGTTTATGGCGTCAGTAATCACCCTAGGCTCTTGTCATGAGCTGCCAAGGCTATGGAAGCCTTTTGAGTTCGCCGACTCTGATCATATTTGGACAAGGTCATAGTCAAAGTGGAAGTTCTCTCCTCCTTTCAGAGAAAGGGACCTGCTTCTCTGATGACCCATTCTTTCCACTGGGATCTCACTTCACTTGCGGAGATTTTTCATTTAGGTTTTTTTTTTTGTTTGTTTGTTTGTTTTTTTTTTTTTTTTTTGCCAGAGTGTCTTGGCTTTCCATGCCTGAAATACTCTCATGGGCTTTTCAGCCATATCCGAATGCCTTAAGAGCTGATTCTGAGGCCAGAGTGCTGTTTAGGACATCCACTATTCTATGAGTCTGCTGTGTATCCCACTTCCCATGATGGATCGTTCTCTCCCTTTTTTATTCTATCAGTTAGTATTTAGAGACACTAGTCTTGTTTATGTGATCCCTTTGACTCTTAGTCCTATCATAGGATCAATTGTGAACAGAAATTGATCACTTGGACTAGTGAGATGGCATTGGTACATGCCACCTTGATGGGATTGAACTGGAATCTCCTGGTATGTTTCTAACTATCATTTGGGGCAAGTCCGATTGAGCATGTCCCAAATTGTACATCTCTTCCCTCTCTTACTCCCACTCTTATATTTAACAGGGGTTGCTTTTCAGTTAAGTTTCAACAATTAATAATTGTGTATTAATTACAGAATTCAACCAATAGTATTAAGTAGAACAAACAGAAAAAAATACTAAAAGGAATAAAGTATTAAGTTGTTCATTAGCAGTCAGGGCAAGGGCTGATCAAGTCACCGTTTCTCATAGTGTCCATTTCACTTCAACAGGTTTCCTTTTTGGTGCTTGGTTAGTTGTCACCGGTCAGGGAGAACATATGATATTTGTCTCTTTGGGACTGGCTTACTTCACTCAGCATGATGTTTTCCAGATTCCTCCATTTTGTTGCAAATGACCGGATTTCATTGTTTTTGACTGCTGTATAGTATTCTATAGAGTACATGTCCCATAATTTCTTTATCCAGTCTACTGTTGATGGGCATTTAGGTTGATTCCAGGTCTTAGCTATTGTGAATTGAGCTGCAATAAAGATTAAGGTGCAGACAGCTTTTTTGTTTGCCAATTTAATTTCCTTTGGGTAAATTTCAAGGAGTGGGATGGCTGGGTTGTATGGTAGGGTTATATTCAGGTTTCTGAGGAATCTCCAGACTGACTTCCATAGTGGCTTAACCAGTTTGCATTCCCACCAACAGTGGGTTAGTGTCCCTTTTTCCCCACATCCTCACCAGCATCTGTTGTTGGTAGATTTCTGTATGTGAGCCATTCTAACTGGGGTGAGGTGAAACCTCATTGTGGTTTTGATTTGCATTTCCCTGATTGCTAGTGATCTTGAACATTTTTTCATGTGTCTGTTGACCATTTGGATTTCCTCTTTTGAAAAATGTCTATTGAGGTCCATGGCCCATCTCTCAAGTGGGTTGTTTGTTTTGTTGTTGTGGAGTTTCTTGATCTCATTGTAGATTCTGGCTATTAATCCTTTATCTGCAGCATAGTTTGCAAATATTTTTTTCCCATTCTGTCAGTAGCCTCTTCACTTTCCTGTTTCTTTGGCAGTACAGAAACTTCTCAATTTGATGCAATCCCAATAGTTAATTTTGGCTTTGACTGCCTGTGCCTCCAGGGTCTTTTCCAAGAAGTCCTTGCCAGTGCCGATATCTTGCAGTGTTTCTCCAATGTCCTCTAATAATTTGATGGTGTCAGGTCATAGACTTAGGTCTTTAATCCATGTTGAGTGGATTTTTGTGTAAGGTGTAAGGTAGGGGTCTTGCTTCATACTTCTGTACATAGAAATCCAGTTTTTCCAGCACCATTTATTGAATAGACTGTCCTTACTCCAGGGATTGGTTTTAGACCCTTGATCAAATATAAGTTGGCTGTAGATGTTTGGGTTGATTTCTGGTGTTTCTATTCTGTTCCATTGGTCTATCCATGTGTTTCTGTACCAGTACCATGCTGTTTTGATTACAACTGCCCTGTAGTATGTCCTGAAATCTGGTATTGTGATGCCTCCGGCTTTGTTTTTGTTGTACAAGATTGCTTTAGCCATTCGAGGTCTCTTGCATCTCCATATGAATTTCAGCATCATTTTTTCCAGATCTGAGAAGAATGTCTTTGGTATCTTGATTGGTATCACACTGAATCTATAAATTGCTTTTGGGAGAATGGACATTTTGATGATGTTGATTCTTTCAATCCATGAGCATGGAAGATTTTTCCATTTTTTGGTATCCTCTTCTATTTTTTTCTTTAAGATTTTGTAATTCTCATCGTAGATATCTTTAACGTCCTTAGTTAAGTTTATTCCAAGGTATTTGATTGTTTTTGTAGCTATTGTGAATGGGATTGATCTTAGCAGTTCTTTCTCAGCCGTGGCATTGAATTGGCATTTTCTGACCTCTTTGAGAAAAGGCTGTAAAACAAGGAACTCACACTGGGGATTCATGGAAGAAAAAATTCTAGGCTACAACAGCTTGTAGCTAAAAAATGTACCTGGAGGCAACGTAAAATCACTGAAAATAGGTAGTGACTTCTGAAAACCAGTATCTGAGAGGAGTTGTCTGGTGGTAAGAGGAAGTCATAATCTCTGTGATGGGCAGTAAACAGAAAGTGTCACAGACCAGTCCTTCTCTGTGTTTGAGTCCAATCTATCTTCTTATCTTAAGTAGAATCTTGTTTATGGCTTCCACCCTTTTCAAGGCTTTGTTACAAGGCAGGAAGGGAAAGCCTTCTGTTAACACTTGAGCAGGGCTAAAATGGGAGGAACTTAGCTGCAATGGCGGGGGGGGGGCGGGGTGGGGACACACAAAATGTAGGTGAACCTCTTAGTATCACAGTTGGGACCCAGCTTGACCAACACGTTCTCCTTCCCTCAATGTTCTCTGGGGTCAAGCTCGGAGGGCCAGAATTTGTTGTTGTTTAGGAAGATATGATTTTCTTAACAGGTTTGCTACGATCAAATACAACAGTGTATGCGCAGTTGCCTAGTCTGATAGATGGAGCCAGATGATGCATGTGTTTTGGAAAACAATTCTGTGAATCCACACCCATTATTTCTGCTTCCCCACCACCCACTCAACCCAAGACCTACCGTGGTTCCCTAATCTAACGAAGGAATGGGGTTGGCTTGAAACGACTTGTTCTTAGTAAATCCACACCTGGCCCTGCTGATGACCACATCCTTCCTCTAGGACATTTTCAAATTATTTCTTTAACAGTCTCTTTTAAAAATACAGTATCAGAGACATATACGTGAATTACCTATAAAATACCTATAGTTTTAAAGACATCACTATTTTTTAAGAAAAATCTTGGGTCAAGTTGCCATCCACTTGCTGGTCTCTAGTCAGAACCCACCTTCATCACCTTTTTCGGGAGCTGAAGAAGGGCTCTTCCCTCATCTAAAGGAGATCTGTTAACCAGGATGGGCATTAAGAGTGGGGCAAATGCAATGTGAAAAGACAGGAGGTTGTGAACAGAAAAGGAACCTATGTGGCACAATGAAGGCATGTGCAGTTAACACAAATGCCTGAATGAATGAACGAGTGAGGGGCAGGCATTTGTCCAGCATGTAAAAGCCCTGTGTCCCATATGGAACTGCTCCTGACCCCAGCTTCCTGCCACTGCAGACCCTGCTGCTGGTTCAAGTAATCGGGTTCCTACCACATATGGGAGACCTGGATGGAGTCCTTGGCTCCCAGTTTCAGCGTGGCCCAGTCCTGGCCACTATGTGCAAATGGAGAGTGAGCTGGAGAGTGGTTGGGAGCTCTGAGTGTGTGTGTCTGTCTATAGGTAGATATCTCTCTCAGGCTCTCAAATAAAAATTTAAAAATGAATGAATGAGAAAAAAGAGAAGAGCTCAGGAGCGAATCCACCTGTGCCCCTCCACCTTTTTTTTTTTTAAATAAAGATTTTATTTATTTATTTGAGAGGTAGATTTATAGACAGTGAGAGGAAGAGATAGAAAGGTCTTCCATCTGTTCACTCCCTAACTGGCCACAATAGCCCAGAGCTGGGCCGATCCAAAGCCAGGAACCAGGAGCCTTCTTCGGGCCCCCAATGCGGGTGCAGGGACTTGAGCACTTGGGCCATCTGTTACTGCTTTCCCAGGCCATAGCAGAGAGCTGGATGGGCAGTGGAGCAGCCGGGACTAGCGCCGAAATGGAATGCGGGCGCCATAGGCAGAAAATTAACCTACTGCACCACAGCACCAGCCCCTCCACTCTTTTTTGTTGCTGTTATTCTAGCTTTTCCCCCAAAGCCATGAGCTTGCCTGGAAGTGGAGGTGACAAGGACAGTTAATTCTTCGTCACTACTCTTACAGATCCATGCCACCCTTTATAAGCACGTTGTTTGGTGTCTTCCACAATGTGCACTACTTTTAAAAGTGGAGCTACCCCTTCTAGGTAAGTTGCATGGAATACTCCCGAATGTATGGAAGATCTTACACTCTGTCTCTGCCTTTCAAATTAAAAAAAAAAAAAAAAAAAAAAAAAAAAAAGAACATTTTAAATCTTAAAAGTTCCTCACTGCAGCTTTTTTAAAAATAATTTTTTTTAAGATTTATTTATTTGAAAATCAGAGCTACAGAGAGAAAAGGAGAGACAGAGCTTCCATCTGTTGGGTCACTCCTCAGACGGCCACAGTGGCCTGGGCTGAGCCAGTCTGAAACCAGGAGCCAGGAGCTTCATCAGAATCTCCTACATGTGTGGCAGGGGTCCAAACACTTGAGCCATCTTCTACTGCTTTTTCAGGGCCGTTAGTAGGGAGCTGGGTGGGAAGTGGAGTAGCTGACCAGCACCCATATGGGATGCCAGTATCATAGGCACAAGGTTTTGTTTAACCCCTTATGCCACAACACTGGCCCCCCAAAATAATTTTTACATATTTTTTTCATCTTTCAAAAGGCAGAGGAACAAAGAGAGAGACATCACCCATGTGCTGGCTCACTCCTCAAATGCCTGCAATATCCAAGGCTGGGCAAGTAGAAGCCAGGAATCCAGAACTTAAGCTGGGTCTCCTACATGGTGGCAGGGGCCCAAGTACTTGGGCCATGACCTGCTGCCCTCCAGGGTGCACATTAGCAGGAAGCTGGAATCAGGGTGAGTAGGGACTTGAACCCAGGTACTCTGATATGAGATGTCAAGTGTCATCTTAACCAGTGGGCCAAACATCCATACCTACTGCAGCCTTTGAAAAAAACAACAAAAAAGATGAGAGTCAGAGATGCACTTCTAGGAACTTCCTAACTCTCAGAACTACCTTTCCTTTAAGTTTCTCATACAAGGAACTTCATTTAACTTTCCTTTAGATTTTTTAAAACTCTGCCTTTGAAAACTTTTTGGCGGGACCGGTGCTGTGGTGTAGTAGGCTAAGCCTCTACCTACAGTACCAGCATCCCATATGGGTACCAGTTCCAGTCCTAGCTGCTCCTCTTCCAATCCAGCTCCCTGCTGATGGTCTGGGAATGTAGTGGAAGATGGCACAAGTACTTGGGCCCCTGCACCCACAGGGGAGTCCTGGAAGAAGCTCCTGGCTCCTAGCTTTGGATCAAGCCAGCTTGGGCTATTGTGGCCATTTGGGGAGTGAACCAGTAAATGGAAGACCTCTCTCTCTGTCTCTCCTTCTCTTTGTCTGTAATTCTGTCTCTTGAATAAATAAATACAATCTTTAAAAAGGAGATGTATTAAAGAAAGAAAAGAAAAGAAAAGTTCATGGCAATACTACAGGCTTTGCATGATCCAAATCTTCTGAGGCATTTGTTAAACAGGAGGTTGCCCAGCCCCACTGAGATGTCCATGCAGAAGGTCTAGGATGGAACCTCAGCCCGTCCTGTTATTTTAGTTAACAAATGCACCAGGAGTTTCTGATACCCATCGGAATCAGAAGACCTCAAGTCTAGCCAGCCCACATTTTTCACTCTTCAGATGAATTTTATTTTTTTAAAATTCATCTTAACATTATTTGAAAGGCAGAGTAACAGAGAGATCTCCTATTCATGTTGTTTTTCCTCAAATGCTGGCAATAGGTTAACACCAGGAGCCTGGAACTAAATCTGGGTCTCCCACATCGGTGGCAGGAACCTACCTATTTGAGCCATCATTGTGGCTCCCACTGGGCACATTAGCAGGAAGTTGGATCAGAAGCAGAGCCAGGGCTCAGACCCAGGCACTCTGATGCAGTATGTGGGCATCCCAAGCAGCATCTTAACTGCTGCACCAAGTGTCCACCCCTGACAAATTTCAATGAAATATAATCATTTTCTTCAAAGTCATTGCTACACAATAAGACTACAGTACAACACAGTAATTAAACACCTGGGCTCAGGAATCCAGCTCCTGAATGCTCCACTGAATACCCTTGAGCAAATTACTTAAAATATCCTGTGCACCCATATCCTTGTTTGTAAAATGAGAAAGGTTTTTGTGCAAGTTAAATGAGCTAGTAAGTCTAGATCACCTATACAGAGCCAAGGCACAGAGTAGATGCTCAATAGATGTTGGACATTATTATTCAAAAATTCCCATCACTTCATCACCAGACCCAGGTTCATGGTGTGTCTTATTAACTGTGGATATACAAATAGTTGATGTTCGGGGGTCCTCCAGGTCCTTTGCAAGCTCATGGTAAAGGTTATTGCATTGTGCTGTGAACTCGCTCTAGCTCTCTTTCCAGATTCCCAAATGGGGTTTCAGACACTGGACACAGCTCTAAGGTACCTGGGACCAGCGCTGTCTGCATCAGCTTAAGAAATACAGACTTTCACACTCAAAAGCCTCAATTTTAAACAGGGTCCCAGGTGATTCCTGTACATATTCACATTTGAGAAGCACTCATCCAGAACTTTCCACTGTTGCTTTAATAAAAACAAACATCTGGGATGTGTTAAAATAGAAAAAAAAAGTAAGTTTTAATCTATTAAAGTTTATTTCAGCAAGAAAAACAACAACAACAACCAAGTTTTAATCTATTAAAGTTTATTTCAGCAAGAAAAACAACAACAACAACCAGAACAGGTTCTAGGAACTCCTGGCTACATGATTAGGCAGTATTTACAGCCAGAAAATGCAAGTGGAGCACAAAACACAACTTAATTGGTTGCAGCCTGGCATTTCGTCCTCTTTGAACCGGCTGGATGCCTATGACTGCCTAAAGCTCAACGGCTGTAACTGACCGAAACTCAGCTGTGCCTATACTCCCAAGTTAATGAGTTTCGTTTAGCATGAGTGACTTCATATTGGTTTGGTCTGTTGGGCCCAGTACAGGACTCTATTCCAAATCCATGGCCTCCTACACATTGTATTTAACAGGTACTTGCCGTGGAAATTATTATTATTATTATTTTAAATTTTCATAAATTTGTAAGGCAGAAAAGCAGAGAGATCCCCTATCCACTGGTCCATTCCCAGGTGAAAGCCAGGAGCCTGGAACTCTGTCCGGATTTCTCCGACATGGGTGGCATACTTGACATATCACTGGCTGCCTCCCAGGTTGCGCCTTAGCAGGAAGCTAGATCGGAATTCAAAGTTGGAACTCAAACCAGATACTGTGATACGGGATGCTTCCCCAGGGGCACCTTAATTGCTACACCAAACACCTGCCCCCTGGGGGCTGCTTTTAATGAGCCTTCTCAATGCTGCCTTCAGATGCCTCATAGCTGGTCTTGGCATTGGTTGTGACTCTTCTGCCTGTTTTACATGTAATAGTTGGCTTATGTTACAAGGGGACGAAGAGTGCTCTCTTCTGACCAGGAATGGATGCTCTGTGCAGTTATCAAACCTTTCATAATGCTTGCTAGTTCCATGCCCCCTTACTGCCCATTTAGGAGAAAAGTATCCACAGGCTTCAAGAGGAAATGGATTTGGCTACCCTGGGCGGGGGTGGTGGGAGTGGCGTCGCACATGATTAGATCGGTTCTCCCACCAGTGGCTGACTACAGCAGATCCTCTGCTCAGGGAATTTGAAGGCAAGAGCTAACAAGAGCCAAAAAAGAGAAACCCTGCATAGGCTACGAAAGAGGGGAGGAAAGGCTGCTTGAAATCCCAAAGGCTTTTTATTTCCTAGTCACATAAATTCTTGCAATGTTCTCTAGCAAACATGAGCGTATGTCTATCTATGAAAAATATCTAACATTGTGTAATAAATATATAGGCTTTTTTTTATTTTTATTTTATTTATTTTTTTTTTTTATAGGCAGAGTGGACAGTGAGAGAGAGAGACAGAGAGAGAAAGGTCTTCCTTTTTTTTGCCGCTGGTTCACCCTCCAATGGTCGCCGCTGCAGCCGGCGCACCGCGCTGATCCTGGCAGGAGCCAGGAGCCAGGTGCTTTTCCTGGTCTCCCATGGGGTGCAGGGCCCAAGCACCTGGGCCATCCTCCACTGCACTCCCTGGCCATAGCAGAGAGCTGGCCTGGAAGAGGGGCAACCGGGACAGAATCCGGCGCCCCGACCGGGACTAGAACCCGGTGTGCCGGCGCCGCAAGGTGGAGGATTAGCCTATTGAGCCACGGCGCCGGCTTAGGCTTTTTTTTAAAAAAAGATTTTGTTTATTTATTTGACAGGTAGAGTTATAGTGAGAAGGAGAGACAGAGAGAGAGATTTTCCGTTTGCTGGTTCACTCTCCAAATGCAGCAATTGCAAGAGCTGGGCAGATCCGAAGCCAGGAGCCAGGAGCTTCTTCTGGGTCTCCCACGTGGGTGCAGGGGCCCAAGGACTTGGGCCATCTTCCACTGCTTTCCCAGGTTGTAGCAGAGAGCTGGATAGGAAGAGGAGCAGCCAGGACTAGAACAGACACCCACATGGGATGCTGGCACCGCAGGCGGTGGATTAACCTACTGCACCACGGTGCCGGCCCCATTACATAAGCATTTTTTAAAATGTATATTTGAGGGGCTAGTGCTGTGGTGCAGTGGGTAAAGCCGCCGCCTGCAGTGCCATTATCCCATGTGGGTGCTGGTTCGGGTCCTGGCTGCTCCACTTCCAATCCAGCTCTCTGCTATGGACTGGGAAAGCTGTGGAAGATGGCCCAAATCCTTGGACCCCTGCACCCACATGGGAGACCCAGAGGAAGCTCCTGGCTCCTGGCTCCTGGCTTCGGATCGGCACTGCTCTGGCTGTTGTGGCCAATTAGGGAGTGAACCAGCGGAAGGAAGACCTCTCTCTCTCTCTCTCTCGCTGTCTCTCCTCTCTCTGTGTAACTCTAGCTTTCAAATAAATCTTTAAAAAAATAAAAATAAAACAATTTTAAAAAGTATATTTGATATCTATAAAGGGGCATTTGTAATTTTACCATGTAAATTCTACAGCAGAATACTAAAAGCTGAAGGAATCAACACCCATCCTAAGAGCTAAACCTTCTCCAGTACTGTTGATGTTATCTGGGTCTTCTCCAACCCCATACCCTCTGCCCCATTTTCCACCCCACCAACCCAGGGATGACCATGATTTTGAATTTTATCTCAATCATTGCCTTTCATTTTGAAAAAACGTCCCGAGGGTGGCCTTTGTGTGCAGCAGTTTAAAATCACCCTTTGGGATGCTTGCAGCCCACATCCAAAGACCTGGGATCAATTCCTGCCTTCATTTCTGATCCAGCTTCCTGCTAGCGTGCACCTGGGAGGCGGCAGATAATGGCCAGGTGCTTGAGTTCCTGTCACCCACATCGGAGACCCAGATAGAGTTCCTGGCTCCTGGCTGCAGCCTGACCCAGCCTCTGCTGCTGTGGGCATTTGGGGAGTAAACCAGCAAATGGAAGCGCTCTCTCTCTCTCTTCTTTTCTCTCTCTCTCTCTCTCTCTCCCTATCTGCTTTTCAAATAAATAAAACCTAAAAAAAAATAATGAGTGTGGCTTTACATGTATTTGTCCCTAGTTATGTTTTACATGTTGTGAGCTTTATGAAAACAGTCTCACACCATATACGATAGTGAGGACTTGTGTTTTCACTCACATTTATTTCTAGTGCTTATTCATGTTGTTGCCTGTTGCCTAAGTCACTCATTTTCATAATAGATAAGTGTCTGTGTTTAAATATGAAATATGAAGCTCTGGCTGGCGCCGCGGCTCACTAGGCTAATCCTCCGCCTGCGGCACCAGCACCCCAGGTTCTAGTCCCAGTCAGGGTGCCGGATTCTGTTCCGGTTGCTCCTCTTCCAGTCCAGCTCTCTGCTGTGGCCAGGGAGTGCAGTGGAGGATGGCCCAAGTACTTGGGCCCTGCACCCCATGGGAGACCAGGAGAAGCACCTGGCTCCTGCCTTCGGATCAGCACAGCGCGCCTGCTATCGGATCAGCGTGGTGCGCTGGCCGCAGCACGCTGGCCGTGGCGGCCATTGGAGGGTGAACCAACGGCAAAGGAAGACCTTTCTCTCTGTCTCTCTCTCTCACTGTCTAACTCTGCCTGTCAAAAAAAAAAAAATATATGAAGCTCTTATCCATTCACCTGTCAGTAAGGCATCTGGATGGTTTCCAAAGCTTTTTGCATTTCAAACAATGCACCTGTGAACACTCTTTTTTTTTTTTTTTTTTTTTTTGACAGGCAGAGTGGACAGTGAGAGAAAGACAGAGAGAAAGGTCTTCCTTTGCCGTTGGTTCACCCTCCAATGGCCGCCACGGCTGGCGCGCTGTGGCCAGCGCACCGCGCTGATCTGATGGCAGGAGCTAGGTACTTATCCTGGTCTCCCATGGGGTGCAGGGCCCAAGCACTTGGGCCATCCTCCACTGCACTTGCTGGCCACAGCAGAGAGCTGGCCTGGAAGAGGGGCAACCGGGACAGAATCCGGCGCCCCGACCAGGACTAGAACCCGGTGTGCCGGCGCTGCTAGGCGGAGGATTAGCCTAGTGAGCCGCGGCGCAGGCCTTGTGAACACTCTTGTGCATGTGTCCTGGGGCACTCACAGATGAGTGTAAACTCCAGCGGGAGCAGGTAACAGGGGTGGACTCATGAGGGTATTGTTGTAGGTTGACAATGGGCCCCCTTCAAATGCCTCCATATCTTAACCCCCCAAATCTGTGACCATGGACAAGGAAGCTTTGACAATATGATAAAATGAAGGGTTTTCAGATTGGGAGATTATCTCGGATTATCTGGTGGTCCCCAATCGCAACCCCAAGTGTCCTTGTAAGTGGGAGGCAGAGAAAGACTTGACTCCAAATAGAAGAGACAAAAGCAAGGTGCGCTGCCAACACATTAGTTTTAGCCCAGTAAAACTGATGTAAGACTTCCGGTCTGCAGAACTGTGAGAGAATACTTTGTTTTTTTTTAAAGATTTATTTATTTACTTGAAATGCAGAGTTACAAAGGCAGAGAGAGAGAGAGAGAGAGAGAGAGAGAGGTCTTCCATTCGCCAGTTCACTTCCCAAATGGCTGCAGTGGTGGAGTTGGCCCAATCCGAAGCCAGAAGCCAGGAGCTTCCTCCAGGTCTGCCACTCAGGTGCAGGGGTCCAAGGACTTGGGCCATCTTCTACTGCTTTCCCAGGCCACAGCAGAGAGCTGGATCGGAAATGGAGCAGCCAGGACTCAAATCGGTGCCCATATGGGATGCCAGCACAGTAGGCAACAGCTTTACCTGCTACACCACAGCGTAGGCCCCACATTTTTGTTGTTATAAACCACAAAGTTCGTGGTGTTTTGTGACAGCAACACTAGGGAACTAATATAGATACACATATCTCCAAGTTTACAAAATAATGCCAAACTATTTTCAATCCGAATTGGCAAGAATCCATCATTGACAGTGTGTAAATGCTGTGTATCAAACATTAGCTATGGTGGTGGTTCCAGAACTTCTATATGAGGGGCAGAGGTGGGCTGGAGAACTTGTCTTGAAGCTGTGTTTACACAACACTTTAAAAAAAACAATTGTGTGTATGGGGGGGGGGGGACAACCACAGTCCCTATCCGAGAACGGAGGTGGGGAGTGTGTGTGGGTCACCTTGGCAGGCACACGCTCACCTTATTTCGCTTGTTTGCTAAGAAACAACTGAGATCTCTGCTTGGGTATTTTATTCTTTCACTGTTGGGGACCTCGAAGAGTTCATCTTGTTGGCCGTGAGTCAGGAGATAGAACTGGTTCTCAGATGCATGATTTAGGATCACCCCATGCCATGCGCTGCCTGAATGGTTTCCCTATTTAAGAAAGTATTTTTGTTGATAAACTAAGAGCAAGTGTACAGAGGAACACCGTCCTGGCCTCGCCCATGGCAGGAACAGCACTTCTCTTGATAGAGCCTCTAAGGACAGAGGGGTTGAACTGTAGATAAGCTCTTAGTGCCCTCCTCCCAGATCTGGCTTGAGTCAGTAGCATGCGTAACTCAAACCTCCAACAGTCTGGGAACCCTGCTGTGACAACCCATAAGGGATGCAAGCATGAGAAAAAAAAGAGAAAAAAAGGCACATTCCTAAATCAGAATCAAGAGAGAGAGAAGCTTTCTTAGTTTTTATTGTCCTCTCTAACAAATTACCACCAACTTAGTGGTTTAAAACAATTCATATTTATTACCTTACAGTTCTGCAGGTCAGAAGTCCAACACGGGCTAAAATCAAGATGTTGAAGGTGTGTGTATGGCCTAGCAGATAAGATAATCATATTCCATATCAGAGTGCCTGGGTTCAAGTCCTGTCTCTGGCTCCTGATTCTAGCTTCCTGCTTATGCAGACCCCAGAAAGGCTGTAGCTCAAGTGATTGGGATACTGCTCCCCATATGGGAGACCTGGACTGACACGCATAATGCCAGCATTGGCCCTGGCGCAGCCCCAGCTGTGATGGGCATTTAGGGAGTAAATCAGCCAATGGGAGAGCGCTCTCTCTCTCTTTCTCTCTCTCTTTGTATGTCCCTCTGGACCTCTCAAATAAATAAATAAATAAATAAATAAAATTTTTGTTAAATAATAATCAACTAAAACCAAGGTGTGCTCAGAGCTGCACTCCATACTGGAGTCTCGCCCTGGAGAACAGATGTGTGTCCTTACCTTTTCCAGCTTCTGAACTGGACACATTCCACAGCTCGTGGCCCTCCCCCACCCACGCCAGCAGTATGATGTCCTTCTGACCACATCAGGAGAGGTTCTCTAATTTTTAGGACTCACATGATCTTGAATTGGACTCTTCCAGATATTCTAGAATAACTTCCTCTTCTGAAGGTACTTAATCCAGTCACATCTTTTTACCATGCAAAGTAACATACTCACAGGTCTCTGTAAGTAGGCTATGGATGTCTTTGGGAGCCATTATTTTGCCTACCACAGAAGGTTTATTTAAAGAGGGAAATGCAAAGACAAATGACATGGTGACTTAGCTGTAAGTACACTAGACAGATAAGCCATATAAGCACACTGCAGTTCAGAGGGCACATGATAACACTGTGAAGCACACAAGTAAGTGAATTATGCATGAATTTCAAGGTAATGTAGTGGGATTACATTATCTGTAGTCATGGAATTGTACAGTGTGTCCTTTTCTCAGTCAACTTTTTTTTTAAAGCATTTATTTATTTGAAAGGCAGAGCAACAGAGAGGGGGAGAAAGAGAGAGAGGGAGAGAGAGAGAAAGATACCTTCCATCCGCTGGTTCACTACCCCATGGGTAGCAAGGATTCAAACACCTGGGTCATTTTCTGCTGCCTTAGCAGGAAGCTGGATCAGGAGCACAGCAGGGAACTCAAACCTGCAGTCCGATACAGGACTCTCAAGCTGCAGCTTAACCTACCTCTCTCTCAGCATTAGTTTTGGGAGATCCATTCATTCATTACAAGTATTTGTAAATCATTTGTTCTCATTGCTGTAGAATTTTCCATTATGTGAATATAACACTATATAATATCCATTCTGTTGTCTGTAGGTACTTCTGGCTATATACCTTGTGCTGCTATAAACACTTGCTATCCCTGTTTTTACTTATTTATTTATATTTATGATTTATTTATTTACTTGAAAGAGAGAGAGAGAGAGAGAGAGAGAGAGAGAGAGAGAGAGAGAGAGAAAGCTTCTATCCTCTGGTTCACTCCCCAAATGGCTGAGGGTGGTCCAGGCTGAAGCCAGGAGACTGGAACTCCATCCGAGTCTCCCAAATGGGTGGCAATGGCCTAAGTACTTTTGCCATCTTCTGCTGGGTTCCCAGGCACATTAGCAGGGAGCAGGATGGAAAGCAGAGCAGCTGGGACTGAATGCGGGATGCAGTGTCGCCAGCTGCAGCTTAACCTGCTGTACCACCATGCTGGCCCCTCTTATCTCCTTTTCATGTCAGAAACAGCTCTAGGAAAGGGTGAAAAAGAATCTCTTTCAAGTTGTTCCACCTAAATCTGATACAATAGTTTCCCTTGTACACCATACACCTCCAACCATCAAATATTTATTAAGCAGCTATTATGTGCTAGTCATTCCAGTGCAACAGCCTGAGAGCTTTGCTGGAGACCACAGGACACAGCCTATGATCATCACACGTTTGGAAAGTCCTGACACAGACATCCAAGGGCCCTGCTTCATGAATGGAGAAAGAATTGAAGAGTAGCTCTGAGAAGCAACAAGCCTGGACTGCTACAACACTTCTTGGATGTCACATGCTTTCTGTTTTCTGATTCACCAGCAGCTGAGCTCTTCCCACCAGAATTCCCCAATATCTCTTGCTACAGCTCCTGATTGCCGGTTCTTGCCTGAGTGCACACTGGAGACCACTGGAGAAAATACAGATTCCTAGGCTTTCCCCTGAAAAACCGTCTCTGGAACTGAGGGACAGAAACCAATTTTAAACATTTCAAGATGATTCTGACGTCAGTGATCGTTGCACTCATTTTTTAAAGCTGTGCATAAAGATGAGGCTGCTTTAGTTCCTGTTTTGAAATGTCTTATTTATTTTTATTTTGTTGAAGAGAGAGGGAGAGTCTTCCATCCACTGACTCACTCCCCAAATGCCTGTAACAACCAGGGATGGGCCAAGCCAAAGCCAGGAGCTT
Organism: Oryctolagus cuniculus; assembly: GCF_051225735.1. Taxonomy (NCBI): domain Eukaryota; kingdom Metazoa; phylum Chordata; class Mammalia; order Lagomorpha; family Leporidae; genus Oryctolagus; species Oryctolagus cuniculus. Next base: position 76,047,518 of record NC_142880.1, read on the forward strand.
AAACCCGGATCTGAGTCTCCTACGTGGGTGGCAGGGACCCAACCACTTGAGTCATCATTTGCTCCCTCCCAGGGTGCACATTAGCAGGAAGCTGGCTCAGAAGCAGAGTAGCTGCGGACTCGAACAGGCACTCTCACAGGAGATGAGGATGTCCCAAGAGGCCGCTTAGTTGATGCAGCAAACTTAGATATGCGGCGTCTTCTTTCCTTCTACTAGTACTAAACCACTCATGCCTACCTGGATTGTAGAATGAGGGTATCTCCAAACAAACAACAGTCTTCGATATACAAAAATTGTTGGTGCGGGGGGGGGCCAGCACTGTGGCATAGTGGGTTGAGCATCTGCCTGCAGCACTAGCATCCCATATGGGCACCAGTTTGAGTCCCAGCTGCTCCACTTATGATCCAGCTCCCTGCTGATGGCCCTGGAAACAGTGGAAGATGGCCCAAGTGCTTGGGCCTCTGCACCCATGTGGGAGACCCTGAAGAAGCTCCTGGCTCCTGGCTTTGGGTCAGCCCAGCTCCGGCTGTTGCAGCCATTTAGGGAGTGAACTGGCAGATGGAAGACTCTCTCCCTCTCTCTCTCTTTCTGTAACTCTTTTTTTTTTTCTTTTTTGACAGGCAGAGTGGACAGTGAGAGAGAGAGAGAGACAGAGAGAAAGGTCTTCCTTTGCCGTTGGTTCACCCTCCAATGGCCACCGCGGCCAGCGTGCTGTGGCCGGTGCACCGCGCTGATCCGATGGCAGGAGCCAGGTGCTTCTCCTGGTCTCCCATGGGGTGCAGGGCCCAAGGACTTGGGACATCCTCCACTGCACTTGCTGGCCACAGCAGAGAGCTGGCCTGGAAGAGGGGCAACCGGGACAGAATCCGGCGCCCCGACTGGGACTAGAACCCCGTGTACTGGCGCCACTAGGCGGAGGATTAGCCTAGTGAGCCACGGCGCCGGCCTCTTTCTGTAACTCTACCTCGCAAGTAAATAAATAAAATTGTTTAAAAATAGTTGGAACTGTATATTTACATTATTGCTAAAATTCAAATGATGGATTAATTTCAATATCATTAGTAACAGCATAATTCCTAATATTTGTAAATGTACTATTTTTCTGGCTTATGTGAGTTAAGTTTGGCATGAAACATGAACACTTCATCCATATCTGATTTTGGGAAATGTTGAGATCAGCCATGTAGACTTTAAAAGCTATAATTGTATACATTCATTCTTCACATAATTTTAAAAGGCATTAAATGTCAGAAGCATGCTTCTGTAGATAGAATTCACTTTTTTTTGCAGATTTGATCTCTGTCCTTACAAATATCTCATTTATGGCTTTGTTTCATTTTTGCTTACTTTACACCCAAATGTGTGTGGAGAGGTACCTCAGCGACCACCGTACAAGGACAGGATAGGGCTGAGGAAGGCAGACTTGGAACCCTGAACAAGTTTAGATCAGGGCAGATTTTTCTAGAGTGTTTCATGTACTGGGTTTCTATGTAAAATTTAATTGGGGCAAACCGTTTTGCCTTCTCATTTTTGACAGTCCTGGATTCTGGACAAGCATCTACATAGAACAAATTAATCAAAGCTTCAAAAGTGCAGGGTCCAATGTATGTATCTGATGGCTCCAGGAGCAGGTTCTTGACTGAGGTGTGATGTAATGCGACCTGGAGACTTCTGGGAACAAGCTCATTAGTCTGCATTGCAACTGCAGGATTTTTGATGATGATGAAGATGATGTGAAACTATCTGACAGCTGTCAGCAGACACACCTGTAGGAACAATGAACACACAAGCAAGGGGATAAGAAACCAGGTCAGCTGTGGTTTCCTCGATTAACTACTGATGAACCCTTTTAGCCAGAAGCCTCCTTTTGCTCCAATATGACTATTCTTTTTAAAAGAATTTTCACTACAATATACAGCTTACAGGAACTGGATTTGTTATCAAGAAATAACTTCTTAGGCGTTGTGTCCTGGCATTGTGGCGTAGTGATTTAAGGTCTTGCTTGCAACTCCTGCATACCTTATCAGAGTGCCAGTTTACGTCCTGTCTGCTCTGCTTCCTATCCAAACCCCTGCAAAGGCATCTGGGAAAGCAGCAGAGGATGGGCCAAGTACTGGGCCTCTGCCACCCACGTGGGACACCCAGATGGAGTTCTAGGATTCTGGCTTTGGCCTGGGCCATCTGGGGAATGAACAAGCAGATGGAAGATTTTTCTTTCTCACTCTCTGTATCACTTCTGCCTTTCAAATAAATAAATCTTTTTTAAAAAAAAAAGAATTATTTTTAATCTTTGGAATATTGGCTTATTTCCTTAGTAAAATTATGAAATGTGACTCTGACTACCTTTTCCTTTTTGATCTTTTTTTTCTTCCTTTACAAATTTATGCAACTTAAAAAATCATGTATGCCTTTGCATCCAGAAAGACACATTTTATAACCACATTCAGGATGTGGTTAAAGCCAGTCTCTTGTATCTGCAGCTAAAAATAGTGAGGCCGGTGCTGCGGCATAGCTGGTAAAGCCACCACTGCAGCGCTAGCATCCACATGGGGGCTAGTTCAGGTCCCGTCTGTTCCACTTCCTATCCAGCTCCTTGCTAATGTGCCTGGGAAAGCAGCAGAAGATGGCGGAAGAGCTTGGGCCGCTGCACCCATGCGGGAGACCTGGAAGAAACTCTTGGCTCCTGGCTTTAGATCGGCTCAGCTCCGGCTGTTATGGCCATCTGGGGAACGAACCAGTGAATGGAGGACCTTTCTCTCTGTCTCCTCCTCTCTCTGTCTGTAACTCTCTCTGTCAAATAAATAAATAAATCTTTTAAAAACTATAATAAATATGTATATAAAAGATTATATATAAATCAAGCTTTTCACAGTAGTTAGCCCTAGGATTGATATTGTGAAAAATGTTAGTTTCTCCTTTATTCATTTCTGCATATTAATTTTTATACTAAGTATGCAGATTTATAATCTTATAACATGACAAAATTTGTAATATATTATGATGTAATAAATATGATCTATAATACAAAATACGTGGAACTTCAGAAAAAAGCCTGGAAGGAAACACACTAACTTGAGTCCACTAGTTGCTTACAGCTGATGGAACCATGAAAGTTTTGTTTTCTGTTTTGTTTTGTTTTTTTTTTTGACAGGCAGAGTGGATAGTGAGAGAGAGACAGAGAGAAAGGTCTTCCTTTGCCGTTGGTTCACCCTCCAATGGCCGCTGTGGCTGGCGCGCTGCGGCCTGCGCACCGCGCTGATCCGAAGCCAGGAGCTTCTCCTGGTCTCCCATGTGGGTACAGGGCCCAAGCACTTGGGCCATCTTCCACTGCCCTCCCGGGCCACAGCAGAGAGCTGGAATGGAAGAGGAGCAACCGGGACTAGAATCCGGGGTGCCGGCACCGCAGGCAGAGGATTAGCCTAGTGAGCCGCGGCGCCGGCCAACCATGAAAGATTTTTAAAGATCATTTCTGCTCTAGGGGCCAGTGCTGTGGCACCACAGGTTAAGCCACCACCTGCAGCATCAGCATCTTATATGGGCACTAGTTTGAGTCCCAGCTATTCCACTTCCAATCCATGTCCCTGCTAATACACCTGGGAAAGCAGTGGAAGACTGCACCCACATACAACACTCATATGAAGCTCCTGACTCCTGGCTTCAGCCTGGCCCATCCCTGGCCATTGTAACCATTTAGGGAGTGAACCAGTGGATGGAAGACCCCTCTCTCTGCCTCTACCTCTCCCTCTCTGTAACTCTGGCTTTGAAATAAATAAATAAATCTTTAAAAAATTATTTCCACTCTAATAAATTTTATTCCATGTGTATGTCACACATTGTCATTAAAAATAGAGGAAGTAGGGGTGGGCTTTGGCAGAGCTGTAAAATTGCCACTTGGGACACTCACATCCTGAATGGGAGTGCCTGGGATGGACTTCACCTCCACTTCCCATCCAGCTTCTTGCTAATGTATGCCCTGGGAGGCAGCAGACGATGGCTCAAATACTTAGGTCCCTGCCATGCAATTGGGAGACCTGGATTGAATTCCAGGCTCCAGGGTTGGGCCTGGCTGTTGAAGGTATTTGGGGAGTGAACCAGCAGATGGAAGATTGCTCTCTCTCTCTCTCTGCATCTTTCAACTATAATGAAAATAAATAAAAAAGTTTTAAGAGGAGGAAGTCGGGAGCCAGGGAAGGTGTTGTTGTGAATTGGATTAGCTAAGGTAACCACCAGAACCACCTTCTAGCATCCTGATCTCTCTAGTCACTGATGATGTTACATTTCAGAATGCCAAAAATGCAATGAGGTAGATCGGGCTATTTAACGGAGCCAGACAACGAGGGGAAATGGGCTCAGGACAGCGATGCCAACTGCTGGGGATTTCCATGAATTGTTATTACCACTGTGTCAACCACGCAATCTGCAGACACGAGTTCCTGGAGCAGAGGACACTGTCCCTGAGCCCAACTTGTCCACCACTCTGTAAGAAGCCATTAGTGAACATGACTCCAACCAGCAGGATTTTTTTTTAAGATTAATTAATATAAAGGGGGGGGGAGCCATTGTAATCCATAAACTGTACTTTGGAAAATTATATTTACTAAATAAAAGTTTAAAAAAAAGATTAATTAATTATTTGAAACACAGAGCATCAAGCAGAGAGAGAGAGTTAGGGAGAAAGAGAGAGAGAGAGATTTTCCATCCTCTGATTCTCTCCCCAAATGGCCACAACAGCCAGGGCTGGGCCAGGCCAAAGTCAGGAGCCAGGAACACCATCTTGGTCTCCCAGGTGGGTGCAGGAACCCAAGCACTTGAACCACTATCTGCTGCTTTCCCAGGTGTATTAGCAGGAACCTGGATGGGAAGTAGAGCAGCTGGTACTCAAACCAGCACTCTGATATGGGATGTTGGTGTCACAAGCTGTGGGTTAAACCCACTGCACCATAATGCCAGCCCCTGATTTCCCACCTTTTGTTACAAAGAAGGGATAAGGTGGGGAACAACAAAGGACTGCCAACCCCAAACCCGCAAGGTTAACAACCAACGCCATAGCAGGTAACAGCCAGATTTATGGTTTGTGAGTCACCAAATAGCACTATCCTTTTGCAAAGAGCTTGCTGATAGAAAATCATTGGGCTGCTTCTCTTTTTTGCTGTCATGTTTTCTTTTCTTTTCTTTTTTTTTTTTTAATTTATTTGACAGAGTTAGACAGTGACAGTGAGAGAGAGAGAGACAGAGAGAAAGATCTTCCTTCTGTTGGTTAACCCCCCAAATGGCCGCTATGGCTGGAGCTACGCCGATCCGAAGCCAGGAGCCAGGTGCCTCTTCCTGGTCTCCCACGCAGGCGCAGGAGCCCAAGCACTTGGGCCATCCTCCACTGCCTTCCCGAGCCACAGCAGAGAGCTGGACTGGAAGAGGAACAACCGGGACTAGAACCCGGTGCCCATGTGGGATGCCGGCGCTGCAGGTGGAGGATTAACCAAGTGAGCCACGGTGCCAGCCCCTGCCGTTATGTTTTCAATTGGTGCTCCATGGCTCTGTGGCAAAGGTTACAGAATACATAAATAGTCAGCTGATGACATACAACCTCTTCAAACTTAGGAAAGAAGGGTTGATCCAAATGCCACAGAAACAAAACAAAAATGCATCTTTCTGGGACAAAGGAAACTGAATAATTTCAGTTGGTGGCAATTTTTAGTCTCATTCACACACATATACAAATAATCCTTTTTAAAAAAATTCTATTCAGCACTCGGGTACAAGTACGTGGTGTACCCAGGAAGTTCAGAGGTCGATTTTCATTATTAATACCCTTGTTTTCCTTGCTTGCACATTGCCAAATAAAACAACAAGTCAAGCACAAGTTACTGCGGTAAAATGACCAGAAGCACAAGCGGCCTAGATTGAAAAGGCCAGGTCAGCATTTCCGTTTCCTTTGCTGGGGAGGGAGAAGGGGGGACAGCTCCACTCACGGGGGCAAGCCCTTGGAGGAGAGTCCCACAGTGCGTCATTCTGACAACTGTACCGTCGCACAGCAAAAGAATGCCCACATTTCCTTGAATGTGGTGGAAACGGGGACCAAGCACTCCTGAGATGGGGAGTGGCGGGGGCGGAGTGGGGGGGTTCCAGGAGAGGACCCGGACAGGATGCAAAACAGGAGACCTAAGGGTGCTGCTATCTCCGGGGCTGGGTTTGCTCGCTGGAAACGTGCGGTCAGGTGTGGTTTTGTGCTGTTTCCTCTGGGGGCTTTTGCACAGAGTCTTCCTCTCTTTGCAGACAGTCCCCAGCAGTCCTGAGACTGGAGACGGGAGCAGGGATGCTTTAGTCCCTGAGGTATGCAGCCTGCAGCTTGAGTGGCCAAAGGAATGTCCCAACCAGCCATTTCCACCAATGAGGCAACCTAAGGGATTCTTTCTGTTTTTTGGAACTTCACTGAGCTGTGGAAGGAAGAAATGAGTATGGTTTCCCTTTTTTTTTTTTTAAACCAGAAACAGGAGCAGGATTGTAGCTGTCACAAGCTGACTAAATATTTTTTTTTTTCAAAGCACCAAAGCCTTGAAAATCCTTGGAACACGTGTGTGAACTGTGTTTACGTTGGGACCTTTACGTTCATTGAGGGGGCTGTGTATGCGCAAGTTACATGTGCACAGTGCCAGCCAGCTACCTGGTGGCTTCACATCTGAGGACGAGGGAAAGAACAAATCGTTCTCCCCCTGGTCTGGGATAACTTAAGGCTGCAAAGAAATCGACCTCGGTGCAGCAGTCTGAAAATGGAAGAATCAGAGGAGGTCTGCAGCCAGCTCAAGAATGCCTTGCATATAATTCTACTCGCTCCACTCTGCCTGCAAAAGCTCTGCACAGTGCCAGACTCCAGCCTGTAGGCCTCCAAACCCTGTGAGGATTTTATTGCTTGGAGATAAGCCCAAGACCCAGTTGCGGAGAATTCATTTTAATCTTTTCCCTTAACAGAGCCCACTGGGACCGGCGCTGCGGCATAGCGAGTAAAGCAGCTGCCTGCAGTGCCGGCATCCCATATGGGCACCAGTTTGAGTCCTGGCTGCTCCACTTCTGATCCAGCTCTCTGCTATGGCCTGGGAAAGCAGTAGAAGATGGCCCAAGTCCTTGGGCCCCTGCACCTGCGTGGGAGACCCAGAGGAAGCTCCTGGCTCTTGGCTTCGGATCAGCGCAGCTCCAGGCATTGTGGCCATCTGGGGAGTGAACCAGTGGGGGAAAAAAACACAGAGGCCACTAAATTTACAGTATATAGGGGTGAGTGTTTGGCCTTCGGGGTAAGGCATTGGTTAGGACATCTGTGAACCATACTGGAGTACCTGGGTTCAACACCCAGCGTCTTGATTCCAGCTTTCTGCTCATGCAGAACCTGAGCTGCTGCAGGGATGACTCCGGTAATTGTATTCTTTTTCTTAAAAATATTTATTTATTTATTTATTTGAGAGGCAGAGTTACAAAGAGAGGGAGAGACAGAAAAAAAGAGAGAGGTCTTCCATCCACTGGTTCACTCCTCAAATGGCTGCAATTGCCGGAGCTGAAGCCAGAACCCAGGAGCCAGGAATTTCTTCTGAGTCTCCCACATGGGTGCAGGGGCCCAAGCACTTGGGCCATTTTCGCTGATTTTCCAGGCCATTAGCAGGGAGCTGGATCAGAAGTGGGGCAGCCAGGGCTCAGCATCTGTGTGGGATGCCAGCGCCACAGGCCGAGGCTTAACCTACTACACCACGGCACCCGCTCCCGTAACTGTATTCTTATCAACCATGTGGGAGACCTGGGTCGAGTTCCTGGCTCCCCATCATCAGCCCTGGCCCAAGCATTTAGGGAGTGAATTGGTGGCCTGGAGCTCTTCCTTGCTGCCTCTGTCTCTCAAAAAATATTAATGAGAAATATACAGAAAGAGACTGTGTGGCTTAAAAAATTCACTTCTATCAAATTTATACAAGGGTGACTTTTCCAGTAATTTGATTCCTGTCAAAGTCAAACAAAGTTACAGAGCTGAATCTCCAATAAAGACATTTTATTTGGACATAAAGAATAGGACTGCAATGCAGGACTCATTGGCACAGTCTGGGGTAGCCTCTGGGAGGTCCAGCAAACGAAGGCAAGGTTGGGAGTTTATTAGGACTGAAAAATCTATGCAAGTTGCTGATGGAGTTCACAAGCTCTGATTGGCTATGTGAAGCTGGTCTTCAGGTCACGCTGGCCATTCCATCAACATTAAAAGACAACACAGTCTTACAGATAAGGCAGGCTGCTTTGCTGGAATGGCCCAGCAGGACAGTTCCCCGAACAACCCTTTGTGAGCTGTGTATTTTCTTCCCCTTGGCCTCTTGGCTCTATTTTAGATGGCTACGACAAGAACACTTTTATCTGAAGGCTCCATTTGTACAGTTCCCATGCTGAAATATTTTTAAAATAAATGTATGGATCAGTTCACTGGAATGTTCACTGGGTGCTCTTTGGCACTTGTGGAATATTGGCTTTTAAAAGGGTTGTGGAGCCAGTTTACGTGCGTGTGGATTCTTATGAAATGTCAGCGTGACTGTGAAAGTCATGACCACCAGTAGAAAAATGACGAGAAGTTTCTGCCGGCAGCGGATCAGCAGGGTCATCTTTCCAGCAGGAAATACAGCCAGCTACTATTGTCAAACTATAATTTTTAGAAAATGAAAAACATGGCCTCTAATACAAATATTTGAGTAAGTGTATGTCAAATATTTATTTATCTTGTTGATTGAGGAGCCACCAAGATGGTAAAACTGGTTCACAGAAGAATTCAAGAGACTGAGTATATACAAGCACTTAATGAAACAAAGAATTTACCGGGGCTAGCGTAGCAGCGCAGTGAATGAAGCCACCTTCTGCAACACTGGCACCCCATGAATGCGCCACTTCCAATCCAGATCCTTCTAATGAGAGAGAGCAGCAGAGGATGGCTCAGGTGCTTGGACCTCCGCCACCCATGTGAGAGACCCAGATGGAGCTCTAGGCCCCTGGCTTTGGTCTGGCCCAGCCCAACCATTGTAGCCATGTCTCCCTCTTTCTTTAAGTCCTTTCAAATAAATGGAATAAGTCTTTTTTTTTTTTTTTTAATCTGAGTCTGACACTGGGGCGTAGTGGGTTAAGCCCCCTTCTGCAGTGCTAGCATCCCGTATGGGCGCCAGTTTGAATCCCTGCTGCTCTGCTTCCAATCTAGCTTCCTACTAATATGCCTGGGAAAATAATGGAAGATGGCCTAAGTGCTTGGGCCCCTGCACCCACACAGGACACCTGGAAGAAGCTCCTGGTGCCTGGCTTCAGCCTGGCCCAGCCCTGGCCTTTGTGGCCATTTGGGGAGTGAACCAGTGTATGGAAGATCTCTCTGTCTGTCCTTCCTCTCTCTGTAACTCTTTCAAATAAATAAATAAATAAATATTTTTTAAAAACTCAACTACCTCTCTGACTCTTGCTCTGTGACTGCCTTTCAAGTAAATAAATCTTTAAAAATTATAAAAAATGTATGAATATGATTACTAAATTAGTTTTTAAAAAACTTGATGGAATAAAAAAAAACTTGATGGGAAAGCAAATTGGCATTATCCCTTTAGAAGATTGTTTGACATTTTGTTACAAAGCTAAACGTACTCTCAATACATAATGCAGGAATCATACTCCTAGGTATTTACCCAAGTGAGTTGAGAACTTGATGTCCAGACAAAAATCTACACATACCAATTTATAGCGGATTCATTTATAAGTGTCCACAGTTAAAGGCAGCCAAGATGTCCCTTCACGTTGAATGGATAAAGACACTCTGATACACCCATACAATGAAGCACTGTTCATCATTTGGGGTAGCGGTTAAAACACTTGCGTCCCATAAGAGACTGCGGCTACTCCACCCTTTCGGTCCAGCTTCCTGCCAATGTGCATCCTCGGAGGCAGCAACTGATGACTCCAGCACGCGGGTCCCTGGTGCCCACATCGAAGGCCTGGATTGAGGTCCTGGCTCCTGGCTTCAGCCTGGTGCAGCCCTAGCTGTTGAGGGCATTTGGGGAGTGAACCAATGAACAGAAGATCGAGCTCTCTCTCTCTCTCCCTCTCTCTCTCTCTGTCTCCATTTCCTAGAAATTATCTATCTATCTATCTATCTATCTATCTATCTATCTATGAGATATAGATAAAAATGGAATCTTAAGTCACAGATAAACATGGAGGAATCTCAATGCATACAGCTAAGTGAAAGAAGCCAATGTAAAATGACTACATAAGGCCAGTGCTGTGGTGCAGCAGGTTAAGCCACTGCCCACAGTGCCTGCATCCCATATGGGCAGTGGTTCAAGTCCCAGCTGCTCTACTTCCAATCCAGCTCCCTGCTAATGTGCCTGGGAAAGCAGTGGAGTATGTCCCAAGTGTTCGGCCTCCTGCACCCACATGGGAGACCTGAATGAAGCTCCTGGCTCCTGGCTCCTGGGAGCCACCTGGCCCAGCCCTGGCTGTTGCAGCCATTTGAGGAGTGAATCAACAGATGGAAGATCTCTCTGTCTCTCCCTCTGTCTCTCTGTAATTCTGCCTTTCAAATAAATAAATCTTTTTTAAAAAAGGGCTACATGTTATTATTTCAACTACAACACATCCAGGAAAAGGCTCCACTGTAGTTACAATAAAAAGGTCCGTGGTTACCAGGAGTTGAGGGGATAAATGAATAGGCAAAGCACCAGGCTTTTTAGGACAGTGAAGTGATTCCATATGACACTGCAATGGTGGGTATCTGGCGTGATGCATTTGTTAAAATTCCTGGAAATGTGCACGACAAGGAATGAACCCTGCTGTAAACTATGGCTTCAGTTATCAATGCTGGTTTGCTGATTACAACAAATGTATCACAGTAATGCAAGATGTGAATAGCAGGGGACGTTAGAAAGGGATGATAAGAGAGGAGATAAGGGAACTCTATGTACTGTTTGTGTCATTTATCAGCAAATCTAAAACTTCTAAATAGCAAAGTCTATTAATTTTTAATAAAAGTGGTCAATGACCTGTAGGGTAATAATAACCTTTGGTAGTCTCTCTTCTATATAACAGAAATTACTCATATCTCTACTTGAAAAAGAAACAGTTGCCATTTGTTAGTTTTACACAAGTTCATGTGTAACTTCATAGAGTATGCCTGAGGGGTAATAATAAATAAACATGCATTTCCCTGGAGAATTATATGTAAGCCAGGAGAACACCAAGAAGACATTGAAAGGTCAGATATACAGCTGTATCTTTTGCCTTATAAGTTTCAATTTCTTTCCATTTTTTTATTTGACAGGTGGAGTTACAGACAGTGAGAGAGAGAGAGAGACAGAGAGAAAGGTCTTCCTTCCATTGGTTCACTCCCCAAATGGCCGCTACAGGCAGCACTGCGCCGATCCGAATCCAGGAGCCAGGCGCTTCTTCCTGGTCTCCTATGCAGGTGCAGGGTCCAAGCACTTGAGCCATCCTCCATTGCCCTCCCAGGCCACAGCAGAGAGCTGGACTGGAAGAGGAGCAACCGGGACTAGAACCCAGCGCCCATATGGGTTGTCGGCACCACAGTCAGAGGATTAACCAAGTGAGCCATGACGCCGGCCCCCCAATTTTTTTTCTTAACATTATCAGCTGTCCTCTCTGCTACAGTCAGTGCTTTTGCCAAACTTTTGATAAACCTTGCAAATAAATTTCCGAATGATGAACTGTTTACATCAGTCAGGATCCAATCAGGAGAGGGAAACCATACCAATTATTTTTATAGGAAGTGTTTAATAGAAAGAATTGTTCACCAAGTCTTAGAGAACCAGGAAGGCAAAAAACAAAACACATCAAGAGATCATAGAAGTAGTCACCTCAGGAAGTGATTATCACCCACAGGTGTGGAGGAACAGAGGGCACAGGCTGTGTGACTGCAGCTTAGAGCCTGGGCATAGGTGTCAGTTTCCATCCCGTATTGGAGTATCTGGGTTTGAGTTGTAGCTCTAGCTCCTGATTCCAGCTTCCTGCTCATGTGCACCCTGGGAGGCAGCAGACGATGGATCAAGTAGCTGAGTCATTGCCACCCACGTAGGAGACCTGGACTGAGTTCTGCTTCCCAGGCATTTCAGGAGTGAACCAGCAGATAGGAGCTCTCTGACTGTGTGTGTGTGTGTGTGTGTTTGAAAAATATAGAACCTGGGGGAAGGGCTGGATGGTAAGATACTGTCTGCCTGATCCTCAGGACCTCAGAGAGGAGCCAGGTCTCTGAAGAGGGGAATGGCTGGCTGGTGCTGGTATCCCCGCAGATTGAAATGGAGTTGGTTTGGAGGGTGTGGACAACCTACAGACTGGAAGGAACTGCCACTGCCAGGGGCAACAGCTGTTTCCAAGATGCCACAACAGGAAGCAAATGAGGAGTAAGTACTTTGTTCCTTAGCTCCCCCTGTTGGCAGGAGGTATCAAGGAGCAAGCTGGCCAAGAAAACTGATTTGTACTACAAAGCAGTGAATAGAAGGGTGAGTTTGAAACAGAGAAAAATACCTTAAGGACCAGCACAGAGCTCTGACTGGAACACTTGTAAGGGATACACTTGCTGTGTGGAAAAGCATGGGCTTTGGGGTCAGGCACACCTGGTTTTGTATCTTACTTTGTCCATTAGTATGTTTCTCTGGGCAAATGCTGAATTGGATTTCATTTCCCTAAGGCTCTGTTGCCTTATATGAAATCAGGGTGAAGAATACCTGTCTCCCAGGGCTTTTGTGAGTGTTACATAAGATCGTGTACTGGTGTACACATTACCTGGCCTGATGACAGAGTCACTGAACCCAGGCAGCGGCACTTCAGAACTTAACGCTCTTAGTCACTATACAGTGACTTCCGGTTTATGTGGCGCACTAGCAGGTCAGAAACTAACACAGTTTTGGGAGGAAGGAAAGGGGAGGGTGTGTGGTTACGAAAAGGCAACACAAGGAAGCCCTATGGTGATGGAGTTGTTCTGTATCTGGATGTGGGGTGGATGTGCCATGAAGCACCCCAAAACTACTTGGAGGAGATGCTATAGAACCCCAAAGCTGGGTCCTGTTACAGGAGGCACAGCAAGTCAGACACTGACACCAGAATGGTAGAAAAAAGTCGGTGTTTATGGCAAAGAGCAAAGCAAGGAGTCAGGCATCTGAAGCTTGGATCCTGGACTCCCAGCGGGACTGAAGGCAGTGAGTCTTGTAGTTCAAAGATGGGGGTGAGTAGTGTGTAGGCAGCTCATGGGTGGGCCTCTGGCTGGTCCACAGTGCCCCTGGCCTGCCGTTGAGTGGTCAGTGACAGGGGCCAGTGTGTTTCCTTTGGAATGGCAAAGGTGCGCTCCAGTCTGTCTGGGTCTAAGGGTAGAGTAGGTATTAGTCTGTGAGTCCTGCAAAGCTCTGAGAATATACTCTACCACTGAGAGGTTAACTATGTTAACTGTAGGGGCAATCTGAGTCTCTTAACCTTGTGGCTCTCCCTTAAGTTAATGAATTAATCTTTACAAAGGAACTGCAAGCTAGCTAAAGAAGAGGTAGTGGGGGCTTGATTAAATTCTATACATGCATTAGGGGGAGGGGCTTGGCTTCAGATATACAAAACTAGACAGGTGACAACACTGTGTTACCACACACACACCAGCATCAATAAAAAAGGGACTCTGGGCTGGCGCCGCGGCTCACTAGGCTAATCTTCCGCCTTGCGGCGCCGACACACCGGGTTCTAGTCCCGGTCAGGGCGCCAGATTCTGTCCCGGTTGCCCCTCTTCCAGGCCAGCTCTCTGCTGTGGCCAGGGAGTGCAGTGGAGGATGGCCCAAGTGCTTGGGCCCTGCACCCCATGGGAGACCAGGATAATACCTGGCTCCTGCCATTGGATCAGCGCGGTGCGCCAGCCGCGGTGGCCATTGGAGGGTGAACCAACGGCAAAGGAAGACCTTTCTCTCTGTCTCTCTCTCTCACTGTCCACTCTGCCTGTCAAAAAAAAAAAATAATAAAAAAATAAAAAAGGGACTCTGAAGATGATCCATGCATTGCATCAATGTCAAGCTCCTGATTGTGATATTAAACTACAGTTTTTGGAAAATGTCACCACTGGGAAGAACAGCTATAGTTTTGGAAAATGTCACCACTGGGGAGAACTGAGCAAAGAGTACAGGGGATCTCGTAACAGTGTTTCTTACAACTGCACATGAATCTACAATTATCTCAGTACAAATTTCAGTTGAAGTAGCCCACTTTGTCATCAACGCAGATCTGCTTTGGAGGATGCACTTAACATCAACTGGGGAGAATATTAACTAAGGTAACACTCAAATCATACTGACATTTAATTTTGCTATATTTGAAAGGCAAAGATACAGAGAAAGGAATTGTCCATCTATTGGAACGCTGCCCAATGGCCTGCAACAGGCAAGGCTGGGCCAGGGCACAGCCAGGAGCCAGGGACCCAATACTGGGTCTCCTACATGGGTGGCAGGGATTCGGGTGCATGAGCTGCTGCCTGCCGGGTGCATATCATCAGGAAATCGGAATTGGGAGTGGAGCTGGGACTGGAACCCAGGCACTCTGATACAGGAAGAGATGTCTCCACCCCTGCACCAAGTGCCTGCCCTCACCCATAAACCATGTTTCTAGAGATACATAAATAAATGATTTGAGGTTTCCTTCCAATGGATTTAACTTTATGAACATAAAGCAAAAGCTCCGTTACCTTCAAATGATATTTTGGCTCCATTAAGCTTAATGAATCTGCTATTTGGAAAGACTTGGGACACTATTTCAAAACACAAGTGCAAAGCTTGAAGCAACACAAATTGTTTAGTCTCTGTCCACTTCACTCCATTTACTGAAAGTGAGATGCAGCTGAAATGGGCTCTAAATTACTAAGAATTCTGCCGGCCCCAAGTCCTCCAGAGGTTCCCATGGAGTCCCCGCTTCAGCTCATGTTTCCACATGGTTCGCAAACTAAGCTTTAATCATCATTTGGAACGAGGAGATGAAGTGACATTTCAAAGAACTCAGCTGGCTGCACAGATAAGAACCTGTCACAAAAGCATACGTCCAAAGATCTTGCCAGACGGCTGAAGCAACAAATGAAATCTGGCCGGCTTCCTGCAGAGCTTTATCTTCTGTTTCTGTGGCTTTGCTCTTGTGCAAGTTGTGGGCCATGTGTTTGGTTCTGCGTCTTTTCCTGCGGTGTGACTGTGGCTGAGACCTCAGTTGTCCCTTCTCCAAGACGCTCCTGTGATCTGAGCGGGTTTCTCTGCCTGTACATCACACTGACAGGCTCAAGAAGTGGTGGAGGAGAGTAGTAACAACAAAGGTCAGGTTTTTACAATCCAACAAAACAGAGAATTATCATGAAAATTCATTGCTTATCTCTACTGGGCCCGATGCTGATGCTGCATCTGTCTTCCTGGGTCTGGGAACATCTCTCCCACTCCTAAAACTTCTCTGTCAGAAGCCAGAAGATGGGAGGGAGGAGAGAGAAACCCTTCGCCTCGTGGTTTCATATCCTACTCCCAATCATTTGGTAGTCAGCTGCCAATCTGTGATAAAACATGCTCAATGAGGTCACACAATTCTATCACTGGAATACAACCATGGTTCACTCTTGGAAAATGCGTAGCTGTTACGAAGGGGGAAAAAACAGACTCTTTGACTTGGCCTATCACAGCAGCAACTTGTTCTGAGCCCTAACCGCAGGCAATGGCATCACTATGCTCTGAACAGGATGAGTGTCCCACACATTCTGTTCATTATCTGTGATGAGACATGAGAAGAAACAAATCCGCCCATGGAACTATCCCAGTTGGAATTCCACAAAGACATTTGGCTCTTAAGAAAGAAAATAACCCAATTCTCTTTTTGAAACTTTGTTTCTATTACTGCTTATGTTTTAATTAAACACTTTCTGTCGGTACAGCAAGAGCTATGAATATATCTCAGCACTTCCCAAAATACCTTACAATTGTGGTATGAGGTCAGCCCACTGCGGAAGACAATGGAGTGGATTGATGAGCAGAGGAGAAAACTGCATGCGTGTCTGGGCTCCTTCCTCCCCGGCTCCTGAGCTCTGCCGACAAGAGGCTGCCAATGGTGTACAAAGGTCTGCCCTTGGCTGCAAATAACCGTGCTATTCTGAGGCCATCAAGGCCTCTCTAAGGCAAGGAAGCCCAGTGCATTTGTGAACTGAACTCAGCTGTAAGAGTGTTTCGGGATTCAGCAAGGAAGTTGCCACACTAAGTCCAAATGGAATCAGAATGAGACGAATGCCCTTATACGCAGAGGTGCACAGGTTGAGCACGGACAGAAAGCCAGACTGCACGATGCCATTCTTCTGGGGGGAGCCCTACACAGGCCAGTAAGTTTGGCCCTGATTCTAGTACACACATTTCTCTTTGAACTCCCATGCAGCTGTGTGAACAATGACAGATGTTTTGATGGGCAGAGAGGAGGCAGACATACATGCAGACTGCTCACTAATGGAAAACCAATTTTAAGTCCAGAGGCTGTCTTTGGAGACAGAAGACAGAATGTTAACTATTAGAAAAATCAAGGCTGTTACTTCAAGTCATCTTTCTTCTGCCACGGGATCCATGCCAGGACATAAAGCAGTCGGGGCAATTGTGACCATGTATCTAGAGGAAGCGGTTTTAAGTCAGCATGATGTCCCTATTTTTGCTAATGAAACCATCACTTTCCTACATCCACCCTTGGAATGTCAGAGACTCGCTGTAAACTCTTCCATCACTTGCCAGTATAGTTCATCTGTTCGCCCCTTTCCTGTATCTCACAGTTTCTCGTGTATCTGAACTTGTTTTCATTCTGAGCACCATGTTCTCACACCTACATATGGCTCTGAGAAATTTATTTATTTATTTATTTTCACTTTACTTGAAAGGCAAGGAAACAAGAGAGCCAGACAAAATTTCCATCTGCTGGTTCACTTGACAGCCAGGATTGGGCCAGGCTGAAGCCAGGAGCCTAGCACTGGCTCTGACTCTCCCATGTGGGTGGCAGGCACTCAGCCACTTGAGCCATCACCTGCCACCTCTCAGAATGTACATCAGTAGGCAACTTGACTGGAATCAGAGCTGAGACTTAAACCAGGCACTCCAATGTGGGCTGTGGGCATCCCAAGCAGCATCTCAACTGTTGAAACAAACACTCAGCCTGGCCTTGGCCTTTTATTTTAAAATTATTTTGCAAAGATGTATTTGTTTATAAGTCAGATTTACAGAGTGAGAGATCTTCCATTTGCTGGTTCACTCCCAGGGCTGGGCCAGGCTGAAGCCAGGAGCCAGGAGCTTCTTCCAGGTCTCCCACATGGTTGCAGAGGCTCAAGCATTTGGGCCATCCTCTGCTGCTTTCCCAGGAACAATAGAGGGAGCTGGATCAGAAGCAGAGCAGCCAGGACTCGAATAGGTGCCCAAATGGGATTCCCAGGCTGCAGACAGCAGCTTAACCTGTTGTGCCACAGTGCTGGCCCCAGGCTGTGGCCTTTCAATACTTCAGTTGTTCCCTCTGAAAATTCACCATTTCACCATGTGACTCCTCTCCTTAAAAATGTCCAGTGATACATCTCTGTGTGCTATTAGATAAAGGCCTAAATTCAGCCAAGAATTGGCAAGCTATAAAAATCTGGCCTGGAGTCGGACTCCCACTCTTATCTCCCTACATGAATGATGGATTCTTCACCAATGAGTCTATTCCCTGTTCCTAGAACACTGACTCATTGCCATTTCCTTTGCCTCCCAAGGCTGCAGTTCCCGCCTGGAACGCCTGCCCTTGCCACTACTTAGTCATGTGTCCTGGCATTCCCAGTTGGCTTCTCTGGGTACGGCTCCCATCTCTTCAGCTAAGTGCTGTATCAGTGCTGAGCTAGTTCTTGCAATCTGTGTCTTAGCTTTGAAGAGCTTCTTTCCTAGATGGACGTGGGTGTGGTTTTTAAGCTTCAGATTGTGACAACAATTTATGAATCCAGGCTGTGGTCAGTTACTGACCTTCATCTATCTACTGATCCACGCCTTCAGGAACCTGGTGGGTTCTATATGATCAGCGACTTCTACATATTTACAACTTGATCTCAGGTGCAAAAGTGGTAGTACGGAACACTATTGTTGAAATACTTTAAGAAACTTTTTTGTACCTTGCTTTTCAAAGTGAAGCTCAGAGGGAGTGGGCATTCAACCTAGCAGTTAAGATGTGCTTAGGACACTCACATCTCCTATTGAATGTTTGGGTTCACTTCCTGCCCCTGGCTCCTATCTACAGATTCCTGCTAATGTAGACCCTCAGAGGCAGTGCTAACAGCTGAAGTGATTACGTCCCTGCTACCATATGGGTAGAACAGATTGAGTTTCTGGCTCTTGGATCAGGCCCCTCCTCCCTAGCCCTTGGGTCCTCGTAGATATTTGGGGAAATGAACCAGTAGATGGTAGAAATCTGTCCCTGTCTCTGTCTCTCTGCCTCTCAGTTAAATAAAAATAAAAAAAAAAATAGCACAGTGAAGTTCACAGTTCAGCAGCATCGAATTTCCTGGGCGGTTGTTAGAAATGTCAATTCTCGGGCCCCATTCTAATATACTGAATTGGATCTGTATCGTAATGACACATCAGTCCAGTCATTTGTGTGCAAGGTAGAGTCTGAGAAGCACTGGGATAATCCCCACCCTGAGAGCCAGAGTGACGAGGTGAAAAGGTGGAGGCAATGTGAATTATTGGAAATTATTCTAGAACATGAGCCAGAAGTTGTGTATTTCTTGTTATTTACCAGCTGGTGATTCTTGAAAAATCACTGAATCACCCTGAGTCTTGTTTTCTAGCTTTTCAAATGGGAATTAAATCTCCCTGTGGTTTCGTGAAGGTGGTTATGAGGCTCATAACAAATAAGCAAGCAAACATATGAAAATGAATTTAAAATCATGTGAGCTTTACATATGCTTTAAAACCACTATTGTTGGTGTTTTTTTATAAAAAAGATTGTTTTCAGGTCACATGGCTGGTTTGTAGCAGAGCAAGGACCACGACACAGCTCCCTGCCTTTCAGTCCAGTCCCCAGTGAACAAGGCTCCCACGCCACAGGCTCTGGAAGGCCCTTGGCACTGGGAGAAGCAGCTGGCGCAATCTTTAGAGACAGGAATTTGATCATGTGTTGCAAGACTCTTTAAATGTGTTGATACCCCATGACCCAGTAGTTTCTCTACTAGGAATTTATTTTTTTAAAAAAATTAACTGGGATGCAGATGAGGAATTTTAACTAATTATGTGCTCTGCGGATTTACTTATAGTGGACAAAAATTACAAACAACCCAAGTGTTCAACAATAGGGAATGGCTAAATAAACTGTGAGACGTCCATACAACAATACCTTATGCAACTATTAAGATTTTTTTAAAAAATGGTGTTTTAAGGACATGAGAAAATGTTTGATAGAATAATAAGCCAAAAAAGAAGTAGATCATAAAGTTAAAGGGAGTGGGGAAAAGGCTACAAGGAAACATAGGCAAATATTAACAATGCTTGTTTCTCTGCAGTGACATTTTTTTTTGTTTGTTTTCTCTTCATTTTTTTAAAGTGCTACTGCCTGGAGTGGGCATTTGGTACAGTGTTTAAGCCGCTGCTTGGAATGCCTGCATTCTCATTTTGGAGTACCTAGGTTTGAGTCCTGACTCCACTCTCCATCCCAACCTCCCGCTAATGTGTACCCTGCTGGGAGGCAACAGAGAGAGAGAGAGAGAGAGATCTCCCATTCACTGGTTCATTTCCCAAATGCTTCCAGCAACAAGGCTGAAGCTAGGAGCTGAGAATTCAGTCCAGGTCCCATGTGGGTGGCACGAACCCAATTGCTTGAGCTATCGATGTGGAGTCAGGAGCTGGAGCCAGGTACTGAGCTCAGGTAGTCTGATGTGGGATACAGTGTCTCAGCTATTGTATTAGCTGTAAGCGAAAATGCCCACTCTCAGTCACCTTTTTAACAGCCATGCAGCATTCCAGTGAAGAGGCGAGGCATAATTTTCTGTGAAACTGTCTCCAACCTTCCCCTACTACACACAATATGCAGCATATAAATTCCTTTGTTTACACATACAAAGAAGTGTGTACTGGTCTGATAAATTCCATGCACTGAAATACCTGTGGCAAAGGGTACATACATTTTGTACTGATGGATGGTGCCAAAATGTAGTTTCAAATGATACCCTATTTTTTAAAGTGATACTCCAGTATCACTTTTTTTTTATTTTTATTTTTTGGCAGGCAGAGTTAGACAGTGAGAGAGACAGACAGAGAGAAAGGTCTTCCTTCCGTTGGTTCACCCCCTAAATGGCCGCTACGGCCAGCGTGCTGGATCCGAAGCCAGGAGCCAGGTGCTTCCTCCTGGTCTCCCATGCGGGTGCAGGGTCCAAGCACTTGGGCCAACCTCCACTGCCCTCCCGGGCCACAGCAGAGAGCTGGACTGGAAGAGGAGCAACCGGGACAGAATCTGGGGTGCCGGTGCCCCAACCGGGACTAGAACCCGGGGTGCTGGTGCTGCAGGTGGAGGATTAGCCTAGTGAGCCGCGGCGCCAGCCATCCAGTATCACTTTAAAAAATGAAGAGCAAAACAAAAAAAATCACTGCAGAGAGACAAACACTTCAGACTCCCTCCTCCAAAAATCCATGCCTTTGCCTCTTGTCTTATTGCTAAACTAAAGCTACATGTTATCAAATAGTTTGATCTTTAATCATGTGTGTGTGAAAAGGGTACTTTCAAGTTTTTTTTTATTATGAGATTGATGATATTTTTATTTATTTAAAAATATATTTGCACTTCCTTTTCTAGGAATCATTTTTTTTTGTGTGATTGTTTTTGACTGCCGCAACCTCAGATGCCCTAAGCCAGAACTCCTGGGAAGCAGGGCTTTTCCAGAAAGTTGTATGGGAAGCAGATTTTCTTTACCAAATAAGTCTCAGGCATCTCTACAGCTTCAGGCTCTGAGGACTTAGGCGTCCCCTTAGCTATCCTTGGCAGAGCTTGGCCTCTCAGAATTATTCTTTCATAAGCATTGCTTCCACTGATGGACTGGATGTATGCCAGGTCTTTTGTCATGGGTTTTCTACTTTACATATTCAGATGGTAGCAGTGAACCTGTTGGGAAGCCACAGATGTCATCCAAGCTTGCCCTAGGTCCGAGCTGTCCACGAGGTTGGATAGTAACATCAAGGCTCTGCTACAGACCCTCAGTCTGCTGGCTCTGTTCTCTACCGCCAAGCCCTAGCCCTAACATTTGTGCAACCCAGGGCAGGAATATAAATGAAGGTCCACATGCCACGTGTCTAAATATTTCAAAGTTATAAGTCAGGCCAACAGTGCAGTGCAGGGCACATCCAATTCTACTTTTACTTCACAATGACCCGGAAGGACGATGTCAAATCTGACTTTCTCAGAGGCCCGAGTCGTGCTGTGGAGCGTGATGACAAGGGGAAAATCAGCATGAGGACTGCTCTAATTCTCTCCCCAGCTCTGACACACCCTGTCCTACCTCAGGGACCTTGTGGACTCCACAGTCACTGCTACACCAGACATAAGCACGCTTTGGCCATTTCTTGGGCTTAAAAATGTGCTCTAGCAACACAATTGACCCTCTGTGGTCAGACTTGGGGAGGAGGCGTGGGCAGGAAGCAGGTGTAGGGGACTGGCCCTGTTTCCAGATACTTGGAGCAGAATCTAGAAAGCGGCTCCCGGTCTTCCAGGCCCCGTGGGGAGGACGCCACTGTCTGCCTCCTGCCCACCCAAGGCATCACGACACCATACGCTGCTGAAGAACTCCCTTTGGCTTTTATATTTATATTTATTTTCTTTGAACAGACTTTAAGAAAAAACATTTATGTACTTGAAAGGAAAAGACTCCTCTAGGTCTCCCAAACAGGCGGCAGGGCCCCAAGCACTCAGGCCGTCTTCTGCTGCTTTCCCAGGCACAGGAGCAGGGAGCTGGGTCAGGGCAGGACCTGCGCCCACATGGGATGCCAGTGACGCTGGAGGAGGGTTAACCCACTGCACCACAGCACCAGCCCCCAGGCATTTCCTAAAGATATAAATAAGAATGCCCCCAACATGCTATACGCTCACCATTTAGAAAGAACCACACTTGCTATTCTGGGATACAGCCTTCTAAACCTTTTTCTATATATATATATATATATATATATATATATACACACAATATGCATTTGCTTTTTGTACAAAAATAGATGATTTTCTGTACGTGCTTTGCTTTTCCTTTTTAACATGAGAGTTTGCCATTTCAATAAATATATATCTGCATCATTTTTCTTAATAGCTATAGAATTTTCTACTGTATTTATTTGCTCATTTGTTCCTAAGTAAAAAGTCTTTGCAAACACAAAATTACCATAATAAATTAATTAGCCCCTTATAGCTGAACAGTAAAGTTATTCTTTTTTTCCATTATAAAAAGGGTATGATTATATACATAACTTTCCTGGAAGTGTTATTCAATTAAAGGCACATATCGTTTATTTTTAAATTTCTATTGACTCATTTGAAAAGCAGAGAGACAGAGACAAAGAGAGAGTGGCAAGAGAGAGAGAGAGGGGGAGAGAGAGAGAGAGAGAAAGAGCGCTCTCCCATCTGCTGGTTTACTTCCCATTGCCCACAGTGACTGGGGTTAGGCCAGGCCAAAGCCAGGAGCTGGGAACTCAATCCAGGTTTCTTACATGGGTGGCAGGGACCCAACTCCTTGCGCCATTACTGCTGTTCCCCGAAGTCTGCATTATCAGGAAGCTGGAGTCAGGAACCCAAGCTGGGAATTGAATCCAGGTACTCCAAAGTGGAATGGAGGCATCTTAATGGCTCTACTAAATCTCTGCCTAGTACACATATTTTATCTTATTTTAAAAAATTGCCTTAATATAAAGAGAACGGATTTTGTATATTTCGTAGGTACAATTTCAAGAAGACATCATACTCTCCTCCCTCCCTCAAATTCTCCTCTCTTTCCTTTTTCCTTTCTTTTCAACCTTTACAGAAATAATTTCAGTCCACTCTATAATCACAGGCTTAATGCACAACTAACCATAACCATATTCAAAAAGTAACAAGTATAAAGACCACAGTTACAGGGCCGGCACTGTGGTGTAGCAGGTATCCCATATGGACGCTGGTTCAAGTCCCGGCTGTTCCACTTCTGATCCAGCTCTCTGCTATGGCCTGGGAACGCAGTGGAAGATGGCACAAGTCCTTGGGTCCCTGCAGCCATGTGGGAGACCCAGAAAAAGCTCCTGGCTCCTGGCTTTGTATCAGAGCAACTCCAGCTGTTGCAGCCAATTGTGGAGTAAACCATCGGATGGAAGACTTCTCTTTCTCTCTGCCTCTCCTTCTCTCTCTGTGTAGCTCTGACTTTCAAATAAATAAATAAATAAATCTTTTTTTTAAAGATACCGCAGTTCCACAAAACTATAAACAAGGGTTAAAAACAATAATCAAATCATATCTGTTTTGTTCCTATACATTAAAAATTTTTACTTATTTATTTGAGAGGCAGACTTACAGAGAGAGATCTTCTGTCTGCTGGTTCACTCCCCAAATGGCTGCAATGACCGGAGCTGGGCTGATCCGAAGCCAGAAGCCAGGAGCTTCTTCCAGGTCTACCACATGGGTGCAGGGGCCGAAGCACTTGGGTCACCTGCTGCTTTCCCAGGAGCGTTAGGAGGAAGCTGGATCAGAAGTAGAGCAGTAGCCAGGACTCCAACAGGTGCCCACATGGGATGCTGGTGCTGCAAACAGCAGCTTTACCCACTATGCCTCAGCGCCGGCCCCTCCTATACATTTTTTTTTTTTTTGACAGGCAGAGTGGACAGTGAGAGAGAGAGACAGAAAGAAAGGTCTTCCTTTGCCGTTGGTTCACCCTCCAATGGCTGCCGCGGCCGGCGTGCTGCGGCCGGCACAACCGCGCTGATCCGATGGCAGGAGCCAGGAGCCAGGTGCTTTTCCTGGTCTCCCATGGGGTGCAGGGCCCAACACCTGGGCCATCCTCCACTGCACTCCTGGGCCACAGCAGAGGGCTGGCCTGGAAGAGGGGCAACCAGGACAGAATCTGGCGCCCTGACCGGGACTAGAACCCGGTGTGCCGGCGCCACAAGGCGGAGGATTAGCCTAGTGAGCCGCGGCGCCGGCCCCCTCCTATACATTTTTTAGTGCAAATATTTTAAATAGTGACATAAATGCACATCATTTTTCAGGAAAATTGTTCCAGTTGATGCACTCAGTGTTGCTCCATATTTTTGCCAAAACTGGGTATTGGATTTTTCAAAAATTTTTATTTGAGAGACAGACATTTAGACAGACAGAGGGCACACTTACATCTGCTAGTTTACTCCTCAAATATCTGTGAGGCTGGGACAGGTTGAAGCCAGAAGCCAGGAACTCTATCGTTGTCTCCCACATGGGTCTCAGAGACCCAACTATTTTGGCCACCACCTGCTGCCTCCCAGGGTGTACATTAGCAGTAAACTAGAACTGGAAGTGGAGCCAGGACTTGAACCAAGGCTCTCCAATAGGTGTCCACTCCCCTAAATGCTGGCAACAGGTGGGCCTGTCACAGGCTAAACCATTAGCCCAGAACTCAATTTAGCTCTCCCACAGGGGCGGCAGAGACCCGAGTACTTGAGCCATCACCTGCTGCCCCCAGGGTCTGCTGGAATCGGGAGCTAAGCCTAGAATCATAAGGAGGCACTCCCATGTGGGAGGTAGGTGTCACAAGGGGCATGTTAACTGCTACATCAAACGCCTCCCTTTCTGTAGCTTTTAATAATGACTGATGTGAGTTGAAAGAGTTTGGAGTGAACAGGATGCAAGCCATTGAGGGTGGAAATGCTGACGTCAGCCGGCAGAGTTTCTGCTGAATTCCTGGGAGGGTGAGAAGCTAGGCCCTGGGGGCCATGGAAGAAGAGCAGCAGGCGACGTGAAATTGACTTCCTTGGCCTGGTGCTCGTGAGGGGCCCGGTTTCTGCTGGCGCAAGAGGCACCTGCGTGATTTCAAGAGACGGAGTAGGAAGAGGGCAGACGCCAGGCTGCCTGGCCGAAGCCTGGGGAGGAAGACAGGGTGAAGGGGAAGAGATGTGGTGGCTGAGGCCATCGAGTGGAAATCTGAGGGGGAAAATGAGGTTTACAGCTAACCTGGGGGAAGTTTGTCAGAGTGGTGGCCGGTTCTCACAAAACCTAGGAGGAAAACCACACGCGACATCAGGCCTGGGTCCTGGGTGGATTTTCGGGTGCAGAAGTGGGGGATGGCCCTGAGGGAGGGGCTTGTGGATGCTGGGCTGGCCTGCTACCGTCAGGGTCCATGTGTGGCTGGGCTGAGCTGCAGCCATGCTTCCCCGGCTAACTCTTCCTCTCCTGCTGGGGGGCTGGGGGGCGCACCAGCTCAGGAATTTGTGCCAATGAGGTGTCAGGGAGGCCTGCTAGGGGCTCCCAGTGTCTTTTCTGAAGCTGGTTGGCCCAGGGGAACTGGCCTCTGAAAGATGCTGACCAGGTGAATCCCAGATGGACAGACAGACACACAGTAAGTGGCTAGACTCCAGAGACATTGTTAAGTCACTGAATCCACCAACTCCAAGGTCAGTCCCTACCTCTGGTCTTCCTGCTATGTGTTTTTAGTCTTTAAGCTTCTGGGGCCAGCGTTGTGGTGCAGTGGATTAAGCCACTGCGTGTGACTCAGGCATCCTTTATGGGTGCCAGTTTGAGTCCCAGATGCTCCATTTCCTATCCAGTTCCTTGCAAATGCACCTGGGAAAGCAGCAGAAGATGGCCCAAGTGCTTGGGCCCCTGCCACCCACATGGGAGAGCTGGATGGAGTTCCAGGATCCTGGCTTTGGCCTGGTCCAGTCCCAGCCGCTGCAGTCACTTGGGGAGTGAATCAGTAGATGGAAGAGCTCTCTCTGTCACTCTGCCTTTCAAATAAATAAACCAATTTTAAAAAAGAAATCCTTAGAAGCCTCGGGGAGTCAGCTTTTCTGTTACTAGAGGCTGCCAACCTTCTAGGTGACTCACACAGGTTGAACAAGTTGCCACACTGAATCGCTAAACATAATAGCGTGGTCTCGGCTCAGACCAAACGTTTAGCGTGGGCCTCTGCAGAGGACACGTCCTGAACTGTTCTCTCTTCCCAGAGAATACGGTGCCCTCTCTCCTCGGGGTCCTCACCCACACTGCTCCCTCTTCCTGGAACACCCTTCCCTCTGCTCTTTGTGTTCCTGACGCTGGCACAACTTCAGGTCTCTGGCAGGAGTCAAGGGCTCCAGAAAGACTTCCCGGAGCACTTGCGGCTGAGCTGGGTGACCCCTTCATGTGCTCTCCTTGGAACAGCTCTTCCCAAACTGCATGGAGGTGCCCGCGTCTCTCATAGTCTCTCAGCCTGTGTTGGTCCCCACTACCTTGGCAACACCTGGCATGCTGCCGTCCTACCTGCCCAATTATCTCCTGTGTGAGCAAATAAAAGCAGCATTTGTTCTTTCTATGTGGGCTTCAAAAAGAGTTTGCCTTTTACAGGAAGGGTGAAATTTGTTATAAGCACAGATCAATAAAAGAACTCTTTGATTTTTCCTAGTATAAAGATCCATTTGAGATATAATGCATGCACCATAAAAGTCACCCTTCAAAGTACATAATTGCCATGGTTTTCGGGTTGTGCAACCCTTACCACCATCTAATTTCAGAAGATTTTCATCATCCCCAGATGAGGCCTTTGTTCCCATTCCCTTCTCCTTAGACTCCACGGCAATCAATAATCTGTTTTCTGTCTCTGGGTTTGCTTATTCTGGCCATTTCACGTAAATGGAATCATACAATATGTGCCCTTTTGTATGTGGCTCCTTCCTCCTGGTCTAGTATTTCCAGGGTTGACCCAGACTTCCGCATGAATCAGTCCTCACTCCTGCACCTGGTGGAATAGTATGCATGGCATGCATATACCACATTTTGTGTCCTTTCATCAGTGGACAGACATTGGGGTTGCTTCCACTTTGGGTTATGATGTTTTATGCTGTTATGGTGTTCATGTACAAGGTTTTAGTAACATAGGTTTCAGTTCTCTTGGTCTATCAGGAATGCAATTACTGGGTTACACAGTGACTCTGGGATTAATCTTTTGGGAAACTGCCAAACTGTCGCTCCCCCTCTTCGCGGAGGAACGACACAGGACCCTGCGCTGTTCTTTTGTCTGCTCGGCCTTCCCCGGGTTTGCTGCTGGTTCTTCCCGGGTTGGCTACCGACCCTTCCACCTCCGTGGAAGGGCAGTTCCCCCTGCCACTTTCCCCACTTCCGCGGGGGAGCGGCACACCGCCGGCCGGCTCTCTCGGGGGCTGCTCAGATGTTCCTCAGGTGTTCCCCTTAGATGTTCCTGGTGCATGTTGTCTCTCTCCTCCTTTATAGTCCTCTTCCACCAATCCCAACTCTGCTACCCACACGCCAAGTACGCTGCTCTCCTCCAATCAGGAGCGGGATCAGCTCCTGCAGGTTACTGGTTGAACTGGAGGCAGCTGTGTAAAAGTTGTTTTTACTCCTCTCCCAGCGCCATATTGTGGGAGAGCAGATGCATAGAATAAGTCTTAATTCCAGTAACTTAGTCTAGTCCGAGTTGCTCCCCACACCAAACTGATTTCCATTGTTTTACATTGCCACCAGCGATCATGAGGGTCTCAGTCTCTCCACTTGCTAGCCACGGTTCACTTGAGTCAATTATTTTGGGCAACCAGAATGCTGACCAGGAGAAGCAGGAATGATACCGTCCATGCTTATGTGGTTAATACGAACGATTCAAGCAACCAGGAATAACCTAACCAATCTACCATCTGTAGGCAAGAACTCATATGGACAAGGCAAGAGAAAATGACTCACTTTGGAAGCATGATTGATATAAACAAAGTTCTTTCCTTTTCTTTTTTCTTTCCTTTTCTTTAAGCATTCACATTGAGGGATAGAAAAGCTGTAGTAAATTCCAAGTTGGAAGTCACACAGCAGCATAAGCCTAAGCCACAACCCGCTGGGGTTCACTGTGGACTGAGCTGCCAAAAATGGATTATTCAGAGGGATCAATTAGTTTGGGAGTGAGAACACATTTAAAGGAAGGGAGAGTGAAACAGAAAGCTTATTAAGCCTCCTCTAAGAGGCACAGTTCTGAATACAATGGGCTCCCCAAACTCTGATCCTGCCCCCTGTACTTGTGATCAAACCCAAGAATATTATGGTTTCCCACTGTGTGAAATCTGAAAGAATTATATTCATTAAAAACGCCAAGACCCTGGTGCAAGGCAGAACTCTCTAGCTAAGCTGCTCACACAAATGCAGTGCACAGAGGGAGAAAGGCTTCTCCCGTTCAGGCCGCAAGCTCCATGCCCTCCTCGCCAGGCTGCATATCGGGTGGCGGCAGTGGCAATGGCAGCGTGCGGTGGCTGATGGAGAGCACTGGGGACAGCCTGAAGCTCTCACTCACACTGTTTTTGTATGAAGGCCTGGGCATGTGACATCATGGAAGAGGACACAGAGCCCACAGCCAGTGGTCTTGAGCTTTATGGTGGGCTCAGGAAAGATTCTCTCTGGGGACTCCTGGAGGGTCACTCAAGGGGATTCCAGGTGAAAATAAGGGCAGAGACACACTCATCTTCCCTGCGTATTGTTAACAAGGCACAGCGTTCTGTTTGGTGCAGAGAAGGGAAACACAGTCTAATCACTAATGAAATGAACCGAAAAATAACAGGATGGCCAAAGGAATGAGTCAAACAAATTTGAGTTGAATGACTAAAAGTACATTGTTCCTTTTGGGATAAATGGGAGGCCTATAAAATAAATTTTTTTCCATCTCCAAAGTCTTTGTTATTGTTGTAGCTGACGTAATAAAGCAGGTCAGTGGCCTTTCTCACCATAGGTTACTGTGCTGTTCTCACATTTAGGGACTTTCCATTGCTTTAGAGAACAACTTTCCCACAGTTTTCAATCCCATGATGTTTGGGGTTATAGGACTGGGAGTCAATGGCAGGAAAAGTAGGCAGCTGGTACAATGTGTAGCAATAAAAAGAAAATGAAGCAAGTTAAATCGAATCCAAGACGCTGAGTTAGCTTAAAGGCATTGCAACAGAACCTGTGAGGACAGCCGCACCCTGGGGATCTTCCATCTCATGACACGAGGCAGGGGGAGGCCCGTAAAGGCTGCCTCTTCAACAAACTGAGAAGGAGGCCAGGCGATCACACACTTATTTTTCTAATGGGGTGAAGAACATTAAGTCCACTAAGTGCTCTTATCTGAAGATATCACGAGGTATCTATTTCTAACCAAAGGACTTTCGGGAAAGAAGCGCAACAGATCTTGTCGGACAGAGCTCCTGGGACACGCAGCAAAGGCTGTAAACTCTGACAGGGTGTGGTTTGAGGCGCACAGGTTGGCTTGGATGAGGGCCTCATGGCGGTGGTATTACCATGGTGGGGACACGTGCAGAAGTGAGAGGTCATACGGTGAGGTAGGAAGCAAGATACCAGGGAGGGCTGAGGTTTGTTCTTTTTCTGAACAATCCGCTCTTGCTGAAATGAACCCACTCCTGTTAGACCCAACTCCACCTCCTGCAAGACGGCATTGGTCCGTTCATGAGGGTGCAGCCCCCATGAGCTAATTGCCTTCCATTAGGCCCCTCCTCTTAAAGGTTGCCCCTTCTCAACACTGTCATACTTCCAGCCCATGAACCTTTGGGGGACAAACCACATGCAAACCTCAGCATCATATTCTGTGAGGGCCCTAATAATATGAAGGTTTTAGAAAAGTTTGTGGGGAGGGGCTGGTGCCGTGGCTCACTTGGTTAATCCTCAGCCTGTGGCGCCAGCACCCCATATGGGCGCCGGATTCTAGTCCTGGTTGCTCCTCTTCCAGTCCAGCTCTCTGCTGTGGCCTGGGAGTGCAGTGGAGGATGGCCCAAGTGCTTGGGCCCTGCACCCGCATGGGAGACCAGGAGGAAGCACCTGGCTCCTGGCTACAGATCGGTGCAGCGCCAGCCGGAGCTGCCATTTGGGGGGGGGGGTGAACCAACGGAGGGAAGACCTATCTCTCTCTGTCTGTCTGTCTGTCTCTCTCTCTCTCTGTCTATGACTCTCCCTGTCAAATAAAAATAAATAAATAAATAAAAATTTTGTGGGGAAATGGAATTGAAAATAAGTTTATTTTGGTGCAATTTTTTAAAATATCCATGCTGAGTTCTTTCATGAACTGTTTGAAGACTCTCAGTTCTTTGAAAGTATCCTTGGCTACTGGGAGGGGCCACAAAAGTCCATGACCCCCACAAAGCACTGGACAAGTTGAGTTTTGATCTCTTGCATACATTGGTCCTTACCTAAAATTTGAATCTGAATATAGGTGTTTGCCACTTAAAAAATGGTGAGGCCGGGGAGAGAGAGAGAGAGAGCACAAGATCGAAAACCACGGGGATACGCCTCATAGCCACGTCTGCAAATGTTATGGTTTCTCTGGAGGAGCCGCCTGCAGGCTGAAGCCCGCCTGTTAATCACACTCGCAGCAAACAGTCGCTGTTTTCCTTCCGCACACCGGGAATTCATCTGCTCCTGGCTCCCAGCACATGGTCTTGGCTGCTTTGTTGCTGAGCCACATGGTGGAAACTGAGCAGAGCCCAGTTTGGCGGGATTCAGTGCCCCAACCCCTGGCTGACCTCCTGCTCTGTACATCACAACGCACAGGGGCGAGCACTCGGGAGGCCCGGAGGAACGCCGGCTGGGATGCTGGCCTGTCCGGGCTGGGGGCTGCCCTGCTCAGCACAGCTGCGATGAGAAGAGAGTTAGGAGAAATCATCAGTTCCTTTCAGGGCCAGGCAACTTATGAAAGTGCCAGGGGCCTTGGAAGCTTGGTCCCATTCGCACTCAGTTCCACGACCTTTGGAAACTGTGCGTCACGCTATTGAGTCCAAAACCAGCCATGATAGGTTTTTTTTTTTTTTCATCTTTGTACTCAAGCATTTTAAGACACCGTAGAGAGGGCTTCTAATGTTTTCCACACATCATAATGGCATAAAACCAGGGGAGGAACAGGGACAGCCAGAGAGAGTCACAGAGAATGGAAGACCAACAAGATGGAACTTAGTGACAGCTGTGGGCTTAATCAGTAACTTAATCTGGCAATGCAAAATGTGATCTAAGAGCAAACAGAGCTCAGGAAGGGCCCTGCCTCCTGATGAGCCCCCACCTCTACCTTGGGCTGTTGGGCTCCATGGGCAGCAGGCAGACGTGTCCACTCCTGCTGGCTTCAGTCTTGTCTCTCCTCTTGATCGTTCAGCATTTCCAAAGCCCTGACCACTGAAGACCACACGTGGCACTATTGAGATTTCGTTTGTCTGTGGGTCTGGAATTTGCTGCCCGCACATCTGGTCTCCAGATGCTGGGGCTGACACAAGGCTTCCAGGTGTGCACAACAGTGGCTGTCGGTTCCGTGTTTGTGGCCTGTCTGCATGCTGAGATTTTTTTTCTTTTTTCCTAGTTCCTGCTTTTTTAAACTGGGGCTAGACCTTGGCCTAGAAGCTGTCTGGGGCTGCCATGCTGTCACCTGGCTCCTGCCAGCTTGCTCAAGCCACATTTTCTCCCCTTTTACTGCCCATTCACCCACTGCTGGACTACACTAAAGTTCCAAACTTATTCTGAAGAATTGCAAACCTACAGCAAGCTTGAGAAAAGAGTACAGTGTGTAGCCATACTCCTTCCACTTAGACGTGCTAATCTTGATCATCTTGCCATGCTTGTTTTTCTTTTTCTTTCTACATGCACATACACATATAACATCATTGTCCCTATAATGTTGTTTGAGTATAATTTTTTTCAATCCAGAATCCAATCAAAGATCATGCATTGCATTCAGTTGTCATGTCTCTTTAGTTTTCTTTAATCTAGACTAGCTCCTTGGGTTTTTTTTTTTTTTTAAACTATTTGAGAGGCAGGGAGACAGAGAGATAGATAAAGCTCCATTCATTGGCTATCTCTCCAAATGCCTGTGACAGCCAGGGCTGGGCTGAGACCAAAGCCACGAAGTCATTCCAGGTCTCCCACACAGGTGGTAGAAAATCAATTATATGAACCATCACCTGCTGCTTCCCAGCATCTGTGCTAGCAGGAAGCTGGAGCCAGGAGCTAGAGTCGGGAGTCAAACTCAGGTACTCCAATGTGGGATGTTGGGTGTCTTAACTGATAGACCAAATGCCCAGCTGGTGATGATCTCATGATTAGATTCAGGCCCCGAGTTCCTGGCAGGAATCTATAGGTGTGACTGCCTCTTAGGTATTGGCTGTGTCCTATGCCCACGTGCTTTCCTCTGTACATTGCTAGGCATGAACCATTCACTTCCCACCTTAACAGAAAGCAAAACAGCAAGAGTAGCCAAGGAACTAATGCTGGGCAGACCTGGATTCCCAGCAGGCCTGCTGCCACCAGATGCCACTCTCACAACAGTTGCACTGAATTGGTAGAAAAGAGAAACGAATGGCCGGCGCCGTGGCTCACTAGGCTAATCCTCCGCCTTGTGACGCCGGCACACCGGGTTCTAGACCCGGTCGGGGCGCCAGATTCTGTCCCGGTTGCCCCTCTTCCAGGCCAGCTCTCTGCTGTGGCCCGGGAGTGCAGTGGAGGATGGCCCAAGTGCTTGGGCCCTGCACCCCATGGGAGACCAGGAGAAGCACCTGGCTCCTGCCATCGGATCAGCGCGGTGCGTGGCCGCAGCATGCTGGCCGCGGCGGCCATTAGAGGGTGAACCAACGGCAAAGGAAGACCTTTCTCTCTGTCTCTCTCTCTCACTGTCCACTCTGCCTGTCAAACAAAACAAAACAAAACAAAAAACAAAAACGAATGTCCTCCCTGGGATCTGACTTTGATTTGTCACAGAAAAGCTCTCAGACACAATGGGCTCCAAATTTATCATAGTCCAGTCGTGGCCAGGCTGAAGGCAAACCCAGAGGAAACAAACGGGACAGAGACTCCACAGAAGCAACACCTTAGAGGCTCCTTGGGCCAAAGGCTCCTGTACATGACCTTCATGTCTGGACAGAACTTCCAATCTTAAGTGGAAATTTTAGGCACAGGGGATGTCATGCTGGGTGGGGTTCAGGTAGAAACAGGAAGGACTAGAAGTCACAATTGGAAGCCTGGCTAAGTGCAGAGATTGGCTCCGTGTGGGCGAGGAAGTCAAGTTCCTCCCCGGGAAGGAAGTATGAGAACAAGTTCAAAAGGTCAAAGTCAAGACCTCAGTCCAGAAGCCCTTGTGGGTCAGAGGAGACAGTGGACCAGGAGCTGCTCCAATACAGGAAGCCTTTCCTGTTATTCTGTGTATCTCTACCATGAGCACTGTGCTGGGCAGATAGGAGATGCCCAATCCTTGCTCTTGAATTGAATGAATGATTGTATGACTAAATAAAGGAATACAGTTTCTAAAGGGTCAGGTTGGGCACCCAAGAGTCCTATTTAGCTGGGAGGATCCAGAAGTCAGTATCAGAGAGCACAGATGGGGAGAGAGTGCAAAACATAGCATTTTGAGGTAGGTCAGCCAGGGTTGACCTGACTGAAGAATGGGGTTGAAGCACAGTAATGTGTCACATGTTCAGTCCTGTGTCCTTAACAAATTCTGAGGAATGCAAGCTTATGTGATTTTATCGTCATGCAAATATCACAGAGTGAACTTGCACAAACCTGAGATGGCTCTGATGTCACTGGAGATATAAGCTTATGAGGCCATTGTCATTTAGGCAGCCTGTTATTGACTGAAGCATTGTTGTGTGACTGCTATAGTTGGGTATCAACACACTAACCTGACTTTTCCTTCAAAATTAACTTATCATGTCCTGGTTTTCTTGTGCACAGGCCCTTTTTCCAGTCTCTGTAGCCAGGAACACACCTGCTCTATCAGGCACACAGTCCACGAGACTGGGAGTCAGGCCACTGAGGACGACGGTACAGACACAAACATGAAGGCACTTCATAAAGTCCATTGGAAAAGTGAAATTAAAAGATAAGTTTATTTTAGTGCAAAAAACATCTGGAAATTCATGCTCAGTTTTTTCCCAATATACATTTCTAGGAACTTTGGGAAGGCCTCTCATATGCATAGGTTTCAAATATTTTTTGCACCCAACTGAATTTATCTTTTAACTCCATTTTCCATGAACTGTTTGAAGTACGCTTATAATATCTAGGCTTTTTCAAAAGCCATAAAGCAGCACCCAAAACTCACTCTTGAATATCCTCAAAGCTGGAAGGAAAATCCAAAAGTAGGAATGAAGAAACTGCACAGAAATAAAATCCAAAATAGCTCCTAATAAAGCAGCTTTAACATCAAGTTCTGGCACATTCCTAAGACAGGACAATGGTCAGGGTCACGACTGGGCTGTGGACTGACTGCACTCAGCATCTGGAGCGCTAGAAACTTCCAGCAAGCTGAAGTGGCCCTGGAAGACCTCTTACTGGATATAAGCACCCAGGTGGTGGTGGTGGTGGTGGTGGTGGTGGTGGGGGAGACTTGTCAGGTGACTCAGAAGAGAAGTATTTTTAGGTTGAGAAGAGTGCAAGCCTATGACCAGGTCCACATTTAGAGATGAATTAAAAAGGCACAAAGAGAGGAAGTAGGCAGTCCCTGGGCCTCTCGTAACTACAGTCCAGCTCTGCTTCCTTATATAGGTTGCTTTTTGCACACATGCTCTTAGTTGAGGTTTCTAAAACTGATGGCTTTTATTTATAGGCAAGCAAACCCCAACTTTCCTAAACTCACGGAACACAATGCTGGCCAGACTCTAATTTGCGTTATCACCAGGTCTCCGGGCCCCGCCTCTCCACCTTCCCGGCTGAGTCCTTGGAGGAGTCTGTGGGACCTTCTTGGTTCTCTGGACCTCCTCAGCTTTCTTTCCTTTCTGACTCTTTCTTTGCCTGCCTCTCCTCTCTTTGCTAACGCGTCAGCACATCTGAGCCCTCCTGATCCCTGTTGGCTGTGCCGGCCCAGCTCCAGCTCTGTCCTTGCCTGGGCCGCTGCTGTCAGCAGGGCTGGATTCCCGCCCAGCAACCGCTCTGCTGCTAATGAATTGGCAGGGAGAACAAAACCCTGCAGCTCTCCTGGAACGATGCGGTCATCTAGAGCCGGAGCGCACAGAATGCCGGGATTTGGAAAAGAACAGATGTCACTAGAGTCTGCTTATGTGCTTTCTTGGAGATCAGGACCCCTGGTTCACCACGTCCTGAACGTTGGCCCATTGCAGAACTCATGCAAATGACGAAAGGTTAAAGGAAAGCTCCACCCCCCCAGCATTTCCCCCACTCATTTCCCGCCCTCCAGCCCTGGCTGGCAGGCCCAGGGAGGAAAAATTCTTATATTTATAGCCCTGCGGAGAGTGGGGCCCAGCTTGGCAGCTTCAAAAGGGCTGAGCAAATCCTGGAATACTGGGGTTGAAAGCCCTACGGAGCATGAAAACAACATTTGCTTCTAAAGATCAAGGAATCAAACCAGAGAGGCTGTCTGGCGTTTGGGGTTGAATTGTCTCTCCCCAAAATGCCAGGTCCTAACAACCAGGACCTAGAATGTGACCTCATGTGGAGACAGGATCTTTACAGAGGTAATCAAATCAAAATGAGATCACTGGTGTGGGCCCTGACCCAGCCCAACGGGTTCCTATAAGGCAACACGTGGACAGAGAGACACGCGTACAGGGGAAGCACCATAGGAACAGACGACAGCCATCCACAAGCCCACAGATCCCTCCCTCACAGCCCTCAGAAGCAGCCATCCCTGCCAATGGTTTCTGAACTTGCACCCTCCAGAGCTGTAAGACAACAAATTGCTGTTGCTAGGATATTGGTTCTAAAATCCAAGAAGGTTGGGTTTTCTGACTTCCTGTCCAGTGCTCCCTCTCCCATGGTATCCACGTTGAATTCACTTTTGCAGAGCCCAGGAAAGAGGCATCCTCTGTTTATGTGACTGAGCGCATTCTTAGTACTTGCACTCAACTTCTTTAAGAAACCACCCAGATCTTTCATTCTTTCAAGATCTCTTTTTGTGAGAACATTCTAAGCTTAGTCATGTTCACCTCTCATGTCCAAAGTTGTATTATTTGTTATCAGTGGCGTCTTTGGTTTTTATCAATTCAAAATTAAGAATGGGGTTTGAATTTCATTTTTTAAATTAAAAAGAACACTTTTTATTTGAAAGGTAGTGAGACAGAGAGAGTGCTCTCATCCACTAGTTCACTTTCCCAAATTCCCAAACAGCCAGGGCTGGGCCAGGCTGAAGTCAAAAGCCCTGATGTCAGTCTGGGTCTCCAATGTGGGTGGTAGGAACCCAAGTACTTGAGACACCACCGCTGCCCCCTAGGATGCACATTAGCAGGAAGCTGGATCAAAAGCAGAGCAGACGACACTCAAACCATGCACTCTATTATGGATGTGGGGGTCCCAAGCAGTGACTTGACCACTGTGTCAAAGAAAAGTATATATTCATCATGTTTTACTGAATGGAACAAACATAATAATGTTTTATCATTGCTGCCTCCGGTGCAGTTCCTGGTCCTCAAGCTTGTACCTTGCCCTTGCAGCCCCTGGCTCTTGTGGAGCACATGACGTGGGAATTCTGGGAGTTCTCGTGGCAAGCTCAACATGCCCTCTGCTGCCGTCGACAGTGTTGGGTAGGAGGGGAATACCCTACCTGGGATTCACCCCTTCCCTCTTGCAGCTCTCTTGTTTCTTCAAAAACAGATGCCCTCCCACCCTACCCCAAGAAGAGTCTGAATCTCTTCACAGAGTGAAGAGTCAAAATTCTTTCTTACAGGTAGCACTTCAAAATGCTTAATAGCTATTATCAGTTCTCAAAAGGATATCTTTCTCACTACCAAGGTATATAACTTTCCTTTCCTTTTTTAAAAAAATATTTATTTATTTGAAAGACAGAGTCTCTCTCCCCCCCCCCCCCCCCACACACACACCGGGGAGGGAGAGAAAAAGGATATCTTCTATCTGCTGCTTCACTCCCCAATGGCTCCAAAGGCTGGAGCTGGGCCAGGCAGAAGCCAGAAGCCCAGGAGTTTTACCCAGGTCTCTCATGTGGGTGGCAGGGCCCCAAGCATGGGGGCCATCTTCCACTGTTTTCCCAGGCACATTAGCAGTGAGCTGGATCAGAAGTGGAGCAGCTGGGGCTCCAGAAGTGGTTATACAGGATGTCAATGACACAGGCCATGTGTTCACCCTCAGTGCCACTACACTGGTCCCTATAGTTTGTTTTCTGTTAGTACAATGAAATGACTGAGGCAGGCACCTTTCTTTGCAAAGAAAAGAGGTTTGTTTATGTGGCTCACAGTTTTGGAGGGTGTAAAATCCAAAATTGGGTGGCCCCATTGGTTTTGACCTTTGCAGAGGGCCTTCGTGACTGTATCACATCATGGAAGGAGTGCATGTGTGAACAAGAGATCAAACCACGAACTAGGAAGCCAGAGAGAATGGGGTCCCACAATCTCTTTCAGGAGTAAGGTCTACAATGACCTAAAGACTTCTCACTAAGGCTCCACCTCTTAAGGGTCTTTCACTTCCCACCTACACATTGAAGACTTAGCTTCCAATACATGAACCCTTGAGGGACCAACTACATCCAAATCATAGCCGTTGCAGCCATTTGGAGAGTGAACCAGTGGATGGAAGACCTCTCTCTCTTTCTCTCTCTCTCTCTGCCTCTCAAATAAAACTTTAAAAAAAATTGAGTGCTTGGTGGATATGGGGGGTGGGAGACAAAATAAGCATCTGCTCTACCTCCCTCCTTTCTTTAACTTTTGACCTCTGGACTTGAAATTTGACTCTGCTTTTCCATAAAAAGTAGGAAGAACAGTGACTCTCCTCAGCCCTTTAATGGAAAAAGGAAAGAACTTCTTCCCTATATAAACCTATATCCTACTTTTCCATGGGTGGCCAGACCACTTCCAACAACCCTTGTCTCACATCTGTGGGTAAAATCACTGATTTCCAAGGGTATTTTAAAACACTGTTGAAAAATGGAATTTAAAAAGTTTATTTTGGTATAAAAAATTAAATTGGTAAATTAAACAAGGAGACTCTGAAGATAAATACGTCTGAACAACCTTAATGAGAAAAAAAAAGCTACCTGAACATGTGAGTTTCAAAGACCAGCGATTCAATGGATCAATCCCTAAACCCCTTCTATAACACATTTTTTAGCTCTTTAACTGGTTTCACTTACCAGTGGTCAACCACGGTCTGCAAACATTAAATGGAAAATTCCAGAAACAAGCAATGTATAAGGTTTAAACTGCATCTTTCTGAGTCGCATGATGTAATCTCATGCCCTGCTCCGTTCTGCCTGTGAAGCGAATCATGTTTGTTCAGTGCATCCTCCTGGTCCACACTACCCATCTGTTAAGTCACTTAGTAGCTCTTGGTTATCAGATCCGCTGTTAGGGTAGCTCATGGCCTGTGTGCAAGAAATCCCTATTTTACTTACCAACGGCGCCATAGTGCAGGGGTAGTGGTGCTGGCAATTTGGATACGCCGAAGAGAAACTATAACATGCTTCTTTGCATTAGGTGAAAAGATGACAGTTCTTGATTTAGGGAATGAAAGCAGTTAAGCCCAGGATGCCAAGTCTATGGTAGATTATTGTTGTTAAACTCTTCCTTGTGCCTAATGTATAAATTAATCATAGGTATGTGTATACAGAGGGGAAAATGTCACACATCCAGGCTTCCACACTATCTGTGGAGTGATGGAATGCGTCCTCTCCAGATATGAGGGGGCTACAGGGTTGGAGAAATCCATCAACACTCTGATGGGGGCTGTGCTCAGAGTGGGGACAGGCCCAAGAGGAGGCCCCTCGTGGCTCAGTGAATAGAGCATTCTGAAGCACACTGGTTCCAATGAGAGGAGACTCCGCGTTTACATGGTCAAACACCGGGTCTGCTAGGAACTGATAAAATGGAATTTCATTTAAACAACCAGAAAAGGTAACCCAAGAAAGCAGAAGTCACATTTCCATTTTGACTAAATTTCCATAACCGCTGGAGAGCCCAGAGTTCCTTCTTGCGAGAGGAGGAAATTTGTCTCAGCTCTCCGGGCCCCCAGCTTCCGCATGTGGAGAGCAGGTATGGAACGTCTGAATCACCATTCAGGGTCACGGTGGAGAAAGGTGGGTATGAGAGCAGCCGTCCCACGACACAGCAGAACACATCAATCAGAGCGGAAATCAGGACGCTACGCTCAGCCTAACAATAAATTACCTGCTGCCACGGAAAGTCCTGGACCCAACACAGACAATCATTTTGCTTCTTCTTTACAGTCAGAGAGCCCTCCAAGGCTCATTAGGGTCTGGAATTACTCATCCCCTGGGCTGGAAATTTCAAAGGAAAATTTCAGGAAATTTCAAAGGAAACTTCCAAATCCACTAGCTGGGTTGCTCTTCATTAGATGTTAACTGGAGCATTTACTTCTGAAATTCAGGCTCAGTTTCGTGCTGGCTGAGCCAAATTCTGCCCCTGTCTCAGCAAATCTTGGCTGTTGTCAGTGCAGCTCTCTGTGTGTGGACAGAAGAGAATATGGCTCATTGTCCTACCAGATGCAAATTATGGTCCTGATTCAACAAAAAACATCTGTCTTCCATGTAGGCAAAATAACAAGAGACTCTGAAGTCAGACTGATCTTTGTGACATGGAACCCTGCTCTTGCAGGAATTCACATTGTGGTTCGTGATTAGCTAATAAACAAAGACTCTCACCGAGACAGGATTTGTAATTTTCTGTTTCAAGGCTCACTGCTCACTGTAATGATAAAATCTCTATCAAAATCTGCACAGAGGGAATAAACTGATTTTTTTTTTTTTGAGACACAGGGCAAAGCTGTTCAAACAGTACATTTTTATTTGTAGGACGTGGCTATGCAGCGAGGTTGATGCTCTATTCCCTCTCTGTGGACCCCAGGGAAACTAATACCCAGTGAAAAGCAGGAAGGATAACAAAACTCACTTCTGAATTATCTGTGGTCACCGAAGGTTCTGATTGAAGGCATAGGTGACTGCTACGGTTTGGATACAGTTTGTCCCCCAAAGGTTTGATCACCCATGGAGGCTTGGCCCCAGTGTAATGGGAAATGTGGTGGAACCTTTAAGGGGTGAGGCCACGTGGAAGGTGATTCGTCACTGGGGAACCACCCTCGGAAGGAATTACTGGCCTTCCCCAGGGAGCGGGGCAGGTCTCTTGGGCCTAGACTAGTCAGCCTGCAAGTTGGTTGGCAGAGAGCAAGTTCAGCTTTCGCAGCTGGCTCTCTTGCTCCCTCTCTCGTGCTCATGCCCTGTGACGCCACCTGCCAGTGAGGCCCTCACTAGAAGCTGATGATGGTGCCATGCTCTCGGACCTCTGGAAGGATGGGCTACACGGCCTTTTTTCTTTATAAAGTACTCAGTTTCAGGTATTTTGTTACAGCAACACAAAAGAGACTAACAAAGTGATAACGTGCTGTTAGCAAACATATACAAATACTCCTTGGGTTCATTTAGTGAATTAATGATCAAATCACTAATTTACAAGTAATCAATAAAATGTTGATTTTTTTTACTTGCTTGTCATAGAATACTACTATAATATTAATCTATGCAGTTTTCAACTTGTAGTACTCCTAGCCCTCTCCACTTCTGTGAGTGGCATTCAAGGCTTTTGGAATTTATTGTTCCTAAGGCGAGATCTGGATAGCTGAAACTGCATCAATGCTTAGCTTTGAGTTTTAAAAAATCTGCTCTAAGGATCTGGAGCCAGGTAAGGACTGTCACCAGCTCGCTGCACTCTGATCAGCAACGGGCACTTCGTTTTTGTTAACAGCAATTGTTAATAAATGATTTTGCTTTGTTATTTTATGGCTCAGTCATTTGTACTTTTCTGAACTTTTATTTTGTTTTCACTTTTGTACTGAAACACTTCCTCACTTATCTCCATATTGATAAATCACATATGTAGACAATATTCTCCCAGTTTCTCTAAATTGGGTTTGGGATTTTTTTTTAAGATCAAAAGAGCTTAGCATTTTTTTTTCTTTCCAAAATTAGTGGTTCTAGGTCACTTGCAGAGAGACTGGAACTTCTTTCCGGGGTCTTCTGAAAGGAAACTGATTCTTTAGCATAGTCCTCAAGGCCAAATTTTTAAGTTTTTGATGGTATCTGTTGATATCTTTTTTTTTTTAAGATGTAAGATGTATTTATTTGAAAGGCAGAAATAGAGAGACGGAAGGAGAGGGAGAGGGAGAGGAAGGGGGGAGAGAGAGA
Organism: Oryctolagus cuniculus; assembly: GCF_051225735.1. Classification (NCBI taxonomy): domain Eukaryota; kingdom Metazoa; phylum Chordata; class Mammalia; order Lagomorpha; family Leporidae; genus Oryctolagus; species Oryctolagus cuniculus. The sequence goes on from NC_142880.1 coordinate 76,088,835, forward strand.
GAGAGAGAGAGAGAGAGAGAGAATCTTCTATCCACTGGTTCATTTCCCGAATGACAGCAACAGCTAGGGCTGGGCCAGGCTGAAGCCAGGAGCTAGGAGCTTCCTCTGGGTCTCCCACATGGGTGCATCTTCCACTGCTTTCCCAGGTGCATTAGAGCAGCCAGGACACGAACTGGTGCCCACATGGGATGCTGGCATTGTAGACAGCCAGTGCTGGCCCCAAGAGCTTAATATTTCTATGTAATCAAAGCTAAAGTTTTTTTTCCCCATGTGATTTCACCCATAGCTCTCAAACTTTTGAGTTTCTACCCATAGAGTTGAAACATTCATTTCGTATTTCTTCTATTTTGTTCGCAGTGTGGTTTTTCACAATGAACTCTTTATTCTTATCAGGAACTTCATTCATTCTGCCAACAAGGATTTCCTGAATGCTCACCTGTGTCTGACAAGGTGTAGTACAAGTCAGATAAAACAGTAATCAAAACACTGAGAGACGAGCAAGCAACAACAGGCAGTTTCCACACAGCTGTGGTCAGGCCACTGGACCGCTGGGCGCAGTCCTGAGCCGAAGTGAAGTCGGTCAGGGTTGAGGGCCACTGGGGCCTTTCTCTTAGCTTTGTTCTCAGAGACTCTCCCCGAGGGAACTTGATCAGCTCAAACACCATGTGCAGCAGGCAAAATCTGATTAACCGTGTAGCATTATTCATGCTACAGCTATTAGGCCAGAAGTCCTCAGAAGCAAGAGGATTAAGGCAACTAATTTTAAAAAAGACTTAGGAAAACATCAAAATTTCAGATCAGAATCCAGAGTAGCAAGGCTGCAGGTGATGATTTAGGTTTGCACTTTGCACAATAAACAATTAAAGGAAACTTTGTAATGACCAGTAAATGTGAAAGCATAAAAAAAAAAAAAACACCTCACTTAACACCAAAGTGCAAACAGAACAAGAAGATACCATTTTAAGCCCAGCAGATCAGCAAACGTTTGGAATACAGGATTCACACAGATAGTGGCATTGCAAATTAGTATAATTCTCAAGAAGACAATTTGGCCATATTTATCAAAAGCCTTAATAGTATTTATAGCCTTTGACCCATAAAATCTACTTCCTAGAACTTATTGCATGTGATTACATAAAAAATGTAAACAAGGACTTATAACAAAGATGTAATAACAAAGTTGGGAAAAAAACACCTAACAACAGATGTCTAATTAAATTATAAAGCAGCTTATAGTATTCAGTCATTTAAAAGGTATTAAAAGTTTGGGAAATATTATGTTAAGGAAATCGTGTTTCCATTTATTTTTCCTTCTGGACACTAGAACATTCATGACAGTGGAACTGTGTTCTTTTTTCTTAATGCGGTTCTAAATTTCCTAGTGTGTCTCTCCCTCGTTTCCATCAGGCATATATTGCCTATGGAAGCAGATTCCTTTCTCTGTCTTTTAGGGTACAAGATATTTTGATGTGGGTAAGGAGTCTCTGGCCTATAGGCAGAATCTTATCAAGATTTAAAAAAATTAGTATTGTTCTTTAAGAAAACCAAGAAGTACGGCATCTGAACACCTGTGGGCTTGTTTCTGGAGACTCTGAAGTGTGTGTGTACTTGGGTATTTTCTTCCCCACGTCCCCAGCTCCCTTGAGTGGCTGGGTCTCAAAGAACAGGGTGCTGATTGGATAAAGGGGAGGGGTTAGGACGCGGATCCATTTTGGCTTTGTGTTTATCAAGCCATATGTCCAGGGCTAAAATGTAGAGTGGTGGTGTTTCCTACTTCACAGGAAACAATGGAAGGGACAGAGTTTCTTCTCTGTATTATCCCAGTGAATGCTTCTCAGACTTTCAGTATCTGCTGATATTTGTCTGCCAATCAGTGCTAAGCGGCAGAAAGAAAAAGATGGAATTAGGGGAAAGTGACTCTATGACAGTCTTCAGGGACTAAGGATGAGGAGACACTGCCAGGCCATGGGGGAGCTCTCATGTTCCCCAGGAGGTGAGCAAGCAGGAGGGGTCTGCCTGGTTGTGTCGGGCTTCTGGGGTGGAAGGGAAAGAGGCCAGGCTCTGGGCATTCCCAAGGGAGCGAAACCTAAACCTGACCTGACCTGGAGTTAACCTGAGGCCTAGGAGGTACCGAGCCCAGTGGGCACGGATCAGCACTGCTTTGTAAGGGCACAGTGTGCGGCCATGCTTGAGAGATGGCCTCAGCAGAGGCTCCACTGGGTCAGCTTGTTCCAGCCTGGGGCCGGCTTGTCCACGCCAGTTGCCCCAACTGGGCCTCACCTAATAGTGCTTCGGAGATACTAATCCACTGATCTTGCCAACACACAGCATGCTCAGCTTCTCCCTGAACAGTCACACAATTTCGGGTACTCCTGGATAACCGACAGGACAGAAAGGGGAAATTGCTTGCAACACGCTTCTACGGTTTGTAAGGTGGCAAGTGGGATGGTTAATTTTATGTCGGGGAGGCATTTGGCTCAGCACTTGGGATGCCTGCAATCCATATCACAGTGTCTGGTTTGAGTCTTGGCTCTGCTGCTAATCCAGTTTCCTGTTAATGTGCACCTGGGGAGGCAGCATGTGATGGCTCAAGTACCTAGGTCCCTGCCACCTCCATGGGAGCCTTAGATTGGGTTCTGGGCTCCTGGGTTCAGTCTGGCCCAGCTCTGGCTGTTATGTGCATTTGGGAAGTGAACCAGTGGGTGGAAGATCTCTCCTTCTTTGTCCATCTCTGTCTTTCAAGTAAAGTGAAAATAAAAAATAAAAAATTTGAACTTAATGTCAGCGTTGCTGCTAGCCCTGACACCCAGCTATTGGGTCAAATATTTCTGGAGCTGTAGTCAAAGTGTTAGAAAGTAGTGGGAGCTGAAAACGTACAAAATATTTTAGGTAAGGTGAACACTCAATGAGGAGACTCTGAGTCAAGCAGATTAGCCTGCACAAGGAGGGAGGTCTCATCCAGTCACTGCAGCTCTTAAGGAAGACTAAGGTCCCGGCGAGGCAGACAGTACTCGGCCTGCAGACAGCCTCGGCTCTTTGCCTGGTGTCCAGGCTGCAAGGCAGCCCTGCAGAGTTTGGACCTGCCAGCTCCTACAGCTGTGAGTCAATTCCTTAGGATAAATCACTCTCTCTTTACACACACACACACACACACACACACACACCCTTTCTCTCTCACCTACATCCAAATGTCCCTTTTATTGGTTCGGTTTCTAGGGAGGACTCTGATTACCCCAGTGAGTAACCAGCTTAAGTGACTCCACCTTGGGCTCAGATGAGGCAGAAAGTAGGGAATAGGATACCTCCTTATTTGCATACTATTTTGTCAGTAAAATTAGGAACTGAACAGTCCTGATTTGTGTGATGAAATTAAATATATCAAAGTTTTGTGTCTGGATGACTTCCAGAGGTTTTGCACCCTACACTCCCTTGAAAGCCACTGAACTGATTGTACAAGGAAGGCAGCATTTCCTTCCCCGACTCACTGCCATGCTTCTCTCTTCTCGAGCAGTAAAGCTCCCCAGGAGAAGGGGCATGGATCTGTTGGCAGGAATGTCATGACACAACCCTAAAACTGAGTTTTGGTACACTGTTATCAGATTAATAAAGTGCATTTACATGCAGTATGTTCTCCATTTTTTTTTTAAAAGCTTTGAAAGGCAGAGTGACAGAGGGATCTTCCATCTACTGGTTCATTCCCCCAAATGGCTGCAACAGCTACATCTGGGCCAGCCCAAAGCCAGGGTCCAGGAACTCCATCCTGGTGTCCCACATGGGTGGCAGAGACCCAAGGACTTGGGCCATCTTCTGCTGCCTTCCCAGGTGCATTAGCAGGAAGCTGGATCAGAAGCAGAGTAGCCAGGACTCAAATTGGCCTAATCTGCTTGCGATAACACTGTCTCCAGTTCTAAATTCTTCGAAACAGCTATGAGTTAGGTAAGGGAGGGACTGACATTATTACAACCACTTCTATTGTGCAAAGGAAAGGAGGATCAACAAGTGAAATGATGAGTCACATATCCAGTCTATTCAGCCAGTTTAGGGCAAAGCCACAACTAGAAACCTGTTCTTCTGCATCTCTCTAGCACTCTTTTTACCACCCATTTACCTGGCCAGGTAGCAAACCATTTGCCAGATCAGAGTGCCAGTTCACATTCTGACGAGGACATTTCTTGTCTGTTGTGCACAATGAGATGAGAAGAAAGGGAACTTGGGGCAGTGAGCGTTGCGGGAGGGTTAAAGTCAGAGTGCAACTGGGTGAGTCATCTCCACTTTTCTATAGAATGAACTCAAGGCATTCTTCCTTCTTTCTCCTCTCTCAACTTGTCAAAATAAGTCTAATCCAAATCCAAATGGACTCTACTCTGGGAAGCAACTCCTTAATCACCCAGATATTAATCATGGTCTTCTCCATGTTCTTATTCATATCATTTTTTTAAAAAAAATTTATTTATCGGAATGGCAGAGTTAGAGAGGGAACACACATACACACACATAGAGACACACACACACAATCAATCTTTCACCTGCTGGTTTACTCCCCAAATGGCTGCTATGGTCCAGGCTGGCCAGGCGGAAGCCAGGAGCCAGGAGCTTCTTCCAAGTCTCTCACATGGGTGCAGGGGCCCAAGCACGTTGGCCATCTTCTGCTGCTTTCTCAGGAGCATTAGCAGGGAGCTGGATCAGAAGTAGAACAGCCAGGATTTGAACCAGCGCTCATATGGGATGCTGGCACTGTAGGCGGTGGCTTAACCCACTGTGCCACAATGCCGGCCCACATTCACATCTTTTATTAGACAGGTATCCATCTCCCTTACTAGCCTGTAGGTCCCTTAAAGGCAGGAAGGTCTTTTTCTGTGCATTCAACTGAGATTTACTGCAAGCACTTCTGTAGTAAAGAGAAGTTCCTAGGTTAGGTACTGTTGTGCAGAGGGCTAAGCCACTGCTTGGGATGTCTGCATTCTGTATCAAGAGCACTTGGGCCAGCACCGCGGCTCACTAGGCTAATCATCCGCCTTGCGGCGCCGGCACACCGGGTTCTAGTCCCGGGCGGGGTGCCGGATTCTGTCCCGGTTGCCCCTCTTCCAGGCCAGCTCTCTGCTGTGGTCCGGGAGTGCAGTGGAGGATGGCCCAAGTGCTTGGGCCCTGCACCCCATGGCTCCTGGCTTTGGATAGGCGTGGTGTGCCATTGGAGGGTGAACCAACGGCAAAGGAAGACCTTTCTCTCTGTCTCTCTCTCACTGTCCACTCTGCCTGTCAAAAAAAAAAAAAAAAAAAAAAAAAAAAAAAAAAAAAAAAAAACCGCACTTGGGATTGAGTCCTGTCTCTACTTCTGATCCGGCTCCCTGCTGATGTGTCTAGGAGGCAGCAGATGACGGCCAAAGCACTTGGGACCCTGCCACTCGTGTGGAAAACCCAGATGGAGTTCCTGGCTCCTGGATTCAGCCTGGCCCTGCCCTGGCTGTTGCAGCCATGTGGGGAGTGAATGAGCAAATGAACAGAGATTGCTTCTCTCTCCCTCTCCATTTCTCCCTTTCTGTCACTCTGCCTTTGAAATAAGTAAGACAAAGCAGGAAGCTGCTAACCTAGTTGGAGAAACAAGCACAAGCCAGTAATGATGATGTAATGTGATCAAATCCATGACATACACCTGCCTGAAGTGTGGAGAGCACCACACAGGTCACATCTCAACTACGGGGAGGCAGTCGAGGGTGATTCTCAGCAGGATCTTGGAAGAGACAAAGGAAAAAGCACGTGCTGGACCCACAGCGTACGATGCACAAAAGCTGACAGATGAGGAGCAGGGCCAGTGTTCCGTGTCAGCCAGCATGAAACCAAGTTGGACAGAAAGACAGTAACAAAAGGGTCCCGGATATTACCAACCTAAGGAGTTCAGGTTTTGTTCTTTAGGCCCATCCAAACCTGAAAACCACAAGAGCTGTTTGAAAGGGCTCTGTAATGTAGACTAAAGAAAAAAGGCTGAAATGTCCGTGGACACCGTCAAAGCAGCTCAAAGCTGTGGATCAGCGGGACGGAGGCGACGCCAGGTTTGCCGTCATTACGTTACCAATAAGGAACAGTAAAAGCCCAACCACTGCTCTAAGGGAGTATAAAAGGCTCCTATTGATGTGACAAAGGCTCCTTAATAGTTTTAAGTGATGAGAAACCAGAGAAAGATACTTTTTAAAGTAAAGAACTTTTATTGCTTCTCCCCCATAAAACATGATCCATTCACTTTACTTTAAAACTTTAGAAAATACAAGTAAACAAGACAATAAAAAAAAAACACTCATTAGGTTCTAGCACCCAGTTCGTTTTGTAATATAAACTCCCAGCCCTTTTTCTACGTGCCTGTGGAAACAAACGGTTTTGATCTACATATATTTAATTGTAATCTCTTCACTTATAAACACTTTTCAGACATTCATGACATATATACATCTGCAGTATCATTTTTTAACTAGCCACACAGACCTCCAACAAATGGATATTGCATAATTTAATCTCCTATAGTTAGATATTAAGTTGTTTCTAATTTTCCCATTATAAACAGTAAAGAGGAACAGCCTAGCCTGCGCGTGCATGTCCCCGGGTACCTACTTATTACATTAGAATTTACTTCTGGAAACGAGTGAAAGTGAAATCAGCATTTGCAGGCTTCGGTACATACTGCCCAATTAACTTCAGAGAGTCCATTCCCACTTTTACGCCCACCGCTTCTGTATAAATGTCCATTTCCACACCAATGCCAGAGTACTAGTATGATCTTTAGTATTTGCCAAGTAGAAAGCAGAAGATACTACTTTTCCTTTTCTACCAGTGAGGTTGAACTTTGATGTTTTTATAAACAGCTGTAAGGGGTCACTTACATTCCATAAAATGTAACCAATGTAAGTTCACCAGTCAATGACTTTGGTGACTGTACAGAGCACGGTCATCACCACACCCTCCTTAGGGCCTCGCTTTCCCTGCCCATTTATAGTTAAACTCTGCTCTCAATCCGAGTTCTAGGAAACCACTGTTTTACTTTTTCTATAAATTTGCCCTTTCTACATGAATCACGCAACACATAGCCTTTTGCATCTGGCTTCTTTCACTTCGCGTAATCTCTCTGGAGTTTAACCTTGTTGGAGCACGTATCGGTCGTTCATTTCTGAACGCTTTTTCTCTCCACGTTTATCCACAGTTTTCTCTCTGCTGCAAAGGCCCTTGCTCATTCTTCCACTGGGGCACTTTAGGATTCTACAGAGGAGGGACCTGGCGAGTCTCACATGACATACAGAGCCCGGGCAGCACGGGAAGGATGCCGCTCCCTTGGCGCCTGGGAATCCACAGGCATCAGTAACCGGTCACTGCCCGCCTGGGTTTTATCCACCTGCAGTGAGGGACACTACCGCGGGAAGGAGTGACTGCTGGTTTATTTGAATCGAGTTTTGAGTTTCCGCTCTTCAAGGAGTGTCCTACATTTCTAATTTGCTTTCTAAAAATTCCTCAAGTTACTCCTTTAAAATTGATTTTACTTTAGTGTAGTAGAAATAGATCCTTCACCAAAAAAGGTGTAGGATAAATAAACGTTAGCCTGATTCCAAGGTTGCTCTCGGCAGTTCTCTGCTTCAAGACCTCCTAAAAGGTTCCTCATGCCCAAGCAAGACTAGCTGAAAATTAAACAGTATTTCTGAACTCTTTATCTCTGGAAAGATTAAAAAAAAAATTTTAAATCCTGCAAGATCCATTTTCCAGATAAAAACTCCCATCTAAAATAGAAAAATATCCTAGTTTGACCTCAAATTAATCATTACTGAATTTGTACTCCATGCTATTTTACTAAACACAATTTGACTCTTCCAGAAATAAAAGCTCCATTTTGGCAAAAGCTGCAGTTTTTAGAGGCAGCAGAAAAACCCAACCCTTGACGTATCTAAAGCGGTGCCCTTCCTTTCCCCTTTCCAACATTCCCTCCTCATGCCCCAGAGTGGTTTGTGGATGACTGACCTCAGAGCTAAAAAAGCTACAGGCAGGGCTCCTCACTTGTACGGGCTCCTTCCTAACTCGAGGTCCCTAATTCACTACGATTTTCCTAAAAGAGGAAACTCCAGACTCTATCAGCTGCAGGTACCTGAATCTGCCCCTGTGTAGCCAAGGTCTACTCTCTCTCTCTCTCATCCATTCTAGGTTCTTTGTAAGGGCTTTACTTCCTGGGCTGAGTGCAGATATGAATGCATTTCCACAAGCTGTCTTTTCCATGATTTACTCTAGGCATCTTCTTGGAAACATCTGCTACAATGGCCTAGCAACGTAAATGATTCCATCACCTTAGCTCCTCACCCATGTTTGTTCTTCTGTGGCACCTTCCAGCTTTTTGTCCAAATCATTTTATGTGAGTATAATTAACTAAGGATTTTAAAATGTTTTAACTTGCAAACATAGCTCATTTTACCAAACTCCATTTATTATACTGCTGACCTACACTCATTTCTTCAAAATCTGCGTATGCAGTGGCTACATCACAGTGCTTTGTGGACAGCAGCAGGACAGGGCAAAAGCCTGGCACGTTCATGCCACCTAGGGAGAGGCCCCAGTTGCTGGTGCTCAGCAGCAAGGGTACAGGATGCAGGGCCTCATCTGGCTTGTTCACTGCTCTATGGGCAGCACTTAGCACAAGGTCTGGCATACAGTAGGAACAGAAATACTGATGGATTCACCAATCCTGCACTGCCCCTTTTTTTGGGGGGGGGGGGGAGGGAGTGGTTGGTATGTAAAAAATCCCAGATAATGGGAATTAACTTACTGTTTTCTCTTAAAATAGAATCCTCAATAGTTAATTATCTGATTGATTAAACAATTATATACTGAGTGTCAGTTGTGATCAAACATTACTGGATGAGATTGAGAAAGCCAAGGGACGAGCAATCTGGTGAGTTCTCCCTCATCTTCAACCTGTCCTTTACATGACAGTCTGAGATAAATAAGGGGAATGGAGACATTTTAATCTTTTAAGTAGACACAGTCTTATTTTATGTTTGCACTAGAATTTGGAAATCAAGACAAATGACAATGGGAAAGGAAGTCATTTTACTTGGGGAAGGCTGCAAATTAGAGTTCTTTGTTGGCTTAAGTGGCTCTGGAAGAATGACACCACGCCTTCATCAGAAACTGGGCTAAACTCATCCAAGTGTCAGATTCATTCTCAATGCCCTAAGGCGCAGAGGTCACAATACTTTACTGTCCCAAAGGGATGGTCACTTAGAATTCGACTTATATAATGTAATGTATGCCCTTCCCTAGAATTAGTACCATAGAGAGATGCCGGACGCAGGCACAAAGCCACTGGAGAAGAGTGACCCAGCCTCTCCCAAACCTGTGGCCAGTGCTGGTAGGCAGCAGCGTTTCCCGCAAAATTCAATTAAACAAAATTCCACAGTTGTTTTCTCCAAAGTAATTTTGATTTAATTTCTTCTCTTATATAAAAAGACAAATTGCATTTCAGAGAACATCGTTTAAGTTATGAGGTTCCCGGCAGAGCTGTTTTGCAATACATGTTTACATAATCTAAGTGAAGTCGGCAGTTGACTGTAAAACTGGGGCCAGCCAGCTCAGCTGTGCGCATGTCGGGGATTAATTTCACTTTGGATCACAAACTGGGGTAACATTCTATTGTTTAGGTGTCAAGTGGATTTGGATTTGGTTTTGGACATTCGAATTGGAATGAAACCGAGGTTAAACAAAACAAAACACCACCAGATTTTAAAACACAATAGGTCAGTGTGTTACAAAGAAAACATGCAACATTGCTATCTTCTGCACTTATCAAAGATATTGAACATTTGACATTTTGAATACTGATATTTAGGTAGAAGTCAAGTCTTTGGAGAGGAAATTGTATAGAATTTGTTTGTATGGCTCAATGTGTTACTAATTATTTCCCTTATTAGTCAATTCTACTTTGCTGTCCAAGATCCACAGAAATGAATAATGCAATGTGTTACAAACGCAGAGAATAACAAACAGCACACAGAAGCAGTTATACATGTCTCATTAAAGTTATCTTAGAGGAAATTTACCAAAACGAAAGCAAATGCATTTAACATACATGGTGCCACTAGCTGGGCAACACACCAAGTATTTAGATCTTGGACAGCTAGGAGTGGTCTGAAAGTGAGCCATTGCTGCTTTACAACTCAGCTTCCTTGACCAGCCCACCCTGAGACCTGTTTCTCTTTCTCTTACTATTCCTTGGCATAAACTACCTGTGTCATAGTTAACTATGGTCCACAGTGCCTTAACTGGATTAAAGGTTCTTTGGTATATGAGTACCTTATACATCTTTGTCTTCTCCATTGCACTGAACGTCATAGTTTATTCAGTTACTTATGGAAATGGATAAAGCAACACACACATAAAAAAAGCTCCTAGTGAATTCCAAGTAGAACAGAAAACTACTCCATTTCTACAGGTAGTAGCTGCATTGTGTTTGCAAAATATACCTAATGTAAACAAAGCATTTCCCTTTAAGACAGTCCCTCTTTACGGAGAACTTTGTTCTTTACTCCAGTGCATTTTGGGGTGTGACGATGAAACCAGTGTTAGAATGATTGCCCCAGGTACCAAACTTAGCTGTATTTTCTTCATTCCTTCTGATTCAATATTAGTGTAGCACAAATTCATCCACAGGCTTTCTAAGAAAGAACTCTCTAAACAACCCATTTTTAAATTTTATAATGTCCCCGCGTTGCTAAATTTAAAGCAACTAGGGCTAGCCACATCAGAGGAAAAAGTGAGACAAATTTAATTGGAAAAATCAAAGAGATGACAGGGAAGCAAGAAAATCTAAAATTAATTGTAATTTGATCTGAATGAGTTCATACCTCGTCATCCTAACGTATGAGCCAGGACATACACGCTCACACACACAAGCGTTCTCGGACCAAGCCCAATATCAAGGAGCCTGTCTCATGAAAAGAAATGTAAAGGAGGCAAGATTATTCAGCAAAGTGTAACAGAATTGTAGAGGTTCTACATTACGACGTCTCTTAAAGAAAATAAAAGCAAAGATCCGCGGCGGTTTTTTTTGTTCAGTAAGTAACATTCATTTTCATATTCCCTTTGTCCGTTAAATGGGCAAAATACATCAAATCACTTTTCCATGTGTGAAAGCATTCAAGTACATTATAGAAAAGAGGCAATGAAAACTCCGTCTCTAAAGCTTAAAGACAGAGGTAGCAGTGAGGGGTCAACAGGTGGTGAGCCGAGAGATCGCGCACAGGGCTGCCTGGCCTCTGAATTCTAGGTCCTTAACTGAACAAGATTCTGAAGCCATGAAGCTTCCTCTTCATTATCCCCCTCTTCAAAGACAGACTAATCACTCAGGGATCCAGACACCCAATGTAGAATTTTCCAATTAACCTAACTTCTACCAGCAGTTCCTGCTAACCAAAACTTTGAGACTTTCTCCAATAAACATAATTGCGTTCAAAAGGCTAGTAGCTGCATATTAAGATGAAATGACATCATGTCTGAGATTGGCTTTAAAATATTTCAGTGGAAAAGAAAAAGGTATAGGAGAAGCAACTGCAGCAGTCTTACAGTTACTAAGCCTAGTGGGGGATCTGGAGGGTCACTGTATTATTCTCTCCACGCGAGTGCTTGAGAATTCGTAAAGAACTTTAGGAAATACTGCTCATCATTCGTATGGGTGTATGAGTCTATGAAGAGGGCAGGAAGCTGGACTCTGAGAGATCAAAGCTGGTCTTAAATCTGGGATTTCTGATTTGGTCTAAAAAAAAAAACTTTTCATTTGTCTTTCTCAAAGGAGGGAAATAATACAAATCTACACATTATCCAGGGATGTAGAATCTGTGAGAGCACAGTGCATTCTTTAAATTTAGCCTAAAATTAGAGAATTCTAAATTTTCTGGGGAAGAAACATCACCACTGAGTTGTCCTGGGCTGGGTACAGCGGCTGCATGACATGGAAGATATGGGTTTGGATTTTAAATTGGAAGAAGAAAATGGAGATTGTTTATTCTAAGAATCTAGATTCCCTGATCACTGTCTCAGATCCAAGGAGTTTGTCTTGCGGAGACTTAATCCGTCTGCCCTGCTCATCACAGAGGGAAGCACTGGGGGTCTCCTGGGGTCACACATCAGAGAACGACTTTTCCCTGTGCTAAAGAAGTCACTTTCACCCCCGCAGGACTGAGGACGCTATGGGCAGAGGCTCCACCCTCCCTGGCTACGTCTCCACCCTTTTCTCCCCTGGAGGGCCTCACACTCTGGTTCCTCTGCCATGTTTCCCCGATGGGCCTGTCCTGACAGCCTAGCAATGCTCTGCGACCCAAAAAGTAAAAGAGCCCCCTGTGTCTATAGGGACATTTTTGTTCCTATGCAAAATTCAGCGTATAGGTTTGAACTCCTACGTCACTGATGTTGGATTAGAAATAGGAGAGGAACTGAACAGCAGCAAACTATTTTTATTTTGCACGTGTGTCATGACCATGAGGTCTATACTGACAATTTAAAAAAAAAATTTTTTTTTTTTCTAATAGAGGCTCAATTAAGAATTCACTCTGTTGACACTTAGGTCATAAAAACTTCGTTTTAAAATGAGGTATTTGGTTTACTGTGCCAAACAGTAGTGACTTGAGCAAACTGTGGAAATGGGCTAGCAAATAAGAAAATGAAGTGAATCTATGAAGTATAAAACAGAAACAGGATTTGGCAACATGTTGCTGTGACACCTGAGTCTTCACTGTAGCCAGATACATCTACCCACTTCCCCTCTCTGAAAGCAAAACCCAGCAGGACTTCCTCCTAGGACACACAATCCTACCAGAAAAGACAATGAGAATGAAGAGGTGAGCGAATACAAGGAAGAGAGAGACTCAGATCCTTCTTAGTGCCCCTCCTGCCCCACTCAGAAATATTTATTAGTCAACCACTACTTTCCTTGCTTTCAGGTTATCTTAGAAAAACACTTGGAATTAGGGTAACAACGGCATTGATAAGTGAATTGATGTAGAACTGTTGTCAAGGCTCAAAACACCACGAACGATCTTGAGAAAACAGATGAGTATTTCACATAAAAAACTGAACAATCAGGTTAGCCAGGCCCAAGATGATGATGAAAATGTGAAAGATTAACTTAGGCCATGTCAGCCGTTCTTCTTGCTGGAGGGAAATGATGTAGATGAGAGATGGATATATGAACACAAAGGCCAGGCCGCAGGCTGCTCCTGAGTATCTGCAAAACAAGAGCTTTGGGCATTAACATTCATCTTGATTTTCCTTTTTCCGATTTACAATTAAGGTAAATAGGGTGTAATTCAAATCGTCCTCAGTCTGATACTGTAACAGACCTGAAACATTTGGGTTTAAAACTGATTTTTCTTGCTAAGTTAACATAAAATATTACTTCCTGCTCATCTTTATAGCATCTGCTTGACAAAGAGTTTTCATTCATCTCTCAAATCGCCATAGTCCCTCCACATCTAAGTGACTGTGGCGATTTATTCAGAAACATCTGGAGATAGGCTTCCTACCTTTGATCTTTTATAAATTAATTATACATTCTGAGTTTCTGAGGGACCGTTAACATCTGTTTAAGAATGAGAACAGATGAGTGTCTCAGCGTAATTATCAAAGACAGTAACAGAAATACCTAAACATGAGACTGCGGTGGAGAAACACTGTCTTCTCCCTTTCTTGTACTCGCCTTTTCTTGCAGAATGGCTTAATATGAACTTGTGAGTCCATTATATCAACAAAGATCAGGCTAATAATCTCCCTTCTTGTTTCTTTCTTAGTTAAGGGTCTACATTAGGGAAATGAAACCAAATCAATCAAAACCCCAGTTTCTCATAAGAATCTGAGGTCACAATTTTATTCCCATTCTATTCAACCTGTCACAACTTTCCAAAGTAAAGAATATTCTGGAAAGAGCCCTCAGCAAACTAAAACTCTTACTTACACTCTTATTTTCTACTTACGATTGACACTGAAATATATTTTTGAGTAGAAATGGATTAAGAAAGTTGGGACATAGCCTCAACATATAATGGATCTTCCAGTACTCCCAAGAAGTTATACACTGATATATTAAAATAACTTTATTTTGGATGAAAAGAAAGGAAATATAGCAGAAGAGGATAAGAAAAAGAAAGGGAAAGGTAGCTGAGGCTAAGGGATAATGGGCTCCTACAGTCAGTTCTCTAGTAGGAATAAAAAGAAATGGAAGACAATGAGTACTTTATATTGGGAACTACATTTGAATGTTACCTGCTCTTAATACTCACAGGAATTTTATACAATTAAATTAAAGCAATAACTACAACAACAGGAAACACCCAACAGTGAATAGGAAGGAGTCCAGTTCCCTCGCCGCAGTACCTTATGATCCCGCCTATGTTTGGGTAGAAACAGGCCATGCTCACTCCAGCTCCCACAACAATCAGATTAAGAATCAGCACATGGAAAATGCTAGACGTTGAGAGTTTAGAGGAAAGAAAAAAAAAATAAAACTAAAAATAGGCACATTGTAACACTAATATAAGAATACAATTTATTAACTTTAAAATGAGCATGTCTAAAGCCTGACAACAGTAAAAAAATAGAAGGCAACAACAGTACTCGATGATGATGATGAGATACTGATGTCAGCCCTTTCATTCAGTTACATAAGTAGATTAAATTTTGTATGAAAAAACTGGTAGTGGGCATCAAAGTTCATATTCCTTAATGCACAAGTCCATTTGGGATATCTTAAGAAAATCAAAACCATGAAAAAAGCTATTAACATAAAGATATCTGTGGGAAAACAGAAGAATCCTAGATACACACAAGGCAACAGCTAACTGGCAGAGTGTATTTAAAATACGATGCTAAAAAATCAACCAGGCAACTTGGAATAAAGCTAGCTGTATTTTCATGGCGGCAAAAAACAAAAAACAAAAAACAAAACAACTAAAAACATTTTTGAAAACAGCAGAAGGAAATACATAGAAAGACTGCAGCAACTGTATTACAATTTGGGGTAGTATTTCTTCTTTTCTACAACGCACTTTCTGTAAAGTATTTATTTTGCTTTTATAATAAAAATATATTAAGGAAAGAGTGAAGTGGGTAGGTCTTTATTTTCCAAATTTAACCAACTGAATCTGGTCACTATTTACCATAAATAGAATATTTACTAAATAATTTAATTAGATATTAATTAAAGTTTGGGAATTCTTTTTGGATATAAATAATGTAGATAAAGTTTGATACTCAAGAAGTAATTCCATTTCTCTCTAGACTGATTCTCAAAATGTAAACAGATACATCTAAGTAACCCTCTGGGACCAAGTTACTAGTTTAGTTAATCCCAGATAAAGATGACAAGCAGAATTAGAAACAAAGAAAATAATTTACACAAATAAGTGGCTAGACTTTCAAAAATATTAGGTTTCCAGATCTTATTATTTATCTAGAAACTCCAACCTTAAATGCTTCAGAGCTTTAAGACACTGGCTGGGTCTTTGTTATTTCTGTATCACCAAAGGAAGCAATTTTATGTATTTTTAAAGTAGTGGTAATTAAAGTATGACCATAAGGCACAAGGACTTCCTAATACCCTTCCAGGAAGTCCTTGAGATAAAAGTTATTTTCAAAATAATACGACATTATTTACTTTGTAAAAGCAATGGCAGTAAAACCCCTGGCTTCTTTTTTTTTTTTTTTTTGACAGGCTGAGTGGACAGTGAGAGAGAGAGACAGAGAAAAAGGTCTTCCTTTGCCGTTCGTTCACCCTCCAATGGCCGCTGCGGCTGGTGCACTGTGGCCAGTGCACCGCGCTGATCCGATGGCAGGAGCCAGGTGCTTCTCCTGGTCTCCCATGGGGTGCAGGGCCCAAGTATTTGGGCCATCCTCCACTGCACTCCCGGGCCACAGCAGAGAGCTGGCCTGGAAGAGGGGCAACCGGGACAGAATCCGGCGCCCCGACTGGGACTAGAACCCGGTGTGCTAGTGCCGCAAGGCAGAGGATTAGCTTAGTGAGCCGCGGCGCCGGCCAACCCCTGGCTTCTTAACATGGGTCATGGCAGTTAGCTGCACCTATGTCTGTGTTCTACACTATACTCTTCAATGCCAGATATTCTCAAAAGAAAAAAAATTCACTGAAAATGTCCTTGAGGGGCCAGTGCTGTGGCACAGCTGGTAAAGCAACTGCCTGCAGCGCCAGTATCCCATATGGGCTCCTGTTCAAGTCCTGGCTGCTCCACTTCCCATCCAGCTCTCTGCTATGGCCTAGGAAAGCAGTAGAAGATGGCCCAACTCCTCGGGCCCCTGCAACCCACGTGGGAGACCCGGAAGAAGCTCCTGGCTCCTGGCTTTGGTTTGGCATAGCTCCAGCCATTGTAGCCAATTGGGGAGTGAACCAGTAGATGGAAGACCTTTCTCTCTACCTTTCCTTTTCTAACTCTTTCATATAAATAAATAAAGTTTTAAAAAATAAGTCCTTGATAAAGGGATAAAACTCCCTGCTTTTATTATATCTCATATTGTGAATAAAGAGCTTTTCAGCATTTTATGTGCTCCAATGTGAAGGACATAAGGCGGCACATCGGTTGCACATGGGTATACAATGGTTGTCTTGAGAAAAGTACTCGTGTGGTGGAGCTGAAGGCTAACCTTCTGTTTTTCCTAATAAATACTATTTTTACTTGAAATGCAGACATGCTACAGTAATTTAAACTTGGGTGTTTGACAGACATTCCCCTAAAATGAATGATATGAGCGTCACTTCAAGGAAAGCAACTGGCAGTTGCCAATAATAAAAAAAATTTAACTTTCAGAAAAAGACTGGAATTTTGGAGAATTTGTACTTGTCACTCTGAGCTTGACAGTTTTCCAATATATAATGACTTGTGTGTTGAAACTGGTGGTGATATGAGTGCGTGTGGGCTGGTAGTCTGCACTGAAATGTGTATATACTTGGAAGATCCACAGGCCTCAGTGAAGCGGTGTTTTCTGAATGACTAGACACGATGTTCCAAAACCATGCATGGGTGCAAACAGAGCAACAATCAGTTTTAATGTAACCAAGTCTCAGATTCCACATCACAACGAAGTGTTAACATGGTATCAGAAAAAAAGATCCACAATTCTCTTAAAAGGCCTTAAAAGTACCCCTTCTTTTCTCAACTATGTATGCATGTGAGAGTGGGTGTTCTTAACATATTAAATAAAAGCTGCATATGAAAGCTTGAATGCAGACGCAGAGAAGAGAATCCAACTGTCTACTAGCAAAGCAGACATTACCGAGTTTTCAAAGTGTAAACCAAAAAACCTTTTGGAAGTTGGTATTTCTCATAAAAATGTTATTTAAGTTAACAAGTAATGGTTTCATTGGTTTTCAAACAAATTAATATATACTTTATTCCATTTTGATTTTAATGTTAAATAGTGACAGACACAGCCACACAAACTAAAGCTCCAAGAGATACTCCAGCAATTTTAAGAATATACAGGTGGCCTGAGGTCAAACAGTGTGTTCCAAAGAATGCATCTTTGGAGTACTTGTAACAGACAACTTAAAGGTGTTCTTGTGGTCAGGGAAGAGTGTAGTACGAACACAGAAGGCATATCCCAGACTTTTTCCAAGAAGAAAAAAATTCTAACAGCTCCATTCTGCAAAACAGTGGCAGGAAAAAAATAACATTTGCCTAGAATTTTCTCATCCTTAACTTCCCTATATTTATTTTACTTTGTTAACTATAAATATAGCACACGGTATAAATATAACAGGAGTTATATTTACTAAACTCCAGTATTCTAGATGAGCACTATCAGAACTAGCTGCTGCTTCTATCAATACTAGCAACCTTGAGACTCAATTTACAGCTGAAAATATCTACTGAGGGTACAGGCTACATCAGCTCACTTCAAACAAACACTGAGGAAGAGCATTTGCTTATTTGGTTACTGTAAATACAATATTTCATTCATTAAAATAATTTTAAAAATTAAAAAATTTTTTTCATTTAAAGTAATTTATTCCCAATAATATAGGGCTAGGTATTTTTCACTAGGGTGAACCTGTAATAAAACTTAACATAAGAGGAGGATAACCCAGGGTTCCTGAGAAGGCTCCAGGGAAATTCTAAAATGAGGCATGGGTATTTTTCTTGGATAAGGGTAATAGCTTTCAACAGATTTTTTAAAAGGGTTCACAATTCTTCCATCTTCAGTAAGAAGTTAAGACTTACAATAATAATTCAAGCTGGCTCTACATTAAATAAGAACTTAAACTTCTCATCTTCAATTCTAAACAACTGATAATTTATGTAAAAATGCACAAATGTTAATAAATATACAAGTACCAGTGACCAATAATTAAAATAAAAGTGCTGCTTCTCATTAGAAACACATGCCAACAGAGGTACTATATATACACTATGAGCTTCTTAGCAATGTGTAGATTAATAGCCACGGAATCATAAGATAAATATAACTGTTGTCAGAGCTGATTAACCACGCTGGAAAGAATGAGTGCTAAATCATTCTGGACAAGGGAGTGCCTTCTATTTTTAAAACTCTTCAGGTGAACAGGACATCCATGATCTATCCTTAGTAACCATTTTCATTAGGCAAATTTTTATAGCAAAAGGATCAGTCACACTTTAAACTGACCTGTTTGCACAGTCATTTGTTGCTTGGCACATCTTGCTGGTCAAGAGAAGAGCCCTTACCTAGGATAAACGTCACCGAAGATATGGCCCAATAGCTGGACACGAGCCAAGTAGCCTAGGAGTGGGTATACCGTCATCATCTGGAACAGCAGGAACATCCTTGCAATGAAGGACAGGGTGTCACTGCTAGGGAAGTTGTCTAAAAAGTTCTATCGCAAGAAAGATAATGAGGTAATGTCAGCAATCTAACTCAGCACAAGTTCGTAAAACGGAACATTTACTGCTTATTTTGAACAAAGGTGCTATTCAAACTGCGGCTCGTGGGCTGGTGCCCACCCACAAACTGCAGGTTAACTATCTTCCAATGAGGTAAGTACAGACTCACAAGTGCTTAGAAACTTGATAGAAATCTGACAATGCCACATTTTTATTCTGTTTTTCAACCGCAGTCTCAGACAGCCTTGACATTAAAACAACAACAAAGACAATCCTGAACTTCACCACAGACAGACTGAGCAGCATACTCCCTGGTGGACTCAAGCACAACACTCAAATCTGTTTTAATACACTTAAATGATTACATAAATTCAGTGCTATTTCATGCTCATTAGCTCTTTGCTTTTCTTCTTTCAAAGTACTGTAGTGCTTTCAAAGTCAAGGGAACAGAGGAAGGTGAAGGTGCCATTACCATTTACAGTCTATCACTAAATAGCGAGGATTTATTTCTATGTCCTTTCATAGCTCTTTTGTCTATTTTAGTTTGGTAACAAAAACAAAGCTAATAATTCAGAATTTTTATTTTTCCCTTTCAAATATAAACACTACAAATATTACTATCCCCAAAGAAGTGGGCTTTATATGAGATTTTTTTTTTGTACTGGGGAAATTTTCAGCAAACCTTTGGAATCAAGGAATTAAGGAAATCAAGACTATAAGAACATTTCAAGTTATCATAACAGCAGTAACTCAGTCCCATTTCTCTCATGAAGATGAGAATACCATTATAATTTGGCTGTAATAAGTCACATTGTATATTCCACTGTACTCTATTTGAGGAATTTCTTATGACTAGAAAAGCCACTTGTGAAAAGCTCTTTTGTGTGTGTGTGTGTGTGTGTGTGTGTTAGAGAGAGAGAGAGGGAGGGAGAGAGAGAGAGGGAGGGAGGGAGGGAGGGAGAGAGAGAGAGGGAGGCAGGGATAGAAAGAGAAGTTTTTGGTCACATTAAACTAGAGATTATATGAGTACTCCTCCTAATTTTCATGGGTTAAATCAAAGAAATTGTTACCTATGGCAACCTTTCAGTAAGATTTTTCCCCCCAAAGATTTATTTTATTTATTTGAAAGGCAGAGTACAGAGAGAGAGGGAAGGACAGAGAGGTCTTCCATCTGTTGCTTCACTTCCCAAATGGCTACAGTGACTGGGGCTGGGCTAAGTAAAAGCCAGGAGCCTGGAAATCTTCCGGGTCTCCCACATGGGTGGTAGGAGACCAAGGACTTGTGCCATCATCCACCCATACATTCGCAGGGATGGGAAGTGGGACAGCCACGACTCAAACCAGCACTGGTATGGAATGGCGACCACAGGTTGGGGCTTAACCCACTGCACCACAATGTTGGCCCCCAAAGATTGCTATTTCCTTTTATCTCTATGTATCTCTCTCTCTCTCTCTCTCTCTCTCTCTTTTTTTTTTTTTTTTTTTTTTTTTTTTTTTTTTTTGGACAGGCAGAGTGGATAGTGAGAGAGAGACAGACAGAGAGAAAGGTCTTCCTTTTCTGTTGGTTCACCCTCCAATGGCCACTGCAGCCGGCGCACCGCACTGATCCAAAGCCAGGAGCCAGGTGCTTCTCCTGGTCTCCCATGTGGGTGTAGGGCCCAAGCACTTAGGCCATCCTCCACTGCCTTCCCGGACCACAGCAGAGAGCTGGACTGGAAGAGGGGCAACCGGGACAGAATCCAGCGCCCCGACCGGGACTAGAACCCAGTGTGCCGGTGCCGCAGGAGGAGGATTAGCCTATTGTGACATGGCGCCGGCCTCTCTATGTATCTTTTCAACGACCGAATAGTCTGCCTTTATTTTGGTGCCTGCCACTCAGCATCAAAATCCGAGTCAGCTCCATGGACAGAGGAACTCGTTAAAACTAGTTTACCCATAGTACTTCCACATCTGGGCTTTGGGAAATAAGGGAGTTCAATGTATGCTCAGTGGAGGTTTTATAAGTTCATGAGAACTACTTGTAAGAGAAATATATATACATCACAAGAATAATTTGCCATAAGGTGCCTGCATGCAATGTTATCTAAAACATAATGAATTTTATCCTACAGTATAATGGAAAAGGAAGCCGAAGCTCAGAAAGGGTGGAGAAGGGGCTTTCATTCTCACACTTAGAGTGGGCAGTGGAGAGGGTATTCAAACCCAGGCCTGCTGGTATGGTCATTGTGCTACTGGGTTATCCTGCCTACTATGCATTTACGAACATTTAGGTAACCACACAGAAAGGGTACACAGTGCCTTACCTGCTCAATACAATCTTTTGATAATGGTGGTGAAGGAAATGAAGCAAAAACCAGAGCTCCAATATACAGATAAGTTAATGTCACCAACATATAAGCAATGCATAGATCTCTCACCTGTAAGTACAGAATACAATTTCTATAACATTGAAGAAATCTGCAGTAAGGCTACTTGAATAGGTTAAATAAGAAGCCCAACAGATAAGTGCAAAATTTATCTTCTTACTTTGTGTATGTGTTTTACTTTCTAGATACCCAACCTGTTCACAGAAAGTAGTTAAAACAAAATCCACATGCATTTACAAATAATCTGCCAATTTTTAAGAAACACTAGTTTGGGGTATCAAGACTAAGCTACCTGCTGGCAGATGTAGGACATTAATATAAACAGTGGTTTAACATGATCAAAATTCTGACTTAATTTCAAAAGGTAATTTATTTATTATATTATAAAATAGTTATCTACAATTATAAAGATGAGGGACAGAAAGAAAATAAGTATAAGCCACCTACTTACTGCTTGACTGTTAAAATTTAAAAAATTCTCCCTTTAGTAAATTAACCTCTATCATCAAAGCACATGTAGGCCACAAGAGAGGGGAACACATTAAAATATATTTAATAATAAAAGGAAAGATAGTTAAAGAGCAAACAATAAGTAGGTATTAAACATAAGCTTAACAAACCTAAACAATAAATAAAGGGAAATCAAAAGACAGCTGTTCAAACAGCTGCAAAATGTTGTTACTGGAGTCAGCAAACAAACGCAGAACATTAAATAAAGTGGACTGCTTTCTTCCACTGCTGTTCCCACCCTCCCATCTCCATGCAAAGCTCCAAGATACTTAATGCAGCCAGCTGTCAGATCCAAACAGAAGAGATTCCACTGCTTACAAATCATCTCCTTCACCACTACAGTTACAGCCAAACAATGCAGCATCAGTAAATTATGGCAATAAGCCTATTCATTTTTCATTTTAAACACAAATTATTTTGAAAGCTAGGAAAACAGAGTAGACAAAAATTATACACAATTTTTTAGTTTGATAACACAATGAAAACATTAGACACTTAGCACTAGAAGACATTTCTGAGTTTTGGGAAATATTTCCTCCTTGAATAGGATAAAACAGCAGCAGAGTTTTATAATCTTGAATATAAATTTGGTTAAAAAGCAAATAACTAGCTATGAGAAATCTTAGAATCAGCTCTTAGTTGACAATCTGTTTGAAAATAAACCAACGATTTCATGCCCTAAATTAGATGATGGTTAGGACTACGGAGCCAAAGGTTTACAAAAGTTGGCTCGAGCCCGCCCACATAACTTCTCATTGTTTAGAGCTGAGGAGAGAGGATGACTGAATATCCAGGAGAAGGATTTCCAAACCTTTCCTCTTTAGGTCATGCAACTCTAGGGCCCACCGCGGGCTGTTTTAAGGTTGTCTTAACGGTCAGCTCTTGAGTGCCTCACGTTCTTGTGTGGGATGAACAGAAATGATCCAGGCAATGCCTATTTTCATATCAAAGGTAGTAGAATCCTATAATGATGTTTGAAAGTCACTCCACCCTCAACCTACTCACTCAATGCCACTTTAGAACAGAAGTAGCCTTGTAAAAAATATTGGTAGGCAAAACAACCATGCCAGAAAGAGCTGTATGTACAGAAGACAGCCACCATTCCACAGAGTCTAGCTTACACAACACTGAACCACATTATTTTGGTCTTTGTAGCTTAGCACATTCTAGGGGAACTTTGATAGAGACTTAAAGTCCACAGGTTTATAAGGTATAAGACATAATAAAATCTTTTCCCTTCTGCTTTCCTGTCCTATAGCACTGTACACATACTTCGAAACAGTACCTCTTATGCTGTATTGTGAATGTCATTATTTTTTATTATAAAAGTAAGCCAGAGGCCAGCATTGGGGTAGAGTGCATTAGGCAGGTTATAACTCAAGTAGCTGAGTCCTTATCACACAGATGGAAAATCCAGGTTGAGCTTGGGGCTCTTGTCCTCTGGCTGGTACAGCCCTGAATTGTTGTGGGCATTTGGGGACTAATCCAGCAGATAGAAGATCTCTCTGTGTCTGTGTCTATGTCCCTGTCTATGTCTGTCTCTCTTTTTAAGTAAATAAATAATTTTTTCATAAAGGCCTTTTAGTTCCAAATTGTATGTCCTTAGCCAAGACGATGGAGAGCAGACCAGATTCCTATGCATCGTGTCCCAGATAACAGACAACAATAATGGGGAAAAAATAAAAGTAACAAAGCATAAAAGATAGCACACAGAGAGAAGCTAGAGAAATACTAAAACCAGAAAAACTCTGTTTTATATACTGCAACATAACAATCAGTAGAACAGGGTCAGTTACTTGTTTTCATCTGAAAATATTCTAGCAAACAGAATTAATGCTTTCATTAAAGCAGCTGAGGTTTAGCATGATCCTGGCAAACATGCCACCTGTGAACAGCATGTACATATGTGGGATTTGCTATTCTCTGGCTCAAATCCAAGCCATCTCCGTACTAGGCCTACACGTAAGGCCTCCTGAAAGCCCACTGAATGGGAAAAGGTTTCTAGAACAAAACCATCTTTTAGAAAATGTGACTCAAAGCATAAATTATATTTAAAAAGAGACACAAGTGACAGTATAAACTGGTAATACGTCAAGCCTCGGGAACAAGCAGTGGCTGGCAGGGTTGGTAGTGGGGATCCAAAGACAGAATGTCGACTCAGAACAAGTACTGGGTTTACAGTAGGGCCAGCAGTGGGTCTGGGAGCCACTTTCTGTTTGTCAAGCGTAGTTTATTATTTGTTCCATGCTCTGTTCACAGTGAAAATACTATCCAGGGGAGCATTACTAACAGAAACACAGAAACTGACCACACAGTTCTACCCCAGACAGGCACATAGAAGCTTGTGTTGGTGTACAGCCAGGTGAACTTCAGATGCATATGAAGATGGAAAAAGTAACACATTAGAATGTACCTCAAGTTGTTAAAGAAGCAAGCAGAGGAATATAATTAAATAAAGACAGAAAAACATAAATTAAACCAACTAACAACAAAATACTGTACAAGTTCTGGTTCAAACACAGTAAAGAAATATCAAGAGGTCAATTCACATATTCAGAAGAGCAACAGAGACTACATAATCTGATAATAAGGAAGGAGCTGGATGATGTTTAATCCCTTTATGTTACATTTTTTTGGTAAGTGATGCCTTACTGTAGAAATGATTTCCCATCTACTGACATGAGCCATGGAGAAATTATGTGTAGATAAAATAGTAAGTTGAACTTGGAAACCTGGAAAATGATCACTACACCTGTTCAGGAGCCTTATTATTCTCTCTGCACAGATATCTTTAGATCATAATTTAAACAGAAGAGAAGGAAGCCTTTTCCACTCTTTTGTTTTCTCCTTTCAAAGCTTTGTTTACTGAGTTTGGAATGACTAACCATTACCAACATTAACCTCTGCTCTCCATGCCCCTTTCTCACTCTGGTACTCACTATATGGATCAAGCCTCTTGTCCACGCCTTGGTGAATTGCCGTACTATTTGATTCTAACTCCGCATCAGCTTCTATTATTTCATTCTTTGTGCTATGAATGCTGTGAATTGTCTCAGAATTCTTTTAATGTAGTTTCCTGAGAGTCTTGTTTTCTCTAGGCCATATTCTTTCTCTTCATCACAACCACTTTCCAAATCTATACTGATAAGATTATATTTCTACAATTGGATACAATTGTAAGCTATTTCTTATGTTTTGTTGAAATTTCATTTCCAGTATTATTATGTTTCATTGTTGCATTTAAGCATTTTTTTTTTGCCAATTTCCTCTTTCAATTAACTACATTGGTAAAATATCACCTGTTTTATCACCCAGAGATAAGGAGTCAATACAACTGCTTGCTTTGCAGACCACGTGGTAAGTGAGTAAGGCACAGTGATCAATCACTGACAGTATTTTGAGTAGTGATGTGACTGCTCACTAATCATGATGTATACCTGTTATTTCTGTTATGATCTGTAAAATGAAGGATTAGCAGTTATTACTTTATGTGAGTGTTCATGGCTCAAATGCTGTGCTAACTGAATTTTGCATCACATTGTTAGAGGCTACTGATGCAACTTAACTAAGGCACAGTAATAGAAATTTGTGCATAAAGGAATCACGTATTGTGAGAACTGCCTGTCATTTTTAGCTCATTGTTTTGAGACTGTTTTCTAGGAAGACAAACTAGTTATGACTAGGAATAAAAAAAAAAACATAGGAGCGTTCAGGTTAAAATTTAGATTTCAATAAAACTGCAATTCTTTCCCCCGTGACTCAGGTATATGAGGTTGTTCTCTGTTATTAGGAAGACCTTAACGATAGAATGATCCAATTCATACAAATCCTGAATTTGGGGGGTACTATGATCTAGGTTGGTCTCAGGAAAGAAAGGGAAAGAGGATTAAAGAGACTAAAAACATGTTTCCTATTTTATAATATTTAATTCTCATTTAACCCTGACAAGTAGGTATTATTACTGCTATTTTTACATAGGGAGAAAATGAATTTCGACGTAAAGAAATATGGAAAATCCAGTTACTCAACTCCAATGTACAGGTAACATGCCAGATGTATGGTCAGGAAAGATGATGATGGAATAGTTTAACATATTCTTACTCCAATTTGTGACCTAACTTTTCTCCACTGAGAAGGCTTTTCTAATTTTTCTTGGGATTTCTTCTTTGACTCACTACTTGCTTAGAAGTATGCTGTTTAGGGGGCCGGTGCTGTGGTACAGTAGGTTAATCCTCTGCCTGTGGCGCTGCCATCCCATATGGGTGCTGGTTCTAGTTCTGGCTGTTCCTCTTCTGATCCAGCTCTCAGAGGCTGTGGAAGATGGCCCAAGTGCTTGAGCCCCTGCACCTTCGTGGGAGACCCAGAGGAAGCTCCGGGCTCCGGGCTTTGGATTGGCTTGGCTCAGCCCGTTGCAGCCATCTGGAAAATGAACCAGTGGATGGAAGACCTTCCTCTCTGTCTCTCCCTCTCACTGTCTGTAACTCTACCTCTCAAATAAATAAAAAAAATCTTAAAAAAAAAAGAAGTATGCTATTTCCTTTCCATATTATTTGTCAATTTCCCAATTTCTTTCTGTTGTTGATTTGGAACTTCATTCCATTATGACTGAAGAACATACCTTGTATAATTCTGATCCTTTTAAATGTGTTGAGACTTGTTTTATGACCCAGCATATGGTGTATTTTGTTAAATGTTCTTGTGTTTCTGTTGCCTCCCAGGGTGCACATTGGCAGGAAGTTTGACTGGAAACAGAGCTATGACTCCATCCCAGGCATTCTGACATGCGATGCAGGATTCCCAAGTAGTGCTTTAATCCACTACACCAAAATGCCTGCCCCAACATTTTGGATTATTACTTCTTTTTGAAGAACTGATCCTAAATAGCATTATGTAATGCTCTTTTTTTTTTACCTCTGGTACTACTTCTCATTCTGAAGTCTACTTTACCTGATATTAATATAGTTGCTCTATCTTTCTTGGGTTTAGCATTTACATGGTATGTCTAAGTCATTTTTTTGACGATTTTATTTTATTTTTCTTTAAAGATTTTATTTATTTATTTGAGAAGCAGAGTTACAGAAAGTGAGAGGGAGGAACAGAGAGAAAGGTCTTCCATTGTTGATTCACTCCCCAAATGGCCGCAACGGCCGGAGCTGCGCCGATCCGAAGCCAGGAGCCAGGAGCTTCTTCCTGGTCTCCCATGTGGGTGCAGGGGCCCAAGGGCTTGGGCCATCTCCTACTGCTTTCCCAGGCCACAGCAGAGAGCTGGATTGGAAGAGCAGCAGCCAGGTCTTGAACCAGCATGCCCATATGGGATGCCGGCGCCACAGGAAGATTAACCTACTGCGCCACTGTGCTGGCCCCTTAAAGATTTTATCTATTTATTTGAGAGGTAGAGTTACAGAGAGAGGAGGGGGGACACAGAGAGAAAGGTCTTCCATCCATTGGTTTACTCCCCAAATGGCTGCAAAAGGCTGGAGCTGGGCAGATCTGAAGCCAGGAGACAGAGAGCTTCTTTTGGGTTTCCAATGCGGGTGCAGGGGCCCAAGCACTTAGGCCATTTTCCACTGCTTTCCGAGGTCATAGTAGAGAGCTGGACTGGAAGAAGAGCAGCCCAGAACTCGAACTGGTGCCAAATATGGGATGCTGGTGCCGCAAGTGGAAGCTTAGCCCACTACGCCACAGTGCCAGCCCCATGTCTAAGTCTTATGGATAGCATATTGTAAGGCTTTTTTTTTTTTTTTTTAAGTCCATCTGGTCAACTCTGCATTTTTTAAAAAAGATTTATTTATTTGAAAGGCAGAGAGAGAAAGAGATTTTTCACCTGTAGGTTCATTCCCCAAATGACCACAACAGTTGGAGCTGGAGGCCAGGAGCCAGGAGCCAGGAACTCCATTCTGGGTCTCCCATGTGGATGTCAGGGGCCTAGGCACCTGGGTCACCTTCTGCTGCCCTTCGGGGCACATCAATAGGGAACTGGATTGGAAGTGGAGCAGCTGGGACTCAAAGCAGTGCTTATAAGGGACACCAGCACTGCAGGTAGAAACTTAACTTCTGTGCCAAAACACTGGCCCCAATCTCTGCATTTTAATTGTAATGTTTTGACCACTTACATTTGATGGAATTATCATATGATGGTGTTTAAATCTACTACCTTGCTATTTGTTTTCTATTTGTCTCTCTTATTCTTTGCTCTCTTCTCCCTGTCTTCTTCTAGCTCATATTTTTTAAAAGAACTTTATAATTTTATTATTGGCTGGTTAGCTATACCTCTTTATTTTTTTAGCAGTTGCTGTTTGGCAAGGGCTGGCAAACTATGGCCCATGGGCCTAATATGGTTTGCCACTTGTTTTGGTAAATAAACTTTTATTAAAACACAGCCATAGGTCTGGCACTGTGGCGTAGTGAGTGAAGCTTCTGCCTGCAATACCAGCATCCCATGTGGGCATCAGTTCGAGTCCCGGCTGCTCCGCTTCCCATTCAGCTCTCTGCTATGGCCTGGGAGAACAGTAGAAGATGGCCCAAGTCCTTGGGCCCCTGAACCCACATGGGAGACCCAGACACCCAGAAGCTCCTGGCTCCTGATCAGCCATCTGGGGAGTGAACCAGCAGATAGAGGACCCCTCCCTCCCTCCCTTTCTCTCTGCCTCTCTATAACTCTGCCTTTCAAATAAAATAAATAAATCTTTAAAACACACACACAGCTACCATGCTTTGTTTACTTATTGTCTATGGCTGCTTTTGCGCACACAGCAGTTGGGTAGTTGTAACAAATACCATATGGGCTATCAAACCTAAAATATTTGTCACCAGAATCTTTATAGAAGCAGTTTGCTGACCACTGCTTTATGGCTGATGTTTAAAAACTAAGACTCTGTAACATTCATAATTGTACTCCAAATACAAAATGCCTCAAATACTGACTCAAGAAAAAAAATCTACGCTCAGCAGATACAGAAGTCAAGTACTCAGATAAGTACTCACGTTGTTTTCTTGGTTCTTGTTGTTCTTCAGGAGTGTGATAATGCAATTATGAATAAAGAAAGCAAGGGTAAGCACACCAGTCAGCTGTGGAAATTGAAATCTTATCTCTGGGAGAAAAAGAGACAAAAATTAAAAAAAAAAAAAGTTAAAACTGACAGCTAGAAAATGAGGCAATCAGTTAGTAGCCAAAAA
Source organism: Oryctolagus cuniculus (assembly GCF_051225735.1). Taxonomy (NCBI): domain Eukaryota; kingdom Metazoa; phylum Chordata; class Mammalia; order Lagomorpha; family Leporidae; genus Oryctolagus; species Oryctolagus cuniculus. Next base: position 76,117,765 of record NC_142880.1, read on the forward strand.
GCAGATTGCCACCAATTAGTTGACTCTGCTCTTTCATTCTTTTTCTTTTAGATTTACCAATTGATTTGAAAGGTAGAGCAACAGAGAGAAATAGAGAGAGAGAGAGAGAGAGAGAGGCAGAGAGAGAGAGAGAGAGAAAGAGAGAGATATCTTCCATATTACTCCCCAAACTGGCCCCAACAGCTGGGTCTGAGCCAGGCAACGCTCAGAGTCAGGAACTTATCCTAGTCTCCCACATGGGTGGCATAGGCCCAAATAATTGGGTCATCTTCTGCCACTTTCCCAGGTACATTAGCAGGGAGCTAGGTCAGAAGCAGAGTAGCTGGGACTCAAATTGAAGCTCCAATGAGGGATGCTGGAGTCACAAGCAGAGGACTAATCTGGTACTGCTGGTTCACTTCCCAAGTGGCCGCAAAGGTCAGAGCTGGGCGATCTGAAGCTAGGAGCACATGTGCCATCTCCACTGCCTTCCCAGGCCATTAGCAGAGAGCTGGCTAGGAAGAGGAGCAGCTGGGACACAAACCAGCATCCATATGGGGATGCCAGCACTGCAGGCAGAGGTTTAACTTACTATGCCACAGTGCCAGCCCATCTATAATCTTTTAAAAATTTTATATGTCAGCAATAAAATAAAATTGGAGGTCATTTCCACTTCTGTTTTATTTTTAAAAATAAATCAGGAACAGGACACTTGACACTTTCTTAAGAGAAAAACTGATAACACTGCAGATCAATAGGTCAGTATTATATTTATATAATTTTCATAAAGTCATCATTTTTGAATAGTTGATAAAATCCTTATTATTTGCAGATGACGTTATGACTTGCAGATATTCTTGGCAGAGAAACAACAGAAAAAGTGCCAGAGGGAGAACTTCCACCTACTGGTTCACTCCTGAACGCCTGCACCATGCAGGGCTGGGCCAGCAAAGGTCAGGAGCCCAGAATTCAATCTGGGTCTTCCACCTGTGTGGGAGGACTCAACTTCTTTAGGTATCACTGTCTCCAGGGTACACATTAGCAGGAAGCTGGATCCAAGCAGAAGGGCTGAGCCTCAACCCAGGCACTCCAACAGGGATGCAGAGTCCCATGTGGTTTCTTAAACTCCTGTGCCAAATGCCTGCCCCTGAAAATCTCTAGTAAAATTCAACGTAACATAGCTAAATAGAAAAAAAAATTTAAATCAACTTTTTATATATATACCTACGATTATCCGATTAGAAATTATATGAAGACAAAGGATCTCACAACAGCAAAGGAGACATATATTTGCCTTGTGAATTAATTTTCTTATTAATATGCCAAATTCATATTAACATATTATAAAGCCGTGACAGCCATGAAGGTGTACTGCTCAGCTCTCCCCTCAGCAAGAGGCCAACGCAAGGAGTGTGGGTAGGTGACAGGTTCCAGCTGCAAACCCTTTGGGATCTGCTGCCCGCACAACCAGAAGTCACTCTCTCCCTGGGCAGCTCCTACAACAGCTGAGCACAGCACGATACCAGGACCAACCCTGCACTCCTCGACATTATTTGCACGAGAGTTTCTCAATGGGGTGAGTTACACCTCCAGGTCTATTTGGCACAATTCACTCCTTTTTGGTGTCTATTTACTGGAGAATCTGAGCTGACAAAGCTGGTATTGGAAGTGGAGTGAGAAAGCAGACGGTGAGGTGGGATTTGGGTCTTGGATCCCTCATCATCCAGTTTTCAGTTATCTAAGCATATCCCAGGGCTCTGATAGTGTTCTCACTCTCACTGCTTTTCTAGATACCCTGTTGATTCAGAGAGTGAATAAATGAGGATGTAATACTTCTGATTTAAAAAAAAAATTGTAGCAGTTCCATGATGAATTCTGTATTTAGGCAGAGAATTACAGAACTATGAAAGTTACTTCAAAAAGTCTGAGAAATTATAAATTTGACACCAAAAATTTTTTTTCTGAAATATAAGTATAGTTTTTCCATCAAATACATTTTCTATGAACTTTTTGAAACACCTCTTACTGGTTTCCTAAAGATAAGCCTATCTCCTAGTTCAGGTCACCCCAAATAAAGGGGAAAAAGTTCCAGAGTTATTCTGACTTAAAATAGAAGGCTCCTCTTGGTCTGGTCTGTGCCTTTTTATCCTTATCTCCTATCACTTTCCCTACAACTATTCTTTTACTCTGGCCATTCAAATTCTTCCAACTTCCTAAATGGGTCATTTTATCTCACGCTTTAACTGCTACTTAAACATACTGTTCCCTTGACCAACACTCCATTTAGCAATCTCCCTTCGGTTCTTAAAAATATTCCTTTTTGAGAATCTTTCTCTGACTAATTGTTATTTACATGCAATCTGTGTGCTATGTCTCTTGTGTATATCTTTATATTATGATTGTTTTGTTTTTGTGACCCCCCCTAAGCCAATAACTGGTGTTCTTATAAAATATTTGTTTTGTTTAATGGACACAGAAAAATTCTATGTATTTATGGGGTTCAACATGGTATTTTTTTTTTTTTGACAAGCAGAGTGGACAGTGAGAGAGACAGAGAGAAAGGTCTTCCTTTTCTGTTGGTTCACCCTCCAATGGCCACTGTGGCCGGCGTGCTGCTGCCGGCGCGCCGTGCTGATCCGAAGCCAGGAGCCAGGTGCTTCCTCCTGGTCTCCCACGCGGGTGCAGGGCCCAAGCACTTGGGCCATCCTCCACTGCACTCCCAGGCCACAGCAGAGAGCTGCCCTGGAAGAGGAGCAACCGGGACAGAATCCGGCGCCCCGACCGGGACTAGAACCTGGGGTGCCAGTGCCGCAGGCAGACGATTAGCCTATTGAGCTACGGCGGCGCTGGCTCAACATGGTATTTTAACATAACTATATTGTGTAATGTTCAGATCAGTGTAAGGGGATGACATTGTGGTGCTGTAGGAAAGCCACTGCTCATGGCTCCAGCATCCCATATGAGTGCCAGTTTGAGTCCTGGTTGCTTCACTTCCAATCCAGCTCCCTGCTAATGCACCTGGGAAAGCAGCAGTTGGCCTGAGTACTGGGTCCCCTGTTACTCATATGGGAAATCCAGATGGAGTTCCAGGCTCCTGGCTTTGGCATGGACCATCCCTGGCCCCTGCATTTAGGACACAAACCAGTGGATGGAAGATCTCTCTGTCTCTGCCCAGAATAAATAAATAAATAAATCTTAAAAAAAAAAAAAAGACCTAGGAGCCAAGAAAGTTTTGAAAAAATCAGTGGAAACATATTTATCTTTTCAAATGTATTACTTCTTCTTGAAAATATTCAAAATACTTCCTTCTAGCTTCTTTGAAATACACAGCACATTCTCCTTATGTATAGTTACCCTACTGTGCAAAAGAACACTAGGATTTATTTTTCTTAATCACAACTCAGCACCAGCTCATCAGCTTTCTCCCTCTCTCCCCCAGCCTTTAGTAACCAACATTCTATCAACTTTTTTATATTCTACATGAGTGAGATCATGAGGTATTTGTTTTTCTGTGTCTGTCTTATTTTACTTAACCTAATGACCAGTTACATCCATGTTGTCACAAATAACAGGACCTCATTCTTCTTTATGGCTGAATAGTATTCTATTGTGCACACACACACTTCCATTATCCTATGTTATGGCTGCTAATTCACAAACCTGTCTTACTGCTCCACCTAAGCTCCTGGAGGGCAGTGGGTCATGTCTTATATGACAATTTAATATAATCATATATAATTATATAATAATATATTCATTTTCAGAATAAAGGACTTCTGATCATGTAAGTGCTCAAAATTCTACTTTAAACTATATGTTACCATTCTTTTGCCTTTTGCTAAGATTTATTTTTCCAACAAGCTCTTTTCAATTTGGCTAATCTTTTCTCTCTGAAAAATCAACCTTTAGTATCTCTATGACACTTTGTGAAGCAATTTGTTTTCTGATTAAGGCAGGTGATACCACAGTTGGGTTTCTAAATTATCAAATTAGAGTGGGTAAATATCCAGTTTTTCCAATTAGCAAAAAGAACTCTTTTTCAGTAATTTCTTTAAAACCTTTTAACAGTGTTATTGAAACATAATTCATATGTGTACAATTAAACAGTTTTAGCATATTCACAAAATATTACAAAATAAGGTTCCAATACATGGAGGTACCACATTTCATTAACTCACTCATCAGTGATGGATACTTGGTGTTTCCACTTTTTGGCTACTATAAATAATGCTGCTATGAATATTCATGTATAAGTTTTTGTGTGGAAAATATGACATTTTCAAAGAACACAGTCACTTATACCACGATAACTGCATAATAAAGACAGTTTTTGTCACAATGTTTTTTTTTTTTTTTTTTTTTTTTTGACAGGCAGAGTTAGACAGTGAGAGAGAGAGAGAGAGAGACAGAGAGAAAGATCCTCCTTCCATTGGTTCACCCTCCAAATGGCCGCTATGGCCAGTGCTGTACCGATCCAATGCCAGGAGCCAGGCGCTTCCTCTTGGTCTCCCATGCGGGTGCAGGGCCCAAGGACTTGGGCCATCCTCCACTGCCCTCCCGGGCCACAGCAGAGAGCTGGACTGGAGGAGGAGCAACCGGGACAGGACTGGCGCCCCAACCGGGACTAGAACCCGGGGTGTCGGTGCCGCAGGCGGAGGATTAGCCAAGTGAGCAGTGGCACTGGCTACGATGTTGTTTTAAAGAAGCTCTAAACTTCTGATCATTTTCTTGTTTATAAAGATTTATTTATTTATTTGAAAGTCATAGTTACACACAGGAGTGGCAGAGAGAGAGAGAGAGAGAGAGAGAGAGAAAGAGGTCTTCCATCTGCTGGCTCACTCTCCAATTGGCCGCAATGGTCAGAGCTGCGCCGATTCTTCTTCCTGGTCTCCCACATGAGTGCAGGGGCCCAAGGACTCAGGTCATCATCTACTGCTTTCCCAGGCCACAGCAGAGAGCTGGATCAGAGGTGGAGCAGCTGGGTCTCAAACCAGTGCCCATATGGGATGCAGGTGCTTCAGGCCAGGGCGTTAACCCACTGCACCACAGCTCTGGCCCCAACTTCTGATCATTTTCAAACTGTTTATTTGATACCTCTGAAGAGGCCAATCAAGAAAGGATGGGACCAGTGTTATGGCATAGCAGGTAAGCCTGTGGTCTGAAATGCCAGCATCCTATATTTGTGCTGGTTCATGTCATGGCTGCTCCATTTCTGATCCAGCGCCCTGCTGATGGTCTGGGAAAAGCAGCAGAAGATGGCTCAAGTGCTCAGGCCCCTGCCACTCATGTGGGAGACCAGGATGAGGCTCCTGGTCCTAGCTTCCACCTCATTCAGCACCGGCTGTCACAGCCATCTAGGAGTGAACCAGCAGCTGGAAGTTCTCTCTTTCTGTCTCTCCCTCTCTTCTCTCTGTAACACTGATTTTCAAATAAAGAAGAAAGCAAGCAAGCAAGCAAGCCTGTGGGAAGAAGATAACTGCAAACATAAATCTGACTAAAGGCTCATACTAAGAATGTAAAAAGAACTTCTATAAATCAATAAAAAATAACCAATTAAATAGAAAAATGGACTTAAAGGCCGGCACCGCAGCTCACTAGGCTAATCCTCCACCTTGTGGCGCTGGCACACCGGGTTCTAGTCCTGGTTGGGGCGCCGGATTCTGTCCTGGATGCCCCTCTTCCAGGCCAGCTATCTGCTGTGGCCAGGGATTGCAGTGGAGGATGGCCCAAGTGCTTGGGCCCTGCACCCCATGGGAGACCAGGATAAGTACCTGGCTCCTGCCATCAGATCAGCACGATGCGCCGGCCGCAGCAGCCATTGGAGGGTGAACCAATGGCAAAGGAAGACCTTTCTCTCTGTCTCTCTCTCTCACTGTCCACTCTGCCTGTAAAAAAAAAAAAAAAAAAAAAAAAAAATGGACTTAAAAGAGGAAATCCAAATGGCCAATGAACGTATGAAAAGGTGCTAACTTCATTAGGCAACAGGGAAAAAATGTAAATTAAAACCATGATATAATACCACCTGAGAGCTGACGTGAAAAAGACAAAAAATGAAACAAAAACGCAAGTGTTGGTGAAGAGATGGAGCAACTAACTAGAACTCTCATACACTGCTAGTGGAAGGCAAAATGGCACAACCATTTTGGAAACTGGTCAATATCTCCTAAAGCAGAACATATGCATACCCTTTGAGCCAGTAAGCCCACTGCTTTGTTTATGCTCAAGAGAAAGCAGTCACATGTTCACCAAAAGACCTGTGTAAGATATGAAGAGTATGGGGGAGGTGTTTGGCTTAGTGGTTATGACATCTGCATCACACATTGGAGTTCCTGGGATCAACACTGCTCCCTAGCCTCATACCAATGTACACACTGGAAGGCAGCAGTGATGCCTCAAAGTAGTTGGGTGCCCACCACCTGTATGAGACATGGATTGAGTTCCCATCTCCTGGTTTGGCCTTGGCCCACCCAAGCCATTGCAGGCATTTAAAGAGTACATCAGCATCAGCAGATAGGAGCCATCTCTCTTTCTTTGCCTATCAAATAAATAATTTTTTTATAAACAATTTTTTAAAACTGAAGAGTGCTAGGGCTGGCACTGCCTGTGGTGCCAGCATCCCATATAGAAGCTGACTGAATCCTGGCTGCTCCATTTCACATCCAGCTCCTTGCTAGTGTGCCTGGGAAAGCAGCAGAAGATGGTACAAGTGCTTGGAACCCTGCACCCATGTGGGAGACCCAGATGAAGCTCCTGGCTCCTGATCAGCTCAGCTCCAGCTGTTGTGGTCATTTGGGAAACCAATGGATGGGAGCCCTTTCTCTAATCTCTCTCCCTCTACTCTGTCTGTAACCTTACCTCTCAAATAAATTTAAAAAAACTAAAAAACTAAAAATAAAAATAGCAAGGGTCTGTCACTGTGGCATAGTGGGATAAGCTTCCGCCTGTAGCACCTGAATCCCATATGGGTGCCACATCTAATGGTGTGGTCTTAAATGTGTACTGATTGCTAAAAGCTAAATAGTTGGGGGCTGGTGTTATGGCACAGCAGGTCTTGTTACTGCCTGCATTGCCAGCATCCCATATGGGCACCAATTTGAGTCACGGCTGCTCCACTTCCAATCCAGCTCCCTGCAAATGGCCTGGGAAAAGCAGTAGAAGATGGCCCAAGTGTTTGGGCACCTGCATCCAAGCGGTAGACCTAGATGAAGCTCCTGACTTCAACCTGGCCCAGTGCTAGCCATTGCGGCCATCTGGGAAGTGAACCAGCAGATGGTAGATCTCTCTCTGTAATCTTTCAAGAAAAATAAATAAATCTTTTCAAAAAATATTAAATACTATTACAAAGTTTAAAACAAAAACCAGATTTTGTTTGCTTCAGACTTCCCAGAGGCAAGTCATCTAAATTCTTCTATTGAATATATTTTAAGCTTATAATGTAGTTTTAAAGAAAGCAATGTTTATATCCTTTTTCCTTTATTTCAAATTTTTTGACACAATTTACTGATTTCCTACCAGAAGGCTTTAGTACTTTTTTATCACTCCTATCATACATAAACTTTCCCTTCTCCCATCCCTCTAATATAATCATCCTTAGTAACTCTGATTCAGTATTTTTACTTTTATGATTATCATGTATTATTCATAGTTAAACCACAAACTATTTCCTTTCTTATATAAAAATATTTTTGTTGACCTACTTTTCTAGAGATAACTGATTGCTGTTTTTTGGCTCCCTGATTTTCTAGCTAACACATATTCTCCTCAAAGTTTCTGAAAGAACTGTAAAAATCTCTCTCTGAACAACACATTAGGTGATCTTTTGCATTTTATTTTTTTTTCTGGGAAAAATTCCTCTTGGGGCCATCTGTCTACCTGCTAGGCAGGCCTGTGGCACAGCTGTCCCCTACTCACTTCACCCTCTCTCTGGAACTTCCTGACTTACTGTTTCTTTCTTTGGTGGAGTATATTCAGGTTTTGCCTGAGAAAGGGTACATAGAAGGTAACATTTGATAAGGCCTTACTTTCTGAAAATATCTACACTGAATTCTAACTGAATGAGAACAGGCATACAATAATTTCCTCTGAGAACTTACATGACATTGGAAAGCTTTCCAGATTATTGTTGAAGAATTTAATGTTATTCTGACTCCAGATTCTATTCTCTTTTTTAAAAATGTATTTTATTTATTTGAAATACAGAGTTACAGAGAGAGGCAGAGATCCACTGGTTCACTCCCCAATTGGTTGCAATGGCCGGAGCTGAGCTGATCTGAAGCCAGGAGCCAGGAGCTACTTCCAGGTCTCCCATGTGGGTGCAGGGGTTCAAGAACTTGGGCCATCCTCCACTGCTTTCCCAGGCCATAGCAGAGCTGGATCGGAATGGAGCAGGCAGGACTAGATCCCATATGGGATGCTGGTGCTTCAGGCCAAGGCTTTAATCTGCTACACCACAGCACTGGCCCTGACTCCAGATTCTTTCCAATAGACCTGTGCTTTGTTGTTCTGGAAGCTTTTAGGGTCATCTGTTTAGTTCCCATTTTGAATTTTTATTTTATTTTTTTTAAAGATTTATTATTTGGCCGGCGCCACGGCTCACTAGGCTAATCCTCCACCTTGCGACGCTGGCACACCAGGTTCTAGTCCTGGTCAGGGCACCGGATTCTGTCCCGGTTGCCCCTCTTCCAGGCCAGCTCTCTGCTGTGGCCAGGGAGTGCAGTGGAGGATGGCCCAAGTGCTTGGGCCCTGCACCCCATGGGAGACCAGGAGAAGTACCTGGCTCCTGCCATCAGATCAGCGCGGTGCGCCGGCAGCAGCGCGGCGGCCACGGCGGCCATTGGAGGGTGAACCAATGGCAAAGGAAGACCTTTCTCTCTGTCTCTCTCTCTCACTGTCCACTCTGTCAAAAAAAAAAATAAAAAAAAAGATTTATTATTTATTTGAAAGGCAGAGTTAGAGAGAGGCAGAGGCAAAGAGACAGACAGACAGACACACACACACACACACACACAGACACACAGAAGAGGTCTTCCATCTGCTGGTTCACTCCCCAGGATGGCTATAACAACCAGAGCAGCGCTGATCCAAAGCCAGGAGCTTCTTCCAGATCTCCCACGTGGGTGCAGGGGCCCAAGGACTTGGGCCATCTTCTACTGCTTTCCCAGGCCATAGCAGAGAGCTGGATGGGAGGTGAGCAGCCGGGACTCAGACTGGCACCCTTATGAGATGCTGACACTGCAGGCGGTGGTTTTACCTGCTACGCCTCAGCATCAGTCCTTGAGATTTTATGATGATAAGCTTTGGTGTGGGTCTTACTCAAAGCCACAGGTACTCTGGGACCTTTAAATCTAGACAGGTGTGTTCTTTAGTTCTGGGGAAATTTATTAAATTTTAAGGGAACTAAGATAATTTCTGCTCCTTCATTTTCTCTCTATGGAAATACTTTAAGTTGGGGATTGGGCCACTGGATTAGTACTCTAATTTTCTCTTTCATTTTTCCTTCTTGTCTCCTTTCCTTCCCTTCTTCACATCCATCTACCTATCCAGCTTTCTATTTGACTTTTTGGGAGGTTAGTTTTATCCTCCAAACTTTTGTTGAAACTTAAGTTCCTACTATTTTTTTTTTTTTTACTTTTAAGGCTAAAACTCCCTCCGTTCCTTCCTCTTTGGCATCCAAATACTGCTTGATGGATATGCCACCATCTTTTATCACTTTGAGATCGTAGCTTTTTTTTTTATTCCTGAGTGGACACAAAGATAGAACTTTTCTGAAGTTTCCCTTGTATTCTCTTTCTCCCTCGCAATTCTTTTCTTCTTATTTCCTGTTTCATTTTAAGAAATTTTATTCAATTATCTAGTGATTCTTATTTGTTTATATTTAAAAGTGAAGCACTAAAAAAAGTATACTTAGTAGACATCTAAATAGTCTGATACAAGCAAAGCGTCTGATCATTTCTTTGTCAGAATTCAAGTATCAGAGACACTAGGTCTTTCCTCATGGGCTTGTCAGTTTCTTCAGAAGAGAATCCATTACCAGCATAAAGGGGGTGCAGAAGACTTTGGGGGGAAGGGGTGAAAGGAAGCAGTGGGATCGCAACAATCCATCTTTTTTCACTTAATCCTTGCTTTCAGACCAGCTCCTTACTCCTACCCTGTGGTATGCCAGTTGTATACAAGCTTTTAGCTTTTCTGATTCAGTTTCTTTCATATTTTTATTTATATGAAAGACAGAATTACAGAGGCAGGGGCAAAGAGAGATCTTCCATTTGCTGGTTCACTCCACAGATGGCTGCAACTGCCAGAGCTGGGCCAATCTGAAGCCAGGAGCCAGGAGCTTCCTCCCTGTCTCTCACGTAGTTGCAGGGGCCCAAAGACTAGTGCCATCTGCCACTGCTTTCTCAGGCCATAGCAGAGAACTGGACCAGAAGTGGAGTAGCTGGGACTTGAATTGGCACCCATATGGGATGCCGGGATTGCAGGCGGCTACTTTACCTGGTATGCCAGGGCATCGGAGGGGAGGTGTTAAATTCAATTATTCCTGGGGCTGGCGCTGTGGCGTATGGGGAACTGCGTGCAATGCTGGTACCCCAAATGGGTGCTGATTCGAGTCCTGGCTGCTCCACTTCTGATTTGGCTCTCTGCTGTGGCCTGGGAAAGCAGTGGAAAATGGCCCAGGTCCTTGGGTCCTTGCACCCATGTGGGAGACCTGGAGGAAGTTACTGGCTCCTGGCTTTGGATTGGCACAGCTCTGGAGGTTGCGGCCATTTGGGGAGTGAACCAATGGATAGGAGACCTTTCTCCCTGTCTCACCCTCTCTCTGCCTGTAACTCTACCTCTCAAATAAATAAATAAATCTCCAAAAAATTTAATTATTACTGATATAAACTTTCAAGCAATTTCTCATTTCAAGTCCTTCCCTTCACCATTGCTTTCAGTTACCCAAATGCCTCCACACACGGAAGCTGTCAAGGACGGAACAGGCTAATCAGTCCCATTTGTGCTGGTGCAGAGCTCTACAGGTACTGATGTTTCAGTTCTCTGCTTTCTTGTCAGGTAACAGCTTTCCAGCTTCTCAAAGTCTATTGCTATCTCGTCTTTTCTGTGGGCTCTTTGTGTTTGGTTTTCATATTTATTTCTTTATTGTTGTTTCAATCAGATTTAGGAAGGAGAAAGACAAACACAAGTATTTATTCAACAATTATTTACAAAGCACTTACTTTGTGTCAGAAAGTATTACAGGTCTTGGGGATACAACAGGAATATAGAAGTGTGGGGCTGGTGTTGTAGCATAATGGGTTAAGCCACCACCTCTGACACCGGCATCCGTTGTGGATGCAGTTTCAAGTCCTAGCTGCTCCACTGGCAATCCAGCTCCCTGTTGATGGTCTAGGAAAGCAGAAGATGGCCCTTGTGCTTGGGCCCCTGCAGCCATGTGGGAGACCAGGAAGAAGCTCCTGGCTCCTGGCTCCTGGCTTTGGATTGGCCCAGCTCCGGCTGTTGTGGCCAATTGGGGAGTAAACCAGGATGGAAGACCTCTCTCTCTGTCTCTCCCCTTCTCTGTCTATAACTCTGACTCTCAAATAAATAATCTTTTTCAAAAAAATAAAGGAGACAGATAAGTTAAAAAATACATAGGTATTCCTTATCATCTGAACTATCAATCTAAATTCAAGAACCAAAAAAGATTTGGAAACATTTTTTTGGATAAATCCAAAAATTCTGGAACTCAGGGACCAAGTAGATTAGAATAATTTGGTGGCCTTCAGCATTTCAACTCATCATCAGAATCAGGAATTTAACGTATTCAGGCAACCAGGGCTATCAGTCTATAAGATATGGTAGTGATACAAACTCTAAGGAAAAATAAGGCACAAAAGGAGGGGCAGGAATGGGCTGACGGTCAAGGGAAGACCTCAGTGACAATACTATCTAGACATCCGGGAAAACAGAAGGGCATTTCTTTCTTTCTTTCTTTTTTTTTTTTTACAGGCAGAGTGGACAGTGAGAGAGAGAGACAGAAAGAAAGGTCTTCCTTTTGCTGTTGGTTCACCCTCCAATGGCCGCCGCGGCTGGCACGGTGCACCGCGCTGATCCGAAGGCAGGAGCCAGGTGCTTTTCCTGGTCTCCCATGGGGTGCAGTGCCCAAGCACTTGGGCCATCCTCCACTGCACTCCTGGGCCATGGCAGAGAGCTGACCTGGAAGGGGGGCAACCGGGACAGAATCCGGCGCCCCGACCGGGACTAGAACCCAGTGTGCCGGCGCCGCTAGGCGGAGGATTAGCCTATTGAGCCGCGGCGCCGGCCTAGAAGGGCATTTCATGTACACAGAGATTCCAAGGTCAGGAGTGCGCTTGGCATATTCATGTAACAGCAAGGAAGGCAGTGTTGCTGGAGTGGATTAAATAAGAGAGAAAGCAGGAGGGGACGAACTCAGCGAGAATATCAGGGGCCAAATCCTACAGGGCCTGTGTACTATGATAAAAGACTTGCCTTTATTCTGAAGAAGATGGGAAACTATCAGAGGCTTTTATGGGTTTTGTTTTAAAAGCATCAATGATCTGCTCAGAGAACAGATTACCCTGGAAGAGACAGAGTGGCAAGGCTGGTTAGGAGGCTAGTATAATAATCCAGGTGAGAGACTGGTAGCTTGACACAGGTCTTTCGGCGTAAACGGTAAGGAGCAAATTCTCTTAAGTAACAGACATGTTTTGTAGCCGGTTTGAATGCAGGGGGTGAAGAAAGTGAATGAACAAGGATGACTGTTTTTGGCTCAAGCAATGGAAAATTGCAAATACCACTTTCTAAGATGAGACGCTTGGGAAAAGGGAAGGGAAGGGTAAGCAGATTGGTGGATGGAAATGAACAAGGAAGGAAACAAGTATTTACTTTTTGTCAATTTAAGTTTGAGCACCTCACAGACATCCAAGTGGAGATGTAGAAGGAGCAGGTGTATGTGAACATGGATGTCAGTGGATAAGCTGGAATACATAGAAAATGACAACTAGTCACCATATAGATAATACACAGCTTATGGAATAGGGATAGAGGGAAAAGAGGTTTGAGTACTAAACCCTGGACAATTTCCTCTAATTTAGAAAACAGAAATTTGAGAAGGAGCAGCCAGTCACATAGAAGACTCAAGAGAGAATGGGGTTTCTTTAAAATGGGGGGCAAGAGGTGGCTGCACTGTGGCGCAGTGGGTTGAAGCCCTGACCTGAAGCGCTGGCATCTCATATGGGTGCCGCCGGTTCTAGTCCCGGCTGCTCCTCTTCTGTTCCAGCTTTCTGCTATGGCCTGGGAAAGCAGTGGAGGATGGCCCAAGTCCTTGGGCCCCTGCACCCATGTGGGAAACCCGGAGGAGGCTCCTGGCTCCTGACTTCGGATCAGTGCAGCTCTGGCCTTTGCGGCCATCTGAGAGGTGAACCAGCGGATGGAAGACCTCTCTCTCTGTCTCTATCTCTCTATGTAACTCTTTCAAATAAATAAAAATAAAATCTTAAAAAAAAAAAAAAAACAGAGCGAGAATGGGGTTTTAGAAGTCAAGTAAAGTGTTTTTAAGATGGAAGGAACAACCAAATGCACCCAAGGCTGCTATAGTGGAGTGACTGGGACAAAAGCCTGGCAAGTGAATTCAAGGCAAAATGGAAAAATTCGGAGATAGTAAACATACACAACTCCTTCCACACATTTTTAAAGGGAGGCAGTAACTAGAGGAGCGTATAGGGTCACAAGAATTTTCACCATTTAGACTGGAGGATAAGTTTGCATATTGGTCAGTTCAGTAGAGTAAAAATTAATTGATGAATGATTTAGGAGGAAGAAGGGATAAATGAAAAAGTAAAATCTTTGTGTTGGCAAGAAAAGTTGGAATGACATGTACAAGTAGAATTTTTCTCATTATTCTTCCAATTACCTGGAGAAAGGGAAGTGAGATCTATGGCACTGAAAAATAAATTTTTACAAACAAGCAAAGATTCAATCAGAACTAAAAGTTTATGTGAATCCTCATCAGGACACTAGAGATTCACACCCTCCATAGGTCCAGTTCTTAATTAACCTTTGCTGAAAAAGACGTACTACATGTTTTCATTCTTGAGAAATTCTTTCATTATAATAGAGTAGTTGATTTCAGGACAATAAATACTAACATAATTTCTTGTAAGCCTCATGATTCTGTCTCACATCATTTAGAAATAAGGTAAAGTAAGCTGGCGCTGCAGCTCACTAGGCTAATCCTCCGCCTTGTGGCGCCAGCACACCGGGTTCTATTCCTGGTCGGGGCGCTGGATTCTGTCCCGGTTGCCCCTCTTCCAGGCCAGCTCTCTGCTGTGACCAGGGAGTGCAGTGGAGGATGGCCCAAGTGCTTGGGCCCTGCACCCCATGGGAGACCAGGAGAAGCACCTGGCTCCTGCCATCGGATCAGCGCGGTGCGCCGGCTGCAGCGCGCCAGCCGCCGCAGTCATGGGAGGGTGAACCAATGGCAAAGGAAAACCTTTTTCTCTGTCTCTCTCTCTCACTGTCCACTCTGCATGTCAAAAAAAAAAAAAAAAAAAAAAAAAAAAAAAGTAAAGTCAAATAAATTACCTTCTATTAAGATATTTTATTTTCTGTTTTCTAGATAATTATGTATCCTTTCCCTTACATCTTCCTCTAATGGCCTATTGTCAGCAGAAACTTTTTTCTTTTTTTTTTCTTTTTTAATTTGAGGCCTGTGCTGCGGCATTGTAGGTGGTGCTGGCATCCCATATGGTCACCAGTTCGAGTCTTGGCTGCTCCACTTGTGATCCAGCTCCCTGCTAATGCACCCAGGAAAACATCTGGGGAGTGAACCAGTAGGTAGAAGACACCTCTCTCTCTCTTTCTCTCTGCCTCTCTATAACTTTGCCTTTCAAATAAAAAAAAAAAACTCTTTTTTAAAAAAGATTTATTTGAAAAGCAGAGTGACAAGAGAGAGAGAGAGAGAGAAACACACATCTGGGTCTCCCAAGTGGGTGGAAGGGATCCATGTACTTGGGCCATCAACCACTGCTCTCCCAGATGCACTGGTGGGCAGCTGCATGGAAACTGGAGTGACCTGGACTTGAATGAGCACTCTAATATAGGATGTGAATGTCCTAAGAGGTGGTTTAATCTGCTGTGCCACAACGCCCACTCCAGTAGAAACTTTTATCACTCAGACTCTACAAAACACCATAGATCTAATTTTAGAAAATTATATCCTAGACTATTTTTATCAGTGGAAAAACTAAAGTTGCCATTTTCATCAGTGTCTAATTTTAAATGCAATCTTTGAAAGAAGACTGCGTTTTAGGCTTCAATACATCCTTTATCCTGAAGTTATACTGACTTTTGAGTCTTTGTAGGCGTCTAATGAAAATGGAAGATTAAAGTTAATGTAGTCAAACGTTCTGAGAACAAGTAGTCATGACAATATACACAACTTCCAATGACACAAATACCAACTTCAAACACCTAGAAAATCTATGGGGCTGGCACTGTGGCACAGCAGGTTAAAGACCTGGCCTGAAGCGCCGGCATCCCATATGGGCGCCAGTTCTAGTCCCGGCTGCTCCACTTCTGATCCAGGTCCCTGCTATGGCCTGGGAAAGCAGTAGAAGATGGCTCAAGTCCTTGGGCCCCGGCACCCATGTGGGAGACCCGGAGGAAGCTCCTGGCTCCTGGCTTCGGATCAGTGCAGCTCCAGCCATTGAGGCCATCTGAGAGGTGAACCAGCAGGTGGAAGACCTCTCTCTCTCTGTCTGTACTTCTCTCTGTAACTGTCTTTCAAATAAATAAAATAAATCTTAAAATAAAAAAGAAAATCTAGACATGCTGTAACAAGAGGGGTAGTCGATAGCTCCAGTGAGACTTCAGGAAGTAACACCAGATGCTGGACACCTGCATCTTAGACTGCCTGACCTAACGGAAAGAAAGCAGTCATTCTAAGCCGACAACAGAACTATGTATTATTTTCTCATTCTTTGTTTCCAAGATACTTGTATAATAATAACTTCTCTTTTCTAATCTCCCCCTCACTGTGAACTACTCATTCATTGCTTTATGGTGGTTTTATCACATCCAAAATGTTCTAAGTTCAGGTGAAACTGAAGAAATGGCCAAGTTACAGCCATGAGAAAAAAAGGAGATGGAAGGGAAACACTTAAAAATCACCATTTTAATTAGCCTGAAAAAGAGTAATATTAAAAAAAGAGGAAAACCTATAAAGGGAACAATGATTTCAAGAAGCAAGATTTATCTACATCCATCACTGGCATGCTCTGGGTCTCTGAAATTCCCGGGGTATTTTCTCAGAAAAGTCTGGAGAATGAGTTCTTGATTTTTCAATCTGCACTGCACCTTAAAGGAACTATAATTCCCAAGCAGAAAAGACGAAGGGCCCTAGTTACCCCTAACTGCACGAAATCTGGAGTAATCTTAACTATAGTGCTGTTTTTAGCTTGATACCATGAATAAAATGTCAGCATAAAAAATACCATTACTTTTATCAGAATAATGCATAATGTAAGTTAAAGATCACAATTATTGTAATTTATCAATCTTTTACTTTGCAAAAATAGCTCACCTGGTACAAAATAGTCTGTTGACACAAACCAATGAAATTCCAAGTGAAATCCCAAGCGAATAGCCTTCAAAGTGACAAGGAAAATCAAATAGAGAACAGATACTGTGCCTGTGAGAAAGAAAAATCAGAAACGTTATATTTGACAGACTATTTTAATATCAAACTTTGTTCCCGCTTTTTCAGTACAGTGTGAAAAGTCTTTCTTGCATTGAGTATAACCAATAAAAACCATCTGGGATCTACAGAATAGAAACAAGGGGCCAGTGTTGTGGCAAGTGGGTTAAGCCACTTGCAGTGCCAGCATCCCATTATCAGAGTGACGGCCTGAATTCCAGCTACTCTGCTTTCGATCCAGAATCCTGCCAGTGCATCTGAAAAGCCAGTGGAGGATGGCCCAGGTGCGGGAGCTCCTGGATATGGATAGAGTTCCTGGATATGGATAGATAGATATGGATAGAGTTCCTGGCTCCTGGCTTCAGCCTGGCCCAGACCTGGCTGTTGTGTTCACTTAGGGGATGACCCAGCAGATGGAAGATCCTTCTCCCTTTCCAAGTCTGCCTTTCAAATAAATAAATAAATAAATAAATGCTTTAAAAAAAAAAAAAAAAAAAAAACAGAAGCAAGCGATGTGAATTACAGAAAACGAAACAAAAAACCATGTGCTAGGCTAGGCCTAGGTTGGAAAAGTCTGCCACAATAGTCAAGGTGAGATAAGAAACATCAAGAAAAAAGGGCTGCTTCTAGGGGCCCAACTAACTGCTGAGGCTCCTGTCTTGACTCAGCACCAGCCCTGCCAGGACCTCAGGGCCACTGAGAGAGGAAAGGAGGAGCCAGAGTGGAGCCCCAGCTGAGGCAATGGCTGGCACCATGGGCACAAGGGCATGAAGGAGGACTGACTCCAAGTCAGAGTGCAGCATACCCAACCAGCCATGTTTGAGACAAACAACTACCAATAACCTATTTTCCAAACATGGCAAAACTGTAAAGGTTACTATAATGAAAGATAAAGATAGCAGGAAAAGTAAAGGGGTTACAGTCCCAGCTGTTACAAGCATTTGGGGAGTGAACCAACAGTTGGGAGCCTGCTGTGTCTGTCTACAAAATAAAAATGCCGAGGTAGGCAATATTAAAAAATATAAAATATAAATATATAAAAATAAAATTACCTTCAGGCTATAAGGTTTCTTTTTTTTTAAGATTTATTTATTTTACTTGAAAGTCAGAGTTACATAGAGAGAGAAGGAGAGGCAGAGAGAAAGAGAGGTCTTCCATCTGCTGGTTCACTCCCCAATTGGTCGTAACAGCCGGAGCTGCATTTATATGAAGCCAGGAGCTTTTACCGGGTCTCCCATGTGGGTGCAGGGGCCCAAGGACTTAGGCCATCTTCAACCACCCTCCCAGGCCATAGCAGAGAGCTGGATAGGATGTGGAGCAGCCAGGACTCGAACTGGCGCCCATATGGGATGCCGGCACTGCAGTCGGCAGCATTACCCACTCCGGCAGCATTACCCACTATGGCAGAGTGCCAGCCCTAAGGGTTTTAAAAATTTATTTATTTTTATTTGAAAGGGAGAGCAACAGACAGAGTTCGTCCATCTGCTGGTTCACTCCCCAAATAACAGCCAAGGCTGGGTCAGGCTGAAGCTAGAAGCTTAGAACCCAATCCAGGTAACACATGGGTGGCAGGGATCCAGGTACTTGAACCATCATTTGCTGCCTCTCAGGGTGCTCCTTAGCAGGAAGCAGGAATTAGAAGTGGAAACAGGACACAATTCCAGGCGTTCTAATACAGGATGTGGGCATCCCAAGTAGTATCTTAACTGCTGTGCCAAACATAAGCAAACTTTGTGTTAGGCGTGGACTCTATCCTCAAAATATTTCACTTTGGGACCGGCACTGTGGTATAATGGGCTAAGCCTCTGTCTGTAGTGCCAGCAACCCATATGGGTGCTGGTTTGTGTCCCAGTTGCTCCTCTTCAGATCCAGCTCTCTGCTATGGCCTGGGAAAGCAGTACAAGATGGTCCAAGTACTTGGGTCCCTGCACCAACATGTGAGACCCAGAAGAAGCTCCTGGCTCCTGGCTTTGGATTGGCCCAGCTTTGGCCCTTGTGGCCATTTGGGGAGTGAACCAGCAGATAGATGACATCTCTCTCCTTTCCTCCTTAACTCCCTACCTTCCTCTCTCTGTAACTCTACCTCGCAAATAAATAAAATCTTTTAAAAAAGATATTTAATTATGTCTATGTGAATATTTCAAGAATCTAAAAACACTTCTGGTCTTAAGTATTTTGATTAAGGGATATTAAACCTGTATTAAAAATCAGGATTTACTAGTAGTAATTTTAATTAAAATTATTTAATTTTATTAAAGTAGAGAGCTAACCTTAATAAAAATGCAAAACAATTTACTATATTAATGCTATTGTTATCCCATGGAAAAATATTAAAATGGTTTGAAACATTTGTTATATAAGTTTTATTTGTGTCTGATTGGTTGACATGAGCACTTTTGAAATAAATAGAGTGTTTACAACAAAAACTTCATAAAGACTGAGAAGTTGGGGCAGGTGGTTAGCCTAGTAGTTAAGACACCTGCTTCTCACACTGGAGTGCCTGGGTTCAATACCCAGTTCGAGCTCCTGACTCATACTTCCTGGGAGGCGACAGTGATGGCTGGAGTAAATGATTCCTTTCACTGTGAGGAGACCTAGATTAAGTTTTCAGTTGCTGGCTCTGGCCCTGGCACAACTGCAGCTGTTGCGAACATTTGGGGAGTGAACTAGCAAACGGGAGCTTACTCTATTTTTGCTTCTCAAATAAATAAAAATTTAAGAAAAAAAAGTGAGGTTAGGGAAAAAAAGACTGAGAAATTGAATAGTTCATTGTAATAGTAATGTTAGTAAACTTTTTCTAAAAAATTACTTATTTATTTTATTCAAAAGGAAGAATTACACAGAGAGAGATATATCTTCCATCTGCTGGTTCACTACCCAAATGCCCACAATGGCTGGAACTGGGCCAATCTGAAGCCAGGAGCAAAGAGCTTCTTCCAGGTCTCCCATGCAGGTGCAGGGGCCCAAGCACTTGGGCCATCCTCTTCTGTTTTCCAAGGCCATAGGAGAGAGCTGGATTGAAGTGGAGCAGCCAGGTCTCAAACCAGTGCCCACACAGATGCTGGTGCTCCAAGAGGTGGTTTTACCAGCTACGCCACAGTGCTGGCCCCAGTTAGTAACTCTTAAAGAAACCTGTATTACAAAAAAAGTAGTTAATGTGGATCATAAATATATTTGAGAAAGGTGGTAAGTCAAATAACTCATGAACTATCTGATGGGACATCTATATTAGGGTTTGATTGGATAGCACTGCTTGCTAGATGCAGATTCCAGATTCGATTCACAAGTATTATAGACAGGATGAAGTGGACAGAGTTTAAGAGTTATTTATTTGAAAGGCAGAATTACAGAGAGGGAGAGACAGAGAAGAGAGAGAGTAGAAGAGAGATCTTCCATCTACTGGTTCATTTCTCAAATGACCACAACAGCCAAAGTTGGGCCAGGCTGAAGCCAGGAGCCAGGAATTCCATCAGGGTCTCCCAGGTGGGTGGCAGGGTTCCAAACACTTGGGCCATCCTCCGCTGCTTTCCCAGGCACATGAGCAGGGGCTGGATAAGAACTGGGGCAGCCAGGACTTGAACCAGAGCCTTTATGGGATGCTGGCATCGTAGGCAATGGCTTAACTCACTATGCTGACCCTAACATTCAGAGTTTTTAGCAGTGTGAAAGTTGGAAGATTATTTCTTTTAATGAATTATGACCAGTTGTCATGGAGTTAGGAAGCTTAAGAAAGTATCTGGATGCTAATTCCTCTAGAGAAGTTACAGTTGTAAAAGAAGAGGAAAGTACCTAGGAAAAGGGCAAAAGCAGAATATCCTTAAGGAGCTGGGCAGTAATCAACCTGTTTGGAGGTCTCATGACTGTTTTGCCCAATTGAGCATATAAGTTTATATGCTTTTCAAAGATTTGTTGCACTGGAAAGTTGGCAAGCACATCAGGAAACCACAAATGAGCTATATAAGCTCTACTGTGGGTTTGGAGATTAGCTGATTCAGAAAGTATGAACACAAGAAGCCAAAGATTATGTAACTGTAACTCTTCATTTTCTGTATGTGTCCACGGCAGCTTACAGTGACTCTTGCTCTGAGACAAAGAGGCACAGAGAACTGTCTTTATCTCTTCCTTTTGTCTTTTGAAATCCAAAGCCATCTCCTGGTTTCCTGATGTGATGTCACTTAATTATTTTCTACTGCAGACTGCCTACCAGGAGATCAAATTGACTGGGAGGATCTGAAATTCTATGGTCTATTTGGAATTATCAATTCTGCGTGAATGATATCACTGCCTCTTCTTTAGTTAATGAGATTTGGGTTTTCACTGGGGGATACTTACATAAGGTCAAAACATTTCTTTAGCGGTGGGCATTTGGCACAATGGCTAAGATACTACTTGGGACACCTGCCTCCCATATATCAGAGTGCCTGGGTTGAGTCCTGCCTCTCTCCCAACCATGTTTCCTGCTTCCTGCTAAGGTGCACTCTAGAGGTGGCAGGAGATAGCTCAAGTAGCTGAGTGACTGCCACTCACATGGGAGACCTGGACTGAGTTACTCACTTCTGGCTTTGGTCTGACCCAGTCGCAGCTGTTGCATACAATCTGGAGACGAACCAGAGGACAGAAGGTGTCCCTCTATCTCTCTGCCTTTCAAGTGAAATAAATAAATAAATAAAAATTAAAACCAAAACCAACATTTCTTGGGGATTTCTGAAAACAGTGCTCATAGAAAAATGTCTGCTCCTTAAAGAAGCAATAGTGATGTAAGAAAGAAAATCACTGAGGAGGAAAGCAAAAGCAAAATAAACCTAAAGGCTAGACAACGATCTCGCAGGTTCAAAGTCAGATGACAATTATATGTGATACTCTTCAATAGAGTCTATAGGAAAAACATCCCCTAACTTCCCTATTTATGTTCTAATGTTTCTAACCCTTAAAACTGAGAATTCCTATTATATTTATTTGGACCTCTCCTCCTGAAATTTTAGTCTATTTCCTCTAAGTTGTTCAGTAATGTCAGAATGGGAAACTAAATAAATCATGTCTCAGAAGGGGGCAGGTAGGTTAAATGGTCATGTACAATTTTCTATGTGCCAAATTCCATAAAAAACAAATAACAAAAAGCAGAGTAACCTATGAATGAACAAATTGAACACAGATGAGCAGGCCTGGAAGGTAACTCTCTCCCAAGTCAGTCAGTATTTCCACAGAACCCTCCCTCCCCGTATTCTGCTCCACAACTGAGTATCACATCTTACCTAGGATATTAAATTTTGAAAAAAATGAAGGAGATTTGAAATTGAGCAATGGCAAAAGGAGCCCTATAAGGTAAAAGGGCACTGTCTTGGACTTATTCCACCACTTTTCAAATTGCTGGACTTCTGTGTCATTGACATAGAAAATCACAGAGCTGTTGTCAGGATGGTCACCACTCCCGGCGCTTGGGCAAATCACTGCAATAGGAAGGCACGAGATCAGTGAGAACCACAAAGAACTAAAAATGACTGTCCCCAGATACTGATGCCTGCTTTCCCCGTCTCAACTACCTTGAGCACTAAGTTTCACCTCTCTGGAATGAGAAGTGTATTCAGGTATATTACAAATCTTCCACGTGAAAATACATAACTAAAGGTGAGAGCATCTTAGGAAATTTTGAGGTATATCCTTAGCCTCTGCCAGACACTATAAAAAGTCCTACTAATTATCCTTTGGTTCCACTGCCAATGAGAAAGTATTGGGCTAGATGGTAATCTTATTTATACAATAATATAACAAACAGCATTCACAGTAACCGTGTTGTACTAATAACCCATACAAATGCAAAAAAGCAGGTTTCTTTTAACAACAAAATCTACTGATTTGGAATAAACAGAAAGACATCATTGAAACAGTTGCCATGGTATCCACCAAATCATAATCACTGATCAAAATGCACAATTTTGAACCCTAGGAATCCAAAATAATTCTGGAAGTTAAGCACACTTGATAGAAGTTGAAGAGTCTAGATGATATCCAGAGAACTGGGAAATCAGTAAAATTTAATTTTCTTAACAAGTGGCAATTTCTTCTGTTATCAGAGTACAGATTATTCTCATATCTCTAATTTCAGAAGAGTTTGGCTGGTAATCACAACTTTGTGAAGAATTTATAAAGCTGGTGGAAAATATAGTAAGCAACTATTACCTGTTATCACTCGTCAAAGAGAAAGAATAGTCAGTCCTATTTTGAATTTCATTTTCTACCTATTTAAATATGTGTATATTTTCATCTACTTGAAAGGCATAGTGTCTCTATAGAGAGGGAAGGAGAGACAGACAGACAGGCACACATTCACACAAAGAGATCTTCTGTCTGCTGGTTCATTCCCCAAGTGCCCACAACTGCTTGGGCTGGGCCAGGTTGAAGCCAAGAACTCCATCTGGGTCTCTCACAGGGGTGGCAGGGGCCCAAACACTTGAGCCATCATCTGCTGTCTCCCAGGACGCATTAGCAGGAAGCTGGATCAGAAGAGTAGCTGGGAATCAAGCTGGTACTCTAACACGAGATGCGGTGTCCCCAGCGGCAGCTCAACCTGCTGCACTCAACACCTATCCCTATCCATTATTTTGTATGTCACAAAGCTAACCATTTAATCTTTCCCCTTTCTAAATCAGCATTTTAGCATGTACTTTTTTCTTCTATGCTCTGGACATAAGTAAATTAACTTGAAATTTTCTTGCGTTAATTACAATGTTTAAGAGCACAGGCTTTGGAAGTAAACTGAATAATACCTCTTAACTTTACCACTTAACAGTTAATGTGTCTTTCAGCAAATTAACTTCCCTGTGCCTTCTTTTCTAAAGTGTAATGAACAGTGTCTACCTTATAGAGTTGCTATAAAATTTCAGAACAATGCCTGAACACACTTAAGAATTCCACAAACATTAGTTCCAAGTTTTTACCTTTATTGAGATGCACTGTTTCATATTACATTTACCACATTGTTCAAAATAAACATTGTAAGAGAAATTAAAAAGCACTGGTATATGGAGTGGGTATTCAGCCCAGTGGCAAGACATCCATATCCCAAACTGGAGTTCCTGGGCTGGAGTTCTGGTTCTGATATTATGATATCATATTCTGATATTACGATATTATGATTCCTGCGTCCTGCTAAAGTGCACTCTAGGAGGTAGAAGATCACTGATAGCTCGAATAGTTGGTCCCTACCATGCATTTGGGAGACACGAAATGAATCCCTAGCTCCTGGCTTTGGCCTGGCCCAGACCTGCCTGCTGCTGTGATCTGGGCGAGTTTTTGACTGGATAGGAGCTCTGTCCATCTGTCTGTCTTTTCTCTTTCAAATAAACTTTTTTTTTTTGATAGGCAGAGTGGACAGTGAGAGAGAGAGACAGAGAGAAAGGTCTTCCATTTGCCGTTGGTTCACCCTCCAATGGCCACTGCGGCCGGCGCACCATGCTGATCCGAAGGCAGGAGCCAGGTGCTTCTCCTGGTCTCCCATGGGGTGCAGGGCCCAAGCACTTGGGCCATCCTCCACTGCACTCCCTGGACACAGCAGAGAGCTGGCCTGGAAGAGGGGCAACCGGGACAGAATCCGGCGCCCTGACCAGGATTAGAACCAGGTGTGCCAGCGCCGCAGGCGGAGGATTAGCCTATTGAGCTGCGGTGCCGGCCCAAATAAACTTTTTCTTTAAAGTGTTGGTATCAACATAAGGTACTGCCAAGAAAGGTAAATGGACTTTGCTGACAGTGTTCTCCAAATCACCAATTTAATTATGGTATTTATAACCTTAGTAGTATTAATGACCTCTTAAGATCTTGTGATGTTTATGACTTAATTCCTAATTAGAGAAGAAATTCTATTAGCTATAACTAGTTCCATCAACTGGTATCACATGGGCTATAATAGTTTTCTCTTTTAAGACAATGATGTTATTTGGCTCACTGAAAATTCTGAGGTAAGTGATAGGGTACAGGAGATTTTAGCATAATAATTCAGAAGTAGGGGTGTGTGTATCCACAGGAACAAAAGCTGGCACACCACTCACTCATTTTCTAGTGTTAACAGAAGACAGGTTCATCAGGTTTAATTAAAGGGCAAAGTGAGATACTGAATAGCAAACAATGGAATGTATGCTTCAGGAGAGAAAGACTTCTGTCCATTATTACAGGTCAGGACAGACAGCAGGCTTAATGAATAGGTGTTAGAAGAACTGCCCTTTTGATAAGCCACTTGCAACACCAGCGGCCCACACTGAAGTGGTGTGAGTGCTGGCTACTCCACTTCCAACCCAGCTTCCTGCTAATGTGTCCAGGAAGCAGCACAAGATGCTCTAAGAACTTAGGCCCCTGCTGTTCACGTGGAAGACTACAATGGAATTCTGGGCTCCTGATTTTAGCCTGATTCAGCCTCAGCTGTTACACCCATTTGCAGCATGAATCAGCAGATGGAAGATCTCTTTCTCTGTAACTCTGCCTTTTAAGTAGTGATAACAAACAAACAAACATTTATAAAAATAGGAGAGGGCATTTGGTATAGTGGTGAAGATGCCAGCATCCTATATTGTCAGTGACTGGGCTGAGTCCAGGTTCCACCACCTATACCAGTTTCCTATCAATGCGCACCCTGGAGGCAGCAGAACATGGCTCAAGTAATTGGGTCCTCGCCATCCATGTAGGAGACAAGGACTGAGTTCCTGGCTCCTGGTTTGGCTTGTTCTATCCCTAGCTTGCAGGCATTTGGAGAGTGAACCAGCAGATGATAGATTTCTGTCTCTGCCTTTCAAGTAAATAAAACGAATTTAAAAATTAATAAATCTAAGTTTACAAGTTAAGAATTAGACATCTAATATGATTAGCAATTAAATAGGTTCTTGGAAATATTTATTATTCATGGGAAATTATAGATAATATAGGTAAAACTGTGAGTTGTATAATATGAATTGATCATTGCCTAACGATATTTTTTAAACCTCTATTAACAACAATTAGTAGCAGTTCTGAGTATAATGTCTTTATGCTAATCAATTACTTAAAATAAGGTCATAGGTTCTATCTTAAGTTCTTTTTATAGAAATGTAGGGAACAAAGAAGCAAACTAAATTCTAAACTACTCACCAGGGTCGCTACTATTGGTTCTTAGCAGAGTGTCTGTGTCATTAATATGATGAATAAAATCTAAAAATTAAGGGGAGAAAACAGGTTAGTATACAAGAAAGTGTTTTATTTATAAATCTTTTGGTATCAACTGTATAGTGATATTAGCTGGTGCACTGAACCACGACTACTGCATCACTAACACAGCCTCACTGTCTAGTTTTCCTCACTGTCAGGAAGGATAAATGTCATTGGTTTCACAGTCCCACTTGGGAAAACTTTCATGATGAAAATTAAAAACAATCTATCCACAAGGCTGAATTAATGAACTAATGGCAATTAAGAGCCCTGAATGAAAGCAATGTACAATTTTTATCCTATACTCAACACTAATTTATATAAGTATAGTTAGATCTTACATAAACTGTGCAAGAAAAGGAAAATCCCTCAAAGGCTTTATAAAGCCAAAGTTGTATAGTAAGTGTTATGTTCATAAGAACCAGTGAGCTAGATTATGGAAGCAGCAAAGAAAAAGCATATGCAGATACCTGAGCATTCATATCATTCTATAGCGAATGCAAGAAGGGGTAGAGAAGGTGTCTTCTTGCTGGCCTGAGGGTGTTTACTGTGTTTTATTCAATATTTACCTTTTATAGTCTTAAGGTGGATTAATAAAAGTATTTGTTGTTGTGAAACTTAAATGAGATGGTAAAAGATGATAAGCTACATTTTAGGATCATAAAAGTAAAGTTAAATATGTGAATTATTCACCTTCACTATATACTTCTCAATATTGAATAAGAAAAGCAGTATATTAGCTCTTGCTTTTTATAATACTTCCAAGGGTTATTAGTGCTTCAAGATTGGAAATTATGAATCTTCATGTAATTTCTTGATGCCAAAGACTTACATCAGGCTAGTAAAAACTTGATTTTAAGTGTACTGGGTTAAATAGTGTCCCACCCAAAATTTTTATGTCCACCAGGAACCTCAGAATGTGGCTTTATTTGGAAATAGGTTACTGCAGATATAATCAAGTTAAGATGAGGTCACATTGGATTAGGGTGGGCCCCAAAAGCCAATGGCTGGTGTCTTTATAGGAAGAAGGAAATCTGGACCCAGATAACACAGAGGGAAGACAGGCATGAGAAAACAGAGGGAGAAACTGGAGTGATGCAGCTACTTGGCAAGGAATGCCAAAGTTGCTGGCAACTAACAGAGGCTGGAGGAGGCCAGGCAGGATTCCTGCCCAGGGCCTTCAGAAGTAGCAGGGACCTGGTGACATTCTGACTGGACTTCTAGTCTCCATAATTGTGAGAGGATGTTTTTCAGTTGTTTTAAGCCACCAGTTTATGGTGCTTTGTTTCAGCAGCCCTAGGAATCTATACACTAAGGCTCAAAGACAGCACGAGAGAGAAAAATCAGGGGTCAAGATCTCATATGATAAGATGAAAAAGTTCTAAATGAATTAACTCCCTATCCTCCAAAGACCAATTTCAATCCAGTAAAGAATAAAAAAAAAAAAAAAAAAAGCATGACTAATAAATTAATTGACATTGACCTTAAACTATAAGGATGGTTTATATGTTACAAATGCATTCATTTAATTTCCCAAATTAACAACTTAATGGAGAAAAATATGATTAAATCAATGTATACAGATTAAGTGCCTGAGAAAGTTTAACACACATTTATAAAAATACTTAAGTAAGTAACAGGCAGACTGTCTTTAATTCTATTTAATGGTGCAACAGAAGGTTTTCCTTAGGAACTGTAGAATGTTTACTAGCACTGCTCTGTGCAACTTTATACTTAAAAAAAGATACATAAGTAAAAGCTATTTAATGGTCAATATATTTAAGAAGGGACATTTATTGCCATTCCTTATGACAAGAAATGCAAATTAAAACCACATCCCAAGTGGCAAAACTTAAGTCGGATAGTTCTATCAGCATGGATATGGATGGGGAACAAAGGGAAGTTTCACAAACAGCTGGCAGGAGTATGAATGGCAAAAATATGATAAAAAACAATTCGGCAATTATCTGACTATCCTAAATTTCAGAAATGTTTCCTGTGCATACACAGCTTGGAGAAACTCTCCCACATGTATACAAGGAGATAAAACAAAGATGTTTAATAAAGCATTGCTAACAATAAAAAATAAACAAATTAAAGACTCATTAACAAAAGAACAGAGAGTGGAATAGTCATATCACTGAATACTATAAAGTAATTAAAATGAACTTTGTATTTCAATAAAATATTATCAAACAGAAACCAAGTCACAAAATCATTTGTAAAGATGAAAAAACATGCAAAAACAATACTATCTGTTGCTCATATGTTTATGTAGTAGAAGTAAAAAACATGCACAAGACTTTTAATAAACATCAAAGTTAGGGAAGAAGAAAAACGAGATTGAGAACGAGCACATATGAGACTTCAATTACATGAGTAATATTTTATTTTGGTAAGAATGTAGACATAATGTAAATATGGTAAAATGTTAAGATGCTACATTAAAGCCTACACATTGATATTTATATTAGCTTCTATATTTTTTGGTAGTTTGAAACATCTCCTAATTTTTTATACAATAAAAATGCTTAGTAATAAGAGTTTAATCAAAATGGTAATCTTAAGGTTTAAAATAAAAATAGAATCCCTCCCCCCCAACACTCAAAGGAAATTTAGCTGTTGTGATTATTTTAGAAATTAATCTGAAATTTGATTTTTCATACAAGTCCATATTTTAAATACATAGGTTTTATTTAAAGCAAACTATACATATTACAAACTTCAGGCCTATAAGTTATCAGGAAAAAAAATTGGAACCTTATGCAACAGAAAATGAACTTCCTCTATCCAAATTAAAAATATTACAAAATGGTTTGAATTTTGTAGCTGACTTGGGTAGATTACAATTCTGTGATATATAAATAATATACTTATCACATAAATCTCATTATTCTACTGTTTTGTAATTTTAGATCCTATGTTGAAAAGT
This sequence comes from Oryctolagus cuniculus, assembly GCF_051225735.1. NCBI lineage: Eukaryota > Metazoa > Chordata > Mammalia > Lagomorpha > Leporidae > Oryctolagus > Oryctolagus cuniculus. Next base: position 76,146,537 of record NC_142880.1, read on the forward strand.
TGACTGAAATATTTTTCCTTTTCCCTAGAGTCTACACATCAAATTCTTTACCAATAAATACCAATGACTTTTATACACTTGTCTGTTACAGTGCTAAAATTCTGTGAAACAATGCTTAAAACATCTGAATTACAGAAATATTTTAATTAGATATTTTGAATATTATTTATTTAAAAATTAATATTTGGAAATGAATATGCACATTATATTTGAGATCACAACCACAGGCAGCCACTGCATCAAGCATGTTTTCCAGAATTACATATTTTTGCCTCTACTTCTTCCCCACTTTATTTATCCCACTCCTAGAACTAAAGGCTGGAACATCGCAGCAGTAACTGTATTTGAAAGTAATTGTGTTTAAAGCATATAACAGGAATACTTACTAAAAATAAACTTTCCAGTATTAAAAAGAAAATTAGACATAAGCACCCAATAAACTATCATTGCTCCAATGAGGGACACCAAGGAGAAAATGAGACTCGACCACTGCCCAAAGGAGCCAAAATAGTGTCTGCAGACATCTGGATATTCCCACGTGGTGGTGTCCAGTGAAGCTAGAGAAAAATAAAGAGAAAAATAAAACTAGATGTTGAGCATAATACATTCCATAGTCCTCATCTGTGTTCTCCAACTTAACTCAAACTACTTAGTAAAAGATTATGGGTATTCTACCACTTGATATTAGAAAGTATCAAGATATAATAGCAATTTAAATACAAAGAACACAGATAAGGGAAATGTAGATCAATAAAATAGCACAGATAATTTAAGAAATAGATTTCAGCATCATAACGTTTTATAACTAACAAAAGCAAGTGGTAAGTCAATGCTAGACAAACTCATCAGTACGGGACAGAAACTATTACTTAATATTTGGCATATTCAGACAACAATATGGAGGCAAGTTTTCTTCAGCCTCACTTTATACCAAATGCCAATTAAATTTCAGGTAAATGAGTTAAAAATTACAAAATTTAATAGCAGAAAAGTTAGAAAACACAATGCAGAAATCAAACTGAAGGACTGTCCTTTAGAAATTATGATGAAAAGACAGATTTAAAAAAAAGCTCTTACAATATGGAAGTCATTCAAATACTGAGTGGGAAAGAAATTTTTGAGAAATAAAAAAATCTAAGGCCTACATTGCATAAGGAGTTCAGCAGTTTACCAAGGTACTTGTGGATAAATGGGAAAGGGATAGGAATAAATAACACAGCTTAAGAAAAACATAGCAACATTAAACATTGCAAGCATTAAACAAAACAAAATGAAGATGGGAACACATCTAATAAAGGCAAGCTTCAAAAAAGCAGTCTAAATTATTCACAGCTGATACTACTAGAAATCAGTATAATTCTAAAATTGCTATTATCATTGTAATTATAACGACTGCTTTTCAAAACTATAGAAATTTAATAAAAGAATATAAAAAGTATATATAAAAAATTTTAGAAGAGTATCATTTAGAATAGCATGAGCTAGACATGAACTTAAATATACAACGGTACAGCAATTATTAAGCAAAAACAATGGAACCATAATGTGGAATTGTATACAATCATTAAGACATAAAAATGGTAAGCGTAAAAACATAAAATATATTAAGTGATAAAGTTGAAGACAAAACTAATACATTATTATACACTATTATAACTCTATAAAACATACCTAAATAATGGGAATTTATACAGAATGAAACCACAAAGGAACAAAAATATTTGCTCTTCTATGATGAGGTTCAACATTCAATAAAAATTAAGAATATAGATAAGCATAACCTATAAAAATTAGTTTAATTGTCAAAGTATAATTTTATAGTTTGTTACTCTATAATCCTATGTTCTGAACTGCTTTAAGATAACTGTTACATTTGATGAATATACAGAAACTATTATCTCAAGCAAATATGGCAGCTAATATACAACAAAAACAAAGCAGGGATGAAGTCTGAGAAGCTGAGAACAGTAGAACATGATAATTTACACCTAGACAAAGAACATAAGGAGCATATCACTATTAAGAATTGTTTCAGGGGCCGGTGCTATGGCGCAGCTGGTGAAGCTGCCACCTGCAACGCCAGCATCCCACATCGGCACCGGTTCAAGCTCCGGCTGCTCCACTTCTGATCCAGCTCTCTGCTATGGCCTGGGAAAGCAGCAGAAGATGGCCCAGGTCCTTGGGCCCCAGCACCCACGTGGGAGACCCAGAAGAAGCTCCAGGCTGCTAGCTTTGGATCAGTTCATCTCTGGTCATTGTAGCCATTTGGGAAGTGAACCAGTGGATGGAAGATCTGTCTCTCCTTCTCTATGTCACTCCCTCTCTCTGTAACTCTGCCTTTCAAATAAATAAATAAATCTTAAGAAAAAGAAAAAGAATTGTTTCAAAGACTCTTCCAGTTTCATGCTGGAGGCAAGAGAAAAGTACATGTGTACTCCCTAAATGGCATACCGTGTAAGTATTACAATAGCACTGTTCTACCATCATTCTAGCAGAGGCTGGGTTTTCTATAATAGTAATAGTAATAGTAATAATAATAATAATAATAATAATAATAATAATAATAAAAACAATCAGAAAGGGAAAGGGGCCTTCATTGTGGTGCAGCAGGTTAAGCCACTGCTTGTGCTGCCAGCATCCCACATTAGAGTGAGGGTTCGAGTCCTGGCTGCTCTGCTTCCAATCTATCTTCCCACTAATGTGCCTCAGAAGGCAGCTGATGATAGCCCAACTGCTTGGGCTCCAGCAACCCATGTAGATCTAGATGGAGTTCCTGGATGTTGCAGTTATTTGATGAGTGAATCAAATGATAGGACAAGCTCACTCTCTGTCTCTCCCTCTCTTTCTGTTGCTCTGCCTTTCAAATAAATAATCTTTTTTTTTTTTAAATAAATACATCTTTAAAACAGAGAGTATATTTTATTTTAGTGAAGTTACTTTTAGTCAGCTTATAAATGCTCAGTGAAGACTGAATACTGAGGAACACAGAATAAAACTACTTACAGACACAGTATACAAAAAATTTCTTAATGAATGACAATTATCTTCTCAATTAGGAATTATAAAACTAATCAACTAATGTTTCAATCAAAAAGTTTTACCATGATTTTTTTTAAAGATTTATTTATTTGAAAGACAGAGTTACAGAGAGAGGTAGAGACAGAGAGAGAGGTCTTTCATCTGCTGATTCACTCTCCAGATGGTTGCAACGGCAGGAGCTATGCCAAACTGAAGCCAGGAGCTTTTTCCAGGTCTCCCATGCCGGTGCAGGGGCCCAAGGACCTGGGCCATCTTCTGCTGCCTTCCCAGACCATAGCAGAGAGCTGGATTGGAAGAGGAGCAGCTGGGACTAGAACCGGTGCTCATATAGGATGCTGGCGCTTCAGGCTAGGGCTTTAACCTGATGCGCCACAGCACCGGCCCTGGTTTTATCATAATCTTTAAATAAGGTCTTTAACAGATCTGGTTTTTTCCACAAATTAGTTTGAATATGGACCCAACTTGGAGGGGGCACGTGGCTTTTTCAAAACGTCTTTTTGATTAATTATCTATCAGATAATTATAATTTTCTATCAAAAAACTTTCTGATCATGATATATAACTCTGTGATACATTTCTTTTTTTAAAAAAAATTTTACATATTCCATATTGGTTAGGAAAATCTCCTCAACTGCTAGGTTTTATGTACAATTTCTTAAATCTTTTTCTGAGCTTTTTACAGTTTTTATTTAAAGACACTTAAGTCTTTAAATGATCTGGAATAGATTTTTGTATAAGGTGCCCCAATTTTTTCCCTCAAATGGATAATCAGTTGCATGGGCATCTAATACTGCATAATATATTAAGTTTATATTCTATGTATTATAATTGATATATTCCATGGCTATTTGGCTACTCCTAACATAGCACCTTTCTATTTTATTACAGTGACTTTATAGTATGTTTTACTATTTGCTAAGATTTATTCCAACATTACCTTTTCTTTTTTATAATTTATTTTCCTCTACTTGGGCATTCATTTGTCCATATTAACTTTAAGGTTACTTTAATCCAAGTCCAAACTGAGTTTCATTGAAAGGACACTGAACTTATGTATCTCCCATTTTTATATTATCTTCTGAAGAACATAGTTATTTTTCCCCACTTGTTCAGTTCTTATTCTTTGTCTTTAGATATAATTTTATCTTTTTCTTCATGCAGATGTCTTGTCCTCTTGCTAAATTTATTTCTAATCCCTTAGAGTTTACTGCTACTGTGAATGGAGTATTTTTTTCTGTTTCGTAGTTCTGGTCATTGACTCTTTTTTTAAAAAAATATTTAAAAGAGAGAGAGAGGGGCCAGTGCTGTGGCACAGCGGGTTAATGCTCTGGCCTGCAGTGCTGGCATCATATGGGCGCCTGGTCAAGATCCGGCGGCTCCTCTTCCGATCCAGCTCTCTGCTGTGGCCCGGGAAAGCAGCAGAAGATAGCCCAAGTCCTTGGGCTCCTGCACCTGCATGGGAGACCTAGAAGAAGCTCCTGGCTCCTGGCTTCGGATCGGCACAGCTCTGGCTGTTGCGGCCAATTGGGGAGAGAACCTCTCTCTCTCTCTCTCTCTCTCTCTCTGTAACTCTTTCAAATAAATAAATAAATCTTAAAAAAAAGAGAGAGAGAGAGAGAGAAAGTCTTCCATCCACTGGTTCACTCTCCAAATGGACATAATGGCAGGGCTTGGCCAGGCTGAAGCCAGGAGCCTGGAGCTTCCTCTGGGTCTCCTACGTAGGTGAAAAGGCCCAAGCACATGGGCCATCTTCCGCTGCCTTCTCAGGTGCATTATCGGGGAGCTGTATGAGAGTGGAGCAGCTAGGACTCGAATTGGCACCCATATAGAATACCAGGGCGGCAGGTGGTATTTTAACCTCTAGTGCCACAAGCTGGTGCCGGTTATTGTCTCTAAATGCAGCTGGAGCTGTGCCGATCCAAAGCCAGGAGCCAGGAGCTTCTTCTGGGTCTCCCACAGGGGTACAGGGCCCCAAGGATCTGGGCTATCCTCCACTGCTTTCCTAGGTCATTAGCAGGGAGCTGGATTGGAAGTGGAGCAGCCAGGACTTGAACTGGCACCCATATGGGATGCCAGCATTGTAGGCGGAGGCTTAGCCACAGCACCAGCCCCTTTATATTTTGCAATTTTTTCCATAATATTTAAATTTGTGCTGAAGTCTTAGTTGCATTTTTAATGTCTATTGATATAATTATGGATTTTTCATTTGTTAATGTAGTGTTAGATTTCTTGATAATTACTATAGAATAAACCTTATTTTAGACATAGGATATTATTCTTTTGATATACTGCTGAATTTGATACAATGTTTTATTTATATTTCAAAGGGTATCTCCACTTTTAATAAAATTATTTTTATTTGTTTGAAAGGCAGAAGGGGCTGGTGCTGTGGCGCAGTGGGTTAACCCCCTGACCTGCGGTGCTGGCATCCCATATGGTTGCCGGTTCAAGAGCTGGCTGCTCCACTTCCGATCCAGCTCTCTGCTATGGCTTGGGAAAGAAGTAGAAGATGGCCCAAGTCCTTGGTCCCCTGCCCCAGTGTGGGAGACCCAGAGGAGACTCCTGGCTCCTGGCTTCGGATCAGTGCAGCTCCGGCCATTGTGGCCAACTGGGGAGTGAATAAGCGATGGAAGACCTCTCTCTCTCTCTCTCTCTCTCTGCCTCTCCTTCTCTCTGTGTGTAACTCTGACTTTCAAATAAATAAATAAATCTTAAAAAAAAAAAAAAAGAAAGGCAGAGAAAAGAGAGAGAAACAGAGATTTCCCATTTGCTGGTTCACTCCCTAAATGCCCACAACAGTTAGGTGTGGACAAGGCCAAAACCAAGAGCTGGGAGCTCCCGCATAGGTGGCAGGCACCCACGTACTTGAGTCATTACTGCTACCTCCCAATGGTGCTCTTTAGCAAGAAGCACTGGGGAGGAAATAGAGCTAGGATTCAAATTCAGGTAAATTGGTTAAGTGATGCATGCACCCCAAGAGGAGATTAAAACACTGCATGAAACACTCACTTCTAGGGCTGGCTGGCATTGTGATGCAGCGGGTTAACCAATCTATGTCTTGGCTGTTTTGCTTCCAATCCAGTTTCCTGCTAATGTGCCTGGGAGGGCAGTGGAAGATGGCATAACTATTTGGATCCCTGTCCCCCTATTTGGGAGACCAGGAGGGAGCTCCTGGTTCCTGGCTTTGGCCTGGCCCATCCCTGGCTGTTGCAGCCATTTGGGGAGTGAACCAGCAGATACATGAAAGAGTCTCTCTCTCTCTTGCTCCGCTTTACAAATAAATAAATCTATCTATAAAAATAGTCTATCTCCAATGTTTTATAAAGAAGTTTTCTATCTATATATATCTTTTTCTTTGGTACTGTCAGGCTCTATATTAGGGTTATGTTCACTTTGTAAGATGAATCGATGACAGTTCCTTTTTTTAAATAGTATGGGAAAGCTTAAGTACTAAGAAGAGTTATCTGTTTAACAGTTCTACAGAGAATTTAGTAGAAGCTGTCTTTTCTAAGAAATCCTGCATTAGACAGGATACACATTTACTATATATGTTTATTTTTTAAAACCTACAATTGCTTACTTCTTTTATTTATTTATTTATTTATTTATTTAAAAGTCGGATTTACACAGAGAGAAGGAGAGGCAGAGAGAGAGAGAGACAGACAGACAGACAGAGAGGTCTTCTATCCGTTGGTTGATTCCAGCCAGATCTTGAACTGGCACCCATATGGGATGCCGGCACTGCAGGCGGCGGCTTTACCCGCTATACCACAGTGCCGGCGCCTACTTTATGTTTAAAGAGGTCTTCCAAATTTAGTCAAATTTTGCTTTTAAGAAAACCAAAGGCAGACTGGCGCCACGGCTCAACAGGCTAATCCTCCGCCTAGCGGCGCTGGCACACCGGGTTCTAGTCCCGGTTGGGGCGCCAGATTCTGTCCCGGTTGCCCCTCTTCCAGGCCAGCTCTCTGCTGTGGCCAGGGAGTGCAGTGGAGGATGGCCCAAGTGTTTGGGCCCTGCACCCCATGGGAGAGCAGGATAAGTACCTGGCTCTTGCCTTCGGATCAGTGCGGTGCGCCGGCCACAGCGCGCCAGCCGTGGCAGCCATTGAAGGGTGAACCAATGGCAAAAGGAAGACCTTTCTCTCTGTCTCTCTCTCTCACTGTCCACTCTGGCTATTAAAAAAAAAAAAAAAGAAAGAAAGAAAAAGAAAACCAAAGGCTAAATAAGCACTCTATGTCATTTAGGAATCAGAATGAATCTTTTTTAAAGACTTTTAACTAAGATTTGTTTAATATGAAGAAGAAAATTTCTTAAGACAAAAAACTCTGGCGGCAAAGCCTGGTATGTTGATTCATCCTTTTTTTTTTTTTTTTTTTTTTTTTTTTTTTTTTTTTTTTTTGACAGGCAGAGTGGACAGTGAGAGAGAGAGACAGAGAGAAAGGTCTTCCTTTGCCGTTGGTTCACCCTCCAATGGCCGCCGCGGCCGGCGCGCTGCGGCCGGCGCACCGCGCTGATCCGATGGCAGGAGCCAGGAGCCAGGTGCTTTTCCTGGTCTCCCATGGGGTGCAGGGCCCAAGCACTTGGGCCATCCTCCACTGCACTCCCTGGCCACAGCAGAGAGCTGGCCTGGAAGAGGGGCAACCGGGACAGAATCCGGCGCCCCAACCGGGACTAGAACCCGGTGTGCCGGCGCCGCAAGGCGGAGGATTAGCCTAGTGAGCCGTGGCGCCGGCCTAATTCATCCTTGCTAAAACCCAATGACATCTATTTAGGTCTGAAACTATCTTTCCCTGATGTATAATTTATACAGATGTAGAGGTAACGTGTTTACACAACTTTAGGAACTCACTACAATGGGCTGGCATCCATATGGGTGCCAGTTTGACTTCCAGCTGTTCCATTTCTGATCCAGCTCCTTGCTAATGTGCTTGGGAAAGCAGCAGAAGATGTCCAAGTCCTTGGGCCCCTGCACCCATGTGGGAGGCCTGAAGGAAGCTCCCAGTTCCTGGCTTCAGCCTGGCCCAGCCCTGGTGGTTGGAGTCATTTGGGGAGTCAAACAGCAGATGCAAGATTCTCTCTCTCTCTGACTTTCATATAAATAAAAACAAATCTTAAAAAAAAGAACTCACCAAAAAAAGAACTGCTTTTATTTTCATATTTTTCTAGTTACAATTTCTACTTCTAAGAGATTCCAACATTTAGGTCTTCTGGTATGGATAGGTGAAAACAAGTCACCCTGAACTAATAAGAAATCATAAAATTTTCTGTTTAGTTCTGGCAATGGCCTCATTATAAAAATATAAATTTTTTCTTTTCTTATGAGGAGATTAGCACCAGTTTGAATGCATTCTGCAAAGATCTCTCAGATTCTAAATTTCAAAAGTGGCCACTACTGCATTAACAGATCAGTTCAGCCAAAGCTGTAAATTAGAGAAGTAAATCTTTAGGCACAAATTCAATAGCTGACACACATGTGGAATACACATATACCCCAATGGGAAGTAATTATTAATACCTATATCACTAATCTATTTTCACTATGTCAAGTTCTTACATATCATAGTCCGTGATTTCACTACTCTGTAGCAGCAATAAAGTGTTAAAACACCCATCAGCATGATGACACACATTCCGGTAGTAAATCCAGCCTGTTTAAAAATAAAAACATAGCACAACAAATATCATCATATAAGAAAAAACTCACAGGCAACCGTATTATGTCATCTTAAGCAACCACAATAAAAAACCCAACAATCAATGAAAAATTAAACATAATTATTTTTTCTTTAATGAATTTTATGTATTTATTATAAATCTGTTATAAAAGTTAAAATACAAGGAGAAAAAAACTCAGGAAAAAGTATACTGAAAAATTGTATTACCTGTTTTATGCCCCAAGGAATACTTAGTATAGATGTTCCCATCATGGTATTCCAAATCATAAAACTGAAAACACAAAGTAGTTAGCAGTTAAAATAATGGAGGCTGACTCTTCAAAAATTTTAATTAGGACAAAAATTAAAACAATTAGTAATTTTCATTCACAAACAGCTTAAATCATGCTCCACAAAGCAGTTTTACTCACATGGTTACTAAACTGGTGTTTTTACCATGTCCTTCAGAGTAACTTTGAAGTTTATAAGCGGAACCCAAGGGACTATATACATAACACTCTTCTGGAGCTGGAACTACATGATCTGGGGCAATCTGTTACAAAAGAAACAGAGAAATGTCCACATCGGTAAAAATGTGCAAAACAGAGTACTTTCAATACCTCAGAATCCCTGACTCTAGACAGTCCTAAAAACTATGAACAAATAAACAGTATGAATCCCTGATGAGTGAATTAAAACTGTTTTCAAGTATAGTGGGAGATCTAAAGGAACAGGAGTTTAAGAGTTACTAACACAACACACTGTTCTTCTGATAAGAAATTGAATTCCTAGAAAATGCAACTGTCAAAATATTTTTCTCTCCACTTTCATGAGAAAGGAGAAAGAGCCAACAAAGACCAAGATTAAGGAAATCTAGATAGATGAGATTCTGGCTTTAGGAGAGGGGAGTTTCAAGAATGAAGGGATCACTGAATTCCTATATGAGGGTGGTTTTAGAAGACATGGGGGGGCACTCACACTGTAAAGAACTGAGGTGTCAATAGAAGGGAAAGGAAATATTTAAGTAAGTATTTAAGTATGAATTAAGTAAAACAGAAGGAAAGAGGGGCTGAAGACAAAACAGAGAGAGAATGATTAAACAGGATACTTAATAGCTCCCAACCTATTCCCCCATATATGTCTTCCTAATTCACCTTCTTGTTTTGGAGTGGAGGGAAAAAACTAGTTTCCTGATGGAATTCGGTCAACCTTCTTGAGAATAAGTAGTCCTTACAAGCTGACTGGTATAAATCAACAATCTTTTATATTTAGCTCCCACTTCAAATTCTAGAACTTTATGCTAGGTTTCGTGTTCAAGAGAAAAATAATATACAGCCTCTAACTTCAAAAAGTTTCTTTTTTTTTTTTTTTTTTAATTTGACAGGTAGAGTCACAGTGAGAGAGAGAAACAGAGAGAAAGGTCTTCCTTCCGTTGGTTCACCCCCCAAATGGCCGCTATAGACAGCGCTGCACCGATCCGAAGCCAGGAGCCAGGTGCTTCTTCCTGGTCTCCCATGCAGGTGCAGGGCCCAAACATTTGGGCCATCTTCCGCTGCCTTCCCGGGCCACAGTAGAGAGCTGGACTGGAAGAGGAGCAACTGGGACAGAATCCGGTGCCCATATGGGATGCTGGCACCGCAGGCAGAGGACTAGCCAAGTGAGTCATGGTGCTGGTCCCTTCAAGAAGTTTCAATTCCAGGTGGCGGACATGTGAAGCAATTAGAAAAGCCTACAAGGGGCCAGCGCCATGGCTCACTAGGTTAATCCTCTGCCTGTGGTGCTGGGATCCCATATGGGCACCAGGTTCTAGTCCCGGTTGCTCCTCTTCTAGTCCAGCTCTCTGCTGTGGTCTGGGAAGGCAGTGGAGGATGGCCCAAGTCCTCGGGCCCTACACCCGCATGGGAGAACAGGAGAAGCACCTGGCTCCTGGCTTCGGATCGGTGTGGTGCGCCAGCCGCAGCGGCCATTGTGGGGTGAACCAACAGAAATGGAAGACCTTTCTCTCTGTCTCTCTCTCTCTCACTGTCCACTCTGCCTCACAAAAAAGAAAAAAAAAAAAAAGAAAAAAAAAAAAAAAGGACATGGAACAATAGGATATAGCTAGGTACTAAAAAAATAGTAACAAATTCAACTCTTTTTATACATATGACTGGTTGGTTCTTGTAAGTGAAAAATGTCTGAAGTCAATGTGGGATGGGGCTTTGGAAACAACTATTTTCTAAAGATACAAAGGCATATATAGGAATGGGTCTGTTCCCTTCTCTTTACCCAGAATCCTTTAGGTCTGGCTTCTGCTATTTTCTGCCTTGAATGAAAAAAAAATCAAAAGAACAGGATCATGTCTATTTCAGGCAGGAGAAATACCACTGCAGCTTATAAAGCAAATTCAGAAAAAGTGAAAAGTTGAAAGTCATTTGGGGCAGCATTAGAAGACAAGAAGTGACATATTCTTAGGAAATACAGAAAAAAACTGAAGAGTTAGATCTCCTATGGCAGTGGTCTAGTCTAGGGCAGTGTTTTCCATCCAGAATGTCCCTATGACTCACACCAGGAATCTTGTTAACATTTAGATTTTGATTCAGTAGGTCTGAAGTGAGGCCTGAAATACTGACTTTCAATTAAATACTCAGTAATGCTGATGCTGCTGTAAAGTGCAGGCTCCATTTTTATTAGTAAGAATCTAGAAGATGTTGGCAGCCAAATAATTGTCTTTCCTTCTCCATTCTATTATAAAGATGTTAAGATAAAAAAGAACTCTTTAAAAAAGATTTATTTAATTAATTGAAAGGCAGAGTTACAGAGAGACAGAAAAAGAGGTCTTCCATCTGCTGGTTAACTCCCCAAATGGCCACAACGGCCAGAGCTGGCTGATCCAAAGACAGAAGCCAGGAGTTTCTTCCAGACCTCCCACATGGGGTACAGGGGTCCAAGCAATTGGACCATTTTCCACCGCTTTCCTAGGCCGTTAGCACAGAGCTGGATCAGAAGATGAGTAGCTGGGACACGAACCAGTGCCCATATGAGATGCAGCACTGCAGGGGAAGGCTTAGCCTACTACACACACCACAGCGCTGGCCCCAGAACATTTTTATAAATAAAAAAGCTTGGGGTGATGTTGTTGCAATTAGGGTAAGCCACCACCACATGGGATGCCCCCATCCCTTAAATTCTGGTTCCTCTGTTTCTGATTTAGCTTCCTGCTAATACATCCTGGGAGGCCAGGGGGTGATCATACAAGTGCCTGGGCCCCTGCCATCCCTATGGCAGACCCAGATAAAGTTCCAGGCTCCTTGCTTTAGCCTGGCCCAGACCTAGCTGTTGCAGGCATGGGGTGGAGGGCAGGGAATGGTAAATCAACAGATGGAAGATCCCTCTTTAGATCTCACTCCCTATCACTCTGCCTTTCAAAAGAAGAAAGTAATAAAAATTTTTTTAAAAGTTCATATGAACATCTGAGACTTATGTTTTATACTGTTCTTTCCTTAAAAATCTTTTTTTAAGAAAAACAATCTGGGGATTTTCATAAATGAATGCTGATTGTATATACATATTTGTTAAAAAAAGGTTGTTCTTCTTAGATCACTGTTTAAATATTTTTATTTATTAGAGTCATATCGGTGTCAATTAACAAAAGGGATTCAAACTTGGTGCAGAATGCTGACTTAACTTCCAGGTAAACAATGTACATTCACTCCTGGACTTGCCTAATTGTATCTGAGTTTGCCTCCAAGAGAGAGCCTCTGGGAGGTCTGGACTAGACCATGAATACAAGATCACCTCTGCTCTTCAAAGGGTTTAGGTAATTCTGTAATGGGACTAAGACTTCACCACAACTACCAATGTAATGGCCTACAGGGGAAAAAAAAATTGGGAAATAATAACTCCACCGGTGTACTTTGGAAGTCCCTACTCTGGCCATATAAAAGGAGATCTTAGTACTTCATGTAGCTATTGTGATGATTAAATGGAATAGCTATGTTTAGGTGATATCCAATCCTTGGCCTTTTAGTAAACATCTAATGAATGTTAGTTCCTTTCTCTCATTTTATTCATATCTATTTTAAAAACATTTTTTCTATCTCAAAGTGTTCTTATTCTTTAAACTTTCAAGTTTAAGAGTATCACAGATTTAATAATTTTTACTAGCAACCAAATCATTTATTCTTGATCCTCAAATAATAATAAAAATTTTAGATCAAAGGTTAACAAACCATGACCCATGAGCATTTATAGTCTTTTCTCTAAGAATGGTTTTCATGTCTTTAATAGTTATAAAACAAAATGAAGAACATGGGACAGTATGTGGCCTACAAAGCCCATTACCTATCTGGCCCCTTGGCCACTGTTGATGATCAATGAAAAGGATAATACTAAACAGGAAACTTACATATGAGTGTATGCATGTACAAATTCCAGTTGCCCACTCCTGTAGAAAACGTCCATGAACACTTTTCTCTTATAACTTCAAACTTTAGAACTGAACAGACTCACCAGAATTCTTATTATTTATGTTTTTAATCAATGATCTAAACTGAAACTACAAAAGTAATTTATCCTCCTCAGAGTTCTTAGAATTTGGGATTAGCAGAATCTAATCCAAAAATATTTCTAGGCTGTTGTTAACAGAGTGTTTCAAGTATCCCTGTGCTAGGCTAACTAAGAGTGAACTAGCCTGAGATGTAGGGCATGTATTAATTACTATCTTTGACTTTGCATGATGTTGTCCTTGGAATATTGCCCGCAAAAAGTTAAATTACTGGGAGTTGCCTTGGCTTCTGTTGCTCTCTGTTCATTTCAACTGAACTTTAGACAATTAGTAATGCTTTGCCTCTTACCAGTGCCTTGTCTGCAGGAGTGGAGAGCCGGCTGTAGTAATGAATCCTCTTGTTCATGGCAGAGGCATGGTCGCTAACCCTCTGAATGACATCATTCACATTGACGATGTTTGTGGGCTCTATGTAGAAAGGCCTAAAGAAGGGAATATATGCTTGACAAAAAACGTTCAGGCAAAAATTCTGGAAGTCAGCCATTGAAGAAAATAACTTCTTGTCCTCCATTAGAAATGGGATGTACAAAGGCAAGGCATTCACCTCTCACTTTTGGTGGGAAAAGAAAATGTCACAAAAGAAGTATTATTCCATTCACAGAATAAACTTTTTGTCTCATAATACTTTTACTTTAAGCAAGCTTTTTTTTTAATCTTAAGGAACTTAGCAATAGAGGGACATGACAGAAAGAGATTAAATCAGTTATTAAAAAGAATGATAGCAAAGGGGGGAAAAAAATACAGCAGCTGTCACTTTCCAACAATGAAACTTAGACACAGAGCTTTGAATAGTCTCCCAGAAAGCTTCTGGCACTAAATTAGAGAAATTACAGACAAAAAAAGTCCCTCTATTAAAGAATCCTTAAGGGCCAGAATTACTTCCTATGAAAAACAGAATTCCTATCTCTTAGTTCATGTACTAAGGATTAGTGACCTCAACCATCTCCCTTGTGAGACTTATCCAAAATAGTATCAAGTGGAACATCAGGACATTGGAAATGCTTTGCCTGTTCTCCTTTTCTTAGATTTCAGTAACCTACTCTTTTATTCATGTGTGTGCCTGCTTCCCAAGACAGTAGCTTCATCAACTGCAGGCTCTGGTTTTCAATGTTCATTTTCAGGCCTCAACCTCTTCAATTCCTTTCTATAACTCCTTCACGTGCCTTCTAAGCTTCTAGAAATATTCCATCCAAAATGGAAAGATTAGGCAGGGTTGCAGGAAAGACTGCATTCCTCTGCTGGTTCTCATACCCTTTGAAGTCACCCCAATCTGTGGGTAATTTGCCATTTCAGATTATACACATTTCTAAATAATGAAGGGAAAAAATTTATCATTGGTTCCATATAATTCTTATACACTCAGGGCTTTAAAAGAAGCTTAAAATATATTAAGGTAAGATAATAATTTCTGGAGACACTGTTAATCTAATCTTGTGGGGAGGACTTGGAAAACCAAGTGACTGAAAATTTAATTTCTGCTATTTTCCAAACTAACTCTGCGATATTTGAGAAATGGTAGTACAGATCTTAAATCTAGTCTTGTCTCTGAATTTAGCATACAGGATCTTTGAGTCTTTTGTTTATATTCTCCACTCAGTACCTAAATATGGCAGATACTATCTAGTTAACTCAACAAACATGTAAGTAGTGCAATTACTAGAGCAAATATGAAGACAGAGACATATTATTTATGCTAAGCATGTCATTGCTAAATGCATTAGGTGATGTTGGAAGAGGACATAATGCAAATGACTGGGTTAGAAGCTGAATAAATAATCCCTACTCATACATCTGGTCACCTAATATAACTGCCAGTCCTCCCAAAGCATCAGGATGTCCTACCCAATTTGCATTTCTACTATGACATTCAGTGGTACAAAAAAAATATAAAAGTATTTATATCTAGCAGATGGTTTAATCATAGCTGGGCTCATACTCTACAGGGCATTCCTCTTTATTTTATAAGAAGAATAACCCACAAAATTCAAGAAAGAATTAGAACTTCAATGCCAACATAAGGCAGAGATTGAAGTTAATCATGGATTACTGAAAGAGACTGTTAAGATAATATTGATAGGAAGAGATGTAGATTTTCTACTTATATGCTTTTTACTCTGAAAAGTCAATGATATTACTATAACCACTAAGTTGGTTTGAAGGTCTGCTGAAAAGCAGTCCAGGAAGTGCTAAATATCTTGGCTCCTGGTCTCTTACAGAAGTGTTAACTGTACCAGGTTAGCTGGCTTGGGTACTCTGAGAACAGAATGACTCTGAAAATTTTTCTTTTCCAACAGCTTTCATCGAGATACTGAGTGCCTGTTCAAACAAATATTTTGGAATCGTTTCAAAACAGATTCTCTTAAAAAATATACAACTCAGCATATTTTAACTAAATTATCAAAAACATATGCTTAAAGTTTCATTTGAGAGAACAAAATATAACATTTCCAAACTGAACTTCAGCTGGATCTTAAAGCAGTTTTAGAATTAGATATACAGTGCTCTAGACTATATTATATAGAGGACAAAATTTAGACTAAAAAACTGAAACTTGGGCATTTTTCTTTTGAACACATCTTCACAGGTCTGTGCCCTATCAATGTTACCTCCCATCTGATATGTAGTTAAACTATGCACACTGAAAGTAAAGAAGCTATAGTTGTCTCATCTTATAAAACACCTGTGGCCATGCCACAGGAAAAAATGTTTGTAATATTAAATAAAATTTATAGAATGTTTTAAAACATGATTCAAATCTTAGGTTTTCATTTAATACACTTATAAACAGAGAAACCTTGTTTCTACCTAACACCTTTTCTAAGTTCCACTCCTTAAATTCCTTAAAAATTTTTGGCTTTTAAATCTATCTCCACCCTTCTACTGACCAGTTATGCTTCTCTGAAGTTTAATAACAATTCCATGACTCTTAAGAAGGTTTATATCCAACATGGAGACCTGGTTTCAAAGTGTTCATTTATTCACATGCCTATGAAAGCTGAGGCACTCATTCAAACACCTGACAGGCTGAGGTAGTTTGTTAAAAAATGAAATGGGAATTGGTATTCAAAAAAAATTTCATGCAAATAAACATTCAAAATAATGAAGCCACTGTACTTGTGTGTCTACCTGCTGTTAAAACACTCTATCTGCCAGGCAGCTTTTCATTGAAGAGGACAGACAAGAAGTTAATCAAGCCATTGTAGCTACAAATTCCTTGCCGTGGCTATAAAAATATTGGTAATCTCTAGCTTACTGACGTGTTTCTGACTCCCTCTGATAACCACACAATGTTTTCTTTCAAAAAACTCCGCTCTACCCTCTAACTTAAATCACTATTGTCAAAGGCCAACCCTATATAAAGTTCTTCTTCTGTCTTGATCACTTAGTTTGTAGTGGCTATCAAATTTATGAAATAACATTTAAGTACCAACCAAATATGCTTATATTGTGTTGAACATGATGAATAACAGATTTGCTGTAATCTGCTAGAGGAGACAGGTAAATAACAACTCCTCTTCAGAGAGAAAAAGAGCAATTGCTTGTGCATGACTACAGGGGACAGAAAGAGTGGAGAGAGTTCCGAATGCTGGGGTGAAGGCAGGGATCAGCCTAAACAGCAGAGGAAGCTAACAAATGCCTGGCAGACCTCTCAGCAAGCTACAGCTGAGTAGAAGTTTAAAGGATTGAAAGGAGTTAGGTATGGGCAAAAGGAGGCAAGAAATCATGGTTCAGAAAAAATGCACAACAGAGAGCCAGAAGGAGAGAAGGCATGATGTATCTTTTTTTTTTTTTTTCTTTTTTGACAGTGAGAGAGAGACAGAGAGAAAGGTCTTCCTTCCGTTGGTTCACCCCCCAAATGGCCACTACGGCTGGAGCTACGCTGATCCGAAGCCAGGAGCCAAGAGCCAGGTGCTTCTTCCTGGTCTCCCATGCGGGTGCAGGGGCCCAAGCACTTGGGCTATCCTCCACTGCCTTCCTGGGCCACAGCAAAGAGCTGGATTGGAAGAGGAGCAACTGGGACTAGAACCCAGCGCCCATATGTGATGCCAGCGCTGCAGGCGGAGGATTAACCAAGTGAGCCGCGTCGTCGGCCCCTATGTATCTTCTTTTTAAAAAAAAGATTTATTTGTGCTTGCTTCGGCAGCACATATACTAAAATTGGAACCATACAGATAAGATTAGCATGGTCCCTGCACAAGGATGACACACAAATTCGTGAAGCATTCCATATTTTTTAATTAAAAAAATTTTTTTAAAAGATTTATTTATTTATTTGAAAGACAGAGTTACACAGGGAGAGAGGGAGGGAGGGAGGAAGAGTGGGAGAGAGAGGGAGAGATCTCCATCTGCTGATTCACTCCCCAGATGGCTAGGGCTGGGCCAGGCTGAAGCAAGGAGACTGGGAACTCCACCTGGGTATCCCACATAGGTGCAGGGGCCCAAGCACTTGGGCCACCCTCTGCTGCTTTCCCAGATGCATTAGCAGGGAACTGAATCAGAAGTACAGCAGCTGAGACTTCAACCAGTACCCATATGGGATGCTGGTGTTGCAGGTGGCAGCTTAATCTGCTGTGCTACAATGCTGGCCCCAAGATACATCTTCAAAACCTTTATGCAGTTGGATGAGAAGTGGCAAGATGAGATAAACCTGGGCTAGAACATGGAAAATTGCACATGTCAACAAAGGACTTAATTCTAAAAGGAAGAATCCTTAGATTGTTTTGGTTGCTGATTCTGTCTCACACCCTCACATCTTACATGTCACCAGAGTTCCATTCAAAGACACTTTCTCTATGCTCATTCCCTTAGTGGGTTCATCTAGCCACTTAACTTTATTTCTTTTTATTATGATTTATTTTATGCTTTTCAAAAAATAGAGTAAGAGATGGAGACAAAGAGATCTTCCATCCACTGGTTCACTGCCCAAATGCCGGCAACAGGTAAAGCTGAGCCAAGCAAGTCAGCAGCCCAGAACTCAGTGCAGTCTCCTGCGTGCCTAGCAGAGACCCAAATACTGGAGACATCACCTGCTGCCTCCCAAGGTGCATGTTAGCAGGCTGCTGGAATTGGGAGCACAGGCAGGACATGAAACGCAGGCACTCTGAGATGCAGGTGTCCCAAGTGGAACCCCAACCACTGTGCCAAACACCCACTCTAGTCATCAAACTTTACATTCATGTTTGTGCTGGTGACACTCAAATTGTTAGCCCCAGCCCAAACATCTGGGTCATGTAAGGAGTATTCAAACAGTTCATGGAAAATGTGTGCTTTGAAAAAAACATGCATGGATTTCAAAAATTTCGGGCACCAAAATAAACTTATCTTTTATTCCATTTTGCCATATTCTTCTTGAAGTAACCTCATATTAAACAACAAAAATATCAGTATTTTGACCTTTAAAAATAACTTAGGCAGGTTGTTTGGCATGTGATTAAGATATCCTATATAGAGTGCCTGGCTTTAAGTCCTGGCTCCAAATTTCAGCTTCCTTTCTTCTTCTTAAGATTTATTTATGGTTGGCACCATGGCTCACTTGGCTAATCCTCCACCTGTGGCGCTGGCACCACAGGTTCTAGTCCCGGTTGAGGCGCCGGATTCTGTCCCAGTTGCTCCTCTTCCAGGCCAGCTCTCTGCTGTGGCCCAGGAAGGCAGTGGAGGATGGCACAAGTGCTTGGGCCCTGCACCCGCATGGGAGACCAGGACGAAACACCTGGCTCCTGGCTTCGGATCGGCACAGCATGCCGGCCATAGCAGCCATCTGGGGGGTAAACCAACGGAAGGAAGACCTTTCTCTCTCTCTCTCTCTAACTCTGCCTGTCAAAAAAAAAAAAAAAATAAATAAAAAGATTTATTTATATATTTGAAAGGCAGAGTTAGAGAGAGAAAAAGAGAGACAGGGAGAGATACCTTCCATCCTCTGGTTCAATCATGAAATGGCCAAAATGGCCAAGGCTGGGCCAGACCCAAGCCAGGAGCCAGGAGTTTTTTCCAGGAGCCCAAGCACTTGAACCATTTTCCACTGCTTTCTCAGGTGTGTTAGTAGGGAGTTGGATTGGATGGGAAGTGGAGCATCTGGGTCTCAAACCAATGCCCATATCGGATGCCAGTGCTGCAGGCAGCAGCTTTACCCACTATGCCACAGTGCTAGCCCCTTCAGCTTCAGCAGGTGATGGCTCAGGTCCTTGGGTTCCAGTTACCTATGTGGGAGACCTGATAGCTGAATTCCCAGCTCCTACCTGGCAAAGAACTGGCTGCTACAGTTATGTGGGGGAGTGAACAAACAGATGGAAGATCTCTATGTCTCTGCCTTTCAAAATAAATAAAAATAAATAGATAGCATGGAATGTCAGAATAAACTTATCTTCATATTAAAGAACTGAAGACGAAAATTTACCAAGAAAATTTCAATACAACTTTCTATGTAACTGTTGTATGAGACTGAAATGAACTTGGAATCAGTTTGAATTGTGATGTAACAAAATGTTATAAAACTTAAAATAATAATAGTGCAGGTTGAGCTATTAGTAGTATTATAAAATGAAAAATGAAATTTTCCATACTATTAAATGCAATTTATTAAGACTGATTATCACATCTTTGTTATAATTTTAAAATCTCAATTATTATTTATGTTTTACAGAGTGCCTAATATATAAACACAGAAGTACATATATGCACATAATTTGCAAATGGATACAACACACTTGTTGTGCAGACAGGCAAATGCAATAACTTTTTTTTTTTTTGACAGGCAGAGTGGACAGTGAGAGAGAGAGACAGAGAGAAAGGTCTTCCTTTGCCATTGGTTTACCCTCCAATGGCCGCCGCAGCTGGCGCGCTGCAGGCGCCACCGTGCTGATCCGAAGGCAGGAGCCAGGTGCTTCTCCTGGTCTCCCATGGGGTGCAGGGCCCAAGCACTTGGGCCATCCTCCACTGCACTCCCTGGCCACAGCAGAGAGCTGGCCTGGAAGAGGGGCAACCGGGACAGAATCCAGCGCCCCGACCGGGACTAGAACCCGGTGTGCCGGCGCCGCTAGGGGGAGGATTAGCCTAGTGAGCCACGGCGCCGGCCAAATGCAATAACTTTTTAAAAGACTGTTACTACTTTTTAACTGCCAGAGTGGTATGATGAAAAAGGCTTGGAAAAAATCAAATGTTTAAAAAGACCCAGTATGGGTTCTCTATTCTGGAATTCCAGGCTGTCAGTCAGCTGCAAATAAACATTTTCATCACAACATATGGGCAAAGAATTTGACCTGAAAATGAATTCTCAGGTCTATATACCTTAATTAAATATAGATTCTGTATACGAATGAAATTTCAAAATCCTTTTCAATGTAGCTCATGCTTTCAAATTTTAGTTTTAAAAAATCCAGTTATTATTTTAACTCTGCTGTGCTGAAGACAAATAATCTCTTCTGGCTACACAGTGATCACTAACAGAAATGCAAAGGTTTGTAGTTTTAAAAAGTTATAATCAGCACTGAAGTGAGGCTTAAAGAATTATATAAGTACAAGGAACATTTCATTCAAGATGTTAGATGCACCTGTAAGTAAAAACTAACAACAGATCTTGAGTTCTTCTCTGGGTTGATGTAAACAGTAACACTACCAACACCACACCCACTCCATTCCATTTTCTGGTCAGAAAGATCAATTCTTAATGGGACATGGTGAGTGACCTTCCACAGAGAAAGATTAGAAATGCGGGGGAAATTCCCAAGAGATCACAGTTCTCCTAGAAGCACCTGATTTCACCCATTTTTATGAGAATGCCAAAATAAACTGTCTCAATTTACTTAAGTGCAACAAATAAAGAAGAGTATTAAGTTAATTTTTTTTTTTTTGACAGGCAGAGTTAGACAGAGAGAGAGAGAGAGACAGAGAGAAAGGTCTTCCTTTTCTGTTGGTTCACCCCCCAAATGGCTGCTACGGCCAACATGCTGTGCCGATCCGAAGCCAGGAGCCAGGTGCTTCTCCTGGTCTCCCATGCAGGTGCAGGGCCCAAGCACTTGGGCCATCCTCCACTGCCTTCCTGGGGCACAGCAGAGAGCTGGCCTGGAAGAGGGGCAACCGGGACAGAATCCGGTGCCCCAAATGGGACTAGAACTCGGGGTGCCAGCGCCATGGGCAGATGATTAGCCAAGTAAGCCGCAGTGCCGGCTGTTAATATTTTCAAAAAACAGCTTGCCTTAATTGTAAGGGTGACTTCAGCCTGTAATATTATGCCAATTGTTACTCTCCTCTCACACATCTACCAAAAGGATTTCTGGAAAAAAAATAAAATCAGTTTCATACCAGTTTCATAACCTAACTTACCTCCAGTGGAGAAAAAAAAAAAAAAAGTGGGGAATAAGAAAACTGCCAGGCTACTGCTTTAACTACAATTTCTATTCCTTTAAAAACTAGAAAGGCAAGAAAGGGGGTAAAGAATGCAGTAAATATATATATATATATATGATAAATCATTTTTTTTGCATACATGTGAGTCATCATATGAATACTAAAATTGCTTTCTTAGTCTTAATTCAATTATCTAGAAATTGAAAACACAAAAATAAAATATATCTACTCTTTAAACAGATCACCAAAGAAAAAGAGGCTCTGGGACCGGCATGTGGAGCAGCTGCCTGTGATACCAGCATCCCATCTGGGTGCTGGCTGCAGTCCTGGCTGCTCCACTCGGATCCAGCTCCCTGCTAATGCACCTGGCAAAGCAGTGGAAGATGGCCCAAGTGCTTGAGCCCCTGCACTCATATGTAAGACCCAGATGAAGCTCCTGGCTCCTGGCTTCAGCCTAGACCAGCCTTGGCTATTGTGGTCATTTAGGGAGTAAAACAGCAGATGAAGATCTCTCTCTCTCTCTCTCTCTCTCTCTCTCTCTGTGACTCTGCCTTTCAAAGAAACAAATAAATATCTGAAGAAAAAAAAGGGACAAAGAGGTTCTTTCTTATTCCTCTCCCATAACTTAATGCTATGGCTTGAGTCCCCTCCCAAGTTCAGCTGCTGAAAATATGATGGTACTAGGAGGTGGGGCTCTTTCAAGAGGTGGGTAGACTCTGACGGCTCCTCCCTCATGAACGAGGATAAGAGGCTTTGTGCAGCACCGGCTCGCTTGCTCTTCAGCTTTTCTGCCAGGGAGGCTGCTGCCAGGCAGCCCCCACCAGACTGAAAGGTGGTACATTGATCTTGGACTCTTCAGCTTCCAGAACTGTCAGTAAGTTTCTGTTCTTTATAAACTGCTTGGGCTGATGTTCTATTACAGCACCACAAAATGGACTAAAACACTTAAAAAAAATTTTTTTTTGTAAAATTTATTTGAGGGGCCGGTGCCGTGTCGCACTAGGTTAATCCTCTGCCTGGGGCGCTGGCATCCCATATGGGCGCTGGGTTCTAGTCCTGGTTGCTCTTCTTCCAGTCCAGCTCTCTGCTATGGCCTGGGAAGGCAGTGGAGGATGGCCCAAGTGCTTGGGCCTTGCACCCACATGGGAGACCGGGAAGAGGCACCTGGCTCCTGGCTTCGGATCGGTGTAGCTCCAGCCGTTGTGGCCATTTGGGGAGTGAACCATTGGATGGAAGACCTTTCTCTCTGTCTCTCTCACTGTCTGTGGCTCTACCTGTCAAATAAATAAATAAAAAATTAAAAAAATTATTCAAAAGGCAGAGTTACAGAGTGAGAGCGAGAGACAGAAATCTTTGATCCACTGGTTCACTCCTCAAATGTCCTCAACGGCCAGGGCTCTGCCAGGCCAACGCCAGGCGCCAGGAGCTTTTTCTGGGTCTCTCACGTGGGTGCAGGGGCCCAAGCACTTGGGCCATCCTCTGCTGCTGTCCCGGACACCATTAGCAGGGAGCTGGATCAGAAGTAGAGCAGCCGGAATTCGAACAAGCACCCACATGAAATGCTGGTGTTGCAGGCTGCAACTTAACCCACTATATAACGCTGGCCCCAAAGTAAGACATTTAAGAAAGGGATTCTACCTCAAAAGCCTTAGCAACCATCTTTATCATGGCTCTCAAGCATGGCAAACTCACTAAAAGAACTTCTGCATTCCCAGTGGAAAGACACAGCAACAAGTGGTCTATATACACTGGTCATCCCGGTGACAATGGCTGTATTTTCAACCCAGATGGCAACCATTAGAGTAGCCTGACCAGAATCCATTGCTAGTTGCATGGCATGTTATTCGGCAAACCAATCCCAGAATAACAGTGCAAGCTGGTAAAGGCAAGAGTCCAACATGAAACCTGCCCTGCCAACTGGCTTCTATCAACTAACTTCTGTAAACAAGAAAGCTTTATAAACAAAACGTAAGGGATATTTTAGGGAAAAAAGGAAACAAGCAGTGTTAGAAAGGTTTGTTTAAATAGGAACTTTCACACATTGCTGGTAGGAGTGTAAGCCGCTACAAGCTTTCTAGAAAGCAATTCAGTTACATGTTTCAGGAGCCTTAATTGTGTTTACTTTCTGTCCTAATGGTACTTTTGAGATTCTATTTGATTGAAACATAAAATTTATATAGAAAAGGTATGCAGAAACTGTTAATCACAGCATTATTTAAAATTAAAATTATAATCAGCTTAGTATTCAAACATATCATTAAATTATATACATTTAAATAACATGTACTTATTTAATACGATGCTTAGAAAGAATCCTAATACAGAAATGCTATTACCAATTTTTTTTTGGTATTTTAGTGATTTAAAAAAAAAATACTTATTTCATTTCATTTGAAAGGCAGAAAGGTACAGAGACACAGAGACAGAGAGACAAATCAAAGAGACAGAGATCTTGTATCCACAGGTTCACTCCTCAAATGCCTGTAAGAGCCAGGGCTGGGCCAGGCTGAAGCCAGGAGCCAGGAATTTAATCTGGGTCTATTACGTGGGTGGCAAGGACTCAAGTATTTCAGCCTTCACCAATGCCTCCCAGAGTGTGTATTAGCAGGCAGCTAGAAGTGTAAGTGGAGCCAGGACTCAAATCCAAGCACTCTGTTCTGAGATGTAAGCATCCCATGCAGTGCCTGAACCACTGTGCCAAATATCCACTTCAGCATTTTAGTGATTCTTGAAGACAATTTTTATTGTAAAACTTTATTGCTCTTTGAAATGTGGTACTTTCCCGTTATTTATTGCTTTTAGCCTTAGCCTCTACTCCTAGGGTTTATGGCAGTTAAAATTTTAAGAAGCCCTTAACAACGGACTCTAAGTTTGCTTCAGTGGCATGAGGTTGAGAGAGATGACAGAGACTGTTTTAATGTCCAAAGAGTCATTTTGACCAGAGTAACTCTGGTCAGGTACCGGTGCTGTGGTGCAGTGGGCTAAGACACTGCCTGTGACGCTGACATTCCATAATGGGGTTCTGGGGGGCCTGGGAAAGCAGCAGATGATAGCCCAAGTGTTTGTGCCCCTGCCACCCACGTGGGAGACCTGTAAGAAACTCCTGGCTCTTGGCTTCAGATGGACCCAACTCTGACCATTGCAGCTGTTTAGGGAGTGAACCAGCAGATGAAGATCTCTGTCTCTCCCTCTTTCTCTCTGTAACTCTGCCTTCCAAACAAATTTAAAAATCTTAAAAAAAAAAAAAAAAGAATTCTGAGCAGGCATCTTTACAAGAAGCAACCGCTGGGTTGGAATAAAATTAAAGTGAGTAGGCCTGGCTTTTTAACTTCTCCAGAAATAAGACAAGAGGTATTCCTAGGGGCCTCAGCAGCAGGAAGTACCAGTCCCTACAGCAGCCTGCACTTGGGCCCCTAGAGCCTCTTCTGGCAGGCCAGGAGTTAGTGGACAACAGAGCAAAGAGACAAATCTGGGCCTATGGCCTATTTTTGTGAATGAGATTTATTGGAACATATCCAGGCCCATAAAACTATGTATTGTCTATGACTACATCCCCCCAAATAGCAAAGGTGAGTCTCTATACCCACAAAAATACTATCTGTTCCTTTACAGAAAAAATTGTATAAACTCCTGTCCAGACCATTGAAGGCCCATTAGGGACTTAGAGCTGCAGGAGAAGTTTCCACACCCTCTTTCCTGATGGGCAGAGGGGAAGAGCAGTGGGTCTTCATGAGCTTACCAGATCTATGTCAGGGAGTTTGAAACAGGGTTTTTTTTCTCTAGAAGCGTTTGCAACCAGATGTCCCCAGGCCTCATCCAGCTTAATCCCTTGCACAATCTACTTCCTACATATAAAAAACAAAACAAAAGCTAAACAAAGGAACTTCAACTTAAGCCAAAACTATGACCACACCGAATATTCTTACATAGAACAACCCCTGCATGGAAACAGAAACCCAGCAAAGCACTCAATCAGTGGTACAAATAGTCTCATTCCACTTCCAGCTGAGTTCAGCCGGAACCTATGGCAGGCACCCACAAGGCTATGATCCTACAGGGTTCTTATTTATTTCAGAACCTCTTAAAATATCATTTCAAAAAACCCAATGCTCTCTTAATTACAAAAAAAAAAAAAAGTCATTTAGGGGCAGGTCTAGCTGTTAAGACATCTGTGTCCCACATCAGAGTACACAGATTTGAAAACCTACACTAGCTCTTGACTCCAGCTTCCTGCTAATGCAGACCCTGGGAGGCAGTGGTGATGGTTCTAGCAGCTGGGTCCTTACCACCCACGGGGGAGACCTAGATTACATTCCTGGCTCCTGGCTATACTTGGCCCAGCCACGCTCAGTCCAGTCTTGGCACATCTAGTCCCAGCCACAGTGGGCATTTGTGAAATGGGTCAATAGATGGAGCCTCTTTTGGTATATAGCTCTGCCTCTCAAAATAAATAAAGACCTGAAGAAGCCAAGGTGATAATAAGATTATCAGGTAAATGAGTTATGAGTTATTTTAAATTACAGAAATACAATTTTTTTTTTGACAGGTAGAGTGGACAGTAAGAGAGAGAGAGAGAGAGAGAGAGAGAGAGAAAGGTCTTCCTTTTTTTCCATTGGCTTACCCCCCAATGGCTGCTCTGGCCAGTGCACCACGCTGATCCGAAGCCAGGAGCCAGGTGCTTCTCCTGGTCTCCCATGCGGGTGCAGGGTCCAAGGACCTGGGCCATCCTCCACTGCACTGCACTCCCGGGCCACAGCAGAGAGCTGGATTGGAAGAGGAGTAACTAGGACAGAATTCGGCGCCCCAACCGAGACTAGAACCCAGTGTGCCGGCGCCACAGGCGGAAGATTAGCCTATTGAGCCACGGCACCGGCCTAGAAATACAGTATTTTTAGCATAACTTTGTTCTTTAGAAAAGTACATTGGGGCTGGTGCTGTGGCACAGCAGGTTAAGCTGCTATCTGCAGTGCTGGCATCCCATATTGGTGAAATTTTGAGTCCTGGCTGCTCCACTTCTGACCCAGCTCCCTGCTAATGTGCCTGAAAAAGCAGCAGAATATGGGCCCAGTCCTTGGGCCCCTGCACCCACGTGGGAGACCTGGAAGAAGCTCCTGGTTCCTGGCTTCAGTCTGGCCCAGCCCTGGCCATTGCAACCATTTGGGGAGTGAACCAACAGACTGAAGATCTGTCTTTCCTCTCTCTCTCTGTAACTCTGCCTTTCAAATAAGTAAATAAATCTCTTTTTAAAAAAGTAGTACATAGGCCGGCGCTGCGGCTCAACAGGCTAATCCTCCACCTAGCAGAGCCGGCTCACCAGGTTCTAGTCCCGGTCGGGGTGCTGGATTCTGTCCCGGTTGCCCCTCTTCCAGGCCAGCTCTCTGCTATGGCCCGGGAGTGCAGTGCAGGATGGCCCAAATGCTTGGGCCCTGCACCCCATGGGAGACCAGGAGAAGCACCTGGCTCCTGCCTTCGGATCAGCGCGGTGCGCCGGCCGCGGCGGCCATTGGAGGGTGAACCAACAGCAAAGGAAGACCTTTCTCTCTGTCTCTCTCTCTCACTGTCCACTCTGCCTGTAAAAAAAAAAAAAAAAAAAAAAAAAGTAGTACATTGTCTAAGATTGAAGACAATATAGAAGTTACTGAAGAAAATAAAATCACCCACTAGAAATAACCGCTGTTAAAAAAATAGAGAAATAATTAGTGTTAACATTTTGGTGTATTTCCTGGACATACATATTAAAGTTAGTTTTGCTTGCTGCTAAAATTTATAGAAAGTGAATCATTTTATATATATATATATATGTATACATATATACACACACACACACATATATATATATATATACTTTTCAAGCTAGTTGCTTTTGCCAACATTATCTTTGTGAGATTCATCTATGTTCTTTTCTGTATTGATGGTTTGTTCATTTTCATAGCTATGTAATATTTCATACAACAATTTATTTATCCATTCCTGATGGTGGGTATCTGGATTGTTTCCATTTTGGAGCTCTTAACAAATAAATTATAATCTAGATTTTTGCTTGTCTCAGATTTTGCACACATTTTTAAGGATAACAAATTTATGATACATCCCCACATATTAGTAGATAATTACCAACTCGTTTCCAAAGTGTACTAGTTTATACTCCAGTTCTGTTTCAGCATTCCCACTGTTTCTCATTCTAGCCAACATTCCACTTGTTAGCCTTAACAAAAGAAAAACCCACCTATCCATAGACAAAACTTTTTAAAAATACAAATAATTCTCTCTAATATAAGTTGGAAATAAATTTTTATACATAGATGCCTGGACATAGCTATGTTTAAAGGTAGAATGAAGAATACCAAAGCAAGGATTTAAAAGAAGTGAGATTAGAAGATATTCTGCATATGAACTACAAGTAAATAGAAAGCAGATATGAATAAAAACTTGTGGTCGGGGCAGGTGTTTGGCATGGGGTGAACAAGCTACTTGGGAGGCCACTTCCCGCATCAGAGTCCTTGGGTTCAAGCCTCAGCTCCACTTCTGATTTCAGCTTCCTGCTAATGTGCACCCTGGAAGGCATCAGGTGATGGCTCAAGTACTTGGGTTTTCGTTACTCACACAGGTGACTCGGATTCAGCCCCAGGATCCTGCCTTTGTCCTGGCCTGGCCCTGGCTGATATGGGCATTTAAGGAGTAAACCAGCAGATGGGAGTAAACTCTATTGAGTTCTCTCTCAAATAATTTTTAAAAAGAAATGTTAAGTAACAGACTTAGAATACATTCTCAGAATAACACTAAAATAAGGGAAGTCAAAATGCATAATTTTATTGTGGTTTTTAACATCAATTCCTCATCATTGAGCTACCGTCAGTCATTGGGCATTAACAAGAACTTTGCATTTTAGGTACTACCATTAATTTAATAATATTTGGTTTTAAGTTTATTAAGTGTCAAATCTCATTATACACTTGTGATCAATTTCACTGCTTTTGCAGTACTATCATACTATTGTACTAAAACCCTTGTGACTAAATATATATCTCAATATGTTATAATATTAAATAGATGGAGGAAGATACTAACCTAAATCTTTTTTTTAAAGATTTATTTATTTATTTTATTTGAAAGTCAGAGTTACACAGAGAGAGAAGAGGCAGAGAGAGAGATCTTCCATCCGATGGTTCACTCCCCAATTGGCTGCAATGGCCGGAGCTGTGCCGATCCGAAGCCAGGAGCCAGGAGCTTCTTCCGGGTCTCCCATGTGGGTGTAGGGGCCCAAGGACTTGGGCCAAATTCTACTGCTTTGCCATAGCAGAGAGCTGGATCGGAAGAGGAGCAGCCAGGGGACTAGAACCAGCGCCCATATGGGATGCCAGCACTTCAGGCCAGGGTGTTAGCCCGCTGAGCCACAGCACCGACCCCTAACCTAAATCTTTATACTCTTTCACTTAACAAAATGCACTTTTGACTTGGGCCTAATGAGCACCAGTAAAGTACAACCAGGCTGCCTCTCTCTTCAGGAGAAGTTGGGCAAACAAAGATGCCTACAAAGAGAGGCAGAGGGAAAAACACATAAGAACAAAGAAATTGAGAAAATAAAGGGATGGGACTGGCAATAAGACCCCAGCCTAACCAAGTCCATATTTGGATTTACCTCACCTCTAACTCCAAAGCCTGGATGGTTCTCTTTAAGCATCTAGCCGCAACACAGTTTCTCTAGGGAGAAATAATGAAGTGGGAGACAAGAGGGTTTGGGTGGGAGAAGGGAAGGGAGTAAAGAGAAGGGAGGAGAACAAGGGTATAGAAATAGTAACACAATCGGCAAGCTGGCCAGCAGCACCATGCCACTGACAAACAGTAAAGCTCCTTGTTCCTCTATTCAACACATATGGCAACTTCCTCAAGATAAAACTTACGGTGCCAGTGTTGTGGCATAGCGAGATAAGCCACTGCCTATGACGCCAGCATCCCATATGGGTGCTGCTTCAAGACCAGGATGCTCCACTCCGATCCAGTTCCCTGCTAAATGAGCCTGTGAAAGCAGTGGAAGATGGCCCAAGTGTTCGGGCTTCCTGCACCCATGTGGAAGACCCAGAAGAAGTTCTGGGCTCCTGGCTTCAGCCTGGCGCAGCCCTGGCCATTGCAGCCATCTGGAGAGTGAACCTGTGGATGGAAGGTCTCTCTGTAACCCTGCCTTTGAAATAAATAAAAATAAATTATATATATATATATATATATCCACTTTTCTACCATTTGTGCAGGTTAATACAAATATGAGACCCTCAAGCTTAAATAGTGACTCCCTATCACTGTCACTCAGCCAGGATCTACCCTTATCCATTAATACATGAACTCCTCACTCTGCCTTCGTAAACCTCCTTTCCCCCCTTTCTCCTGAGACCATAATTACCAAAGAGTCCATTCAGGCTACTCTACAGTGACAGTAAAATAGCCAACACACCAGTGTGCAGACCAGCAGATGTTCTGAGAAACAACGTGCTCCAGTGTTGTGGCACAGCAGGCTATGCCGGCAGCCTACACTGGGGCCCTGGTGTGAGTCCTAGCTGCTCCGCTTCCGACTGAGCTTCCTGCTAATGTGCCTGGGATGGGGGTGGATGATGAACCACTTGGACTCCTGTCACCCACGTTGGAGACCTGGATGGAGTTTCTGGCTTGAGGCTCCTGGCTTCAGCCTGGCCCAGAAATGGTTGATGCAGCCACTTGGGGAGTAAACAGCAGATGGAAGCTCCCCCCACCCCCCTCTTTCTCTCTCCCTCTTTCTCCGTTATTCTGCCTTTTACATAAACAAAATAAATCTTTAAAAAGAATAACTAAAAAAAAAAAAAAGGCGATATAGCATATCTAGTATTCCAAAGAGCACTAGGAAAGCTGCTTCTTTTTAAAATACCTCTATTCTCTGCTTTATTAGAACACTTGAAACATTATTAGAAGCATCATTCTGAACCTCAAGGTTAGGATTTTCTACTTCCAGGATTCTCCATCTTACAAAGTAAACGCCCACAGGTAGGTAACTAACTAGAACTCCGACACATCAGGTTTTCTTCTGTTCTAACATTGAGCTGGTAACACAGTTCTCAGGAGTAGGGCAGATAAACACCGATGAACAAGGGCAGAAGCAAAGAATGGTTTACAAAGCATTCCCTGGGGGTTAAGCCTGACTGAGTTCCTGTCCTGGGCAGCAGTGGGCACACAGAAGGTTATGAAAGCCCTAGGCCCTGGGAAAAGTAGAAGAGAAAACAGAGGCAGAGGAAGAATGAAAAGAAAGGGGAAATCCCAAAAACAAATGAATTCTTTCACAATCCGGTTGCACGCTGGCTGGAACCATCAGTTCCTCTGAGAGCACAGTTTCGGGGCAGCAGCAGAACGTGAAGCAATCCTGAATTCCACCAGCTCTATCTGTGGTTACCAGAAAGTCTGGGAAAAGCAGGACAACCATCTTTTAGACTGGCAGTTGCCAACAGATATATCAAAGACAATCCAGGAGATTGTAAACTTTTCTGTCCTTTTTGTCTCTACCCATGTAACTCACTCCGGCCCCAACCCAGATGAAAAGCTGATGGGGTAGCTTCTGGGAGGTGTGCAGCACAAAACATGATGATCCAAAATGCTATGCTGTGTATCCTCTCATAAGACAAGCTCCCTTCTCCAGCTTAGTTATGCCCGATTCTACCAAAATGATAACCAGGTCAAGCAGACTATCTTTAAAATTCTTGTATTTGGGGGCCAGTGCTATGGCGTACCAGGTAAAGCTGACGCCTGAGGCGCTGGCATCCCATGTGGGCACCAGTTCGAGTCCTGGATGTTCACTTCTAATCCAGCTCTCTGCTATGGCCTGGGAGAGCAGCAGACGATGGCCCAAGTCCTTGGGCCCCTGCACCCACGTGGGAGACCCGGAGGAAGCCCCTGGCTCCTGGCTTGGGCTCAGCTCAGTTCCAGCCATTGTGACCATTTGGGGAGTCAACTAGCAGATGGAAGACCTCTCGCTCTCTGCCTCTGCCTCTCTGTGACTGCCTTTCAAATAAATAAATAAATCTTTTTAAAAAAAATTCTTGTATTTGAATGAATACATGATTTTGATCGCCACCTAGTGGAAGAGATAGAAACCACAAGCTAAACTGGGTGTAAGCAATCTGAAAGAATAAAATGTTGCTTTTTATACTTTGAAAAGACAGCTTCCCAAAGTGGAGTGATATGGAAGACAATTTTAGGTAGCACAAATTATGGTGACTAGTTAGTATTTATTGCAACGTATATTAAAGCATGTCATTAGCCTCAACCTTAAAAAGTAAACAATTCTGTTACACAGTGGTACTGATATATTACTAAAGTCATTAAGGACCCTCTAAAATGACTGAAGTTTTGGAAATAGTTGTCTAAACTGGTTCTTTTCATGAAAGACACTTTCCCTTCAGTGTGCCTGAGTTTTATTTACATATATGAAAGCAAAATCATTCATATATCATGTTTATTTTATATTTTTAAAAGTTTTATTTATTTATAGGAAAGGCAGAGGAAGAGGGAGAGATAGAGAGCCCTTCCATCTGCTGGTTCACCCCTAAATGCCCTTAATAGCTGGGGCTGGACCAGGATGAAGCCAGAAGCCAGGCCTGGTCTCTCAAGTGAACGGCAGGAACCTAAGCATTTGGCTGTTACCTGCTGCCTCCTAGGGTTCACATTAGTAGGAAGCTGGATCAGAAGCAGAGCTGGGACTTGATCCCAGGCACTTCTTTATGGGATGCAGGCACCCCAAGCTGTGACTTAACCCACTGTGCCATAATGCCCTTCCCTTATTTTATTATTTGAGCGGCAGAGAGACAGACAGACAGACAGATAGGCAGACAGCCAGGCAGACAACCCCCAACTGCTGGTTCACTCCCCAAATGTCTTCCAAGTCTGGGCTAGCTGAAGCTGAGAGTCAGGAACTTAACCTAGGATTCCCACATGGATGGCAGGGACCCAACCATTCGAGCCATGCCCTGCTGCTTCCCAGGGTGTACCTTAGCAGGAAGCTGGAATTGTGGGTGAAGCTAGGAGACGAACCCAGGTACTCTGATGAGACACAGGCATCTCAACCAGTATCTTAAGCGCTACGCTAAACATTGACCTTAGTAATCCATATTTTAACATAAACAACAATATTTAAAGGTATACTTTTTTCTCATCAGTTTTGTCACAAGCAAATCAGCATGTGGAAGTAAGAACCTATAAAATAAATCTTCTTTAAAATATGCTTACCTAGGTACTTATGCCATGACTGTAAATAGCTGATTTCTTTGCATTTTGACAAGTTTCATTATAGAAAACATATTTACATTTAATCTACTCAGTTAAATTTTCAGAGAACTGTTGAACTCCCGACAACTTACTGTAATGGAATATGCTTTACTGACCTATGTTCTATTGTCACAGTGGTCAATTATTTATCATAGAATTTAGAGGTTTCAGAGGGCTGGTGCTGTGGTGTAGAAGGTTAAGCCACGGCCTGCAGTGCCAGTATCCCCAGTGGATACCAGTTTTTGTGCCAGCTGCTCCACTCCCAATCCAGCTCCCTGCTAATGTGCCTGGGAAAGCAGAGGAAGATGGTTCAAGTCCTTGGGCCCTGCATCCATATGGGAGACCCAGAGGAAGCTCCTGGCTTTGGCCTGGCCGAGCCTCAGCTGTTGTAGCCATTTGGGGAGTGAAACAGCAGATGAAAGATCTCGCTCCTCACCCTCCCCCCACCCACCCTGTATCTCTGCCTTTCAAATAAAGAAATAAATCTTTAAAAAAAAAAAAAAAAAAAAGAAATAGGAGGGGATTGTTGAATAATTGTTGAATGTTTACTAAACAGATTCTGCCACACTGTTCTACCTAAGTACTCAGTTCCTCTTTAAGAGACAACCACTCTTAGTTTTCTATTGATTTCCACAGACTTCATTAATATATATGGAATTATATGTAATATATTGACTTACTGTTACCCAAATAGTGGCACACTACACATATTGCTCTGCACTTCACTTTTTTCAATTAAGTAAACTGAAAATTTGTTCCAATTTTGATATGTAATAAAGCTATCTCCTTTTTAATAGATGAAAAATATTCTATTGGTTGAATGTGCCATAATTTATTTACCCAATCCTGTAAGAAAAGACATTTTGGTTGCTTTCAATCTTTGCTATTATAAAAAATACTGCGAGCTGGTGCCGCGGCTTACTAAGCTAATCCTCCGCCTGCAGCGCCGCCGGCACACCGGGGTCTAGTCCCGGTCGGGGCGCCAGATTCTGTTCCGGTTGCTCCTCTTCCAGTCCAGCTCTCTGCTGTGGCCCGGGAGTGCAGTGGATGGCCCAGGTCCTTGGGTCCTGCACCCGTGTGGGAGACCAGGAGGAAGCACCTGGCTCCTGGCTTCGGATCGGCACAGTGCACTGGCTGCAATGCATTGGCCATAGCAGCGACTTGGGTGGTGAACCAACGGAAAAAGGAAGACCTTTCTCTCTGTCTCTGTCTCTCTCTCTCACTGTCTAACTCTGCCTGTCAAAAAAAAAAAAAAACAAAAAAAATACCCCACTTGTATTAACCTCAAAAATGTATCATTTGGCACTGTGATTAACACTTAATTGTGAAATTGCTGATTCATACAAACTTTGGAAATGCCTACAGGTCTTTTCTGGGGGAATCACATTAAATTTATGGATTAAAATTTAAAGACCACAAGATCTTTATTTTAGACTACTCCCACAGAGAGCAGAACATGCTTTTTCATCACATCATACTTTACTGATTCTATTGTACATATTCTAACATCTCTGAGTAAGGCTGCATCTCACAATCCCTAACACCCTCATCACCGTCAGCCAAGGCCCAGTACGATGCTAGTTGTTCCTGGAGGCAGGACAGGTAACCGAAAGACCTATTCATCTCAGTCAACCCCTTTAAGGACCATTTGAGGAAGAAATACGAATCATGCTGTTAGAAAACCTTTTGTGACACCTTCTGGTAAGACCAGCAAAGTGCAGGCATCAGAACTGGACCTGGAAGAAAATGCTGAAATGCTATACCATCAGTGCTCTTACTGGCACAAAGGACAATTCGGGGTGGGGGTGGGGGAGAGCACCTATTTTGATGGCTCAAAGTGCAAAAGCAAATGAGAAGAACCAGATTCTGTAGGTGACATTAGTTATATCATAATTCATTTGTTTATATTTCCATTTTATGATTGCACAAAAGATTAGTGGTAAAAATCAAGTAAGTTCAAGAATTCTTTCAATAAATGCAATACAAAAATTCTAAGTCTTAAGAGATTATTGCAGCAGAGGTACTAGCAGTTTTTCTGACACATTTCTAAAAAATGTAATTTATAATCATTAGCAACTCAGATTTGATGAAAAATGCTATAGAACTTACTTTTGTTCCTCAAGCATTTTAAAGTTTCTCTCAACTAGATTTTGCACACTCTAGACTATTTCTAGGTATTTTTTCTTCAAATATATTTCCTCACTGGAAAACTATCTTGACCTATTTTGTAAGTAGCCACTTTATTGAATTCTCTTACTATTTGTAATTTCTCAAGGGATTCTTTTGGATTTCCAGCTATAGAGTGAAATAAAATTTAAACTTAAATTACCTTAAACTATTCTGCTTAATGAAGTACAGAGTATTCCTACTATTTTTATTGTTCTATCTCCAGCACCTAGCCCATTATCCTGAACAGAGCAGGTAATTAATACATAGTTGCCAAACAAATTGCATGAGTGCATCTTACTTGGTAACACTTTTTTTTTTTCTTTTTGACAGGCAGAGTGGACAGTGAGAGAGAGAGAGACAGAGAGAAAGGTCTTCCTTTTTGCCATTGGTTCACCCTCCAATGGCCGCCGCGGCCTGCGCGCTACGGCCGGCGCACCGCGCTGATCTGAAGCCAGGAGCCAGGTGCTTCTCCTGGTCTCCCCTGGGGTGCAGGGCCCAAGCACTTGGGCCATCCTCCACTGCACTCCCTGGCCACAGCAGAGAGCTGGCCTGGAAGAGGGGCAACCTGGACAGAATCCAGCGCCCCAACCGGGACTAGAACCCGGTGTGCTGGCGCCGCAAGGCGGAGGATTAGCCTAGTGAGCTGCGGCGCCGGCCAACTTGGTAAAACTTACTTCACTCCTACCACCACTAGAGATGCCGAGTTTACTTAAAAAAAAAAAAAAAGTAAAAATTAGGAAATAGAATTCCTCTTTCTCCTCAGCAGCTCCCCACCCCCACCCCCACATACACAAATGCAAATCCTGTAGGAAACTGGATACTTTATAAGCCAGTCTACACATGCTTGGTTACAGTTAGTTCTGTTTCAGTCATTAAAAACCATAATTACAAAATAAGTGCTTTATTTTAAACACTTACCTTTTGGACCTCAGATCTGAAGAATCAAATTGGATATTCATAGGTCCAGGATGCAGTTCAGGGTCTACCTCTGAGATGAGATGACTGGAATCACCAGCCATATTTGCCATGTTTCTTAGCTGCTAGGCACTGAGGAATTTAGTCCTACATAAATCAGAAAAGACAAACAATTCAGTTTAATTCTAAAACATGTTGCTATTCGTAAGTAAAATAACCCACTGTGTCACAACACTGCCAGCATCCCTTATGAGCACTGGTCAGAGATCCAGCTATTCTACTTCTGATCCAGCTCCCTGCCAATGTGCTGGGAAAGCAGTAGAAAATGATGTGAGTACCTGGGCCTCTGCTACCTACGTGGGAGACCCAGATGGAGTTCCAATCTCCTGGTTTTGGCCTGGCTCTTGCCTGGCCACTGCAGCCATTTGGGGAGAGAACCAGCAGATAGAAGATCTCTTTCTCTTTCTCTCTCCCTCCCTCCTTCTCTGTAACTCTTCCTTTCAAATAAATAAGTTTTTTTTTTTTTTTTTTTTAAAAAAAACCTTTCTGTACCTACACTAACCAGGCCACCTTCCCCACCACTATACAGAAGCCACTCTTGTTAGATCACCCCGTGGCCTTCACTCTGGTAATCTGCGGGTTTCTGTCTTTAACTTACTTGACCTGTCAGGAATACTAGCCAAAAAGACTCATTCTCTTTCTTGATAAGCCGATTCATTAGGCCTCCAGGTTTTCTCTCTATTGGTCCCTCCTTCTCCTGGTTCACTCTCCAAATGGTTGCAACAGCCACAGCTGGGCAGATCTGAAGCTAGGAGCCAGGAGGTTCTTCCCAGTCTCCCTCGTGGGTGCAGGGGCCCCAGGACTTGGGCCATCCTTCACTGCTTTCTCAGGCACATTAGCAGGGAGCTGGATTGGAAGTAGAGCAGCTGGGACTGGGACTGGCACCCATGTGATGCTAGTACAGCAGGTGGCAGTTTTACCTGCTATGCCACAGTGCTGGCCCCTAGCCTCATGCCTCATAGCCTTTTTATTTTTAAGATTTATTTATTTATTTGAAAGGCAGAGTTACAGAGAGGCAGAGGCAGGGAGATAGAGAGAGGCCTTCCATCTGATGGTTCTCTTCTCACATGGCCACAATGGCCGGAGCTGGGCTGATCTGAACCCAGGAGCCAGGAGCTCCTGGCTCTTCCACACAGGTGCAGGGGCCCAAGGACTTGGGCCATCTTCCACTGCTTTCCCAGGCCATAGCAGAGCGCTGGATGGGAAGTGGAGCATCCAGGACTCAAACCGGCACCCATATGGGATGCTAGGACTGTAGGTGGTGGCTTTACCTGCTATGCCACAGCGCTGGCCCCCCTCATGGTTTTAAAACTATCATTTGTGCTATCAAATACAATAGCTAGTGGCCACTTGCAACCACTTAAATTAATTAAAAATCTAAAATTAGTACCTCAGTCACACTAGCTGCATTTTAAGTACTCAACAGCCATATGTGGCGAATGGCTACAACAGTAGACAGTGTTGATATAAAACATTTCCATCATTGTGGAAAATTCTACTGATGTAGACAAGGACAACTTTCACAGTAATATTTCTAGCCTAAATTTCTCTTAAATTTCAGACTCGCACATCTGCTTATTCAATATCTTTACGTAGATATATGGACATCTCAGACCTAACATGTCCAAAATTTTTCTCCCCCCCCCAAAACTACCCTCCCCATTACTTATCTGATTTCAGTTGACAGAATCTCTATTCTTTTAACTGCTGAGGCCACAATTCTTGGAATCACCCAAGACTTCTTTTTCTCACAGTGTACATTCAACTCACTAGGAAATCTTACTGGCTTTTCCTTTAAATACATTCATAATCTGAATCTGACCACCATTTCTTTCCTTCTTTCTTTCTTCCTTTCTTCCTTTCTTCCTTTCTTCCTTTCTTTCTTTCTTCCTTCCTTCCTTCCTTCCTTCCTTTCTTCCTTTCTTCCTTTCTTTCTTTCTTTTTAGAAAGCTTTTATTTAATGAATACAAATTTCACAGGTACAGCTTTGGGAATATAGTGGTTCTTCCCCCTATACCCACCTTCCTACCCCAACTCCTCTACCATCTCCTACTCCCTTCTCCTGTCCCATTCTTCATTAAGATTCATTTTTAATTAACTTTATATACAGAAGACCAACTCTATACTAAAGATTTCAATAATTTGTACACACACACACAGCATAAAGTACTGTTTGAAGATAAGTTTTGCAGTTAATTCTCATAGTATAACTCATTAAGGACAGAGGTCCTACATGGGGAATAGGTGCACAGTGCCTCCTGTTTTTGATTTAATAATCAAGACTGTTATTTATGACATCAGTGATCATCCAAGGCTCTTGACAGGAGCTGCCAAGGCTATGGAAGCCTTCTGACTCCACAAACTCCGTCAGTATTTACACAGAACCATAAGCAAAGTAGAAGTTCCCTCCTCCTTTCAGAGCAAAGTATATCCTTCTTTGATGGCCTCTTCTTTCCACTGACATCTCACTCACAGAAATCCTTCATGTAGAACATTTTATGCCACAGTGTCTTGGCTTTCCATGCCTGTAATGCTCTCATGGGCTTTTCAGCCAGATCTGATTGCCTTAAGGGCTGATTCTGAGGTCAGACTGCTGTTTAGGGCATTTGTCGTTCTACAAGTTGGCTGTGCAGACTGCTTCCTGTGTTGGATCATTTTCTCCTTTTTAATTCTATCTATTGTTATTACCAGACACTTGTTGACCATCATTTCTTACCAAGATCACAACAGATATCTAATGGAGTTCCTTGCTTCCACTCTCATCTCTTTACAGTTTACTTTCTGCACAGCAAATAAAAGAGTTGTAGAGGCAGGTAATAAGGAATTTGGCCTCACCCAGCAAGTTGTTACAACTGGGGGAAGTGCTACTGGTCCCCAGTAGGTAGAGATCATTAATGCTGCTAACCATACTACAAGGCATGGGGCAGCCTCCTACTACAAAGAGGTATCCAGTGCAAAATGTGAATAGTTTTGAGGCTAAGAAACTCTACTCAAGGGGGGAAAATAAGACGCTGTG
Source organism: Oryctolagus cuniculus (assembly GCF_051225735.1). Classification (NCBI taxonomy): domain Eukaryota; kingdom Metazoa; phylum Chordata; class Mammalia; order Lagomorpha; family Leporidae; genus Oryctolagus; species Oryctolagus cuniculus. The sequence goes on from NC_142880.1 coordinate 76,185,559, forward strand.
ATGGGGAAGGACAGGAGAGGGTCTTATCTGGTGATGACGATATTCTTTTTTTTTTTTTTTATAGGCAGAGTTAGAGTGAGAGAGAGAGAGACAGAGAGAAAGGTCTTCCTTTTTCTGTTGGTTCACCCCCCAAGTGGCCGCTACGGCATGCGCATTACGGCTGGCACGCTATGCCAATCCGAAGCCAGGAGCCAGGTGCTTCCTCCTGGTCTCCCATGTGGGTGCAGGGCCCAAGGACCTGGGCCATCCTCCACTGCACTCCTGGGCCACAGCAGAGAGCTGGACTAGAAGAGGAGCTTCAGGGACAGAGTCCGGCGCCCCAACTGGGACTAGAACCTGGGGTGCTGGCACTGCAGGCAAAGGATTAGCCTAGGGAGCCGCGGTGCCAGCCATGATGGCGATATTCTATTTCTGCAACTTGATTTTGGTTACATGGTCATTTGCTTTATTTTCCCCTCAATTTAATCTTCCGTGGTACATCTAAGTTTTTTTTTTTTCTTAAGATTTTTATTTATTTTTATTTGAGAGGTACAGTTACAGATAGATAGAAGGAGAAACAAAAAGATCTTCCATCCTTTGGTTCACTCTCCAAATAGCCACAATGGCTGGAGCTGGGCCAATCTGAAGCCAGGAGCCAGGAGCTTCTTCCAGGTCTCCCACATAGGTGCAGAGGCCCAAGCACTTGGGCCATGTCTGACTGCTTTACCAGGCCATAGCAGGGAGCTGGATTGGAAGTGGAGAAGCCAAGGCTCAAACCCGCACCCATATGGGATGCTAGCACTGCAGGCAGTGGCCTTACCCGCTATGCCACAGCACCAGTCCCAGCCACACTCTATATAATAGAACTGTAATAGTCTGTATCCCAAATTAACTACTGTATAGAATTCAAACAAATGAATGCTCTAGCAGTTCTTTCTGAAGGTGTTTTTAAATCAGTTCCTGGAGATTTAAGAGCAAAAATGGTTTTCCTACCTATCAATAGTAAAATTTTTCACTAGCATTTCTTAGCAACTCTGTATATTTCCTCCTCACAGTTTAAGTTTCATTAAGCTTATTTCATTAAGTTTAGCTTCATTACATTCACAATAATAGCAGACTCTTAAATAATGGACTTTAGTAGTGTTTGGCATGGTTCTAAATGCTTATACATATGAAGTTATAGATTTTGAAATAATTTTCCACCAGGCATTTACTTAGTGGTTAAGATGTTGACTGGGATGTTCACATCCTGTATCAGGGTACCTGGATTTGGTGCCCGGCTCAGCTTACTAACTCTAGTTTCCTGCTAACCCAGACCCTGAGAGGCATTGACTGGATTCTTGCCACCAACATGGGAGACCTGGATTGAGTTCCTGGTTCCTAACTTTAGCCTTGGCCCAGTCTCAACTGATGAGGGCATTTGGGGAGTAAACCAGAGGATGACCTGTGCTATGGCCAGCTCAACCTTTAAGTGTATTTTTTTAAAAGATTTTCATTTTATCTATTTTAAAGACAGAATTACAGAGAGAGGGAGAGAGGGAGAGAGAGAGAGGGAGAGGGGGAGAGAGAGGGAGAGAGAGGGAAAGAGAGGGAGAGAGAGGGAGAGGGGGAGAGGGAGAGAGAGGTCTTCTATCCACAGGCTCACTGCCCAAATGGCTGCAAAGGCTGGAACTGAGCTGATCCAAAGCCAGGAGCCAGGAGCTTCTTCAGGGTTTCCCACGTGGTTGCAGAGGCCCAACGCCTTGGGCCATCCTCTAATGCTTTCCCAGCTGCATTAGCAGGCAGGTGGATTGGAAGTGGAGCAGCCAAGACCCAAAGCAGCGCCCATATTGGATGCCAGCCCTGCAGGCTGGGACTTCAACGTGCTGTGCCACAGTGCTGGACTCCTGTTATTTTTATATAGATGTTTTTACTTGTTATAATAAAAAATTATTTTTCAAGATAGTCAAATTAAGAAAATAACAAAACTGTCAGTCTTAATTTCATAAATTAGTGGGTTAAAGTAATCTTGAGTGATCCTATCTTTTAGTTTCAAAATTTAAGACTGAAAGAGTCCACTGAATTGCTTGTTTTATTATGTGCACAAAAGAACAGAATGATTAAGCTTTTTTTCACTTCAAAACTGTTTTAATGAAATTAACATATCACAGTTGCCCATCTTAATCTGCTTTCTAGTAATAACTACCATTGAACAATATATATTTTATATTCAAGAATATTATTATGCTCCACATTTGAATATATAAATTATATGAATCCATGTTTTCAAGAACCAGCTAAACTTTCTTTTTTTTTATATATATTTTTGACAGGCAGAGTGGACAGTGAGAGAGAGAGACAGAGAGAAAGGTCTTCCTTTGCCGTTGGTTCACCCTCCAATGGCCGTTGTGGCCAGCGCGCTGCGGCCGGTGCACTGCGCTGATCCAATGGCAGGAGCCAGGAGCCAGGTGCTTTTCCTGGTCTCCCATGGGGTGCAGGGCCCAAGCACTTGGGCCATCCTCCACTGCACTCCCTGGCCACAGCAGAGAGCTGGCCTGGAAGAGGGGCAACCGGGACAGAATCCGGCGCCCCGACTGGGACTAGAACCCGGTGTGCCGGCGCTGCAAGGCGGAGGATTAGCCTAGTGAGCCGCGGCACTGGCCGAACCAGCTAAACTTTCTAAACTCAAAAGAATAAATCTTATTTATTTATTTATTTATTTATTTTGACAGGCAGAGTGGACAGTGAGAGAGAGAGAGACAGAGAGAAAGGCCTTCCTTTGCCGTTGGTTCACCCTCCAATGGCCGCCGCGGCCGGCGTGCTGCGGCCGGCGCACCGCGCTGATCTGATGGCAGGAGCCAGGTGCTTTTCCTGGTCTCCCACGGGGTGCAGGGCCCAAGCACCTGGGCCATCCTCCACTGCACTCCTTGGCCACAGCAGAGAGCTGGCCTGGAAGAGGGGCAACCGGGACAGAATCCGGCGCCCAGACCGGGACTAGAACCCGGTGTGCCGGCGCCGCTAGGCGGAGGATTAGCCTAGTGAGCCGCGACGCCGGCCCAAAAGAATAAATCTTGCACTTATCTATTACTAAGCTAATTTAGAAACTAGGGCCAGCAATTAGTATAAATTTGAGCTACTGGCTCCTGGCTTTGGATCAGCCCACCTCCAGCTGTTGCAGCCATTTGGAGAGTGAATCAGAGGATGGAAGACTTCTCTCTCCTCTGCCTCTGTAACTCTACCTGTAAGTAAATATTAAAAAAAAGAAAGAAAATAGCATGAAGGTATAAGCATCAAAAATGCCTTTTATAAAAAAAAACTGGAGAGTGTGGTGGTTGATAAGTCAGGTGTTAAGACTGGCTGGATTTGCATCTTGGCTCTGCCATGTACTAACTGCGACTTTGGGCTACTTACTCAATTTCTCTAAGATTCACTAGTTTGAGGGATAATAAAAGTAGTAGTCCTGCAGGGTAATGATTTATTTTGGGGGGCTGGCACTGTGGTATAGCAGGTAAAGCCACTGCGTACAGTGCCAGCATCCCATATGGGCACTGGTTTGAGTCCTGGCTGCTCCACTTCGATCCAGCTCCCTGCTAATGTGCCTGGGAAAGCTGTAGAAGATAGCCTAAGCACTTGGGCCCTTGCACTCATGTGGGAGACATGGAAGAAGCTCCTGGCTCCTGGCTCCTGGCTTCAGATTGCCCCAGCTCCAGCCTTTGCAGCCATTTTGGCAGCGAACCAGCACATGGAAGATCTCTCTTCCTCTGCCTTTCAAATAAATAAATCTTTAAAAAAAAGATTTATTTTTTACTTCTTAAAGATTATCTATTTATTTTTGAAATAGTTACAGAGAGAGAGAGAAAGAGGGACACACACACACAGAGCTTCCATCCATTGGTTAACTACCCAGGTGGCTGTAACTCCAAGAGCTTCATCTGGGTTTCTCACCTGAGTACAGAGGCCCGAACACTTGGGCCATTTTCCATTGCTTTTCCCATGCCATTAGCAGGAAGCTTGATTGGAAGTGGAGCAGCCAAGAGACAAACCAGTGCCCAAATGGGATTCTGGCTTCTCAGGTAGCGGCTTTACCTGCTATGCCACAACGCTGGCCCCAGGGTTTAAGATTTAAATGAGGAACCAGTGTTGTGGCAGAGTGGATTAAGTCACAAGTTGCAATACTGGTATTCCCAGAGCAATGGTTCAAATTCCAGTTGCTTTGCTTCTGAGCCAGCTCCCTAACATGCCTGGAAAAGAGCAGCAGAAGGTTGCAACCTGGATGGAGTTCCTGGTTCCTGGCTTTGGCTAGACCCAGCCCCAGCCATTGTGGCTATTTGGGGAATGAACCAGCAAATGGAAGCTCTCTTTCCCTCTGTGTCACTCTACCTTTCAAAAACAAATCTTGAAAAAGGGGGGAGGGGGACTGGCACTGTGGCATAGCGGGTAAAGCCTCTGCCTAAAGTGCCAGCATCCCATATGGGCACTGGTTTGAATCCCAGCTACTCCTCTTCCGATCCAGCTCTCTGCTATGGCCTGGGAAAGGAGTAGAAGATGGCCCAAGTCCTTGGGCCTCCGCACCCACATGGGAGACCTGGAAGAAGCTCCTGGCTTCTGGCTTTGGATCAGCACAACTCTGGCCACTGCAGCCATTTGGGGAGTGAACCAGTGGATGGAAGACTGACTCTCTCTCTCTCTCTCTCTCTCTCTCTCTCTCTCTCTCTGTCTTTCAAATAAATAAATAAATCTTTAAAAAAAATTTAAGTGAGATAATGCATATAATGTGGCAGACAAGCAGAGAATGCTCAATAAACATAACATTTTATTATGCATTTGGCTTTTAAAAAGCAAATAGAAAAATTGTGTATTGGCTTACCTCAGTGGCCTAAATAAAATCAGCTGACATATCAACATGCCTCTGCTTTAAAGGGAGTAAACTGAGTATGGTAAGAAAAATAAAAAGAGCGACTTTGTTAAACTGAACTGTCACAAATGGAATAGTGCTAAACAGGAAGAATTCGTTTCTAACAAAGTGAATTTAGTGTCATTTTGGAGGAAAACTTAGAAAAAAAGACACATCAACAAAAAGGCAGTAGGAGATGAAACTAACATTTACTTATTACATACTTATGACTGAACTAATGTCTTATATGTTACTATTTAATTTCAATTAATCCTTAGAATTTGGGAAATAGATACTACTTTCATATTACCAAAAAGAAAAAGAAGAAACTGAAGCTCAGGTAAGAAACTTGTTCTAAATCACTTAGCTAATAAAACTATAGCTGTTACTGGAACCAGGTCATTTTGATTCTGAAAGTTATTTACATTAAACTGTTATGTCTGTCTTAAAGAGTTAAGGGGTAGACCTATGGCCTGCCAGTTAAGACACAGGTTAGCACATCATATCCCAAATCGGAGAGCCTGGATTTGATACCAGGCTCACTCCTGACTCTAGCTTCCTGCTAACATGGACCCTGGAAGGCAGCGGTGATGGCACAAGTAATTGGACTCCTGCACGCATGTGGGAGAACTGAACTGAGTTCCCAACTCCTGGTGTTGGGCCAGTCAAGCCCAGGGGCCCTGTGGGCATTTGAAAGGCTATTCGGGGGGCTCGTGCTGTGGCACAGCGGGTTAATGCCCTGGCCTTGAAGCGTCAGCATCCCATGTGGGCGCCAGTTCGAGTCCCGGCTGCTCCACTTCCTATCCGGCTCTCTGCTGTGGCCTAGGAAGGCAGTAGAAGATGGCCCAAGTCCTTGGGCCCCTGCACCTGCGTGGGGGACCTTGGAGGAAGCTCTTGGCTTCAGATCGGCACAGTGCTGGCCAATGCAGCCAATTGGAGAGTGAACCATCGGATGGGAGACCTCTCTCTCTCTCTCTCCGCCTCTCTTCTCTCTGTGTAACTCTCACTTTCAAATAAATAAATAAATCTTTAAAAAAAAAAAAAAGGCTATTTGGAAGAGAAAAGCAACCTCTGAATATCAGATCTTCCCTGTCTATATTTACAAATAAAAAAGTAACTATCTATGATAGCAAGTGGTGTTAAGCTCTTTAAAACAGCTGGGACCAGGATGAAGGAAAGAGCATGCCTGGCTGTTTGGACAAGTTAAACTCAATGAACTTATTTTTCTTAAAGCAAACTAGCTCAGATGAATCCCAGGCACACTAACAAAGAGCTGGATTGGAAGTGGAGCAGCTAAGGACTTGAACTGGCACCAACATGGGATGCCAGCACTGTGGACAGCGGCTTAACCCACTATGCCACAGTGCTGGCCCTTCAGTCAGGTTTATTAAAAACTGATAATCAAACCTGAGGAAAATGTTAGGGCCATTTAGGAATTATAATAAAATTTTCAGTTTAATCACATGTGTATTGGTTCTAAGCAAATCTGAAATTTTGGGCATAGTAAAGTGAACTATTTATTGAAACAAGCAGAAAACTGATACCTCAGTGATTTACAATAATAAACCACAGGACTGGCATTGTGGCACAGCGGGTAAGGTCACGGCCTGTGATGCCAGCATCCCATATGTGCAATGGTTCAAGTCCTAGCTGCTCCACTTCCAGTCCAGTGCCTTGCTAATGGCCTGGGAAAGCAGTGGAGGATGGACCAAGTGTTCGGGTCCCTGCCACCCACGAGGGAGATCCAGATGAAGCTCCTGGTTCCTGGTTTGGCTTGGCCCAGAACAGCCCATTGTGGGCATCTGGGGAGTGAAACAGTAGATAGAAGATCTCTCAATCTGTCTCGTTCTCCCTTTCTGTACCTGCCTTTCAAATAAATAAATCTTTTTTAATAAATAACAAGCCAAAAATGAGAAGTCTGAAGTCCCCAGCACCTTTCAAAGGTTTAATAATACTCAAGTAAATATGAAGAAACATATATAAATATGGTTTGATAAAAATGGTATCAAATAAACATATATAAACGTAAGGAAACATAATTTTCAACTGCCTCAGTTTGTCAATTAGTCTGACCTTCAAATTCACCAAGAATATTGTTTCAAAACCAATAAAATGCCTTTTGGAATACCTTGATGACTGGAAGTATGATATTCTGAAGTTTGATAAGTTAGGTTGAGAGGTAAGTAAGAATTTCACAGCTAATATGAGTATTACATAGATGATAACAGAATAGTATATAAGGATTAGTTAAATTGCTAAATACCTAAACAGTATCAGTTTGCCATAGGCATAACACTGATATAACTTGGTGGGAACTAAATTTGCAACATGACATAACCAGACATATTCACTTCTAGTATTTCATTCAATCTCTGAGCTTTAAAAGAAAAAGTTAGCTGCAATACTATTAAGTCAAAGTCACTGAATACTGAATCTCCATCTGTTTACTTTAAGATTGGTTTTAGTATGGAGTCTTGCCATGGTTTGTGTCCCCTCCAAAATTCACATAATGAAACTTGATCACCAATGTTAAGAGATGAGGCTGGGGCCAGCGCTATGGTACAAGGGGTTAAAACCCCAGCCTACAGCACCAGCATTCCATATGGATGCTGGTTTGAGTCCTGGCTGCTCCTCTTCGAATCCAGCTCCTTGCTAACGTGCCTGGGAAAGCAGCAGAAGATGGCCCAAGACCTTGGGCCCCTGCACACCCACATGGGAGACCCAGAAGAATCTCCTGGCTCCTTGCTTCACATTGGCTCTGCTCAGGGTGTTGTGGCCATCTGGGGAATGAATCAGTGGATGGAAGACCTCTCCCTCTCTCTATAACTCTTTTGAATAAGTCAGTCTTTCAAAAAAATAGAGAGATGAGGCCTTTGGGTAATGAATAAGTCATCAATGGGATTAGCAACATTCTAAAAGTGCTGGAAGGAATTAAGACTGTCTTTTTGTCCCTTCCACCATGTGAGACCAAAGCAATAAGGTGCCATGCTGGTCCTCATCAAGCACTGAACCTGATGGCATCCTCTACTTTGCAGAGAAGTACACTGTAGTTGTTTATAGGTTGCCCAGTCTCATGTATTTTGTTGCAGAAGCACAAAGACAGACTGGTCCCAACAGGAAATCCAACAGTTTAACCGACTTCCTTGGTATTATCATTTTATTTAAAATGTTGGTATCTATACTCAAGCGCTTATCTCCATAAAAGGACACAGAGAGAAACCAAAGGAGGCTATATGACATTTTAAAAAGGTATTGTGATTATCAGGATACCTCAAAGAGGTTATCCCTTTCCATACTAACCTCAGAAACTTCCTATCACACTTCTTTGCAAAAACAACTCAACAGTGTCAATGCTAAAAGACTAGCATCAGTAGAATATACTGGCTTGTGCCCAAACAAATGTGACTACAGAACCACCATACAAGCATTTTTATGTTCTTTCCCAGAGGCTAAAAACTAGTATTACTAGTATGTCAGCATGTGTTACAGAGTTTCAGATACTATGTTTATATTCAGTTTACTAGAGATCAATAAATCTTTGTCTGTAAAGGGCCAGATAGTAGTAAATATTTTAGGCTTTTCAAGTCATACAGTCTGTACAATTACTCAACTCTGTCTTTTAGCATAAAAGGCAACAAAAAAAGTACATACAGCTGTGTTCCAATAAAACTTTACAGAAAGATAATAAATCCATCAGCAGGTCAAATTCGGTCATAGTTGATCCAACTCTGTAGTATGCCAATATAAAAGTAAATGGAACCACTCCTAAAGACAGTCTGGTGGAAACCTTAAGTCATGTATATATTATTTTCTCCTATGTAAATCTGTAACTACTATAAAGTCCAGGATAACAAACTTATCTAAACTTCCTCTTTATGACTCATTTACTTAGGTCAGCCACCAGGAGCTATAATGCCCTAATTCAGATGTGATAGTTGGAACATGCTTCTAACCTTATCAATAAATGCTTCAAAGCATGTTGAATTTGACAGTACTGGAGGACAATGTGGTCTAATAAAGATATCACCCATCAAAGCGAAGAACCTCTCTTCCCGCCCTAGGAACACTAACCACTCTCAAGTTATGCTCAGGTATTAGGAAAGAAAGAACACTAGCAAAGAACTGAGATTTCAGCACATTATAAAATGCAGGCTTGGTAAAAATTAACCTCTTAGGGCTGGTGTTGTGGCAGAGTTGGTAAAGCTGCCACTTGCAATGCCAACATTCCATATGGGTACAGGTTTGTATGCCAGCTGCTCCACTTCCAACCCAGCGCCCTGCTAAAAGTCTAGGAAAAGCAGCAGAAGAGGGCCAAATTGCTTTGAGACTCCTCTGTCTTCCATGTGGGCAACCAGGAAAAAGCTGCTGGCTCCAGGCTTCAGCCTGGCCCAGCTCTGGCCATTATGGTCACCTGAGAAATGAACCAGCAGATGGAAGATTTCTTTGTCTCTCCTCTCCTTCTCTTTGTAATTCTGATGCTCAAATAAATAAATCTTTAAAAGAATTAACCTTTTAATGATTTCTTAAACTTTCATGTCCACATGTACTTTTAAAATATCATAAAATTGGAGCCAGTGCTGTGGCATAGCAAGTAAAACTGCTGCCTGTGGTGCCAGCATCCCATATGGGTGCCGGATTGAGCCCTGGCTGCTCCACTTCCAATCCAGCTCCCAGCTAATGCACCTGGGAAAGCAGTGGAAGATAGCCCAAGCGCTTGGGTCCCCACAACCACGTGGGAGACTCGGAAGAAGCTCCTGGCTTCTGGCTTCAGATTGGCCCAGCTCTGGTCATTGCGGCCATTTGGAGAGAACCAGTGGTGAAAGACTCTCTCTCTCTCTCTCCCTCTCCCCTTCTCTCCCTCTCTGACTTTCCTTCTCTGTAACTCTTTCAAATAATTAAATAAAAATAAATCTTTAAAAATATACCATAAAGTTATTATTTTACTTTGTAACTCAAGTTGGTACTTCCATACCCCTATGCTGTATACCCTTAATATTTATCATACTACAAAACACCAACAGCATATTTTCATGTGTACAACTGACAGGTACAAGTATTTAAGATTGTGACGAGAAATCTAAGACTACTTCTTCTCATGGGCTTAAGTTAGGGAAGGGAAGGTAAACTATTTTCTTAGAAGCAAAGAAACCATATCTCTGCTACCAACTTTTCATCTTTTTTTTTTTTTTAAGATTTATTTTATTTATTTGAAAGACAGAGTTACAGAGAGAAGTAGAGACAGAGAGAAAGGTCTTCCATCCGCTGGTTCACTCCCCAGATAGCGCAAGGGCCAGAGCTGTGCTGATCTGAAGCCAGGAGCCAGGAGCTTCTTCTGGGTCACCCACGTGGGTGCAGGAGCCCAAGGACTTGGGCCATCTTCTACTGCTTTCCCGGGCCCTAGCAAAGGGCTGAATCGCAAGAGGACCAGCTGGGGACTAGAACCGGCTTATATGGGATGCTGGCGCTTCAGGCCAGGGCTTCAACCCGCTGCGCCACATTGTCGGCTCCCCAACCTTTCATCTTAAGACGAAGTCTGTAGTTGCTTATGAGGCAGAGATGGTTCTTCAAGTCATGACAAGAGTTACTTTGACTTGGTGAGACGTTTTTAAAAAGATCCCTTCAGTGATTGCCTGTTATGTCCCTGCCTATGCTAGATCTTTGTCACGTCTGAAGGCATTAAGAAGAAAAAAGGAGACGGTATGGCTTAGAACTCGCTGCTCTTCTGATCTCAGCGATGGATAAGCACTGCCTTGGAGTCATGACAGCATGTTTTAAGTCAACCTGGCCACCACCTGGTTACCTGGCGGTGAGCAGGTTTCTCCAACCCAGTGGATCTCAGTTTCTCATCTGTAAAAAGGAGACTGAGCCCCTCCTGGGTCCAGAAGTCTGAGACAGCGAAGACACCCCTACGCCCACCATTAAGACTCCTCACTCCCACGGCTGGGTCGTGCAGAAAGCGCCGCGGAGCTCACCAGCCGTGGTTCCCACCGCATCTGTGCAAAGGGGACCCCTCTCTCACTTCCCCTCTCCAGCCCTTCCCTGCAAGGGAGAGAGAAGGGAGCTCGCGCGGGGTTCAGGAATCTACCGGGACCCTGCCTTTCCCCTAAGGCTTTCGCAGGCACGCACTCCCACCGCCCCTCGGATTCCCTGAGCCCCCGCGGGACGACCAGACTTTGCCGCAACTGAGCCCCGCGAGGAGCGCGCGCCGTCTCCGCGGTCCCCAGCGTTGGCCTCACTGCTCCCCGTCCCACCACCCTCAAACGCGACAGTTCCCAGGTGACAGCCGGCATCACCGCAAGCCCTGCCCTCCCTCTCTCCCCTCTCGTTGGTTTCCTTCCCACCCTCCTGAAACATGAGACTGCAAAAAAGACGGAATGTACTCTACCTGAGCAGGCCAAACCTTCAGTCTCGGAGAACTGGGTGCGAAGATGAACAGCCCCCTTTACTAAATCCTCGCAATTTGCGCCTGGGGACTCCTCGTCCCCCAAACAGGAAGAGACAACAGCTTCGGCCGCGGGGGCCGGCGGGGAATGGAGTTCTGAGCGCGCCACGCCCGCAGCGGCTCTCGAGCCTCCCTCCGCCTCGGACTACAACTCCCACAGGGCACTGCTTCAGCCAGCCGCTCCTCACCGCGGAGCCCGGCCCTCCGGTGTCGGGAGGCGGGCAGCCGGCGCGTGCAGGTGTGCAATTCCCGGGGAACTGCAGCCTGTGTGCGCTGGGGTCGTCGGCCGGCGGCGGGAAGCCCCGAGCCCTGGAGGAGGAGAGTTGTGATCTCCTGCAGTCCTTATATCCCGGCGGCCCACGTGAGAAAACGTGATGTGGCAAGACCTTTTGGGGCTGATCTCCAAAAGTCTGCCTCCCTTTCGGAACTTCTCTGCTCCTGCTGTGTATTCTGGTCTGTACTGGGACCCTGAAGGCACCGAGAGTTCGGCGCGCGCGCGCGCACACACGTAACACACGTAGACACAAGTTGTTGGGTTGGCATGCCCCCCTCCCTCGTCTGGATCGTGGTCTTTGGTTTTTTGTTTGTGTGTGTGTGTGTGTGTGTGTGTTTATGTACGCCTCTAGGCTAAAAGAGGGGCTTTCGGAAGATTTTATCCCTTCGCTCTGCAATTTTTCCCAAGGCCACCCCCAAACGAAGTCTAAGTAAAATCAGTGTGTTGTGAAAGTCACATAAGAACCCCTAAACCCTTCTTGCAGCGGAAGCAAGTGGCTCTGTTTTTTTTTTTTTTAAACAATGGTGGGGGGACCCAACAATGTATTGCAATGTGGTAAAGAACCAAAATTTAAGGTCCAAATTTAACAAATACCGAGTGCCAAGCATTTTACATATATCTCTTTAAGTCTTTCTGACACTTGTAGAAGAGTATGTTTCTATTTTATAGATAAAGAAACAGTCCTGGAGAATTTACGTGACTTGCCCAAGATCAATCGCTTTTAAGTGACAAAGTATCTAGAATTCAAACCAAGGTCTTATCGCCAGGTCTGCGCTCTCCAACCCCACTGAGGGCTTGAGGTAAAGCAAGACAGATGATGCAACAAATGGTGCCTTGAAGGGAAATGAAAGTAATTTTGCTGATGGTGCCCTGGCTTAAAAACTTGTGACTGCTCTTTGGTCCTGTTTTCAAAGTACATTCTTGTGATAGCGTCAGTGCTAGCAAAATTGTCTTCTTTTTCTGCATTCCAGGTTCAGATAATTTTAAGTAAATGGTATGAAGTTATGGCAAAAAAAAAAAAAAAAAAAAAAAAAGGCAGAGTAGGGAACTTGAAAGCTGTCCTTCCTCAAAAGCAATGAATAAATTGGCGAACCTGCCGGAGTCACCTTTTTTGGAAACTCTAGAACTAATAAAAAATTTTTTTAAAAACCCAGGGGAACACTAGATGAAGAGAACTGAAGACTTATAGTAAGGCAGCTGTGCGGTCATCTCCCATTCTTCAGGTAGCTGACCCTGAAGACAGCAGCCTGCGTCCCTGGTACAGTTTACCATCACCACAGGGAGCAATGTGGACTCATAGTTGTGTGGTTTCTGAGGGGTCAGCTGACTTTTTTTTCCCCAAAATATTTATTTTATTTATTTGAAGGAGTTACTGAGAGGGAGAGAGGAGAGGGAGAGACATCCTCCATCTGCTGGTTCACTCCCCACATGGCAGAAGGAAGCCAATATCCTATGCTGAAACTCCATCCTCGTCTCCCACACGGGTGGCAGGGGCCCAAGCACTTGGGCCATCTTTTGGGATTTTCCCAGGCTCATTTGTAGGGAGTTAGGTAGGAAGGGGAGCAACCAGGTTGTGAACCAGAGCTCATATGGGATGCCGGTGTTATAGGTGGTGGCTTAATCCTATGGACCACAGCACCGTCCCGTGACTTTTATTTCACCTGCCTGAATGCTTCCACAAGGCAGGGCAGCTTTCCAGGCAGTGTTTGTCAAAAGCATTTAAAGGCAGGCCGGCGCCGCGGCTCACTAGGCTAATCCTCCGCCTAGCGGCGCCGGCACACCGGGTTCTAGTCCGGTCGGGGCGGAAGATTCTGTCCCGGTTGCCCCTCTTCCAGGCCAGCCCTCTGCTGTGGCCAGGGAGTGCAGTAGAGGATGGCCCAGGTGCTTGGGCCCTGCACCCCATGGGAGACCAGGAGAAGCACCTGGCTCCTGGCTCCTGCCATCGGATCAGCGCAGCGCACCGGCCGCAGAGTGCCAGCCGCGGCGGCCATTGGAGGGTGAACCAACGGCAAAGGAAGACCTTTCTCTCTGTCTCTCTCTCTCACTGTCCACTCTGCCTGTCAAAAAAAAAGAAAAAAAAAAAGAAAAAAAAAAGCATTTAAAGGCAAACATTAGCAACTGCCTGGCGTGCATTGTGGCTCCCTGCTTTGGGATGCTCATATTCCATATCTGAATACCTGGTTTGAATCCTGGCTAATACACAATTCTGATCCAGCATTCCTACTAATAATGTGCTTGGGAAGCAGTGGAGGATGGCCCAAGTACTTGGGTTCCTGCCATCCATGTGGGAGACCCAGAAGGAGCTCCTGGCTTCTGCCTGGCCCAGCCTTGGCTCCTGACTGTCCCAATCCTGGCTCTTGCTGGCATTTGGGGAGTGAACCAGGGGGTCAAGGAGCTCTCTGTCTCTTGCTGCTTTTCAAATAAACAAAATGTTTCAAAAATAAATGAAGATATTAGTCACTGTCATGGGAGGTAAGATATAACAATTGGGAAAAGTATTGAACCAAGAATCCTGGGAAGAAAAACCCTGGGGAAATGAGATATTTGGGACAAGAAGGACTTTACAAAGCTTCCTTTTAAAAGGGGGAGGCCTTGTGGTGAAGGGGTTAAGCCATCACTTGGGCTGCTCATATCCTGTATTGGAGTGCCTTTTCAAGTCTGGGCTACTCCACTTCTGATGCAGCTTCCTGCTAATGCATCCCTGGAAGTAGCTGGGTCCCTACTATCCACATGGAACACTTGGATTGAGTTCTGGGCTCCTAGCTTTGGCTTGACTTAGCCTTGGCTGTTGGTTGGTATATGAAGAGTGAACTAGTGAATAGATCTCTCTCTCTCTCTCAGCGCTGGCATTGTGGCATAGTGGGTAAAGCCATCACCTGTAATGCTGGCATTCCATATGGAGGCTGGTTCAATTCCCAGCTGCATCCAATATGGGCACCAGTTCAAGTCTGGCTGCTCAACTTCCAATCCAGCTCCCTGCTAATGAGCCTGAGAAAGTAGTAGTGGATGGCCCAAATAAGTTGGGCTCCTGCACCCAGATGGGAAACCCAGATGAAACTGCTAGCTTCACCCTTTCCCAGCCCTAACTGTTGCAGCCATCTGGGAACTGAATCAGTGGATGGAAGATCTCTTTTGTTTTCTCTTGCCTTCTGTAACTCTGCCTTTCAAATAAATTTGAAAAAAAAAATCTCTTTCTCTTTAACTGTACCTTTCAAGTAGATAGAAATAAACTTTTTTAAAAAGCTTTCTTTTAAGGGTGCAATGGATTAAGCTGCTGCTTGCAATACCAGCATCCCAGTTTGCCAGTTTTTGAGCTGCTATGATTTTGATCCAGCTTCCTGCTAATGCACCTGGCAAGGCAGTGGAGACTGGCCCAGGAACTTGGGTCCCCACTACCTTTGTGGAAGAGTAGCTGGCTGTTGCAGCCAACTGGGGAATGAACCAGTGGAGAGAAAAATCTATCTCTGTTTCTCTCTCTATCACTATGTTTTTCAAATAAATAAATCAATAAAGAGAAAAGAAAATGCTCCCTTTTAATCTGGGGAGTCTAGAAGCTCATGTACATGCTCTGGTCTGGATATATTCTCAGAAAAGACCTGCAGATACACTAAATTCCCACATCTGTGCAAGTGGAAAGAGGAGGCTGAGACAGTGTGGTATAAACTGCCTTGCTAAGCATTAAAGGAGGGCCCCAGTCACGGGTAATTAGCATAAACAGAATGCTTCCTTGTATTTTGACTATTTATCTTTTTATTCTTTTGATTCCAAGCATGTAATAAAAGACATCTCTGTTAAAATAATCTCTAAACTAATGAATCAGAGAATCTGATGATCACACACAAAAGAATACAGTCTTCACAGAATTAGTTCAAAAAAGTCACTAAGGGCCCAGCACTGTGGCGTGGTAGGTTAAACCTCCACCTGGCATCCCAAATGGGTTCTAGTCCTGGCTGCTCCACTTCTGATCCAGCTCCCTGCTAATGGCCTGGAAAAGCAGTGGAAGATGGACCAAGTGCTTGAGTCTCTGTACCCTGCACCCCTGGTTCCTGGCTTTGGATCAGCCCAGCTCTGGCTGTTGCGGCCATTTGGGGAGAAAACCAGCAACTGGAAGACCTCTCCCTCTGTCTCTTCCTCTCTCTGTCTGTAACTCTGCCACAGGGCTTGTGTTGCGGTGCAGCGGGTTCAAGCTACAGCCTGCAGCACCAGCATTCCGTATGGGTACTGGTTCGAGTCCCTGAAGCAGGATTCGTATACGGAGACAAGACACGAAGGTCTCTTAACAGGAAGAGGTCTTTTATTATGCTGGCACAAGGCCCAGGTGGAATTTCTTATCCAAAACCCTGAGCCCAGAACAAAGAAAGGTTTTTCCTTATATACGGTTTTAACCTCTTGTCTCCCTTATATGGTTACATGTAAAATTTGATTGGATATTCTAATGTTACATAGCAGCCAGAAGATTGATACAATACAAATGTAGTTAACTGAAGGTATACGTGTTTTACACACATACTGAGCCGTCTGCTGTCTGGCAAGGATTGGCCTCATTGCTCTGTACTAACAAGCAGAACCTCACTATGGTTACATTGAAGTAACACCTTGACAGTAGGGACTCTATTTTGGAGCACCTGGGACTCCATCTTGAAAAAAATACCCTCCCCCCATGAAATTATGACCTAATTATGACTCAGAC
Source organism: Oryctolagus cuniculus (assembly GCF_051225735.1). Lineage (NCBI taxonomy): Eukaryota > Metazoa > Chordata > Mammalia > Lagomorpha > Leporidae > Oryctolagus > Oryctolagus cuniculus. The sequence continues at coordinate 76,201,817 of NC_142880.1, forward strand.
AATAGCAGTCCACTACATCACACTTGGCAAACTGCATCACACTTGGCAAAGCATAGAAACTCCCTAGCATGATCACTCAAGCTTAAAAACAGATAGGCTGCACCTGGGTTAATGATAAGATTGTAATTTGTCTAGGTCCCATGTATGATTTAGGCCAATACCTGGATAAATGTCAGAATTATAATTGAAATTGTTAAGATTGTAACTGGTATTGTTAAGATTATAATTGATATTAGCTTTGTACAGGCTTTAAATTAGCTTGACCCCAGTAACCATATATTCCTCCCTGATCCTAGCAACCATGCATTCCCCCTTCCATTTTTTCCTTTATAAATTCTGCTGCTTTGGGTTTTGGGGTCGAGAGTTCTTTAGGGCATGAGTCTACTCTCCACCACTGGCAATAAAGGACCATCAAATTTTATCAATGTGTGGTGCTCCTCTGTTTGCACTCGCTCAGGTACAACAACATAGAAGCAGATGGTAACTACATTTGAAGCATTCATAGGCAAACAGATAACAACTACATTTCATTCCCAGGACGGATGCCTCCCTTTTTCTTTTTTGACCTTGAGAAGGTTTCTACCACAGCTCTAATCATGTCAGTTAGAAACAAGTTTAATTAGGGGCTGGTGCTGTGGCTCACTAGGTTAATCCTCTGCCCGTGGTGCCAGCATCTCATACGGGCGCCGGTTCTAGTCCCAGTTGCTCCACTTCTAATCCAGCTCTCTGCTGTGGCCTGGGATAGCAGTAGAAGATGGCCCAAGTGGTTGGGCCCCTGCACCCACATGGGAGATCAAGAAGAAGCTCCTGGCTCCTGGCTTTGGATCAGTGCAGCTCTGGCCATTGTGGCCATTGGAGAGTGAACCAATGGATGGAAGAACTTTCTCTCTGTCTCTCCTCACTGTCTGTAACTCTACCTCTAAAATAAATTAGAAGTCTTTTTAAAAAAATAAAAATAAAGCAAAGGGCAGTGTTTGGTCTACTGGTTATGATGTCGGTCAAGACAACCTCATCCTGCATAAGAGTGCATGCGTTCAGTTTTTGCCTCTGCTCCTGACTCCAGCTTCACGGTACTGCAGACCTTGGGAGGCAGCAGTGACGGCTCCAGTAGATGAATTCCAGTCAAGGAGACCTGCACTGAGTTACCAGCTCCCAGTTTTGTGTTAGCTGGGGGCCATTACAGGTATTTGGGAGTGAACCAGTGGATGGGAACTCTTTCTGCCTCTCAAATAATTAATTAAAAAATAAATTAAAAAAATTTTTTAAAGATTATTTATTTGAAAGAGCAAGAGAGAGAGAGAGACTTCCATCTGCTAGTTCAGTCCCCAAGTGGTTGCTACAGTCAAGTCTGGGCGAAGCTGAAGCCAAGATCCAGGAACTCCAGCCTGTCCTCTGATGTGGGTGGCAGCGTTTCTGCAGGTGTCCTGGGTACATTAGCAGGAAGCTTGATTACAAGCAGAGAAACCAGAACTCAAACAGGTGCTCTTGATATGGGATGCTGACATTACAAGTGGTGGCTTAACCTGCTGTGCCACAATGCCAGCCCCTAAAAAATTTTTAAACAAAGGAGAAAGGGATAGAAGAAGAAAACAAATGAAGATGTCCAGAGGGAATTCTTCACCAGTAGACCTGCCCTTACAAGAAATGCGAAAGGAAGTCCAGGTTCAATGGAAAGGATGGCAAAGAGTGACTCACAGCCATATGAAGAAATTACACCAGTAAAAGTAACTACATAGTTGACTACAAAAAGCATTAGTTTTTACTTTTTGGTTAGTATCCTCTCTCTCTCTCTCTCTCTCTCTCTCTCTCTCTCTCTCTCTCTGACAGGCAGAGTTAGTGGGAAAGAGAGACAGAGAGAATGGTCTTCCTTTCTGTTAGTTCACCCCCCAAATGGCCGCTATGGCTGGCACGCTGTGCCAATCTGAAGCCAGGAGCCAGGTGCTTCTCCTGGTCTCCCATGCAGGTGCAGGGCCCAAGGACTTGGGCCATCCTCTACTGCCTTCCTGGGCCACAGCAGAGAGCTGGACTGGAAGAGGAGCAACTGGGACTAGAACCCGGGGTGCCGGTGCCGCAGGCGGAGGATTAGCCAAGTGAGCCGCGGTGCCAGCCAGTATCCTCTCTTTTTAAAAAAAGATTTAGAAGACAATTTCATAGGGGCTGGCATTGTGGCACAGGAGGTTAAGCTGCTGCCTGTGATGCCAGCATGCCATAGTCAGAGCACTGGTTTGAGTCCTGGCTGCTCTACTTTCAATCCAGCTCACTACTAATGTATCTGGGGAGGCAGCAGAAAATTGCACAAGTACTTGGCCCCTGCTGCCCAAGTGGAAAACCTGGAGAGAGTTGGAGGTTCAAATTGTATTGTGGTCATTTGGGGAGTGAGCCAGCCAATGGAATATTTCTCTCTCTCTCTCTCTCCCCCGCCGCATTGTTCTGCATTTCAGATAAATAAATTACATCTTAAAACAATAACTACAAATCTGTGTGAATGGGCATACAATGTAATCAAATCCAATTTTAGACAGTTCTACACTAATAGTTGGGGAATTCGATACTTTTCATAAAGGACTAGATAGATCAGAAGGAAATAGAAGACTTGAACAACTCTACAGACCTACTAGACCCAACCCCAACATACATCTGTAAAACATAAAGAAATTTGAAAAATTCACAAATAATTGAAAATTAACACATTTCTAAATAACCAATGCATTAAAGGAGAAATCATGAGAGAATTTAGAAAATAGAAAAACTTTGAGGTGAATAAAACCAAAAACACAATATACCAACACCTATGGAATGCAGCAAAATTGGTGATTATGGGGAAATTTATATCTGTAAATGTTCATATTAAAAAAAAAAAGAGGGTTGGGAGTTTGGCCCAGCAATTTGGGATACCTGTATCCCAAATAGGACTACTTGGGGTAGTTTTGCCTATGCTTTTTTTTTTTTTTTTTAAGATTTATTTATTTATTTGAAAGGCAGAGTTAGAGAGGCAGAGGCAGAGAGAGAGAGAAAAGAAGAGAGAGGCTTTTCTTCCAAGTCTCCCATGTGGGTGCAGGGGCTCAATGACTCAGGCCAACCTCTGCAGCATTTTCAGGCCATGGCAGAGAGCTGGATTGGAAGTGAAGCAGCCAGGACCCACATGGGATGCCGGCACTGCAGGCAGCGCCCCATCAGCTACACCACAGCGCTGGCCCCTTGCCTCTGTTTTTGAGCCAGCTTCCTGCTATTGTGGACCCTGGGAGGTAGCAGGTGATTGTTCAAGTACTTGTGTCCCTGCCACCCACGTGGGAGACCTGATTGAGTTCTAGGCTCCTGGCTTCAGCTTGGTCCAGCTCTGGCTGTTTTGAACATTTTGGGAGTGATCCAGTAGAAGGAAGATCTCTCTTTCTCTCTGCCTTTCTAATAAATTAAGTCGAAAAAAGCATAGAAAAATGTATATTATAAAAATGAAATAAATTTAAATTTTTTTTTAATTTAAAAAAGAAAGCTCTTAAACCAATAACCATACTTCTCATCTTAAGGAACTTGAAAAATAAGGGCAAGAGCTAGTGCTGAGCTTTAGTGGGTAAAGCCACAGCCTTCAGGCAGCATCAGTTCGAGTCCTGGCTGCTCCACTTCCAATCCAGCTCCCTGCTAATGTGCCTGGGAAAGCAGCAGAAGATGGCCCAAGTGCTTGGGCCCCTGCACCCATGTGCCTGGGAACTAAGTTCCTGGTTCCTGGTTTTGGATTGGTCTAGCTCCAGCTGTTGCAGTCATGTGGGGAGTGAACCAGCAGATTTAAAATCTCTTTCTCTGTCCCTCCCTTTCTCTCTCTCTGTACTTATGCTTTTCAAATAAAAAAAAAATCTAGCCGGTGCTGTGGCTCACTAGGCTAATCCTCTGCCTACGGTGCCGGCACCCTGTCGCTCCCCCTCTTTGTGGAGGAACGACACAGGACCCTGCGCTGTTCTTTCGTCTGCTCGGCCCTCCCCGGGTTTGCTGCTGGTTCTTCCCGGGTTGGCTACTATCCCTTCCACCTCCGTCGAAGGGCAGTTCCCCCTGGCCACATTCCCCACTTCCGCAGGGGAGCGGCACACCGCCGGCCGGCTCTTTGGGGGCTGCACAGGCGTTCCCTTAGATGTTCCCCTTAGATGTTCCCGGTGCATGCCGTCTCTCTCCTCCTTTATAGTCCTTCTCTGCCAATCCCAACTCGGCTGCCCACACGCCGAGTACGCTGCTCTCCTCCAATCAGGAGCAAGTCCTACAGTTTATTGGTTGAACTGGAGGCAGCTGTGCAGAAGCTGTTTACTTCTCTCCCAGCGCCATATTGTGGGAGAGCAGATGCATAGAATAAGTCTTAATTCCAGTAACTCAGTCTAGTCTGGATTGCTCCCCACAGCACCCCAGGTTCTAGTTCCGGTCAGGGTGCCAGATTCTGACCCGGTTGTTCCTCTTCCAGTCCAGCTCTCTTCTGTGGCCCAGGAAGGCAGTGGAGGATGACCTGAGTGCTTGGGCCCTGCACCTGCATGGGAGACCAGGAGGAAGCACCTGGCTCCTGGCTTTGGATCGGCGCAGTGCGCTGGCTGTAGTGGCCATTTCGGGGGGGTAAACCAATGGAAGGAAGACCTTTCTCTCTCTCTCTCTTTCTCTCTTTCTCTCTAACTCTGCCTGTCCAAAAAAAAAAAAAAAATCTTTTTTAAAAATAAGGTAAAACTAAATCCAAAGCTAGCAGAAAGAAGAAAGTAATCAGGAATAGAGATAAATAAAGAATAGAAAAGCAATAAAGTATTAATGAAATCAATAGTTGGTTCTTCAAAAAAACAAAATTAACAAACTTATAGCTAGACTGGAGAGAAAAAAAAAGACTCAAATTACTAAAAGCAGAAATGAAAGTAAAATCATTACTATCAATCTTACAGAAATAAAAAGGACTGTGTAGGAACAGTGTTGTAGCACAGTGGGCTAATCTGCTCCCTGCAATGCGCTATCCCTGCTGGAACTCTGGTTTGAGGCCTGACTGCACCACTTCCAATCCAGCTCCCTGCTTATGTGGGAAAGCAGAGAACAGCCCAAACACTTGAGTCCCTATTACCCACGTGGGAGGCCTGGATGAAGTTCCCAGCTCCTGGCTTTAACCTGGCCCAACCCCAGCCATTGCAGCCATTTGGGGAGCAAACCAGGAGATGGAAGATTCTCTTTCCCTGTGTTTCTGCCACTTTGCCTTTCAAATAAATAAATAAATAAATCTTGAAAAAAGAATCATATAAACAATTGTTGGGCAACAATTAGGTAAACTGGATGAAATGGACAAATTCTCAGAAAAGTAAATGATACATGAAGAAAAGTGTGAAAGTTGATTAGGAAGAGACTGTATAAGCCACCAAAAGTGAGGCTGAATTACAAGGAGTGGTTAAGGCCCTGGTTAGGATGTTGACATCTCATATTGGAGTGCTGAGGTTGAAGTCCCGGCTTTTGCTCCTGATTGTGGCTTCTACATGCTGTGGAAAGCAGCAGGTGATGGGTCAAGTGGTTGGGTTCCTGCCACCCCTATGGGAACTTGAATTTAGTTACTGGCTTCTGGCTTCAGCTTAGCCCAGCAGGGGGTCATTGCAAGCATTTGGGAAGTGAGCGAGGACATGGGAGTTCAGCCTCTCTCTGTCTCTGCCTTTCAATTAAAATAAATATTTAATATATTTATATACGTATATAGACTTGCAGTTCAGGAAACAATCAGGATTAATCCAAATTCTCCTAAATTCTACAATCCAGGATTTGTAGCTCTTCCACATTGTAAACTACCCCCACTCCCAGTCTTGTTCATTTCTTCTATCAAAATTTAAACTTCTTACCAAATATTTGAATGGAGTCTTTTCTGGTAATAGCTGAATAAGCTTCTAATGTATTGACTGCCTGATTACAATGAGGAATTCTTTGCCTCTGTGTGGCAGAGGTCTTTGTCTTTTAATTAGACTTGTTTCTAACTGACAAGATTAAAGTTGTGGTAGAGGTCTTCCCAAGGTCACAAAAAGAAACAGGGAGGCATCTCTCCTGGGAATGAAATGTTGTTATCTGCTTGCCTGTGAATGCTTCAACTATAGTCCCTATCTGCTTTATAGGTAACCATTTCAGGTTCTACTTGTTAGTACAGAGCATGATGTTAGCCCTTGCCAGACAGCAGATGGCTCAGTATGTGTGTAAAAATAAATCTTCAGTAACTACCTTCCCATGCACCAGAATTGTATTAGTCCTGTGGCTGCTACGTAACATTAGAATATACAATCAAATGTATACATGTAACCATATAAGGGAAGATAAAGAGACTAAAACCTTATGTAAGAGAAACCCTTCTTTGTTCTGGCTCAGGCTTTAGGATAAGAAATTTCACCTGGGCCTTATGCTGGCATAATGAAGGACTACTTCCTGTTAAAAGGCCTTGGTGTCATTCTACATCTGCACAACATTCCAAAAATACTGTCTATTAGCACTGAGAAAAAGGCAAAACAGCCAGATGCTAGGAGATGACTTTTAGAAAATAGGAACAGCCCTGGACAAAGTTTTACCATTTTCATTGATTCTAGCTCTAGTCTACACTGTGAAGGGTGGTGAGAATTCTGACATAAAAAACCAGAAGACAGAATTTAGGTCACTCACAAACATTGAAAAGTAAGGGGGATACTACAGATGATAAAGTTAAAGAAGAGGATCCCAAAAGTTCATGTATACACTCTACCCAGTTTCTTCCTGATCATTAAATGTCATGCATGTGGAATAAATTCTAAGTATCCCAGTTACACATAAAAGACCTGAGCTGCTATTTGAGTTGGCTCCCAAGAGTGAGAGTTGGAAGTTTGAGTTCTGTATTAGTCGGTTTTCTGTTGCTGTAACAAAATACCTAAGGCTGGGTGATGCAAAAGGAAAAGAGGTGTACTTATCTCAGATCAGGCGGGCCCCATCTGTTTGGTCCCTGGGGAGGGCCTCTGGCCACATCACAGCCGGGCAGATGGCATCATAGTGGGAGCACATGAGATCAGGAGGGAGCAGTCACAGGGTGATACAGGAAGGCAGAGGAATTCAGGGCCGCTTGCTCTTTGTATAACAACTTGCTGTCACAGGAACAAACAGGATGGTTTATGAGAACTACATTAATTCCTTCCAGGTGGCTCCCCAGTGACCTAACCACCTGCCATGAGGCCCTAGCTCTCTCTTTTTCTCTCATTTTTATTTTATTTATTTGAGAGGTAGAGTTACAGAGAGAGAGGGAGAGACAGAGAGAGAGGTCTTCCATCTGCTGGTTCACTCCCCAAATGGTCGCAGTGACCGAAGCTGAGCCGAACGGAAGCCAGGAGCTTCTTACAGGTCTCCCATGTGGGTGCAGGGGCCCTAGTGCTTGGGTCATCTTCTACTGCTGTAACAGGCTATAGCAGAGAGCTGGATTGGAAGAGGAGCAGCTGGGACTAGAACTGGCACCCATATGGATGGGATGTCAGCACCGCAGGCAGAGGATTAACCAACTGCACCGCAGCACTGACCCCTCTCTGTTTTGTTTTTTTTTTAAAGATTTATTTGCTTGAGAGACAGAGTTACAGACAGAGAGAGAGGGCTCTTCCATCCACTGGTTCACTCCCTGAATGGCCACAATGACCAGAGCTGGATCAATCTGAAGCCAGGAGCCAGGAGCTTCTTCCGGGTCTCTCATGTGGGTGATAGGCCCCACGCACTTGGGCTGTTTTCTGCTGCTTTCCCAGGAGTATTAGCAAGGAGCTGGATCAGAAGTGGAGCAGCTTTTTAAAAAAATTTTGATTTTATTTATTTGAAAGGCAATGTGTTCATATGGGATGCCAGTGCTGTGTCAGAAGCCTTTATCTTTTAATTAAACTTGTTTCTAACTAACATGATCGAAGTTGTGGTAGAGGCCTTCCCCAAGGTCATAAGAAGAAGAGAGGAACCTGGGAATAGAATGGAGTTGTTATCTGCTTGCCTGTGAATTTACTGCTTGGGCTCCTGCTTGTTAGCACCTGGGGATGATGTTAACCCTTGCTAGACAGTGTAAAGCTCAGTATATGTGTGGGGAAAAAAAATCAGTAACTATGTACCCATTTGCAGTATTGTATCAATTCTTGTGGCCATCATATAACATATGACTATGTAATCAAGTATATGCTTGTAACCATTTAAGATAGAAAAAGGCTAAAACCATACATAAAATACCCTTATTTATTCTGGGTTCAGGCTTTTGGATAAGAAATTCCAACTGGGCCTTATGCTGACATAAATAATAAAATATTTCGTCCTGTTAAAGGCTTTGGTGTCTTGTCTCTGTACAGGAATCCTGCTACAGTGTTAATAGGTGATGTACTTAACCTGTGACCCCATTTGCTCTCTTTTGTTCCTCTACCATGGGGGACACAGCCCTCCTTCCCTTGGGAGGATAAAGCAGTCATGTAGTGGGATTCCTGAGCAGAGACCAGACACCAAGGCAAGGAAGCAGCCTTTTATTCTGCTTGCATAGGCCCAGTTGTATTCACATCTGAGCCCTCAACAAAGTGGGGTGTATTCTTACATGTGTTTCTAGCTTCTTTGTCCCCCATATGTGATTACACACATACATTTAATTGGATATTCTAATGTCACATGGCAGGTATAGGAATTGATACAATATTGTGCATGCATACATAGTTACTGATAATGTTTAACTAGTTTTTCTTAATGCATCTAATATTTCTTCCACACACACACTGAGCAGTATACTATCTGGCAAGGGTTAATACCACTACTCTTTGCTATCAAGTGGAAGTTGAAACAGTTACAAATGAAACATTCTCAGGCAAGCAGATAATAACAACTTTCGATTCACAAGATGAGGTTCATTCTTTCTCTCTCTCTCTCTCTCTCTTCCTCTTTTTGACTTTGGGGAGACCTCTACCACAGTCAGATGCTATCTTGGAAGTGAAGACCAGGTCATTTTTCTTCCTTCTTTTATTTCCTTTTTTTTTTTTTTTTAAGATTTATTTTATTCATTTGCAAGGCATAGTTGCAGAGAGGGAGAGAGAGAGAGAGGTCTTCCATCAGCTGGTTCACTCCCCAGATGGCCACAACAGCCAGGGCTGGGTCAACCTGGAGCCAGAAGACAGCAGCCAGGAAATTTTTCCAGGTCTCTCATGTGGGTGCAGGAGCTCAAGTACTTGGGCTGTCCTCTGCTGCTTTCTCAGGTGCATTAGCAGGGAGCTGGTTGGGAAGTGGAACAGCTGGGACTCGAAGCTGTGCCCATTTGGGATTCCAGCACTGCAGATGGCAGCTTAATGTGTTCCACCACAACCCCAGCCGCAACAGATACTGAACCTTCTGGCACCTTAATCTTGGACTCCTAGACTCCAGAACTCGACAAATACATCTCTGTTCTTGTAAATGATACCCTCTCAGGTATTTTGCCAAAGTGTAACTAAGAGGATAGAATTTAGGCAAGAGGGGGGCACTGGAACTCACAAGCCAGAATTTGGAACAGTTTTCTCCCTTGAGTTTGTTTTTCAGGAAGTTCCAGGAAACCTTATCTTGCAGCATTGTACTCAGAGAGGGCCAGACTTCTGGTCCAGCAAGCAAAGCTGGAAGAAACCAGTCTGATGGGAGTCTCAAACACACATGTATTTTCTACATCCTTGGACACTCCCCTAACCCTAGCTCTAAACTTCCTAGCAAACAACTTCTCAGGGAGGCCTTTATTTTTTATTTTTTAAGGAAATATACGTTTGCACTGTCTCCTTTATTTGTCACAAGTAAACCAACCTTTACTTTGAGCAGCTCCTGCATTAGAGTGATTATTCAGTGACACCCCAAGAGAATGGACTGCTTTTGTCTGCTAACAAAGAGCGGCACAAGTGGACTAAGACACCTGTATTCAAATTTACTTATACAGACAAATATTGGGCTGAATTTGTCCCACAGTAACATCTTCCTTTTCCTTTTTCCACTCTGATGAACAAAAGCAAACTAGTGAGGCTGTAGCTGACTATAACGTCTGTTCCATCAAATAAGTGATGCCTGCTTGTGATTTCCAGAAATAGGCCTTGAGGAGGTCAGGTGCAAAGTAACCTGGCCTTCCCTAGTCAGCATGGCTGGAGGTTTGAATTTAGGGTCACAGATAAGCATGGGCTCTAGGCTGAGTAGGCTTTATCCTAATTAATGAATTACTGGAATCTGCTAACATGATATTTTTGCCTCCTTCTGATCTTGGTCAAATAAAGTTTTGTAGCTATTAGTTGTGTATAATATCCTGCTTTAGATATGGGACAGCTTAGATAGATAATTTTAAGTCCAGGAGCCAGAAGCCTTACTTCCTTTGCTCTATGTTGCCATGTTCACCTACCTGTCAATCAGGGGACCACACCCCAGGAATTACTTCCTCTTAACCGGGACGTCGGGGTGGTAGCATGTGAACGCTTCCATTTTTCTAAAGCTCATAAAAAGCTAGGAAGAACAGAAGCTCTCTCCTCATGGACTCAGGATAAGCTGAGCAGGGTCTGGTAATTCCCTTTCTTTAGCCTACTTTCCAGAAATAAAGCTTTAATGAGCCCGTGTATTTTTCTCACTTCGTAAATAAAGTTTATCACATTGCATGCTGTGTTTGGGTCTGCACTTAGAATTCTTCTCTAAGTAAAAGACAACAGTCTGGAAAATAAATGTAGGCCCAGCCCAGCCCATAACACACGATGAAGCCAAGCCAGGAAGCAAGTTTCTCAGAGAACTGCCCTGGTGTTTGAGACTGCCCGCTATCAGGTCCACAGTTGGCTTCGGGCTGACCTAGTGATCCCGCCTCCCCAGACCGCCCTCACTAAGCAGGGCGACAGTTCTGCTACTGTTTTCATCTAGCGATAGATTCAACTTTCTCCTGAAACCTGTCCTCATAATTTTGATTTGGCATTGTAGCCAGGGACCAAGCTTTCGGTTATACTGAGAGCTGTCATTTTCGGACCCCTGGTCTAGAGATACTGAGTGGAGATTTTCTTTTATTAGCTGAATTCCTCTAAGGAAGAATTTTCTCTCAGTTCACCCTAAGGTAAAGTTTGTTTAGGAAACACAATGTAGGCTCTCTTTCTCTCTCTTTCTTTTTTTCTTTCTACTTATTTATCTAAGGAGACAGGAGAGTAAAGTCCTATCTACTGGTTCACTCCCCAACAGCTCACAAAGGTCAGGATATAGCTGAACTGAAGCTGGGAGCCAGGAATTCAATCCAGATCTCCCTTGGAGGTGGCACAGACCCAACGACTTTGAGTCAAGACTGTTGCTTCCCTGGGGTCTGCATTGGCAAGAAGATAGAATCAAGAGACAGAGCTGGGAATCAAACCCAGGTACTCTGATAATGGGACATGAGCATTTTTTTAAAAAGATTTATTTATTTGAAAGTCAGAGTTACACAGAGAGAGTAGGAGAAGCAGAGAGAGAAAGAGAGGTATTCCACCCACTGTTTCACTCCCCAGTTGGCCGCAACCTTCGGAGCTGTGCTGATCCGAAGCCAGGAGCCAGGAGTTTCTTCTGGGTCTTCCACCTGAGTGCGGGGGCCCAAGGACTTGGGCCATCTTCTACTGCTTTCTCAGGCCATAACAGACCTGGATTGGCACTGCAGGCTGCGGCTTTACTCACTACACCACAGCACTGATCCCCACAAGCATTTTAATACACTTCTTAACCCACAGGCCAAATGCCTGCCCTTGCTTCTTTCTTTTTATCTCATTTTGAAATGAGTTGGTTCTCTGGGGCTGGTGCTGTGGCATAACAGGTTAAGTTGCTGGTTGCAGTGCCAGAATCCCATATGGCACTGGTTTGAATCCTGGCTGTTCCATTTCTGATCCAGCTCTCTGCTATGGCCTGGGAAAGCAGTAGAAAATGGCCCGGGTGTTTGGGCCCCTGCACCCTCATGAGAGACCCAGAAGAAGCTCCTGACTCCTGGTTTTGGATAGGCCCAGCTCCATCTGTTGCAGCTCTTTGAGAAGTGAACAAGCAGATGGAAGACTTTCTATCTCTCTCTCTCTGCTTCTGCCTCTCTCTGTCTATAACTCTGACTTTCAAATAAATAAATAAATCTTTAAAAAGAAAATGGTTCCTTCCCCCTTCCTCTTTCATGACATTGAGATTTTAAGGAGAGTAAGCCGCTTAGTAGAATGCCCTCTGCCCATTGTTTCCTCATTATTAGACTCGTTAAGCTTTTTTGGCAGGAATAAAGCATGAGTGTCGCTCCCCCTCTTCACGGAGGAACGACACAGGACCCTGCGCTGTTCTTTCGTCTGCTCGGCCCTCCCCGGGTTTGCTGCTGGTTCTTCCCGGGTTGGCTACTATCCCTTCCACCTCCGTGGAAGGGCAGTTCCCCCTGGCCACGTTCCCCACTTCCGCAGGGGAGCGGCACACCGCCGGCCGGCTCTCTGGGGGCTGCACAGGTGGTCCCTTAGATGTTCCCCTTAGATGTTCCCCTTAGATGTTCCTGGTGCATGCCGTCTCTCTCCTCCTTTATAGTCCTCCTCCGCCAATCCCAACTCGGCTGCCCACACGCCAAGTACGCTGCTCTCCTCCAATCAGTAGCAAGTCCTACAGTTTATTGGTTGAACTGGAGGCAGCTGTGCGGAAGCTGTTTACTTCTCTCCCAGCGCCATATTGTGGGAGAGCAGATGCATAGAATAAGTCTTAATTCCAGTAACTCAGTCTAGTCCGAATTGCTCCCCACACATGAGCATTTTTTTTCACTGAATCACATGGGAGGTACATGATGTCAACCAATGCATCTTGGTTGTCTCTGATAGCAAGTCTCCAATTCTTTAGTGTACCACATCTACAGTTTTCATGGCCTTATGTAGTTTCCTCTCCTTGACTGGGTCTGTTCCTGAGATTTTCTTGTAATCAATAGAATGTGGCCGATGTGACTCTGTGTAGCTTTTTTTTTTTTCCCCAAGATTTATTTATTTATTTCAAAGGCAGAATTACAGAGAGGCAGAGGCAGAGGCAGAGACAGAAAAGGAGAGAGAGGTCTTCCATTCATTGGTTCACTCCCCAAATGGCCTCAATGGTTGGGGCTGGGCCAATCTGAAGCCAGGAGCTGGGAGCTTCTTCTGGGTCTCCCATGTTGGTGCAGGGGCCGAAGCACTTGGGCCATCTTCCGCTGTTTACCAAAGCCATAGCAGGGAGCAGCATTGGAAGTGAAACAGCTGGTTCACGCACCAGCACCCGTATGGGATGCCGGAGTTGCTGGTGGCAGCTTTACCCACTATGCCACAGCACTGGCCACTGTATAACTTTTTATGCTGGGTCTGAAAAAGCCTTGCAGTCTCTGCCTTGATCTCTTGGAATGCTGCTCTTGGAATGTTGGTTTGGTTGGAATGCTCACTCCAAGGGTAAGCAACCACCATAAAAAGTCTGAGATCACCAACCAGTGAAGGAGCCCAAGCCAGCTCCTTGCAGACAAAGGGCTGTCTGGTCAGCCATGTCAGCTGTTCCAGGCACTAGGCATCTGAGCAAAGAAGCCATCTTGGATGTTTGAGCAAATTGATGTTGAATCTGCAGATAAATTGTCTCACCCAACAGCTGAACGCAACTGCATGAGCAATCCCAACTAAAGTCCTCCAATACCGATAATTATGAAAGATAATCATGAATTGTTTTAAATCACCAAGTTTTGGAGTAATTCTTTATGCAATAACAGATAAACTGGATAATACTGTTATCTCTGGTCCCTTGGTTCAGGTATCATCTGATAGGTTTCTCCATTTTACAGTTGCCACATCTTCTTTATAATTGATAAACAAATTATGAGAAGATCCCTCAAGACCTCATTAATAACCTTTTGTTCATCACACTTTCAGATGCTTGTTTTAGTAAGCCAGAATAAAACATTACTGTGACAGTTGCAAATAGTGGTTGAAAAAAAAACCTTATTGGTTATTTTACATTTGTCAGATAGCATTCTGCTATAAGAAAGAGATTTGCAAGGGCAGACCAAGGTTGTGGTGCAGAAGGTTTAAGATGCTGCTTGGGACACCTGCATCCCATATCTGAGTCTCTGAGATTCAGTCCTGCTCCCACTGCTGATCTAGCTTCCTGCTAATGCATACCCTGGGAGGCAGAAGGTGATGGTTCAAGTGCTTGGGTTCCAGTGGTAAACCTGAATGCAGTTCCTGGCTCCTGGCTTTGACCCAACTGTACAGGCATTTGAACCAACGAGGAAGTCAGATTGCAAGGGGTTGAGGATTGAAAGAGGGGATGGAAGTGGAAGAAGAAAATGTAAGTAGCTCCTTGTGAGGTCTTAATTTGATAATCTTTTAATTAGGTACCATAAAAAAGTTTCAAAATTTCAAAAGACAGATCCCAAATGAAAACGTTTTTCAGTAAAACCCTTATTTCAACAAGGCAAATAGAAATGATCGTAAATATTTAAAATAGAGGCAATTTAACCTTTGTGATTTAGAAAATGGTGTCTCCTAAGGGGAGATATGGCTGTGCAGGTGCATGACTGGGTACGTGGGATATAGACAATGTTCAGCTTCTTGTGTTTTGCCTTGGTTCCTTTGTGCAGCATACAACCTCTATAATTGTATCTCGTGGCCCTGGTTATCCCTGATTTACAGAGACAGAAAGAGAGAGAGGGAGAGAGAAAGAGAAAGAGAGAGAGTGAGATTTAGTGACTTGCCTGGGGTTGCAAGGTTAATACTTGGCCAATCAAAAATGCCCACTGCTGAATTTGTAACCAATTGCTGGTGGTTTCCTTCCTGTTTGAAATCTCTAATCCTTCAGTCTTTTTTTTTTTTTTTTTGGACAGGCAGAGTGGACAGTGAGAGAGAGAGAGAGACAGAGAGAAAGGTCTTCCTTTTCCGTTGGTTCACCCCCTAATGGCCGCTGCAGCCGGTGCACCACACTGATTCAAAGCCAGGAGCCAGGTGCTTCTCCTGGTCTCCCATGCGGGTGCAGGGCCCAAGCACTTGAGCCATCCTCTACTGCACTCCTGGGCCACAGCAGAGAGCTGGACAGGAAGAGGAGCGACTGGGACAGAAACTGGCGCCCTGACCAGGACTAGAACCCGGTGTGCTGGCACCGTAGGCGGAGGATTAGCCCATTGAGCTGCGGCGCCGGCCTTAATCCTTCAGTCTTAAAAGAGATAGGCAGAAAGAGCTTCACCCATGGTCAAGGTTCATGGCCAGAATTTGATCACCACTTTCCTTCTTCAGGTCAAACATTTCCCTTTTAACATACCCAGCATGACCTGCAGTGATGACATCACGAATTACGTTTTCTTTGCCATCCGGGACACAGAGAAATCAGCTTTGTTTTCAGAGGTAGGTAACATGTAATGCAAACACAAGGGGCTAGACCTTCCTTGGTGTACTACACTTTCTTCATAACTGTTTGCCAGACTCTGTAGTTCACTGATAAGCCACTGTTTAGTGGCAAAGGGCCAGAAAGACCGTTAGTCTCAGGGCAGAATTGTCTGAAGTACGCTGCCACAGTATTTGACTTTCATCTTTAGCTCACATTAAGTGCTCATTAAATATACTTTTAACAGTGATTCCTGGCCACTGAATGTGGTATGCCATAAAGAAAGTCTGGTTGGTTAGAAGCAGGCACCCCAGCTAAGTTTAAACACTTAATATTGTCTTAAAGATAAATTTACTTTTTAGTTTTATATTTGGATTTGTTTGGAAGGCAGAGAGATAGAGACAGATAGACAGAGATCTCCCATCCACTGGTTTACTCCCTAGTGTCTACAACATCCAGGGTTGAGATGAAACCAGGTGTTGGGAACTCAACCCAGGTCTCCCACATGGGTGGTAGAAACTCAAATACTTGAGCCATCACCTGCTGCCTCCAAGGGTGCACATTAACAGGAAGCTTGAAACAGAAGCAGAGTCCAGACTTGAACCCAAGCACTCCAATAATGGATGCAGACTCCCAAGGTGTGTCTTAACAACTGTGCCAAATTTCTGTTCCATGAACTGATTTCAAAACCATAATTTTGTTAATTCACAATGAGGAGCAAGTAAGGCTGATAGGTCTTATTCCTAGCACCTCCTTTCTCAGTATCAAAGTACTTGGGAAGCTGAATTATTAATCCAGAAGTTGTTAAGAAAGTGTGGAATCAGAACAGGTGCTGATGAAATATCGTTTCTCACCATGGAAAATACCACTCCAGTAACTGGCCCCCAAGTCCAGGGTGTTTCAGGTTTCAGTCAGTTGCTTATCACCCTCATGATTTTTGCTTTCCCTCACACCATTGTATACTTAGTTTTTTTCTTAAATTGAGTAAACTTTTTTTTAAAAAAAGCTTAAATATTTACTTGAACTCATTCTAAGCAATTATATTTCTGAAATCATTGCTAGTTATGGTTTTCTAAGACACATTAAAATAAATGTGAAATATAAGCAATAACATCACTATGAAAATGGATATTGTTCATGAATTGCCTGATGTTTGTGAGTGGTGTGTGGATCACAATTTGATAAGTATTGCTTTAGCTATTACTGGAAAAATACAGAGACTTTTGTCTTTCTGAGCCCTGATAGTACACCGAGAATCCTTGTCAGTTGAATTTCCTCATCAGATGTGTTACTAGCGTCATGGCACCTTGAAGACATTGTATTCTCCTCTCCACCTGTGTTAATTTCACAGGGCTCCAACCTACAGTATTTTACATTTTATATCTAGCGTATGGTTAGGGCACAGTAGGGGATTGTCAGCCAGGAGAATCTTTGAGAACCTAAGAACACTCTCCTTTAGTTGAGGCAATCCATTTTTTTTGTTTGTTTACTGGTGGATTAAAAGGAAATTTGAACAGACTGCTATGGCGTTAGGCATAGTTCACATCCATCATTTGAACAGTTGTGGGTAACGCTGAAAACACAAAAAGACCAAATGCAAGTTCTCCTTTTCCATGCTAACTTGTAGAATTTAGCCTACCTTTTTAAAGTGTGAAGGGTCTTCACTATTGACTCTGATTAGAAATTGAGACTTTGAGGAAAACGTTGTCCTACATTATTACATAGGACTTAAAGAACTTGAGGAAACTGTGTAGGATAGCTTTTTTCATCGAAGATTTCTAGTAAAACTTTAAAAAGGATTTATTTGTTTGAAAGGCAGATTGACAGGGAGAAGGAGAGAGAGAGAGAGAGAGAAAGAGAGAGAGAGAGAGATCTTCCATCCACTGGTTCACTCCCCCAAATGGTCGCAATGGCCAGGGCTAGGCCTGGCCAAAGCCGGCACTTGGAACTCCATCCATCCAGGTCTCCCACATGGGTGGCAGGCGCCCAAGCACCTGGACCATCTTCTGCTGCTTTATCAGCCACATTAGCAGGGAGCTGAATGAGAAGCTGAATGCCACAATGCTGGCCCACTAGTGAATTTTTTTTTTGAGGCAGGAATCTTAGGTTTTAAATTCAAGTTGCCATTGTCATTCTTTTTATCAGACTGCTCCTAGAGATACAGGCTAATTTTACTTGTAGCACCTAGCACAATACCTGGGATACAGTTGGTGTTTGTTCATTGGAAGCATGTTTAACAAGTACATGAATTCCTGCCTTTTCCCTATGTTGCAATGCATCTCCACCATGAATTCACAATCTGTCACAAAGAACCAGGAAATAGAATACACTGACTCCACTTTTTTGGGACACACATCAGGGGCAAATGGTTATTGAATCATATTTGTTGTATTTCACTGTTTATATTCAATTACCAAATGAAGTGATTTTCACTCATTGCTTATTTATCTTTTTCCCAATATTGAAATTCGGTTCTCTAAATTTTTTTTTGAACAGTTCATTATGTACACATATCGAGTTTTTCATTTCAATACCTGGAAGCAACAATAATTTATTTTCTTTAAGAGTGAACATCACAGAATGTTTGTTAAGTGTTTTTAAGAAATATGTTCATTTTAGAAAATTTGTCCATTTCCTATACTTTAAAAATTATCTGGGAGCAGGCATTTAGCCTACCAATTAAGATAGCTGCATCCTACATTAGGGTACATGGGCTCAATTCCCAGCTCCGGCTCCTGACACAAGCTTCCTGTTAATGCACACCCTGGGAGGCAAGAGTGATGACTCAAGTAATTGAGTTCCTGCCACTCACGTAAGAGACCTGAACTGAGTTCCTGTCTCCTGGCTTTGGCTCAACACAGTGCCAGCTATAGCAGGTATTTAGGGGAATGAGCCAACACACGGGGACTATTTATTTCTGTCTCTTAAATGGGCAAATACAATGAAATCTAGTTGGTTATCATTCTAGCTACATGATTTAACATATTGCTCTTACTGCTTTATAAGTATTTTCCCAAGGAATTAAAATTTTCACAGTTCAAACAGTTAAAATAACTCGAAGGCCACTGGATATAAATTCAGAGCATCAGGAGGAGTGTTGAGGGCTCTCCCTCCTACAGCAACGATCTCATATTTCAGGCACTCTTGTCTCAAGGGTATGATGTGAGAATTTGATTTAAACATGGAAATTTCTTTTTTTTTTTTTTTTGACAGGCAGAGTTAGGCAGTGAGAGAGAGAGAGGGAGAGAGAGAGAGAGAGAAAGGTCTTCCTTTTCCGTTGGTTCACCCCCTAAATGGCTGCTACGGCCGGCGCACTGCGCTGATAAAAATGGAAATTTCTTAAAATGACAGTTACGTTCAAATATACGGTGATTGGGCCATTGTCAAACACAGCTTTTTAGACAGGGTTCACCTTGAGAATAGCCTGACGGTTTAGTGCTAATGAATCCCGACACATTCTCGGTGGTGAACCCGTATGGTGGTTCTAGGAATGCGGCAAACCACCGAGCCTAAGGACAGCCTTATCCTTTATGCCTGGGTATCCGATCGTGTTGGGATTTAAAATTCAGAGAAGGGAAAATGGTGGACATGAAAACGCTGCTTTCAAACAGTCCGTTGTTGTGCTTTTGGGAGGGATGAGGAAAACTCTGATGATTCGGGCACAGAGTAAAGAACATCTGATTGATGGTCACATGAAGAATCGAAATGTCCTCGGCCCGTGCACCTACGGATGATGCAAACTGGTGTGCCACAACTCCGAGCCTCGATGGCCGACCTGTGTCCCAGCACCAGTTCCGCCTTCTTTCTGGGTCAGAGGCTGCTTCCTGCCCCAAGGGACAGAGCCCCGTCTCCGTAGGACAGTCTTCCTTTACTACTTCCTGGGCTACCAGCGAGATGGAGTCCCGTCCTCACCCGTCTGACTGGGGGGAAAAGCGAATGCGCCGCCTCCACTGGCCCCGGCCGCACGTTTGAGGCCCCGGCATCCCCGGATGTGAAGAGAGCGCCTCAGACATTCAGAACCGGAGGGCCCAACTGCCAGGGCCCAGCGCAGGCTACGGGGCGAGACGCCGGAGGGAGGGAACGAGGCGGGCGTGACTCCCCTCCTCTTTCATCTTCCGCTTTAATTAATGAGAAGTGGCCGTCTTTGGTTTGCCCAGAGCGAATGCAGACTGAGGATCCCACCCAACAACATGGAAACAAATGGGCAGCAGGCCCCGGGGCAGCCGGGGACCCCGGGCCCCAACGGGCCGCCCCTCGCTCGACGACGCCTACAATGCGACCACCGCAACCTCGAACGCCAGCAGGTCGGGAACGCGCAGGGGCAAGAAAGGGGGCGGGACCCCGCGGGGCCCCGCCCGCTGGCCGAGCGCTGATTGGCTGGCGGCGCCCGTCGCCTGGTGCTATTTGTTGTTGGAGCTGCTCGCCCGGCGCCGTCAGCGTCCTGCACGTGCGGCCGTTTAAGCGGTGTCCGAGTCTTCGAGGACCTGGGGGAGAGCAAGCAGCCGAGAGGTGAGTGGGCCGTCCGCCTTTCTCGGGCTACCGGCCGACGCTGCTGTCCTGTCCTCGCGGTAGGTGGACCTAGGGCCAAAGGAAGAATAGGTGGAGCCGGTGGGGGTCGGACGCTGAGCTTTGGAGCCTGCCCCCTGCCCGCTGGACAGCCCTGAGGCCCCCGTGGGGGGCTGACAAAGGCTTGAGGCCTGCGGAGGAGGCGAAGGCTTCGCCCAGGGCCTGTGCGGCTTTTTTTTCGCAACAAAGATGGGTGCAGTGTCATTGGTACACAAACGCTCCTGATTGTCGCTCTTTGGAGGGATTTAGGCCCTCTATGCCGTCTCCTCTTCCTCTCTCAACTCCTAGACCTGTGCCCTCTCCTCCCCTCCCCCCAGACCCGAATAAACTCAACACCCGAACTAGACATTCCGACTACCTTTCAAGGGAAGTGGGAGGAAAAAACTTTGGTACCTGATAAGTATTCCCTCCCTTTGATGTCCTTTAAGCTTTGTAGGGAGCTTTAAGCACAGGAGATAAATTCTACACAGGTTTTAGGGGAAAGGCCTAGCGGGGTGGGAGACGTGGTGATTGCTGGAATGAGTAGGTAAATGGTTAGCCTGGGTTTTTAAAGAAGCCACCTCTAAGAAAGAGGCACAACCTACTTCCCCTTTGGGCAAAAGTTTTTTTTTTTTTTTTTTTTTTAAAGATTGGTACCTAGTTGAATAGTTCCAAGAAGTGTTAAGTGAAACAGTGATAGTTTGTTTTTAAAGATAAACTTATCCGATTTAGCCAAATGTTTGTGTGTGTGTATGTTTTTTAAAATATAGAACCCGAAGCCACCATGGGAGATGAGGATTGGGAAGCAGAAATCATCAAACCTCACGTCTCTTCCTATGTTCCTGTGGTTGAGAAGGTAAGAAAACCTTAAAGTTTTCAAGTATGAAATGGTTTTGATTTTTATCAAAGTCGAAAATCACCACGATGGGAAACTTCTAAATAAAACATACTGTGTCAGGGTTTGTCGACATGTGGTTGTTGTTAACTATCTTATGGGGGAATGAGATTGAAGCATGCTCAGCCTCAAGTGGAATAAAATGAGGTAACTTAGTAACTTGAAACCAAAATAGGTGCAATAATACTGACAGCATAATTTAAATCTCACTGATTGACGACTTACTACAGGTGCAAGCAAGCTTGTACAAATGTGGTTGAATCTCTGACAGACACTTGTATGGGAAATTGAAAACAATAATTTGGTTCTGGGCAATATGTTGAATTCTGAAAGTTGATTTTATGCAAGAAGAGTTTTTTTTTTTAAAAAATTTATTTATTAAAAAGAAAATTAGAAGGAGAGGCAGATTTTCAATTTGCTGGTTCCCTCCCACCCCCCCACTCCCCCCCCCCCCCCCCCCAGTAGTTGCAATGACTGGGGCTGGGCTAGGCAAAAGCCAGGAATCAGGAACCAGGAACTTGCTCCGGGTCTCCCATGAGGGTGCAGGGGCCCATACACTGGGCCATCCTCTGATGCTTTTCCAGGCACATTAGCAGAGAGCTGGATTGGAAGTGGAGCAGTCGGGACTCTAACTGGTGTCCATATGGGATGCCAGTGCTGCAGGCCATGGTTCAGCCACAGGGCTGGCCCCAAGGAGCTCTCTAAATATAAATATATTGTGCTTATCTAGGTTGTATCATCAGTTTGATGCACAGACCATCAGGACTTTTTCCCTAATGGCATTGGGGGAGTTACATTGTAATTAGAAGGAACATGGGTAGATTTTTGCATTTTAGTTCTGACTTGAAAAATTAAACAATAAGTAGAATGTACTTCAGAAGGTAATATGTATTTTTAATTTTTAAAAAAGGATTTATTTTATTTGAAAGGCTGGTTCACTTCTCAAATTGGCTGCAGTGGCTGGAGCTGGGCCAGGTTGAACACAGCAGCTTCATCTGGGTCTCCCACATAGGTAGTAGGGGCCCAAGTACTTGGGCCATCTTCTATTGCTTTCCCAGGTGCATTAGCAGGAGCTGGATTGGAAATGGAGCAGTTGGGACTTGAACTGGCATTCATATGGAATGCTGGTGTCACAGGTTGTGGCTTGACCCACTATGACACAACACCAGCCAGCCCCTGTATTTTTAATTAAAAAATGAGGCCAGTATGTGGTGCATTGGGTTAAGCTGCTGCCTGTGATGCTGGCTGAGAACCAGCTGTTCCACTTCAGTCCCGCTCTCTGCTAACGTGCCTGGGAAAGCAGCCAAAGATGGCTCAAGTACTTCAGCCTCTGCCACCTACATGGGAGCCTTGGATGGAATTCCTGGTTCTTGGCTTTGGCCTGGCCCCACCTGGGCAGTTACAGCCATTTGGGGAGTGAACCAGTGGATGGAAGACCTCTATCTGTGTGTCTCTCCCTCTCTCTCTAACCCTGCCTTTCAAATAAATAAATGTTACAAAAAAAAAAAAAAAAAGTCATTTGCGAAATGGTACTTATGCTCTGGTTTACTCCCCATATGCTTGCAGCAGCCAGGGCTGGAGCAGGCCAAAGCCAAGATTCAGGAACTCAATACAGATCTACCACATGGGTGTCAGAGACTCAGCTACTTGAACTTTGACCAGGTTGCCTTCTAGGGTGCTCGTTAGCAGGAAGCTAAAATTGGGAGCAGAACCAGGACTTGTACCAAGGCACTGTGATAATGGAATCCATTATCCAACTGGCATCTTGATTGCTAGGCTAAATGCCCATCCTGGAAAATAGCATATGTTAAAGGATTGTTTTTGAATAAGTGTTATTTACCTGACAACGTCTACAAAGCTAGATTTTTTTTTTTTCCTTCAGAATTTCTGGTTTGAGTCTGTCAATTTCTGACCATTTCTGGTGTTGGTATTTTAGTGGATGTCCTTACTTTATACAAATATGCCATCAGTTTTTTAAAAAGATTTATTTATTTATTTGAAAGGCAGATTTACAGAGAGGCAGAGAGAGGGAGGGAGGGAGAGAGAAAGAGATCAATTTTCCATCCTCTGGTTCACTCCCCAGGTGGCCACAATGGCCTGAGCTATGCTAATCAGAAGCCAGGAGCGTCTTCCAGATCTCCCACATGGGTGCAGGGACCCAAGGACTTGGGCCATCTTACTGCTTTCCCAAGCCATAGCAGAGAGCTGGGTTGGAAGTGGAGCAGCCGTATCTCGAACCGGCACCCGTATGGGTTGCTGGGCGGCCCCAGCCATGTTTTGTCTTAATTGAATTTTATCCATATAATGAGTTTATAGTATAATACTCAAAATATGAATCTCAATTGATCATATTTCCTGTCTTGAAACTTAGTTTAGAAATAGCATCTTGGCCGGCGCCGCGGCTCACTAGGCTAATCCTCCGCCTTGCAGTGCCGGCACACCGGGTTCTAGTCCCGGTTGGGGCACCAGATTCTGTCCCGGCTGCCCCTCTTCCAGGCCAGCTCTCTGCTATGGCCCGGGAGTGCAGTGGAGGATGGCCCAAGTACTTGGGCCCTGCACCCCATGGGAGACCAGGAGAAGCACCTGGCTCCTGTCATCGGATCAGTGTGGTGCGTCGGCTGCAGCGCGCCGGCCGCGGCGGCCATTGGAGGGTGAACCAATGGCAAAGGAAGACCTTTCTCTCTGTCTCTCTCACTGTCCACTCTGCCTGTCAAAAAAAAAAAAAAAAAAAAAAGGCATCTTCTGAGGGTGTGCTTTTGATGGCAGCAGTTAAGACACCAGTTGGGATGCCCCATTATATATTGGAGTGCATGGGTTTGAGTCTTGGCTCTGCTTCTGACTACAGCTTCTTGCTAATGCACACCGTGGGAGGTGGCAGTGATGGCTCAAGTACCTGTGTCCCTGCCACCCACATGGAAGACCTGAATTAAGTTTCTTTTTTTTTCCTGTGTGTGTGAGCTATATAATTATTAAAAGCCATTTCCAGTATCAGTGTCTGCTTGCTTCTATGTGCCCCACCCAGTGAAGTGAAAGAGCAGGGGCCATCAGGGCGGGCCTGGAGAGGTTTAGGGTACACAGAGGGAGGCCTCAGGCCTTCTTAGCAGCTGCTTTTCTTGTGGCAGCCAGGACGCTGCTCAGCTCCTCGAGCTTCCTCTTTGTGCGGATGTCCTCACCCTCTTGATGAACGTGAGGGCCCGTTTGTCTTTGGAGACCTTGAGCAGCTCCATGGTGCGGCACTCACAAGGGGCAAAGCCGCACACCTCCCGGATCATGTACCGCACGAACTCGGTGTGCTTGGTGAGGTGCTGGCAGCAGTGGCTGTGCCTCGGCTTGCTCACATTCTTGGTCACCTTGTGGCCTTTGTTGAGCCCACGGCCATGGGGTAGCACAGAGCCATGGCTGAAGCTTTCCAGTGACTGCAGGGGTGGAAGGCCTGGATTAGGTTTCGTGCTCTGCCCTGGCCGGGCCTAGCCCCAGCTGCTGTGGACATTTGGGAAGCTGACCTAGCAGGTGGAACACAGGAAGCTCTTTCTGTTTCTCTTTGCCGTGCAACTAAAATGAAAAATAAATGTCTTGTGTGTGTTACATATTTATAGTCCTCTTCCCATGATGAAAGTCACCCAAAAATATTTGCTCACTTGAATAACTACTTCTATTACATTTTTAGTAAATTTTCTTGCTTTTCCTATTACATATTTTTATGTAGTTAAACTAATAGTACATGGCAGTGATTTTTTAAAAAAGTTTTATTTTTGAAAGGCAGGGTGACAGAAGTAGAGAGATCTTCCATCAGCTGGTTCATTCCCCAAATGCCTTCAATAGCTGGCCCTGAGCCAGGGTGAAGCCAGGAGCCCAGTCATTTGTCTGGGTCTCTAGGTGGGTGGCAGGGACCCAAACACCTGGGGCATTATCTTCTGCCTTTCCAGGTGCACTTACAGGAAACTCAAATCAGCACTCTGATATGGGATTTGAGTGTCCCAAGCAGTGGCTCTTAAACCGTTGTGCTGTGACTCCTACCCTGGCAGTAATTTTGAAATCTAGCTTTTTTCACTCATCACTGCTATTTCATGTTACCACCTAAAAATAATTTCTTATTGTTATATAACAGCTCATGGAAATGGTATACCATAATAGAATTTTTTTGTATGTGGAAGCTTTAAGGTTGTGTTAGCTTTTAATTGTGATACTGTCATTAAAATCTTCAGGTTATTATTCATTTTACTTTGGGAATTTTTTTTTTCAAAAATGAAATTAGTTGGAAAGATGACATTTTGTGGTTCTCCCCCTAACCCCATTCTTTATAGATTTGTTATAATGCAAAGTTTAATTTATAGGTAGACTTTTTTCTCCTGGACTTTAGTAGTCTGTCAGATTTTTATTTTTTCTGAGAGTTTGTCTTTATTTATGAGAATTTGTCTTTATGAAGAGTTCTTCACACTGCATACTGCACTGTAGCATGTTGCGCATAGTTATTGTATATGATTTCTGAAACTAAAGATGACTTACTTTCAGATCTTTGAACTTTACCTTTTTGAAATCTGCTATTCAACATTGCAAGTTGTTTATTGATACTGGGATTGCTACATTAATTGTTAATATATGTTGACAATTCTCTATAAATTGTAATATCTTTTCGTAAATTTGAAAGGCAAAGAGATGGGGCGAGAGTGGGGTGGGGAGAACCAACTCATCCACTGGTTCACTCCTAAAACACCTGCCAAGATTGGGGCTGGGCTGGTGTCTTGAACCAGGTCTTCTACGTGGGTGTCAGGTACCCAGTCACTTGAGCCATCACCTGCTGCCTTTCAGTCTACATTGACTGGAAGCTGAATTAGAGAGCCAGAGCCAGGAATCAAAACCAGGCATTCCAGTGTGGGATGCGGATACCCTAACAAGTGACCAAATTGCTAGACCAAAGGCCTGTTCCTAACCTATAATTCTTAATATATTTGTGTGTGGTGGGACAGTTTTTTTTTTTTAAAGATTTATTTATTGATTTGAAAAGCAGAGTCGCAGAGGCAGAGAGAGAAAGGTCTTCCATCTGCTGGTCCACTCCCCAAATGGCCAGAGATAGGCCAATCTGAAGCCAGGAGCCTCCTCTGAGTTCCCTATGCAGGTGCAGGGGCCTAAGCACCTGACCATTCTTACTGCTTTCCCAGGCCAGAGCAGAGCTGATTCAGAAGTAGAGCAACGTGGGGTACCAGCACTGCACGTGGCAGCTCTACCCACTATGCCACAGTGCCAGCTGCGGGGGCAATTTTAGTTAAGTTTTTTGCATTTGCAAACTTGACACCTGGTACTGATTGTGCCATTAGGCTTTAGCTGTCTAGGAGTGTGGTGTGATTGATGGCTTTGTTTACCTTCCTTGGTTAAATAAAAAGTGCAGACTAGGGATTAATATACTGCATTTTTATGTGGAAGGAATCTGAGGCCTCTTACTCAAGGTAGTTCTTTTAATGACACCAGTTTGGTTATTCTAACTGGGTTTACACTTCAGGAGAAATCTGGACTTCCCTTTAAAAATGTTTAGTGGCTTTGGGTTAATAACATCTTACTATCTGTGATTACTTTTTCCTGACTCCTCCCCAGCAACTTTATGTGGAGGCCTAATGTTTCCATATGCATATAATTTTGAGCTAGTAAGGCACTATTCTGATAGCTCCTTAGAATTTCCCAAGTCTTGATATTTCAGTGAGTATACCACCTTGAGAGAGAATAATGAAAGATACGATTTAAGGAAAATGAATAATGTAGCATTGTAGACTACAGAGAACTAAGGGGTTAGGCATTTTCACATTGCATGCAAGCTTAGTGGGGTGAGTATTGGAATGGATGGGTATGGGAGTGTATTGGATATTCAGCTGGCTGGCTTTTTAGCTGCAATTTTAAATTTTTTCTTCAGTTGAGAGGCAGGCAGAAAGCTAGTTCCCATCTGCTTGTTTGCTCCCCAAATGCCTGCAATAGCTAGGGCGGACCAAGTCAAATTGGCAGAAACTAAACACTTGAGCTATCACTTGCTGCCTACCAAGGTGTACATTAACAGGAGGCTAAAATGGAAAGTAGAGGAGGCATTGGAACTCAGACGCTGCAGTATGGGATGTGGTCATCCCAAGTGGTGTCTTTTTTTTTTTCTGTTGATATTTTTTTATCTTTTATTTAATGAGTATAAATTTCCAAAGTACGACTCATGGGTTACAATGGCTTCCCCCCCCCATACCGTCCCTCCCACCCACAACCCTCCCCTTTCCCACTCCCTCTCCCCTTCCATTCACATCAAGATTCATTTTCGATTATCTTAATATACAGAAGATCAGCTTAGTATACCTTAAGTAAGGATTTCAACAGTTTGCTCCCACACAGAAACATAAAGTGAAAAATAATAGATGATTTTTTTTAAATGATGATGAAATCAGATCAGACCTATTGTCATGTTTAATCCCAGTGAGAGTCAAGTTGGGAATTGATAATTTCTTTTTTTTTTTTTTTTTTTTTTTTTACAGAAGATCAGTTTAGTGTACATTAAGTAAAGATTTCAACCGTTTGCACCCCCATAGAAACACAAAGTGAAATATACTGTTTGAGTACTCGTTATAGCATTAAGCCTCAGTGTAAAGCACATTAAGGACAGAGATCCTACATGAGGAGTAAGTGCACAGTGACTCCTGTTGTTGACTTTACAAATTGACACTCCTGTTTATGGCATCAGTAATCTCCCTATGCACCAGTCATGAGTTTCCAAGGCTATGGAAGCCCCTTGAGTTCTCCAACTTTTATCTTGTTTAGCCAAGGTCATAGTCAAAGTGGAGGTTCTCTCCTCCCTTCAGAGAAAGGCACCTCCCTCTTTGAAGACCTGTTCTTTCCACTGGGATCTCACTCACAGAGATCTTTTTGCCAGAGTGTCTTGGCTTTCCATGCCTGAAATACTCTCATGGGCTTTTCAGCCAGATCCGAATGCCTTTAGGGCTGATTCTGAGGCCAGAGTGCTATTTAGGACATCCGCCATTCTATGAGTCTGCTGAGTATCTCACTTCCCATGTTGGATCACTCTCCCCTTTATTTATTCTATCGGTTAGTGTTAGCAGGTACTAGACTTGTGTATGTGCTCCCTTTGACTCTTAGTCCTTTCATTATGATCAATTGTGAACTGAAATTGATCACTTGGAATAGTGAGATGGCATTGGCACATGCCACCTTGATGGGATTGAACTGGAATCCCCTGGTATGTTTCCAACTCTACCAATTTGGGGCAAGTCAACCCGAGCATGCCCCAAATTATACATCTCTTCCCTCTCTTATTCCCACTCTTATGTTTAACAGGGATCACATTTCAGTTAATTTTCAACACTTAAGAATAACTGTGTGATAATTACAGAATTAAACCAGTCATATTAAGTAGAACAGACAAAAAAAAATACTAAGAGGGATAATGTATTAAGTTGTCCATTAGCAGTCAGGGCTATGCTGATCAAGTCACCATTTCTCATAGTGTCCATTTCACTTCAGGAGGTTTCCTTTTTGGTGTTCAGTCAGTTGTCACCGATCAGGGAGAACATATGGTATTTGTCCCTTTGGGACTGGCTTATTTCACTCAGCATGATGTGTTCCAGATTCCTCCATTTTGTTGCAAATGACTGGATTTCGTTGTTTCTTACTGCGGTATAGTATTCTAAAGAATACATATCCCATAATTTCTTTATCCAGTCTACCATTGATGGGCATTTAGGTTGGTTCCAGGTCTTGGCTATTGTGAATTGTGCTGCAATAAACATTAGGGTGCAGACAGATTTTTTGTTTGCCAATTTAAACTCCTTTGGGTAAATTCCAAGGAGTGGGATGGCTGGGTTGAACGGTAGGGTTATATTCAGGTTTCTGAGGAATCTCCAGACTGACTTCCATAGTGGCTTGACCAGTTTGCATTCCCACCAACAGTGGGTTAGTGTCCCTTTTTCCCCATATCCTCGCCAGCATCTGTTGTTGGTAGATTTCTGTATGTTAGCCATTCTAACCGGGGTGAGGTGAAACCTCATTGTGCTTTTGATTTGCATTTCCCTGATTGCTAGTGACCTTGAACATTTTTTCATGTGCCTGTTGGCCATTTGGATTTCCTCTTTTGAAAAATGTCTGTTGAAGTCCTTGGCCCATCTCTTAAGTGGGTTGTTGGTTTTGTTTTTGTGGAGTTTCTTGATCTCTTTGTAGATTCTGGTTATTAACCCTTTATCTGTTGCATAGTTTGCAAATATTTTTTCCCATTCTGTCGATTGTCTCTTCACTCTACTGACTGTTTCTTTTGCAGTACAGAAACTTCTCAATTTGATGCAATCCCAATAGTTGATTTTGGCTTTGACTGTCTGTGCCTCCTGGGTCTTTTCCAGAAATTCTTTGCCTGTGCCAATATCTTGAAGGGTTTCTCCAATGTTCTCTAATAACTTAATGGTGTCAGGACGTAGATTTAGGTCTTTAATCCACGTTGAGTGGATTTTTGTGTAAGGTGTAAGGTAGGGGTCTTGCTTCATGCTTCTGCACGTGGAAATCCAGTTTTCCCAGCACCATTTATTGAATAGACTGTCCTTGCTCCAGGAATTAGTTTTAGATCCTTGATCAAATATAAGTTGGCTGTAGATGTTTGGATTGATTTCTGGTGTTTCAATTCTGTTCCATTGGTCTATCCATCTGTTTCTGTACCAGTACCATGCTGTTTTGATTACAACTGCCCTGTAGTATGTCCTGAAGTCTGGTATTGTGATGCCTCCGGCTTTGTTTTTGTTGTACAAGATTGCTTTAGCTATTCGAGGTCTCTTGTGCCTCCATATGAATTTCAGCATCATTTTTTCCAGATCTGAGAAGAATGTCTTTGGTATCTTGATTGGGATTGCATTGAATCTGTAAATTGCTTTTGGGAGAATGGACATTTTGATGATGTTGATTTTTCCAATCCATGAGCATGGAAGATTTTTCCATTTTTTGGTATCCTCTTCTATTTCTTTCTTTAAGGTTTTGTAATTTTCATCGTAGAGATCTTTAACGTCCTTGGTTAAGTTTATTCCAAGGTATTTGATTGTTTTTGTAGCTATTGTGAATGGGATTGATCTTAGCAGTTCTTTCTCAGTCATGGCATTGCTTGTGTATACAAAGGCTGTTGATTTTTGTGCATTGATTTTATATCCTGCCACTTTGCCAAACTCCTCTATGAGTTCCAATAGTCTCTTAGTAGAGTTCTTTGGATCCTCTAAGTACAGAATCATATCGTGCAAAGAGGGATAGTTTGACTTCTTCCTTCTTGATTTGTATTCCTTTGATTTCTTTTTCTTGTCTGATGGCTCTGGCTAAAACTTCCAGAACTATGTTAAATAGCAGTGGTGAGAGTGGGCATCCCTGCCTGGTGCCAGATTTCAGTGGAAATCCTTCCAACTTTTCCCATTCAATAGGATGCTGGCCAAGTGGTGTCTTAACTGCTAGGTCAAATGCTTTCCCCTGTATTGCTTCTTGTTAGCTGACCGAGGGAATTTATCTTGCAATCCCTTCTGCTTAGCATTTTTGTGGTACATTTTAGAAGGCAATGACTCTTGCAAATAAAATGGAAAGAGCTTGAGATAGTTACTCTACAATTACAATTTTACTAGGCAATAGTAATCATGTTTAGATAATTGTTTAGATTAGAAAGTAAGCACACAGGGACCAGCATTGTGGCATAGCGGGTAAAGCCACTACCCACAATGCCGGCATCCCATATGGATGCTGGTTTGAGTCCCGCCTGCTCTACTTCCAATCCAGCTCCCTGCTGATGGTCGGAAAAAGGAGTAGAAGATGGCCTAAGTGTTTGGGCCCCTACCACCCACATGGGAAACCCTGTTGAAGTGCCTGGCTTGGCTCTGGCTCAGTACTGGCTGTTGTGGCCATCTGAAAGTAAACCAGCAGGTGGAGAATATATCTCTCTCTCTCTCTCTCTGTAACTCCAGATTTCAAATAAATAAATCTTTTTTTAAAGTATGCATATAATATTTGAGAATTGAAAATAATGAGTGTAGGTGAAAGAAACATGTTCATCAAAATGCAGAAAGTATTATCAGTTGCTGTATTGGAGCCCTTATGTGGTAAACATTTTAAATTTCTAAATTGATTCATTTGTGTGGTTGAAGTGTAAATGGTTTATAGCTAAGGATTCTAGAAATGAAATAATGAAAAGACCCATGAGTTAATATATTTTGGGTTCCACCAGGTGTTTGAGATAGTGTTGAACATAAGGTACTTGCTGTGTTAGACATCATATTTTACTAGGGGAAACAAAATAAGCACTTAATGAAATAATTATACATACTGTGAAGTGCTATAAAAAAGGAACATATGTGTATGTGACTGATGTGGCATGAATTTGGAACAGGTGAGTAATGAACCTGAGACTTGGAGTTCTAACAGGATATCTTGTGCAGAGATCCTGAGGAGGGTGCAAACTTACTGTGTTAGGGTAATAGGAAGAAGGCCAGTATGTTAGCTTGTTATGGTTGCTGTAGTCAGTTGCCACAAATTGGGTAGCTTATGCAATAGAAGTTGATTTTCTCAAAGCCGTTATTGTATAGTGGGTAAAGCCACCACCTGTGACACTGGCATCCTATGTGAGTGCTGCTTTGTGTCTCAGCTGCTCAGTAGCTGATCCAGCTCCCTGCTAATGGCCTGCAGAAGGCAGCAGAAGATGGCCCAAGTACTTGGGTGCCTGTCACCCATGTGAGAGACTTGGAAGAAGCTCCTGGGTTCAGGCTGGCCCTGCCCTGGCCGTTATGGCCATCTGGGGATTGAACCAGTGGATGGAAGATCTCTTTCTGTCTCTCTTCCCCTCCCCCATCTTTCCCCTTCTCTGTAACTTTGACTTTCAAATAAATAAATAAATGAATTTTTAGAAAAAGATTTGTTTATTTGAAAGTCAGAGTTACACAGAGAGAAGGAGGAGAGGCAGAGAGAGAGGTCTTTATCTGTTGGTTTGCTTCCCAGTTGGTCCCAACAGTTGGAGCTGCACCAATCTGAAGCCAGGAGCCAGGAGCTTCTTCTGGGTCTCACATGTGGGTGCAGGGGCCCAAGCACTTTGGCCATCTTCTACTGTTTTCTCAGGCTCTATCAGAGAGCTGGATCGGAAGTGGAGCAGCTGGGACTTGAACTGGCATCCATATGGGATGCTAGCACTGCAGGCGGCAGCTTTACCCACTATGCCACAGCGCCGGCCCCATAGATGAATATTTTTTAAAAAAGTTTATTCTCTCATGGTTTTAGAAGCCAGAAGTTAGACATTTGAGTGTCAGCTGGGCTATCCTTCTAGTGGGAGTTTAGGAGAGAATCTCTGCCTTTCCTAGGTTATGATGGTTTATATATATTGCTTGGCTTGTGGTTACAGTCCTTTCTGATGTCTTCACACAGCTTTCTCCTTTTGTGTGTCTGATATTTTCCTTTGTGTTTCAAAAGAGCACCTGTGAACCCACTCAGATAATACAGGGTAATCTCCTCTTTCAAAATCCTCAATTTAATGATAGCTGTTATAACTCCTTTTCAAATAAAGTAAAATTTACAAGTTCCATGGATTAGGACTTGATATTTATGGGTAGCCATGAGTCAACCAACTACAGCCAGCATAACTATAGTGTAGTGAGGTAAGAGTGGTGGGAAATGAAGTCAGAGAAGTTAAGGAGCAAGGAGGAGGAGAGGAACTGGAGGTCATTTGGGACATGAAGATGATAGGACTGGATGGAATGGGTATTGCTGGTGGAAGAGGAATCATGGGAAGCAGCAGGTGATAGCTCAAGTGTTTGGGTCCTTGCTGACACATTGGAGACCTGGATTTACTTTCTGGCTCCTAGCTTCATCTTGGGCCAGTCCTGGCCATTTCAGGTATTTAGGGAGTTAATTAGTGGATTTGTCTCTGTCTTTCCCCATGTCTGTGCCTTTCAAATAAGTAAAAAAGACAGATTGATAAATAAATTTTTTCAAAAAAATTTCAGCAGTAGCACATAAATTTTCGATTATATGCCATTCTCAGTAGTGTGATGAAATCTCCCACAGTCCTGTTTTATTCACCTGGGATGTGAATCATCCCTTTGTTCAACATATCCATGCTGTATGTGATATCCACCCTGCTATCTAGGATCACGCCTGAAACAAATGATCCTCTTTCTGGTGTATTCCAAGAAGGTCAGTGTTAGTCTAGTGCTGTGTCACAGGGCCTGCATCATTCATCTCAGTTCACCTCATCATCACGAGAAGCATGAATACAGTAGAATAAATTACTTACTGTACTAGGAGAGACCACACCACATTCACATAACTTTTTTTTAAATTTATTTGACAGATAGAGTCAGACAGTGAGAGAGACAGAAAGGTCTTCCCTCCGTTGGTTCACCCCCCAGATGGCCACCACGGGCGGAGCTATGCCGATCCGAAGCCAGGAGCCAGGTGCTTTCTCCTGGTCTCCCACGCGGGTGCAGGCGCCATCCTCCACTGCCTTCCTGGGCCACAGCAGAGAGCTGGACTGGAAGAGGAGCAGCTGGGACTAGAACCCGGTGCCCCTATGGGATGCCGGTGCCACAGGTGGAGGATTAGCTAAATGAGCCATGGAGCCGGCCCTACATGACTTATTAAATAGTATATTGTTATGATTGTTCTGTCTCCTGCAGTGTAATTTATAAGTTAAATTTTATCACAGACATGTATATGTAGGTAAAACAGTTTATATGTGCTTTGATGCAGTTGCAATTTCAGACACCCATGGGGTGAGTGGGGGTTAAATGTATCTTTTGTGAAAATGGGGAGGTTTCTGTGATTTTCTACCATTTGTGAAAGAGATGACACATTCTCATTATTCAAAGTGGAAAACAAGTCTTTGTTCCTTACAGGATAGATTCTCTTCTGGAGCAAATGGAGACACTCATAGTAGGACTCCAGTTTCAACAACAGGTATGTGTGAGTCAAAAAGATGAAGCTCTTTAGGTTAAGGATTTCATCTAATGATGAGGAATAGGCTAGTAGACATCTTGAAGAGATTATTTTTAAAATTTTCTAGTGGGAATTCATTATGGTTTTTCTATTTGGGGCTGGGCCACTTCTAGCTACAGAAAGGGAGAGAAAGGAGAGAATAGTGTTATGCTGTGTAGTATTTGCTTTTGTGAGTTGCTGTAAAACCTTTGCCCAACCAGGAAGTTGTATGTTTGGTATGCAGGTTGCTAGGTATTTTCAGGATTTCTTTTTTTTTTAATTAATTAATTTTATTTATTTGACAGATAGTTAGGGAGAGAGACAGAGAGAAAGGTCTTCCTTCATTGGTTCATCCCCCAAATGGCCACTACAGCTGGAGCTACACCAATCCGAAGCCAGGAGCCAGGTGCTTCTCCTGGTCTCCCATGTGGGTGCAAGGCCCAAGGACTTGGGCCATTCTCCACTGCCCTCCCGGACCACAGCAGAGAGCTGGACTGGAAGAGGAGCAACCAGGACTAGAACCCAGCGCCCATATGGGATGCTGGTGCTGCAGGCGGAGGATTAACCAAGTGAGCCAAGGTGCCAGCTTTCATGATTTCTGACCTAAGGGAGTAGGACAACAGACTGCAAGGTTGTTTGAAGTAGGTTACAATATTGCTGACTTGTTAGGATCACAGCTGTTTAAGCCAAATCTGCCATAACATCAAGATACCATGAATTTCTTTGGAATCAGAAATCTGAGGAAAAACCCAGGAAAGTATGACAAATAAGTGTCAAGATAAAGGAGCCCATTTTTCCCCGCTGACCCCTCCCCCAACCCCTCATTCTGCACTTATTTCCACCCGGGGTGTCTGTCTGTAAGTGTGTGTGTGTGTGTTTGTTTTTGTTTAAGAACTATTTATTTGAAAGCAGAGTTATAGACAGGCAGAGGCGTAGAGAGAGAGAGGTCTTCCATCTGCTGCTTCACTCCTTAGATGACTGCAACAGCTGGAGCTGCGCCGATTTGGAGCCAGGAGATGCTTCTGGGTCTCCCACATGGGTGCAGGGGCCCAAGGACTTAGGCCGTCTTCCACTGCTTTCCCACGCCACAGCAGAGAGCTGGATCAGAAGTGGAGCAGCCGGGACACGAATTGGCACCCATATGGGACGCTGGCACTGCAGGTGGCAGCTTCACCCACTAAACCACAGCGCCAGCCCCCCAACTGTGTTTTATAGAGCTGATATAGATGGGAATAAGGGTGGAAGTGGTAGGACTTGATCTAGGAAATTAAACTTGTAGCAATCGCCATTTACTTTGTTTTTGTCCAAAAGGGGCTGAAATATTGTTACTACATAAACATGTTTTTATTGTAGTAAAATACACATAACATAAAATGTACCATTTTACTCATTTTTAAGTGTATAATTCAGTGGTATTAGTGCATTTGTGTTGCTATGTAACCATCACCCACCTCCTAACTTCGGGACTTTTTCATTGGTCCAAACCAACTTTATTTTACTTTGTGTGACATTTAACTTACTGTGAATTTGCTCTATGTCTTTGTGAGTTTGTGTTACTATTACTTTCAGGGTCGACTAGTGAAAGAACTAGTACCACTGGAAAGTAGTTTTATTATTTCTCATGGAGAATTACTGAATGAGATAAAACATTTTAGTCAAGAAAGCTGCTGACTCTGCCTGGCCTACAGTGAAACAACCTGTAGTGAGATGTGAAGAGAGTCTGAAAGAGTGTATTGGGTTAAGATAACTTTAGTTCTCATGTACACTTTGAATTCAAGATAAGTCTCTTGATAAAAAGTTAAGTTTATATAAGCCTTTGCTATTGTCAAGATGTATTTATCTTTCATAAACACTGGCTTATTATAAAATATTCAGATTTTCAGACTTTCTTGGAATTAACCCCTGCTGAAACCCCATTACAGGGCTAATTTTGCTTCTACCAGATGAAATTTGTGAGTGTTTGTTGGAAATATTAAAAAAATTGGTAAAAAGTAATACATGTCATTTTTTTTGTTTTTAAGATATATTTATTTATTTGAAAGGCAGAATGGGAAGGAGGGGGAGAGAGATGTATCTGCTAGTCCATTCCCCAAATGCCTGCAATAGCCAGGAACTCCAACTTGGTCTACCACATGGGTGGCAGGGATTCAAGTACTTGAATTATCAGCCCTTGCTTTCCTGAGTACATTAGCAAGGAACTGGATTGGAAGTGGAGTAGGCAAGACTTGAACCAGGAGCTTTGTTATGACATGTGGACATCCCAAGCTGTGGCTTAGGCTGCTGTGCCATTATGCCCACTCTTTTTTGTTTTAATTAATTTGAGATAGAAAAAGAGCATGTGTTTGTACAAAGGAAGCTTCCATTAACAACTTTAGATTGGAAATAATTTTTACGTGAACTTTATATTACTTGACTGTATATGAAAATTTAATTATGTTGAGAAGTTCAATATTTGGAGTCCTGATATGACTACTTTGCTAAATATTTCTGAAGTTTCTAGGGTTTCATTTTGCTTTTGTGTTTTGAAGAT
The DNA here is from genome assembly GCF_051225735.1 of Oryctolagus cuniculus. Lineage (NCBI taxonomy): Eukaryota > Metazoa > Chordata > Mammalia > Lagomorpha > Leporidae > Oryctolagus > Oryctolagus cuniculus. The sequence continues at coordinate 76,238,008 of NC_142880.1, forward strand.
TTTGTAATTTTGTGTTAGATTTTTTTCCCAAAGAAACCTTTTATTTAAGGAATACAAACTTAATGCATCTTATCAGTACAAGTTTAGGAATATAGTGATTCTTTCCACCATACCCACCCCTCCCACCCATACTCACACCCCTCTTACCTCTCCCATTACCAGATTATTCTCTACTAAGATCTATTTTCAATTAACTTTATACCCAGAAGTCTAACTCTATACTAAGTAAAAAGTTCAACAATTTGCATGAAAAAAAATTCCAAATTGTTTTTCGACAGTCAAGACAAGGGCTGTTCAAAGTTATTGCATCTCAAAGTTAATTTCACTTTTTTTTTGACAAATTTAATTAAATTTAAAGAAGCACCTGAGAATGATACATCTTTTGCGAGCACTTAGACATAACTATAAGACATAAGAATACCTTCCACTTAATACATTAAAAGAAAGTAAGTCCTTAACATGAATTAAGGAACCAGCTAAGAAAACAAGCGATGGAGTTAGACACTTAGGCATAATGTTTTAGTTATGAGACATAAGAATATCCTCTGGCCGGCACCATGGCTCACTTGGCTAATCCTCCACCTGCGGTGCCGGCACCCCGGGTTCTAGTCCCGGTTGGGGTGCCGGGTACTAGTCCCAGTTGCTCCTCTTCCAGTCCAGCTCTTTGCTGTGGCCTGGGAGGGCAGTGGAGGATGGCCAAGTGCGTGGGTCTCTGCACCCGCATGGGAGACTGGGAGCAAGTACCCGGCTCCTGACTTCAGATCAGCGCAGCACCAGCTGTGGTGTCCATTAGGGGAGTGAACCAACAGAAGGAAGACCTTTCTCTTTGTCTTTCTCTCTAACTCTGCCTGGCAAAAAAAAAAATTAATATCCTCCAGTTAATATACTAAAATGAAAAAAACATCTGTTCTCAAAATAACAACTCTTTGAGGATAGAGGTCCTGCGTGAGAAGTTTAGTGCACCATGATTGCTGCTGTTAATGTAACTAACTATATGATGTCATTGATCACCTGAGGTTCTTGACATGAGCTGCCTAGGCTGTGGATTAGCCTTTTGAATCCACAAACTCCTTCAGTATTTTTACAAGGCCATAAGGAATGTGGAAGTTCTCTCCTCCCTTTGGAAAAAAGTACACCCTTCTTTGACCCCTTTTTACTGGCGTCTCACCCACAGAGGTCCTTCATGTAGAATATTTTTTGCCACAGTGTCTTAGCTTTCCATGCCTGAAGTGCTCTCATGGGCTCTTTAGCCAGACCAGAATGCCTTAAGGGCTGATTATGAGGTCAGAGTGCTACTTAAAGCAGTTGTCATTCTGAATCTGCTGTATGGACTGCTTCCATGTTGGAGCATTCATTCCTTTTTAATTCTATTATTACCAAACAATCTAATTTATATGATCACTTTAGCACTTAATCCTAACCGTATGATCACTTTAACACTTTAAATGCTATTTTTACCACCCAGCTTAGGGGGATCTGGGATCCCATGGCTAGTTTTTAAACTGTACCCTTAGAAGTAAGTCCATGGGAATGCATGCAGAACTATCCAGCTTTATAGTTACAAACTTCTTGCACTTCATAATTACAACTTTAGGAACAGGAAGATTCTAAACACTGTGCCCACTCTCACTGCAACCCCTCTTCCTTTATCCCTATTTTAAATTAAGTTTATACAAATTTCCCTTGGGTAAATTCCCAAGAGTGGGATGGTCATATGGTAGGTCTATATTCAGATTTCTGATGTATCTTCATACTGTCCTCCATAGTGGCTTTACCAGTTTACATTCCCACCAAGAGTGGATTAGGGTACCTTTTCCCTCAACATCCTCTCCAGCATTCGTTGTTTATTGATTTCTGTATTAAAGCCATTCCAGTGGAGGGTGGGGTGAAACCTCGTGGTGTTTTTTTTTTTTTTATTTGACAGATGGAGTTTACAGAGAGAGAGAGAGAAAGGTCTTCCTTCCGTTGGTTCACTCTCCAAATGGCCACTATGGCCGGAGCTACACCAATCTGGAGCCAGGAGCCAGGAGTTTCCTCCTGGTCTCCCACGTGGGTGCAGGGGCCCAAGGACTTGGGCCATCCTCCACTGCTATCCTAGGCCACAGCAGAGAGCTGGACTGGGAGAGGAGCAACCGGGTCTAGAACCTGGCATCCACATGGGATGCCGGCACCACAAGTGGAGGATTAACCTAGTGCACCACAACGCCAGTCCCTCGTGGTGATTTTGATTTGCATTTCCCTGCTGGCTAGTGATCCTGAGCACTTTTTCATGTGTCTGTTGGCCATTTGGATTTCCTCTTCTGAAAAATGTCTATTCAAAGGACCTGTTCTCAAACATGTGCTCTCTGTCTTATGTTCCTTCTCTATCTGCTCCTGGCCCATCGGGCATCCCCCATCTGGCAATAAAACTTACCTTTAACTCCAGTGTTCTGTGTGTTTTGTGGCTGCCTTACGTGTATATCTGATTAGTAAATTAATTGTTCAAATCTTTCATCCTCCTCTTCTTTAAAAAAAAAACTTGAAATGATTCATATATAAAAAAAGATGTCTGTATGAGTCCTTTGCTCATTTCTTAACTGGGTTGCTTGTTTTGTTGTGAGTTTCTTGATTTTTTTATATATTCTGGTTATTAATCCTTTATTAATGGCATAGTTTGCAAATAAGTTTTCCCATTCTGTCGGTTGCCTCTTCACTGTGTTGAGGGTTTCTTTTGCAGTGCAGAAGCTTCTCCAGTTGATGTGATCCCATTTGTCAATTTTGGCTTTCATTGCCTGTGCCTCGGGGGTCTTTTCCAAGAATTCTTTGCCTATGCCAATGTCTTGCAGGGTTTCCCCAATGTTCTTTAGTAATTTGATGGTATTGGGTCATAGATATAGGTCTTTAATCTATTTTGAGAGGATTTTTGTGTAATGTGTAAGGTAGGAGTCTCTTTCTCTCCTCCTCCCCCTCTTGCTTGATACTTTTGTATGTGGAGATCCAGTTTTCCCAGCACCATTTGTTGAAGAGACTGCCTCTGCTCCAGGGATTGATTTTAGCTCCTTTGTCAAATATAAGTTGGTTGTAGAAGCTTGGATTGATTTCTGGCATTTCTGTTCTGTTCTGTTGATCTATTCATTTATTTTTGTACCAGTACTAGGCTGTTTTGATTATAACTGCCATGTAGTACATCTTGAAATCAGGTATTGTGATGTCTTTGTTTTAGTTGTATAAGATTGCTTTAACTGTTCTGGGTCTCCTGTGTTTCCATATGAATTTCAGCATTTTTTCTATATCTCAGAAGAATGTCACTGGTATTTTGATTGGTATCACATTGAATCTGTAAATTGCTTTCAGTAGTATAGACATTTTGATGATACTGATTCTTCCAATCCATAAACATGAGAGATTTTTCCATTTTTTTGTGTCGTCTTCTATTTCTTTAATGTTTTGTAATTCTCATCATAGAGACCTTTGACATCCTTGGTTAAATTTATTCCAAGTTATTTGATTTTTTTTTTTTTTTTGTATTCTGCAGCCGTAGGATGAAAAGTTCTGTAGGTATCTGTTAGGTCCATTTGGTCTGTAGTGTCGATTAACTCTGTTGTTTCCTTGCTGATTTTATATCTGGTTGATCTGTCTATTGCTGAAGGTGGGGTATTAATGTCCCCCATTACTATTGTATTGTAGTCAGTGTCTCTTTAGATCCATTAAGGTTTCTTTTAAATAGCCAGGTGGCCTATAATTAGGTGCATATTTATTTATAATAGTTACATCTTCTGTTGAATTGACCCCTCAATCATTACATAGTGCCCTTCTTTGTCTCTCTCAACAGTTTTTGTCTTTTTTTTGTCTGATCTTAGGTTGGCCACGCTGGCTCTTTTTTGGTTTCTGTTGTAATAGCGTGATCACAAAAGAGAATCTTTTGCATTAGCGTTTTTCTGGTCAACCTTTGCCATAAGTTTTCAGCAGTTATAGTGGAATTCTTTTCAAGTTATAATAAAATGCACATAATACAAAATATTATCTGTTTTTAAGTGTACAGTTAATTGTGCATTCTTTTGACTGTGTTATAAAATAGGGCTTCAATTTTATTTGTTTTCATAAAGCCACCTGATTTTCCTAGCATATTATGTCTTTTCTCTGTTTGTGGTGATACAGGTTTCATCTTTTTTTGTTTTGTTCTGTTGTCATAAAGCATTAGATGTACAGTTCATTGACTAGTAGTGGAAATACCAAGCAATAAGTTTTTCCTCACTTAAACGGCAGTGCTCCAAAATTTTTATAATTAGTTAAGTTTTAGTTTTTACTGTTTAAGATTTTTCTATTTGAATAGTTTTTACTCAGAAATGACAGTTGAATATTATTAAATGCCTTTTTGAGGGGTTCTTGCCACTCACATAGGAGACCTGGATTGAGTTTGTAGCCCTGGCCTACTCGTCATTTTGGTGATTTGGGGAGTGAGTTGGGAGATGGGTGCTCTGTCTCTCTGCCTGTTGTATAAGTAAGTTACAAAAAAATCAAGCAACTAGAACTTTTTATTCCTAGGATAGATTCCCGTGTGCCTCTTACATTGCAGTAGTGGGTGAAATTGATGTTTTTGTTTTTTGCTTAGTACTTTTGAGTTAATGTAAAATTAGCATGTAGCTTTTTTGTTGTGATTGTCACTTGATTTTGGTTTAGAATACTGGCATCCAATGTTGGAGTGCCAGTTTGAGTCCTAGTTGCTCGACCTCCAATCCAGCTTCCTGCTAATGCTCCTGAGAAGGCAACTGATGATGGCCCAAGTAGTTGGTCCACTGCCAACCACGTGGGAGACCAGGATGGAGTTCCTGGCTCCTGGCTTTGGCTTGGCCCAGACCTAGCTATTGAGGGCATTTGAGGTGTGAACCAGCAGATGAAAGAGTCATTTCTTTCTCTCTCTAATCCACATACCACACATACGGACATTCTACCTTTTGAATAAATAAAAATCTTAAAGATTTTATATAGATCAGAGCAGATTCTTGGTTTTTTTAAAAAAACTTACTGGGGCAAGTGTTGTATAGCCAGTTAAGCCACCACTTGGGATGCCTGCATCCCATATCAGAGTGCCTTTGTTCAAATACTGGGTTTGACTCCCAATTCCTGCTTCCTGCTGATACAGACACTTCGAGGCAGTAATAATGTATCAAGTAATTGGGTTTCTGCCATCCACATTGGAGACCTGGATTTATTTCCCAGCTCCTGGCTTTGGCTTTAACCAGTCACAGCTGTTGCAGGCATTTGAGGAGTGAACCAAGCAGATGGGCATTCTCTCTCTCTGCACCTTGCAAATAAAAATATTTTAAAAGGATAAAAACTCCATTTATCAACGTAAGACACTTCTGTAAGTGATAATACCAATGATTTATTTCATCCCTAATGAACTGAGGGTCTGGGGCCAGCAGCACCATGGTGCAGTGTGTTAAGGCACCATTTACGGTGCCAGCATCCCATATTGGTGCTGGTTGGAGTTCTGGCTGTTCTGCTTCTGATATGGCTCCCTGCTGATGACCTGGGAAGGCATGGAAAGGGACCCTGCACCCACATGGGAGACCTGGAAGAAGCTCCTGGCTTTGGCTTAGCCATTGTAGCCATTTGGGTAGTGAACCAGCAGATGGAAGAGGTATCTATTCCCTTCCCTCCCTCTCTTTCTCTCCTCCTCCCCCTCTTCCACTCTGCTTCTGTCCCCTGTAACTTCTGTCTTCCTGTAACTCTGACTTTCAAATAAAGAAATCTTAAACCTGAGGGTTCTGGGAATTTAACCTTGTCAATGCAGTCTTTTTTTTAAAATTTACATTATTAATTGAATAAAAATGGATACTTTTCAGATTTTTTTTTATCTTTTATTTAATGAATATAAATTTCCAAAGTACGACTCATGGATTACAATGGCTTCCCCCCCCCCATACCGTCCCTCCCACCCACAACCCTCCCCTTTCCCACTCCCTCTCCCCTTCCATTCACATCAAGATTCATTTTCGATTATCTTTTTTTTTTTTTTCTTTTTTGACAGGCAGAGTGGACAGTGAGAGAGAGAGACAGAGAGAAAGGTCTTCCTTTGCCGTTGGTTCACCCTCCAATGGCCACCGCGGCTGGCGCGCTGCGGCCGGCGCACCGCGCTGATCCGATGGCAGGAGCCAGGAGCCAGGTGCTTTTCCTGGTCTCCCATGGAGTGCAGGGCCCAAGCACCTGGGCCATCCTCCACTGCACTCCCGGGCCACAGCAGAGAGCTGGCCTGGAAGAGGGGCAACCGGGACAGAATCCGGCGCCCCGACTGGGACTAGAACCCGGTGTGCCGGCGCTGCTAGGCGGAGGATTAGCCTAGTGAGCCGCGGCGCCGGCCCGATTATCTTAATATACAGAAGATCAGCTTAGTATACCTTAAGTAAGGATTTCAACAGTTTGCTCCCACACAGAAACATAAAGTGAAAAATAATAGATGATTTTTTTTAAATGATGATGAAATCAGATCAGACCTATTGTCATGTTTAATCCCAGTGAGAGTCAAGTTGGGAATTGATAATTTCTTTTCTTTTTTTCTTTTTTTTTTTTTTTACAGAAGATAAGTTTAGTGTACATTAAGTAAAGATTTCAACCGTTTGCACCCCCATAGAAACACAAAGTGAAATATACTGTTTGAGTACTCGTTATAGCATTAAGCCTCAATGTATAGCACATTAAGGACAGAGATCCTACATGAGGAGTAAGTGCACAGTGACTCCTGTTGTTGACTTTACAAATTGACACTCCTGTTTATGGCATCAGTAATCTCCCTATGCACCAGTCATGAGTTTCCAAGGCTATGGAAGCCCCTTGAGTTCTCCAACTTTTATCTTGTTTAGCCAAGGTCATAGTCAAAGTGGAGGTTCTCTCCTCCCTTCAGAGAAAGGCACCTCCCTCTTTGAAGACCTGTTCTTTCCACTGGGATCTCACTCACAGAGATCTTTTTGCCAGAGTGTCTTGGCTTTCCATGCCTGAAATACTCTCATGGGCTTTTCAGCCAGATCCGAATGCCTTTAGGGCTGATTCTGAGGCCAGAGTGCTATTTAGGACATCCGCCATTCTATGAGTCTGCTGAGTATCTCACTTCCCATGTTGGATCACTCTCCCCTTTATTTATTCTATCGGTTAGTGTTAGCAGGTACTAGACTTGTGTATGTGCTCCCTTTGACTCTTAGTCCTTTCATTATGATCAATTGTGAACTGAAATTGATCACTTGGAATAGTGAGATGGCATTGGCACATGCCACCTTGATGGGATTGAACTGGAATCCCCTGGTATGTTTCCAACTCTACCAATTGGGGCAAGTCAGCCCGAGCATGCCCCAAATTATACATCTCTTCCCTCTCTTATTCCCACTCTTATGTTTAACAGGGATCACATTTCAGTTAATTTTCAACACTTAAGAATAACTGTGTGATAAATGGATACTTTTCAGATTTTTAAAAAGATTTATTTTTGTTTATTTTCCAAGTCAGTTGCAGAGACAGAAAAAGAGTCAGAGAGGTCTTCCATCTGCTAGTTCATGCCCCAAATGGCCACAGTTGCCAGGACTGGGGCAGACCAAAGTCAGGAGCTTCATCTGGATCTTACATATGGATGGCAGGGGTTCAAGCAGTTGGGGCCATCTTCTGCTGCTTTTCCTCAAGCCATTAGCAGGGAGCTGGATTGAAAGCAGAACAGCTAGGACATGAACTGGCACCCTTATGGGATGTCGACATTGCAGGCATCGTCTTTACCTGCTACATACATCACAATGCTGGTCCTTAAGTTTTTTTTTTTTTTTTTTTAGACTAGGAAACAAATTCAGAAAGAGTCAAATCAGGACTGTAAGTTGATTGTCTACAAATTTCTCGTTGAAATTTTTTTTTAAGATTTTATGTATTCATTTGACAGGTAGAGTTACAGACAGAGAGACAGAGAGAAAGGTCTTCCTTCATTGGTTCACTCTCCAAATGGCCGCAATGGCTGGAGATGTGCCAATCCGAAGCCAGGAGCCAGGTGCTTCCTCCTGGTCTCCCATGTGGGTGCAGGGGCCCAAGCACTTGGGCCATCTTTTACTGCTTTCCCAGGCCATAGCAGAGAGCTGGACTGGAAGAGGAGCAACCGGGACTAGAACCGGCGCCCATATGGGATGCCAGCGCCACAGGTGGAGGATTAACCAAGTGCGCCACGGTACATGCCCCCATTGAAATTCTTTTTTTAAAAGATTTATTTATTTATTTGAAAGTCAGAGTTAGAGATGAAGTTTCACACAGAGATAAAGATTCTCTATATCTATATCTGTATCTCTATAGATATCTATTTACCTATAGATATCTATAGATATAGAGATATATATAATATATATATAGAGAGGTCTTCCATCTACTGGTTTACTCCCCAACTGGCTGTCCCATGGAAATTCTTTTTTTTTTTAAAGATTTATTTATTTATATGAAAGAGTTACACACACACACACACACACACACACACACAGAGATAGGTCTTCCATCCAGTGGTTCACCCCCAACTGGCTGCAGTGGCCAGAGCTGAGCTGATCCGAAGCCAGGAACCAGGCACTTCTTCTGGGTCTCCCACGTGGGTGCATGGGCCCAAGGACTTGGGCCATCTTCTACTGCTTTCCCAGGCCATAGCAGAGAGCTGGATTGGAAATGGAACAGCCGGGGCTCAAACCGGCGCCCATATGGGATGCTGGCACTGCAGGCGGCGGCCTTACCCGGTATGCCACAGTGCCGCCTCTCCCTCCCCACCCTCAATTCTTGAAAAGTTGACGTTGACTGATGAGGGAAATGAAGATCATTGTGGTGAGGCTTTCCCAGGTATTTTTCTACTAAGACTTTGCCTAACTTTCTCAAAACACTGTCATCAAAAGCATATGTTATCATTCTTTGGTCCTCCAGAAAGTCAACAAGAAAAAATGCCCTGAGCATTCCCCAGAATTGTCGCATTGATCTTTGCTTTTTGACTGGCCCACTTTCGCTTTGACTGCACCATATCAAACTCTTGGTAGCCGTTGCTGGGGTTATATTTTGTCTTTAGGATCATACTGGTAAACCCATGTTTTGTCATTAAAATTCTTGAAAAAAAAAGGTTTTAGGATCTCCTGCTTGTTTGAAATTTCCATAGAAACTGTTTCCCTTTCTATGACTGATTTGGGCACAGCAGTTTTTGCAGATATTGAACAGAGGGTTTGGTATACTTTGTCAATCAGAATTATGTAAGTTGAACCAGTTGAAATGTGGGGTTGACTCTTGTTATTTTCAATTAGGGTACCAACAATATAAATGCTTTGCTTGAAAATTGATGTGGATGGCCTGCCATTGTGGACTTCATCTTTAACATCATATTTTTCCTTCTTAAAATAAATTACTGATTCGTAAATTGTTGATTTTGAGGCATTGGTTCCCCATAAGCTTCTGACATGTAGCATCAGTGATTTCAGCGTTCTTCTGTTCAGAAGCTCCATTTTAAGATTTTTGTTTGTGTTTCACTTTTTGCAGAGCTATTACTGCTTTAATAGGAGTTCTTTACAAATTGTTGTCTTATCCTTCATAGTACCTCAAACCTGTTCAGACATGTTATATAATAAATGTATTTTGGTGCTAAAAACCTTTTGAAATCTTTGCAGTTTATTTTCTCCAAATGCTCACAGGAGCCAGGATGGAGTTGGGCTGCAGCCAGGAACCAAGAACTCCATCTGGATCCCCCATGTGGATAGCCGGGACTGAAGTCCTTGAGCCATCTCCTGCTGCCTCCCAGGATGTGCATTAGCAGGAAACTGAATTGGAAGTAGAGGAACTGAGGCTTGAACCAGGCAGTCTGGTATGGGATGTAAGAATCCCAAGTGGTGATGTGGTCCCTGTGCCAAATGCCTTTTCCAGGGTATAATTTAAAAAAAAAAATTCTGAGAGGCAGATGGGGAAGGGGAGAGTGAGTGGCTGGATGGGGGAGAGGGAAGAGAGAGAAAGAGAAGTGTGTGCCCCATCCACTATTTTACTTTCCAAATACCCACAACTGGGACTGGGCTGGTACTGAAGCTGGGAGCTAGAAATGCAGTCAAACATTCCTGTTGGATGGCAGGAACCCAATCACTTACCATCACTGCTGCCTCCAAGCATCCATTTTAGCAGGAAGGAAGCTGGAACCAGGACTGGAGCTGTGAATCAAATCCAGGTGTAGTCCAATGGGGATTCAGGTGTCTTAACTGCTAGGCTAAACTCCCATTTCCTAGACATGACCTTTTTTGGAGGCCCCAGAGACATACAGATTCACTGTGCTTGTATTACAGTATTTTAATTATAAATCAATTTCACAAGCTGAACATACTGTGGTAATCAGTACCCGGATCAACAAAAAAGCATTAGCAGTACTCTGTAATCCCTCCTTTGTCTTCCAAGCACTATTCCTCTGGTCAGGAGTGACCATTATCCTGATTTCTAACATCGTAGTTCTGTTTTCCCTATAAATGACAGTCATATAGAAGGGAGCTGTATATTATGTCTTGTGTCACACTTTTCAATGTTGTTGCAAGTATCTGTAGATTATTTGTGAATGTATAATATTCTGAATATGCTATAAATTAAAATTATGCTGATGGTCATCTGCGTAACTTCCAGTATTTTTCTATGTGAATAGTTATGTTATTGATGTTTTCTAGTCTTGTCTTCTGGTGGATGTAGGAATTTTGCTTTTCAGAATGTTTGGCAGGCCAGTAGCATTGGCATCATCTAAGGAACTTACTAGAAATGCAGTCTCAGGCAGGTGCTGTGGCACAGTGGGTAAAGCCACTATCTGCTGCACCTGCATTCCATATGGGTGCTGCTTCAAGTCCTTGCTGCTCCTGTTACGATCCAGCTCTCTGCTAAGTGTGTGGGAAAGCAGCGGAAAAAAGATGGCTTAAGTGCTTGGGCCCCTGGCCTGTGTGGGAGACCCAGAAGAAGCTCCTGGCTTTGGCCTGGCACAACCCAATCCTGGCCATTGTGGCTATTTGTGGGGTGAACAGTGGATGGAAGATTTTTCTTTGTCTCTGCCTTTCTTTTCTCTATAGCTCTACCTTTTAAATAAATAAATAAATCTTTAAAAAAAATGCAGAATCTCATGGTCAACCCAAAATCACATTAGGATCTACTAGATCCCCAAGTAATTTATATACACATTACTATTATACACTTAGATTTGTAGTTCAAAGGCTGGACACTCATGAATTCTAAGTGTTGAGTGTCAGCTGCTTGGGGGTAAGGAAAGTGCTCGGAAGTCGGGACATGCGGCAGCCCTAGGTACGGCTGAGTTGTTTCAGTGCTCTGCCACCAAGTCTTATTTTTCTTCCCTTGAGTGGAACAGATCACTCTGGAGGAAGGGTGGAAGATGATAGAGACGTAGAACTCACACTTAAATCCCAGATATAATTTGGTTCTGTTGCTTCATGGTTGTGTATATGGATTTTTTTTTTTTTAAATTCTTCAAAGTTTCGGTCTCCTCCCTGGATTTGGTTCAAATTTAATTTTAGCAGTCAGTTGGGTATTGTATACACTAGGTTGGTTTTAAATGAAGTTTACTTTTATTTCCTTTGATTGTTTTGGTGGATTTCAGAGCTTAAAGAAAAGCAGCTGTATTCCATTCTGGACTTCTTGACATTTTTGTTATGTATCTATTATTATGATAATGCCATGATGTATATCAATGACAGCATAGCCTTACATTTGTGAAAGTGACAGCAGTAATTCCTGAAAATATTTAAATAGAAAGGAAATATTTTGTATTTTCCTCTGGATTGAGTGCTAATAGCAAAGAAGCGAAGATGAGTTCATTTTTATTTGGAGCCATCTATTTTTGAATCATCACTTTAGTTTGTCTTGAGTTTGCTTGCTGGTTCCTATAATTTTTTTAAAAGATTTATTTTATTATTTATATGAAAGAGTTACACAGAGGAGAGGCAGAGAGAAAGAGTCTTCCTTCTGCTGGCTCACTCCCCAACTGGCCGCAATGGCCAGAGCTGAGCCAATCTGAAGCCAGTATCCAGGAGCTTCCTCTGGGTCTCCCATGTTGGTGCAGGGGCCCAAGGAGTTGGGCCATCTTCGACTGCTTTCCCAGGCCATAGCAGAGAGCTGGATTAGAAGTGGAGCAGCCAGAACTCTAACTGGCACCCATTTGGGATGTTGGTACTACAGGGGGTGGCTTTACCTGCTAAACCACAGCACCAGGACCCATATTAGTATGCTTTCAAAAAAATAGGTGCTTTTTAAATTAGGATCAAAATTGACTGGGTTAAAGTCTAAATACAGAGTGTGCTCTGTGCTTATTTCTCCATGTCCTTGACTATTCTGAGTATTAACAAACTTAAAAACTGTTTTCTATTCAATCATGTGATTAAAAATTGTCTCCTTTTGATTTTAAGTTCTTTCAATGTGATATTTAGTTGTTATTTATTTCTGCTTTGGAGAACCACATATTCATATTTGTAGCTCATTTTTTCCACTAGGCTCTTTATCTTTTATTTCTAATGTAATTTTTCTTTTGCCGTGTGTGGCATATTAAAAGGCTTAAAGTTTGCATACTGTCTAGATTCTTGTTTGTATTTACTTCAAAATGTTCTTTTTTTAGATATGGATGATGGACCTTCTAGAAGAGATCATTTCATGAGGAGTGGGTTTGGCTCTGGGAGGAGCTTGGGAAACAGAGGTAACTATCTTTTTCTTTCTAACCTCGTATGTTGAATAATGGAATGAAGAGGCTGTTACAGCTGTTTGTTACAAAGTCAAGTCTGTTATAACTCAGTGTATAGTAGATTTCGTTTGGGTAATCAAATAATTTTTCAGATGTCAAAGTTCTTTTTGCTATTTTTTAGTTTTTTGGGATAGTAGGGAAGTTAAGTTGATGAGACATGTGGGTTAGAACAGATGGATCAATAGTTTGGGACAGATGCTTCACAGAGCTTCTTAATTTGTTGATTTCTAGCAATTGATGTGGAAAGAAGTTTTCTAAAACTTAGAGATTATAGTGAAAAGGACTTGCTTTTTGAGTCTTGAAAAGACAGTAGGGGGAAACATTTCTGATAACTCATTAGTATAACTCATTAATATTAAATTTAAAAGATTATGGTCCCAAACTTGAATTTTTAAATTTTGCTTTTAGAACACTTAACTTAAAAGATAATGGCATAGCAGAATACCTTCCTGTGGTCCATTTTTTTTTTTCTCTTTTGAAAGGCAGAGTTAAGGTAGAGAGACCTTCCACCTGCAGATTCACTTCCCAGTTGGCTCAGCAGCTGGGGCTGGGCCAGGCCAAAGCTGGGAGCCAGGAACTCCATCATGCTCTTCCATGTGGGTGGCAGGGGCCCAAGTACTTGGACCATGTTTCTCTGCTTTCCCAGGCACATGAGCAGGGAGCTTAATGGATCAGAAGTGGAGCAGCCAAGACTTGAACTAGTGGCCATGTGGTATGCTGGTATTGTAGGCGATGGCTTAATTCATGCTACAATGACAGCCCCTGTGGCCCATTTTTAGAATTGATATTAAAATGTTAAAAATATTGTGCACTTTTAAAGTACAATAACATTATTAGCACTTCAAATTAAGTTTATTTAAAAATCCATATGACCAGTTATTTCTTCTAGTGGATGACAAAGCTATATTTGGTAGTTTTAAATATAAATAGCCTTTACCCTTGAATTTATTTTTTGAAAAAGTTTATTGATATTTCCAGGTATTTTCATAATCATTGGGAACTAAAATTTTTTTGAAAAAATTTTCATTTATTTTATGTTGAATTTATTCCCAAGCCGTAAGTTTTTGTTTCTTCAGTTTCTTCTGGGATTTCTTTTTTTTTTTCTTTACCATGACACCTCCTCTTCTTCCTCTTCTGGTTTAGGAACAGTGTGTTCCTTTTCAGGGAGGATCATCTCAGTATGGCAAGGGGTGCTCATGTAGCGTTAATTCAACCATGAAATCTGTAGGTACGATGATGTATCTTGGGTGCTTTGTTCATCTGGATATGTTCAATAACCAGAGAACCCACTCCCAAACCCTTAAGCTCAGCATTGCTTTGCATCTTTAATGTGTGCAACAGAAATTCATTTTGGGCCACCCACACTTTTTCCAGCCCCATTGTTTGACCTGGGCACACCTAACATTTTAACAATGGAATGGTGGGTGGCGCCGTGGCTCACTAGGCTAATCCTCCGCCTTGTGGCACCAGCACACCGGGTTCTAGTCCTGGTCGGGGCGCCGGATTCTGTCCCGGTTGTCCCTCTTCCAGGCCAGCTCTCTGCTATGGCCCAGGAGTGCAGTGGAGGATGGCCCAAGTACTTGGGCCCTGCACCCCATGGGAGACCAGGAGAAGTACCTGGCTCCTGCCATCGGATCAGCGTGGTGCACCGGCCGCAGTGTGCCGGCCGCGGCGGCCATTGGAGGGTGAAGGAAGACCTTTCTCTCTCTCTCTCTGTCTCTCTCTCACTGTCCACTCTGCCTGTCAAAAAAAAAAAAAAAAGAAAAAAAGAAAAAAAAAATGGAATGGCACACATTGCTTCTTTAATGTGACAGCTTTTAGCTACTTGGTGGCTTTTCAGATAGCCTGGATAATTTCTCAGATGTTCTTAAAGTGAACATGAAATTTTGAACTTGATTTGCTTGGTTTTGTGGGGTTTTCTGGGTCAAATGAACCATATTCTTAGATCATCAGAGATTGCTTATAGGAAGCGCTGGAAACTAAAGGTTGATGTGTCATATTTCATTTGAAATTTGGAAAACTTAGTTTTGAATTTAAATAAAATGAAAATTTTAATTTTGTATTTGAAATCTTTATTTATGGTAATAATATTCAGATTTGAATATATTTTGTTTTTCAGGTATGTGTATTAAATAAGATGAATTGCTGATTTGGACTTTGTAATTGTGCTAAAAGATTGAAATGTGAATTGCATTTCCCACGTAAGAAATAATAAGCACCTTAATATTATACTTGGGACTATTAAAGTATTTTGAGATATAGTACATGAAAAAGTTATGGGATATTTTTTCATGCAGACTTTTTTTAAAAATGTCTTTTGAATAGCAGATGTTTTTAAGTTTTTTTTTTAATATTTTATTTATTTGAGAGGTAAAGTTACAGACAGTGAGAGGGAGAAACAGAGAGAGAGGTCTTCCATCCATTGGCTCACTCCCCAAATTACCACAACAGCCAGAGCTGTGCCAATCTGAAGCCAGGAGCCAGGAGCCTCCTCCCAGTCTCCCACGTGGGTGCAGGGGCCCAAGCACTTGGTCATCCTCCACTGCCCTCCAAGGCCACAGCAGAGAGCTAGACCAGAAGAGGAGCAGCTGGGACAGGAACCGGCACCATATGGGATGCCGGGGCCACAGGTGGAGTATTAGCCTACTGAGCCACAGCGCTGCCCCACATGCAGACCTCTAAACATTGTTGAATAAAGCCCTTTTCAATGAGAAAGCCATCACATAGATTTTTACCATGAACTTTAACTTCTATAGTTTTAGGTTGAAATGCACATTAAATTTCTGATCAAATCCCTGTTGAAAATTAATACTTTAAACAGTTCTTACTGCACTGCATGAATTCTCAGAAATTCATAGACCCATCACTTCTCGGCCTTTTGGCTAAGATCGAGTGTAGAAATTCATAGACCCATGTTTATAAAACTTCCTTCCCTTTATGATTCAACTAACATTTTAAAAAGTATTATTCCTCTTTATTCAGTACTTTTGATTCTTAAATTTTTATTTAATGTTTTGAAAGGCAGAAAGAGAAAAATAGATATTGTACATCCTCTAGTTTATTCCCCAAATGCTCACACCAGGTGAGGCTGGGCTGGACAAAAGCTGGGAACTGAATCCAGGTCCCTCATGTGCGTGTCAGGGACCCAATTACCATATGATGAGCCATCATATGCCCTCTCTCAGGGTATGCATTAACAGTAAGCTGGAAGTGGAAATAGAGCCAGGCTTGGGGTCCAGGTATTCTGATAGGGGATACAGGAATGCCTGGTGACATTTTAAATACTAAGGCAAATGCCCACTGGTAACATTTTATTTAGTTTTGATCTCTGATTTTTTTTTTTTTCAGTAGAACTCACATACCTGGTTATTGTTCTGAAGTTGTATTTTTTTTTAAGATTTATTTATTTATTTGAGAGGCAGAGTCACAGAGGGAGGGGGAGACAGAGAGGTCTTCCATTTGCTGGTTCACAAATGGCCCCAAACGCCACAATGGCTGGAGCTGAGCTGATCCAAAGCCAGGAGTTTCTTCCGGGTCTCCCACATGGGTGCAGGGGTCCAAGTACTTGCCCCATTTCCTGCTGCTTTGCCATAAGCAGGGAGCTAGATCAGAAGTGGGACAGCTGGGACTAGAACCCAGTGCCCATATGGGATACCAGTGCTGTAAGTGGAGGCTTAACCTCCTATGCCCCAGGAAGTTGACTGTTAATTCCTTATAATTTAGCATAATATGGATGAGTTTTTCATGTTCGGTGAAGTGTGGCTAAGTAGTTTTAATTTCTTAAATCACATACATCTTTAAAATCTGATGAAAATACTCATATTTGGGCATACATAGTCTTGCATGTGCCTTGAGGAATTTTATAGATCTCCTTTAACTCCCCTGTACTCTAGGATATTATGGAGATGAGTAAGACAGTCTATATTGATTGCCAGTAATGCTTTACTTTTTCCCAATGCTGGTTTAAAGGGTCAGTTTATGCTGCTTTACATATATTTGCTTTTCAGTTTTTTTTTTTTTTTTTTTTTTGACAGGCAGAGTGGACAGTGAGAGAGAGAGACAGAGAGAAAGGTCTTCCTTTGCCGTTGGTTCACCCTCCAATGGCCGCCGCGGCCGGTGCGTTGCGGCCAGCGCACCGCGCTGATCCGATGGCAGGAGCCAGGAGCCAGGTGCTTTTCCTGGTCTCCCATGGGGTGCAGGGCCCAAGCACCTGAGCCATCCTCCACTGCACTCCCTGGCCACAGCAGAGAGCTGGCCTGGAAGAGGGGCAACCGGGACAGAATCCGGCGCCCCGACCGGGACTAGAACCCGGTGTGCTGGCGCCGCAAGGCGGAGGATTAGCCTAGTGAGCCGCGGCGCCGGCCGGCTTTTCAGTTTTTTTTTTT
This sequence comes from Oryctolagus cuniculus, assembly GCF_051225735.1. Lineage (NCBI taxonomy): Eukaryota > Metazoa > Chordata > Mammalia > Lagomorpha > Leporidae > Oryctolagus > Oryctolagus cuniculus. Next base: position 76,255,120 of record NC_142880.1, read on the forward strand.
AATGTAACTGTACTACTTGCCATCCAGTCTCTGCCTTTAAGATTCTTCATTTAGTGATAAAGAAGCACAAGGAAAGAAATATGAGGGTAATTCCAAAAGTTCATGGAAAATGAAACTAAAAAGTATTTCTTTTGGTGTAAAAAATTTTAAATCCATGTGTAGTTTTTCTCTAATATTTCCTTTTTTTTGTAAGATTTTATTCTTTTTGTGGCTTACTAGTATTTCATTGTATATATACACACCACATTTTCTTTTTAAAGATTTATTTATTTATTTTTAAAGATTTATTTATTTATTTGAAAGTCAGAGTTAGAGAGGAGGAGAGGCAGAGAAAGAGAAGTCTTCCATCTGCTGGTTCATTCCCCAATTGGCTGCAATGGCTGGAGCTGAGCTGATCTGAAGCCAGGGACCAGGTTCTTCTTCTGGTCTCCCACACAGTAGCAGGGGCCTAAGGACTTGGGCCATCCTCTACTGTTTTCCCAGGCCATAGCAGAGTCGGATCAGAAGTGGAGCAGCCAGGACTTGAACTGGCACCCATATGGGTTGCTGGCACTGCAGGCAGCAGCTTTACCTGCTATGCCACAGCAGTGGCCCCTGTAATAGGTATTTTCTGTAAACTTGAGGAACCCGTATGTTGCTGAAAAGACATACAGGCAATGTGCTGTGGAAATGTGGAAGAAGGATTATTACTGGATGGCTGAAGGAGGACTTGGCAGAACTGGCCTTCAGCCCAAAGATTAGTTAGTTCCTAGTTTTTGATGATGTTCTTTACTTACTATATTAGAATTTATCTGCACTTTTTCAGATGCTGGTGAATCTAATAAGAGAGAGACTACATCCACTGGAGGTGGTTTTGGAGTTGGAAAGGGTTTTGGAAACAGAGGTAATTATTGACTTAAGGTGTCTTAAAATGAAAACTGGAGTGGCCCCCTGTTTTTCAGTTTCCTGGTTCTTATTTCCCTTTTATATACATAGAAAGTAGGTACCTTTTTGAGGAATTTATGAGGGTTAGAAGGGAATGCTTTCACTTGCTTCATCATAGTTTGAGCAGTAGCAGTATGTGTTGCTTTAAATGTGGCTGCTCTTTCTTTTCTTTCTTTCTTTGAGAGGTAGAGTTACAGACAGTGAGAGGAAGAGACACAGATAAAAGTCTTCCTTCCGTTGGTTCACTCCCCAGATGGCCGCAATGGCCGGAGCTACGCCAGTTTGGCCAGAAGCCAGGTGCTTCTTCCTGGTCTTCCATGTGGGTGCAGGGGCCCAAGTACTTGGATCATCTTATGCTGCTTGCCCAGGCCCAGGCCATAGCAGAGAGCTGGATAGGAAGAGGAGCAGCCGGGACTAGAACCGGTGCCCATATGGGATGCCGGCGCTTCAGGCCAGGGCTTTAACCTGCTATGCCACAGCTCCACCCCTTCTTTTCTTTTTTAAATAGCCTATGCTTGCTGCTACTGCAGCTTCTTTTTTTTTTTTTTTTTTTTTTTTTTTTTTTTTTTTTTTGACAGGCAGAGTGGACAGTGAGAGACAGGGAGAAAGGTCTTCCTTTTTGCCGTTGGTTCACCCTCCAATGGCTGCCGTGGCCGGCGCACCACGCTGATCCGATGGCAGGAGCCAGGTGCTTCTCCTGGTCTCCCATGGGGTGCAGGGCCCAAGTACTTGGGCCATCCTCCACTGCACTCCGGGCCATAGCAGAGAGCTGGCCTGGAAGGAGGGTAACTGGGACAGAATCCGGAGCCCTAACCGGGACTAGAACTCGGTGTGCTGGCGCCGCTAGGTGGAGGATTAGCCTATTGAGCCGCGGCAATGGCCGCAGCTTCTCTTAAAATTGAGTCATTTTACATGTGAATCCTAGTTGTTTCCTTTTTTTTTTTTTTTTTTTTTTTTTTGACTGGCAGAGTGGACAATGAGAGAGAGAAAGAGAGAAAGGTCTTCCTTTTTTCTGTTGGTTCTTCACCCCTCAATGGCCGCTGTGGCCGGTGCACCTTGCTGATCCGAAGCCAGGAGCCAGGTGCTTCTCCTGGTCTCCCATGGGGTGCAGGGCCCAAGGACTTGGGCCATCCTCCACTGTACTCCCAGGCCATAGCAAAGTACTGGACTGGAAGAGGAGCAACCGGGACAGAATCTGGTGCCCTGACCAGGACTAGAATCTGGGGTGCCGGCGCCGCAGGCGGAGGATTAGCCTGTTGAACCACGGCGCTGGCCAGTTGTTTCTTTCTTTATTCATGCCCCTCCATCTCCCAAGAGATCCATCTTAGACCTCTAAAAGTGAATTTGTACGCCATCTTTAGTTGAGCAAAGAACCAGTAGAAGTTTTGAATGCTTTTTCCATTAAGGACTTCAAAAAATTATAAAGCAAAACTAAGGCAGAGTTTAAACAATCAAAACCAATAATGTATAGGTAGAAGACTTTACCAAGCATTTTGAAAACTTAGCACTGACTCTTGGGAAGAGTACAGGGAGGAAGGAGCAGCTGTGAAGGGTGGTAGCATGTGGTCCTTTTCTCAAGCTACTTGAAAGTAAAAAAAAAAAAAAAAAAATTCAAAAATTAGATTTTTGTGGTAATATATTCTTTCTTTAGGAAGGATGTATGTATTTTGAAATGATAAATTTGCTCATGAACTGTTTTGCTTCAATTATATATTAAGTGTATGTGTTAATTGTACATTGAATTTCCATAGAATTTTATTGCTGAAAGGGTTCTTAGATTTTGTTGAATCTGAGGTGTTAAATTGCTTGATACACACAACCCATACACATTTTGTGTAGAAATTTAACATCTGTCCAAATAGTAATTGGCTAATCCCTATATTAAAATATATTTAAGATTTTTATAATGTACCTTAAATAATTGAGGCTTATCCCATATTGACATTTAATTTTAAGATATATAGAAGGGATCTTCAAAAAGTTCATGGAAAATGCATGTTATGAAAAAGCTGTACATGGAATACATGTTTATTTTCATTTTATGTGAAAGACAGCAATCTACCATATGCTAGTTAGATTGCTCCCCAGATACCTGCAATGGCAGGACTAGGCCAGCCCAAAGCCAGGAGCCGAAACATGCATTTTGACAGGGATCCAAGTATTTCAGTCATCCGCTGCCTCCAAGGGTATGCATTATCAAGAAGCTAGAATCAGAAGGGGAGCCAGCACTCAGAAGTAGGCACTCTAGCATGGAATGCAGGCCTCCCAAGTGCATCTTAACTGTGAGGCCAAATGCCTGCCCCCAAAATAAACTTTTTTATGAAGATATACTATTATTTATTTGAAAATTAGTACAACAATGATACACACATGCACATTGGCACACGCAACTCACATCTGCTAGATCTACTGGTTCACCCCCTACATGTCTACAGTGGTCAGTGCTGGGCCAGACTAATGCCAGGAACCAGGAACTCCATCAGGGATTCCCATGTAGGTGGCAGAAGCCCAGGTACTTGGGGTGTCCTCTGCTGCTTTGCCAGGTATGTTAGCAGGAAGATGCATCTCAGGTGGAGCAGCTGGGACCTGAACTGGTGCTCTGATAGGGGATGCTGGGGGTTGGTGTTGTGGTGTGGTAGGTTGGCCTCTGTCTACAATCCTGGCTTCCCATATGGGTGCTGGTTCAAGACTTGGCCACTCTACCTTTCACTGAATAGCTATGTATACAATTTTATGTGATTTGTTTTAAAGGAGCATCATAATAGTAGTTCTTGTAAGCTTGTCTTTTTTTTTTAAAACCACAGAGGTATAGGAAGTTGTTTTCAGAAATTTGCAATTTTTTTTTTTTTTTTTTTTTTTTTTTTTTTTTTTTTTTTGTGTAGGTTTTTCACATAACAAGTTTGATGAAGGTGATAGCTCTGGTTTCTGGAGAGGTAAGTTCAGTGTTTTGTAGTTACTTTTAAAAATCTTATTTCAAGAGTACATGCTAAAGAGAAATTAAGATTAAGCATCTTAGTCTGGTCCAGTTGTAATTGCTAGGATTCAGAACCTTATTCAAGAACATTACTGGGTTGTAGATTATAGATTCAGTCATCCTGATTTGGCCTGCCGCCACCTGCCTTGTTTAGTCTCTGGGGGTACAGTTTTTGAATGCTGTGCTACCTTAAGGAAAAGGGAGTAAATAGTGGAAAGAGCAAGTCAAGAATTGAAACTCCACTTTACGTGTGAGTACAATTTGGCATCTTTAGGGTCCCATTTCGATTCAGGTATTTTAAGAATGTGAATTGCTGCTTAAATTAAAGACGTTTCTGTCAAAGATACTTGCATTCTGGTTTATAGTAATATAGAAAATGATGAGAATAATGTAATAATTTCCCAATTTTGTTAGAATTATCTAAAACCTTAGAACTTATATTTAAAAAGCATCCTTGGTGATTCTGATGCAGCTTCTGTTTGGTAATTACTGATTTATGGGATCTTTGTAACATAGTCTATTTGGAGTTCCAGACTTGGTTTCTTGTCCCTTCCCTGCTTACTTCCTAGTCCAGTGATAGAAGAAGTTGCTTAATCTCTCTAAGCCATAGTTTCTTGTTATGTAGAATAGAGGCCATCCATTTTATAGGTTGTTAGGTAAACCAAATGAGAATGTATATAAAAGCACAAAGCTCAATACCAGACACATTCATAGTAAACAATAAAGGCTCTCTATATTTCCTATTTGAAGTTTGATCTTATTATACCCTTTGAATTCCAAAGTCCAATCTAGACTAGACCTGACAGTCTTAAAACCATTGTGGAATAAAGTGAGATTTTCATGTATCAAATAAGACTGTTTCCTACTGCCAATCTTTTTCTCTTGTCTCATTCAAATGAAAAAATACATGACATAGAAATAATGTTAATAATAATACCACCAGTTTTATTCTTTTCTATTTCTACTTACCTGTTTGTATTTCTAATCTTTCAACTTTTAAACTTTTAACACATTTGACACTCTTAAGATCAGTTTTACATATCCAAAGAACTTCCTTTCCATTTGACACTTGAGAGCTTTTGAACACAAATTCTGGTTTCTCATGGCACTTGAGAGAGCTTTTCTCCATGTAGAGGTTTGTTTTCTTCACATTAATCTACTTGTTTCTGTTTTATTCCTTATTCCTGGAAAATAAAAAATTATACATAGATTAAATTACTTCATTCTCACAATTGTTGACAAGGCTGGGTACAGGTTTTGGAATCAGGGTAGAAACTTTGGCTCTACAGAAATGGATAGTGTTTTATGGTGATCTTTCCCCACTCTCTCCTTTTCCCTGAATTGATTTGGTGTACTGATAATGATAAGCTCAGGATTTTAAAGCTGAACACAGTAGATTGGAGATCCAGATCATGGTACTAGCAGTTGCATTATCTTGTGTGTTTAGCTTTTCTGCATTTCGTCTTCCCTATTTATAAAATGAAGTTGATATCTGCTTAAAAGGTTTTTGCATTTAGAAAGTTATCACATACGGTATTAGATACATATTAAATTGTATGTTTTTTACATTATGCAATTAATAGATTCTAAACAATCTTGAATCACTATCACACTTTTGTAGTGGTAGACTTTATTTTCTATCTCTGCAGAGATCATGTTTCTTTTTTAAAAATAAACTCTCATTTTGAAATAACTGGATTCACAAGCAGTTGCAAAAATAATACAGAGGATTTCCACGTACACAGCATATAACTTCTCTTAATATCATTATTCTAGTTAATTTCCAGTGCAGCCAAAATATATTTGTTTTACGGGGATAATTGCCCAAGATTATGTAGGACTCCTTTCTTCTTGCCAGCCTCAAATTAATTAATAGGTTTTTTTCTTCAAGGCAATAAATATTATCATATTTATTTTCTAGGGTTAACCTTTCTAAAATAATTTCTTACAACTCATCTCCCTTATAGTTAACCCTACTTTCAAGAAAGTTGTTCTTAGATGGCTTTTCAGGAATCTTTTTTACTTGGTTACTACAGTTCAAATAGAGGCCTGTAAGTAGAGCTCTGGTCACTGTTTACTTTAAGACCGTATTAATCATTAAGTAGATGGATACTTTCACAGGAACTCAGCTAATAGCCTGCAAGCTGTTGAGTAACTTAAAGTTCTTAGATCTTAAAAATTGGTGTCATACACAAAGATCCTTTGAAACCATCTATGTATTTCCAAAATGTGACTTTTTTGGAATCTTCTTAAAGTTACATTAATAGTAAGGACTTTTACCTTTTGAAAATTGTTTATTCCTTATTATCACTCTATACTTTTCATAATATGTATCCCAGAGGGCCTGGAAATTGATTTTAACCAACTCTCCAGATAATTCTTAAGCAGGCTTCAATATAGTGATGCTCATACCACTAGTTAAAAACCCCAGTAATGTTACTTGTCAGTGTCATTAAAATCAGAGAAGCTAAAATACCTCTAAATTGTTTGATAATGATGAATGGGAGAAGGCTTGCATGTCTTTAAGAAAGCATCAATGTCTCAGGTTTGTTAAGAATGGTAAGTTACAGGCCGGCGCCGCGGCTCAATAGGCTAATCCTCCACCTAGCGGCGCTGGCACTGGGGTTCTAGTCCCGGTTGGGGCGCCGGATTCTGTCCCGGTTGCCCCTCTTCCAGGCCAGCTCTCTGCTGTGGCCCGGGAAGGCAGTGGAGGATGGCCCAAGTGCTTGGGCCCTGCATCCGCATGGGAGACCAGGAGAAGCACCTGATTCCTGGCTTCGGATCAGCGCAGCGCACCGGCCGCAGCGTGCCAGCCGCGGCGGCCATTGGAGGGCGAACCAACGGCAAAAAAGGAAGACCTTTCTCTCTGTCTCTCTCTCACTGTCCACTCTGCCTGTCAAAAAATAAAAAATAAAAAAAGAATGGTAAGTTACAGAAAAGTATCAAAATATTATAAATAGAGCAGTCATGTTTTGAGTGGTCTTCTGGACCACATTTGAGTACCACTTGATTACTTAATAATTTAAACATTCCTGAGAATATTTTTAATCAAGTTGATATTTTTGAAATTCTTGTTTTTGGCTTGTTTTGCTTAGGATAGTACTTAACAAATTAGTGGGTTCAGAATTATATACTTAATAATTAATACTGATTTGTATAAGGAATTGAGTCTGAGTAGGCTTTACTGTCTGTTGTTAAAGTCACAAGAATTAAAATGTTTGTTTTAACTTATAAAAGCGTTTACCTTGTTTTCTGATTTATCTGATGACAGTGCTACTCTTTAGCTATTTTGTCATTAGTTAATTTCTTTGGTGTTATTCATATGTTAAACTTTTTTTCAAGAATCTAATAATGACTGTGAAGATTTTCAAACACGGAAGAGAGGATTTTCCAAGAGAGGCGGTAAGGATGATATTTTAGAACAATATTACAGTTATGACAGACCAAACTGACAAAACTGATTTTGGGAGAGTTCATAGAAAAATTCTGATGGTGAAAATCTTTGAGAAATACATTTTCTGGTTTTAGTACTTGAATGAATATTCATTTCTACTTCCTGATGTCACTGGATGTTTTGTTTCTTTTCTAAGATCTCTAGTATGTGCTATAAATTAGAGAAGAAGGACAGTGTGAATCTTGGTCAGTCACAGTTGATATGAACTGGGGTTGACTTTGTCTCTGAATAGGGTTATTAGAAATTTGGGAGAGGGAAGAAATTGTAGATTATTTTTATTCAAGTCTAATAGTATTCCACCATACTCTTAAAAAAATTTTTAAATTTATTCTTTAAGGAATATAAATTTCAAAAGTACAACTTTAGGAATATAGTTATTCTTCCCACCATACCCGCTGTCTCACCCACACTCCCACCCCTCTTCCTCCTACCTCTCCCCTTGTCAGTCCCATTCTCCCATTAATACTTATTTTCAATTGACAGAAGACCATTTCTTTGCTAAGTAAAGATTTCAGTAGTTTGCGCGCACACACTTACACACACATACACAACTGTTTGAGAACTAGTTTTACAGTTAACTTTCACAATATAATTCATTGAAGGCAGAGGCCCTACATGGGGAGTTAGTGCACAGTGACTCCTGTTGTTAATCTAACAGTTAACACTCTTATGTTTGATGTCAGTGACCACCCAAGGTTCTTGATATGAGCTGCCTAGGCTATGGAAGCCTTTTGAGTGCACAAACTCCGTCAGTATTTGGACAAGGCCACAAGCAAAGTAGAGGTTCTCTCCTCCCTTTAGAGAAAAGTATGTCCGTTTTTGATAGCCATTTCTTTCCACTGGGATCGCTCTCACAGAGATCCTTCATGTAGAACATTGTTTTGCCTCAATTTCTTGACTTTCCATGCCTGAAATGCTCTCCTGGGCTTTTCAGCCAGCCCAGAAAGCCTTAAGGGCTGATTATGAGGTCAGAGTGTTACTTAAAGCTATTGTCGTTCTATGAGTCTGCTGTGTGGGCTGCTTCCCATATTGATCATTCTCTCCTTTTTAATTCTGTCTATTATTACTACCAGGCACTTGATACTATTTATATGATCACTTTAACAATTAAGATGGTATTTTCACCACTAAGCTTAATGGGATTTGGAGTCCCATGACAAGTTTTTAAACTGTACCTTTAGAAGTAAGTCCGAAGGAATGTATGTGGAACTATACAGCTTTACAGTTATAAACTTCCTCCTCCCTCTCTTATTACCACTCTTATTTTTAACTGAGATCTATTTTTAATTGATATTATACACATATGATTAACTCTGTGTTAAGAGTTCAACTTACAGTATGAAAAAAAAAGGAAAAACAAACAAACAAAAAAGAGAAACTGTTCCTTGACATTCAAGACAAGGGCAGCTCAAGTCGTCCCTTCTCGAAGTGTCAATTTTACTTCTACGGATTTTGTTTTAGGTGCTCTATTAGTTCTCAGAGATCAGAGAGAACATATGATATTTATCCCTCTGGGACTGGCTTATTTCACTAAGTATGATGTTTTCTAGAATCATCCACTTTGTTGCAGATGACGAAATTTCTTTTTTTTCAACCGCTGTGTAGTATTCCATAGTGTACATATCCCATAATTTCTTTATCCAGTCTTGAACTGATGGGCATTTATGTTGATTCCATGTCTTAGCTATTGTGAACTGAGCTGCAGTAAACATGGGGGTGCAGATAACTCTTTTGTTTACTGATTTCATTTCCCTTGGGTAAATTCCCAGGAATTGGATGGCTGGGTCATATGGTAGGTCTATATTCAGATTTTTGAGATCTCTCCATACTGTCTTCCATGGTGGCTTTATCAGTTTACATTCCTACTAGCAGTGGATTAGGGTAACTTTAAAATTAAAAAAATTTTTTTTATTGGAAGTTCTATGTGCTTTCTGTGTGTAGAGGTATCTTTCTCCAAATCAGGGAAGTTTTCTATAATTATTTCACTAAAATGCCTTCTTTTTTATTATTATTTTTAAAGATTTATTTATTTATTTGAAAGAATTACACAGAGAAGGAGAGGCAGAGAGAGGTCTTCCATCCACTGGTTCACTCCCCAGTTGGCCAGGAGCCTCTTCCAGGTCTCCCATGGGTGCAGGGGCCCAAGCACTTGGATCATCTTCTACTGCTTTCACAGGTTACAGCAGAGAGCTGGATCAGAAGCAGAGCAGCCAGGACTCGAACTTGTGCCCATAAGGGATGCTGGTGCTTCAGGCCAGGGCATTAACCTGCTGCGCCACAGTGCCGGCCTCCTAAAAAGGCCTCCTAATTCTTTCTCTCTTTCAATGCCTTCAGAAACTCCTAGAACCCGTATGTTGGGTTGTTTGATAGTATCCTGTAGATTCCCAATGGTGTTTTAGAGTTTTCTAATTTCTTCATCTTCTGTTTGGTTTGACTATATAATTTCCTGTGCTTTGTCTTCTAAGTCTGATATTCTTTCTTCTGCTTTACCGATTCTGTTAAGACTTTCCACTGCATTTTTTTATTCTATTGACTTCTTCATTTAATTTTGATTTTCTTTAAGATCTCAATTTCATGGGAGAAATTTTCTTTCATGTCATCTATGGATTTGAGTAGTTCATGCATTTGCTTCTGATTACCTCTGTGTAATTTTATGATCAATTTTTTGAATTCAGTTTCTTGCATTTCTTCCATCTTATCATCTTCACAACCTAGTATTGAAGTGTTGTGTTCTCTTGGGGGTATCATGTTGTCTTCTTCTTTATTCTTGTTTCTTGAATTGGGGTGTGCTGCATTTATGGGTATTCTCGTGGTTTTTTTGTTTTGTTTTGTTTTTGTTTTGTTTGTTTTGTTTTTTCTTTTTTTTTGCTTGCTTGTGGCAGCTTTTATCTTTGTACTATGACTGTAGGTAAGTGGAGAATCTGCTTTCAATGACTATCTAGAGGCTTGTAGTGGGTGTGGCCAGGGAGCTCTGTTCAGTTCTCCAGGGTTAAGGTTATGTCTAAGGTGACACACCCAGGTTTGGTGCAATAAATCTCTTTTTAATCAGAAGGGAAGTTTATTCTGCTCAGCTGAGCTCTTCTCAAAAGAGACCAATGCCTGAGTTCTAGCCCCAGTGGGTATAATATTCATCTGCCCTGCCCCAAGGACCACACAAAGGATCTGTGTAGTCCTCAGTGTAAGCTCAGATTTCCCAGCAGTGTCCCTCACCAGGTAACCAGGAAGTCCTGAGCATGTGGAGTCTCCCGCTGTGACTGCCCAAAGTCCCAGCCACACGTGTCCTCCCACTCAGCCTCAGTCTTTTTTCCACAGTCCCAGCACAGAATCCTCCCACAGTCATGAGCTCCCCCATACTCTTCTATCTCTAACGAATTTGAGATGAGAGAGCATGAAACTCATGCTGCTTATTTCTTGATTATATATGGACAGGTGTGGTAAAACAGCAACAACAATGGAGCTCAGAAAAAATACAGTGAATTTACTATAAAATTGCTACGTATAAACAAGGGTATGAAAAAAGATTTGTTGTTTGGAACTACATAATACATCAGTGCTTTTACTGCAGCTTGGGAACATTCATTTTTTGTTGCTGGTTAGCTGTCTGAAGAACAAGCCCTTTCTAGTGAAGCTGGGACTTACAGGGCTTTAGGATGAAAGAAGGATATTTGTCTTCTAAATTGAGTCTTGGTATGATAATTTTGGATAGTCTTGTTCAAGAACTCATTGATCTTCCTGAGGTCATGAAGATACTTCTTTCTAAAATTTTAAAATTTATTTCCATTTTATTTGAAAGGCAGAGAAAGATCAATTTTGCATCTGCTGGCTTACTCCCCAGATGCCTCCAAGTGCCAAGGCTGGGCCAGGGCAAAACCAGGAGCCAGGATCTCCATCTTCATCTCCGACATGGGTAGCAGGAACACAGGCACTTGGGCCATCGTCCGCTGCCTTCCCAGGCACATTAGCAGGAAACTGGATCAAAAGTAGAGTTAAGCTGATACTCTTTTTTTTTTTTTTATTGTTAATTTTTTTTTTATTTTTTGCTAGGCAGAGTTAGAGAAAGAGAGAGACAGAGAGTTATAGACAGTGAGAGAGACAGAGAGAAAGGTTTTCCTTCCGTTGGTTAACTCCCCTAATGGTTGCTACGGCTGGCGCTGTGCTGATCTGAAGCCAGGAGCTGGGTACTTCCTCCCGGTCTCCCATGCGGGTGCAGGGACCCAAGCACTTGGGCCATTCTCCTCTGCTGTCCCAGGCCACAGCAGCAAGCTGGACTGGAAGAGGAGCAACCGGGATTAATAGCCGGCACCCCAACCGGGTCTAGAATCCGGGGTGCCGACACCGCAGGTGGAGGATTAGCCAAGTGAGCCACGGCGCCGGCCTTAGCTGATAACTCTCAACTAGGCTCTCTGATATGGAATGTATGTTTCCCAAGTGGTGCTTAAGGTACTGTACCAAATGCCCAGCCTGATGAAGATATTCTTTTATATACCTTTTATTTATTTGTTTATTTTTTAAAGATTTATTTATTTGAAAGGCAGAGTTACAAAGAGGCAGAGGGAAAAAAGAGAGAAGGAGATATTTCATCTGCTTATTCATTCCCCAGATGGCCACAATGGCTGGAGCTGTGCTGATCCAAAGCCAGGAGCTAGTAACTTCTTCCAGGTCTCCCACGTGGGCTCAGGGACCCAAGGACTTGGGCCATCTTCTGCTTTTCCAGGCCACAGCAGAGAGCTAGATCAGAAGTGGAGCAGCCAGGACTCGAACCAGCACCCATATGGGATACTGGCACTGCAGGGGATTTTACCCACTATACCACGGTGCTGGCCTCTATATCCATTTTAGAACTTTTATCTTTTTAGCTCCATGTTCAGATCATAATTCACCTGGAATTTATTTTTGTATATGTTATAAGGTAGGAATCAAGGCACATATTTTTCCATATGGTTGTCCACTTGACTCAGGATCACTACTGAAAAGGCTGTCTCTGCTACTCTGTACTACAGGGCTGCTTTTATCCTAACTTGTGTGGTACTGTAATATGTGTATCTGTTTCTGGGCTGGCTTCTGTCCCACAGATCACATTGTGTTTGCACCATTGCCCATGTAATCTAATCAGTATAGTGTAAGAATACATCCTGATACTTGATAAGTCTTCCATGTTTGATCTTTTTAAAGATGACCTGGATTATTCTTAATTCTTTGCATTCTATGTGATTTTGGGAATCAGCTTATCAATTACCAGGAAGAAGAGATCTTAGTTCTGGCTTTATAACAGAATAAACCACCATAAAGAGACATTTTATTTCTGCTGGTAAACAGGCATTTAATTTCTCACAGTTCTGAATGCTGAGAATTCCAAGATCAAGGCACCATCAGATTCAGTGTCTAATAAAGACTTGTTTCTTGGTTCATAGATGGTGCCTTCTCTCTGTGTCATCAGTTGGGGAAAGGGGCCAAATAGCTGCTTGGGACTTCTTTTATAAGAACACTAATGCCATTCATGAGGCTTCTGCTCTTGTGACTTAATCATCTTCCAAGGACCTATCTCTGAATACCTTGGGGCTTAGAATTTCTCTTTTAAAAAAAATATTTATTTGAAAGATGCAGTGTGAGAGAGTAGGAGAGAAAGAACTTCCATCTTCTTGTTCACTCCCCAGATACCTGCAACAGCTGGACTGGGACAGACCAAAGCCAGGAGCCTCCCATGTAGGTAGTGGAGATCCAAGAACGTGGGGGCCCTCATCCACTGTCTTTCCCAGATGCATTAGTAGGAAGTTGTATCAGGAGTAGAGTAGCAAGGCCAGCATTGTGGCATAGTAGTTTAAACCTCTGCCTGCAAAGCTGGCATCCCTTAAGGGCACTCCTTCAAGACCTGGTTGTTCAGCTTCTGATCCAGCTCCCTGCTAATGTGCCTGGGAAAGCAGTGGAAGATGGCCCAACTACCTGGGGCCCTGCACCCACGTGGGAGACCCAGAATACGCTCCAGACTCCTGGCTTCTGCCTGGCCCAGCCCTAGCTGTTGAGGCCATTTGGGGAGTGAACCACAGATGGAAAATCTCTTCTCTCTGTGTGTGTCTCTCTCTGAAACACTGCCTTTCAAATAAGTAAAAAAATCTTAAAAAAATTAAGTAGCCAGGACTCAACAGGCACTCTGATGGGGCTTGGAATTTCAACATATGAATTCTAGGGGGATATAAACTTTTAGATTATAGTAAAAAACCTAATGAGATTTTTATTTGGGATTGCATTGGATTTTGGAAGAAGGGAGCAGGCATTTGGCCTAGTGGTTAATATGCCTGCATCTCATATCTAAATGCTTGGGTTTAATATTTCCAGTTTCTGACTCCAGCTGCCTGATAATGTGGAACCTGGGATGCAGCAGAAATGGCTCAAGTGATTGGGTATCTGCCACCAATGTGGGAGACATAGATTGGGTTCCCAGCTCTTGGCTTCAACCTGGGTTAGCCTTGGCCATTCTGGGCATTTGGGGAATAAACCTGTGGATGGGATATGTCTGTCTGTCTGTCTGTCTCTGCCTCTTAAATAAATTTAAAAATATGGGGAGAATTGCCATCTTTACAGAATACTGTCTTTTAATCCATGAATTTCCCCATTTTATATTCTTCACTGTAGATTCCTTATTCATCTTTGTAAATTTAAATGCTTGATGCTTTATGATGCATGTTATTTTTAATGACTAATATGTCATACAACATAAAACTCATCATTTCAGTGATTTTTACTACATTCACTAGGTTGTAAAACCATCACCACTAATTCCAGAATATTTCTTTATCCTCAAAAGAAATGCTATACCTATTAGCAGTTAGTTAATTTGCCCTCTCTCTGCTTTTGTATAGCTATTGATATGGTGAATCTGGAAATTTCATTTGAATGACATAATTTAATATGAAGGCTCACGCATGTTGAGGCACATGGTAGTGTTTCCTTTTTATGCCCCCTGGTCACCTACTAATGATTGCTCCCAGTCCTGCAGGGCTTTCCAGGAGGCTTCCCCAGGCTTCTCTATTTTAAATCGCACCCTTACTTGCTTCCTGGCCTTTTTCTGTAAAATAAGCAAGTGCCATCTGAAATACTGTGCATTTCATTTGTTCACTTAAGATTCCTTTTTTTTTTTTTTTTTTTTTTTTTTTTTTGACAGGCAGAGTGGACAGTGAGAGAGAGAGACAGAGAGAAAGGTCTTCCTTTGCCGTTGGTTCACCCTCCAATGGCCGCCGCGGCCGGCGCGCTGCGGCCGGCGCGCTGCGGCCGGCGCACCGCGCTGATCCGATGGCAGGAGCCAGGAGCCAGGTGCTTTTCCTGGTCTCCCATGGGGTGCAGGGCCCAAGCACCTGGGCCATCCTCCACTGCACTCCCGGGCCACAGCAGAGGGCTGGCCTGGAAGAGGGGCAACCGGGACAGAATCCGGCGCCCCGACCGGGACTAGAACCCGGTGTGCCGGCGCCGCTAGGCGGAGGATTAGCCTAGTGAGCCGCGGCGCCGGCCACTTAAGATTCCTTTTGCCACCTATGTGGTTCACTGCCTGTCCCTATAGCACTTGCCCAGATCCCTGCCTGTGTGCTCCAAGATTGATCTTGGGCACTATAACCAACAGCACAAGGGAGGAAGCCCCAGCTGGGAGTCTCCTGGCAGTGATGTGCCCAGCTTTAACCAGCACCATCTGTGGCAGGCCGAGCCAAGAAATCTCAGGTGAAGTGACAGCAGGTGAGTAGGCACCTGTCAGCCTCAAAAGACAGAGCCTGCTGGCTGCCACCTAAGCAGCTAGGAGGCAGGTAGGAAGGCTGATGTGGAGTCCAGGGCACATGATCACCGGGTGACTCATGCTACTTTTGTGTGGGTGAGTGTGAAAGCTTGGTCCCCAGGTGGTACTTAAAGGTGGGGTCTGGTGGGAGTAGGCTGTCTCTAGGATCGTATGGTACAGCAGGTGGTCTTAGCTCACCCCTACACTGTGGCCCAGCTTGAGCTCTTGACTCAGTTGAGCAGGTGCCAGTGCCGTGCTCTTGGATCTCCAGGACTGTGACTAAATGAGCCTCTTTACACAGTTACCAGCAGCAAAAAAGGGACAAAAACAAGAAATGCCCTTCATGTGGCAGGTGCTGCCCTGAGCAGGTGGGAGTTTCTCCAGTCAAAGCCAAATATATCTCACATGGTTTAACTTAATATATATAAACGGTGCTAATGAAATACATATTGTAAAACACACATAAAAACTAAATCAGTTAAAAGTTAGCAATAACCAACAAACATAAAAATATGTGCTTAACATGGGGCCGATGTTGTGGCTCGGCAAGGTAAGCCACCACCTGCATCCCGTGTGGGTGCTGGTTCAAGTGTTGGCTTCTGATACAGCTTCCTACTGATGTGTCTGGGAAAGCAGCAGCAGATGGCCCAAATACTTGAGGGTGGCAGAGGTATTTTCATTGTGTGGAAATAACATATTTTGTCTTTTCTTCCTCTCATGGACATTGGGTTGGTTCTGCTTTTGGCTGTCCTAACTGATGTTATTGCAGATATTTGTGTAGAATTTGTTGCCTGAACCTATCCATTTTTCTGGAGTATATGTTGAGTGGAATTGCTGTTTGATATTGTAACTGTTAGGCTTAACTTTTTGACGCTAAATTGTTTTCCACAACAACTGTACCATCTTACATCCCCACCTTCAGTGTGTGGGGGTTCCATTTTCTTCACATCCTCACCAATAATTGTTATTGTCTTTCTTTTGATTATAGCCTTCCTAAGTAGTGTAAAATATCTTATTGTGGTTTTGATTTGCATTTTCTGGTCATTGTGATATTGAGTAGATATTTATTTGCTTGTTGATCATTTGTATATCTTTGAAGAAATGTCCATTCAGGTCCATTGTCTTTATAATTTGGTTGCTTATATTTTTATTGTTTTTAAGAGTTAGAAGTCATCAGATGCATGATATGCAAATACTTTATCAACCTGTGTGGGTTGTCTTTTCTTTTTATTGATGTATCCCATGAAATACAAAACATAATTTTTTATGCAGTCTAATTTGTCTATTTTTCCATTTTGTTGCTTGTACTTTAGGGACTTCTAAAAGATTGTTGGCTAATCTGAAATCATGCAGATTTTTACCAATGTTTCCTCCCAAGAAATTTCTAGTTTTGGCTGTTAAATTTAAGTTTTGATCTTTTTTGAGTTCATTCTTTATATGATGTGAGGTAGGGGTCCAACTTAATTCTTTTACATGTGGCTGTCCAGTTGTCCCAATACCATTTGTTGATGTTTTATATTGGTGTGTCTAGTTGTGATCTCTTTGGATTTGTCAGACTTCCTTGGAGTTGAGTTTATGGGGTTTGTAGATGGTATTTTTCATCAAACTGGGAAATTTTCAGCTATTTTGTAGCAAAATGTGATATAAAAATTGCCATTTTAACTATATTTAAATATACATAAATGTACAATTCACAGCATTAAGTGCATTCACAGTGTTGTACAACTGTCATCACCCAGTAAGAGATCTAGCACTCATTAGCCAACTTCTCATTCCTCTTAGTCCCCAGTCTCTGGTAGTTTCTATGAATTTATTTTCTCTAAATATTGCAAATAAATTCGTCCAATATTTGTCATTTTGTATCTTGCTCATTTTACCCAGTATCAGGTTTTCAGTAGCATGTGTCAGAATCATATTTGTTTTTGTGGTTGAATAATAATCCATTGTATGTTTTTACCACATTTCGTTTATCCATTCATTTGTTGGTGGACATTGGGTTGTTTCCTCTTTTTGTCTGTTGTGAACAATGCTGCTGTGAACATTCATGTTCTATTACCTGTTTGAGCCCCTATTTTCAAAACTTTAGGTTATACGAGAATAAAAGTTCATGGAAAATGTATGAAGACTATGAATGCATTTCCAAAAAATTTTTTACAACAAGATTAACTTTGAATTCCATTTTCCATGGAGTTTTTGAAATATGCTTGTATATCATGAAGTGGAATTGCTAGGAGATGGAACTAGGGTAAGTTAACATGCCATAAACAGTTTGCTGTTCTATCCAATAATCAACTTTTTTTTTTTAATGCTCCTTGTGTTGCAAGCCTTTAATCCATTTCTAGAGTTTAGGAAAAAGATAATTCTGATGGTTTTTGCCCATTCTTTAAATTGTCTTTTTTGGAGTAGGAGAATTTGGAGTTCCATACTTTGCTATCTGTTGTTAGCAGTTCTTCAAATCATTTGAAAATTTTCATTTTACTTGTTAGCTAGTGTATAGACATACAACTTAGGCTTAGTTACCTTACTAAACTTCTGTTAAGTACTTTAAGTGAAACATTTGTGTGCTTTTTTTTTTTTAATGAAGATGAAATGATTTATAAAGTCATTTTTTTCTTGGAGATTATTACCAGACATCTTCACAAGAACTACAAGAGATTGTCAATTATCCTTTCTGAAATGCAGAATAAATCTCCTGGAAGTACCCCTTTCGGCTTTAAAGATATGTTAATGTTATTTTATGAAAAGTGATATTTAAAGTGGTAAATTTTAAAATACTGTAACAGCTAAGGAAAATACAGAATATTCTCTTACAAATAATGCACATTACTACCCAGAATTAACAGGAACAGTTTGTTCTGTTTACTTCATATCCAATTGTTGGAAGGCCCAAATGATAGGATAACTTTGTTTTAAATCTTCCCCTTCCTAGAGATAACTTATTTTGACATGTGTATTCTGTCTAAATTTTAATAAATTTAATATATTTACCTTTTAATGACTTTTTTTAAAGATTTATTTATTTATTTGGAAGTCAGTTACACACAGAAGGAGAGGCAGAGAGAGAGAGAGAGAGAGGTCTTCCATCCACTGCTGGTTCACTCCTCAGTTGGCTACAATGGCCGGAAAAGTGCTGATCTGAAGCCAGGAGCTTGAAGCTTCTTCCAGGTCTCCTACATGGGTTCAGGAGCCCAAGTACTTGGGCCATCTTCTACTGCTTTCCCAGGCCATAGCAGAGAGCTAGATTGGAAGTGGAGCAGCTGGGACTTGAACTGGCCGCCCATGTGTGATGCTGGCACTGCAGTCAGCGGCCTTACCGACTAGACCACAGTGCCAGCCCTTAATGGCTTTTATTTTTTTTTTTTTATTTTTTTTTTATCTTTTATTTAATGAATATAAATTTCCAAAGTACGACTCATGGGTTACAATGGCTTCCCCTCCCATACCGTCCCTCCCACCAACAACCCTCCCCTTTCCCACTCCCTCTCCCCTTCCATTCACATCAAGATTCATTTTCGATTATCTTAATATACAGAAGATCAGCTTAGTATACCTTAAGTAAGTATTTCAACAGTTTGCTCCCACACAGAAACATAAAGTGAAAAATAATAGATGATTTTTTTTAAATGATGATGAAATCAGATCAGACCTATTGTCATGTTTAATCCCAGTGAGAGTCAAGTTGGGAATTGAAAATTTCTTTCTTTCTTTTTTTTTTTTTTTTTTTACAGAAGATCAGTTTAGTGTACATTAAGTAAAGATTTCAGTCGTTTGCACCCCCATAGAAACACAAAGTGAAATATACTGTTTGAGTACTCGTTATAGCATTAAGCCTCAGTGTACAGCATGTTAAGGACCGAGATCCTACATGAGGAGTAAGTGCACAGTGACTCCTGTTGTTGACTTTACAAATTGACACTCCTGTTTATGGCATCAGTAATCTCCCTATGCACCAGTCATGAGTTTCCAAGGCTATGGAAGCCCCTTGAGTTCTCCGACTCTTATCTTGTTTAGCCAAGGTCATAGTCAAAGTGGAGGTTCTCTCCTCCCTTCAGAGAAAGGCACCTCCCTCTTTGAAGACCTGTTCTTTCCACTGGGATCTCACTCACAGAGATCTTTTTGCCAGAGTGTCTTGGCTTTCCATGCCTGAAATACTCTCATGGGCTTTTCAGCCAGATCCGAGTGCCTTTAGGGCTGATTCTGAGGCCAGAGTGCTATTTAGGACATCCGCCATTCTATGAGTCTGCTGAGTATCTCACTTCCCATGTTGGATCACTCTCCCCTTTATTTATTCTATCGGTTGGTGTTAGCAGATACTAGACTTGTTTATGTGCTCCCTTTGACTCTTAGTCCTTTCATTATGATCAATTGTGAACTGAAATTGATCACTTGGAGTAGTGAGATGGCATTGGCACATGCCACCTTGATGGGATTGAATTGGAATCCCCTGGTATGTTTCCAACTCTACCAATTGGGGCAAGTCAGCCCGAGCATGTCCCAAATTATACATCTCTTCCCTCTCTTATTCCCACTCTTATGTTTAACAGGGATCACATTTCAGTTAATTTTCAACACTTAAGAATAACTGTGTGATAATTACAGAATTAAACCAGTCATATTAAGTAGAACAGACAAAAAAAAATACTATGAGGGATAATGTATTAAGTTGTCCATTAGCAGTCAGAGCTATGCTGATCAAGTCACCATTTCTCATAGTGTCCATTTCACTTCAGGAGGTTTCCTTTTTGGTGTTGAGTCAGTTGTCACCGATCAGGGAGAACATATGGTATTTGTCCCTTTGGGACTGGCTTACTTCACTCAGCATGATGTGTTCCAGATTCCTCCATTTTCTTAATGGCTTTTAAATTCAGTAGTTTTTGAGATTTATTTATTGATAGTATGAATCGGTTTTATCCATTTTAAATCTATATAATATATTAAAAGCTTTTTTGTTTTTATCTCAGAGAGCTTCCATCTGCTGATTCACTTTCCAAATGCCTGCAACAGCTGGGACTGGTCCTGGATGAGGCCAGGAGCCAGGAACTCAATCCAGGTCTCCCACATGGGTAGCAGGGACACAACTCACTTGAGCCATAATCTGCAGCTTCCCAGATTGTGCATTAGCAAGAAACTGGAATTGGGTTAGAACGGGGACTCAAGTCCACACACTCCAGTTTGGCATGTATACATCATAAGTGGTGTATACTACACCAAATGTCCACCCTAGATTTTTTTTTTTTTTTTTTGACAGGCAGAGTGGACAGTGAGAGAGAGAGACAGAGAGAAAGGTCTTCCTTTTGCCGTTGGTTCACCCTCCAATGGGCCGCCGCGGCCGGCGCGCTGCGGCCGGCGCACCGCGCTGATCCGATGGCAGGAGCCAGGAGCCAGGTGCTTTTCCTGGTCTCCCATGGGGTGCAGGGCCCAAGCACCTGGGCCATCCTCCACTGCACTCCCGGGCCACAGCAGAGAGCTGGCCTGGAAGAGGGGCAACCGGGACAGAATCCGGCGCCCTGACCGGGACTAGAACCCGGTGTGCCGGCGCCGCTAGGCGGAGGATTAGCCTAGTGAGCCGTGGCGCCGGCCCACCCTAGATTTTTTGTTTTGTTTTGTTTTATACAAAAACTTTAGGAGTGGGCATTTGTCCTATTGGTTTGGATGCTGGTTAAGACACCAGTGTCCCATTTCAGAGTGCCTGGGTTCAATATCCTATTCCAGCTTCCTGTTAATGTAGACCTTGGGAGCTGGGAACTCAATCTAGGTCTCCCACGTGGGTGGCAGGGACCCAACTACTTGAGCCACCTTCTGCTTCCCAGGATCTGCATTGGCAGGAAGCTAGAATTGGGAATCAGAGCTGGGAATTGAACCCAGGTGCTATGATACGGGATGCAAGCATCTTATCTGACATGCTGATAGCTGTTAGGCAAAAGCCTACCCCTCTTACTCTTTCCTTTTAACTTATTTATAAAAAGATAAATTTTAAGATTTTATAGTATACAAGGAATATCTGCACCTCCTTATTTAGCACACATGCTATGTTTACCTGTAGTTGATAGTGTTATATAACTCAGAAATGTTAACCCCAGGGGAGAAAGGAGTGTGTTTTTGTAAACATTTGTGCTTCTACTCTGTGTGGAGGCAGTAAGATTTGGATACTAGAGGTACTGAGGTGTTTTGTTGGTTTAGAGAAGGTAGCTTTGAAAAGGACCCAATTTGAGCTTACAGAAAAGAATACAGTAATTAAAAAACAGAATGGGTGGGTTAAACACGGATGACTGGAATAAATGAATCAAAAGATAGATATGAGGAAGTTCTTTAAATTTGAAGTGCAAAACATGAAAGCAATGAACAGAATTTTAAACTAAGGTGGCCTGTTAGACACCTGTCTGAATAACTCCTAAGGAGAGAGCAGAGAACACGAGCAAGGAGAAGGAGGGGAAAGCATATTCCAAGAGAACAGATGAGAATTTTCCAGAATTAAAGAGGAATAGGAGTCTAGGGCAGATTGAAAGCAAATTTACATCCTTTTATGTGCATTGAAATACAGTATTCCAAAGATTAAAAAAATCTTTAAAACTACTAGAGGAAAAAAAAAGATAGGTTTACTTCTAAAAGAGCAATATGTTGACAACAGAACTTTTTTTGTTTTTCAGTCAAAGCAGCCAGAATATAGAAGAATCACATGTTGAGAATGCTGAGGGACAGTATCTCTGGCCAAAACTTCAGTATCCCAGTGTTAGGTGCAAGGGAAAATTAATATCCCTTCAAATAAAAATAGTGTTTAATACTTTCAGGCTTTTGAGGGAAGAGCTACTAAATTATATACAGTAATAAGAAAACAACTGCAGAAGAAAGGAGTAGGAAACAAGCACAGAAAAACTAAGTTAAAAAATGAAAAATGTAAAATTGGTTAAAAAAAAAAGCAAAGATTCTTTAGCAGATAACATTAAAGGGTAACCAGGAAGGGTAAAATGTATGACTTACTAAATGGAGGAAATGCAATAGGCTCAATAGGCAGTAGACTAAATTGAAAAAAACTACAAGTATTTCCTAAAATTTTAAAAAAAATATTTTATTTGAAAGGTAGAGTTACAGACAGAGGGAGAGACAGAGAGCAAGGTCTTCCATCTGCGGGTTTACTCCCCAGTTGGCTGCAGTGCCTGGAGCTGGGCCAATCAAAAGCCAGGAGCTTCTTCCGGGTCTCCACATGGTTGCAGGGACCCAAGCACTTGGCCATCTTCCACTGCTTTCCTAGGCCACAGCAGAAAGATGGATCAGAAGTGGAGCAGCTGGGAATGAACTGGTGCCCATATCGGATACTGGCACTGGGGAAAGAAGCTTAGCCTATTACGCCATAGTGCTGGCCCCTCCTAAATGTTTGTGTTGAATTTGATAAAATATAATGCTTATCAGTTAGGAACAACTAGTAGAAGGACAGAAATGAACACAAAAAGCTAGGTTTTGGCTTGACTCAGCCCTTATTGTGGGCATTTGGGGAGTGAATAAATCAGTGGATGGAAAATCACTCTGTTTTTCTGTCATTCAAAGAAATAGAAATAAATAACTAAAAAAATATATAAATAGGAGACAATTAGCCTAGTGTTTAAGAAAGCAGGTAAGACGCCTGCATCCCATGATGAAGCATCTGAGTTGGATACCCACTCACAGCTCTTCACTCCAGCTTCCTGCTAATGCAGATACCAGTATGGCCCATGGGTTTCTGTTACTCACATGGGAGAGCGGCATTTTGAGTTCCCAGCTCTAGTCTTCAGCCTCGGCCCAAACCTGATAGTTGCAGACATTTGGCAAGCAAATCAGCAGTTGGAAGATCTCTGTCTACTTTTCGAACAAGTAGAAATAGAGAAAAATTTTTAAAGGGAAACAGTCATTTAGCTGAGGTTAAGATGCCTGTATTCCTTATTGAAGTACCTGAGTTTGATAGCCAACTTCAGCTCCTGACTGCAGCTTCCTGCTAATGCAGATCCTGGGATGGCTGAACTTGCTGGGTTCCTGACATGTATGGGAGAGACATGCATTGACTTTTCAGATGCCAACTTAGCCTCTGCCCATCCATGGCCATCATGGGCATTTGGAGTGTGAGTCATTGAATGAGATTCCATCTGGAATTAAAAAGAGAGAAAAACATACTCTAAGACATATCAGAGATAAACATAATTCCCCAGGAAGACACTACAGTTTTGAACATGGGATGCTAGTGTTGTGGTGTAGTGGGTTAAGCTGCCACCTGCAACACAGGCATCCTATATGGGTCAGCTCCCTGCTAATGTGCTTTGGAAATCAGCAGCAGATGGCCCAAGTCCCTGGGCCCCTGCACCTGTATGAGAGACCCAAATGAAGCTCCTGGCTTTGATCTGGCCCATCTCTGGCTGTTGCAGCCATTTGGGTAGTGAGCAGGGAAAATCAATTGATATCTCTCAATCCTTTTCAAATAAAGTTTTTCAAAAAAATTAAACATTAAAAAAAGTTCCAGCTCAACTAAACTTAAACAAATTTGAACATGGTTTGCATCTGACAACATAGTCTTAGAGTTCCTAAATAGGGGTTGGTGCTGTGGCGCAGAAAGTTAAGCCTCCAGCTGCATTGCTGGCATCCCATATGGGCACCAGTTCAAATCCCAGCTGCTCCACTTCTGATCCAGCTCCCTGCTAGTGCACCTGGGAAAGTAGTGGAAGATGGTCAAGTGCTTGGGCCCTTGTACCCACGTGGGAAATCCAGTTGGAGTTACTGACTCCTGGCTCTCACTATATATATATTTCTGACTTTCAAATCTTTTTTTTTTAAAGATTATTTATTTGAAATGCAGAGTTACATAGAGAAGAAGAGGCAGAGAGAGGTCTTCCATCCATGGGTTCACTCCTCAGTTGGCTGCAATGGCCAGAGCTGCACCGATCCAGAGCCAGGAACCAGGAGCCGGGAGCTTCCTCCAGGTCTCCCACACGGCAGGGACCCAAGGACTTGGGCCATTTTCTACTGCTTTCCCAGGCCATAGCAGAGAGCTGGATTAGAAGTGGAGCAGCCAGGGGACTAGAACCAGTGCCCATGCCTAACCTGGGAGTGTCACCTTTGGCACACCCTTAACCCTGAGGAACCAGAGCTCTCTGGTCACACCCATCTCAAGCCACCAAGGCTCCTCCAACAGCAGGCAGTCCACTTAACACAGTCATAGTATAACAAGAAAAAACACCACAGCAAGGGAAGAAGAATCCAAAGAATATCTCCACAATGCCAAGCAGCAAACGCAGAAACCAAGGAAACAAGAACAAGGAAGACATTATGATGCCCCCAAATGAACAAGACACCCCAAGCCAAGATTATGAAGATGATGAGATGGAAGAAATGCAAGATACGGATTTCAAAAAATTTATGATAGGGACATTTAGAAGTTTTCAAAAACAAATGCTTGAGTTACAGAAATCCTTACTGGACAGGATAGAAAATCTCTCTTGTGAAAATGAAATCTTAAGGAGGAATCAAAATGAAATGCAGAAACTAGTAGAATAGGAAAGTGTGATAGTGAAGAAAAATCAAAATGAAATGAAGAACTCAACAGATCAAATGACAAAGACAGAGAGCCTTAAAAAGAGTCAGTGAAGCAGAAGAGAGAATATCGGACTTAGAAGACAGAGCACAGGAAAACATACAGTCAAACCAAAGAAAAGAGGAAATTAGCAATTAAAAAATATTGTTGGGAATCTACAGGATACTATTAAAAAAACCCAACATTCAGGTTCTAGGAGTTCCTGAAGGCATGGAGAGAGAGAGAGAGAGAATTAGAAGCCCTTTTTAGTGAGATACTAGCAGAGAACTTACTGGGTTTGGAGGACAGAGACATCCTAGTACAGGAAGCTCATAGAACCCCTAGTAAACATGACCAAAAGGGATCTTCACCACGATACGTTGTAATCAAACTCACCACAGTGAAACATAAAAGATTCTAAAATGTGCAAGAGAGAAATGTCAGATTACTCTGAGGATCTCCAATTAGACTCACAGCAGACTTCTCATCAGAAACCTTACAGGTTAGAAGGGAATGGTGAGACATAGCCCAGGTACTAAGAGAAAAACTGCCAGCCCAGAATATTATATCCTGCAAAGCTCTCATTTGTGAATGAAGGTGAAATAAAGATTTTTTCATAGCAAACAGAAATTGAAAGAATTTGTCTCCACTCGTCCAGCCCTGCAAAAGATGGTTAAAGACGTGTTACACACAGAAACACAGAAACACAGTCATCAATATGAAAGAAGGTAAAGGAAGGAAACCTTACAGCAAAAGATCACAGGAAGTTCAAAGCATATATTAGGAAATATCTTTGGCAAATGGCAGGGCAAAGTTACTACTTATCAATAGTCACATTGAATGTTAATAGCCTGAACTGTCCAGTTAAAAGACACAGTTTGGCTGATTGGGTTAAGGAACAAAACCCATCTATTTGCTGCTTACAAGAAACACATCTTTCCAACAAAGATGCATACAGACTGAAAGTGAAAGGCTGGAAACAGATACACCATGCCAATAGAGATGAAAAAAGCGGGCATAGCCATTTTAATATCAGACAAAATAAACTTCAACACAAAAACTCTTGAGACAAAGAGGGGCACTATATATAATGATTAAGGGATCAATTCAACAGGAAGATATAACGATTATCAATGTATATGCACCTAATTACAGGGCACTGGTTTATTTAAAAGATTTGTTAAGGGACTTAAAGGGAGACTTAGACTCCAATACAATAGTACTGGGGGACTTCAATACTCCACTTTCAGAAATAGATCAATAGGACAGAAGATCAACAAGGAGACAGTAGATTTAAACGACACTATAGCCCAAATGGATCTAACAGATATCTATAGAACTTTTCATCCTATACATACTAGGCAATAAAGCAAGTCTCAGCAAATTCAAAAGAATTAGAATCATACAATGCAGCTTCTCAGGCCATAGGGGAATGAAGTTGCAAATTAGCAACTCAGGAATCCCTAGAGCATATGCAAACACATGGAGATTGAACAGCGTGCTCCTGAATGAACAATGGGTCATAGAAAAAAGAGAAATAAACTTTCTGGAAGTAAATGAGGATAACAGCACAACATACCAAAACTTATGGGATGCAGCAAAAGCAGTGTTAAGAGGAAAGTTTATATCAATAGGTGCCTACATCAAGAAATTGGAAAGGCACCAAATAGATGAGCTTTCAATTCACCTCAAGGATCTAGAAAACCTACAGCAAACCAGACCCAAATCTAGTAGGAGAAGAGAAATAATTAAAATCAGAGAAGAACTCAATAGGATTGAATAAAAAAATTACAAATAATCAGCCAAACGAGGAGCTGGTTTTTTTGAAAAAAAACAAAATTAACACACCATTGGCCCAACCAACTAAAAAAAGACCCAAATCAGTAAAAATTAGAGATGAAAAAGGAAACGTAACAACAGACACTACAGAAAAAAAAGCATCAGAAATTACTACAAGAACTTGTATGCCAGCAAACAGGGAAATCTATCAGAAATGGATAGATTCCTGGACACATGCAACCTACCTAAATTGAACCAGGAAGACATCGAAAACCTAAACAGACACATAACAGACAGAAATTGAAACAGTAATAAAGGCCCTCCCAACAAAGAAAAGCCCAGGACCATATGGATTCACTGCTGAATTCTACCAGACATTTAAAGAAGAACTGACTCCAATTCTTCTCAAACTACTCAGAACAATTGAAAAAGAGGGAACCCTCCCAAATTGTTTTTTATGAAGCCAGCATCACCTTAATTCCTAAGCCGGAGAAAGATGCAGCATTGAAAGAGAATTAAAGACTAATATCCCTGATGAACATAGATGCAAAAATCCTCAATAAAATTCTGGCCAATAGAATGCAACAACACATCAGAAAGATCATCCACCCAGACCAAGTGGGATTTATCCCTGGTATGCAGGGATGGTTCAATGTTCGCAAAACAATCAATGTGATACACCACATTAACAAACTGCAGGAGAAAAACCATATGATTATCTCAATAGATGCAGAGAAAGCATTTGATAAAATACAACACCCTTTCATAATGAAAACTCTAAGCAAACTGGGTATGGAAGGAGCATTCCTCAATACAATCAAAACAATTTATGGAAAACCCACGGCCAGCATCCTATTGAATGGGGAAAAGTTGGAAGCATTTCCACTGAGATTTGGCACCAGACAGGGATGCCCACTCTCACCACTGCTATTCAACATAGTTCTGGAAGTTTTAGCCAGAGCTATTAGGCAAGAAAAAGAAATTAAAGGGATATAAATTGGGAAGGAACAAGTCAAAGTATCCCTCTTTGCAGATGATATAATTCTTTATTTAGGGGACCCAGAGAACTCCACTAAGACTATTGGAACTCATAGAAGAGTTTGGCAAAGTAGCAGGATATAAAATCAGTGCACAAAAATCAACTGCCTTTGTATACACAGGCAATGCCACAGCTGAGAAAGAACTACTAAGATCAATCCCATTCACAATAGCTACAAAAACAATCAAATACCTTGGAATAAACTTAACCAAGGATGTTAAAGATCTCTACGATGAAAATTACAAAATCTTAAAGAAATAGAAGAGGATACCAAAAAAATGGAAAAAACTTCCATGCTCAGGGATTGCAAGAATCAATATCATCAAAAAGTCCATACTCCCAAAAGCAATTTATAAATTCAGTGCAATACCAATCAAAATACCAAAGACACTCTTCTCAGATCTGGAAAAAATGATGCTGAAATTCATATGGAGACGCAAGAGACCTCAAATAGCTAAAGCAATCTTGTACAACAAAAACAAAGCTGGAGGCATCACAATACCAGATTTCAGGACCTACTACAGGGCAGTTGTTATCAAAACAGCATGATACTGGTACATAAACAGATGGGTAGACCAATGGAACAGAATAGAAACACCAGAAATCAATCCAAACATCTACAGCCAACTTATATTTGATCAAGGATCCAAAACCAATCCCTGGAGTAAGGACAGTCTATTCAATAAATGGTGCTGGGAAAATTGGATTTCCATGTGCAGAATCATGAAGCAAGACCCCTACCTTTCACCTTACACAAAAATCCACTCAACATGGATTAAAGACCTAAGTCTATGACCTGACACCATCAAATTATTAGAGAACATTGGAGAAACCCTTCAAGATATTGGCATAGGCAAATACTTCTTGGAAAAGACCCCAGAAGCACAGGCAGTCAAAGCCAAAATTAACTATTGGGATTGCATCAAATTGAGAACTTTCTGTACTGCAAAAGAAACAGGAAAGTGAAGAGACAACCAACAGAATGGGAAAAAATATTTGCAAACTATGCATCATATAAAGGGTTAATAACCAAAATCTACAAAGAGATTAAGAAACTCCACAACATCAAAACAACCCACTTAAGAGATGAGCCAAGGACCTCAATAGACATTTTTCAAAAGAGGAAATCCAAATGGCCAACAGGCACATGAAAAAATGTTCAAGGTCACTAGCAATCAGGGAAATGTAAATCAAAACCACAATGAGGTTTCACCTCACCCTGGTTAGAATGGCTCACATTCAGAAATCTACCAACAACAGATGCTGGTGAGGATGTGGGGAAAAAGGGACACTAGCCCACTGTTGGTGGGAATGCAAACTGGTCAAGCCACTATGGAAGTCAGTCTGGAGATTCCTCAGAAACCTGAATATAACCCTGCCATTCAACCCAGCCATCCCACTCCTTGGAATTTACTCAAATGAAATTAAATTGGCAAACAAAAATCTGTCTGCACCTTAATGTTTATTGCAGCTCAATTCACAATAGCTAAGACCTGGAACCAACCCAAATGTCCATCAACAGTAGACTGGATAAAGAAATTATGGGACATATATTCCATAGAATACTATACCGCAGTAAGAAACAACGAAATCCAGTTATTTGCAACAAAATGGAGGAATCTGGAACACATCATACTGAGTGAATTAAGCCAGTCCCAAAGGGACAGATATCATATGTTCTCCCTGACCGGTGACAACTAACCGAGCACCAAAGGGGAAACCTGTTGAAGTGAAATGGACACTATGAGAAACAGTGACTTGATCAGCCCTTGTCCTGACTGTTGATGTACAATGTAATACTTTATCCCTTTTAGTATTTTTTGTTCTAGTTAATACTATTGGTTGAACTCTGTAATCAACACACAATTATTCTTAGGTGTTTAAATTTAACTGAAATGTGATCCCTGTTAAATGTAAGAGTGGGGGCCGGCGCCGCGGCTCACTAGGCTAATCCTCTGCCTTGCAGCGCCGGCACACTGGGTTCTAGTCCTGGTCGGGGTGCCGGATTCTGTCCCAGTAGCCCCTCTTCCAGGCCAGCTCTCTGCTGTGGCCCAGGAATGCCATGGAGGATGGCCTAAGTGCTTCTGCCCTGCACCCTATGGGAGATCAGGAGAAGCACCTGGCTCCTGCCATCAGATCAGCGCGTTGCACTGGCCGCGGCAGCCATTGGAGGGTGAACCAACGGCAAAGGAAGACCTTTCTCTTTGTCTCTCTATCTCACTGTCCACTCTGCCTGTCAAAAAAATATATATGAGTGGGAATAAGAGAGGGAGGAGATGTACAATTTGGGACATGCTCAATCGGACTTGCCCCAAATGGTGGCATTAGAAATCTGCCAGGGGATTCCAATACAATCCCACCAAGGTGGCATGTACCAATGCCATCTCCCTCGTCCAAGTGATCAATTTCAGTTCACAATTGATCATGCTGA
Source organism: Oryctolagus cuniculus (assembly GCF_051225735.1). Taxonomy (NCBI): domain Eukaryota; kingdom Metazoa; phylum Chordata; class Mammalia; order Lagomorpha; family Leporidae; genus Oryctolagus; species Oryctolagus cuniculus. The sequence goes on from NC_142880.1 coordinate 76,285,012, forward strand.
TAGGTCTAAGAGTCAAAGGGATCACATAAACAAGACTAGTGTCTGCTAATACTGATAGAATGAAAAAGGGAGAGAATGCTCCAACATGGGAAGCAGGATACACAGCAGACTCATAGAATGGCAGATGTCCTAAACAGCACTCTGGCTTCAGAATCAGCCCTTAAGGCATTCAGATCTGGCTGAAGAGCCCATGAGTGTATTTTAGGCATGGAAAGCCAAGACACTCTGGAAAAGACCTAAATGAAAGATCTCTGCGAGTGAGATCCCAGTGGAAAGAACAGGGCCATCCAAGAAGGAGGTACCTTTCTCTGAAGGGAGGAGACAACTTCCACTTTGACTATGATATTGTCTAAATAAGATCAGAGCTGGCGAACTCAAAAGGCTTCCATAGCCTTGGCAGCTCATGACTAGAGCCTAGGGAGATTACTGACACCATAAACAAGAGTGTCAATTTGTTAAGTCAACAACAGGAGTCACTGCGCACTTACTTCTCATGTAGGATCTCTGTCCTTAATGTGTTGTCCAATGTGAATTAATGCTATAACGAGTACTGAAACAGTATTTTACACTTTATGTTCTGTGTAGGGGCAAACCGATGAAATCTTTACTTAATATATACTAAACTGATCTTCTGTATATAGAGAATTGAAAATGAATCTTGATGTGAATGGAATGGGAGAGGGAGTGGGAGATGGGAGGGGTGTGGGTAGGAGGTAAGTTATGGGGGGGGGGAAGCCATTGTAATCCATAAGCTGTACTTTGGAAATTTATATTTACTAAATAAAAGTTTAAAAAATACCTTAATATTGTATCATAGACTTTTCTCCTATTATAGCACAATAGAAGTTGAAGTCAGTAATAATAAGCTTAAACACGCACACACACATACACACACATGTTGTTTGAGAACTGAGAAACACTTTGATTCCTTATCTAAGAACTAACTAAATAGGGCTTTTTTTGTTTTTTTATAAACGTTCTGGCTCTTTTTTTTAAAAGAATGTTACTTTCATAGGTACAAAAGAATACATAAAACGTACATATAAAATGTAATGAAATGAAAACCTATGTACCCATGAACCAGTTTAAACCTAAAACGTTTCCAGTGTGTTTGCTCTTTTTCTCTCCTTGTTGAGCCTCTTTTCTTCCACTCAGCTAATATCCTGAATCGCTTTACATTTCCTTGCTCTTATTTTACAAACTATATATGTTTATCCTTAAGTAATGCATTGTTTTTGCTTCTGAACTTTACATACACAATATATAAAGGGGACATCAGAAAGTCCATGGGAGGTAGAGGGTAAGCTTATATTGGTGCAAAAAAATTTTCAAAGTATGTTTTCTTAATAGGCAGTTTTCATGAATTTTTCAAGTGCTTGCATATTCTGTTACATCTCTCACCTTTTCAATTGTTTGCTGTGTAAAACTTTACTCACTTTAATCACTGAACACTTCACTGTGTTTCTGTCACTATCAATCCTATTTCCATCTATTGCACACTTTCTAAAATTACATAAGTTGAACACTTAGCTCACATATTTCTTTTCTAATGGACATCCATTAGATGCTATAACATGTCCTCTGAGATGGGGCAGTCATTGTAGCACAGCCGGTTAGGCTGCCACTTATAATACCAGCACCCCCAGTAGAGAACATTGTTTTGAGTCCTGGCTGCTCTGCTGCTGATTCAGTACCCTGCTCCATGTGCCTGGGAAAGCAGTGGAAGTACTTGGGCAGGAGACCCAGATGGAGCTGCAAGCCCCTGGCTTTGGCTTAGTCCAGCCCTGCCCATTGCAATCATTTGGGCAGTGAATCAGCAATGAAGGATTTCTGTTTCTTCCTCTGTGTCACTCTACCTTCCATGAAGTCTTTAAAATTTCTTCTAAGAGTTAGCTCTTTACTGTATTCCATAAGTTTTGGTGTCATATTTTTATTGTCATTAGGTTCTGAATATTTCAGAATTCCATATGATTATCTGTAAACTGAGCAACTGTTTCCAGAACCCTTGAAATCTTTACTTAGTATAGAGTTGGCCTTTATACAAAGCTAATTGAAAATGAATGTTGATGGAGAATAGGACTGGCAAGGGGAGAGGGAGGAGGAGGAGGGGTGGGAGTGTGTGTGGGAAAGCTGATGTGGGAAGAATAACTATATTCCTAGAGTTGTACTTAATGAAATCTGTATTTCTTAAAAAATAAAAAGAAAATAATGGTTCTAACTCTTGATAGAGATTGTTGACAGTTTGAGGAGTGTAAGATATAGGTAATAAATGGATAACTGAATCTACTTTGAATTTATTTTGTCTCATAAGCAAGTTGTTAAAATATTTTTTCCCATGAAACAGCATATGTAGATTTCTTTTCTCGGTTATTCTCTTTAGGTATAAATAGTTGCAAGTTTATAAACTAAACAATTTCAATATCTTAATTCCTGACTTGTTGCCATATTGGTTTTTTTTAAAGATTTATTTATTTGAAAGGCAGAGTTACAGAGAGACAGAGGCAGAGAAAGATGGAGAGAGAGGAAGAGAGAGAGAGGTGTCTTCCATCTGTTGGTTTACTCCCCAAATTGCCGCAATGGCCAGAGCTGCGCCTATCTGAAGCCAGGAGCCAGGAGCTTCTCCTGGGTCTCCCACACTGGTGCAGGGGCTCAAGTAGTTGGGCCATCTTCCACTGCCTTCTCAGGCCATAGCAGAGAGCTAGATCGGAAGTGAAGCAGCTGGGACTCTAACTGGTGACCATTTGGGATGCTGGCACTGCAGGTGGTGGCTTTACCTGCTACACCACAGTGCCGGCCCCTGGCATATTGGTTTTTAATTGATCTAGTTCTGTCCTAGGTGGAATCAAGTTTAATCGAGCCATTTCTATGCACTTTTGGTTTTCAATTAAATTAAAAATGAACTGTTTGTAATGGGAAATTAGACTTACATGTATGCCCACAGGTGTCTGCTTTGAGTAAGATGTTCAGAATTTTCTTTGGGAGTAAATATAAGCCTAGGATTTGTTGAGTCGTTCATGGGTTGTGGAAATCCATTTAATAATGCAGTTACAGCAATTTTCAGTGTTTTATTCAAGTGACATGTTTTCTTTGAGTCACTTTTTGTTTTGATTCTCAAAGCAAATAGTGTTTTTTTCCTAATAGTAGCTGTTTGTTTTCATTAGTAAAAGCTGAACATTTATAGGTCAAACATGGTGTTTTTAGTAATTATCTGGTTAATGCCTTAAATACTTAGTCATTGAATTATGCAAGGCTTAAATTAAATTTGTTTACCATGTCCCCAAGATTTCTTTGTTGTTGTTGTTTTGTGTTGTTTTTGTGTGTGTGTTTTAATATTATAGGCTATCAAGATGGAAATGATGCAGAATCTTCAGGTCCATCCAGAAGAGGTGGAAGAGGTGGTTTCCGAGGTTGCCGTGCAGGATTTGGTCTAGCAAGTCCAAGTTAGTAGTGGATTGTAAATGGTGTGCTTTTTCTATTAAGGAAATGATATAAAAAGTTATCTATTAGATAAGACTGTTAATTAGGATTATATGAGAATAGTTTAGCATGGTGGGTGATACAAATTAACTCTGTTGTGTGTAAGATTATTTGTTAGACACATATGTAATTGTATGTTGGTGAGGTTGGAATATATGAATTTTTCAGAAGTTCATGTGACTCAGTTCTGTAATATTTTATGCTGTTAAGTGTTTTAGAGCCTTGATAATTTGGTTGACCTTACAAATAGGTGGCCTTTCATACGGCTCTACCGATCCCCCAAAACCTACCTTCACCAGTGTGGCTGTCTGTTTTAAATGCCTCCAGCCTTCATTCTTTAGTGTCATGACACTGTCTTCAGAAGTCATTGTTGGAATACTTGTGTCTCTTAGTAGGGGAACACAGATTAGTAGTTTTGGAAGCTAAAACATAAATTTGTAGTGATAGTTTAATAGGTGTGAAGTAGATTAGTACATTGCTGTACAGGACCTGTTAGGCTTGATTTAGTAACAGCAGGAGTAAGAGGTGCTATTTTGGAGAATAAGCAGTTGAAAAGATCCAGTGAAGTTTCTGGGAGCAGTAATTGTGCTGCTTTTTGGAGATTTAATTTTTGCTTATATCATATTTTGGCATGAAATTTACTGTAATTTCATTTACAAAATAATTTTAAGAAAACAAGAATATTTAAGAAGTAATTTGTAATTGAAAGACCTAATTTGTAGAGAAGTCCTTTGTTCAATACTTAGAACAATTCTTATTGTAAATTTTGTTAAACTGTTTTAAATCTTTTAACTTGTGATAATATAGCTTGATTTTTTTCTCTTATTGAATAATTTAAGCACTTCTTAAAAGTAACATCTGATTTTATTTTCTACAAATCAAGATAATGAAAACAATGAAGATGAAGGGGTGCAGCGCAGGGGCGGCTTTTTTGGTTCTAGAAGATCAGCCTTAAGTGCCACAGGTCAGTAATAAAATTTATTGCTAAATACTAAGCATTCCCATATGCTTTTAGCATTAGGATTAATCACCCTAATAAATATGTTTAAGCACACTAGTTTGGCTTGTGCCTTTTTCTGCTTTGTAGACAAAAATGCATGGATAGATTTTCCTTCCTTAGAAAATTTGTGCACAGTGAATTACTTCTTCTGTTATCTACCAGTTACTTTGAGATGCGAGTTATACTTTTGATTAGAGGAGGGAAATTGAAACTTTCATTGGTCTGAAACAAAGTTGTCTGAGTTAAGGAAAATAATTTGTGTGATTTGAGGAGAAAATTTAAAAACTTGTTAAAATGTTCAAATGAGGGTAAGATTTAAATTAAATCTAAGGCCGGCGCCGCGGCTCACTAGGCTAATCCTCCGCCTAGCGGCGCCGGCACACCGGGTTCTAGTCCCGGTCGGGGCGCTGGATTCTGTCCCAGTTGCCCCTCTTCCAGGCCAGCCCTCTGCTGTGGCCAGGGAGTGCAGTGGAGGATGGCCCAGGTGCTTGGGCCCTGCACCCCATGGGAGACCAGGAAAAGCACCTGGCTCCTGGCTCCTGCCATCGGATCAGCGCGGTGCGCTGGCCGCAGCGCGCTGGCCGCGGCGGCCATTGGAGGGTGAACCAACGGCAAAGGAAGACCTTTCTCTCTGTCTCTCTCTCTCACTGTCCACTCTGTCTGTCAAAAAAAAAAAATAAAAAAATAAAAAAATAAAAATAAAAATTAAATTAAATCTATAATTAAAAGGGTAAGGGAATAGGAATCTTAAGTAATTACTCTGTATTGAATAGAAACAGACACTATGGTTTATGTACTTGAGGGAGCTGTGTTTCCTCTAAGTCTGCCAAACAATCTTATAGGTAATGGTGACACTTACCCAAGCAGAAGTGGCAGTGGAAGTGGTCGAGGTAAGTTCTGATTGCTTCACCCATACGAGATTAGAATTATTGTAATTAAAATTTAGTATTTGAAGTTAAAAGGTAATTTTTATTGCTTTTATACATTGTGATGAGTATAATTTGCATAACTGATTTCGGGGAGTTCATAAAACTCTTTTCTAAGTTTTTTCCTCTCTGATCTAGCAGTTCTGTTATAGGATCTATATACCATAGATTTATTTGTAAATATACGTATAAAGTTATTAAAGTTGTTCACTGAGCTTCATTTATAGTTAGTAAAAAAAAACTGAAAAGCACCTAAAATTCCTTAATAAATAAATTTAATGAAATAACTGTAAAATAGAATACTTTATAGATGGAAATTCATATTATAGTGTGGGATAGTTGCTCGATTTGATCATAATAGAGTTTGATTTTTTTTACTCTGAATTATTTTTTCAGAGTGTAAGTACTTGAATATCACAGAAAATGTGCAGTGCTTGACTAGTAAACCAGTAGTTTGATGTATTTAACAGATTCTCAGCAATCATGAGTTGTCTGAGAACGTTCAAAGTGACAGTCTGCTTCTCTCCACCTCAACCCTTGATTCTTGAATTGTTCAGTGTAGGAAAAGTTTATCAAAGACCAGTTTAACCAGATTTTCCACAGATGCTCACATCTGTGTGAAGGAGAATTTCAAGATGTGGACATATAGAATAAGATAATAGAGAGCGGCCGGCGCCGCGGCTCACTAGGCTAATCCTCCGCCTTGCGGCGCCGGCACACCGGGTTCTAGTCCCGGTCGGGGCGCCGGATTCTGTCCCGGTTACCCCTCTTCCAGGCCAGCTCTCTGCTGTGGCCAGGGAGTGCAGTGGAGGATGGCCCAAGTGCTTGGGCCCTGCACCCCATGGGAGACCAGGATAAGTACCTGGCTCCTGCCATCGCATCAGCGCAGTGCGCCGGCCGCAGTGCGACGGCCGCGGGGGCCATTGGAGGGTGAACGAACGGCGAAGGAAGACCTTTCTCTCTGTCTCTCTCTCTCTCACTGTCCACTCTGTCAAAAAAAAAAAAAAAATAATAGAGAGCCCATATATAAAAAGATATATCTAATTAGCTTTCTCTTTAAAAATTATTTCTATATTAGGAACAGAGAGTGAGAACTTCCATCTACTGGTTCACTTTCCATATATCTGTCGTGACCCTGTGCTAGGCCAGGAGCTGGGAGCCAGGAACTCAGTCCGGGTCTTCTATGTGGGTAGCAAGAACCCACTTACTTGAGCCATCACTGCTATCTTCCTCTATGTGGGTAGCAAGAACCCAATTACTTGAGCCATCACTGCTATCTTCCAGGGTCTGCGTGAGTAGGAAGCTATAGTCAGGAGCCCGCTATCAAACTCAGGTACTGCCATAAGGAAGGCAGAAGTCTTCACTGCCAGGCTAGATGCCCACTCCTTTAATTAGCTCTTGAGCCTAATGCAGTACCTAAAAGTGGCATTGCAGATGACTAGTTCTTTAAAAGTCAGATGGTTTACAGAAAAGAATTAACAGATCTGACTGCTGTTCACCTAAAATTCATCAATAAATGAAACTGAAAATTCTGCCTGCAAGATCGTTCCTTGGCTAATGTATATTAGTCAAGGTTCTCCAGAGAAAAAGAACCAGTAGGAGAGAGGTTGGTAGATGCACGGATGGATGAGAGGGTATTTATCAGGGGAATTGGCTCATGCAATTATGGAGGCTGAGAAGTCTCCTGATAGGCCGTTTGCAGGCTAAAGAACTAGGGAAACTGTTAGCATGGCTTCAGCTTCATCTAAGTCTAAAGGTCCCAGAACCAGGGCAGCCAATGGTATAACTCTCAGAATAAAGCCAAAGGCCTAAGCACTGAGCTGGGGGCATTTTGTCCAGTCCTGGGGTCCAAAGGCCAGAGAAGCTGGAATTGTTATTTTCTAGAGTAGGAGAAGAAGTGTGTTCCAGCTTTAGGAGAGAGAGAATTTTCCTTTCCTCTGCTTTTTTTTCATTCTATCTGAGCCGTTAGTTGATTGGACATACTTGTATACATTGGGTAAGGGTGAAACTTCCTACTGCACTGATTCAAATGCTAATTTCTTCTGGATATACCCTCAGAGACATACTTAGAGTTAATAATTTATCAGCTCAGTATCCCTAATCTAGTCAAGTTGATATGTAAGATTAACCATCAAAGCTGGTATCTGAACTCTTGGATTTGGAAAGGATTCCTACCACCTAATTGATAAGAGTGACTCATTGTGCTTAAACTGCACAGACAATGTGGTTTATTATGCATGCTTGCTTCCCTTCTGGGAGTCTGGAATTCTAGTATGTGCCATGCAGAAGATGCATACATTGTTAGCCCCTTATGAAAACCCTAAATACTGAATCTATGAGCTTCTTTGATAGATAACATTTCACATATGTTGTCTCAGTTGTGTGACTCCAGTGGGAGAAGACTCTAGGAAGTTTGTGCTTGGTTTTCTCTGGGCTTTTCCCAATGTACCTTTTTTTTTTTTTTTTTTTAACTAATTATGCTGCTGCTTCTGTCATGTAATAAATCATAGCCATGAGTATGAAAATACTTCAAAATAGTTAATGGAAACTCGATTAAAGGTTAAATTTGTACAAAAAATTGAAATCCATGCATATGAAAGTTCTTTAAATTGTTCTTGGAAAATGTATATTATGAAGAAACTGTCTTGTTTGTTCTGCTAGCAGGTCACTGAACCTGGGAATGGTCTTAAAGACCTCCCAACACAGGTAATCATTGGTTCCTATTAGAAAATACAGTCCTTGGCTGATTAGGAAAGAGATAAAATAGCTTAAACCAAAAATAGCTAATACTTATATAAAATAAGTCTTACCTGCATAAAGTCAGCATTTTGAATACTAAGGAAACTAGAAATGCATAAGATTCTATTCATCCTAAGCATGTAAATTATGATTTATAAAAAGAAAAGGCTTTAAAGAGGCCTGTCCATTTTTTTTTTTTTTTTTGACAGGCAGTTAGAGACAGAAAGGTCTTCCTTCTGTTAGTTCACCCCCCAAATGGCTGCTACGGCTGGCGTGCTGCGCCGATCCAAAGCCAGGAGCCAAGTACTTCCTTCTGGTCTCCCATGCGGGTACAGGACCCAAGCACTTGGGCCATCCTCCACTGCACTCCCAGGCCATAGCAGAGAGCTGGACTGGAAGAGGAGCAACCAGGACAGAACCGACACCCCATCCGGGACTAGAACCTGGGGTGCTGGCGCCGCAGGTGGAGGATTATCTAGTGAGCCGCGACACCGGCCTCCATTTTTAAAACATGTCGTCTTTGAAGACAAGCAGTGAAAGTAAAGATGTGTATAGTTTTGTGTCTTGACTGACTGTAATTTTTTAAACAGGTGGTTATAAAGGTTTAAATGAAGAAGTAATAACAGGCTCTGGAAAGAGTAAGTTTTACTTTTAATAAAGTATTTGGTTTTTATAGTGAGTATTTTTTTACTTCTCAGTCTTAAAAACATTTATATATTTGATCTCCTTTAAGATTCCTGGAAGGCAGAAGCTGAAGGAGGAGAAAGTGGTGACACTCAAGGTATATTAGCATTTGGGTGATATACATGAATATATATTACATATTAATATGTAAAATGTAAAAGTTTTATATTTATTTGAGAGAGAGCAATCTCCCGTCAACTGCTTCACTCCTCAAATGCTTACAACAGCCATGCTGGACCAGGCCTTAAATTGAGAGCCTAGATCTCAGTCTGCATTTCCTGTATGGCTCAACCACTTGAGCCATGACTTGCTGCCTCCAGGGTGCACATTAGTAGGAAGTGGAATTGGGCGCAGAGCCAGGACTCCAGCCCAGGCAGCTGAATAAGGATACAGAGTGTCCCAAGTGGTGTCTTAACTGCTGTGCCAAATGCCCACCCCTGATAACCCAAAATGTTTAAATGGAGACTTGACTTTAAAAAATTTGAACAGTGAAAATTTGGGATAAATGGTAAGAGGTTCTCAAGTATTTAAAATTTGGTTTGTCGATTTTTATATATTCTCATAGTTTTCCATCTAGTCTGTATGATGTAAATTATGTTTCTAATTTAAATTCCAAGGACCAAAAGTGACCTACATACCCCCTCCCCCACCTGAGGATGAGGATTCCATCTTCGCACATTATCAGACAGGCATAAACTTTGACAAGTATGATACTATTCTTGTGGAGGTATCTGGACATGATCCACCACCAGCAATTCTGGTCAGTGTGCTAATTGCTTCTATATTGACTGTATAGTAAACTTTGTTTTTAAAATATATGGTATCTTTCTTTAGGTTGGTATCAACACAAACTTTACCTTTAATAATGTCTTGGTTTGGAAATTTAGAACTATGTCTATCATTTAAATAGAATTAATTACTATGTAAAAAAAGAACTAGATTTCAGCACACTCCATCCATACCAGGATGAGAACTTTATTTAAATTTGCTAAAAAGATATTTTCCTTAAGCTTTCAAGATGTTTAAATTCTATGTTTTGAGAAAGTATGTTAGGGGAATGAGTTCCTGTGGAGTGTGGGGGAACCATCTGTCCCTTGTTGATCATTACAATGAGCCCTTATTACTCATCAGTTTTTTTTTCCTGCCACAGTTAAACAACCACTTTATAGAATTGAGACATTGTTTTCCTAGAAACCTTTTATTTAAGGTATACAAACTTCATGCATTTCATAAACACAACTTTAGGAACATAGTGATTCTTCTCACTATACACACCCTCTCTCCCACACTACCAGCCCTACTCTTCCCCCCTCTCCTATTCCCATTCTTTTTTGAAGATATATTTTCAATTAACTTATACACATACAATTAACTCTATACTAAGTAAAGAGCTCAACAAGTTGTATGAAAAAAACAATGTTCCTCAACAGTTGAGACAAAGGCTGTTCATTAACAATGCATCTTGAAGTGTTAATACCACTTCTATAGATTCCCTTTTAGGTGCTCTATTAGCTACCACAGATGCAGGAGAATGTGTATTTGTCCATTTGGGACTGGCTTATTTCACCAAGTGTGATGTTGTCCAGTTTCAGCCATTTTGTTGCAAATGACAGGATTTCATTTATTTTGTTTACCACTGTATAGTATTCCATGTGTGCACATCCTTTAATTTCTTTATCCAGTCTTCAGTTGACAGGCATTTGGGTTGATTCCGTATCTTAGCTATTGTGAATTGAGCTGCAATAAATATAGGAGTATACATAACTCTTTCACATGCTGATTTCATTTTCTTTGGGTAAATTCCGGGAGTGGGATGGCTGGGTCATATGGTATAGGTCTACATTCAGAGTTCTGAGGTATCTCCAAACTGATTTCCATAGTGGTTTTACCAGTTGCTGCACTTATTAGGCATTTTGAGTGATACTTGTTTTTTCCCCCTTGTGATGGCTTTTATTTTTGAATAAAAGATAAAGATGTGGCTTAGTGGAGTATCTGTTCTTTTCAGTGAATACCCAGGGGTGTATGCTGGTTGTAGTCATGGAGCTCTGTTCAGTGCTCCAGGGTGAGGGGAGTGTCCAAGGTGACACCAAAGTTGGGTGTGGTAAATCTTTTCTTTATCAAAGGGGAGGTTTGTTCTGGTCTGTTGGTGTATTCTCACACTAACCTATTCTCATGCTCATCTCCTTTCCCTATACACAAATGCATGGTCACTAGACCCAGTGGATACAGTTTTCATTCCTGCTTCCACAAGAACCCCACAAAGATCTGTGTAGACCTTGCAGACATCGGTGTGTACACGGATCCTACAGCAGTGACCCTCACCAGGGAATCAGGGAGCCCTGACCTCATTCCGTGCAGCTGTCGGCAGTGACTGCCCGAAGTCCCAGCCATACCCTTTAACCTCCCACATAACAGGGATTTTCACAGTGTTTTCATAGTCTCGGAATACAAGACTCCCACAGTCTTGAGCACCAAGTTCCCTGTCAGTTCCCCCATCCAGACTCAGGTATCTTCTCTTGTCTAGTTGCTGGGCATGCAAACGTGAGCTGGTGCAACTATTACATATGTCCAAAATGGTGCCTGCCCTCTTTCAGCTAGTTAAAAAACACCTGTGCCAGGTGGTTGGGGAGAGAGAAACGTAGTTTAAAAACGCCTGTGCCAGGTGCTTAGGGAGAGAGAAACGTGTCCCCCTTTCTTCCCTCTTTCTTGGCAGGTTGGCAGATAGACTGTCCCCCATAGGGTTCTAAGATGGACTCACATCAGGTTCTTCCTATAGCTGTATCGCTAGTGGCTTGCTGCAGTGCAGTCTCATCTCACTCCAGAGCTGGTGCTGAGACCTTGGATGCCGGGGTCCTCAGCTGTGCATATCCACACCTCCACATAGGTCCACAGTGTCCCTCTAATTTGTGTGGAGTTTCCTCTGCTGTTTTCTCCCTAAATCTTCCCTGAGATTGCATTCTCACCACTTTATTTTTTTTTAAAGATTTTATTTATTTGAGAGGTAGAGTTACAGTGAGAGGGAGAGACAGAGAGAAAGGTCTTCTGTCCGTGGGTTCACTCCCCAAATGGCTGCAATGGCCGGAGCTGTGCTGATCCGAAGCCAGGAGCCAGGTGCCTCCTTCTGGTCTCCCATGTGGGTTCAGGGGCCCAAGGACTTGGGCCATCCTCCACTGCTTTCCTAGGCCACAGCAGAGAGCTGGACTGGAAGAGGAGCAGCCAAAACCAGAACTGGCACCAATATGGGATGCTGGCACCACAGGCAGAGGATTAAGCCACTGTGCCACAGTGCCAGTCCCTCTCACCACTGTTTAAAAAAACTGTCTTCCTCTGGTTTAGAGCAGTAAGCTCCCTCCATATTCTACCATCTTGAAAATCCCTCATCAGAGTTTTTTATATCTCACAGGTTTTAATGGGGTAGAAAAAAAATTTTTAGGACTACTGTCTATGAGAAATACTTCCTAATTCTATTAATTTATAAGGTAATAGACTCTGGATGTTGTCTTTTGAGTGGAGGTGCATTGGTAAAGTAACTTTAGTGTATAAAGTAAAATTAGCAAGCCTTGAAACTGGTTTAATTGGAATGTGTTCATGAAATGCTGTATATGGAATTTAATCACTGCTCCCCTCCTTTTTGCTTTTAGACTTTTGAAGAAGCTAATCTCTGTCAGACACTGAATAATAACATTGCTAAAGCTGGTTATACTAAGCTTACTCCTGTGCAGAAATATAGTATTCCTATTATACTTGCAGGAAGAGATTTGATGGCTTGTGCTCAAACAGGATCTGGGAAAACCGTAAGTAATTTTCCCACACATATTCTCTCTCATAGCCAAATAGTTAACATTTTTTAATGCTTTTCTTTCTAAGACTTTTATATATGTTTTCAATGAGCTGTCATAACTATTCATGATTTTTGCTTCTGATTTATTGAAGTATATGTACTTCTGAAAGAGTTTTGATCTAAGATAGGGTTGCAGCCTGTACATGTTTAATCTGTTTCTAAATGTGTTCAGCCTTTTTCTGGGACATGATAGTATCTTAAAATGATTTGAGGTCAAAACTTCAGCACTGAGGGAGGGAGAAAATAATTTCTGTAAAATAAACCTATGGTTTTGGCATCAAAAGATAAAGAATGAGAAATAGCTATATGTAGTATACATGATATTTAGTATGAAGTGATCTCAGGTTTTGCTAATTCTCAAAACTCTGGTGAGACTAGCTGGGTCTCAGGACTAATCAAGGGCGTTTGTTTATTAAATAGGGTTCCATGAAATGACACTATTAGTTTGCAGATCATAAAGTCCTGGCTCATACCATTTTAGGCTTAAACAGCCTCTGTTATTGAATTAAAGGGAAAAATGGGTGAGTTGTACAATACAGCAGCTGTGGGGTGGTAAAAATAGCATTTTAAATGTTAAAGTGGTCATATAGATATGATTGTCTGGTAATAATAATAGGTAGAATTAAAAAGGAGTGAATGGTCCAACATGGGAAGTAGTCCATACAGCAAACTCATAGAATGACAATTACTTTAAGTAGCACTCTGACCTCAGAATCAGCCTTTAAGGCATTCTGGTCTGGCTGAAAAGCCCATGAGAGCATTTCAGGCATGGAAAGCCAAGGCATTTTGCCAAAAAATGACCTACATGAAGGGCCTCTCTGGGTGAGACCCCAGCGGAAAGATGCTGTCATCAAAGAAGGATGTACATTTCTCTGAAGGGAGGCAAGAACTTTCACTTTGCTTATGGCCTTGTCTAAATTCTGATGGAATTTGTGGACTCAAAATTCTTTCCTAGCCTAGGCAGCTCATGTCAAGAGCCTAAGGTGATCACTTACGTCATACATAAGAGTGTTAATTGTTAAATTAACAACAGGAGTCATGGTGCACTAACTTCTCGTGCAGGACCTCTGTCCTCAAAGAGTTTTATTAGAGTTAACAGTAAAACTTGTTCTCACAGATTTATTTTTTTAATGTATTAAGTGGAGGATATTCTTATGTCACATAAGTTTTAGTTATGCCTAAGTGTCCAGCTCCATTGCTTGTTTTCTTAGGTGTTTCCTCAATTAATGATACAGCTTGTTCTTAAGAATTTAATTTCTTTTAATATATTAAATGGAGATCTTCTGTCTTGGAAGTTATAGTTATGTCTAATTTCTCGCAAAAGATGTATCATTCTTGGGAGCTTCTTTAAAGTTAAGTTTCTCAAAAAAAAAAAAGTGCAGTTAACTTCAAGATGCAATGACTTTTTTTTTTTTTTTTTTTTTTTTTTTTTGACAGGCAGAGTGGACAGTGAGAGAGAGAGACAGAGAGAAAGGTCTTCCTTTGCCGTTGGTTCACCCTCCAATGGCTGCCGCGGCCGGCACACTGCGCTGATCTGATGGCAGGAGCCAGGAGCCAGGTGCTTTTCCTGGTCTCCCATGGGGTGCAGGGCCCAAGCATTTGGGCCATCCTCCACTGCACTCCCTGGCCACAGCAGAGGGCTGGCCTGGAAGAGGGGCAACCGGGACAGAATCTGGCGCCCCGACCGGGACTAGAACCTGGTGTGCCGGCGCTGCTAGGCGGAGGATTAGCCTAGTGAGCCGCGGCGCCGGCCCAAGATGCAATGACTTTGAACAGCCCTTATCTTGACTGTTGAGGAACAGTTTTGTTTTGTTTTGTTTTTTAGTGCAAATTGTTGAACTCTCAGTATAGAGTTTATCCTCTATGTATAAAGTTAGTTGACAAGGGATCTTAGTGGAGAATGGGGCTGGAAATGGGAGATAGAGGAACAGAAAGGGTGGGAGTGTGGGTGAGAAGGCAGGTATGGTGGGAAGAATCACTGTATTCTTGACGGAAGATAGTTTTGGATTTTAATAAGTGTTTTATTTGCTTAAAAGTGTTTTATAGCGTGAAGCTTCTCTTACCAGATGCAACTTCAGTGAAGATTTTGTGATTATTGATTTAAATGGTTACTACAAATTTTAGCTTCGCCTGTGGACCACTTTTGTCATGCATTCTAAGTGGTAATTTTATTATCACTACAAAAAGACTCATTTAAAATTATTATCAAATGCAGTAATTTGCATGAAGTTACACCTGCATTACCCTCTATAAATCAATTAATGTTATTGATCTGTTTAGAATCCATGAGTATGCTTTTTTAAAACTAAAAAATAGTTTGATAGAGTAAATTTATCAAACATTTATAACATGAGCATTAAGACCTAAATGTTAAGAATTTATTTAAATAAACATTTTCACTTCTTAAATTTACCAGCAAGGTAAAAGAAGAAGCTAGAGGGTAAGGTTGTATAAGAGCATGAGAAATAGCTTTCTTAGGGGATGAAGCAATGTACTATAGACTTGTGAATTAGGCAATTTAATTTCTAGGCAGCATTTCTCTTGCCAATTCTGGCTCATCTAATGCGTGAAGGAGTAACTGCCAGCCGCTTTAAAGAGCTGCAGGAACCTGAGTGTATTATTGTAGCACCAACTCGAGAGCTGATCAACCAGATTTATTTGGAAGCCAGAAAATTTTCTTTTGGGTAAGTATGTTTGGAATGCCACTTACAAATATTTTTCTTTGGAGTTTTTTTCACACTTGTTTTGGAAAGATTTGGTAATAATACACTAAATACAGTGTTTAACATTATTTGGTTGATGTACGCTTAAAAATAGTGTTTAGGGAATCCTGTTTATTTTTAGAAGAAACATGCTTATTAAACATAGATAATATTGGAGGCATAAAATAGTATACTGGTATGTTTTTGATAATTTTTACTGCATGTCAAACAATGAACGCTTCTTAGTTAACATGTTAATCAGTTCTTAATTACTATTTTCTTGATTCTCTTTTTATGTATAAGTTTGTAATGTAGAAAACTGTTTATTGTATAGTCTCACTGAACTTTAATTACTTTAAAATTGTACATGTATGTTTTATTTCCCTAGTTTGAGTTATTTGGTTTTTTCTGATTTGCGGCTATGGTTAGTGAAAACAAAATCTTGCTGAGTAAATTTTTTTCCGTTTCTTTATTTTTATTTTTTATTTGAAAGAGAGGGGTAAGGGTGGAGATAATCTTTCACCTATGGGTTCAGTTTGCAAATGTTCACAACAGGTGGGGCTAGGCCAGGTTGAAGCCAGGAGCCTGGTACTCCATCTGGGTCTTCCACGAGAGTAGCAGGAACTCAAGTTCTTGAGTCATCATCTGCTGTCCTCCAGGTTGTGTATTAGCAGAAATCTGGATGGGTAGAGAAGTAGCTGCAAGTTCAGTCAGGCAATCTGATGTGGGATGCAGGCAACCCAGGCTGCAGGTTAACCACTGTGCCACACATCTGCCCCTATTTTACTTCTAAAGTTTCTCCTGCTAGTAGTGCATAAAGCCAGCTTAACTATACTTTGTCTCAACATTTGATGCTGTGTTAGTTACCTGCTGCTGCCTATTTATCTTAGAATCTAGTTGCTTAAAACAATGAACGTTTTATCTCTTCAGTTTCTGGGGCTTAGGAATTGGGGGACAGGTAGACTGGATGAATCTGGTTTGGAATCTTGTACAAGGCTATAGACAGGATATTAGCTAGGGTTATAGTCATCTGGAGGCTTGACTGGACCAGTTCATAAAGTTGCTAGATTATCCTGAGGAAATGGTAGCTGGTTTTCCCTGAATTGCGAGAGAACCAGAGGGAGCACACAATGGCTTTAATGAAATAGTCTCAGAAGTCAAATACTGTTACTCTGCCGTATTCTATTTGTAAGAAGCAAGTCACTCAGTCGAGCTCATACTAAGGACTGAGTATTGAATTTGTTGAAACTAATGTGAAATTAAAGTGTAAGGCCATTCTAAAATTAATACAGATTTCACTATAGCAATAGCAGAACATTCAGCCAAGTGCATGGTTCACAGCTGTGCAACCCATGAAACCAGTCTTTGCCTCTGCTAATGAGGAAAGGGAGTCAGTGTCTGTATTTGAAGGAAAAATATTGAATAATTCTTGTATGTATTTCAAAACCACCGTCAGTATCTTCATCTTTTGTTCACTTGTTATGAGATTGAACTACTTTTTTGAATGCTTATGCTTATTAAATCATTTTCCTTTGTGAATTATCCATTTGTTATCTACCAGTTCATCTATTGTAAAGTTAATTTTTTAAAAGATTTACTTATTTGCCCATTTGAGAGTTAGAGTTAGAATTTGTGTGTGTGTGTGTGTGTGTGTGTGAGAGAGAGAGAGAGAGAGAGAGAGAGAGAGAGAGAGATAGATGTATGTGTCTTCTATTGATGGTTTACTTCCCAGATGGCTGCAACAGCTGGGGCTGGGCCAGGGCAAAGTCAGGAGCTTCATCTGGGTCTCCCACGTGACCCAAGTGCTTGAACCATCTTCCACCACTTTTCATAAGCCATTAGCAGGGAGCTGGATCAGAAGTGGAGCAGCAAGGACATGAACTGGTTGGTCACATAGGATACTGGCGTTGCAGGCAGCGGCTTTACCCACTATGCCACCCCAGCCTCAAGTAAATGTTTTATTTATAATTTTTTAGAATGTTTTATCTAGAAACTGTGAGCCTTTTATTTTTGTAAGTCAATTTTTTTTAAAGTTTTAATAATTGAGCACAAATGAGGCATGGGATACCCAGAAAGACACACAGAGATAGAGTTCTTAGATATATAGAAATGTATACAGACATATAGAGCTATACAAATATATATAAATACATTACAGATAATAAAGTTCTCAGATACACACACACACACACACACAGATATATATAGAGTCCTAAGATACAGTGACTCCTCACATGACCACAATGGCTAGGGTTGGGGTAGATTGCAGCCAGGATCTGGGGACTTAGTCCAGGTGTCCCAAATGGATGGCAAAAACTGAAACACTTGAGCTATCGCCACTGTCTCCCACGGTCTGCATTAGCAGGAACTTGGCATCAGGAGCCAGAATTGGGTGTCTAGTTGACGTACTCCGACGTGGAACGTGGGCATCTTAACTGCTAGGCTTAAATGCCCACCCCTAAATCAGTTTATTTTAAATGAGAGGTGAACAAAAAGAGGAAAATGTGATTACTAAAATCACTATAATGTCAACTTGATAGATCTCTTAAAGTAGATGTAAATTGCATGCATATACCAGTGTGTGTTTGTTTCATTTTAAGATTTGTTTATTTGAAAGATATTGTTAGAGAGGGAGAGACAGATCTTCCATCTCTGGCTCTCCCCAAATGCCTGCAATGGCTAGGACTGGGTCATTCTGAAGCCAGGAGCTGCCGAGGACTTCTGGGTTTCCCATCTTGTTTTGTAATGTGAGAGAGAGAGAGAGAGAGGGACATGGAGCTTCAATCATTTTGTCCAGTCTCCAAATGGCTGCAGTGGCCAGGCCTGAACTAGGCTTGGAACCAGAAACTGGGAATACAATCCATTTCTCCCATGGGTGGAAGGAACTCAGTTATCTGAGCTGTGATGACCTGCTGCCTCCCAGAGTCTGCACTGGTGGGAAACTGGAATCAGGAGTTGAAGCTGGGAATACAACCCGCACACTCTGATGAATATGGGCATCTCAATTGCTAGGCCAAACACCCACCCCAATATTTTCATCTTTAAAAACAAAAACATAAATATAGTAAATTCAGTTAATATTTGTGCACAAAGAGGGACATTTGTGTATGAATATTTGTTGCAACAATTTGTGGTAAAGAATTGAAAGATACATCAATGTCCATCAGCATTGAACTGATTTAATTATGGTACACATACATAATAGTAATAATTAAGTTATTCTTAGAAGATGCTATTTTATGTGTTCTCTCTACACATATAATAAAACATATTTTGTCCTCATAGTAGTGGAAAGCAAGTCTTTTAAAACAATTAGTTTATTTAATAAAACAATTTTCCTATATTCTTGACTTCTGGCTCATTGATTCTTCTCTTTGGTTACCTACTATTAATGATTTCATATGAAGCACTGCAGAAATAACTGATGCAAGTTGTGTGAGAGTATTTCAAAAAGTTTGTGGAAAAATTGAATTAAAATAGAAGTTTATCTTGATGCATTTTTTAAAAATTCGTGTGTGGGTTTTTCATATGTATTTCCCTGAACTTTTTGAAGATCCCTAGTGTAAACTTTAATCTGCCTCTTGACCAATAGTAGTGTTTTAAGCTGTTAGCACCTGAGGCTTTTTAAAAAATACATATTGGAGATAATAACTAATCTAAACACTATTTTTTAAAGATTATTTTAAAGAGTGAGAGAGTTAGGGAGGGAGGGAAAGGGAAAGACAGAGATATTGATTTTCTATCTGCTGATTCACTCCCCAAATGGCCACACCACCCGGAGCTGGGTTGGTCTGAAGCCAGGAGCCAAGGACTTCTTTTGGGTCTCCCACATAGGTACTAGTTTCCAAGCACTTGGGCCATCTTCTGCTTTCCCAGGCCATTAACAGGGAGCTGGATTGGAAGTGGAGCAACCAGGGCTCAAACAGGTGCCCACATGAGAAGCTGGCACTGTAGGCGGCAGCCTTACCCACTATGCATGCCATCAGTGTCGGCCCCATCAATCCTGTTTTTTTTGTTTTTTGTTTTTTGTTTTTTTTGAACACACGGTATTCTTTCTTATGGTTGTACCATATTCAGTTCATGATATACATATGGTTTTCAGACTTTTGAAACTAAAAATAATTGCAGTGAATCTTACTGTATGTTCATTTCTTCCCATTTGAGTGGTAAATTTCAAGATGTAAATTTACTGGGACAAATGATAAGTTTTTAAATTTTAATACAGACTAAAATAGAGAAGTGCTAAATTCCCTTATTCTCTTGACTAAAATGGTATTATCCCACTTGAGGGAATGTGCCTTGTATTCATTTTTAAATTAATGTTGAACTTATTTTTCATTTTTCAGAGCCATTTGTATTTTTTATTCAGTGTTTATATCTTTGGCTTGTTTTGTATCTGGGGAGGAGGAGTGATGTTTCTCATTGTTTTTGAAGAACTATATCAGGGTGTACATTATTTTTTCCCAGTTCGACACTTTTTCCATATTTTCAACTTCATGCTGGGCAGAATTTATTTTTTTTAGGTAATTGAATATACTTTTTTTCCTGTGGTTTTTTTTTAACATATTGTTAGAAATGACTAATTTTTGAATAACTAGATATTGATGTTTATTTTTCTTATCAATAGGACTTGTGTAAGAGCTGTTGTTATGTATGGAGGAACCCAGTTGGGGCATTCAATTCGACAGATAGTACAAGGCTGTAATATATTGTGTGCTACGCCTGGAAGACTGATGGATATCATAGGTAAAGAAAAGGTAGGCTCTAGAGGGATAACCACCTTGGAAGCTTTGTGTGTGTGTGTGTGTGTGTGTGTGTGTGAGAGAGAGAGAGAGAGAGAGAGAGAGAAAGAGAAAGAATATAAAATATATTTTATTCTAGTACTGTTTATTATATGTTTGGATCCATCAGTTTTTTTTAACTCATTCTCATATAATTCTTTCCAAAGTAATCCCAGCATAAAACAAGTAATATTTTAAATTCTATACCTAGGAAAACAGACTCAATGAGATTACAGAGGGTACTTGAAAAAGTTTGTGAAAAATAGAATTAAAACATAGGTTTGTTGTACAGAAAGTTTTTGAAATCGGTGTATATGAATTGGCTTTTTTTTTTTTTTTTTTGACAGAGTGGACAGTGAGAGAGAGAGACAGAGAGAAAGGTCTTCCTTTTGCTGTTGGTTCACCCTCCAATGGCTGCCGTGGCCAGCGGCGCTGTGGCCTGTGCACTGTGCTGATCCGAAGGCGGGAGCCAGGTGCTTCTCCTGGTCTCCCATGGGGTGCAGGGCCCAGGCACTTGGGCCATCCTCCACTGCACTCCCGGGCCACAGCAGAGGGCTGGCCTGGAAGAGGGGCAACCGGGACAGAATCCGGCGCCCTGACCGGGACTAGAACCCGGTGTGCCGGTGCCACAAGGCGGAGGATTAGCCTAGTGAGCCGTGGCGCCGGCCATGAATTGTCTTTGAAATGTTTCGTATTATGAGAAAAATATTCTTGGGTTTCAAATTTGTTTTGCATCAAAATTTATCTTCTATTTTTAACCTTTATTTATTGTCTTTGTTTGAAAGGGAGAGAAGGAAGAGGAGAGATTGAGATCTCCTATTTGCTGATTTGGTTCACTCCCCGAATGCCCTCAATAGCTAGGGCTGGGCCAGGCCCAAGCCAGGAGCTGGAAACTGAGTCTAGAGTTCCCACTTGGGTGGGATGGATCTAACCACTTGTGCTATCACCTGTTGCATCAACAGGAAACTAGAATTGGGAACAGAGCAAGGAGTCAAACTTAGGTACTTCAGTGTGAGATGTGGGCATCCCAAGCAGTGATTTCATTCTTAGCACCCAATGCTTGCTCATAAGTTGATCTTTAAATTCCACTTTTCCATGAGCCTTTTGAAGTACCCTGTTGTACAATTTATGTGAAATCTTCAGTTACCCTAAAGTAAGTAGTATGAACTAGGGTTAGAATTTGTGTCTGATTCCAGGATCCGTAGCCTATAAATTCCCACTATTCTAGGAGAAAACTGCAATAAATAATTTCATCTAGTTTTTATGTGTCTGGGTAAAATAATTTTTCTTCTGGATAAAACCTGTTGGGTCAATAATTTTGTCTCCTGTTTAAGAAAATGAGTGATACTAATGAAGATTGTTAGTTCTCTAAGTCTTTAAGAAGAGATTTTAGGACTGTGTGTTTATTTAGAAATTCATATGCCAGATTATTACATCTCTAATACTTTAATTTCACTTGAATGGATGTGATTTCTTTTTTAGGTTTTTTAAAGCTTTTGTTCAAACATGCTTTTTTTTTGCGTTAAGGACCCTTTCTTAGGATACTTATTAAAAGTATTGAGAGAAATCTGCCTTGTTTTCTTGCTAACCATCTACATGTTGGTATGAGTCACATGTTTTCATTTTGTAAATTTGTCCTCTCTATAAGCAATATTTATTGTTTATGCAAAGGTAAGAGAAGTTTCTTAGTTGTTCTGAATGATAGAATGAAACACTTATTAAGGATTTAAATAGAAAAAACTTACCAGTTATAAGGCATTTGAATGTGTTATGCTGTCATGAGATTTTATTTCTTCTATAAAATTATCTGACTTTATTGGCTAGTATATCCTGGATCTGTGCTGCCCAATGCTGTAACCACTAGCACTTGTGTCTGTTTAAATTGAAAAATGTGTAAAATATTTTATTTCCACAATCATAATATCCATATTTTATCTTTTTAAAAAGATTTAATTATTTGAAAGGTGGAGTTAGAGAGAGAGAGAGACAGACAGACAGACAGAGGAAGAGAGAGAGAAGTCTTCTATCTGCTGGTTCACTCTCCAAGTGGCTGCAATGGCCAGGGCTGGGCTAGAAAGAAGTCAGGAGCTAGGAGCTTCTTTTGGGTCCCCCACATGGGTGCAGGGGCCCATGCACTTGATCCGTCTGCTGGTTGCTTCCCAGGGAACATTAACAGGGAGCTGGATCGAAAATATAGCAGCCAGGACTCTAACCCGTACCCATATCGGATGCCAGCACTGCAGGTGGCAGCTTAACCCACCATGCCACAGCACCGGCCCCAGTATCCACATTTTAAGCATGTAATAGCTATTTGTGGTTAATGACTAACATGTTAGACTGCAGATAACAGAACTTCCAAGTAATTGTGTAAAGTTCTATTGTGGGACCGGCGCTGTGGCATAGCAGGTAAAGCCACTGCCTGCAGTGCTGGCTTCCCATATGGGTGCTGGTTTGAGACCTGGCTGTTAAACTTCCGATCCAGCACTCTGCTATGGCCTGGGAATGCAGTAGAGGATGGTCCAAGTCCGTGGGCCCCTGCACCTGCCCGGGAGACTTGGAAGAAGCTCCTGGCTTTGGATTGACGCAGCTCTGGCCATTGTAGCCAAGTTGGGAGTGAACCAGCGCATGAGCTCTCTCTCACGTGCTCTCTCCCTCTCCTTCCCCCCTCCCCCCTCCCCCACCCCTCGAATGCTCTCTGCCTCTCCTTCTCTCTGTGTAACTCTTTCAAATAAATAAATAAATCTTTTAAAACAAAAAAAAACAAAGGGCAGGGTGAAATCCACATGAGCAAAAAATAGTCACTTTTACCCTAAAAAATGTTCTATTGTATGCTATTGATATAGGTATTTTGGTTCATTTAGCCTTAATTTTAAAATATGTTTTTTAAAATAATAATGTTAAAATAACATGCTACTTTAAATAAAGTGTTAATTTAACATTTTAAAAATGTTCTGTACATTACAGAAAATTGATAATAGAAGTAAAGACTGATAGCATTATCTAAGCATAACCATTCTCATCATTTTATGCTTAACTCTTATCATTTGGTCCTTAAGCATATTTTAACTATAACTTGAAATTGTTGATAGTATTTTAGTTTCTTATAAACGAGTGTGCATTCTCTCTTCTTACCCTTGAAAATATCCTCAAAGATTGGTCTCAAGCAAATCAAATACTTAGTTTTGGATGAAGCAGATCGCATGTTGGATATGGGCTTTGGGCCAGAAATGAAGAAGTTAATTTCTTGCCCAGGAATGCCATCAAAGGAACAGCGTCAGACCCTTATGTTCAGTGCGACATTCCCTGAAGAAATTCAAAGGTAAAATTTTTTCTTCTTAAAAATAATTTGGTTATATTCATAAATACCTTATGGAAGTCAAAGTGATGTGAATATTCTTTTTAAGATTTTTTTTTAAAATTTAAGATTCTAACATAGGTAGTTTAAAAAGTAGGTGTGTTTCTAGAATATATATTATAATTTTCAGTGTTTCTTATCTTTATTCCTGGCTTTGCGTTAGTATCACATTTTAATTAAAAAGTGCTCATGTGTTATAGCAGAGAACTTAACTAGGATTTAACAAGGACTTACTAAATGCAATTATTTTTATGTTTGAGCATTCTTTTCAAACCTAACAGAATTTGGGAATATTGGATGTTTGTTAGAAAATTCACATACCAATTATTGACAGGTATTTGACGTTATGCTGTATGCCATATGGTCTGTCTATTAAGAAGTTAGGATGCCATGTCCTTGCAGGCTGACAGCTCTTCTTTCTGTCAGCTGCTCCTTTGTAGAGGAGTCTTAAGTGCCCACACAGAACAGTAGCTTATCATTCAGGTAGGACTTCTGCCCTTTTCTGTAATGGAACTATGCTGTTTTTGAGTACTAAGACCCTTAAACCTGAAGAACCTAGACTTGGAGAGAGGGAAGGACAATAAGCACAGATTTACTGCGGTGACTGTTCCTCGCCACCGCCAGAGAATTAGGCAGGCTGCCCGCAGCTTGCCTTGAACGAGGAGGGGAAGTGCGCCACCCGCCACTCAGCCTTCCCCAAACCAATCAGGCGGCGGTGTGGAGCCCAGTCGAAGCAGGGTCTCACTTTATTGTAAAAGGGAGGTGTAATATATAGCTGAGGTACAGAAGTGGGCAAGGGGTGGGGTGTTGTGATGCAAAAGGGTCTTAGCCACTCCTATTACACCACCTTAAAGATCATTAGGCAAAAGCACCCTGGGGCTGGGGTGTTTGCCACCAGGGATTTGAAACTTAAAGACAGGCAGGCTCAGGAAGTTCCTCTAGGCCTCTCCGGATTCAGCCTCCCCCACAATTTACAGAATAGCTCTTTGGATCTGATAGTGGATTGGCTACTCTTCCTTACAACCCTTGGTTTCCAGACTTATGTACCATATGAAGATTTTTGATGTTCTTTTGCATGATGCCCTGTCCTCATTAAGAGTTGTCTCCAAGCTGGACCTTGAGTTGCTTTTTTTTTCTGTGACTGTTGCACTGTTCTCTCAGGATGGCAGCTTCTGGGTGGTACAGTATGCAATAGGACTTGTGGATTCTGTGTTTATAGGTCTTCTCCAGCATCTCCTTTGCTGAAAAGTTAGAAAATGCTCTATGGGATTTCATGTTACTGTGTCAAACAGTTTATGAGCCCTAGAATTGTGTTTGCTGTTGATTGGTGTCATTTACTGTATAATTCAGTCACTGTGTAAAGTTAAAAAGAGTTCTTAATTGAGTGGAAAAATCTAACCTTAAGGCATTGGGTCAGTTGGCAGGATTTTTTTCTTAGTGGTACATAAAATAATCATTTCTTAACAACTGGATCTTATCTTAAATTTGAAATGGTAGTGGAAGTGCAGGTCTTTGGCTTAACCACTAAGATGCTGGTTAAGATGCCCATGTCCCGTATCAGCGTGCTTGAGTTTAATTTCTAGATTCAGCTCTTGATTCCAGATTGCTGCCAGTCCAGACCCTGGGAGACAAGAGGTGAGGACTCAAGTCCTTCACTTCCTGACACCTATGTAGAAGGCATGGATTGAGTTCCCAGCTCCTGGATTTGGTCTGCCTCAACCCTGGCTGTTGCGGGCACTTGGGGGAATGAATCAGCAGATGAATGCTGTTTCTGCTGGGGGTCTGTGTGCCTTAGGTCAGCACTTTCCATCTGGCAAGTTCTCAATTTCTGTAAAATCTCCAGGATAGACTTTTTTTTTTAACTTTTATTTAATGAATATAGATTTCCAAAGTACAGCTTATGGACTACATTGGCTCCTTGCCCCCCCATAACTTCCCTCCCACCTGCAACCCTCCCCTTTCCTGCTCTCTCTCCTCTTCCATTCATATCAAGATTCATTTTCAACTGTCGTTACATACAGAAGATCAGTTTAGTATACATTAAGTAAAGATTTCAACAATTTGCACCCACATAGAAACACAAAGTGAAAAATACTGTTTGAGTACTCGTTATAGCATTAAATCTCAATGTACAGCACATTAAGGACAGAGATCCTACATGAGGAGTAAACACACAGTGACTCCTGTTGTTGACTTTACAAATTGACACTCCTGTTTATGGCATCAGTAATCTCCCTATGCTCCAGTCATGAGTTTCCAAGGCTATGGAAGCCTTTTGAGTTCACTGACTCTTATCTTATTTAGACAAGGTCATAGTCAAAGTGGAAGTTCTCTCCTCCCTTCAGAGAAAATTACCTCCTTCTTTGAAGACCTGTTCTTTCCACTGGGATCTCACTCACAGAGATCTTTCATTTAGGTCCTTTTTTTTTTTTTCCCCCAGAGTGTGTTGGCTTTCCATGCCTGAAATACTCTTATGGGCTTTTCAGCCGGACAGAATAGACTTTTAAGCATTGTTTATGACCCTTGATAGGGAACTGCAGGTTCTTTGACTCTGACTGGTGGTTAAGATTGTTGTTCAGTTGTTATTCTTATTACGCTGGCTCAGCTTGCTTTACCTTTGTTCTTGTATTTACTTTTAAAAAACAGTTTTCTACTCGTTCTAATTCCTATGTTCGGAACTTTGACTTGAGGCAATTTGGGTCCACCTTTCATTACTGAAAAGCTTAAGAAGAAAAACAAAAGGGCTTCTTGCTCAGCTTCCTCTTTATACTCATCTTAATACTCCAGGCCCTTGTACCATGTATTCATGTTCTAAGGTACTCAAAAATAGTGAAAATCAATGTAGAATTTCAGATGATGTCAGTATTTGTGCTTGGGCAAAAGAATGCTTGTCTCTGGAAGGAATATTTTTTTAATAGAACATTTTGTCTTGTGGTAGGAGAGCAGATTCAGAGATTAACAGGTGGTGTTTTATTAAGATTCTGAATACTGGGCAAGAAAAAGAAATCAAAGAAGTACAGATTGGGAAGGAAGAAGTCAAACTACAACATGATTCTATATATAAGGGATCCAAAAGACTCCACTAAGAGACATTGGAACTCATAAAGTTTAGTACAGTGAAAGGATATAAAATCAACACACAAAAATCAGTAGCCTTTGTATGCATAGACAATGCCACAGCTGAGAAAGAACTTCTAATATCAATCCCATTCACAATAGCTGCAAAACAAATTAAATACCTTGGAATAAATTTAACCAGGAACATCAGCAATCTCTACAGTGACAATTACAGAACACTAAAGAAAGAATAGAAGAATATACAAAAAAATGGAAAAATCTTCCATGTTCATGAATTGGAAGAATCAATATCATCAAAATATCCATACTACCAAAAGTAATGTACAGATTCAATGCAATCCCGATCAAATTCCAAGGACATTCTTCTTATATATAGAAAAAAAGATGCTTAAATTCATATGGAAATACAGGAGATCCAGAATAGTTAAAGGAATCTTATACAACAAAACAAAGCCAGAGGCACCAAAATACCGGATTTAAAGACATACTGCAGTGCAGTTATAATCAAAACAACCTGGTACTGGTAGAAAACCAGATGGATAGACCAGTGGAGCAGAGTAGAATCACCTGAATCAATCCAAGCATCTATAACCAACTTATATTTGACAAAGGAGCTAAAACCAATCTCTGGAGCAAGGACAGTCTCGTCAACAAATGGTGTTGGGAAAACTGGATCTCCACATACAGAAGTATGAAGCAAAATGCCTACTCTTACACCTTACACAAAAATCTACTCAAAGTGGATTAAAGACCTAAATCCAGAGGCACAGGCAGACACAGCCAAATTGACAAATGGGATTACATCAAATGGAGAAGCTTCTGCCCTGCCAAAGAAACACTCAGAAAAGTGAAGAGGCAGCCGACAGAATGGGAGAAATTATTTACAAACTATGCCACTGGTAAAGGATTAATAACCAGAATATATAAAGAGATCAGGAAACTCCACAATAAAACAAGCAACCCAATTAAGAAATGGGCAAAGGACTCAGACATTTTTCAAAACATGACATCCAAATGGCCAATAGACACGTGAAAAAATGCTCAGGATCAAAAGCTGTCAGGAAAATGCAAATCAAAACCACAATGAAGTTTCACCTCACCATCATTAGAATGGTTTTCATACAGAATTCAGCAAACAGAAAATGTTGGCGAGGATGTTGGGAAAAAGGTACCCTAATCTTGGTGGGAATGTTAACTGATCCAGCCACTGTGGAGGCATTATGGGGATGCCTCTCAAAAATCTGAATAGAGACCTACTATGTGACCCAACCATCCCACTCCTTGGAATTTACCCAAGGGAAATGAGGTCAGCATATGAAAGAGTTATGTATACCCCCATGTTTATTGCAGCTAAATTGACAATAGCTAAAATATGGAATAACCCAAATATTTTAACCAAAGACTGGATAAAAAAATTAGGGGATATGTTCAGATGGGTTACTGCACAGCAGCAAACAAAAAAAAAATGAAATCCTGTTGTTTGCAACAAATTGGATGATATACTTATACTTATATTGGAAAATATACTTAGTGAAATAAGCCAGTCCCCGAAGGACAAATACCATATGTTCTCCCTGATCTGTGGTAACTAATAGAGCACCTAAAAGGTAATCTGTAGAAATGAAATTAACATTTCAAGATGCAATGACTTTGAATAGTCCTTGTCTCAACTGTTGAGGAACAGTTTTTTTTTTCATATAATTTGTTGAGCTCTTTACTTAGAGTTAATCATATATGTATAAAGTTAATTGAAAATAGATCTTAGTAAAAAATAAGAATAGGAATAGGAGAGGGAGGAGGAAGAAGGGTGGAAGTGTAGGTGGGGAGGTAGGTAAGTTGGGAAGGATCACTATATTCCTAAAATTGTGTTTATGAAATGCATGAAGGTAGTATACCTTAAATAAAAGGTTTCTGGAAAAAAAGATTCTGGATGTGGTGAATTTGAACTATTTTCATGACATTCTAGTAGGCAGCTAAGAAACAGAGGACAGCTACATAGGAGAGGGAGCTGAAGGTAGATTTGAGTTTCTCTATTTATCCCTAAAAACTCAGCTAATTGCCATCCCTCACTTCATATTTATGGTGATATAAAGCAGGACTTCTCAACTGTATGCTAATAGTAAGTTCCTGTGTGTCAAGATGTTGGTACCCTCAATCTTCGGGGAAAAGCCCACACAGCCTGGTTCTGTGCAGCCCCTAGACCTGTCACCTCTTGTCTCATTTTCTTTTGTACTATAAATATTGTTGTTTTTCTGTGTTTTGTGACATGAAAAGCACTGAACTGTAATCTGGTTTGCTCATAATCCTTTATTTGAAGCAGAATATTTGAACTGGTAATATTTTCAGAAAATAGTTCCTAAGAACATGCAGAAATGCAGTGAGTAAAGAATAGAATTTGCACCTGTGATTGTTTTTAATGAACACTTATCTGTTGCAGTTGACATTTATTTTAGTTTGTACTTTAAAATTCTATGTATTAGTTGAGAGGCAGAGAACTCCCAACTGCTTTTTCACTCCCTAAATACCTGCAGTGACCAGGGCTGAGCTGGGCTGAAGTCCACAGTCAGGAACTCAGTTCAGTTCTCCCACATGGAAGACAGGAATCCAACCACTTTAGCCGTCACTGCTGCTTTGCAGGGTCTGGGTCTACAGCAATGCCAAGCTGGAATCAGGAGCCACATGGAGGTATCAAACCCAGGCGCCACAACTGGTGTCTGACATGCTGGGCCAAGTGCTCCATCAGTTCACACTTTTTATTGTTATAAACACATTTTGTATAGTTTTGCATTGACAGAAAATCCAGTGGAAATTATGTAACCATGGTTTGACACAAACTTTTGTTAGTAGTTACATATTTTGCAAAATTTTCACATATTGAGCTTTGAATATAATACTTAGATGATATAAATAACCATTTTCCTATTATAGCTGTTGTAATGCACTGTCTAATATTGAAGTAACACTTGTAGGAATTCAGTGAATGCTATGAGTATTAATGGAGGAGATAAGGAATAATCTTTTTTCTTTTAAGGTTGGCTGGGGAATTTTTAAAATCGACTTATTTGTTTGTTGCTGTTGGACAAGTGGGTGGAGCATGTAGAGATGTTCAGCAGACTGTTGTCCAAATTGGCCAGTACTCAAAAAGAGAGAAACTTGTTGAAATTCTACGAAATACAGGTATCTTATATTGATGTAATTTTTTGATTATGCATTTTAGTTTTAAGATGACTTTTATAAAATATTGTATGGTCCAATTTTATGTATAATACAAACATTTTATGGTTCAATTGCCTGTGTAAACTGTAGTCCTTTATCTTCCATAAAGATTGAAAATAGTGATTGGAGACTTAGTTTAACAGCATTTGACTAAACACTGTTCCAACAGAAATATATATTTTTTATTAAAGAAAAATGTCAGTTTTAATGCATCTTGATATCACCCTTATTAGTCTTTTAAAGCAAACCCTTGTTTTTGTGTTTCTGGCTTCCAATTCTGCTTCCTGGAAGCAGATTTTATAGATATAAGAATTTAGGGGGGCTGGCACTTGGACACAGTGGGTGAAGCTGCCACCTGCTGTGCCAGCATCCCATGTGGACACCAGTTCAGGTCCCACCTGCTGCACTTCTGATCCAGCTTTCTGCTATGGCCTGGGAAAGCAGTGGAGGATGGCCCAAGTCCTTGGGCCCCTGCACACCCGTGGGAGACCTGGAAGAGACTCCAGTCTCCTGGGCACAGCTCCAGCTGTGGCAGCCATCAGGAGATTGAACCATCAGATGGAAGACCTCTCTTTCTCCCTCCCTCCCTCCCTCTGTGTCTTTCAAATAAAATAAATCATTAAAAAAGAATTTGGCCGGCGCCGCGGCTCACTAGGCTAATCCTCCGCCTAGCGGCGCCGGCACACCGGGTTCTAGTCCCGGTCGGGGCGCCGGATTCTGTCCCGGTTGCCCCTCTTCCAGGCCAGCCCTCTGCTGTGGCCAGGGAGTGCAGTGGAGGATGGCCCAGGTGCTTGGGCCCTGCACCCCATGGGAGACCAGGAAAAGCACCTGGCTCCTGGCTCCTGCTATCGGATCAGCGCGGTGCGCCGGCCGCAGCGCGCCAGCCGCGGCGGCCATTGGAGGGTGAACCAACGGCAAAGGAAGACCTTTCTCTCTGTTTCTCTCTCTCACTGTCCACTCTGCCTGTCAAAAAAAAAAAAAAAAAAAAAAAAAAAGAATTTAGGGTTTGGAGGGGGACTTGAGGTCTAGTTCTGTTCTTTCAAAACCTGTGAGAAATCCCCCTACCTCAAAATAAAAACCCAATTTTAATTTTCAGTTTGAAAAAAAATTTTTTTTCCGGTTTGGCGGTTTGAGATAGCTTTATTTTGAGGCTAGAAACAATCTTGAAATATGGTGATTTGGATACTTTCTTGAGCTGTACTTCGCTTTTTCTGCATCCCCCATTTTGCTGTTTGAGTTTGAATGTCCGTATTGACATAGAATTAAAGAGGGCAAGAAATAAGCTCTAATAGTGAACAAAAAGAAAAATATTGAAAAGTAATTTAGAAAACACTTGCAGGCTTCTAGTCTTCAATTTTTACTGATTTTTTTTATTTATTCAATTTATTTAAAAGAGTTACAGAGAAGTGGAGGAGGGAAGAGAGAGAGAGAAAGTATCTTCCATCCATTTGGTCAGACTAGGCCAGGCCAAAGCCAGGAGCCAGGAGCCTCATCTGGGTCTCTCATATTGGTGCAGGGGACAGAGGAATTGGGCATCTTCCACTCTTTCCCAGGCATGTTAGCAGGGAGCTGGATTGGAAGTAGAGCAGCTGGGACTTGAACAAGTGCCCATATGGATGCCAGTGCTGCAGACAGCATCTTTACCTGCTATGCCATAGCACTGGCCCCATTGCTGAATTTTTTAATAAAAGAATCTTTAAACAAGCTACTTACTTTTTTAAAAGATTATTTATTATTTGAAAGGCAGCATTGTAGAGAGAGGAGGGAATTTTCCATCTGCTGGTTCACTCCCCAAATGGCTACAACAGTCAGGATTGGGCCAGGTTGAAGCTAGGAACTTTTTCCAAGTCTCCCACAAGTGTGGCAGGGGCGCAAGCACTTGGGCTATCTTCTGCTGCTTTCCTAGGCCATTAGCAGGGACCTGGATTGGAAGTGGAACAGCTGGGACACATATTGGCACCAGTATGGAATGTTGGTGTTGCATGCAGCAGCTTAACCTGCTGCCAAATCAGTTACTCTTGAGTTTGAGAAATTTTATTCTTTCAGTTTATGAAATATTTCATAACATAAACTGTTAGCTTATAAAAATAAAAATAGGGACAAGCATTTAGCTTAGTGGTTAAGACTCCAGTTGAAATGCCTGCATTCCACATTGGAGAACCTGAATTTGATACCTAACTTTGGTTCCTGACTCCAGCATCCTGCTAATACAGACCCTGGGAGCAGTGGTGACAATTCAGATAATTTGGTTCCTGCAATGACATGAAAGACCTGGATAGGGTTCTTGACTTCCAGCTGTGGCCAAGCCAGCCCTTGCTGTTGTGGGTATTTGGGGGATGAACGAGTGGATCAGAGTACTCCATCTCTCTGCTTCTCAAATTCAAAAAATAATTATTGCTGTGAGCCACATATGAGTGTTCTTTAATAAGTTAGAAAATGTATATTATGAAAAAGTTGCATGGAAATACAAAAATTTCTTGAACCAAAAAAAAAAACTTATTTTGGGGAGTGAAGCAATGGAAAGAAGACCATTCTCTCTCTCTCTCTCTCTCTAACTCTCTAACTCTCTAACTCTACCTGTTAAATAAATAAAAGAAAAAAAATTTTCTTTTCCATGAATTTTTTGAAGTACCCTAGTACTATTCTTGATTGTGTCACTTGTTTACTGGATTCTCAGAACAGCCCTGTGAGGCAGATTTAGTTGTCATCCTCATTTTAGGAATGATTAACTAATGTACAGAGAAGGCAAGTGACTTTTTCAGTATAAATTGATATCCCAAATGCAAAAGAGATTTGCACTATATGGTATTATTGAAGTTAGAACATATTCTTAGTGCAGTAGATTTTTAAATATTTGAACTTGTGGGATAAAGTTTATTTTAAAATAATTTGAAGGAAGAGAGTTTTTGAGCAGTTCTTGTCTGCCCTTGAAAAATGGTCAATGTATATTAACACCATTGATAGATTTCTTTGTTATTTAAACTGTTAATTTTTTTGTTGTTGTTTAGTGTTTGTATTTTGTATGTGGGGTTTTTTTTTTTTTTTTTTGGACAGGCAGAGTTAGACAGTGGGAGAGAGAGAGACAGAGAGAAAGGTCTTCCTTCTGTTGGTTCACCCCCGAAATGGCTGCTATGGCCAGTATGCTGTGCTGATCTGAAGCCAGGAGCCAGGTGCCTCCTCCTGGTCTCCCATACAGGTGCAGGGCCCAAGGACTTGGGCCATCCTCCACTGCTTTCCAGGCCACAGCAGAGAGCTGGACTGGAAGAGGAGCAACTGGGACAGAATCTGGAGCCCCAACAGGGTCTAGAACCCGGAGTACCGGTGCCACAGGCAGAGGATTAGCCTAGTGAGCTGCAGCATCGGCCTGTATGTGCTCTAACTTTGCATGAGATACTGATTCACTGTATCCTCAAAGTTTGGGTATTTTATTCATAGAAGCTATTTCCTTTTCTTTCATTTAATTATGCTAGTTTTTTTTTTTTTAAGATTTATTTATTTGAGAGGCAGAGTTACATAGAGGGAGAAACAGAGAGAAAGGTCTTCCTTCTGTTGGTTCACTCCTCAGATGGTGTAGCTTCGGCCGTTGAGGCTGATCTGAAGCCAGGAGCTTCTTCCGGGTCTCACAAATGGGCACAGGGGCCCAAGGACTTGGGCCATCTTCTACTGCTTTCCCAGGCCATAGCAGAGAGCTGGATTGGAAGTGGAGCAGCTGGGACTTGATCATATGGGATGCCGGCACTGCAGGTGGTGGCCTTACCTGCTACACTACAGTGCCGGCCCCAGATTATGCTAGTTTTTGTGTCGATACCATTATTTCAAATCATTATAATCAGCTACTTTTTTCATAATTTCAATTATAACATGGCTCAAAGATTTTATTGAGCTCTTTATTTACCAAAGGAACCAATAAGATATTACAGCTAGTTCCGAAGAGGAGTCAAAGAACACATGTATTTGTGTTTGAAATGCTAAAAATTTCATTTTCGTGTTTGACTTAGTTTATTTGTATTAGTACTGCAAGACTGTCTATTAAAATATAGGTCCCCTTCAGTTTGTTTTTGCAAATGTAGAATCACACAGTATTAAACAGTTACTAAAGTCACCAAATTAACTCCTTATGGAGGCTTCATAAAGAACCTGATTAACCTTTTTTTTTTTTTAAAGTTTATTTGATAGACTTCAGGGGAGGGAAGAGATAGATCTTAAATACATTGGTTCACTCTCCAAATTCTCACAATAGCTGGAACTGAGCCCAGTGTGAAGTCAGGAGTCTAAAAGTCAGGCTGGGTCTCCCATGTGGGTGGCAGGAACTTAAGTACTTGAGCATTCACTCTATACGTCTTAGCATGCACAGTAGCGAGAAGCTGGAATCAGGGAAATCCAGGACTTGAATTCAGGCACTCTGATATGGGATGTTGGTGTCCCAAAGCGGCATATTAAAAACCAGGCCAGGGGCCAGCACTGTGGCATAGTAGGTTAATCCTCCCCCTGTGGCACTGGCATCCCATATGGGCGCCAATTCTAGGCCTGGCTGCTTCTCTTCCTATCCAGCTCTCTGCTGTGGCCTGGGAAAGCAGTAGAAGATGGCTCAAGTCCTTGGACCCCTGAACCCACATGGGAGACCGTGAAGAAGCTCCTGGCTCCTGGCTTCAGATCTGTGCAGCTCCAGCCATTGTGGCCAGTTGGGGAGTGAACCAGTGGATGGAAGACCTTTCTGTCTTTCCCTCTCACTGTCTATAACTCTTATCTTTCAAATAAATAAATAAATATTTTTTAAAAAACTAGACCAAATGCCCACCCCATGCTTTTAATTTTTAATAAGTTAAACATCAGGAGCTGGTGCTGAGGTGTAGTAGGTAAAGCTTATGACACCAGAATCCCATATGGATGCCAGTTCAAGTCCTGCCTGTTCCACTTCCCATCCAGCTCTCTGCTAATGTGCCTGGGAAATCAGTGGAGGATGGCAGAGATGCTTGGACCTCTGCACCCACGTGGGAGACCTGGAAGAAGCTCCTGACTTTGGAGTGGCCCCTCTCCAGCTGTTGTGGCCATTTTGGGGAGTGAACCAGTGAATAGAAGCTTTCTCTTTCTGTCTCTCTGTCTCTCTGAATTTTTCCTTTCACATAAATAATGTTAAAAAAATGGTAAACATCAACAATTATGACCCATCAAACAAAACTTTTCTTGGAAATGTCAGTAATATTGTATGAATTTAAAGGCAACAGAGATCAAAATGTGTTACAGCTAGCACTTTAGGAAGAAACTGGTTCACCACCACCCTCCCACCTTGAAAAACAGAAGCTCATACAAATTGTATTCCTATGTCCCTATTGCTAGTATAGTTGCAACCACTTAAGTTAATTGTTGCAACTTTTAATCACAATGAATTCTATTTTATTGAGGAAATATTTATTTGAATATTTATTTGAAAGAGTGATAGAGACAGAGACAGAGATCTTCATCTGCTGGCTCACTACCCAAAGGGCAACAATGGCCAGGACTGGGCTAAGTCAAAGCCAGTAGCCTAGAATTCCATCCCATTTTCTCATGTGTGAGTGGCAGGCGCCAGAGTACTTGGGCCATCTTGTACTGCTTTTCCAGTCACACTATAGCCATTGTCACACATGGAGGCCTAGCCCTTTGTGCCATAGTGCCAGCACCCAAGGGTAGACTTTTGAGAGAGATCATACATAGGCATTGACTACAGTTTTAAGTTACCTGATATTTTGGAAACTTTTTTTTAAAAATGTCAGTTGAAGATAAATACTGTTGAATAGTGATCATTTTAGTTAAATACAGGTTTTGATTTTCATACATTTTTCAGCATTTTGGAGTAATGATACCAGCTCATTTGACTGACAAACCTCCATTAATTAGGAAAAGCACCAGTAGAATAAGATATGTTTTATGATACATAAAAGTGATAAATGGGCTAAAAGACTTGTGTTTTTTTTTTTTTAACCAAAGACTCATTTATCAACATTTCAGTTAATTACAGATTCTTAGTTTGTTTCTGATCTAGGGGCCAGTGTTGTGGCCCATACAGGAATGCCAGTTTGAGTTCTGGCTAGTCTGCTTTCAGATCAGCCCTCTGCTATGGTGTCTAAGAAAGCAGCAGAAGATGGCCCAAGTGCTTCAACCCCTGCCACCCATGTGGGAGACCAGAATAGAGTTCTTGGCTCTGGCTTTGGCCTGGTCCAGCTCAAGCCATAGTGGCCATTTATGGAGCGAACCAGTCAATAGAAGATCTCTCTCTCTCTTTCTTCCCTCCCCCCTTCCCCCCTCCTCCTCCCTCCCCCTCTCCCTCCTTTCCTTCCTTCCTTTCTCCCTCCCTCCTCCCCTCCCCTTCCTTTCCCTCCCCTCCCCTCTCCTTCTCTCCCCCCCCCGCTATTCAGATAAAAGTTTCTCATTCAGTTCCTGTAATGTTTTAATTTTTTTCTAAAAACATACTGAAAGTATTAGAAATTGAATTTATTTATTATCTCAGAATTGTAGGTCTATTTCTAAAACATATCTATGAACCAATCAAAATGGAGCTACTTTAAAAGACTTTGTAACTTAATGTGCTGATTCTTCCAGTTTTAACGTACTGATTTCACAATGATAAAGCCCTTTCTGAACTTTAGACACAAAAGAAGCTTATGGCTTCAGCTCTACTACTGCAACCTCAGGTCAAAGGTGAACGCAGTAATACAAAATTATAATCTAACCACCAAAACTTGAATTTAGATTGTTTTTTTTTTAAAAAAAAGATTTATTTATTTGAAATTCAGAGTTACACAGAAAGAAGAGAGGCAGAGAGAGGGAAGGAGGGAGAGAAGGGGAGAGGGAGGGGTCTTCCATCCGATGGTTCACTCCCCAATTCGCCACAAAGGCCGGAGCTGCACGGATCCGAAGCCGTGAGCCAGGAACTTCCTCTGGGTCTCCCATGCGGGTGCAGGGGCCCAAGGACTTGGGCCATCTTTCACTGCTTTCCCAGGCCATAGCAGAGAGCTGGATCGGAAGTAGAGCAGCCGGGACTAGAACTGGCACCCAAATGGGATGCCGGTGCTTCAGACCAGGGCATTAACCCGCTGTGCCACAGCGTTGGCCCCTAGATTTCTTTTTTAAAAAATAATTTGAGGGCTGGCGCCGTGGCTCAATTGGCTAATCCTCCACCTTGCGGCGCCGGCACACCGGGTTCTAGTCCCGGTTGGGGCACCGGATTCTGTCCCGGTTTTCCCTCTTCCAGGCCAGCTCTCTGCTGTGGCCTGGGTTGTGCAGTGGAGGATGGCCCAAGTGCTTGGGCCCTGCACCCGCCTGGGAGACCAGGAGAAGCACCTGGCTCCTGGCTTCGGATCAGTGCAATGCGCCGGCCGCGGTGGCCACTGGAGGGTGAACCAATGACAAAGGAAGACCTTTCTCTCTGTCTCTCTCTCTCACTGTCCACTCTGCCTGTCAAAAAAAAAAAATTTGAGAAAAAGTGCTGAAACTTTCTTGCATCTGCTAATTTACTCCTCAGATGACTGCAATGGATAGGGCTGAGCCTGGGCTGAAGTTGGGAACTCACTCCAGTGTCTCCCGTATGGATGGAGAGACCAGCTGCTGAGAGCACCTTCTGCCTCATAGGGTCTGCATTAGCAAGAAGAGTCAGGAGGTGGAGCCAGATATCAACCACTAAGCTGAATGCTCGCTTCATAGAATCCTTTCTAGATTATTAATTACTTTAAATTAATTTAGCTAATTAATTTATCCAATTAATTTAGCTAATTTTAGCTCACAGTGGATGATTAAAGAAATAAGACTATCAACATGAATTATTTTTATCTAACACAACATGGATAACTAACTAACTCATTTATAAAGATCAGCAAATTATCTAATCATAAAACTATACAATCATTGTCATTTATAAAGATCAGCAAATTATCTAATCATAAAACTATACAATCATTGCTGTAACCAATGGGAAATAGCTTATTGTCTGAATTAGAACAAATATAATACCAATAGAGGGAAAATCTTAGAGAAATAAGAGCTGGCATTGTGTAAGGTAAAGCCACTGCCTGCAATGCTAGCATCCTATTTGGGTGCTAGTTCATGTCCCAGTTGTTCCACTTTTGGGCTTGGAAGGAGCAGCAGAGGCTAGTTCAAGTGTTTGGGCCTTGAAACCCACAAGGGAGACACACACAGATGCGGTTTCTGGCTTTGGCTTGGCCAAGTGCTGGGGAGTGAACTAGTAGATGGAAAATCTCTATCTCTACCTCTCCCTCTCTGCCCCCGCCATTAACTCTTTCAAAATAAATAAATCTTTAAAAAAAACTAAACAAATAGCAAAATTGAATTTTTATGGCCACTGGGGATTAGGGAACTAAGGACAATGAGACCAGGGCTTGAGCTGCTCAGCAGTCTGTACCTGGCCTCCGTCCTCTGAGTCAGTTTCAACATCGCACATCTTACTGGATGATCTCCAAAACCGATGAAAGATGATCTTTGATAAAACATAAAACTGTTACCTTAAATAAATACAAAATGACCATGGATCAGAGATTTAACTCATTTATAAATTATGGTGGTAACCAGTTACCCTTTTGATTTTTTGACACTTGAGACTTAAATATCACCTCTAAACCTTTTTCTTGAAGTTTCCCCATCAGTTAATGTTAGTTTATTCTTTTATTTACTCAGACACAAAATCTTGGGATTTCTTTATCTAGTTACATATCTGACCTGTTAACAAAATCCTGTTGGTTCTACCATCAAAATATTTCTAGAATTTATTAACTGCTCAGTTTAAACTAAAATCATGTCACTTCTCTGCTCAAAATCCAACGGTTTCCCTTAGAGTAACAGAGTTCTAGTGGCCTTCAAGGCTCTGCGTAATATGGCTTCTGTTACCTCTCTGACTTGTCTCTTGTTGCTCTCCATTTTCACTGTGTTCCAGCACACTTTATTCACTACTGTATCTCACATACACTTCTGCCTCATGGCCTTTGTACTTACAGTTCTTTCTGCCCAGAGTTTAGAGTTTAATTTTATTAGCACAAGAATATCCATGTCTCAGAGCCCTTTATAGTTTGTTTTTTTCTCTCTGCCTTTAATGATCTTTCTCCACATAGATCCTCAGTTCTCGGCTTTATTTGTATCACTACTCAGATGTCATCTAATTACTCTAAAATAATCCTCCTTTGACATCTATCCTTCTGATTTTTTTCATCTTTAGAACTAACACGTACTATTTGCCCTCTCCACAGTGAGAACATAAATTTTATTTCTGTAGTTCTAATACCTAGAGTAGTGATAGGCATCTATCTAAAGATTTGTTGAATATAAATACTATATATTTGTTGAACAAGTGAATGAAGTGAACTGAAGGTGGTGGGGAGAGTTGGGAGAGAGAGTGGTTATAAACAGCAGTGAATTCTTCCTTCCATTAAGGCTGTAAATTATCTTTTTGCCTAACATTTTGTAGGGAAATTATATGGAAAAAAAAACTCTGGCCAGTGCTAGAATTCTTACCAGTTAAATACTTCAAGGAAACAAGTAAACATTCCTTAGTAAGTTCAGACATTGGGATAAGCCTAACATTTATTGTCATATGAGATATTTCAAAAGTAAAGGGTTTGGAATTAGG
Source organism: Oryctolagus cuniculus (assembly GCF_051225735.1). Lineage (NCBI taxonomy): Eukaryota > Metazoa > Chordata > Mammalia > Lagomorpha > Leporidae > Oryctolagus > Oryctolagus cuniculus. The sequence goes on from NC_142880.1 coordinate 76,324,424, forward strand.
CAGTATGATACCAGAGATTATTAGATTTCAGTAGAGCTGGGTTGGATGTCACTTATTACAAATGCCTTGGGCAATCAAGGATGAAGGAAAGATTAGATTATCTGGGGAAGTAGAGAAGGAAAACAGTCCTTGTGTCTTTATCTTTGGCATTCATCCATTCAATAAAAATTTGAGTCCTCCTTAGTTTCAGGCCTGGCTCTGGACACTTGTAATAAGCGGTGATTGAGACAAACTGTTTAAACCCTTTTCTCCACTTTGCCATTTTCCTGATTTTGAGGTTTGTTGATAATTTAATTATCTTGTAGGTGATGAAAGAACTATGGTCTTTGTTGAAACTAAGAAAAAAGCAGATTTTATTGCAACTTTTCTTTGTCAAGAAAAGATATCAACTACAAGTATTCATGGGTGAGTAGAGTCATATGAATTCCTAGCAGTGGAATGACTTCTCTTTGGCATTTAAGAAGCATCAATGTATATATGTAACGAATAAGATCCCAGGATCAGAATTCAGAATTCATTCAAGATAAACTAGCATTCATTCATTTTCTTTTCTCCCTGCACTGGGGAAATGGCAGTAATACCTAGCACCAAAACTTCATCTTCATGTTCAATTTTTATAAGAAATAATTTGTGGGGTTGGCTAGCTGGAGAAATAAGAATTCACATCTGTTAAGGGCTTATAAAATATCTGACCCTAATATATAACAAAGCATGGAGAGTGTGATAGTTGACCTAAAAATGTACATGCACACATATACACACATGTTTGTTGCACATACAGACATATGTACATACCATACTAGTCAGATTAAACCTGGGCCAGTGTTTCTCACAGAGGGAGGGGAAGGAGATAGCTATTGCAAGTAACGTGGGTAATATGCCATATGAATAAAGTATAATTCATGCGTTTAAAATGACTCAGTGTAATTCAGCATATAATATAATCATATCATTCAGTGTATGATTTTCCAGGAAATCTAATTGTAGCCTTGGTGGATATATTAAATTCCAAGTGGATTTTAGGCATTGTTAATTTTGTAGTTGTATAAATCTGTAACTTGGAAAAAATAATAATTTATTTTTGGATGGGGAAGTTAAAGATTTGCCTTAGACTATTGAAGAGGAGTGGGAATTTCTCAAGAGATTTCACTAAAGATAGCTCTGTCCCTTATGTCTAAGATTTTTCCTCTGCTAAATCTAACCTTTCTGATGCCTGACTTGACTTTACTAAAGTGCTTACAAATGTAATATTAATACAACTTTGTCATTTAATTTCATGTGAGATATTTTAGCATTAAAGGGTTTTGAATTAGGAAATGTAGATCTAACATGTTATATGTGGAATTCTGATATTATGCTTGAAAACAGTTCTTTTTGAGCAGGCATTCTAATCAAATAATTGTATTTTTTGTCAATATTAGAATTCATAGAGATTATTAATAGGCAGGATTTGACATTTATCATACTTGAGCTTGTGTTCTGGCACTATATACGAGGGTGCTTCAAAAAGATTATGAGAAATAAAATTAAAATATAATGTAAATTCTCCCTGAACTTTTCAAAGCACTGTTGTTTTACCTGTCACCTTGCCTCATCTGCTACTGGGGATAATTGTTCCAGCTCAAAAAGTGGTAAGGGTTAAACTAAATGATGCCTTGAAAGAAATTAGTGTAGTGTATGGCATGGAAGAAACAGACATTATTATTAAATGCTGTTTCTACTGTTAATAAAAAGAAATTTATGTATTGAATTTTATTGCTTCTCTTTAATAATTTTCTTGAGAGGTCCTAATCCATGTTTTCTTTCAAGTGATCGAGAACAAAGAGAAAGAGAGCAAGCGCTGGGAGATTTTCGTTGTGGAAAGTGTCCAGTCCTTGTTGCTACTTCAGTAGCTGCCAGAGGGCTGGATATTGAAAATGTTCAACATGTTATCAACTTTGATCTTCCTTCTACCATTGATGAATATGTTCATCGAATTGGGCGTACTGGTCGTTGTGGGAATACTGGCAGAGCTATTTCCTTTTTTGATCCCGAATCAGATAACCACTTAGCACAGCCTCTTGTGAAAGTGCTGACAGATGTAAGTTTTAAATTATTTTTATCTTTAAAAGTAGATATTTTATACATATTGTATAAACTTAAGTTTTCTAATCTTTGAGATTTTGTTGCATATGAAAAAAATTTTTTTAAGGCTCAACAGGATGTTCCCGCATGGCTGGAAGAAATTGCATTTAGTACGTACACTCCTGGCTTCAGTGGTAGTACAAGAGGAAATATGTTTGCATCAGTGGATACTAGAAAGGTTAGTTGAGGGGAACAATTCATAATGTGGCTTCCAGTTATAAGTGTGCTTACTGTTGTGAAATGACTATATCTAATGATTTATTTAAACAATCATTTCTATAACTTAAGTGTAATTTTACCTTAACATGAAGGTAGCTATTTTTCTTTAGTTTTATATACATGCTTGTATATACTTATTTTTTTTAAAAAAAAAAAGCTTTATTTATTTGAAAGGCGGGGTTAGAGGGAGAGGCAGAGAGAGAGAGAGTCTTCCATTCACTAGTTCACTCCCCAAATGGCTGCAGTGATCAGGGCTGGGTCAGGGCGAAGCCAGGAGCTTCTTTAGGTCTCCTATGTGAATCTAGGGGCCCAAGCACTTGGGCCATCTTCTGCTGCTTTCCCAGGCACATTAGCAGGGAGCTGGATTGGAAGTGGAGCAGCTAGGATTTCAACCTGTGCCCATGTGGGATGCTGGCATTACAGGCAGCAGCTTAACCCACTATGTCACAGTACTGGCCTCAAAACAGTTTTTTTAAAGATGTTTATTGGGGCTGGCATTGTGGCATAGCATGTTAAGCTCCTTGGTCCACAATGGTAGGAAGCTGGAATCAGGAGCTAGAGCCAAGAATCAAATCCATCCTCTAATATGGGACACTGTTGTCCCACTGGCATCTTTGGTCTTGCTCTCCCCTTGTATATATTTTTGGTTTCAAAGGTGAGGAATTAACTTGGAGATTTATATTCAAACATCCTCATTTCCTAAATTTTATAGTATTTTAAATTCTATTTTGGTATTTTCTGAGCTTTCTACAAAATGCTTTAAGTTTGGGATTTTGACTGCCTTATTAAGGTAGAATATTGGAGCTCTCAAATTACAAGTCTTTTCTGATACTTCCGTTTTTATAAGCAGTGTACCTTTATGGGGAAGCAGTGTTCATACCCATTATTTATACATATTTGTTGAAGTGTAGCTCATTACGTTTTCCAATTGCCAAAAGTATACATTTAAGAAAATCTTTTTCTTGAAATATTTTCTGCAATTTAGTCTTCCCAGTTTGAGATAGGACTTTTTTTTTAATTGATGTTTAGTGAGAATAAAATTCTTTATATCTTTAAAGAAGACATGGTAAAAAAGAAAAACTTGTTTCTGCTCTCAGTCTGGGTAATGTAACATTAAAACTGTCATAAAATCGTTTCTTCTCTCTCTCTCTCTTTTTTTTTTTTTTTTTTTTTTTTAAGAATTACCAGGGCAAGAGCACTTTGAACACTGCAGGGTTTTCTACTTCACAAACTCCCACTCCAGTTGATGATGAGTCCTGGGATTAAAGCTGAAAACATGCATCAAGTCTGTGGTATAGTTGTGATGCAGAGAAGAAAGTAATTTTGATTTTTGAGTTATTAACAGAAGTGTGAAACCTGCCATTCTTGTGTCTCTTGTCCTTCTGTTCTCACTCCTACCCTTTAAAAATGTCGTTACTGACTAGTTATGTGAAATGCTAAAGTTACAACATTGCAGTTCCTGATGCAAATAGTGTTTACTGGAAATATTAAAGCATTCCAAATGTCTTGTTTATTTCTAGTATATTCTTTAGGGGGTTTAGACATGTTTCATGTCTAAAGGCTTAATCTTAATATAGTGTTTAATCTGTAAAATAAGCAATAGAAAATGAGGATATGCTTTTGGTTAAATATTACTGGGTTTTATTTTTAATTGTGTCTTTAAAGAAATAGTAGTCACTATAATGTGATAACATGATTTTCATGAAGCAGTGGAAGACTGTAGCCTTTCAAGGTGATTTTGATTTTAGATCATTAGATGTGTGATGAAAATGGTTAAATATTTGCAACTTGAGTTCTGTATTCAAAGATATAACAAATGTTTGTTTTAATAATATACAGACTTCCCTTGAAAATAAAGGATGAAACACATTCTCCCCTTAAGTTCTCCAACACCACTGTTAATTTTTCTTTCTTACACATAGTTCTCAACTCTTATTGAAATTTTGTTTCATTGCATCTTGTGAAATCACACAGATTAAGTTACACAAATGTGGTAATGAAAATAGATCTTAGAAATCAAACCTAAAAAATAATGCTGTTGTTCACTCTTGTCCTAATTTTTTATTCCTATTTTACAGTTTTTGAAAGAATTCTGTTTTTTATTAACCATTATATATCTTGAATTTACTATGTCTAGAATATAAGTTCTTAATAAACCATTAAGTAAATGAACCCAAACATTAAGACGTAAATGATGTGTAAATATTGGAGACAAAAATAAGCAGTTTTGAGTGTTACTATTTTAACATTTCAAAGTGACATGTCCTTAATGTATTATCTTATAACAAGAATTTAGTTAATGAATGAGGTATAAAATATGAAAAAGGAAGGCATATTCAACACTGAATAACAATATTCAGTGTTAGGATAACTGGGTATATGCCAACCCATGCCATATTCAAAATTAATTCCATGTATTACCAGAAATTCAAACTTCAAAAACCGGAGTTAAATATTAAGCCTTTGAGTTGTAGATCAAGTTTGATAAGCTGTAAGGACAGAAATAACGAAACAGTCGACAGATTTGATTAAAAAGGATTAGCTACATTATATATATAATATATATAATATATATAATGTATGTATATATATAAACTAAAAAAGGAGATAAGAAATAATGGTATTGTGACCAGCATGGGTAATCAGTGAGTAGGTCTTTGTATGTGGATATGTAGGAATACTGACAGACAAGTGCACAAAAAACATGGACAACACAGAAAGGAAGTTCCACTAATAAAAATATGGGAAATATTTCACTTATACTATGTAATCTCACTTCTGATAAAGACTGAATGGTGTTTGTATTCTTGTTTGTAGTATGTGTATGTCTGAATTTTATCTTTGTCTTGTGAAGAGCATTTATAGGCCATTCTTGGCTCATTTTTCATTCTTTCAAAGAGCTTCTTGGTCATATGAAGGGTCTTTAAAAAGGTCATAAAAATCTGCTTTATTTCAGTAATTTGACTTTCTATGAAATTTCTGAAGCTTCTTTATAGGTGTCCTGATTATTTTTTAAAAGTCTATTTAGCTTGATTCGTGAAATTAATATAATAGAATTAGCCAAATATATAAAATGTTTCTATATAAAATATATATTATATAATATATTCATATATAGAAATATTTACATATAAAATACATAAAAACCGAATATATAAAAATACATAAATCTGTGACCATTATGGAATGACTGTAAGTATCCATATGTTCAGTTACTTTCTCATCTCTAGGAATAGGCTTGGATGATGTTTTTATTTTATTTTTTATTTATTTTTTGACAGGCAGAGTTAGAGAAAGAGAGAAAGGTCTTCCTTTTCTGTTGGTTCACCCCCCAAATGGCTGCCATGGCCGGCATGCTGTGCCAATCTGAAGCCAGGAGCCAGGTGCTTCCTCCTGGTCTCCCATGCAAGTGCAGGGCCCAAGCACTTGGGCCTTCCTCCACTGCCTTCCCGGGCCACAGCAGATAGCTGGACTGGAAGAGGTGCAACCGGGACAGGATCCGGGATGCCGGCACCGCAGATGGAGGATTGGCCAAGTGAGCTGTGGCACCGGCCTTATTGGATGATGTTTTATAGTCTAAGTAGCAGATACGTAATTAGAAAACAAAATGCTATGTATAGAAGCATTTTTTATACAAAACAATATTCTTATACCTCTCCTTTTCCAAATAGTGTTTGGAAACATCCCACAATCATCTACCTTTAACCATTTCTGGTCTTTGTCATCATATCTGATTTTTATCTTGCCAAGTTTGGACATTTGGCTTTCTGTTTGATCGGTGAAGATTTAATTTGCCTCTCTTAAACTCACCCTAGATTACTTTATGAGATGATGTTAAAGACACCCTTTTCCTTCCCTTCTCTTTTTATGTGGTAACATCTATAATCTGTACATAATTCCACAGTTGATGTTTGAATTCTACAACCATTAATTCCCTTTTGTCATACCTACAGCTTGATTCTGAACCAAAATCAGTAGCCAGTGTTTACATTACATGTATATAGATATTGTTCATTGGGTGGGCCAATTAACAGTATTATCTTTTCCTAATTTTATGACTTGTGTTTGTGTCTGCAGAGAGAGTAATTCTGAGTGTTAGGGTCAAATGAAAATTGTGCAAAGCCACTTCCTATACCAGTGTGCTTTAAATTTGAACCATACTCATTTTGAGCAATTTGTTTTCCCTGTAGTTTGTGTATTCTCTTGCTGAGAGAAGAAATATGTGGTGGTGGTGTTATTTTATCATTATTACCTTTCTAGATTCATTGTTAATGTTCTTAAAAGACCCCAAAAGATACTGGCTTTCTTTATAATGTTGGTGGGCCTTTAAATTCTGAGTAGTATTTAAAGTGCTTTGAGATTAGCCAGTTGAAGATGGTGGAATAGGGAGGGAGCACACCGATGGTCCGGGAAGGGAAGGTTCAAAGAGGGGTGAGAATTTGTAGTTTCAGGGAAAGGGAAGCTCTTCCGAAACTGGGGAGACAGGGTGGACTTGCGAGGAGGACATGGATGCCTGAGGAGCAGGACACCAGCAGGAGTGTGTACACACCAGTGCTGGAAGCCGAGGTGAGACAGGGTGCTTGCCCAGCACCGCTGCAACAGCAGCCGCCGCCCCTCCCCCAACCCACCCTGGGATGGACACTGAGACATGCATGACTGAGTTGGGGGAGGAAATAGAAAACTGAACAGAGTGAGTAGCACCTACAGAAAGAGTGCACAATTCAGGGGGATCTATTGAAGGACTAAACAAGCTAGGCACCCTTGCTGCCTCTACCCTCCCCCAAATCGGAGCTGCAGTGGGCGGGAAGCAGCCATCTTGTTTACATTCGGGCTTAAAAGAGAACTGCCTCTGCCTCTGCATTAACCTTCGGAGGCGGAGCCCAAAGGTGGAGTGGAGCTTCATGACACTCCTCATGCAGGGGCGGGCAGCAAGGGAGGGTTGCCAAAAAACAGAATGCCAAAAAACAAAACAAAAACCCACAATAAGAATATGGAAGACCATATAAACTCGCCACTGGAGCAGGCTAAACCAACCATAACAGAGGCTGAAGAAGAAGAATTTGAAACCATGCCAGAAAATTCCAAAAATTAAAAATCAGATTACTTAGAAATAATAAGAAACAGTGTCGAGAGCTGAACGAAAAACAAGCCCAAGGATTAGAGATCCTAAAGAGAAGCCAGAATGAAATACTGGAAATGAAAAACTCAATTGACCATATAAAAAAACACCATGGAATCCCTTGGAAATTGAACAGATGAATTAGAAGACCGAATATCAGAATTCGAAGACAAACTTTCAGAAATAATACAGTCCGTTCAAACGCAGGAAGAAGAAATTAAAAAATTATGGTCGGAGACCTACAAGATTCAATAAAATGGTGTAATGTTCAGATAACAGGAGACCCGGACGGGGGGGAAAGAGAGATTGGATTGAAAGGTGTTTTCAACGAAATAATATCAGAAAACTTCAAATAAAGGCAGTAGGATAACAGGCAAATTCAACAGATAGCCAGGACTCCGAAAAGAGTAGACCAGAAGAGAAATTCACCATGACACATTGTGGCAACACTCAGTTCAGTGACACACAAAGAACAGATCCTAAAATGTGCCAGAGAAAAACGACAAATCACATACAGGGGTAAGTTAATCAGACTCACCCCAGACTTCTCATGGCAAACACTACAGGCAAGGAGACAATGGCATGATATATTTCAAGTTTTAAAAGACAAACAATGCCAACCTAGAATACTATACCCTGCAAAGCTATCATTTATGAATGAAGGGGAAATAAAGATCTTCCAAGACAAACAGAAACTGAAAGAATTTGTATCCACGCGTCCAACCCTACAACACTTGCTCAAAGACGTGCTGCACACAGAAATACAAAAACAAGAAGTTCACTGCAAAAAAAGCGAATGTAGAGTAACCTACAAACAAAGTTCAAAATACATAAACGGCTCATTTCAGGAAACATGAAGGGGAAAAGACAGTACTTAACAATTATCACACTGAATGTGAATGGTCTTAATTCTACTACCAAGAGACATAGACTAGCTGATTGGATCAAAAAGAATCCATCTATATGCTGCCTTCAGAAGACACACCTCATCAGCGAAGATGCACGCAGACTGAAAGTGAAAGGATGGAAAAAGATACTCCAAGCTAACGGAAATCAAAAAAGAGCTGGTGTGGCCATCCTAATATCAGATAAAATAGACTTTAACATAAAAACTGTTAAAAGAGACAGAGAAGGGCACTATATAATGATTAAAGGATCTATCCAACAGGAAGACATTACTATTATAAATGTATCTGCACCTAATCACAGGGTGCCTGGCTACCTGAAAGAATTGCTAAAGGATTTAAAGGGAGATATAGACTCAAATACAATAGTAACAGGGGACTTCAACACCCCACTCTCACCAATGGACAGATCAACCAGACAGAAATTCAACAAGGAAACAACTGAGCTAATTGACGCCATAGACCAAATAGACCTAATGGATATCTTCAGAACCTTCCACCCCACAGCCACAAAGTTCACGTATTTCTCCCCAGTACATGGAACATTCTTTAGGATTGACCATATGCTAGGCCATAAAGGGAGCCTCAACTCAACAAGTTCAAAAAAATTGAAACTATACCATGCAGCTTCTCAGACCATAGAGCAGTGAAACTGGAAATCAACAACCCAAGAATCTCTACACCATATGCAAATATATGGAGAATGGACAACATGATCCTAAACTAACAGTGGGTCATCACAGAAATTAAAAGAGAAATCAAAAGATTTCTAGAAACAAATGAAAATGATAACACAACCTATCAAAACCTGTGGGACACAGCAAAAGCAGTGCTAAGAGGAAAGTTTATAGCAATTAGTGCCTACATCAAGAAGCTGGAAAGGAACCAAACAAATGAACTCTCCATGCACCACAAGGATCTAGAAAAACAGCAGCAAATCAAGCCCAAATCCAAAAGGAGGAAAGAAATACTTAAGATCAGAGAAGAAATAAACAGAATTGAAACCAAAAACACAATACAAAAGATCAACAAAACCAGGAGCTGGTTCTTTGGAAAAATAAACAAAATTGACACACCATTGGCCCAACTAACCAAAAAAAGGAGAGAGAAGACCCAAATCTGTAAAATCAAAGATAGTAATGGAAATGTAACAACAGACACAACAGAAATAAAATCATCAGAAACCACTACAAAGAAATGTATACTAACAAACTGGGGAACCTGGAAGAAATGGATAGATTCCTGGACAAATACAACCTTCCTAAACAGAGCTGTGAAGATATAGAAAATCTAAACAGACCCATAACCATGGAAGAAATCCAATCAGTAATAAACGCACTACTGAAAAAGAAGAGCCCAGGACCAGATGGCTTCACCAATAAATTTTAGAAGACATTTAGAGAACAACTAACCCCAGTTCTTCTCAAGTTATTCAAAACAATTGAAAGAGAGGGAGTCCTTCCAAATTCTTTCTACGAAGCCAATATCACCTTAATTCCTAAGCCCAGAAAAGACACAATAGAGAAAGAAAACTACAGACCTATCTCCCTGATGAACATAGATGCAAAAATATTCAATAAAATTCTGGCAAACCGAATCCAACTGCACATCAGAAAGATCATTCACCCAGACCAAGTGGGATTTATCCCTGGTATGCAGGGATGGTTCAATATTTGAAAGTCAATCAATGTATTACATCACAGTAATAAACTGAGAAACAAAAATCATATGGTTATCTCAATAGATGCAGAGAAAGCATTTGACAAAATACAACACCCTTTCATGATGAAAACCCTAAGCAAATTGGGGTTAGAAGGAACATTCATCAACACAATTAAAGCAGTCTATGATAAACCAATGGCCAGCATGATATTGAATGGGGAAAAGTTGGAGGCATTTCCATTGAAAACTGGCACCAGACAGGGATGCCCACTCTCACCATTGCTATTCAATATAGTCCTAGAAGTGTTAGCCAGGGCCATCAGGCAAGAAAAAGAAATTAAAGGGATACAAATGGAAAAGGAGGAAGTTAAACTATCCCTATTTGCAGATGACATGATACTATATATAGGGGACCCGATAAACTCCTATAAGAGACTACTGGAACTCATAGAAGAGTTTGGTAAAGTAGCAGGATATAAAGTCAACGCTCAGAAATCAACAGCCTTTGTATACACAGATAATGCCAGGGCCGAGGAAGAACTTCTAAGATCAATCCCATTCATGATAGCCACAAAAACACTAAAGTACCTTGGAATAAACTTAACCAAGGAGGTCAAAGACCTCTATGATGAAAATTACAAAACACTAAAGAAAGAAATAGAAGATGACACAAAAAAATGGAAAAACCTGCCATGCTCATGGATTGGAAGAATCAATATCATCAAAATGTCCATTCTCCCAAAAGCAATTTACAAGTTCAATGCAATACCAATCAAATACCAAAGTCATTCTTCAAAGACCTAGAAAAAACGATGTTGAAATTCATATGGAGAAACAGGAGACCCAGAATAGCTAAAGCAATCCTTTACAATAAAAACAAGGCTGGAGGCATCACAATTCAGACTTCAAAGCATACTACAGGGCAGTTATAATCAAAACAGCCTGGTACTGGTACAAAAACAGATGGATAGACCAATGGAACAGAATAGAAACACCGGAGATCAATCCAAACATCTATAACCAACTCATATTTGACAAAGGACCTAAAACCAACCCCTGGAATGAGGACAGCCTCTTCAACAAATGGTGCTGGGAAAACTGGATGTCCACGTGTCACAGTATGAAGTAAGACCCCTACCTTACACCTTATACAAAAATCCACTCAACATGGATCAAAGAACTAGAGATGTGCCACGACACCATGAAACTAATTGAGAGCATAGGGGAAACCCTTCAAGATATTGGAACAGGCGAAGAATTCCTGGAGAAGACCCCAGAGGCATGAGTAATCAAAGATAAAATAAACAAATGGGATTACCTCAAATTGAAGAGTTTCTTTACAGCAAAGGAAACAGTCAGGAAAGCAAAGAGGCAACCAACAGAATGGGAGACGTTATTCGCAAACCACACAACAGATAAAGGATTAACAACTAGAATCTACACAATGATCAAAAGCACCACAGAATCAAAACAAACAACCTAATAAAAAAAATGGGCCAAGGACCTTAACAGACATTTTTCCAAAGAGGAAATCCAAATGGCCAACAGACACATGAAAAAATGCTCAGGATCCCTAGCCATCAGGGAAATGCAGATCAAAACCACAATGAGATACCACCTCACTCCAGTTAGATTGGCTTACATACAGAAATCGACCAACAACAGATGCTGGCGAGGATGTGGGGAAAAAGGGACACTAATCCACTGTTGGTGGGAATGCAAACTGGTAAAGCAACTATGGAAGACAGTCTGGAGAGTCCTCAGAAACCTGAATATAGCACTACCACAGGACCCAGCCATCCCACTCCTTGGAGTATACCCAAATGGAATTAAAGGGGAGAAAAAAAGAGCCATTTGCACCTCAATATTTGTTGCAGCTCAATTCACAATAGCTAAGACGTGGAAGCAACCTACATGTCCATCAACGAATGACTGGATAAAGAAACTATGGGATATGTACTCTATGGAACACTATACAGCAGTAAAAAACAATGAAATCCGGGCATTTACAACAAAATGGAGGAAGCTGGAATACATCATGCTGAGTGAAATAAGCCAGTCCAAAAGGTGCAAATATCACATGTTCTCCCTGATCGATGGCAACTAAACGAGCACCTAAAATGATACCCATTGAAGTGAAATGGACACTATGAGAGACAATGACATGAGCAGCCCTTGTCTAGACTGTTGAGGAACAACATACTATTTTGTTCCTTTAGTATTTTTGTTGTTGTTGTTGCTCAGTTTGCTCTACACAAGACCACTGGTTGAACTCTGCAATCAATGCACAACCATTCTTAAGTGTTTAAAAATTAACAGAAAATTGATCTCTGTGAAACATAGGAGTGGGAATAAGAGAGGGAGGAGATATATAGGATGGCACATACTCACTCAGACCTACCTCCAATGGTGGAACTAGAAATGTGCCAGGGGATTTCAACTCAACCTTACCAAGGAGGCAGGTACCAATGCCAGTGCACTTGGTAAAGTGATAAGTATAAATACACAACCGATCAAAAAGATAGGGTAAGTGTCGAAGAGATTTCACAAATAAGACCAGTGTAAGCAAATAATGAAGGATAGAATTAAAAGGGAGAGAGTGATCTTGCAGGGGAAACAGGACACACAGCAGACTCATAGAATGGCAGCACTCCTGCCTCAGAATCAACCCTTGGGACATTCGGATCTGACTAAAAGGTCCATGAGAGTCTCACAGGCATGGAAAGCCATGACACGGTGGCAAAAAACAATCTAAATGAAAGATCCTGGTGAACAAGACCCCAGCAGAAGGAACAGGCCATCAAGGAGAGAGGCGCCTTTCTCTAAAGGGAGGAAGGAACCTCCACTGTGACACGGCCTTGACTAAACAAGTTCAGAGTCGGTGAACTCAAGGAGCTTCCATAGCCTAGACAGCTCATAGCAAGAGTCTCAGGTGATTACTGACGTCATAAATAAGAGTGCCAATTGTTAAATCAACAATGGGAGTCACTGGGTACATGCTCCCCACATAGGATCTCTGTCCTTAATGTGTTTTACTATGAAACTTAAAAACAACACTACTAGTCGAACAATACCCTATACCTTGTGTGGTTGTGTGAGTGCAACCTGTTGAAATCCTTGCTTAGTATATACTAAGTTGATCTTCAGTATATGAAGGTAATTGAAAATGAAACTTGATGAAGGGCGGGATGGGAGAGGGGGAGGGCACAGGAGGGAGGGAGGTTGTGGGGGGAAGCCACAACAATACAAAAGTTGCACTTTGTAAATTCACATTTATTAAATAAAATAACTATATAACAAACCAAAAAAAAAGAACTTAATAGTTTACCCTTTTAGTATTTTTTTTTATGTTCTACTTAAAACTATTGAACTCTGTAATTAATACACAATTACTCTTAGGTGTTTAATGCTGTAACTAGCACTCAAATAGTATTTTACACTTCATGTTTCTGTGTGGGTGCGAACTGTGGAAATCTTAATATATGCTAAATTGATCTGTATATAAAGATAATTGAAAATCTTGATGTGAATGGAAGGGGAGAGGGAGTGGGAGAGGGGAGCATTGTGGATGGGAGGGAAGTTATGGGGGGAAGCTATTGTAATTCATAAGCTGCACTTTGGAAATTTATGTTCATTAAATAAAATTTTAAAAAGTAAAAAAAAAAAAGTGCTTTGAAAGATTTTTTTTTTCCTCTAGGAATTTTTTTTAATTTGATATTTTTTCTAACTTCCCTCTTTTGTATGTATTTGTAGCTTGTTATATTCTAAAACTGCTGAATTAGTCTTCTGTGTGTCATAGCTTTAATTTTTTCACTTTTTTAAAGTTCCAATAGAATTTTCTCTTTCAACTCTTTTATTATTTTTAACAATTATTCTTAAATTCTAAGAGCTATCTTTTTCCCCACGGTTGCTTAATAATGACTTTTCTACTTCAGTACTTTTTTTTAACACCTGGAATTCTGCATAATAAATCATGCTTTACATTCAGCACTTGTTTTTCTGCTGCTTGGTAGTGGCAATCTTAAGCCATCACTTTCTAAGTTGTGTGTATATTACACAGCAGCCCAGGAACAGCTTTAGTTAAAATTAATAATCTGTTCCCTTTATTTTGTATCTTTCCTCTCAGCTCTTAGAAATCTTTCATATGGTTTAAGGTCTGCTCTCAGGAGAAGTCGTGAATTGAGAGAGATCTGATTAGGTTTTTCTTTTCTTCCCCAAATTCTTCATATTTTATTATGAGTGGAAGTAAGCTCAAAATGTGGGAGAGCAGCATTCAGCTATTAATATGAGGGCTTGGGAAAGATAGTGATGTAGTAGGGAAGGTGCAGGGTGATTATCTTCTGGTTTCCTTTGTTTGTTTGTTTTATTGTTCTGATAATGTGTGTAAACATGGCAGCAATGTTGGTTTGAAGTCTGTTTCCCATTTGCTCTATTTATATAGTTATCTACCAGCACCCTGGTTTAGGGGAAGGCAGTTTTCTGTTATTTGGTGTGGCCTACCTAGATTTTTAAATTTATTAAACTTTATAAAATGGGATACCTATTTAGTTTTTTAAGCATCTTTCCAAAGACCCCACAGTGAATCCCTACTGTGAGCTGTAGATCGCCTCTCCCCACCCAGCACAGCTGAGGCTCCCCAGAGGCTCCTCCGTAAAACTCATAAAACTCAGCATTGAATGGTCTTCTGGCATCCTGAGGCCCTGACCTTGAGCACTGGCCAGGAGAGAGTGAGTCTGAGCCCTTGGGCAGCTGCGTACAGCTCTGCTCAGAACCGTGTAAAGCTCCCAGTCCTGGAAGACTGCCTTGCCTGTGGCCGAGGCACACCATCCCCAGCTCTCCTAGGCAGCGCCTGCCTTCCCAGGACAGAGCACAGATTGATTCTGTGGGACTGACAGGAGTGGACAGCTGCATTCTGCAGGGAGCTTTGGCTGGCGGCACCCAGGTAAGTGCTGCTGGCAGTGCGTGATTTTCCTGGAGCTCTCCCTTTAGAACTGCCCTTCCTAATCTTTGGATCTTATAAATTAAAGACTCAAGTTTTAACAACCCAGCATTTCAGGGGATTTATCTACTTTTATGAACCAGTTAGCAGATTCATCCAAAGGGTCCTGTAACTGCAGATTAAGACTTCTGCTGTAGGGAAAGATGAAGCCAGGAGACGTTCCATGCAAGAGGACAGGGAACCCAGGGGGAGTGTGTGGGGACACCAATGCTCGACAATGCAGTGAGCAGAGGAGGCTGGGGGCTGGCGATTCTCTTTCCAGAGTGAGTATTTTGCTATAATTTAGGGTGTGATTAAAAAATCATTGAAGTAGGACATTTAGGATTTATTTTCCTGTTGCGGATTTCTTGAAAGTTTTGTTTTTACAGATGATTTATTTGAAGGGCAGAGTTCCAGAGAGGCGGGGGGGTGGGGGGGTGGGAGAGTGGGGAGAGAGCCACAATGGCCAGAGCTGGGCTGATCCAAAGCCAGGAGCTTCTTCCAGGTCTCCCACATGGGTTCAGGGGCCCAAGGACTTAGGCCATCTTCTACTGCTTTCCCAGGCCATAGCAGAGAGCTGGATTGGAAGTGGATCTGCCGGGACTCAAACTGGCCCCCATATGGGATGCTGGCACTGCAGGCAATGGTTTTACCTGCTAAGCTGTAGTGCTGGCCAAGTCCTTTTTTTTTTTTTTTTTTTTTGTCAGACTTTTCTGGATTTGGAGTCTTGTATCTTAGGGTTTTTTTCATCATTCAGGAAAAAAACTTTTCCCTGCCTTGCTGAACTTAGGAATTTATTATCCCAACATCTTGGGTATATCTATTTTAAGTTGATTTTTTTGCTGAATCTGAGTGGAAGATTCCTATGTTGGAGATTAAAAACATTCTCAACAGATATCAATGCACATTAAAATATTTTTAAAGAATGTATTTTTGTAGAAGATGCTCCTGTATAACAAGGTGAGAGTGACATTTCATAAACAATAATTAGTTGGTGTAGCCTTAACACTGATGATGTTTGCTAACTTGTGTGGTGCCAAGCATGTTAGTGTTCTGCTTTAGGCCTTGGTTTACTTAAATGTAAAAGGAAGACAACTTATTTTTCCCTCTATAGCTCCTGTCTGATGAAGTCAAACAGTTTATGCAGTTACATAAAATATTTTAAGAGACTTGTGTAAGAAGAAAGGATATCACACCTGAGTGCTGGTGTTTTTTAATGCTTGTGTTTCATGCTCAGATTTTATCAGTGTTAAATACACAGTTGATCCTTGGGAATCGAGTCAGTGACAACATTCCCAGCTCTGGTGATTGAAACTCTATGTAAATATAGTTTGCCCTTGGGATACCACTTGAATGACTGATTGCTAATTGACCATTTTGGCATCTTACTATGTACATCATCTGTCAATTATTTCATTAATTAGAGTATTCTACCACTGGAGATTTATTAATGATAAGCTATGGGTGCTAATCAGCTAAGAATACTTCCCAATGTGTTCTTGCCAGTTAAATGTTTCAATGCAAGTCCTGACAATTTCATTTCAACTTGAGTGTTCTTCCACATAGATTTTTGTTGGGCTACTAGTTAACCAGAATAGGAAAATTTTGCTCCAGTAATTTATTTCCATTCCATAAAAACAGAATTATTGGTCGTGTAGTGACAGAAAGTTTTACTGCTATGATTTGGAGTAAAATTTAGAATGTGTTAGTGCCAAAGTAAGTGTAGTTTATCATGTGTGGTATTGTGAATAAAATACATGGAGAGAGAGAGAGATGCTCATCGTTAAGTAGTAACAGAGTTCTAGTTTTCTTGTCTGTGTATGCAACTCATCAGTGAAATGACTCAGATAGACCAAAATTTGAGTTCCATTATTAACTGTGTCATTTGGGGCATGTTAACTTATTAAAAAAAACTCAAGTATGCAAATTTGTATGTATACTAGTTAAAACCATCATCCAAATAATATGGAGCATTTCTATTATCCCAGATAATTTCTTTCTGTCCCTTCCAGTCAAATCCATTGACCTGATTTTACTTCTTATTGAGAGAAAAGGAGGTCTCTCCCATCTACTGATTCATTCCTCAGATATCTACTACAGCTGGGCTGGGGCAGAGCTGAAGTCAGGAGCTGGGAACTCAATCTAGGTTTCCCATATGATGGCAGGAACACAATTACTTGTGTCATCATGCTTTCCATGTTCTGTGTTAGGAAGCTGGAGTCAAGAGCCAGCTCCAGGAATTGAACTAAGGTATTCCAATGTGGGACATGGGTGCCTTAACTAGAGTCCTAACCACTAGGCTGAATGCCTTTGTCCTCATTTTATCATAATTTTCCTGTTCTTGAACTTCATATAAATGAAACCATGGATTGTGTCCTCTGTTATGTCTGGCTTCTTTTGTTCAACATATCTATGAAATTCATCTTTTATTTTGTGGATCAATAGTTGATTTTTTTTGTTGTGTAGCATTGTCTTTTGACTATATTACAAATTGGTTTTCTTGAAGATGGCGGAATAGTGAGGGCGCGCACCGATAGTCCGGGAAAATTTAGTTTAATAAAAGCGGAGTTACAGTAGCCTCAGAAAAAGGATCAGGAAAAAATTGCAGGGGAAACTCTTCTGGAGCTAGTGGCTGTGACTCAGAGGACCTACTGGGAGAGCAGGGTCGCCCACCGCGTGGAAGCCGAACTGTGGGAGCTGCAGAGTCTGCGTGCCAGTGCGGAAAGGGGAGTGGATGTGACAGAGACACCAGTGGGGAGAGGAGGGATGCCCAGGGCTCCGAGTCCACACATCAGCGCTGGAAGGGGATGTGAGCTCAGTAACCGGAGACATTGGCGGGGAAACAGCAGACAGAATTTTAGAGGGAAGCGGGCTTTGAAGTGGGAAAGTTCACCAGACTGACTACAGGAGAGAAGGAAAAAGAAAAAAAAAAGGTGGGGGGGTACTGGTACAGACAAGTTTCTCTCTCTGCCAACCTTGCAAAGGCGAGCAAGAGATAAAGAGCAAGCCCCACTTGGGATATACATAATAAAAGGGGAGAGTTAAGGCTACAATTCAGTAGCCTAGGCAACCCAGTGGGAGTCCGCAGGAGAAACCGAGCCTGCACAGACTCTTTGGGTAGAAGCCAGAGATCGGAAGCTAAATACCATCAATTCTGCTCAGCCTTGCAGTATTAATTACCTCCTGAATAAAAAATAAAATAAAATAAATAAATAAATAAAGAGAGGTTTATCACTCATAACCTGAGGGTGTCACCTTTGCACACCCGTAACCCTGAAGAACCAAGCAGAGCTCTCAGGCCACACCCATCTCAAGCCACCAAGGCTCCTCCAACAGCAGGAAGTCCACTTAACACAGACATAGTATAAAAAAAAAAACACCTCACAGTGAGGGAAAAAGAATTAACCATGCCAAGCAATAAACACAGAAATTGAGGGAACAAGATCAACGATGACACTATGATGCCTCCAAATAAACAAAACATCCCAAGCCAAGATTATGAAGATGATGAGATAGAAGAAATGCAAGATACGGATTTCAAAAAATTTATGATAAGAACATTTAGAAGTTTTCAAAAGCAAATCCTTGAACTACAGAAATCCTTATTGGACAGGATTGAAAATCTCTCTCATGAAAATGAAATTTTAAGGAAGAATCAAAATGAAACGCAGAAACTAGTAGAACAGGAAAGTGTGATAGTGAAGAGAAATCAAAATGAAATGAAGAGCTCAATAGATCAAATGACAAATACATTAGAGAGCCTTAAAAACAGAATGGGTGAAGCAGAAGAGAGAATATCGGACTTAGAAGAGAGAGAACAGCAAAGGATACAGTCAAACCAAAGAAAAGAAGAGGAAATTAGAAATCGAAAAAATATTGTTGGGAATCTACAGGATACTATTAAAAAAAAAAACAACATTCGGGTTCTAGGAGTTCCTGAAGGCATGGAGAGAGAGAAAGGATTAGAAGGCCTTTTTAGTGAGATACTAGCAGAGAACATACCGGGTTTAGATAAGGACAGAGACATCCTAGTACAGGAAGCTCATAGAACCCCCAGTAAACATGACCAAAAGAGATCCTCACCACGACACATTGTAATTAAACTCACCACAGTGAAACATAAAGAAAAGATCCTAAAATGTGCAAGAGAGAAACGTCAGATTACTCTCAGAGGATCTCCAATCAGACTCACAGCAGACTTCTCATCAGAAACACTACAGGCTAGGAGGGAATGGCGAGACATAGCACTGGTGCTAAGAGAGAAAAATTGCCAGCCCAGAATATTATATCGTGCTAAGCTCTCATTTGTGAATGAAGGTGAAATAAAGACCTTTCATAGCA
This sequence comes from Oryctolagus cuniculus, assembly GCF_051225735.1. Lineage (NCBI taxonomy): Eukaryota > Metazoa > Chordata > Mammalia > Lagomorpha > Leporidae > Oryctolagus > Oryctolagus cuniculus. The sequence continues at coordinate 76,343,772 of NC_142880.1, forward strand.
AACAGAAATTGACTTTGCCGCCACTCGTCCGGCCCTGCAAAAGATACTTAAAGATGTGCTACACTCAGAAACACAGAAACACGGCCATCAATATGAAAGAAGGGAAAGGAAGAACACCTACCAGTAAAAGAGCATGGGAAGCTCAAAGCATATACTAGAAAATATCTCTGGGAAAATGGCAGGGCAAAGTCACTATGTATCAATAGTCACATTAAACGTTAATGGACTTAACTCCTCAGTTAAAAGATACTGATTGGCTGACTGGCTTAAGGAACAACACCCAACTATTTGTTGCCTACAAAAAACACATCTCTCTAACAAAGATGCATGCAGACTGAAAGTGAAAGGTTGGAAAAAGATATTCCATGCCAACAAAAACAAAAAAAAAAAGCAGGTGTAGCCATATTAATATCAGACAAAATAAACTTTAATACAAAAACTGTTAAGAGAGACAAAGAGGGGCACTATATAATGATTCAGGGTTCAATTCAACAGAAAGATGTAACTATTATAAATGTATATGCACCTAATTACAGGGCACCGGTCTATTTAAAAGATATGTTAAGGGACTTAAAGGGAGACTTAGATTCCAATACAATAGTACTGGGGGACTTCAATACTCCACTCTCAGAAATAGACAGATCATCCGGACAGAAGATCAACAAGGAAACAGCAGATTTAATCGACACTATTGCCCAAATGGATCTAACCGATATCTACAGAACTTTCAATCCTACATCTAAAGACTTTACATTCTTCTCAGCAGTGCTTGGAACCTTCTCTAGGATTGATCACATACTAGGTCATAAAGCAAGTCTCAGCAAATTTAAAAGAATTAGAATCATACCATGCAGCTTCCCAGACCACAGCGGAATGAAGCTGGAAATTAGCAACTCAGGAAACCCCAGAAAGTATGCAAACACATGGAGACTGAACAACATGCTCCTGAATGAACACTGGGTCATTCAAGAAATCAAAAGAGAAATCAGAAACTTTCTGGAAGTAAATGAGGATAACAACACAACATATCAAAACTTATGGGATACAGCAAAAGCAGTATTGAGAGGCAAGTTTATAGCAATAGGGGCCTATATCAAGAAATTGGAAAGGCACCAAATAAATGAGCTTTCAGTGCATCTCAAGGACCTAGAAAAACTGCAGCAAACCAAACCCAAATCTAGTAGGAGAAGAGAAATAATTAAAATTAGAGAAGAAATTAACAGGATTGAATCAAAAAAAAATTACAAAAAATCAGCCAAGTGGAGAGCTGTTCTTTTGAAAAAATAAAATTGACACCCCATTGGCCCAACTAACTAAAGAAAGAAAAGACCCAAATCAATAAAATCAGAGATGAAAAAGGAAACGTAACAACAGACACCACAGAAATAAAAAGAATCATCAGAAGTTACTACAAGGACTTGTATGCCAGCAAACAAGAAAATATCAGAAATGGATAGATTCCTGGACACATGCGATCTACCAAAATTGAACCAGGAAGATATAGAAAACCTAAATAGACCCATAACTGAAACAGAAATTGAAACTGTAATAAAGGCCCTCCCAACAAAGAAAAGCCCAGGACCAGATGGATTCACTGCTGAATTCTACCAGACATTTAAAGAAGAACTAATTCCATTTCTTCTCAAACTATTCAGAACAATCGAAAAAGAGGGAATCCTCCCAAATTGTTTTTTATGAAGCCAGCATCACCTTAATCCCTAAGCCAGAGAAAGATGCAGCACTGAAAGAAAATTATAGGCCAATATCCCTGATGAACATAGATGCAAAAATCCTCAATAAAATTCTCGCCAATAGAATACAACAACACATCAGGAAAATCATCCACCCAGACCAAGTGGGATTTATCCCTGGTATGCAGGGATGGTTCAACATTCACAAATCAATCAATGTGATTCACCACATTAACAGACTGCAGAAGAAAAACCATATGATTATCTCAATAGATGCAGAGAAAGCATTCGATAAAATTCAACACCCTTTCATAATGAAAACTCTAAGCAAATTGGGTATAGAAGGAACATTCCTCAATATAATCAAAGCAATTTATGAAAAACCGACGGCCAGCATCCTATTGAATGGGGAAAAGTTGGAAGCATTTCCACTGAGATTTGGCACCAGACAGGGATGCCCACTCTCACCACTGCTATTTAACATAGTTTTGGAAGTTTTAGCCAGAGCCATCAGATAAGTAAAAGAAATTAAAGGGATACAAATTGGGAAGGAAGAAGTCAAACTATCCCTCTTTGCAGACGATATGATTCTGTACTTAGAGGATCCAAAGAACTCTACTAAGAGAATATTAGAACTCATAGAGGAGTTTGGCAAAGTGGCAGGATATAAAATCAATGCACAAAAATCAACAGCCTTTGTATACACAAGCAATGCCATGACTGAGAAAGAACTGCTAAGATCAATCCCATTCACAATAGCTACAAAAACAATCAAATACCTTGGAATAAACTTAACCAAGGACGTTAAAGATCTCTATGATGAGAATTACAAAATCTTAAAGAAAGAAATAGAAGGGGATACCAAAAAATGGAAAAATCTTCCATGCTCATGGATTGGAAGAATCAACATCATCAAAATGTCCATTCTCCCAAAAGCAATTTATAGATTCAATGCAATCCCAATCAAGATACCAAAGGCATTCTTCTCAGATATGGAAAAAATGATGCTGAAATTCATATGGAGACGCAAGAGACCTCGAATAGCTAAAGCAATCTTGTACAACAAAAACAAAGCTGGAGGCATCACAATACCAGATTTCAGGACATACTACAGGGCAGTTGTAATCAAAACAGCATGGTACTTGTCGCTCCCTGTCTTCACGGAGGAACGACACAGGACCCTGCGCTGTTCTTCCGTCTGCTCGGCCCTTCCCGGGTTTGCTGCTGGTTCTTCCCGGGTTGGCTACCATCCCTTCTACCTCCGTGGAAGGGCGGTTCCCCCTGCCACCTTCCCCACTTCCGCAGGGGAGCGGCACACCGCCGGCCGGCTCTCTCGGGGGCTGCTCAGGTGTTCTTCAGATGTTCCTTCAGATAGATGTTCCTGGTGCATGTTGTCTCTCTCCTACTTTATAGTCCTCTTCCACCAATCCCAACTCTGCTACCCACACGCCGAGTACGCTGCTCTCCTCCAATCAGGAGCAGGTCCTACAGTTTATTGGTTGAACTGGAGGCAGCTGTGTAGAAGCTGTTTCCTCCTCTCCCAGCGCCATATTGTGGGAGAGCAGATGCATAGAATAAGTCTTAATTCCAGTAACAGTATAGTCCGAGTTGCTCCCCACAGTACTGGTACAAAAACAGATGGATAGACCAATGGAACAGAATTGAAACACCAGAAATCAACCCAAACATCTACAGCCAACTTATATTTGATCAAGGATCTAAAACCAATCCCTGGAACAAGGACAGTCTATTCAATAAATGGTGCTGGGAAAACTGGATTTCTACATGCAGAAGCATGAAGCAAGACTCCTACCTTACACCTTACACAAAAATCCACTCAACATGGATTAAAGACCTAAATCTATGACCTGACACCATCAAGTTTTTAGAGGACATTGGAGAAACCCTTCAAGATATTGGCACAGGCAAAGAGTTTCTGGAAATACCCGGGAGGCACAGGCAGTCAAAGCCAAAATCAACTATTGGGAATGTATCAAATTGAGGAGTTTCTGTACTGCAAAAGAAACAGTCAGGAGAGTGAAGAGACAACCGACAGAATGGGAAAAAATATTTGCAAACTATGCAACAGATAAAGGGTTAATAACCAGAATCTACAAAGAGATCAAGAAACTCCACAAAAACAAAACAAACAACCCGCTTAAGAGATGGGCCAAGGACCTCAATAGACAGTTTTCAAAAGAGGAAATCCAAATGGCCAACAGGCACATGAAAAAATGTTCAAGGTCACTAGCAATCAGGGAAATGCAAATCAAAAGCACAATGAGGTTTCACTTCACCCCGGTTAGAATGGCTCACATGCAGAAATCTACCAACAACAGATGCTGGCAAGGATGTGGGGAAAAAGGGACACTAGCCCACTGTTGGTGGGAATGCAAACTGGTCAAGCCACTATGGAAGTCAGTCTGGAGATTCCTCAGAAACCTGAATATAACCCTACCGTTCGACCCAGCCATCCCACTCCTTGGAATTTACCCAAAGGAGTTTAAATTGGCAAACAAAAAAGCGGTCTGCACCCTAATGTTTATTGCAGCACAATTCACAATAGCCAAGACCTGGAACCAACCTAAATGCCCATCAACGGTAGACTGGATAAAGAAATTATGGGATATGTACTCTTTAGAATACTATACCGCAGTAAGAAACAATGAAATCCAGTCATTTGCAACAAAATGGAGGAATCTGGAACACATCATGGTGAGTGAAATAAGCCAGTCCCAAAGGGACAAATACCATATGTTCTCCCTGATCGGTGACAACTGACTGAACACCAAAAAGGAAACCTCCTGAAGTGAAATGGACGCTATGAGAAATGGTGACTTGATCAGCATAGCCCTGACTGTTAATGAACAACTTAATACATTACCCTCTTAGTAGTTTTTTTTTGTCTGTTCTACTTAATATGACTGGTTTAATTCTGTAATTATCACACAGTTATTCTTAAGTGTTGAAATTTAACTGAAATGTGATCCCTGTTAAATATAAGAGTGGGAGTAAGAGAGGGAAGAGATGTACAATTTGGGACATGCTCAAGCTGACTTGCCCCAAATGGTAGAGTTAGAGACATACCGGGGACTCCAATTCAATCCCATCAAGGTGGCATGTACCAATGCCATCTCACTAGTCCAAGTGATCAATTTCAGTTCACAATTGATCATAATGAAAGGACTAAGAGTCAAAGGGAGCACATAAACAAGTCTAGTACCTGCTAATACTAACCGATAGAATAAATAAAGGGGAGAGTGATCCAACATGGGAAGCGAGATACTCAGCAGACTCATAGAATGGCAGATGTCCTAAACAGCACTCTGGCCTCAGAATCAGCCCTAAAGGCATTCTGATCTGGCTGAAAAGCCCATGAGAGTATTTCAAGCATGGAAAGCCAAGACACTCTGGCAAAAACAAAACAAAACAAAACAAAACAAAACAAACAAACAAAAAACCTAAATGAAAGATCTCTGTGAGTGAGATCCCAGTGGAAAGAACAGGTCTTCAAAGAGAAAGGTGCCTTTCTCTGAAGGGAGGAGAGAACCTCCACTTTGACTATGACCTGTCTAAACAAGATAAGAGTCGGAGAACTCAAGGGGCTTCCATAGCCTTGGAAACTCATGACTGGAGCATAGGGAGATTACTGATGCCATAAACAGGAGTGTCAATTTGTAAAGTCAACAACAGGAGTCACTGTGTGCTTACTCCTCATGTAGGATCTCTGTCCTTAATGTGCTGTACATTGAGATTTAATGCTATAACGAGTACTCAAACAGTATATTTCACTTTGTGTTTCTATGGGGGTGCAAACTGTTGAAATCTTTACTTAATGTATACTAAACTGATCTTCTGTAAAAAAAAAAAGAAATTATCAATTCCCAACTTGACTCTCACTGGTATTAAACCCATCATCATTTAAAAAAATCATTATTATTTTTCACTTTATGTTTCTGTGTGGGAGCAAACTGTTGAAATCTTTACTTAATGTATGCTAAACTGATCTTCTGTATATAAAGAGAATCAAAAATGAATCTTGATGTGAATGGAAGGGGAGAGGGAGTGGAAAAGGGGAGGGTTGCGGGTGAGAGGGACGTTATGGGGGGAAGCCATTGTAATCCATAAGCCGTACTTTGTAAATTTATATTCATTAAATAAAAGTTTAAAAAAATGGTTTTCTTTCAATTGGTTGCCATTTTGATTGTTTTCTAGTTTTGGACTATTAATAAAACTGTATCTACAAGTCTAAGTTAATATAAACATGCAGTTGTCTTGGTGATATACCTAGGAAGCTAGGAGGGGAACTGCCTGTATCATAGAATAGGTATATGTTTATTAGAGCTAAAGATTTCTGTAGTGATTGTACCATTTAACAGAATGACCAGTGCTGTAAGTGTTCCATTTGTACCACTTCCTCACCATCCCTTGGTATTGCTGCTATTTTTAATTCTGGCCATTTACTGTGGGTTTAATGTATATCTGTCTAATGATTGATACTGGGCACGTTTTCATACTTGCAATTCACTAAATAATTTTTAAAAATATTTATTTACTTACAAGTCAGAGTTAGGGGGAGAGAGATCTTGCATCCACTAGCTCAATCCCCAAATGACTGCAATGGCTGGGTCTGGGCTGAGCTGAAGCCAGGAGCCAGGAGCGTCTTCCAGGTACATCATTTGAACCATTCTCCTCTGCTTTCTTGGGCTCATTAGCAGGTAGCTGGATTGGAAGTGGAGAAGTGGGACAGGAACCTGTGCCTATATAGGATGCTGGCTTTTCAAGTGGCTACTTAACCCACTAAACCACAATGCTGGCCTGTTAAATGATTATTTTTAAAATTTATTTTCACTTTTTATTTGAAAGATAAATAGAGTGAGATCGTCAGTCTACTAGTTTAACCTCCAAATGCCCACTACAGCCAAGGCTAGACTGTGCTGGAGCCAGTAACTTCATCCAGGTCTCCCACATGGGTAACCGGGACCCATGTACTTGGGCCATTACCTGCTGCCTGCCAGGGTGTGCATTAGCAGGAAGTTGCATCATATGTGGAGAAGCCAGGCCTGGAACTGGCATATCAGTCTGGAATTTGGACATCCCAAGTGGCAGCTTTCTTGTTCCAGGTAGCTTCTCATGACCATTTTTTTTCACCTGTTTACATGTTTGCCCAGCCTGTGCAGGTAAGAATGGCAAACGCTGAAAGACAAAAGAGAATCAAAGGATAGGGTCCAATCTTGTTCAGTTGTAATATCAAGAATTGTGAAAATGGCTTAGTCCTTGGTCAAATTACAGTTCTTTGGGTCACTGATTATATCTTTAGAATGATACCTGTTGTCACAAACTTCCGACTTCAGTGGCTTAACAAAATAGAAGCATGTTTTTTGCTCATCTGACTGTCCAAGGGTGTCAGTTGCTGGTGGGGTGAGTGACCTCACCAATGGTTATTTAGGAATAACCATTCCTTCCATCCTGTGACTCTTAAACTTTGGTATGTGATGATGAAGTTCTTTATGCTTCTCTTTGCTAAGCCAAAGAAAGGAAATGAGAAGGAGTACAGTAAAGGAGAGGCAATTTTGGAAGATATTTTTTGGGTCAGTCAAGGAAATAGCATATAGGAGAGGCTTCAAAAAGTTCTTGGAAAATGTGGAAAAGAAAAAACAACTTTTAGAATGTGTTGCTGAGGATTCATTCTGAGAGAAGCACAGTGGGGGCAAGAGGCACAGAGTCATGACAAAGACAACCAGAGTTGGGTGAGAGTGGGCTTGAGGCGAGCAGCTTGCAGACTCATTTATTTCAGTTGGTGCAGCAGCTTATATAGTTGAGGCAGCCAATCTGGTCAAGGGGCGGTTTATGCTGTAACCAATCGCTGCCTGTTGCCAGGTGGGTTCTAAAGCCATTTCCTGAGTAATTGATGCTTGCTTGCCAGTGCCATCTTGGCATGGCCTTATCATTCCTCCACATTTCCCACTTTTCATTTATTTTTGAGCATCGGGAGGCATGATCCTTGGCCATATCATTGTTGATCCCGTTTCCATGTGGTCTCTTTGTGTGGCTGTGCCTGCTGTCTTAGGTTGTCCCCCAGGGGGCTCTTACTTGTCGTTGACTAACCAGCCCTCAAAATGGGAGATTACAGAAGTGCTTGCTCAGATGGGGGTAGGAATGAGGAACAATGGTAATCAGGAATGGCATGGCCACACACAGGCTGTGGGCTGTTTGAATGGCTGACTGGAGCTAGTGGGGTATAAAGCAGTAGCAGATGTGGCTCTGTGCAGGTCCTCAGGGCAGGATAATAGGGCAGCAGCTTGACAGTCTGTAGCAGGTACATCTGCTAATAAGGCAGTCTCTCAGTCTTGTTCAGCTGATTCTGGTTGACTGTCAATTGCAGGCTTGATGTTTCTGGCTGGTACCCAAATAGGCTGTCCTACGTTCTCTGGAAAGACACAAGCATATCCTTGGCCCTTGGTTAGCAGAAGACTTTTTACGGGGCCTGACTTTTTACGGGGTTGGAATCCTGGGCCTGAATTTTGTGTCCACTCCAACATTAATGGCAAACAAGCTGGTGGGATGGGGACCAGTGGCTGCCCTGAGAGTCTGGGGTGCCAGGGAGACTGCCACAATCGTGGGGATCCTCACTGGGTGCGGATGGGATGACCTCTCATGAGTTATCACCTCAAGGTTGTCTAAGTTCACCCCATAGATATTTGGGGGGTGGCTGACTAGGCATTGCTGCATTGTCTGCTGTTATGTCATTTTCACTGTCAGAGCTCTCACTCCCCAGGTCATCAACTGTTGCCTGTGAGGCAGCAGCCTGGAGTGACAGGCTTTTATCACTCACAGATTCATTATGTTTGTTAATCTGTGTGGGCTTCTGAGAGTGGGGTATCTTTCCCATGTTTGAGCGCTTAAGAGCAGTGTGCCATGTCAACTCTAGCCAAAGGAAAGACACAGCACTGCTGCCATAATAAAACAAATTCCTTGCACCTCAGCGGCTGATGGCATCATGCAGGGGGTTCCCTATGCTAGACGAACAAATGGTAGTGTATCAGAACGTAAGTATGTCCTGTGCTTGATTTGTTAGGTCAAGGCCGTATGCCCACATGGTGTTTCCAGAGCATCACCTCTCTTGAGTGAGGGAAAATGACTTGATTCCAAATTCTGGGATGACCAGTCCTTTATGTGAATTCTCCGGGTAAACCAAAAGTAAAAAGAGAGGCTGAGAAGTGGCGTTACACTTCTGGGTGGTGTGTGCCTAATCTGGAGTCACCGTGATGGAGGACAAGGAAAGGAGCATAGGAGGGGTTCTGTGCTCACCCTCACAGAACCAAACACACAAAACACTGAGGGGCCTACTTGCCAAAATCAAAGGGGGACGTCGCCAAGTCTGACAAGCTGTCTCCCTCTCAGCCATGTTGGGGGCCAGATGTTGCTGTGGATTCATTCTGAGAGGAGAAGCGCAGTGAGGGCAAGAGGTGTGGAGTCACAACACAGACACCAGGAGTTGGGTGAAAGCGGGCTAGAGGCAAGCAGCTCACAGACTTGTTTATTTCAGCTGGTACAGCAGCTTATATAGCTGAGGCAGCCAATCCTGTCAAGGGGCAGTTTATGCTGTAACCAATCACTACCTGTTGCCAGGCAGGCTCCTTTGCCAGGTGGGTTCTGAAGCCATTTCCTGAGTAACTGATGCTTGCTTGCCAGCACCATAATGGCACGGCCTTCTCATTCCACCACAAGAATGTATTATTTATTTGAATAGCAGAGTTAGAGGAAGATACAGGGGAATCTTCCATCTGCTGGTTTACTCCTCAAATGGCCACAAGAACCAGGGCTGGGCTAGTCCAAAGCCAGGTGCTTCCTTACAGGTTTCCCACAAGGGTGCGGGGCCTTAGTTCTATGGACCATCCTTTGCTACTTTCTTAGGCACATGAGCAGGGAGCTGGGTTGGAAGTGGAGCAGCGGGGACTCAAATTGGCACCCATATGGGATGCCAGCATCACAGGTGGCAGATTAACCTGCCATTTTCCACAAGCTTTCTGAAGTCCCCTTGTACATCTCTCTTCACATCCTGCTATTGAGAATGGAGTCACATCTGTCTGTAAGAGAGGGAAAGGTAGCTTTATCTGTGTGCCCAGGAAGCTTGAAATAAATTAGCATTTTGGATGCCAAGATGGCTAAATAGGAAAAAGACATACTGTTTTAGACAATGGGAAAATAGGAGAACAGCAGAGGAAGTGCATTTCCATGGGAGAGTTGGAGTGACGTTTGCAGTGGAGATTCCACAGAAGGAAGAGGGGTGCTGTGGATGAGTGTGAATGTGATGGTACTCAGCAGCAAGCACAAACACCACTCAGAATCTCTGCAGCTGTGAACTGGAGCACACAGCAGCTTTGGAGAGCAAGGTGAGAGCAGACTCCGTAAGCCCACACCACGGGTGATACTGCTGGAGGGAGAACCTTGAGGACCACACTTGCTTTGAGAACAACCTGGAGCTCTAATGAGGGGCAGGGTACCTGCCTAATCCAGTGAAAGGAAAATGCATTCCCTTCTCCCCATCCCCCATAAGGGCACTCAGTAACTGGTGGAGAGAAGGCACCATTTTGAGAAAAGTAAAGGCTGTGGTGGTTCTTACACATGCATGTGATCAGAGGATTTTATTAGAGGGAAAAATCCATGTTCCCCATTGACTGTGTGTCTGGCTTGGAGTGTTGATGGAGCTGGGCACCCAACTTCTCAACATATCACAGCATCTGGGGCTCAAACTGCCAACAGAGCACCCACAGGTAGCAGGCTCTGGGAATGTCTGTTCTCTCCATGGATAAGACAGGCTAGCAGGATTTAGTGGATCCTCTACACCTTGTGGCTGTGGGAATCGTGTTACTGTACCATAGGGTATGCGTTGTAGCTGGGTCCCTGGTCAATCACTGTGGTGTCGGAGGCTCAGAACTCTGTGACTGCTTGAGTTGAGTAATTGCTGAGGGCTACATTGAGGAGTGCACAGATCCTTTGTGTGGTTCATGTGGTAGAGTAGGTCAGTGTTGCACCCACTTTGGGCTAGCCCCAGGCATTCATCACCTTGGGAGAAAAGAGTGTGATGGTCAATAGAAGTGAATATAATATCCCCCCTGCTGATGGTAGAGGAGATCTACCATGCCCAACTTGGGTGTCACTCTGGATATTCAACCCACCCTGGAGCACTGACCAGAGCTCCCTGGCCACACTTAGCATGCACCTCTGAGTATTCACTGAAAGAGCAGACACTCCACTAAGCCACAGAATAATAGTTCAATGATAAAATCCATCAGAAGAGAAAACCAAGTATTTCCACAAATGGCTAAAAATAAATGCAGAAATTCAAGAAACAAGAACAAAGAAGACAGTATGACTCCCCCAGTGGAACACAGTGCTTCAGTATTAGAATGTGAAGATGAAGAGATTGATAAAATGCCTGAAAAGAAATTCAAAGGATGATCATGGGATGCTCAGAAGCAATGAGAAGCAAATTCATGGGTTAAAGAAATCCATACATGACATGGATGGAAAAATTTCCTGTCAGATTGAGATTTTGAAGATAAACTGAAATATTAGAAATAAAGAATTATTCTCGGGGAAGCAGACGCCTGCTGAGGGCTAAAAAAAAAAAAAGAATTAAACGTGTAAAAAAAATAAAGTCTTAAGAGACTTGGTAATGTCCTAGTCATACAAAAAAGGAAAAATTAGAAAAACTGAAAATAATGTGATAAATTTATTGGATACTATCAAATGAACCAACATACAAGTCTTAAGAGTTCCTGAAAGAATGGATTAGAAGGCCTATTCAATGAAATCATAGAAAACTTCTCTAATTTGGAGACAGAGGAAGGTCCAAGTACATGAGGCACATAGAACTAATAGACATGACCGGAAAAGATCTTTACCATTACATTGTAGTCAAACTTTTCAACAATAAAACAAAGATTCTAAAATATGCACAAGAAAAATGCCAGCTTACTTTTGGAAGCTCTCCAATTACTCATGGCTGCTTTTTCATCAGCTTAAGAGAATGAAGAGACATAGTCCAAGCCTTAAAAGAAAAATACTGTCAGGGCTGGCGCTGTGGCGCACTGGGTTAACACCCTGACCTGAAGTGCCAGCATCCCATATCGGCGCTGGTTCTAGTCCCGGCTGCTCCTCTTCTGATCCAGCTCTCTGCTATGGCCTGGGAAAGCAGTAGAAGATGGCCCAAGTCCTTGGGCCCTTGCACCCATGTGGAGACCCAGAAGAGGCTCCTGGCTTTGGATCAGCACTGCTCTGGCCTTGTGGCCATCTGGGGAGTGAACCATCGGATGGAAGACCTCTCTCTCTGTCTTTACCTCTCTCTGTAACTCTTTCAAATAAATAAATATTTAAAAAAGAAAAATACTGTCAATCCAGAATACTTTACCCTGAAAAGCTCTCATTTAAGAATGAAGGTGAAATAAAAGACTTTCCATAACAGAAATTGAAAGAATTTGTCACCACTTGTACAACCTTACAAATGAGGCTTAAGGATGTGTTACACACAGAAACACAGAAAGATAGCCATCATTATGAAAGAATTTGAAGGCAGAAAATCTCGCAGTAAAAGTACAAAGGAAATCCAAAGGAAACAATAGGAATATTTATGGAAAAAGAGCAGAGCCAAGCTGTTATTTATCAGTAATAACCTTGAATATAAATGGCCTAAATTCTCAAAAGATACAGACTGGCTGGTGCCGTGGCTCACTAGGCTAATCCTCTGCCTGCAGCGCTGGCACCCCGGGTTCTAGTCCTGGTTGGGGTGCCAGATTCTGTCCCGGTTGCTCCTCTTCCAGCTCTCTGCTGTGGCCTGGGAAGGAAGTGGAGGATGGCTGAAGTACTTGGGCCCTGCACCCGCATGGGAGACCAGGAGAAGCACCTGGCTCCTGGCTTCAGATTGGCATGGTGGCGTGGTGGCCATTTGGGAGGTGAACCAACGGAAGGAGGACTTTTCTCTCTCTCTCTCTCTCTCTCACTCACTAACTCTGCCTTTCAAAAAAAAAAAAAAAGACTGGATAAATGAATTAAAAAACAAGACCCATCTCTTTGGTACCTACAAGAAACACACCTCACCAACAAAGATACTTCCATACTGAAGATGAAAGAATGGAAAAATACATTCTGTGCTAATGGAAAGCAAAAAAGGAGCAAGTGTAGCCATCCTAATATCAGATAAAATAGATGTTAACATAAAAACTGTTAGATGAAGGGCATTATGTAATGATTAAGGGATCATTTCAACAGGAAGATGTGACTACAATAAATGTATATGGACTGAATCCAGGGTGCCTGGCTATTTAAAAAAATGTTAATGGATCTAAAGGGAGACATAGACTCCAATACAATAGTAATGGAGGATTCCAGCACCTCACTTTCATTAATGGACAGGGCAACTAGACAGAAAATCAGTAAAGAAACAACAGAGCTAACCTACACTGTGGATCAAATGAACCTAATTGATATCTACAGAACCTTTCGCCCCACAGTGGCAGTATACTCAGTCCTTCCATCAATGCAAGACAGGTTGGACCATATGCTACGCCATAAAGCAAGTGTCAGCAAATTTAAAAAATTAAAATCATACCATGTGTCTTTTCTGACCACCATGGAATGAAGCTGGCAGTCAAGAACTCAAGAATCTCTAGAAAATATCCAACACATGGAGACTGAACAACATTTTCCTGAATTAAGTGGGTCATAGAAGAAATCAAATTTCTGGAAATGAAGAAAGATGACAATACAACATATCAAAACTTATGGGACACAGCAAAAGCAGTGTTAAGAGGGAAATTTATAGTAATTGGTGCCTACATCAAGAAATTGGAAAAGCATCAAATAAATGAGCTATCAATGGTGCTCAAGGACCTATAGAAACAAAAGCAAATCAAACCTAAAATTATTAGGAAGAAAGAAATAATTAAAATTAGAGAATAAATACAACAAAAAATGTAAAAGACCAGTGACAGGAAGACAGGAAGAGCTGAATTTTTGGGAAAAAAAAGTACATCTTTGGTCCAAGTAACCAAAAAAAAAAAAAAAAATAGGGAGAAGACCCAAATTAATAAAATCAGATGAAAAAGGATATGTAACAATGGATACCACAGAGATAAAAAGAATTATCAGGGGGCCAGCGCCATGGCTCACTAGGCTAATCCTCCACCTAGTGGCACCAGCACACTGGGTTCTAGTCCCAGTCGGGGCGCCAGATTCTGTCCCGGTTGCCCCTCTTCCAGGCCAGCTCTCTGCTGTGGCCAGGGAAGTGCAGTGGAGGATGGCCCAAGTGCTTGGGCCCTGCACCCCATGGGAGACCAGGATAAGTACCTGGCTCCTGCCATTGGACCAGTGCGGTGCGCCGGCTGCAGCGTGCCGGCCGCCGCGGCCATTGGAGGGTGAACCAACATCAAAAGGAAGACCTTTCTCTCTGTCTCTCTCTCTCTCTCTCTCTCTCACTGTCCACTCTGCCTGTCAAAAAATTTTATCAGGATTATTATAAAGAGCTCTGTGACAACAAATTGGGAAGCATAGAAGAAATGGATAGATTCCTAGACACGTAACAATCTACCAAAATTGTCATGAAGGTATGGAAAACTAAACAGACAAATAACCAAGACAGATTGAACCAACAAAGAAATACCCAGGGCCAGACAGTTTCACTGCTGAATTCTACTAGTATTTAAAGAAGAACTAATTCCAATTCTTCCCAAGCTATTCAAAACAATTGAAAGGTGGGAAATCCTCCCCAACTCCTTCTATGAGGCCAGCATCACCTTAATTCCTAAACTTGAAAAATATACAACAGGGACCTTTAGACTAATTTCCATGATGAACATAGGCACAAAAATCCTCAACAAAATACTAGCTAATTGAATCCAACAACACATTAGAAAGATCATACACCCTGACCAAGTGGGATTTATTCCTGGTATGCAGGGATGGTTCAACATACACAAATCAATAAATGTGATACATCACCTTAACAAATTTAAGGACTAAAAACCATATGATTATTTCAAGAGATGCAGAGAAAGCATTTGATAAAATACAACATCTTTTCATGATGAAAACCTTAAGCAAATTGGGTATAGAAGGAACATTGCTCAACACAACCAAGGCAATTAATGGCAAACTCACAGCCAGCATCTGATTTAATGGAGAAAAGTTGGAAGCATTTCCACTAAGATTGGAAATCAAACAAGGATTCCCACTTGCACCATTGCTATTCAGTAGAGTCCTATAAGTTTTAGCCAGAGCTATTAGACAAGGAAAAGACATCAAAGGGATACAAATTGGATAGGGAGAAGTCAAATTGCCCCTATTTTCAGATGATATGATTCAGTATATATGGAAACCAAAAGACTCCACTAAGACACTATTGGAACTCATAAAAGAGTTTGGTAAAATGGCAGGATATAAAACTAACACCAACATCAATAGGTTTTGTATACAGAGACAATATCATAACAGCTACAATACCTTGGAATATATTTAATCAAGGACATGAAAGATCTTTGATTAAAATTATAAAGCATTGAGAAATAGAAGACACAAAATTAGAAAAATCTTCCTATGTTTTTGGGTTGGAAGGATTAGTATCAATATGTCCATACTATCCAAAGCAATTTACAAATTCAATGCAATCCAAATCAAAATGCCAATAAAAAATTCTGAAATTCACATGGAAGCACAAGAGACCCTCAATGGCTAAAGCAATCCTAAATAGCAAAAATAAAGCTGGAGGCATCACAATTCTAGATTTCAACACATATTACTGGGAAATTATAATCAAAACAGCCTGGTAATGGCAAAGAAAATAGATGTGTAGAACAATGGGACAGAATAGAAGATCCAGAAATCAATTCATGCATCTACAACCAACTAACCTTTGACAAAGGTGCTAAAAACTGTCCCTAGAGAAAGGAAAGTCTCTTCAACAAAGGGTGCTGGGAAAATTGAATCTTTGCCTATAGAAGTACAAAGCAAGATCCCTACCTCACACCTTATACAAAAAAAGTCAATTAAGGATCTAAACCTATGACTTGATACCATAAAATCACTAGAGGAATGGAGCAGCTCTATAAGACATTGGTATAGGAAAAGACTTCTTGGAAAAGGGCACAGAATCACAGGCAATCAAAGCTGAAATAGATAAATGGGATTACATCAAACTGAGAAGGTTCTGCACTGCAAACGAAACACTCCACAACACGACAGAATGGAAGAAAATGTTTGCAAACTATGCAAGTGATAAAGGATTAGTATTCAGAATCTATAAAGACCTCAAGAAATTCAACAACAAAAGAAACAGTATGGTTAAGAAATGTGCAAAGGACTTGAACAGGCATTTTTCTTTTTTTTCTTTTTTCTTTTTTTAACTTTTATTTAATGAATATAAATTTACAAAGTACAGCTTATGGATTACAATGGCTTCCCCACCCATAACTTCCCTCCAACCCTCAACCTTCCCCTTTCCCTCTCCCTCCCCCCCTTCCATTCACATCAAGATTCATTTTCAATTATATCTATATACAGAAGATCAGTTTAGCGTATATTAAGTAAAGATTTCAACAGTTTGCACCCACATAGAAACACAAAGTGAAAAATACTGTTTGAGTACTAGTTATAGCATTAAATCACAATGTACAGCACACTAAGGACAGAGATCCTACATGAGGAGTAAGTGCACAGTGACTCCTGTTGTTGACTTAACAAATTGACACTCTTGTTTATGGCATCAGTAATCACCCTATGCTCTTGTCATGAGTTGCCAAGGCTATGGAAGCCTTTTGAGTTCACCGACTGATCATATTTAGACAGGGTCATAGTCAAAGTGGAAGTTGTCTCCTCCCTTCAGAGAAAGGTACCTCCTTCTTTGATGGCCTGTTCTTTTCACTGGGATCTCACTCGCGGAGATCTTTCATTTAGTTTTTTTTTTTTTTTTTTTTTTTTTTTTGCCAGAGTGAACAGGCGTTTTTCTAAAGAGGAAATCCAAATGGCCAATAGACATATGAAATGTTCAAGATCACTAGCCATCAAGGAAATGCAAATCAAAACCACAGTGAGGTTTTACTTCACCCCTGTTAGAATGGCTCTCAGAAATCAACAATACATGGTGGTGAGGATGTGTGTTAAAAGGTAACTCATCTACTCTCAGTGGGAATGTAAACTAGTACAGCCATTGTGGAAAGCTCAGAAAGCTGCAAATAGGGATACCATGTGACCCAGCCATCCCATTCCTGGAAATGAAATCAGTATCAGTTATCTCTGGGGACCACTGCTGTGGCATAATGGGTAAAGCTGCTTCCCATGGAGTTGGCATCCCATATGGGCACTGGTTCAAGTCATGGCTGTTCCACTTCTGATCCAGCTTCCTGCTAATGTGCCTGGGAAAACAGTAGAATATGGCCCAAGTACTTGTGCTCCTGTACCCACATGGGAGACATGGATGAAGCTCCTAGCTTCAGATTATCCCAGTTCTGGCCCTTGTAGCCATTTGGGAAATGAACCAGCAGATGGAAGATCTTTCTCTCTGTCTCTCCTCCTCCACCCCATAACTGCCTTTCAAATAAATGTGGTTCCCTTGCCCGCAAAGGAACGACACTGCTCCCAGCTGATCAGTCTTCAGTAGACTTTATTTAAACAGGATAGAAAAAGAAACCCTCGAGCAAGGGGAGCTCCGAAAGAAAGGGGAAGCTCTTGTTACTATTTCATGAACAGCTTATATAGTATAACATTGCAGAAGCATGTAATGCAAGCTTAGTCCATGCTACAGTCCATGTGGTGGCGCTCCAATCAGGTGCCTGATCATGCACAGTCCATGCACTCCTTGTCCAACCATAAAGGTGATCACGTGTCTTCATCCAATCAAGCTCCTGGTCACGTAGCAGGTGGCTCGGACGCCAGCAGAAAGCTTATCGTTGCTCCACCTGGTGTTTTCTCAACTCTTGGTCCGTGGGAAAAGAAGTATGGGAAGTCCCAAGGCCATAGTTGTAGACTCAACCCTGGGATTATGGAAAGGTCCCGATATCGCAGCTCAACAGAAACCATAAACATCCACACAGCAGTAACTATTGCAAACGGTCAGCAAGCTAAGCCTTAGCATGTGGGCCCATGGCCGGCTCGTGGGTCCCCACAATAAATAAATAAATGCATTAAAAATAGTTATCTGTATCCCAAGTTTATTGTTGCTCAGTTTACAATAGCTAAGATATGGAATCAACCCAGATGTCTGCCAACTGATGACTGGATAAAAAAAATTGTGGGGTATGTGTGTGTGTGTGTGTGTGTGTGTATATAACAACAGTGTTTTATATATATATTTATATATAATAGTGTTATTCTATTTGAATTTTTAGTGTAGGGTTAATCTTATGCATATAAATTAAGCTGAAAGTAGATCATTGTAAACATTAAAAGAAGGAATAAGGGAGGGTGAGAGCGGAGAAAGTGTTAGGGTGGGAAGTATTGCTATGTTTCTCAATTTGCATATGTGAAATACATGTGGGAAATACATGAAACTTGCTCACCTTAAAGACTGAAATAAGATAAAAAGAAACTAGCTTTTTCTACCAGGACTGATGAAAGATGGGACATTCTCCAAGGTCTAGCCACCCTTGGTGTACCCCATGGTCATCTTCCTTGGGGCAGAGATACTGAGTCAAGCACAGGCATTCAAACTTTGGAACCTACAAATCCTTGACCTATCCCCAGTCTGGGGATAGATGGGGAGTTTTCTTCTTCCCAGTCCTGCTCTTTGAAGCACTACCCTCTTTCCATTTCCTGAAGGTACCTTATTAATTAGTGTGAACTCTCCTCAAAATGGAAGTTATTGACCTCAAATAGACATTTCCAGTTTGTACACGTTCTTGAGTCAAATAACAGTGGTCTTTCTTTCTTTCTTTTCATGAGAAAGAAGGAAAATAAGAGAATAGAACATTAATTAGCATCTGAAAATTAACCTGTTGGACAGGTATCAGGAGAGCAACCTCTTAGATCTCATTTAAATGTTATTGTACCAAGCTGTTCATAATATCTCCTTAATGAAATTTTTGTTTTCCTTGGCTGTAACATCTGAAGGACTGATTTATACTCAGACCCTTCATTTTCTGTCCAACTTGTCAGGGATAAGTGCCAATTTGCAAACAATCTTTTTTTATTTACTCTCAGCTTGCATTGTTTTAATTACCATTCCATATCACCAAGATAATGCTGTTTATTTCTACTATAGACGATCATCTGACCAGCAGAGTTTGGAATTCTTAACTTTTTAACAGTCAATTACTTCTGGATTCTTAGTAAAATGGAAGGATTTCTCAATTCCTCAAAATATCTGCCCATCTTTCAATTCCTTGATTTTTTCCTTTAGAAATGCAAATCTTGGTAAGGTTTGCAAAGCATATTGTGTTACAAGATAGTTAAATGTAAAAATTAAAAAAATTGTAAATTAAAAAAATACACTTGAAAAAAATCAAGCATTTACCATTTATGTGGAAATAGCTTTTTGTAATCAGGTGAATGAACTGATTTCTCTTTTAAGCTTTTTTTTAAAAAAAAAAAAACATTTATTTGAGAGGTAGAGTTACAGACAGTGAGAGGGAGAGACAAAGAGAAAGGTCTTCCATCTGTTGGTTCACTCCCCAGATGGCCGCAATGGCCGGAGCTGCGCCAATCTGAAGCCAGGAGCCAGGTGCTTCTTCCCAGTCTCCCATGCGGGTGCAGGGGCCCAAGGACTCGGGCCATCCTCCACTGCTTTCCAGGCCATAGCAGAGAGCTGGATCAGAAGTGGAGCAGCCGGGACTAGAACCAGTGCCCATATGGGATGCCAGTGCCATAGGCAGAGTATTAACCTACTGCACCATAGTGCCGGCCCCTTAAGCTTTGAAATATCAAAGCATTTTGGTATACTTGTTATATTTCTGTCATTTTGTGGGCTGGAGTGCTTTTTCTCCATAAATGTTAACTTGTGGTGGCCTGGGAAAGCGGTGGAGGATAGCCCAAGTGCTTGGGCCCCTGCACCTGCGTGAGAGACCCGGAGAATCTCCTGGCTCCTGAATTCAGGTCAGCCCAGCTCTTGGCCATTTGGGGAGTGAACCCCTGTAGTGAGGACCTCTCTCTGTGTGTCTCTCCCTCTGTCTGTAACTGTCTCTCAAATAAATATTTTAAAAAGTGGAGAGTACACAAGGGCATTAATATTCCCCCCCTTGGCAGCCAGACTGCCTTGTTTTGGCACTGGTCTTGAGCTGGAGAGTTTCCTGTTTTTCCCAGAGGTAGCACCCCTCTTCTGAAGTAAGTGTAGCATCTGGACCTGAGCTGGTTTCCCCCTGAGTAGAGAGTTTTTGCTTTTACCTCCCCTGGTGGCAAAAGGATCTTTGGTTGGATGAAAACATGTCTTGCCCCCTTTGCATCCAGAGGGTTTTGCTTTTATTCCTCCTACAGAAGAAATGAAGATTTGTCTGTGGCCTTTGGACAGAAGAGTTCCTTGCCCTCTGTTCTTGGCCACCAATCACATCTTTCTTCTCTGTTTCCCTGGAGAAGAAATAGGGATGAGAGAAGTCTGGTCCCCTGCCTTCCTCCCAGTATTCTTGTATTTAGTAGAGGACCATGGTAAAGAGCTTTCTTGTGCCTGTCCCCCAACTCCTTGAAACAGACATGCTAGCCCACACTTAGCTTTGAGAATTCCTTTCAAGATTTGCTGATACTTTAACTGCTTGCATGGTGGCTACTACTTTGTCCTGTGCTTACGAAAAGTGAACCAGTCTGAATGTCCTATCTTTGCAGCCATTTATCTTTTAGGATTCATTTTTTGTTTTGGGATCCCAGCTCTATGATGAGCTCCAGACATGTTTTGGATTTTATCTGGCTTTTGTTGTTGTCATTGTCAAGTTGGAGTCAACAAGTACCTTTAAATTTTTACATTTTAGGAAGAAGTCCAAATTTAGTTATCTATGATATTAAATACGCAAAAATATTTCCCACAAACATAAGCAAATATTAAAGGTAAATGTTATGTTACAAAGAACACAAAAATCTCCATTACATTAACATAGAATCTCATAGAATTACTTCTTGCAAAAACACTATAGGGACCTTCATCCCAGTTAATGTTTATGGCTTTAGATACAACTATTTGCATAAATATCTTTAAGCTTTTTAGTTTGTCCATATATAGCAAAATCATGGTTATCTGCATCAGACCTTTTTTTTTTTTTTGCCATTTCAAAATCTTGATTGAGTTACAGTTTGAGTAAGCTGTTCTTGGCCAAGGCTGATTTGTCCACATGAAGTACACTGTTAATAAAGACTGTGTTTAGATTGTGTGCTTGCATACTACCTTGATCTAGACCTTTTGTTATTTGCATCTGCTTCTCTGGACCCTTGAGTTGATACGGAGTGTGTGTATGCTTTAAAGCAGCTCTCATATTCTACTTTATTGTAGCAGATTCCTCTCCCTTTCCCTGCACATGTTTTTCAGACTTTCAAGGAGTGATCTGGGAAAGAGATTGCAGTTACTACTGTGTCGTCTGTCTTTTGTCCCAACTTTGGGGTAGATTGGTGTCAGAAGCAATGGTTATTCTCAGTGACTAATCCATCTTCTGGCAGTGATTTTAATTTTTATAAACCTTGGCTTTGATTCTACCACCATACCCTCTCCCCAGAAGGTAGGTAGGTGCTGTCTGCCCTCTGTGCTATTCATGGAATAACTTCAGGAAAATTGATGCTTTGGTTCTGATGTGGTAAACGCTGCCTGGCATTGAACTTGGGCAACTTGGCTGGCAGACCTCCTCTGCTAATCATGGAGCCTTTCCAAAGAGTTGGCTCAGTGCTCACTGGGAGGCTTCACATGGTATTACAAGCATGATGCCTTTATTAAGTGAGGGATTGTCACAGAAGGATTTTAAGAACTATTGTAAGGGAGGAGGGGAGAGAGAATGGTGAGCTATGTTTCTAGAGCACCATTTGGAAAATGGTTGTTCTCAGATTCAGATGCTGTAGTTCATTTCTTGGGAGAATTAATAATGCTTGTGAATTTTCATGGGATGTTGAAGCCCAGCCTGTAAGTTGTAGGGGATCTTTTTAACATTGTCACTGCTTTGACTTGGCAAGAGTATCTTTTGCTCCCCCTAAATACTTCACCATGGTGTGGGATACAGCGCCTGTATCCAGGACTTTTCCTAGAATGCTGTCTCTGTGGAGCCAGTTTCCTGCCTTTTCAAGTTCTATTGGCAACCTATCATTCTGAAAGCTTCTTTACTAGCTCACATGGGTTTGATGGTGTTCCTCCTGCATTGCCTGTGATCCTTTTATGAGAAGGGACTGGGTTGTACTTGCTGATGAATTTCAACACATGGTGCAGTGTAATGGTCACTGGTTGATTGTATCAGGATCCCACTGGATCCTAGCTCATTCTCATACTATATTCTACTCGGTGTGGTGGGCTTAGTCCCAACTGTGCTATGAGAGAAAATGGAGGGAGAAATGGGATGTGACCAGAGAAGGATACCCATGAATCTCTGAAAATGTATCCAAAGGTAGAGGTGAAATAATACAACCTGCAATAATGAATTCTAGGTATAGCTGGCATGTCTGGGAACTTACTCCTTAGATGGTGCTGATTAGTACCGCTCCTTATGAACCAGACTTGGAGGCAGAACTGGCTACCCAATTTGTTGGTGCTGGTGCAAAATAAAATCATAGGATGTCTTGTTAGCAAATCATTAAACCAAACGTAGTGTGTAGGGCCTGAAATGACACAGTTGCATAGGTCACGCACTGTCTGTAGAACATTAAAAAAAAGAAGATTGGAAAGTGAATGAAAACAAAAATTCTTTTATTTAAAATCAAAACCAAAAAACCTTATTACATTCCTAATAAAAATCAGAGAGTAATGGTAGTCCATGTTTTCTTGGCCTCATGGGATACACAGAGGACTGACAGTATCTTCTATATGTCAGAGATTTTCAACTACAGTCAATAACTATGTCCTGTTTAAGAGGAACTGAGACTTTTATGTTGATCAAAAGTGAGTGGATTTTTAAAAGTTTAGAAACAGCTATAGAGATACAGAAAATTGGATGGAAATATTGCTGTGACATTTGCAAGACACAGAGACTAGTGTATTTATTAATTCAACAAATATTTATGGAGTGCCCAACATACTGCCAAATGCTGAGTTGCACAGACACATGGCAAGTTTTCTCTTGTAGGAATTTTCTGTGTTTTCTTTTGGGCTTTTGGGGGCATTGCATGTTTATCAATGCCTATGAGTTTGAGGGGAGGAAGCAGGATGGGGCAGAGAGAGAACTCAAGCTAAACACGGGTCCACAAAACCTGAGAATGTGCATTTTTTTTGACAGGCAGAGTGGACAGTGAGAGAGAGAGAGAAAGGTCTTCCTTTGCCGTTGGTTCACCCTCCAATGGCCGCTGTGCCGGAGCGCAGCGGCCAGCGCACCACACTGATCTGAAGGCAGGAGCCAGGTGCTTCTCCTGGTCTCCCATAGGGTGCAGGGCCCAAGCACTTGGGCCATCCACCACTGCACTCCCTGGCCACAGCAGAGAGCTGGCCTGGAAGAGGGGCAACCGGGACCGAATCTGGCACCCCGGCCGGGAATAGAACCCAGTGTGCCGGCGCCGCAAGGCGGAGGATTAGCCTAGTGAGCTGCGGCGCCGGCCGAGAATATGCATTTTTTTTTGAGTCTTTTTTAAAATTTTTATGTAATGAATGCATTTATACATAGATACAACTTTAGGAATATAGTGGTTCTTTTTTTTTATTATTTAATGAGCATAAATTTCCAAAGTACAGCTTATGGATTACAATAGCTTCCCCCACCCCGTAACTTCCCTCCCACCCACAACGCTCCCCTCTCCCAGACCCTCTCCCCTTCCCCTTCACATCACGATTAATTTTCAATTATCTTTATATACAGAAGATCAATTTAGCATATGTTAAGTAAAGATTTCCACATTTTGCTCCCACACAGAAACACAAAGTGTAAAATACTATTTGAGTGCTAGTTACAGCATTAATTAAACACCTAAGAGTAATTGTGTATTAATTACAGAGTTCAACCAATAGTTTTAAGTAGAATATAAAATGCATCTTTTGTATTGTTGTGGCTTCCCCCCCGACCTCCCTCCCTCCCGTGGCCCTCCCCTCACCCACTCCCTCTCCCATCCTGCCCTCCATCAAGTTTCATTTTCAATTACCTTCATATACTGAAGATCAACTTAGTGCATACTAAGCAGGGATTTCAACAGGTTGCACTCACACAACCGCACAAGGTATAGGGTATTGTTCGACTAGTAGTGTTGTTTTTGAGTTTCATAGTTAAATATATTAAGGACAGAGATCCTGTGTAGGGAGCATGAACCCAGTGACTCCCGTTGTTGATTTAACAATTGGCACTCCTACTTATGATGTCAGCAATCACCTGAGACTCTTGCTATGAGCTATCTAGGCTATGGAAGCCCCTTGAGTTCACCAACTCTGAATTTGTTTAGTCAAGGCCATATTATAGTGGAGGTTCCTTCCTCCCTTCAGAGTAAGGCGCCTCTCTCCTTGATGGCCTGATACTTCTGCTGGGGTGTTGTTCACCAGGATCCTTCATTTAGATTGTCATGGCTTTCCATGCCTGCGAGACTTTCATGGACCTTTTAGCCAGATCTGAATGTCCCAAGGGTTGATTCTGAGGCAGGAGTGCTGTTTTGGGCATTTGCCATTCTATGAGTCTACTGTGTGTCCTGCTTCCCCCACAGGATCATTCTCTCCCTTTTGATTCTATCTTTCATTATTTGCTTACACTGGTCTTATTTGTGTAATCTCTTCGACACTTACCCTATCTTTTTGATCGGTTGTGTATTTATATTTATCACTTTACCAAGTACACTGGCATTGGTACCTGCCTCCTTGGTAAGGTTGAGTTGAAATCCCCTGGCACATTTCTAGTTCCACCATTGGAGGTAGGTCTGAGTGAGTATGTGCCATCCTATATATCTCCTCCCTCTCTTATTCCCACTCCTATGTTTCACAGAGATCAATTTTCTGTTAATTTTTAAACACTTAAGAATGGTTGTGCATTGATTGCAGAGTTCAACCAGTGGTCTTGTGTAGAGCAAACTGAGCAACAACAACAACAACAAAAATACTAAAGGAACAAAATAGTATGTTGTTCCTCAACAGTCTAGACAAGGGCTGCTCATGTCATTGTCTCTCATAGTGTCCATTTCACTTCAATGGGTATCATTTTAGGTGCTCGTTTAGTTGCCATCGATCAGGGAGAACATGTGATATTTGCACCTTTTGGACTGGCTTATTTCACTCAGCATGATGTATTCCAGCTTCCTCCATTTTGTTGTAAATGCCCGGATTTCACTGTTTTTTTACTGCTGTATAGTGTTCCATAGAGTACATATCCCATAGTTTGTTTATCCAGTCATCCGTTGATGGACATGTAGGTTGCTTCCACGTCTTAGCTATTGTGAATTGAGCTGCAACAAATATTGAGGTGCAAATGGCTTTTTTCACCCCTTTAATTCCATTTGGGTATATTCCAAGGAGTGGGATGGCTGGGTCCTGTGGTAGTGCTATATTCAGGTTTCTGAGGATTCTCCAGACTGTCTTCCATAGTTGCTTTACCAGTTTGCACTCCCACCAACAGTGGATTAGTGTCCCTTTTTCCCCACATCCTCGCCAGCATCTGTTGTTGGTCGATTTCTGTATGTAAGCCAATCTAACTGGAGTGAGGTGGTATCTCATTGTGGTTTTGATCTGCATTTCCCTGATGGCTAGGGATCCTGAGCATTTTTTCATGTGTCTGTTGGCCATTTGGATTTCCTCTTTGGAAAAATGTCTGTTAAGGTCCTTGGCCCATTTTTTTTATTAGGTTGTTTGTTTTGATTCTGTGGTGCTTTTGATCATTGTGTAGATTCTAGTTGTTAATCCTTTATCTGTTGTGTGGTTTGCGAATAACGTCTCCCATTCTGTTGGTTGCCTCTTTGCTTTCCTGACTGTTTCCTTTGCTGTAAAGAAACTCTTCAATTTGAGGTAATCCCATTTGTTTATTTTATCTTTGACTACCCGTGCCTGTGGGGTCTTCCCCAGGAATTCTTCGCCTGTTCCAATATCTTGAAGGGTTTTCCCTATGCTCTCAATTAGTTTCATGGTGTCGTGGCACATCTCTAGTTCTTTGATCCATGTTGAGTGGATTTTTGTATAAAGTGTAAGGTAGGGGTCTTACTTCATACTGCGACATGTGGACATCCAGTTTTCCCAGCACCATTTGTTGAAGAGGCTGTCCTCATTCCAGGGGTTGGTTTTAGGTCCTTTGTCAAATATGAGTTGGTTATAGATGTTTGGATTGATCTCCGGTGTTTCTATTCTGTTCCATTGGTCTATCCATCTGTTTTTGTACCAGTACCAGGCTGTTTTGATTATAACTGCCCTGTAGTATGCCTTGAAGTCTGGAATTGTGATGCCTCCGGCCTTGTTTTTATTGTAAAGGATTGCTTTAGCTATTCTGGGTCTCCTGTTTCTCCATATGAATTTCAGCATCGTTTTTTCTAGGTCTTTGAAGAATGACTTTGGTATTTGATTGGTATTGCATTGAACTTGTAAATTGCTTTTGGGAGAATGGACATTTTGATGATATTGATTCTTCCAATCCATGAGCATGGCAGGTTTTTCCATTTTTTTGTGTCATCTTCTATTTCTTTCTTTAGTGTTTTGTAATTTTCATCATAGAGGTCTTTGACCTCCTTGGTTAAGTTTATTCCAAGGTACTTTAGTGTTTTTGTGGCTATCATGAATGGGATTGATCTTAGAAGTTCTTCCTCGGCCCTGGCATTATCTGTGTATACAAAGGCTGTTGATTTCTGAGCGCTGACTTTATATCCTGCTACTTTACCAAACTCTTCTATGAGTTCCAGTAGTCTCTTATAGGAGTTTATCGGGTCCCCTATATATAGTATCATGTCATCTGCAAATAGGGATAGTTTAACTTCCTCCTTTTCCATTTGTATCCCTTTAATTTCTTTTTCTTGCCTGATGGCCCTGGCTAACACTTCTAGGACTATATTGAATAGCAATGGTGAGAGCGGGCATCCCTGCCTGGTGCCAGTTTTCAATGGAAATGCCTCCAACTTTTCCCCATTCAATATCATGCTGGCCATTGGTTTATCATAGACTGCTTTAATTGTGTTAAGGAATGTTCCTTCTAACCCCAATTTGCTTAGGGTTTTCATCATGAAAGGGTGTTGTATTTTGTCAAATGCTTTCTCTGCATCTATTGAGATAACCATATGAATTTTGTTTCTCAGTTTATTACTGTGATGTATTACATTGATTGACTTTTGAATATTGAACCATCCCTGCATACCAGGGATAAATCCCACTTGGTCTGGGTGAATGATCTTTCTGATGTGTAGTTGGATTCAGTTTGCCTGAATTTTATTGAGTATTTTTGCATCTATGTTCATCAGGGAGATAGGTCTGTAGTTTTCTCTGTTGTGTCTTTTACGGGCTTAGGAATTAAGGTGATATTGGCTTCGTAGAAGGAATTTGGAAGGACTCCCTCTCTTTCAATCGTTTTGAATAACTTGAGAAGAACTGGGGTTAGTTGTTCTCTAAATGTCTGGTAAAATTCGGCAGTGAAGCCATCCGGTCCTGGGCTCTTCTTTTTCAGTAGTGCGTTTATTACTGATTGGATTTCTTCCATGGTTATGGGTCTGTTTAGATTTTCTATATCTTCACAGCTCTGTTTAGGAAGGTTGTATTTGTCCAGGAATCTATCCATTTCTTCCAGGTTCCCCAGTTTGTTAGCATACATTTCTTTGTAGTGGTTTCTGATTATTTTATTTCTGTTGTGTCTGTTGTTACATTTCCATTACTATCTTTGATTTTACAGATTTGGGTCTTCTCTCTCCTTTTTTTGGTTAATTGGGCCAATGGTGTGTCAATTTTGTTTATTTTTCCAAAGAACCAGCTCCTGGTTTTGTTGATCTTTTGTATTGTGTTTTTGGTTTCAATTCTGTTTATTTCTTCTCTGATCTTAAGTATTTCTTTCCTCCTTTTGGATTTGGGCTTGATTTGCTGCTGTTTTTCTAGATCCTTGAGGTGCATGGAGAGTTCATTTGTTTGGTTCCTTTCCAGCTTCTTGATGTAGGCACTAATTGATATAAACTTTCCTCTTAGCACTGCTTTTGCTGTGTCCCACAGGTTTTGATAGGTTGTGTTATCATTTTCATTTGTTTCTAGAAATCTTTTGATTTCTCTTTTAATTTCTTCGATGACCCACTGTTAGTTTAGGATCATGTTGTCCATTCTCCATATATTTGCATATGGTGTAGAGATTCTTGGGTTGTTGATTTCAAGTTTCACTGCGCTATGGTCTGAGAAGCTGCATGGTATAGTTTTAATTTTTTTGAATTTGTTGAGGCTCCCTTTATGGCCTAGTATATGATCAATTCTAGAGAATGTTCCATGTACTGGGGAGAAATACGTGAACTTTGTGGCTGTGGGGTGGAAGGTTCTGAAGATATCTATTAGGTCTATTTGTTCTATGGCATCAATTAGCTCAGTTGTTTCCTTGTTGAATTTCTGTCTGGTTGATCTGTCCATTGGTGAGAGTGGGGTGTTGAAGTCCCCTGTTACTATTGTATTTGAGTCTATATCTCCCTTTAAATCCTTTAGTAATTCTTTCAGGTAGCCAGGCGCCCTGTAGTTAGGTGCATGTACATTTATAATAGTAATGTCTTCCTGTTGGATAGATCCTTTAATCATTATATAGTGCCCTTCTCTGTCTCTTTTAATAGTTTTTATGTTAAAGTCTATTTTATCTGATATTAGGATGGCCACACCAGCTCTTTTTTGATTTCCGTTAGCTTGGAGTATCTTTTTCCATCCTTTCACTTTCAGTCTGCGTGCATCTTCGCTGATAAGGTGTGTCTCCTGAAGGCAGCATATAGATGGATTCTCTTTTTTGATCCAATCAGCTAGTCTATGTCTCTTTTTCATGGAATTAAGACCATTCACATCCAATGTGATTACTGTTAAGTACTGTCTTTTCCCCTTCATGTTTCCTGAAATGAGCCGTTTATGTATTTTGAACTTTGTGGGTTACTCTACATTCGTTTTTTTGCAGTGAACTTCTTGTTTTTGTATTTCTGTGTGCAGCATGTCTTTGAGCAAGTGTTGTAGGGTTGGACGCGTGGATACAAATTCTTTCAGTTTCTGTTTGTCTTGGAAGATCTTTATTTCCCCTTCATTCATAAATGATAGCTTTGCAGGGTATAGTATTCTAGGTTGGCATTGTTTGTCTTTTAAAACTTGAAATATATCATGCCATTGTCTCCTTGCCTGTAGTGTTTGCCATGAGAAGTCTGGGGTGAGTCTGATTAACTTACCCCTGTATGTGATTTGTCGTTTTTCTCTGGCACATTTTAGGATTTGTTCTTTGTGTGTCACTGAACTGAGTGTTGCCACAATGTGTCATGGTGAATTTCTCTTCTGGTCTACTCTTTTCGGAGTCCTGGCTA
Source organism: Oryctolagus cuniculus (assembly GCF_051225735.1). Taxonomy (NCBI): domain Eukaryota; kingdom Metazoa; phylum Chordata; class Mammalia; order Lagomorpha; family Leporidae; genus Oryctolagus; species Oryctolagus cuniculus. The sequence goes on from NC_142880.1 coordinate 76,373,021, forward strand.
TCTGTTGAATTTGCCTGTTATCCTACTGCCTTTGTTTAAAATTTTCTGATATTATTTCGTTGAAGACACCTTCCAATCCATTTTCTCTCCCCGCCCCCCCCCCCGCCCCCGTCCGGGTCTCCTGTTATCTGAACATTACACCGTTTGATTGAATCTTGTAGGTCTCTGACCGTATTTTTTAATTTCTTCTTCCTGCGTTTGAACTGACTATATTATTTCTGGAAGTTTGTCTTCAAATTCTGATATTTGGTCTTCTATTTCATCTGTTCAATTTATGAGGGATTCCACGGTGTTTTTTATATGGTCAATTGAGTTTTTCCGTTCTAGTATCTCATTCTGGCTTCTCTTGAGGATCTCTAATCCTTGGGTTGTTTTTCTTGGGCTTGTTTTTCATTCAGCTCTTGACACTGTTTCTCATTATTTCTAAGTAATCTGATTATTAATTTTCTGAATTCTTTTTCTGGCATGTTTTCAACTTCTTCTTCAGCCTCTGTTATGGTTGGTTTAGCCTGCTCCATTGGCGAGTTTATATGGTCTTCCATATTCTTATTGTGGGTTTTTGTTTGTTTTTTTTTTTTTTTCATACCATCTGGGTGATTTTTCAGGTTGATTTCCCTCTGCTATAGGCTGCTGTGTGTCTCTACCAATATCCAGTGTAAGCAGGCTGCTCTACACAGCCCACACATAAACAGACAGGATGGCTGCTCTCTGCCCACTGCAGCTCTGGATCCTGCCCTTTTTCCCCACTGGCAGGTGCTATTCAGTTGTTTTTTTTTTCTTCTTGTAACTTGAGTAGACAGGTGTCAGGGCTTTGAGCTGCCCTCCCTGGAGCAAGAAGTGTCCTGTTGCTCCGCTCCACCTTTGGGCTCCGCCTCCGAAGGTTAGTGTGGAGGCAGACAGTTCTCTTTTAAGCCCGAATGTAAACAGACAAAATGGCTGCTTCCCGCCTGCTAGAGCTCCAAGGAGGCGCCAAGAGATACTGGCTTACTCAGTCTCTCAATTAGTACCCCTGAATCATGCACTCTCTCCGCAGGCGCCACTCACTCTGTTCCGTTTTCTATTGCCTCCCCCACTCAGCCATGCGTGTCTCAGTGTCCGTCCCAGGGTGTGTTGGGGGAGGGGCGGCGGCAGCTGTGCCTCGGTGCTGGGTGAGCGCCCCGTCTCACCTCGGCTTCCAGCGCTGGTGCGTACACACTCCTGCTGGTGTCCTGAGTCTCAGGTGTCCGCGCCCTCCTCGCGTGTCCACCCTATCTCCCCAGTTTCAGGAACGGCTTCTCAGTCCTTAAAAACTACAAATTCTCACCCCTCTTTGAACTTTCCCTTAGTGGACCTTCGGTGTGCTCCCTCCCTCCCTGAGAATATGCATTTTTAAAAGACTTGTTTTATTTGAAAAGCAGAGTTATAGAGACCTTCAATCCACTGGTTCATTCCCCCAAATGGCTGCAACAGCCAGAGCTGGGCCAGACTGAAGCCAGGAGCCAGGAACTTCTTCCAGGTGTCCCAAAGTGTGTGCGGGGCCCAAGCACTTGTGCTGTCCTCCACGTGCTAGAGTGGGGAGCTGTATCAGAAGTAGAACAGCCAGGACTGGAACTGGTACCCATATAAAAAGAGGACATTGCAGGTGGTAGAAGCTTTATACTCTGTGTAGCAACACCAGCTCCAGAATCTGCATTTCTTTTTTTAAAAAAATTTTTATACAAGTTTCATGTGTTTCATATTTACAGATTAAAGAACATAGTGACACTCCCCCCCAACCTCCCTCCCACCTATGCTCCAACACTTTGTCCTCTTCCTGCTCATATTCCCACTCATATTTTTTAAGGGTTTTATTTTATTTATTTGAAAGACGAGTTACAGAGAGAAGTAGAGACAGAGTCTTCCATCCACTGGTTCACTCCCTAGATGGCCACAATGGCTGGAGCTGTGCTGATCCAAAGCCAGGAGCTTCTTCTAGGTCTCCCACATGGGTACAGTGGCCCATGGACTTGGGCCATCTTCCACTGCTTACCCAGGCCATAGCAGAGAGCTGGATTGGAAGAGGAGCAGCTGGGACTAGAACCAGTGTCCATATGGGATGCCAGTGCTTCAGGCCAGGGCTTTAACCTGCTGTGCCATAGTGCCAGCCCCTCCATTCTTAATTTTTACTAAGAAATATTTTCAGTTTACTTAATCATCATACAGTTAGCCCTACACTAAGTAAAATAATTCAAAAAATTGTATGGAGAGAGAGCAAGAGAGAGCGAGCAAACACTGTTCCTCTGTAAAAGAGACAAAGACTGTAAACAATCATTGAACCTCAAAATGTCTATTTCATTCCAATATATTACATTTCAGGTACTCTATTAGTTACCTCAGATCAGAGAATACATGTGATATCTGTGTCTTGGGGACTGGCTTATTTCACTAAGTATGATGATTTTCAGTTGTGTTGAACTTGTTGCAAAGGACAGGATTTTATTTTTTTTATAGCTGAGTAGTATTCCATAGTCTATATATACCAATAATTTATTTATCTAATCAACAGTTGATGGATATCTGGGTTGATCCTATTCTTAGCTATTGGGAGTTGTGCTTCAATCAACATGTACAGATAACTCTTTCATGTGCTGATTTCTTTTGGTTTGGGTAAATTCCCAGGAGTGAGATGGCTGGGTCACATTGTAGGTCTATATTTAGATTTCTGAGGTATCTCCATACTGTCTTCCACACTGGCTGCACCAGTTTACATTCCCACTATCAGTGGGGCAAGGTACATTTCTCCCCTCATCCTCACCAGCATTTGTTGTTTGTTGATTTCTGTATGAGAGCCATTTAACTAGAATGAGGTGAAAACTCACTGTGGTTTTGATTTGCATTTCCCTGATGGCTAGTGATCCTGAGCATTTTCTCAAGTGTCTGTTGGCCATTTGAATTTCTTCCCTTGAATAAATGGCTGTTCGAATTCTTTGCCCATTTCTTCACTGGGTTGTTTGTTTTGTTGTTGTTGAATTTCTTGAGCTCCTCTAAGACTCTGGATGTTATTCCTTTATCAGTTGCATAGTTTGCAAATATTTTCTCCCATTCTGTTGGTTGACTCTTCACTTTGATGAATGTTTCTTTGATAGTGCAGGAGCTTCTCCATTTGATGTAGTCCCATTTGTCAATTCTGGTCTTGATTGCCTGTGTTTTGGGGTCTTTTCCAAGAAGTCTTTGCCTATGCCAATGTCTTGCAGTTTCCCAATCTTCTCTGGTAATTTGGTGGTATTAGCTCATAGATTTAGGTCTTTAATCCATTTTGAGTGGATTTTTGTGTAAGGTTTAAGGTATGGGTCTAGTTTCATACTTCTGCATATGGAGATCCAGTTTCCCCAGCACCATTTGTTAAAGAGACTGCCCTTGCTCCTCTGTCAAAGATAAGTTGGTTATAGATGCATGGATTGATTTCTGGAGTTTCTGTTCTGTTCTGTTGGCCTACACATCTATTTTAGTGTCAATAAGAGACTTTTTTGAAAATAATTGCCCTGTAGTATGTCTTAAAATTTAGTATTGAGATACTTTTGGCTTTGTTTTTCTTGTATAAAATGGCTTTAGATGGGGCCGGCATTGTGATGTAACAGCCAACACTTGCAGTGCTGACATGCCATATGGGTGCCAGTTCAAGTCCCAGCTGCTCCACTTTGAATCCAGCTCTCTGCTATGGCCTGGGAAATCAGTAGAGGAAGGCCCAAGTCCCTGAGCCCCTGCAATCGCATGGGAGACTCAGAAGAAGCTCCTGTCACCTAGCTTCAGATTGGTGCAGCTCTGGCCATTGCAGCTAATTGGGAAGTGAATCAGTGGATCGAGGACCCCTCCCTCCCTCCCTCCCTCCCTGCCCTCTCCTCTCTCCTCTCCTCTCCTCTCCTCTCCTCTCTTCTCCTCCCCTCCCCTCCCCTCTCCTCCCCTCTCTGTGTAAATCTGACTTTCAAATAAATAAATATTTTAAAAATTAAGATGACTTTAGCTATTTGGGGGTCTCTTGTATTTTCATATGAATTTTAGCATCATTTTTTCTAGATCAGCAAGGAATGTCATTGGTATTTTGTTTGAGATTGCATTGAATCTGTAAATTTGGGAGTGTGGATATTTTGATGATGTCGATTCTTCCAATCCATAAACATGGAAGATTTTTCTGCTTTTTAATGTCTTCTATTTCTTTAGTGTTTTGTAATTTTTATCATAGAGATCTTTGATATCCTTGATTAAATTTATCTCAGCTGTGGCATTTTCTATGTATACAAAGGCTTTTGATTTTTCTGTGTTGATTTTATATACTGCTACTTTACCAAACTCTTTTATGAGTTCTGATATCCTCTCAGTGGAGTCTTTTGGATCCCCTTACATGGAATCATGTCATCTGCAAATAGGGATAGTTTGATTTCCTCCTTTCCAATTTGTATCCCTTTGATTTCTTTTTCCTGCCTAATGGCTCTAGCTAAAATTTCCAGAACTATATTAAATAGCAATGGAGAGGATGGGTATCCTTGTCTGGTACTGGATCTTAGGGGGAATGTTTCCAGCTTTTCCCCGTTCAGTAGGATACTGGCTGTGGGTTTGTCATAAATTGCCTTGATTTTTGTTGAGAAATGTTCCTTCTACACTCAATTTACTCAAGGTTTTAATTATGAAAGGATGTTGTATTTTATCAAGTGCTTTCTATGCATCTATTAAGATAACTGTTTTTCCTTCAATTTGTTAATGTGATGTATCATATTGATTCGCAAATGTTGAACCATTCCTGCATATCTGAGATAAATCCTACTTGGTCAGACTGAATGATCTTTCTGATGTGTTGTTGGATTTGATTAGCTAGTATTTTGTTGAGGATTTTTGCATCCATGTTCATCAGGGATATTGGTTTATAGTCCTCTTTCTCTTGTATCTTGTAGAAATTCAGCAATGAAACCATCAGGTTCTGGGCATTTCTTTGTTGCGAGGGTCCTCATTAATGATTCTCTCTCTTCTGGTTATTGGCTTGTTTAGTTTTTCTGTGTCTTCACAACTCAATTTTGGTAGATGGTGTGTGTTCAGAAATCTATCCATTTCTTCCAGGTTCCCAATTTATTGGCATACAACTCTGTAGTATTTCTGATGATTCTTTTTATTTCTGTGGTATCTGTTGTTACCTTTCCTTTTTCATCTCTAATTTTATTTATTTGGGTTTTCTCTCTCCTTTTCAGTTACTTGGGCCAGTGGTGTACATATTGTATTTATTTTTCCAAAAAGCAACTCTCCATTTTCTATTTTGTTTATTCTCTAATTATTTCTTTCCTCCTAATTTTGTGTTTGGTTGTTGTTTTTCTAGGTCTTTGAAATGCATTGATAGTACATTTATTTGGTACCTTTCCAATATCTTCATGTAGGCACTGATTGCTATTAACTTCCCTCTTAACTGTTTTTGCTGTGTCCTGTAAGTTTTTATATGTATTGTCATCATTTGTTTCCAGAAATGTTTTGATTTCTCTTTTGATTTCCTCTATACTTTTGATTTAGGAATATATTGTTCTGTCTCCATGTGTTGAATATTTTCTAGAGATTCTTGAGTTGTTGATTTCCAGCTTCATTCCATTATGGTCAGAGAAGATGCATGGTTTGATTTTTATTTTTTTGAATTTGCTGAGACTTGCTTTATGGCCTACCATATGGTCTATCCTAGAGACAGTTCCATGCTCTGAAGAGAATAATTTGTATTCTGCAACTCTGCGGTGAAAAGTTCTGTAGATATCAGGTCCATTTGTTTGATAGTATAGATTAGCTCTGTTGTTTCTTTGCTGATTTTATGTCTAGTTAATCTGTCCTTTAATGAAAGTGAGGTGCTGAAATCCCCCATTACTATTGTATTGGAATCTATGTCTCCCTTTAGATCCATTAACATTTCTTTTAAATAGCCAGGCATCCTGGCATTGGTTGTATATACATTTATTGTAGTCACATTTTCCTGTTGAGATGATCCCTTAATCATTAGATAGTGCCCTTCTTTGTCTTTTTTAACAGTTTTTGCGTTAAAATCTATTTTTAATGATATTAGAATGGCAACACCTGCCCTTTTTTGCTTTCCATTAGCATGGGATATCTTTTTCTATCCTTTTGCTTTCAGTCTGCATGTATCTTTATTGGTGAGATATGTTTCTTGTCAGCAGTAAATAGATGTGTTCTCTTGTTTTTTAATTCATTCAGCTAGTCTGTATCTTTTAAATGGAGAACTGAGGCCATTTACATTCAAGTTGATTTTAGATAAGAAATGAGTTGGCCCTGGTGTTTTCCCATAAATATTCCTATTTCCTTTGGATTTCTTTTGTGTTTTTACTGGGGGATTTTTCCACCTTCATATTTTTTATAATGATGGCTGTCTTTTTGTACTTCTGTGTGTAGCACATTCTTAAGCATCATTTGTAAGGCTGGACAAGTGGCAACAAATTCTTTGAGTTTCTGTTTGTTGTTTATTTCACCTTCATTCATAAACGAGAGCTTTTCAGGGTACAGTATTCTGTATTGACAGTTTTTTGCTTAAGACTTGGACTATATCTTGCCATTCCCTTCTAGTTTGTAGGGTTTCTGAGGAGAAGACAGCCGTGAGTCTAATTGGCGATCCTCTGAAAGTAATCTGGCATTTCTCTCAAGCACGTTTTAGAACCTTTTCTTTTTGTTTTACTGTGGAGAGCTTGACTATAATGTGTCGTGGTGAAGATCTTTTCTGGTCATGTCTATTAGGAGTTTTATAAGCTTACTGTAGCTGGACATCCCTTTCTTTCTCCAAATTGGAGCGGTTTTCTTTAATTATTTTGCTAACTAGCCCTTCTAGTTGATTCTCTCTTTCCACACTTTCAGGAACTCCTAGGACCCATATGTTGAGTCATTTTATAGTAACCCATAAATCTCCAACACTGTTTTTAAGTTTTGTATTTTCTTCTTCTTCTTTGTCTTTTCTGTTGCTGTTGTTCTGACTCTAAGGTTTCCAAAGATTTATCTTCTAGTTGGATATTCTTTTTTATGCCTTTCCAAGTCTGCTGTTTTTAAGTTTTGTATTTTCTTCTTCTTTGTCTTTTTGTTGTTGTTGTTCTGACTCTAAGGTTTCCAAAGATTTGTCTTCTAGTTTTGATATTCTTTTTTTGCCTTGCCAAGTCTGCTGTTAAGGCTTTCCAACACATTTTTATTTGATCTATTAAATTATTCATTTCTAATATTTCATTTTCTTTTCTCTTTAAAAATCTCAATTTCATGAGAAAAATATTCACATCATGTATGGTTTTCTTTAGTTGACAGATTTGCTTCTGATTGCTTTTGAGAAATGCTATGATTAATTTTTTGAATTCCACTTTCAGCATTTCTTCAGTCTCTTCATGTTCACATTCTAATGTTGAAATAATATTGTGTTCCTTTGAGGAGGGGAGTCATGGTATCTTCCTTATTGTTTCTTGAAATTCTGTGTGTGTTTTTAGACATTTATGGATTTGATTGTTGTTTTCTTCTGATAGCTTTTATCTTTGAGCTATATCTCTAAAGCTTAGTGGAATGTCTGCACTTTCAGCAAATACCAAGAGATGTGTGTTAGATGCAGCCAGGGAGCTCTGATCAATGATCCAGGGTGGGGCAAGTATTCAGGATAACACCCAATTTGGGTGTGGTAGATCTCAGTGCCTAAGTGTTAGCCCCCAGTGTGTTCTGTGCCACTGTATGAACCACAGAAATGACCCACCCACTCCTCACTATGAGCAGAGTTCTTGCTGCAATGACCTGCTCTAGGCAACCAAGGAGCTCTGAGCACACAGAGCCATACCCAGTTATTGCTCAGAAACTCAGCTACACCCTGCTCCTCCTCATGGAACCTCCAAGTCCCCCTGTTCTCTGCACACAAGACTTGCGCAGTCATTAGGTGCAGATTTCTCTCTGACCTGGCAGCCCATCCAGTCAACAGAGATGCATTTGTTCCCTGAGACATCCACCTAGGCGTCTTGATCCTGGGAGTCTGCGAGTGCCTCACTGTCCTATGTGGTTGCCCAGCAACCTCCCAGTCAGTCTCAAAGTCAGTGGGAACTACAGATTGTTCCCTCCACTAAACTTTCTGGATCACATGGATACACAAGTGCCACTGGTCCAATGTTGCTCTCTCCGTGCCACTACATGACAGTAGTGCCAAGAAGATGGTCTCCCGTCTCAGCCAGGTGCTGTGCATGTGCACAGTCTTCTGCAGCTCCCACCCAAACCCAAAACGGCGCTTACCCTTTCTCAGGCAGTGGGCACTGTTGTGGGGAGGTTGTGATGAGATGGGCATGGCCTCTCTACTTCTACTGAGTCCACAGACAACCACTAGCAACCACCAGCTCCCAAGGCTGCAGTGCAGACTCAGGCCACGCTCTCCCTCTGGCTGAGTCACCACAGCTGCGGCAGTCTGGTATCGCCTCCGTCTCCAAGCTGCTGCAGTTGTGCACCGTGTTTGTGTTTGTGCTGCGCATCTGCACCCTCCACACATCCACGGCATTCCTCTTCCTCTTGTAGGATTTCCAGTGTGGTTTTCTCTCCAGTTCTCCCCTGAGAATGCACTTCCTACACTTTTGTTTTGCTGTTTATCCCTAGCCTAGCACAGTATGTCATTCCCTAGAGTGCCATTTTGGAATCTGCAATACAGAATCTGCATTTTTAAACATGCTCCCTCCAGGTTAATGCCCATGACTCACTAGGGGCCAAACTGTGAACTGCAAATGTCTGGAGCAAATTGGTTTCAGCTGTTGAAACAATGAAAGAACTCTGGCCTCAGAATCAGCCCTTAAGGCACTCAGATCTGGCTGAAAAGCCCATGAGAGTATTTGAGGCATGGAAAACGAAGACACTCTGGAAAAAAAAAAACCTATATGAAAGATCTCTGTGAGTGAGATCCCAGTGGAAAGAACAGGCCATCAAAGAAGGAGGTACCTTTCTCTGAAGGGAGGAGACAACTTCCACTTTGACTATGACATTGTCTAAATAAGATAAGAGTTGGTGAACTCAAAAGGCCTCCATAGCCTTGGCAACTCTTGACAAGAGCCTAGGGTGATTACTGATGCCATAAACAAGAGTGTCAATTTGTTAAGTCAACAACAGGAGTCACTGTGCACTTACTCCTCATGTAGGATCTCTGTCCTTAGTGTGCTGTACATTGTGATTTAATGCTATAACTAGTACTCAAACCGTATTTTTCACTTTGTGTTTCTATGTGGGTGCAAACTGTTGAAATCTTTACTTAATATATGCTAAATTGATCTTCTATATATAAAGAGAATCAAAAATGAATCTTGATGTGAATGGAAGGGGAGAGGGAGCGGGAGAGGGGAGGGTCACAGGAGGGAGGGAAGTTATGGAGGGGGGAGTCATTGTAATCCATAAGCTGTACTTTGGAAATTTATATTCATTAAATAAAAGTTAAAAAAAAACAATGAAAGAAAAAATGAGTAACTGCTATGTGTGTCCATGAGTTCTCAATGATGTCCTTTAGGTTAAATGATATAGAAAAGTCATTTGGTGGTTGTGAGCTGGCTTTAATATTATTAAAATGCAAGTAATATTTTCCAGTATGTTTCTTAAAGAAACACTGAACTTTTAAAAAAATTATTTGAAAGGCAGACAGAGAGCACTCCCATCTGAGGGTTTCCTTCCTAAATGCCCATAACAGTCAGGGCTAAGACAGGCTAATCCAGATCTCCCATGAGGGTGGTGGGGATCCATCTACTTGAGTCATCATCACCTTTTGCTTCCAAGGCTGTGCATTAGCAAAAAGCTACAATTGGGAGTAGAACCAGGACTCAAACTTCGGTACTCTAATATTGGATGTGGGCATCTCAAGTGATGTTTTAACCACTACACCAAACACCTGCCCAAAAAACATTTTTGAAGGTTAATTAATGGGGCTAATGCTTGAAAGGCTTGTAGAGTTTCCAGAAAATGTATACTGCATTAGTGCTTGGCACAATAACGTAATGGAGTCCACTTGTATTTCCTTGAAAAGTTGTTAATGTGATTCTGTTAAATTTCAGGAAAGATTTCAGAAAACCCACCTGAATTTACCTTATTGGAAATGTTGTTCTTTGTGAAGTGGGGTTATAAGCACAGAGGTTTTGGCATTTTCCTCTGTTGAGCCAGTGGAATTCCAGCACATTCTGCAATGAGCCTGTTGAGCTCCCATATCATGGAAATTGGAGTGTTGGTTCTTGAGAGTTAGGAATGACTGGATTTTAACTCTCCAGTATAAGAGAATTATTCTTTGAAAATAAACCAGATTTTAATAATCTAATAGATGTTATCTACCAGAATGTTTGTTTATAGGATCACAAGTATCTTTTAAGGATATTGTAATTGCTTAACAGCCAGTAATTTCAACTATGTTTTCACATATCCTTCTCAAATGACCTTTCTCAGCTCTTCAGAGAATTAAGCCTAATGCTCTAATGGTATTCGTTATACATACTATTTTTCATGATATTAGTGAATGTTATGCATCTATTTTGGTACTAATTATGTTCCACTCTTGGCAGAATCATATATTTTCTTAATTCTTTTCTGTGTGTAATGATTCAGATGAGAAACCTAGGTAAGAAAGCCTGCCATTTAGGCTTACGGACTTGTTAGAACTCTCATTATTCATTTCCAGATTGTTGCATTATTAGTTCCTGCTTTAATTTTTAAAATAGGAAGAGAGAAGGAGTTTATTGAAGCTGTGACACACATCATTTGCAATCCTCATTTGAACTCTACCTCCAAAACAGTCTGAACTACATCAAAGAGCTGACCTTCTCAGGTGAGTGCTGCAGAAATAGGAGGGGTTTGTTGCAAGACCTTCATTATATGTCTGCAACAGACAGCACTGGCCAGGCTGAAGCCAGGAGTCAAGGACCCAGGGACTTGAGCCATCATCTGCTACCTCCTAAGGAGTACACTAACAGGAAGCGAGAGCTTGGAGCAGAGCTGGAACTTAAACCCAGGCACTCTGATATTGCAGGCTACATCTTTTTTTTTTTTTTTTTTTTTTTGGACAGGCAGAGTTAGACAGTGAGAGAGAGAGAGAGAGAGAGAGAAAGGTCCTCCTTCCGTTGGTTCACCCCCCAAATGGCTGCTACGGCCGGCGTGCTGCGTTGATCGGAAGCCAGGAACCAGGTGCTTCCTCCTGGTCTCCCATGCGGGTGCAGGGCCCAAGCACTTGGGCCATTCTCCACTGCCCTCCTGGGCCACAGCAGAGAGCTGGACTGGAAGAGAGGCAACCAGGACAGAATCCGGCGCCCCAACCGGGACTAGAACCCAGGGTACCGGCACCACAGGTGGAGGATTAGCCTAGTGAGCCGTGGTGCCGGCCATTGCAGGCTACATCTTGCCCACTTTGTCATATGCCTACCCATTTTCCTATTTTAGTAGATGTAGGCTGTAGGGAGAAAAGGCATTCATCTATAGATGTATCTACAGTCAACTCCATTCTTAATTCTGAAAGGACAAGCAGACAAATACTCCCTCTAGCCTGCCTCCCACCAATATCCTTTCTTCCTAGCCTTCCTTTCAGAGTTAAGCTATTTTCAAGAGACTTCCTTGGGACCGGTGTGGTGGAGCAATGAGTAAAGCTGCTGCTTGTGACGCTGGCATCCTATATGCTAGCCCTAGTTTGAGTTCTGACTGCTCTACTTCTCACCGAGCTTCCTGCTAATGCACCAGGAAAGACATTGGAAAATGGCCCAAGTAGTTGGACTCCTACCCCCTTATTTAAGAGACCAGGATGGAGTTCCTGGCTCTTGGCTTCGGTCTGGCCTGGCCCCTGCTGTTGCCAATCATTTGGGGAGTGAACCAACAGATTGGAAATTGTCCCATGTTTATTACTTCCTCTCTTTCTCCCTGTGACTCTGCCTTTCAAGTAGATTTTTCCCCCTAAGGGGACCTGCAGCTTTCGTTGCCTTACTTTCCATGTGCTCCTCTTGCTGCACCTTCTCACCAGCTGCCAAAAGGTCACTGTAGCTGGGTGTAAGAAAAAACCTTTCAAGCAGAAAATGTACTTACTTGAACAAGATTTATGATCAAGAATTTGGTTGTTTTGGTAACAGAGACAAAGGTATAGACTACGCAGGTTGGGCTGGCGCCGCGGCTCACTAGGCTAATCCTCCACCTAGAGGCGCCGGCACACCGGGTTCTAGTCCCGGTTGGGGCACTGGATTCTGTCCCGGTTGCCCCTCTTCCAGGCCAGCTCTCTGCTGTGGCCAGGGAGTGCAGTGGAGGATGGCCCAGGTGCTTGGGCCCTGCACCCCATGGGAGACCAGGAAAAGCACCTGGTTCCTGGCTCCTGCCATCGGATCAGCGCGGTGCGCCGGCCGCAGCGCGCCAGCCGCCGCGGCCATTGGAGGGTGAACCAATGGCAAAGGAAGACCTTTCTCTCTGTCTCTCTCTCTCACTGTCCACTCTGCCTGTCAGAAAAAAAAGACTACGCAGGTCAACAAGAAAATAGAAAACAAAAACCAGGAGAGAAAAAATAAAAACGAAGTCATTGTTCAAATACAAAGACTAAAATATGGCAAAATGTTGAGTAGTCATCAGTGTTTAGGAAAAGGTTCTTTACAGTGGGATTACATTTACTTTCCTATAAGTGCAAAACACTGTACCTAAAAATAGGTAAAAATCAATTGTGGCTGGCGCTGTGGCTCAATAGGCTAATCCTCCGCCTGCGGCACTGGCACACCGGGGTTTAGTCCCGGTTGGGGCACCAAATTCTGTCCTGGTTGCCCCTCTTCCAGGCCAGCTCTCTGCTGTGGCCTGGGAGTGCAGTGGAGGATGGCCCAAGTGCTTGGGCCCTGCACCCCATGGGAGACCAAGAGGAAGCACCTGGCTCCTGGCTTCGGATCAGCACTGTGTCCTGCGCCAGCACGCCGGCCGCGGTGGCCATTAGAGAGTGAACCAACGGAAGGAGGACCTTTCTCTCTGTCTCTCTCTCTCACTGTCCACTCTGCCTGTCAAAACAAAACAAAACAAAAGAATCAATTGTATTTTATTTAACTTGTAGCATCCAAAATATCACCATGTTAACATGTAATCAATATGAGACTTTTACATTCATTTGTATTAAGTCCTTAGAATCGTGTGTTTATTGGATTTCCAGCACACATCTCAATTTGGAATTACTGTACTTGTGTTGTTCAGCAGTCATTGGCAGCTGTAGCTATCCCATTGCAGACCACTGCTCCAGATGCCAGAAACACTAACAAGATTTAACACATCATTAGGTAGTAAATTGTCATTTTTCAAAACGTCACTACACAAATATACTAAAAAGTTTAAAGTTACTTGTAGACTTTCTGATTTTTGTTTCCTTGTCACCTTCATTCTCCTCCTTTCATCCCAGAATGTAAGCTCTGGGACACACGAACATGTAGAAGTCACGGAGAAGAGGAGGCCTGAGTGATGGTGACTGAAACCACACCACAGGGCAGGAAGAGAACCAGAGTGTGGTGTGCTGGAAATAGGGGTGTCTTGGAGCCAGCAGATGTCAGTTTACCAGGGCTAGCTGTTGCATTTTCAGGAATTTAGTGAGCTAGTTGCCAAGTATGGCACTAAAATTCTACATAAACTGAAATAAGTTGTTTTCAAAGCAAAAGTAATAGTCAAAACTCATCTCTTAGGGCTGCTGTTGTGGCATAGTGGGTAAAGCTGCTGCTGCCTGCAACACCAGTACCTCATATGGGTGTCAGTTCGAGTCCTGGCTGCTTCACTTCCCATATAGCTCCATGCTAATGTGCCTGGAAAAGCAACAGAAAATTACCCAAGTACTTGGGCTCCTGCACCCTCATGAGAGACCCCAAAAAAGCTTCTGGCTTTGCCTTGGCCCAGTCCTGGCTGTTGCAGCCATTTGGGAAGTGACCCAGCAGATGGAATATCTCTGTCTGTGTCTGTCTCTGTCTCTCTCTTTCTCTGTAACTCTTCCAAATAAATAAATTCTTAAAAAAAAACCTCATCACTTCATTATTTCCTGACACTGTACTCCTACCTGTGCCATTAGAGTTATTTGTGTCTTCCAGATCTGCCTGGTAGAAATCCTATACAATGTGCATACTGTGTACCTCTTTCCAACTCAGTAGTGTTAGATTGCTAGTATGAATTGGCCATGGTAGGAGTATTTTACACTACAGAAGTCAACATAAGCAACAAATCAGAGCTTTTAAATTTTTTCTTGGCAAAGCTGGTAAGACATTACCGTGGAGAGAGTGGGCAATTGGGTCGAATGCCGCTAAGTTGAACTTAGCAACAGGAGGCTAGGTGCTGGTAAACACCTGGCTGTTCCACACTTCTACCAGGAATATTTCTCATTCATTTTGCACACTGACTGCTCAGTGACATGCTCTGCTAGAACCTGTTAGCGTCTTTCTCTCGTAAGCTTCTGGGATTCAGTTCCCTTGGGGTGGAATTAATGGATTCCATTTCCCATAGCACTTTATACACACCTCTTTGACAGTACTTGCTATTTTTGCTTATAGCACTTGACACATTTTTTTCCCTGGGCAGGGATCCCTCTTGACTCAGTCTTGTTTCCACAGTGTCAAGTGCAGGACCTGACATGGAGGTATATTTGTAGAACTGAATTGAAAGCTGAGTTCTCTGAGTTCTCTTGTTGTCTCTCTTATCCTCCGACCGCAGCATTGCTTATCCAGTTGTCTGCATTACGCGTTCCAGCCTGTCTTGTCTACTACTGTACTCTGTCACATACAGATCTGCTCTGTGTCTTCTGCTGCTGCTGCTGTCACCTGTATCCCCCATTGCTGTTACTCCTGCCTTGGTAATCTTGTTACAGTGTTGTCTGCGATCCTGAAAAATCACAATGCAAAAAAAATTAGGATTTTATAAAACATTGCTTGATTCTGCAGGAAGTAATGTTTTTTTTAAATAGTTTTCAGAAAGAGAAATTTTTCTGGAATGTCTTAGGAAGAGATAGTGGCCAGTGATAGGAAATATCTTTCTCACTCCCTGTTAAGTTTGCTGTGGCAAACCTTGAACATTGGCAGTGAATGCCCTCCTTTTGGTATTTCACTTTTTGTCTCTTTTTATTTATTTATTTGACAGATAGAGTTAGACAGTGAGAGAGAGAAACAGAGGTCTTCCTTCCATTGGTTCACCCCCTAAATGGCCTCTACGGCTGGAGCGACACCGATCTGAAGCAGGAGCCAGGTGCTTCCTCCTGGTCTCCCATGGGGTGCAGGGCCCAAGCACTTGGGCCATCCTCCACTGCACTCCCAGGCCACAGCAGAGAGCTGGACTGGAAAAAGAGTAACTGGGACAGAATCCGGTGCCCATATGGGATGCCAGCACCACAAGTGGAGGATTAACCAAGTGAGCCACAGCGCCGGCCCCCTATTTTTTTTTATCTCTTTAAAAATTATTATTTGAAAAGCAGAGGGAGACAGAACTTGAACCTGCTGGTTCACTTCCTCAAATGCCTGCAATAACTGGGGTTGGGCCAGTCAGAAGCCAGGAGCCAGGAACAGCTCCCAAGTGGGTGACAGAAACCCAAGCATTTGAGCCATCACTTGTTGCTTCCCAGGCTGTGCCTGATCAGGAAGCTGGACTCAGAAGCGCTCCAGTATGGAATGTAGGTTCCCAAGGGGCAGCTTAACTGCTAGGCCCCTGCCCCTGCCCTTGCCCTCTCCTTTTTAAAGACTGAAGATGATATGCCACAGCTATGCATTTTGAGTTGTTGCAACTATTGATTTTCTGTTGGATCTGTGCACTTCTGACAGGGGAGTGTTGACTGGTGGATTTTCTTCTATTTCTCCAGCATTTCTTTCAGGGTTTGCCTCCTGTATTCTGATGTTCTGTTGTTCGGTACACACAAACCCAGGACTGTCATGCTTCCTTGAAGAATCCCTCCCTTTAGTGGTATACAATGCCCCTCCTTTCCTTGCTTTGAAGCCTCCTGTGTCTGAAATTAATGCAGTTATTCCTGCTTTCTTTTGATTAATGTTATCATGGCTTATCTGTCTCTGTCCCTTTACTTTTAACCTAAATGTGTCATTATATTTAAAATGGATTTCTTAAAGATGGCATATAGTTGGATCTTGGATTTTTAAATTTACTTGAACAATCCCTGTCTTAATTAAAGTTGGTTTAATTTTAGACCATTGACATTTAAAAAAAATTTGAGAAGCAGAGAGAGAAAGGTCTCTTATCTATTGGTTTACTCCTCCAAATGCCCTCAACAACTGAGGCTGGGCCAGGCCAAGCCAGGAGCCTGGAACTCAGTCTGAGTCTCCTGTGTGATAGGTAATGACCCAGCTTCTTCCGCTTCCTCCTAGGGTCTACATTAGCAGGAAGCAGGCATCGGGCACAGAGCAAAGCTTGAACCCAAGCACTCTGATATAGAAGTCTTAACTCCTGCACCAAATACCTGTACCCAGACTATTGACTTTACGTGACGGTTGATACAGTTGGAATAGTAGATACCATATTTATTAGTGTTTTATATTTTTTTGCCTTATTCTTAGCATCTATTCCAGTCCTCTATTCCTTCACTGCTGTGTGTGTGTGCGTGTGTTTTAAAGATTTATTTGAAAGGCAGAGTGAAAAAAAGAAAGGCAGAGTGACAGGTGGAGAGGGAGATAGAGAGATAGATCAATTGATTGATCTGTTTTCCATCCATTCATTCACTCCCCAAGTGGCTGCAATAGCCAGCGCTGGACCAGGCTAATAACAAGAACCAGGAACCCTATCTTGGTCTGTAACATGGGTGACAGGAAGCCAAGCATTTGGGCCACCATCCACTGCCTTCCCCCCAAGTGCATTAGCAGGAAGCTCGATCAGAAGTGGAGCAACTGTTACTTTAAATGGTGTTCCAATATGGGATGCTGGCATTGCAAGCAGTGGCTTAACCTTCTAAGCCACAATGCCAAACCCTGCTTATGTGTTTATTTTTTATTTTTTATTTTTTTTGACAGGCAGAGTGGACAGAGAGAGAGAGAGAGACAGAGAGAAAGGTCTTCCCTCTGCCGTTGGTTCACCCTCCAATGGCCACCGCGTCTGGCGCACTGCAGCCGGCGCACCGCGCTGATCCAATGGCAGGAGCCAGGTGCTTTTCCTGGTCTCCCATGGGGTGCAGGGCCCAAGCACCTGGGCCATCCTCCACTGCCTTCCCTGGCCACAGCAGAGAGCTGGCCTGGAAGAGGGGCAACCGGGACAGAATCCGGCGCCCTGACTGGGACTAGAACCCGGTGTGCCGGCGCCACAAGGCAGAGGATTAGCCTAGTGAGCCGCGGCACCGGCCGCTTATGTGGTTTTAATTGATCGTTTTGCACTATTCCATTTTCCCTTCTTAACAGGTAAGTGATTTTCAGGCACTCTGATTGGGTTGCAGGTGTCTTAACCCTGGACTGTGAAGTTCACAAGTACTTTTAAGTATTTTCATTTTTCTTTTCATCTCACAAGGTGGTGCAGGGTGGTTGGAGGCTGTAGCTCGCTATGTTGCCTCCCCCATTAGGTTAGGCTCTGGTAAAATAGTTTCTCTGAGTGCAGACTTGCTATGTTAAAAACTTTATGATGCTTCAAAAAGTAACTGATTTTGAATACCAGTACTTGGGGTTTACTCAAGCAGGTCACCCTCATACTTTCTGGATTAAAACCAAAATTTAGTTTGGGATGCTTTTACATTCATAGGAAAGTTGAAAGATAACTCGGAGAGTCCCTGAATATCCCTTTACTCTGCTCCCCATTAGTATCATCTTCATTTCCACGGTGTATTTGTCAAAGTTAAACTGGTAACTGGTCTGTCACTGCTAGCTGAACTGTGGACTTTACTTGAATTTCACTAGTTTTTACACTGATAGTTTCTTTCCATCCCAGGATCCAGTGCAGGGCACCATTTTCTGTGAGTCATCTTACCTTCCTCGTCCCCTTTGGTAGGTGATGGTTTCCGTCTTTCCTTGTTTTTCAACATCGTGATCCTCTTGCGTGCGCTGACCTGGCGTCCTGTGCCATGTCCCCCAGCGCGGCTTGTTTGGTGTGTTACTCATTATTAGTCCGGAGTTAGGGGTTCCGGGAAGGAACGCAACAGAGATGAAGTGCCTCTCTTGTCACATCCTTGTGACATCCCTGGTGATGCTAACCTTCATCAGGCAGTTCAGGTGGCATTTGCAGGCTTCTCCATTATGAAAAACAATGGTTTTTCACTTTCCCTGCGCAGTTCTTTGGAAATGAGTCACTATAGCTAGTCCTCTCTCAAGTGGGTGGATGCAGGGATTCTAAACACCACTTCCTGGAGAAAGGTATAACTACAGAAACCATTTAGAATTTTTCAGAAAGTAAAATTTGTATCTATTTCCATATTATTTATATCATTATGAACTAACATATTCATTTTATACTTTGGATTATAGCCTAGTACCCATTAATTGTTTAAATTGTTCCTTTTTTTTTTTTTTACAGGCAGAGTGGACAGTGAGAGAGAGAGAGAGAGACAGAGAGAAAGGTCTTCCTTTACCGTTGGTTCACCCCCCAATGGCCACTGCGGCCGGCGTGCTGCGGCCAGGACACAGTGCTGATCCGAAGCCAGGAGCCAGGTGCTTCTCCTGGTCTCCCATGCGGGTGCAGGGCCCAAGCACTTGGGCCATCCTCCACTGCACTACCCAGGCCACAGCAGAGAGCTGGACTGGAAGAGGAGAAACCGGGACTAGAACCTGGTGTGCCAGCGCCGCAAGCAGAGGATTAGCCTATTGAGCCGCGGCGCCGGCCCTAAATTGTTCCTTTTCTGGCCATTGGTTCCTGTGTCCTTTGACATGCCCTCTCCTTTGATTTTCTTAACATTTCCCTAATTTTTGATGCTACACGATATTCCAGGCACATCTTGTTTCTTTGCTTGAATCTATCGTTAGTCATCTTTCCAAGGAACTCCTTTTAACTTAATTAACAATTTTTCTGTAAGTATTGCCATAGTAACCATCTTTGGAGGTATATCTCTGGAAAACTTTGTGAATATTTATTTTAGATAAATGTCTAAAAGTGGAGTTCCTAGAAAAGTCTTGTAAAATTCTTCCACTGTTTTCACAAGGAGGTGCTGCCTCAGGGACCACAACCCAAAGACCATTTCAGATGGGAAATCCTCTGCAACCATCAGTCTGTCTCTCTCATAACTGACGACCCATCTGTGATTTCATAACTTCCAAAACAAGCAGTAAGGAAATTTTAAAAAGAAAGCAAAGGCCTCATCCAAACTCTCTCATCACCCCACCAACTAGAGGTTGCCCCTTGTGAGAAGAAGTGGTGGATCTGTCAGATTGAAAGTGACACTTCCTGTTTCCTTGGTTGGGAATAGTGTCTGCTAATTTATCATTAATTTACTTTTTAAATGTACTTGCACTTCATATAAAGGTAATACGTGTACCTAGTTTTCAAAAAAGGCACTCCAGGACTTAAAATGAAAAACAGTAACCCAGTGCTTCATCTTCCCATCACTAACTCTCTTCCCAGAAACAGTCACTTTCAGTTCTTTCAGCTTTTTTTCTAGAGTTTATTTCCTGATTTATAAAGAACATGTTTATGTTTATACTGTAATTTTTTGACTTCTTAATTTTAGACATTGTCGATTGACTTCTTTCTGTGGCAAATAAGGACTTAACTCTCTTATCCTTAACACAAATGGTCTTTCTTTCTTTTTATTTATTTGACAGGTAGAGTTATAGACAGTGAGAGAGACAGACAGAGAGAGAGGTCTTCCTTCTGTTGGTTCACTCCCCAGTTGGCAGCTACGGCCAGCGCTGCGCCGATTCTAAGCCAGGAGCCAGGTGCTTCTCCTGGTCTCCCATGCGGGTGCAGAGTGCATCCTCCGCTGCCTTCCCGGGCCACAGCAGACAGCTGGACTGGAAGAGGAGCAACCGGGGATAGAACCCGGTGCCCATATGGGATGCCAGTGCCGCAGGCAGAGGATTAAGCAGGGACATCACTGATCCTTCTCTGAGCTTTCCAAAGAACTACAAAACTTTTTAAGATCAACATCTGTCAAATCCATCTGGTCCACTTCCGTCCCAACTCACTGGAACTCTCCCTGCCTCAGCCAACTCACTCCTCTAAGCCTGCAGCACTGTTGTCATCGTGGGGTCTCCCAGGTCGTCATTCTGGGAACGGTCTCTCTCCTATTTGAAATCTCCCATCTTTTGGTGCCTAACATTCCCTTTCTTTTGGTTTATGCTATTTGTGTAGTGCACATTTTTTCACAGTGTCTTGAATAAAGTTGCCTGTGAGGTACATTTCTTGAAACTTTGTATGTTTAAAAATGCCTTTATTCTGTCCCCCTTTGTTGATTATTTCATGGGTAGCACATCCTGGGTTAAAAACAGTTTTCCAGTGGAGTTAGAAAGGCATCGATCCCTTGCATTCTCGCTCTGGTTTTGTTTTTGTTTTGAGAAACAAAACGAATCTTCCAGCCTGCAAACACGCTCTTCAATTCTGGTGAATTTTCTCATGTTCTCCCTCTCATGATTCCTTCCATGAAGTTCCTAGTTCTCTGTTCTCTGTTTCTAGTCTTGCTAACCGTCAGGTGTTGGCTTTTCTTCTGTTCTGTCTTGCCTTATGTAGCAAATTTCCTCAACTTTGTTTTCTAAACTTTAAATTTCAGCTCTTATACTTTTGATTTCTATGGGTTCTTGTACTCAGATTTTATGAGTACAATGTTTTTCTTATTATCTGAGGCTCAATAGTTTCTCTGAGTGTTTAAATCATAGTTTCTTAATTTAAAAAATTTGGCTTTCTGCATTACCTCTTTCCTGTTTTTTTTTTTTTTTTCTCCAACTGTTATTGGAGTGGGTGGGAGGACTTTTGTCCATTCGGCTTGTGGGGTTGGGCAGTCTATTTCCTTTTCAGATTTTCAACCACTTTTCCTATATTCATTTTTTAGAAGTACAGTTAATTCTCCCTGTTCTTGGTAATTATTTTCTGTAACATTGCAGCAGACAGTGAATTCACAAATTCTGGATCACTCTTTCTAGCTGATGTACAGTCTTAGGTTCCTGTGAGCCTCTGGTCATAACATTTCTGTCTGTCTGATGTGTTTCTGTTTAAATAATAATGTATATGGTAGGCTCATCAACATCAAACTCATGGCTGATCACCATAACTCAGACCTCAATAAAATTATTTAACACATATATTTTCTCCCTGAGGCATATCACACAGCCCTCTTTTAAAAAAATATTATTTATCTTAAAGCAGATTTTTAGAGTGAGAGGGGAAGACAGATTTTCCATCTGCTGATTCACTCCCCAAATGCCTACAATGGCCTGGGCTGGACCAAGTTGAAGCCAGAAGTCAGAAGATAGGAATGGCTGGCGCTGCGGCTCACTAGGCTAATCCTCCACCTGCAGCGCTGGCATCTTGGGTTCTAGCCCTGGTTGGGGCGCCGGATTCTGTCCCGGTTGCTCCTCTTCCAGGCCAGCTCTCTGCTGTGGCCCAGGAAGGCAGTGGAGGATGGCCCAAGTGCTTGGGCCCTGCACCTGCATGGGAGACCAGGAGAAGCACCTGGCTCCTGGCTTCGAAGCAGCGTAGCTCTGGCCATAGCAGCCATTTGGGGAGTGAACCAATGGAAGGAAGACCTTTCTCTCTGTCTCTCTATCTCACTAACTCTGCATATCCAAAAAAAAAAAAAAAAAAAAAAAGGAACTTCATTGTGTCTCCCATATGAATGGCAGGGGCCTAAGTGGCACATTAGCAGGAAGCTCAACCAGAAGTGGAGCAGCTGGGACTCGAACTGGTGCCTGCATGGGATGCCGGTGTCACAGGCTGCCTCCTACCCTGCTGTGCCACAAGGCCAGCCTGCACACAGCCTTCTTGTGTTTAGGAATATCAGAGAGAGAGCACTTCAGTGCAGCTGTGCTTGGGCCATTTGAAACAGAGAAATTACTATCAAAAGACTCAAAAACGCAAAAAAAACTTGATAGGAAGAACACTTGTGACACTTGTGCACAGTATGAGAAGTCATGCAGGTAAGCAGAGCGTGGCCTTGCTTGCCCTCAGCTGGGAGCGTGTGCATCAGGAAACGCAGGCTTGACCTCTGCATGTGCTGTGGGTAGTGATCTGGGGTTTACAAAGCTCACCACGTATAAAAGCTCACAAATAAGGAAACAGTGAGTGATGAGGGATAACGAAGGTCTGTTGTACTTAACTGATATCTCAAAGTCCTGAGCCGTAGGAGAGTCTGGCACAATGGTGCTTGCTTTTTTTTTTTTTTTTTTTTTTTAGATTTATTTATTTGAAATGCACCCAGAGAGAGAGAGAGAATAAAAGAGAGAGAGAGAGGTTGGTCTTCTATCTATTGTTCATTCCCCAAATGCCCACAGCACCAAGAAAGATCTGGGCCAGGCCAAAGCCAGGAGGCTAGAACTCCATCCTGGTCTTCCATGTGGATAGCAGGGGCTGAAGGGCCTGGACCACCATCCACTGCCTTTCCAGGGTGAGCTTTAGCAGAAGTTGGATTGGGTACTGAGTTCTGGAGACTTGGAACCATGTGGGATGCTGGCGTTGCCGTTGCCACTTAACCCGCTGCACCGCAGCACCAGCTCCTGTGCCTGCTTTGCTGTTGGCATCGCTTTTAGGGATTTTTAGGTTTGAGGTCTCTTTTCTTTACCAGTTCAGTTACCACTTGATTCACTTCTCACATTGCAAAAATATGCTGCCTTCTCTTACTTGCTGTTTCCTGGTCCCACTTGTTTCATTTTCTGGTTCTATACCTTTGCTCCACCTTACTCTATTGTTCATGAATTTTCTCAATGAGCACGGACGAGCATAAAGGCTCGACTGGCCTTGTCCTAACCAGAATTCTGTATGCTACACAGCACCTCAGTCAGGTGCTATACATATAATCCATGGTGCTAAGTATTGGTTGAGTAAATTAAGTGCTTATTATTACACTAATGTTTAGCTCTCCCATATGGTGCATTATAATGGGGTTAAAATATCTCATAGTCTGCTATGTAAAAGACTACATCTCTCTCCCCCTCAGATCTAGGGGAACATTGCCTGGGGAAGATGGGGAATGGGTGTAGTTTAGGTGGCATTTCTTTCCGGGGTGCCTTACTCACTTCCCTTGTCTACTTCTCTGTGATTTTGTCAGTTTGGAAAAGGATGACAAAGTGTGTTACTCAAAGGGATCCCAGAAGCTTCTTGTTTAGCCCATTGATTCACAGGAGACAGTCAGCCTGCCTTGTTCTCTTCCTGTTTTCCTCACCTTACTCTGAGTAGGTTTCTCAGTTGTTTTGTTTTGGCTCTTGTTTCCTTATATGTAAAATATAAATAAAAATACTGGTGCCATAGGATTGCTGGGATGATTAAATGAGATAATTGAAGTTCTTAGTACTATCCTGGGCAGAGTAAGAACTCCACATGTTGTTAACTCTCAGTATTATTAGTGGCTAAGCTGGAACTCCTGACTCTCAGTTAAACATGTGTCCCTTTAGACAGAAACAACAGCTACAGACCTCTCTTCAAATTAGCTACCAGGGCCGGCGCCGTGGGATAGCGGGTAAAGCCACCGCCTGCAGTGCCGGCGTCTCTCATGAGCTCTGGTATGAGTCTCAGCTGCTCCACTCTGATTCAGCTCTTTGCTATGGCCTGCGAAAGCAGTGGAAGATGGCCCAAGTCCTTGGACCCCTGCAAACACATGGGAGCTCAGAAGAAGCTCCTGGCTTCGGATCGGTGCAGCTCCGGCCGTTGCGGCTAATTGGGGAGTGACCCAGCAGATGAAAGACCTCTCTCTATCTGCCTCTCCTTCTCTCTATCTGTGTAACTCTGATTTGTAAATAAATGAATAAATCTTTGAAAAAAACAGATTAGCTACCATCATTTTCTGTCCCTCTTCTCCTTCCTTTTAAAAAGCTACTTGCATGTTGGCAAACTTCTCTTTTCATCCTTTTTCACATTTTAAGGATTTCCTCAAAAGAGAACTTTTGGTTTTGGCCTTTTCTTTTGATGGATCATGGTCCTTTTGGATGATGTATTCCTGTAAACGTGAGTGGCCTACCAGGAGCAGATGATTATTTATTTAGTTTTAGTTACAATAATGCAATTCATTTCCCAGCATCAGTGGGCAAGTACTATCTTGGCTTGGGCTGGGCTTAAAAGCAAAGGGAAAGCCCTCAGTCAACAAGAGAGGAAACACACACCCTTGTGATGATAAATTAAAGCCCGGATCTCCCTCCCTGTCCCTACTGGTGCTGAAGGGGACAGAGCTTTGAACCAGCTGGACTTCTGTGACTGCCACCTGCTACCTGACGGTGAGTGCCCACTTCCCGAGAAGCGGGGTAACCCAAACCTTCCCTCCCCGCCATGCAAGGATCTTTGTTCTGTTTTTATTTTTCAATGAAATTATGGATCTGAACGTATGACATGAATTGCTCCCTCATTCGCCTGAGTCTTGTAATCTTTTGGCAGAAAATATCTTAAAATATTTAAAAATATTTCTCTGGGCCAGAGAAAATTATCTCTGGGAGACGGAGAGAGAATCTCTGTGTGCAGCAATGCTTCCTGGCAGGAGAGCTGGAGGAGAGTAAATCCCTATTAGCTGCTGCATGACTTTAGTAGAAAGAACCTAGGCTTTGGCATGAGACAGCTGTGAGTTTCAAACTCATTTATGCCCCTTACAAACTACTGTTTGTGAATGCTTTAGGTGCTATCTGCATGCCTCAGTCTTCCTGTCTGTAGAATGGGGATCTGTGGAGGGACCAGATATCATCTGTGTGCCATAGTTAGCACTCCATAGGCTCCCCCGTGATAGCAGGATTGCATTTCTGCCAAAATTGGGTGTCTTTGACTTACGAAGATGCAGTTTCATGTGATTCAGTCCAAGATATAAAATATTACAAGTATCAACCTACATGTGTGAATAAATATTAAAAATCTGCCCCAAATACCTCAAAGGTGACAAGGATCAGGAGAGAGAACATATATGAAAGTGCTTTGTAAATCTAGGGCTGTTCCCACGCCTTCTACTATGATTACTGCAGGCTTGTTTTAAGTCAACATTTAAAAGAAAACGAGACCAGGAGAGCCTTTTATTAGATCAATAAAAATAGAGTTGTCCACCAAATTCTGCTCCGCGGGATGCAGTGAGGGACTGAGTGGGATTCAGGAGCTTGCTGCTTACTTCCAATCGTACGGGATTCAGTTTTCCAAGAATGGGCAGAGAAGAGGGAGTGAATTCTAGGTTTGGCACTTGGGCCTTAAGTTCAAGTACCTGTAGGCTCCTTTTTAAAAAAGATTGTACAGGAAGAGTGATGGGGCAGGGGAAGACAGAGAAAGATCTTCCATCTGGCTCGTTCCTTAAATAGCTGCGAAGTCAGGTTGCTTTAGGCTGAAACCCAGAGTGCCATCCAGGTCTCCCACGTGGGTGCAGGGGCCCAAGCACTTGGGCCATCACCTGCTGCCTTCCCAGGCACATTAGCAGGGAGCTGGATCAGAAGAGGAGCAGCAGGCACTCAAATCAGTGCTCAGATATGGGATGCCGGCATTGCAGGTGGCGGCTTAACCTTCTGTGTCACAACACCAGCCACATCTGTAGACTCTGAACACTGGGAGCAGGGAAGCAAGCAGCAGCCTCCCTCAGTGTCTCAGAATTCCTCACTGAACAGTAGGATTGGGGTTACAGTTTTACTGTACAGTGCCTGGCACCGGCTGGGTATCAGTAACTATTCTTAGTGGAGGCATGAATGGATGCATAAATGAATGAAAGTAGGGCCAACCCTGGGAAAATCACGAGGGCACATTTTGTGCAAGTGATACTGGATCATGCTCAGCCTCCCGGTGCAGCCTGGAGCGGAAGCTGACTTGCTGAAGAGCAGCCAGTGGATTGTCAGTGTAACAGCACTGCTCAGAGGAAGAGCAGCCACTCTCAATTGCCCTTGTGGTCATTTGAGCTAGGAAGGGAGAGCCAGGAATCCCCTGACCTGCTGCAGTTCCTGCCATCTGCTGGCAGAGGCCGGAGTTCCCTGTTTTGCTTCCTCTCCCTTGTTTGGTTTCTGGCCTCCACTGGGTAGCCGGTGATGACTGCTGGGATTTGTTTCCTGGCCTTCTACTCCTCTTTAAAGGCAGGGCACCACTGGTTACTTATGTAGCATCATTGTATGATACGATTCTTTTAAAAATTTATTTGAAAGGCAGAGTGATGCGTACCCACACACAGATCTTCCACTGGTTCACTCTCAGCTGGTCACAACTGCCCAGGTCTGGGCCAGGCTGAAACTAAGAGTCAGGAATTACATCCTGGTCTCCCATAAGGTGGTAGGGTCCCAGATTCTTGGGCCAACTTCTGCTACCTTCTCAGCTGCATTACCAGGAAGCTGGATCAGAAGTGGAACCCTGGGACTCCAACCAACACTCTAATATGAGATGCCAGTGTTGCAAGTGGTGGCTTACCTCACTGTGCCGCAACACCAGCCCCGTGGAGAGTCTTTAAAAATATCTTTATTTGAAAGGGGAAGAGAGAGAGTGAGTTCCATCTGCTGATTGACTCCCCAAATGCCTGCAACAGCCAGGGCTGGGCCAGGCCAGAGCCAGGAGACTAGAACTCATTCTGGGTCTTCCATGGGAGTGGCGGGGATCCACCCACTTGAGCCATCATTTGCTATCTCCCAGGGTGTGTATTAGCAGGAAGTTGAACTTAGAAATGAAACGCAGGTGTCGCAAGTGGTATTTTAACTGCTGTGCCACCATATCTACCCCCGCTCTCAGAGTCCTTTAGTCCAGCGTGGCATTCTCTCAGTATTGTTTGAGAATCCTGGGACGGCGCTAAATGCTGTATTCAATTTCAGTCCCACCAATGTGAGACGGCATATTTCTAGGACTTGACCGCTCTTGAAATTCAGTTACTCACAGCTGCCGTATTTCAACAGTCAAGGCTGCTCTGACCCAGGGATGCAGGGAGTGATTTATGATCTACCCCCCACTGACACCAAGCGCTCTGCAGATTTTTGGGGGGATTTCCTGCGGCCCAGATTTGAAGAGGCTGATTCAGCTCGTTTAAGCCTTCAAGATACCCATATCATGAAATGCATGAGAACCAGCCTTTCTCACGGCTGGAAGGCTCCGGGCCTTTCCTGCCAGGCTAGTCATCGAAGAACACTGCAATCAGAGCCGCAGTGGGGGAGGGTTTGGGTTTTGAGGTGCCTTTCGCCAAGCCTGCGGCGAGGCACTGTGGCTGCCCTGGAGGAGTGTTCAGCTCCAGTGACAAGAAATGCATCATTTCCTCCCATCCGTGGTGCTGGGGACAACTGCTGGCGTCTCGTCTTTTAAACCATCTGTGTTCTGCATTCTAAGCTGACCTCTCTGTTCTGTCCCAAAGTCTTCCATTTAGGACATAATTAGTTGAGTGGCTTCTTGGAACTAAATAAGAATTATTTTCCAGATCCAATGCTCTGAGATCACACTCAGGTTTCTTTGGCTGGGAGTTTCCAGTGAACTCAGCCCTTCGATGGCCCATTTGCCCAAGCACAGATTACTGGGGTCACCTCTGTGCGCAGGTTTTTTTCAGGCAGAATTCAGCTGGACTCACTCATCAGCTTCTGGGAGGCACCTTCCACGGGTTTGCATTCTTTTCCAGCAAGCAGCTGTTTTTGAGGTGGTTCCCCGGAGGGGAGAGGGAAAAGGGAAAAGCCCCTGGAGGATGGGCACACTGGTGGGGGGTCGGGGGATCATTACAGGGGCAACACTTGTTGGCTCCCCTCAATCATTAGCTCCTTTCCTTCAAGGCCCTGCATGCTCACTGCACTGGTATCATTATGGCACTTCCCATGTGATACTGGACATCATTTTTTGAAAGATTGTTTACTTGAAGGGAAGAGTTACACACACACACACACACACACACACACACGGAGAGAGAGGGAGAGAGAGAGAGAAGGAGGGAGGGAGAGAGAAGGAGGGAGGGAAAGAGGGAGGTAGGGAGAGAGGGAGAGAGAATGAAGGAGGGAGGGAGAGAGAAGGAGGGAGGGAGAGAGAGGGAGGGAGAGAGGGAGAGAGAGAGAGAAGGAGGGAGGGAGAGAGGGAGGTAGGGAGAGAGGGAGAGAGAATGAAGGAGGGAGGGAGAGAGAGGGAGGGGAGAGGGAGAGAGACAGAAAATGAGGGAGGGAGAGAGAGGGAGAGGGAGGGAGGGAGAGAGAGGGAAGGAGAGGGAGGGAGAGAGGGAGAGAAAGAGAGAAGGAGGGAGGGAAAGAGGCAGAGAGAGAGAAGGAGGGAGGAAGAGAGAGGGAGGGAGAGAGGGAGGGAGGGAGAGAGAGAAGGAGGGAGGAAGAGAGAGGGAGGGAGGGAGAGAGGGAGAGAGAAGGAGGGAGAGGGAGGGAGGGAGAGAGGGGGAGAGAGAGGGAGAGAAGGAGGGAGAGAGGGAGAGAGAAGGAGGGAGAGGGAGGGAGGGAGAGAGGGAGAGAGAAGGAGGGAGAGGGAGGGAGGGAGAGAAGGGGAGAGAGAGGGAGAGAAGGAGGGAGAGAGGGAGAGAGAAGGAGGGAGAGGGAGGGAGGGAGAGAGGGAGAGAGAAGGAGGGAGAGGGAGGGAGGGAAAGAGGGGGAGAGAGAGGGAGAGAAGGAGGGAGAGAGAGAGAGAGAAGGAGGGAGGGAGGGAGGGAGGGAGATCCTTCCCCATGTGGCTCAGTAGCAGTAACAGTCCGGACTGGGCCAGGCCAAAGCCATAGGCCTGGGACTCCATCTGGTTCTCCCATGTAGCTGGCAGGGGCTTAAGCACTTGGGCCATCCTTCTCTGCTGGGACCCTAACTGGCTTTCTGGTGAGGGACACAGGTGTCATAGACAGTGGCTTAGTCACTGTACCACAACACTTGTCCCATTGGCCATGCTTGTGTCTCTGCAAGGAGACCAGTGATTCTCAACCCCTTTCCTGCTCAGACCCACTTGAAGAATATGACATGGGAGTCATCAGAGACAGTAGCTCCTTCTGGTATTTGTACTTTGTGAAAGCACTGCTGTCATCCTCCCTGTCCTTTGCCATTTCCCCGTGTTAAAAGCCACCCAACTAGAATGAGCTCTTTGAAGTCAGAAACGGCTCCTTTTGTTGCCCATGTGCCCCCTGTGCCCCAGCCCGGGGCTGGCACAGTGCTGAATGACTGAGGGGCTGCTTGCAGTCACCACGTAATTTGTAGGCCAGGGCCAGACTCAGCCTCTTTCTAGAAAGCACACTTCAGCTGCTGCAGGGTTCCCAGCTTTGACTCTGGATAGGATTTAGTACTATTGACTTTATTTTCTTTTTAAAATTTCACCAATATTCTTATCATAAAGAAATCAAGAAATAATTATTAACTTAAAATACTTGTATATTATTTTATTCAATATTTAACATAAGATTTAAAATAGAAAACTACTTGTCATAACTTTACCCTTTGTATACCTAATTGTTCATTTATTCATTTATTGAGACCACCAACATCTTTTTGAAATTATGTATTTATTGGGCTGGCACTGTGATGTAGTGGGTAAAGCCACCACCTGCACGTCCAGAATCCATATGGGCTCTGGTTCGAGTCCCGGCTGCTCCACTTCTGATCCAGCTCTCTGCTATGGTCTGGGAAAGCAGTGGAAGATGGCCCAAGTACTTGGGCCCCTGAACCTGTGTGGGAGACCTGGAAGAAGCTCCTGGCTCCTGGCTTCAGATTGGCACAGTTCTGGCCATTGCAGCCAACTGTGGAATGAACCAGAGGATGGAAGACTCTCTCTCTCTCTCTCTCTCTCTCTGTAACTCTGACTTTCAAATAAATCTTTTAAAAATTATGTATTTATATTTTTTCATTTGAGAGAGAAAGAGCAATCTCACATCTGCCAGTTCACTACCCAAGTGCCCTCAACAGCTGGGGATGGACCAGGCTGATGCCAGAAGCCTGGACCTCAATTAAGGTCTCCCACATGGGTGACAGGAACACAAATATTGAGCCCCCTGGGGTGCTCATTAGCGGGAAGCTGGAATTGGAAGCAGAGCCAGGACTCCAATCCAGGTGCTCTAGTACAGTATTTTAACCACACCAAATGCCTGCCCCAGCGTCCTGGTTTTATAGAATCTTCACAGTTGGACTCCCTTTCTTTCCAATGTGCTCTTGGGACTCATAAATAACATGAACTAATAAAGCCAGAGGCACCTCTTCTGCCTAAGAGATGGAGAAAATTAAGACAACTTCTTGAATAATTGTACACAGAAGAGTGCTATTAGTATTACGATTGATTTTTAAAGACACACAGTCTTTGTCAAAAAATGTTTTTCCTTTTATGTTTTATACTCATTTAAGTCAAAGCAGCTATTTTTATAACTTTTATTTAATGAATATAAATTTCCAAAGTACGACTTATGGATTACAATGGCTTCCCCCCCATAACGTCCCTCCCACCCGCAACCTTCCCCTTTCCCACTGCCTCTCCCCTTCCATTCACATCAAGATTAATTTTCGATTCTCTTAATATACAGAAGATCAGCTTAGTATACATTAAGTAAGGATTTCAACAGTTTGCTCCCACACAGAAACATAAAGTGAAAAATAATAGATGATTTTTTTAATGATGATGAAATCAGATCAGACCTATTGTCATGTTTAATCCCAGTGAGAGTCCAGTTGGGAATTGATAATTTCTTTTTTTTTTTTTTTTTACAGAAGATCAGTTTAGTATGCATTAAGTAAAGATTTCAACAGTTTGCACCCCCATAGAAACACAAAGTGAAATATACTGTTTGAGTACTCGTTATAGCA
The DNA here is from genome assembly GCF_051225735.1 of Oryctolagus cuniculus. Taxonomy (NCBI): domain Eukaryota; kingdom Metazoa; phylum Chordata; class Mammalia; order Lagomorpha; family Leporidae; genus Oryctolagus; species Oryctolagus cuniculus. The sequence goes on from NC_142880.1 coordinate 76,403,731, forward strand.
TTAAATCTCAATGTACAGCACATTAAGGACAGAGATCCTACATGAGGAGTAAGTGCACAGTGACTCCTGTTGTTGACTTTACAAATTGACACTCCTGTCTATGGCATCAGTAATCTCCCTATGCTCCAGTCATGAGTTTCCAAGGCTATGGAAGCCCTCTGAGTTCTCCGACTCTTATCTTGTTTAGACAAGGTCATAGTCAAAGTGGAGGTTCTCTCCTCCCTTCAGAGAAAGGTACCTCCTTCTTTGAAGACCTGTTCTTTCCACTGGGATCTCACTCGCAGAGATCTTTTTGCCAGAGTGTCTTGGCTTTCCATGCCTGAAATACTCTCATGGGCTTTTCAGCCAGATCTGAATGGCTTTAGGGCTGATTCTGAGGCCAGAGTGCTATTTAGGACATCTGCCATTCTATGAGTCTGAAAGCAGCTATTTTTTGATGAAAAGCCTACTGCTACTGAGTACTGGGAGGCACGAAGCTTGCTGTGGGGTAGCCGGGCTGTCATTGTTTCCTGGTGGCCTTTGCATTGTTACAGTCCCAGATTCTCTGTGTGCTTTTTCTACCTTAGGCCTTTTTCAATGAGTTAGTTCCAGTTGCTTTGTCTATGAAAAAATGTTATCCATCCAGAAATGCTGCATGTCAATTTTTCCAAGATGATTTATTTTGTCAAGTGTTCTCCCCCCCACCCCGCTTTCTGTCAAATGAAAATGTAGCATCATTTACTTTTTCCTGAAATGAGTTATTGCTTTTACTCCTACACTCTCCCACTCTCTGTGTCGCCTGGGATGAGATGAGGGGTCAGCAGTGTTTCTGCTCTGATTAGCAATCACATTCCTTAAGCGCTGCCCTCAATGCTAAGTCTTCAAGGAAGAAGGAGAGGAGCTCTACCTCTGGATGCTCCCTGCAGGATGGGAAGCCGACAGGTGGACTTCCAGGCACCCTCCTGTGTGACGGATGTGACAGGTGACACTGTGGCACAGACAACGAGCAGTGGAGCTGGGGCACCAGGGAGAGACTGACCACTCACGTCCATGTGGGAATTCAGAGGAGCTTAGCCTTGCATGAGTCTAGAAAATGATTCACTTTCCAGAAAAGGAAGAGAAGAGCATTACTGGCCTGTACAGAACATGGGGAAGGGAAATAGTGTGGTGTGAACCTGCGAGTTGTTCCATTTGGCTGGCCTGCTCAGAGGCAGAGGCAGTGGTCAGGGGATGGCCTCAGATCCTACACACTCATGGTACTTTCTTTCTGGACGATATTCTTGGTGGTCAGTACCCTTCCTATGTTAAACAGAGACTGGATTATGGACAAGAGGAGAGTGTACTGTAATAGCACATCTTTAAAATGCTGACTGGGGTTGATGGAGTAGTCATGAAGGGACCTGTATGATAGTAACCAACAAAATACAGTTCAGTAAAATAGGACCCTTCCTTACCCGTTCTCCCACCAAATCCCCAGAATCTGTTTGGCACTGGAGTAGGGTTGTGGAAAAGCACTGGAAAACTGACTCCTGGCCCGTGACACTTGCAGGTCTCTCCAAGCTTCCTGAGTCAACCTGGGGATGATGTGGACCTGGGCACTGTGGATGCTCCCTTTTCTCTGCAAATGCAGCCTGGCAGGTAGGGCAGCCTGGGCTCTTTGATGAATAATGTGTTCTTACTGCCTCCAGCAGGACACTGCAGCGTGAGGGGACACCTGGGCAGTGGGCATTCACAGATGGGTGTGGTAGGCGGTTTGTGAACACCTGGAGTGTGTGTGTGTGTGTGTGTGTGTGTATTCATGGGTGTTCATGTATACTCTTGCATATGTAAATTTGGTAAGATGACCTATCATATTTTTCAAAAGGCTGTATGATCACCAAAGGCTTTTCTTCATAGTTTGTGTTAATTTCTGTGGTCTCATATGACAAACACATGTAAATGCAAAAATATATAGTTTCACAGTTTCCCGTAAATTCCAAGGATTTAAGAAGAGACGATGAAACACAGTATTTCTGTAGTGTTCCGACTCGAGACTATGAGCCTGCCATCTCTGCAATACCTTGCAGGTCCAAGATTCCTTAATTCAGTCATGTTTTATAGTAAACAAAATGCGAAACCATAGGATAAGTAGGGGGCTGGGCACTGGGAAGGCAGAGAAGGCATCATGTTAGCTTGCTTGGGTCAGCACAACAAAAGTCCACAGACGGAAAAGCTTAAACAGCAGAAAGTCATCGTCTCACAGTTTTGGAGCCTGGAGGTCTAGTCCTCTCTGTCTCTTCACATGGCCATCCCTCTGTACCCACTCGCCCCTGCTGTTTCTCCTTCTGGTAAGGACTCAGGTTGGATTAGGACCCAATCTAATGGCCCCTTCTTTTTTTTCCCACAGTTTGGTCATTTTACTAAATGACATTAAATAGTCTTAAGTTTCAACTACTAAGCAACAGTTAATGGTGGAAACACAGATAATATACTGTCATACTTGAATGCTTGTCTTCAAAAACACAATTCCAGTCCTTATATATATTGGAAAACAACCTTAAAGGAAGAAGTGGCATCTTTCTACAGCACTTAAGATGCTCAATACAACACTGAAAAGCAGTATAACAGAAACAAAGGCAAGGTCTACACAGCTAACAGCTGCCTCGTAACTTCCTCGCCTGTTTAAGGGGCCTGTCTCTGGCTAGAGTCCTGTTCTGAGCTATTGGGGGTTAAAGCTTTAACATATGAGTGATGGGGGGTGGGCACAACTTAGCCCATAGGTCATCAAGAGGGCAGTCATGACCCAGGGATAGTGAGAAAGTCTCTAAGACCTGTGTCCCGGGATGGCCTGCGTGGCAACCCCTGGGGCACACCTGCGGCACTCAGGACTCTCATGGGCTTATGGACAACACTGCAGGCGGGCCTGTGGCTAGACCCATCATGGAGTCTCTCCCAGTCAGCCTCAAATCAACGGCTCTGCTTATGTGTATCCCGGCTCCTGTGGGGCCACCTGTTCCGCAGTTCGTCTTTTTCTATTACCTCTCTGTGGTTTTCTTGCCTCATTCTACACCATGTCCTACAAAAGTGGCTCTAGTTTCCACTGCATTTCCCATCTAAAATATCCTTCCCTTGCCCGCTCAGCTATGCTTTTCCTCTATTTCCAAATAGTTTTTAAAACACTAGCTTCTGAACACCTCCAGAGTGGTATGAGCACAGAAAGGAGACCGGGATTTTGCAGCTTTGGAAAACGCCCTCCTATGTATGGGAAATTCTCAGATAAGCAAGAACCCTCTTCTAATCTTTCTTAAAATGTTTTCCCTAATAATTCTAGAAATAGGGAATATTGTAATGGGTTTTTCATTTTTTTTTCTGCTTTTGAGAGTGTGGAAAAAAGTAGATAGGAACAAGTGACAACTTTAGCCTCAAGTTTTCCACTTTTTAAAAAATAGAAATCTCATTTTTGAACAATTTTCAATTAACAGAAAAAGTGTGAGAGTGCTGCTGAGTTTCTCTATGCCCCATATCCCCTTTCCTCCATGGGTGACATCTTACCCTACCCCAGTACCTTTCCCAAGATTAAAGGATTGATAGTGACACATTACTATTGATTATATTTAAGACTTTATGTATTTTCTTAGGTTTTCTGGTAATGACTTCTTTTGATTCCAGCATCCAATTCAGGGTGACATAAATGTCATGTCTCCCTACCGTCTTTAAGTCTGCGACAGTTTCTCCATCTTTCCTTATTTGTAATGACCCTGACAGTGTTGAGTATTGGCCAGTATTCCTGGATTTGGGGGTGGAAAATGGTGCCCTTCATTGCTCTGTCACAACTTTACACAATGGTTGGGACAGTCTTCTGGTGGGAAATTTAATCAAACTTAACATAGGCACACTGGCTGCCAATACGGGGAAAGACAGGGCAGCAGATGCGGAGGTCTTACCCAGTAGGCTTTAGCAGGTCCAGTGTGGAAAACCTCCAGAAAGCTGAACTGGAAACAGTAAAGTAAAACAATGAAGTAGAATGATTGTATAAGACCAAGAATATTCTGAAGAGACAGGGAAATGACTCTTGTTTCTTTGTTCTGTAGCTAAGAATCAACTTTGAATCTTGCTAAGACTGAGTGCAATGAGTATTAGTGAAGATTGGGGGATGGGTTACTACTGTATGATTATTTGTAAGAACATAATCAAAGGACTAAAGTCAGAGTTATGTGTATGCACACACACATTTGCCAATATCATGCTGTTAGAATACCACAGTTATACAAGTATTGGCATATATTAATACCATGCGAATACACATACTCATCTATCCTAACACACACCCTACACACCATTTTCCCCAATCCCCCACCTTCTTGCACACACCACAGATACAGTATACACTACAGACACCATACACAGCACACTTACACGTACACACTGCCATTATCTATTAGCTGATTGGTATGGAAGTCATTCTTGGGACATCATTGGCTGACCCTTAGTTCACCTTCCTGTGGGGTTTTGCATGCTGCCTGCCCTTGGCAATGTGAAGTACTGGGTCTGTTAATATTCTACTTATTGACCCAAAGAATCCTCAGGGAGAATTTCCAACTGTGTGGGCCCTTTGAGGAATATGTGCATGCTGTAGCCTCTAATCTCTGTGCGGTATGTGGTATTATTTGGATCAAGTCCGCTAGACTTTGGCCTTCTTAAGCATTTAGACTTGGCGATCACCCACTTTGTCATGATTTTTAGCACTCAGATAGCCAACATAGAAAGTCTTTAACTAAAATGCTGACTTATGACACAAGAATAGCAAGGCTCAAGTGCAGGAGTTGGAGGAAGGCAGCTCTTTTGGAAATAACTCGAAATGTGGATACAGCCTGGAGGCTTCTAGCTCTCCCTATCTCCCTTGTTATCTTCCTCAGGGGCTCCTCTACCCAGGTGGACAATGCCCATCTCATAGACCAAGTATATGAAAACAAAGGCACAGGTTTGGAGTCTTGAAAATAAAAAATGTCCTTCCTGTTATGAGGTCATACCACCGGCAGAGTTGAAATGTGGACAGCATTATCCAGATGTTCAGAGAAACACAGTATCCTTATTTTCTGTGATCAGCCTGATTGATGTGAGAAGTCTCCTCTCCGCTGGAAGGGCAGACGTGGCAAAGCAGGGCAGGCAGGGAGCAGCATTTAGACTTGTTACGTTGTCTTACTTTCTTCTGTTTTAGCCTCTTTGGGGTAGAAGCTCACTATTCCCAAGTCCCTGGCTCCCTCTCTGCTCCTCCTTAAGATGGTGCCCGGGTTTATGTGACGTCAAGGACTTGAGCAGGGCTCTTGGATCCCTGGGAATAAGTCATGTGTTGCCCTGTGGTCTTCCCTGGACATTCTGGTGTGCTCCAACCCCTCAGCTATGACTGCTGGGGGACGAACTGGCTTCCCTGGGCTTTGGGGCAGCATGCTGGCCCCTACTCCTGAAGTTCTGTAGCCCTCTGTGTATGGGATCTTCTCCCTCCTGGTCAAGTCCAGTCTCACAGTTTTGTCCCTACCCCACACCTTCAGGCAGACAGAAATTTCAGGATACCTGTATGCTACACTCACCTGTAATGGGGCTCACTGCAGAGCAACCTCAGGGCGACCTCCTGGCAGTTCGGACTCCCTGCCATACTGGAGCTGGTGCTGGGTGGCACATGAGGCTTCTGATGAAAGGCTTGCAACCCCCAAGTTCACCAGCTGAGACAGACTACAGCATGGCGGCTCTGTCACCCTCGTTGGCATGTTTGTCCCCCTCTGTCAAGAACACTGACACCTGGGTTCTTTGCCCAACTTTCCGTTCATTCCCTAGTCCTGCCCCATCATCCATATTTCACCTGCTAGAAGTGAGGAGTTTGTTCTTGCTGCCGCTCTGGTAAGGACTTCTGGGAAATATGTAAGGAGAACTTAAACTGCCTTCCTGTCTCACAAATACCTGTGTCTTAAGACTGTGGTCTCACCAAGGCTCAGAAAGAGAAGTTAGCTTGAACCTCAGAACTGAATAATGCCCTCAGTCTAAAACTGATATTATTTCTTAACTTTGTGTGTGTGTGCATGTGTGTATGTGTGTGTACGTGTGTGTGTGCATGTGTGTGTATGTGCATGTGTGTGTGTACATGTGTGTGTGTGTGTGTGTGTAAGAACCTCTTGGTCTTTTGGTGAAGCCTGTGGAACACTTAAAGTAAACATCTGCGTGGATCTGGGGAGCCACCTTCTGTTCAGACCCTCAGGATGGGGAACTATTGGCAGCAATATTTTTAAGATATAAAAATACAACTGAAAGTGCTTCCCAGATTTCCTCTGTTATACGATCTTCTGGGAAAAGAAAATTGCTGATGCGTAAGATTGAAGTATGAGATAGTTCAGGATTTTCTACTTTTCTTTCCCACTCAAGTCGTTTACTACCATTTTGTCTAGAATGATTCTATCATTTGATGCTTTACTTAGGAGTTCGCTATACTTAACATTTCTCTGGTAGTCCAGTTATTTTTGCCATCCAAATATTGATTTTGAGTAAGAATGTAAAAAGTGTTTTTGAAAAAGTGGAAATCTGGCTCTTCAAAGGGAATGATTAAAGAAATGGAGTAGGAATCTTTCCATGAATTAGGAAAACACACCCAGCAACTAACCAATAAATATGGCTTTTGATGAGCCTATATTCATTAAAATGTTTAATGTGACAATGTTTTGTGATTTTTTTAGCTCTGCCAGCTAAGCCTGAGAACATTTCTTGTGTCTACTACTATATGAAAAATTTAACTTGCACATGGAGTCCAGAGAGAGAAATCAACCACACCAACTACACAGTTACGAGAATGTAGTAAGTAGGAGAGCTTTTGTGTTATCAGGGGAGACAGAGGGAGGAGGCAAAGGTTCTGGACTCTTTCTGGAGTCAAAGCACTCATAGGGTAAAACAACCTCAGTTACATCTTGTGAGTAAACACTGGGTGGACTTTGGCTACCTGCAGCCATACTGAGAGGGTCTGCAGCTACCGAGAATGGGAGACGTGGCCACGCTGTACCTGCCTCCCAGAGCTGCCTGATCGGCCGGAGCGGTGCCCATAAGCACACTGGAGGATACTGTGTTCAACTCCATCCCTCTTCCTTCCAGGATGAGTTATCAAAACTGTTCATTCTTCCTGGATACAGACTTTGCAGGGCCATGAACTCAGAACTAAGAGGCGACTTACTTCAATCTGTTTTGGATTTGCCATGTAACCCAGGTCACAAAGTCTTCCACCAGGACAGATTCCCAAATTTTCCTCACTGCTGCAAGCATGCTTTCTTCTTCTTCTTTTTTTTTTTTTGGTTCAAAAAAATGTGTATTTATTTTGAAATTTTTAAAATATTTATCCATTCATTTGAAGAGTTACAGAGAGAGAGACAGAGGTCTTCCATCTGCTGGTTCACGCCACAGATGGTCGTGATGGCCAGGGCTTGGCCAGACTGAAGGCAGAAGCCAGGAGCTTCTTCCGGGTCTCCCACATGGGTTCAGGAGCCAAGTACTCAGGCCATCCTCTACTGCTTTCCCAGGCCATTAGCAGGGAGCTGGATCAGAAGTGGAGCAGCTGGGACTAGAACTGGTGTCCATATGGAATGCTGGCACTGCAAGTGGTGGGTTTACCTACTACGTCACAACACTAGCCTTGCAAGCATCTCTTTTTTGTTCTCTTTCTATTAAAATAAAAAAAAATCACAACTTTAAAAGTGTAAATGTAATGAAAAGTTAAATGTTTTATTGTAAGTTTTCTTTTTGAAAATTTGAAAATCACTCGTGGAATCCATCACTTCTTTCTTGTTCCCCTAGAAATAAGGAGCCCAGGCTGGGAACCAGGGTCAAATGATCTTTTGTTTTTCTGTTTGAAAAAAGGAGTCTATTGTCTCAATTTTTTTGTTTTAAACACAAGGTATCATGTTGTAAAGGAAGTCCACTTTGTTTGACAGTGAGAGAAAGGGAAAACGCACACAATATTCTTTGCAGCATGGATTACTGGGCATCAGCTGCTTTAAAATAGGGGTCAGCAAGCATTCTGTGCAGGACAAGACATTAGATAGTTTAGGTTTAGAAGAAGGTCAGTCAGAACTATTCATTCTAACTGCTCTAGATACTCTGGAAACCAATGGGCAATGTAACAAAACCTTATTTATTGACACTGAAACTTGAGTTTCATAGAATTTTCACATGCCACAAAGTATTTATCTTCTTTTTACTTGTATATTTTTAGCCATTTAGCAACATAAAAATAATTTTTAGCCTGTGGACCACTCAAAATAGAGATGGACTATATTTTACTCGCTGGCTAAAGGCCACTCACTCCTGTTTTGGAGAATAAGAATGATAAAGTTCCAATAACCCCCTGTCCAAGTGACTTTAACTCTCAGACTTACTGGTCTAGCCCCAGTGTTGACCAGGAATTTTTTTTAAGATTTATTTTATTTACTTGAAAGAGTTACAGAGACAGAAAGAGAAATGGAGAAAGGTCTTCCATCCACTGGTTCACTCCTCAAATGGCTGCAACAGCTGGAGATGGGCCGATCTGAAGCCAGGAGCCAGGAAATTCTTCCAGATCTCCCACATGCGTTCAGAGGCCCAAAGACTTGGCCCATCCTCCACTGCTTTCCCAGGTGCTGGGAGATGGATTGGAAGTGGAGCAGCCAGGACTTGAACTGGTGGCCATATGGGATGTCAGCACTACAGGCCAGGGCTTTAACCTACAGCCTACTGTGCTACAGTGCTGGCCCCAGTTATAAAATTATCAGTAGAATGAAAACCAGAAACCTTGGTAGGTGTACCCCTATTTCCTCTTACATAGGGATATTTTCACTGCTCCCATCTCTTCTGTGGCTCAGCTGGCCGTGTAGACTGGAAACCTACTGGGTGTGTCTGCCCTGGGGTCACCAGGCCTGCTGTTTTCTAGGACTCCTGCACTGCTGACAATGAGTTTGTGAGTTTATTGCCAAGAACATCTCCTCTAAGCAACATGGAAGGATTTCTCTGTAGTCGGCTCCGAGAGCGCGTTACGCTGGGTCAGTTGGTATAAGTGAAAACCTATAGGGACCCAGAACAATAATTTTCTGTTAGGGGAAGAAAAGGAGGAGTTGTGGATGCCTTCTTGAAGGTGGTAGTGTTTGAGCTGAGACTTAGAAGAGACGAAGAGGTGTGGAAATGGGGGGAGGGGGTCTCTCAAAGGCTACAGCATGAATAGCTGCAGAAATGGGACCAATACCAGAAATAGCACCCAACACTTAGCACTAGGAGCCTGACGTTTGTATTAGCTCATTTCATTCTCATGGCAGATCCATGTGCTAGGCATGTTTCCACCTTGATTTTGCAGCTGAGAGAACTAAGGCACAGAGAAGTTAAGGGACTGTCTCAGGTCACCTGGCTAATAGGGGCAGAGCCAGGAATTAAAGCTCGTCTTCTCCCAGAGCTCATGTTTGTAACCGTGACACACTGCTAACCGTGTAATAGCCTGTGACAGCCCTTGAACTTCTCTCAAGATCCCATGATTTCCGGTGCTCCCTCTCCCCATGCCTGCTATCACTGTCGCCTTGCAGACAGTGTTCCCAGCCTATTCCATCTCCTCCATAATCCTCAGGGCCCCATGGTCTCTAGCTGTGCCTGCCCATCTGATTCCTGCTAATATGAGCACTTGTTTCATTAAGTTACAGCTTAATAGCTTCATCTATCTATCATCTATCTGTTTTAATGAGTTTTCTGAATATATACCAATAATAAAATATTCAACCTGAAAAATATAAAGAATGCAAAATATCCCTCCAAGTCCCACCCAAAAAGGTAATAATTTTAAAATGTTGATGAAGGTCTCTCCAGATGTTGCTATAAATAGGTATATACGTGTTACATATATGTTTATATAACTGTGATCATTCTGTATATGATGTGTACATTAGTGTGCTTTTCATTACTGCTATAAGATACCCAAGGTAGGCTAACTTGACAAATAAAAGGCATTTATGGAGTTCATAGGTTTGGAAGCTGGAAAGTCCTAGATTGGGGAACCCCACAGGTTTAGACTCTGGTGTCATCATTGGGTGTTCATGCCAAGTATGGGAGATTATTATTACCAAGCAGGAAGCCAGAGTGAGTGTGGTCCCACAGTCCCTTCTGAGGGCACACTCCCCATTACCTAAGGATCTTCCACTAGACCTTATCTCTTTAAGGGCCTGCCACCAAACTGAGGACCAAGCCCCAACATTTGGGAGATAAACCATGGCCAAACCATAGCAGTAGGCATCTTGCTTCCTTCACCAACAATAGAGCCTGAACATCTTCCTGTGTCAATAAATACAGATGTATTCAAAAACATCATTTGAAATCCTATTTATGTATGTACTATCCTTTATTTTAGTATTCTTTATTATTTAAAAGTTTTTAAAAAGACTTATTTATTTGAAAGAGTTACAGAGAGAAAAGGAGAGAGAGAGAGAGAGAGAGAGAGAGAGGTCTTCCATCCACTGGTTCACTCTTCAGTTGGCCACAATGGCCGGAGCTGAGCTGATCAGAAGCCAGGAGTCAGGAGCTGCTTCTGGGTCTTCCACATGGGTACAGGGCCATCCTCTGTTGCTTTCCCAGGCATAGTAGCAGGAAACTGGATTGGAAGTGGAGCAGCCAGGACTCCAACTGGGATATCGGTGCTGCAGGACAAGGCTTTAACCCACTGCACCACAGTGCCAGACCCCGTCATTTTTAAATTTGAACATTTCTTTTTTTATCTTTTACTTTTTTAGAGAAAAAATTTACAAGGCTAGACTCTGGAATTTTTAGGGGATTGTTCATTGTTTTTTTCTTGCCAGTAAGAAATCCATTGCCAATGTAGCTTTTAATGGGCTTACAGGCAGGGGTGGGGAGAGGGCCATAGCAACTTAGGGAGTCATGGAGGAGGTAATTTTTACTGACATTTGGAGAAAAGGGCAATCAGATTCTGGACTATACAGTTCTCAAGATAAATCCAGAGTGAAACTAGCAAATACTGCTTGACATATTGAGTGTGGCTATGTTTCCAAACTGTTGTACTCATGTTGGATTGCTTTTTCCTTCAAAGCACATATGCAAAGAAAAAGGAGACTTGCAGGACCAACAGTTCTGCAAGTGAAAATCGGCCTTCGTGTTCTTTCTTTCCTCCAAAAGTGACAAATACAGATTATTTTACTGTTGAAGTGGAAGCAGAAAATGCAGACGGTATAGTGAAATCTTATGTGACAGAGTGGCACACAGACACCATAGGTAAGTGCTATTTAATATTAGAATATGCTCTTTACTGAAGAATTACTGCCTTTTAAAAAAAGAGACATCTATGGATTCAAGTATAGACTCAAACTCCAGCATATAATAGGTGCACATTTTGAATACATAGAAAATTTGTCATCTTAACAAAGGAAGCAAAGGAGGAAAGAAGAGAAGAGGGAGGGAGGAGAGAAGAATTGACCAAATAAGAGAAAATGAATGAGAAGCAAGACTTATCTTGCTGACTGCGATTTCCTCTTGCAATTTGTATCACAAATTGTACTTAAAGGAAGAAAAAGCTCCCCCAACCCAAATCATCACTGTTCTTGAAGGAAACAAATAAAAAAAATTTTAAAAATTGTTTCACTAATTCTATTTTGACCTTTTAAATTCTTCCAAAAATTTACTTCACCATATATATGTGTGTATATATATATTTAAGATTTATTTATTTATTTATTTATTTATTTGAAAGAGCATCAGAGAGAGAGAGAAGAGATCTTTCATCTGCAAGTTCATTTCTCTAATGGTTGCAATAGTCAAAGTTAGGCCAGGCTGAAGCCAGGAGCCAGGAGCCAGGAGCCAGGAACTGCTTCTGGGTCTTCTTCATGGGTGGCAGGAATCCAAGCAATTGGCCCATCTCTGCTGTCTTCCCAGGCACATTAACAGGAAGCTGGATCAGAAGCAGAGAAGCAGGAATTGAACAGTTGCTCTGATCTAGGACACTGCCTTCATAAGCAGCAGTTTAAGCCAGTATGCCACAATGCCAGACCCCAACATATAATTTTTTTTAATGATTTTATTTACTTATTTGAGAGGCAGAGTTACAGAGAGAGGGAGAAACAGAGAGAAAGGTCTTCCATCCACTAGTTTTTTTTTTTTTAACTCAGTTTTCATCCAGCCTGTTTTTTTTTAAATCCGAATAACTTTTATTTAATGAATATAAATTTCCAAAGTACAGAATATGGATTACAATGGCTTCCCCCCAATAACGTCCCTCCAACCCGCAACCCTCCCCTTATCCACTCCCTCTCCCCTTCCATTCACATCAAGATTCATTTTCGATTCTCTTTATATACAGAAGATCAGTTTAGCATACATTAAGTAAAGATTTCAACAGTTTGCTCCCACACAGAAACATAAAGTGAAAAATACTGTTTGAGTACTAGTTATAGCATTAAATCTCAATGTACAGCACATTAAGGACAGAGATCCTACATGAGGAGTAAGTGCACAGTGACTCCTGTTGTTGACTTAACAAATTGACACTCTTGTTTATGGCATCAGTAATCACCCTAGGCTCTTGTCATGAGCTGCCAAGGCTATGGAAGCCCCCTGAGTTCACTGACTCTGATCATATTTAGACAAGGCCATGGTCAAAGTGGAAGTTGTCTCCTCCCTTCAGAGAAAGGTACCTCCTTCTTTGATGACCCATTCTTTTCACTGGGATCTCACTCGAGGAGATCTTTCATTTAGGTTTTTTTTTTTTTTTTTTCCCCAGAGTGTCTTGGCTTTCCATGCCTGAAATACTCTCATGTGCATTTCAGCCAGATCTGCATGCCTTAAGGGCTGATTATGAGGCCAGAGTGCTGTTGGGACATTTGCCATTCTATGGGTCTGCTGTGTATCTCACTTCCCATGTTGGATCATTCTCTCCCCTTTTTGATTCTATCAGCTAGTATTTGCAGACACTATTCTTGTTGATGTGATCCCTTTGGTTCTTAGTCCTATCGTTGTGATCAATTGTGAACAGAAATTGATCACTGGGACTAGTGAGATGGCATTGGTACATGCCACCTCGATGGGATTGAATTGGAATCCCCTGGTATGTTTCTAACTCTACCGTTTGAGGTAAGTCAGCTTGAGCACGTCCCGAATTGCACATCTCTTCCCTCTCTTATTCCCACTCTTATATTTAACAGCGATCACTTTTCAGTTAAGTTTCAGCACTTAAGAAGAATTGTGTATTGATTACAGTATTCAACCAAAAGTATTAAGTAGAACAAACAAAAAAAATACTAAGAGGGATAACATATTAAGCTGCTCATCAACAGTCAGGGTGAGGGCTGATCAAGTCACCATTTCTCCTAGTGTTCATTTCACTTTAACAGGTTTCCTTTTTGGTGCTCAGTTAGTTGTCACCTATCAGGGAGAACATGTGGTATTTGTCCCTTTGGGATTGGCTTATTTCACTCAGCATAATGTTTTCCAAATTCCTAACAGGGATCACTTTTCAGTTAAAATTTAAACACCTAAGAATAATTGTGTGTTAATTACAGAGTTCAACCAACGGTACTAGAACAAAAAAAAGTACTAAAATGGATAAAGTATTACATTGTACATCAACCGTCAGGACAAGAGCTGATCAAGTCACTGTTTCTCATAGTGTCCATTTCACTTCAACAAGTTTCCCCTTTGGTGCTCAGTTAGTTGTCGCCAATCAGGGAGAACATTTTTAAATAATAATAATTTTTAAATAATAGTTTTAGTGAGTTGTAATTCACACATATAAAGCTCACCTTTTTTTTTTTTTTGGACAGGCAGAGTTAGACAGTGAGAGAGAGACAGAGAGAAAGGTCTCCCTTCTGTTGGTTCACCCCCCAAATGGCCGCCACGGCCGGCGCTGCGCCCATCCGAAGCCAGGAGCCAGGTGCTTCCTCCTGGTCTCCCATGCGGGTGCAGGGCCCAAGCACCTGGGCCATCCTCCACCGCACTCCCGGGCCACAGCAGAGAGCTGGCCTGGAAGAAGGGCAACTGGGACAGAATCTGGCACCCCGACCGGGACTAGAACCTGGGGTGCCGGCGCTGCAGGTGGAAGATTAGCCTAGTGAACTGCGGCGCCAGCCTAAAGCTCACTTAAAAAATATAAAATTTTATGGTTTTCAAAATCATTTTCACAAATTTGGGCAAACATCACCAGTGTCTAATTCCAAACATTCTCACAGCTTCATGGAGACTCTGCACGTCCATTAGTGATCAGTCTCTAGTTATTCTTCACTCTTCCCCCAACTCCTGGAAACCACTGATCTATTTTCTGCCCATATAGATTTGCCTATTGGGGACTTTTCATGTAAACGTAAGGATACAATATACAGCCTTTTGCATCTTCCTTTCTTTTTTTTTTTTTTTTTTTTTTTGACAGGCAGAGTGGACAGTGAGAGAGAGAGAGACAGAGACAGAGAGAAAGGTCTTCCTTTTTTCGTTGGTTCACCCCACAGTGGCCGCTGTGGCCAGCACGCTATGGCTAGTGCACTGCACTGATCTGAAGCCAGGAGCCAGGTGCTTCTCCTGGTCTCCCCTGGGGTGCAGGGCCCAAGCACTTGGGCCATCCTCCACTGCACTCCCGGGCCACAGCAGAGAGCTGGACAGGAATAGGGGCAACCGGGACAGAATCCGGAGCCCCAACCGGGTCTAGAACCCAAGGTGCCAGCGCCGCAGGCGGAGGATTAGCCTAGTGAGCCACGGCGCCAGCCTCTTCCTTCTTTCATTTAGCATAATATTTTCAAAGTTCACTCATGTTACAACATGAATTAGGATTTCCTTCCTTTCTACGGCTGCAAATACTATTCCACAGGGTTGCTCTAGCTCATTTCGTTAGCCCAGACATGAGTTGATTGACGTCTGGGTTATTTCTACTTCTTGATTATTGTGATGTTTGCTGCTTTGAAAAATTGTATACAAAGTTTTGTGTGGACGTAAGTTTCAGTTCTCTTAGCTAGACATTGAAACTGCTGAATTACATGGTAACACTATGTTTTACTTTTTGAGTTCCTAATCTTTCACAAAATAGCTGCACCATTTAACATTCCTAGAAGCAATTTGCAAAGATCCTAATTCCTCCAGGTCCTCACCGATACTTGTCGTTGTCTGTCTGTTTTATTATAGCCATCTTAGTGGGTCTGCACTGGTGTCCGTCTCATTTGTGGTTCTGATTTTCATTACGCAGTGACTAAGATGTTGAGCTTCTAGCATGTGCTTTTCGGTCGTTTGTATATCTCCATGGAGAAATTTTCATTCACATCCTTTGCCCAATTTTAATTGACTTGTCTTTTTAGTGTTGAGTTTTAGGAGTTCTTTATATATTCACAGTAAAAGTTCTTTATAAGATATATGACTTGCAAGTATGTTCTCCCTTTCTGTGAATTGTCTTTTTAATTTATCGATGTTGTTCTTTCAAACAGGAAAACAAATGATTTTGATAACATCAGTTTTGTTTAAAAGATATGCAAGGAGCTGGTGTTGTGGCGCAACAGGTTAAGCCACTGTCTATGATGCTGGTGTCTCATGTACGCGCCAGTTTGAGTCCCAGCTGCTTGGCTTCTGATCCAGCTTCCTGCTGATGAGCCTGGGAAAGCAGCAATAGATGGCCCAATTACTATGGCCTCTGCCACTCAGGTGGAAGACCTGGATGGAGTCCTGGGTTCCTAGCCTTGGCCTGTACCAGCTTTGACCTATGTAGCTGTTTGGAGGATTGAACCAGCAGATGGGGTATCTCTGTCTCTTCCTCTCTGTCACTCTGCCTTTCAAACTAACAAATCTTTAAAAAAAAATAAAATAAAATGATGGAGCCAGTGCTGTGGTGTGGTAGGTTAAGCTTCTGCCTGCAGCACTGGCATCTAGTATGAGTGCTGGTTCATGTCCTGGCTGCTCCTCTTCCAATCCAGCTTTCTACTATGGCCTGGGAAAGCAGTGGAAGTTGGCCCAAGTGTTTGGGCTCCTGCACCCACGTGGGAGACCCAGAAGAAGCTCCTGGACCAGCTCCAGCTGTTGTAGGCATTTAGGGAGTGAAACAGAGGATGAAAGACCTAACTCTCTGTCTCTGTCTGTTACTCTACTCTCCAATAAATAAATAAATAAATCTTTTAAAAAAATATGCAACTATATACACAGAAAATAGCCTGGAGGGAAATACACCAAAATGTTAGTAGGTTTATCTCTGGTTGATGGTTTATAGATTATTTTAAGTTTTTCTTTGTGTTTTTTCTGTAGTATAAATTTTTTCTATAATGACCAGATACTAATCCTATAACCAGAAGAACAGCTATTTTCTTTTCCTTTTTAAAAAAATTATTTATTTGAAAGTCAGAGTTACAGAGAGGGAGAGAGAGAGAGAGAGGAAGAGAGAAGTCTTCCATCCGCTGGTTCATTCCCCAATTGGCTGCAATGGCTGGAGCTGCACCGATCTGAAGCCAGGAGCCAGGAGCTTCTTCTGGATCTCCCACACAGGTGCAGGGGCCCAAGGATTTGGGCCATCTTCTACTGCATTCCCAGGCCATAGCAGAGAGCTAGATCAGAAGTGGAACAGCTTGGACTTGAACCCGCGACCATATGGGATGCTGGCACTGCAGGCAGTGGCTTTACCTGCTACGCCACAAGAGCAGCTATTTTCAATGAAAGCAATTTGGGTTTAGAATGTTTGCAGTGTGCAAAGTAAATCAGACATTTTTTTCTAGTGAGTAGTTCTTCATCTAGGATCAACGCAAGGCAGGCCTGGGAGAGGGGAGCAGAGAAGGGCCACAGCCAGTTTCTGCTGCCGTGGTTTCCTTTTACCACCCTCTGCCTGGCACAGGATACTACAAGGTGAATGTGCAGAGAAGTTGCAGAAATCTGTCCTCATTTTATGGGACGTTGCTTGTGGGGAGGTGGGTGAAGTGGCATCCCCTTTGCACTGCCTTCCTGCTTCTGTCTGCATTGAGCAAGCCTAACACGTGCACTGTGTCTCCTTTCCAGGCTTCGTTTGTCTTTCGTGTTTTTCCAAAGTTGGGTGGATGTTATTAGCATTTGCTCATCTTTTTGTGAATATGAAAACCGTACAATTTTTATTTTCAGTGAAAACTGAACCACCTGAGATTTTGAGTGTGAAACCAGTTTTGGGCGTCAAACGAATGCTTCAAGTAAAATGGAAAGCACCTGCACAGGCTCCCGAACCACCCAATTTCTTATACAGACTTCGCTTCTGGGCCATCAATAGTACAAGTCGGGTAAGTTGTGCCATGAAAATGTTGTTAGAGGACCCGAGGAAGAGACTCATTAACAGCTGTCTTCGCGCAGGAATGGCCTTTTCACTTTGTACTTTGAAAACGCAAGAGAGATGATCAGGAGAACTTTGCCCCCCAGCTTCCCATTCAGACCCTCTAGAGAGGAAAGAACAGGGTTCTACCATAGGCGTTCTGCATCCTGAGCCCAGGGATGGGGTGATGACTGGGGTTGGCTGTCACAGAGTCTGTGGTCTGACCATTTTCTTTATTTTCTTTTTGTGAAGTAGAAGACACATTTACAGAAGCAAGCAAACCCTAACTATTGCATGTAACACTTTGTCATGAAGCCAGCACTGGTGCACAAACCACCTGCTTAGCTTTTCCAAGGATTGCCTCTCTTCTCCTCGGAGCTAGCTACTATCCTGATTTTCATGGGAACCACTTCTTTGCTTTTCATATAATTTCACCACTTAAGACTGCATCTATGAAAAATGATAGTTTCAGGGACTATGCTCCTGTTCCTTGGCCAAGGAAGTTCCCAGCAGAAATAGAATCCATATATTTTGTATTTGTGTGTATGTGTGTGTATGTTTGGCTTTTTCTCTCAATAGTGTGCTTTGAAGACTCATTCATGTTTAAAATTTTTTGAAGGATTTATTTATTTGAAAGGCAGAGTTAGAGAGAAAGATGGAGTTAGAGAGAAAGATGGAGATAAAGATGTCTTCACCCACTAGCTCACTCCCCAAATGGCTGCAACAACGGGGGCTGGGCCAAGCTGAAGCCAGAAGCTTCATTCGGGTCTCCCATCATGGGTGACAGGGACTCAAGCACCTGGAACACCCTCTGTTGCTCCCTCAGGTACATCAGTGGGAAGCTGGATCAGAAGTGGAGCACCCAGCACTCAGACCAAACCAGTGCTCATATGGGATGGTGGGGGCTTTACCCACCGTGCCACAATGCCAGCCCCAAGATTCATTCATGTTATATAGGGCTATAGTTTATACATCTTGATTGCTGTATAGTAATCCATGACTTTAATTTGCATTTACTTGAGTTTTAATGAGATTTTCATGTGCTTACTGGACATTTGGATTCCTTCTTTCTGAAGTACTGATTTAAATCCTTCACATTTTTTTTTCTATTGGGTAGTCTGATTTTTTATTTGACATATAGGCATTTCTTTTGTATTCTATTTATGTACTTTTATACAATTTACTTTTATTTTATCTGAGAGGCAGAGAGACTAGAGAGAGACAGAGATCTACTTGCTGGTCTCTCCTCTAGCCTGCAAATGCTTGCAACAGGTGGTGCTGGCCAATTAGTTTCTTGAACTGCCTCCCAGAGTTCTCATTAGTAGAAAGCTGGAGACAGGAGCTAGATCTGCGAATTGTACTCAGGCACTCTGGCGTGGGTTGCAGTTGTCTTAACCACTAAGCAGAATGCCTGTTCCCAAACTCTCCTTTGCGTGTGGCTATGTAAGCAAGTTTCTGCGAGTATACCTAACTACCATGGCATTCATTCAGCCATTTTCCTCTTGCCCAGGGGGAACCATGAGATTCTTCCCCTCGCTGGCACCCACAGGCACTGTGCCCTTTGCACTCTCTCCTCCTCTAGAGCTCTTTCAGAAAAGAATATGTGTCAAGTTTCATTGGTCATTGGATTTTGGCCACTTCTTTCAGTTTCCTTTCTAAACAGCAGTGGGACCATTGTCTTAGAACCAGACTCGTAGAGCATTGGACTCCTTGATTTGTAAGTAAGGGGACCCCTAAGCCAGGCAGTTCCCTGCATAGCACAAGCTCCCCTCCCCTCATATCGTACACGATGGTCTCCGTGAACCAGCGGGACTTCTGGGGTGATCTCCTGGCAAGCAGCCCTTGACTCCTTCTCCGTGTCTGGGCCCAGAGCCAATGCAGGCTCTGGTGTAGGACTCGACAAGAAAACGAAAGTGACTGAAGTTGCTAGACCATGCACAACACTAACAGAGGGCAGCAGGTGTGAACTGCTCCGGCTCGAGGCGTTCTGCACCCGCCTCTTTGACAAGACCTCTGTGTCTATACCCATCTTTTCCTCCTTCCTGCTCTCCTCCAGGATGTGAGTTGGAGGTGGCATGTGCAGCCCCTCACCCTCCTTTCTAGATCCAGCTAAGCTCAACTTAACTTACTCCAACCTTCTGACAGTGGCTCCCACTGTTGATGGAGAAATGTCCAAGTGGTTGACCCTCCGAGACCTGAGCCTCCCAACCCTTCCATCATCTTTTGTCTCACCCCTGGCTCTCTTGTAAATCGGAGTCGCATCGCTTACATCCTGCTTCGTTGTTACTCAGTGCCTCTGCTCCTTTCCCCCCACATTCGTATTTCAGGACTCGGGCCCGAATCTTTTCCTTCTGAGGCCCTGCGCGAGGTGCCCCTCCTCTGTGTGTTTCTGTCATTGCACTTAGCAATGAACACATTTATACTGATCTCTTCCCCTAGTTAAACCAAGTCTCTCAAGTGCAGGGACCTTGGTTTTATCTTCGTGTTCCCTTTGCCTGCCACAAGTCTGTGTTCAATAAGTGTTTGTTTAACTAAACTAAGCCACGTAAAACTTACCCTAAAATTCTAACACACTGATGCAACAAGACCTGTTCTTGTATGAGCTATAGAGTCCTTTCTTGTACCCCAAACTGTTAATTCTTGGAAACTCTCCTGTAAATGAAGCATTGCTGTCCCCAGTTTCATAGATCAGGAAACTGCGGTGTAGAGAGCTTCAGTGACCTGTCAGAGATCACGAAGTTTTTAAGTGGCAAACCTAAGCTCTAAGTTTTTTGATTCTAAATTTATCCTTCTTGTGAGTGTGCCTTCAGCAACCTCCAAACCTTCCTGGAGCTCTGGTCTAAAGGGTTTAAACTTTAATTTTTTTTATTTATTTGACAGGTAGAGTTATAGACAGTGAGAGAGAGACAAAGAGAAAGGTCTTCCTTCCGTTGGCTCACCCCTCAAATGGCCACAACGGCTGGTGCTGTGCCCATCTGAAACCAGGAGCCAGGTGCTTCCTCCTGGTCTCCCATGCAGGTGCAGGGGCCCAAGCACTTAGGCTTTCCTCCATTGCCCTCCCAGGCCACAGCAGAGAGCTGGACTGGAAGAGGAGCAACCGGAACTAGAACCCGGTACCCATATGGGATGCCGGTGCCGCAGGCAGAGGATTAACCAAGTGAGCCATGGCGCTGGCCCCTCAAGGGTTTATACTTAAAAAAAAAGATTCATTTATTTACTTGAAAGGTAGAGTTTATTTATTGAAATTTATTTATTTATTTACTTGAAAGGTAGATTTATTTATTTACTTGAAAGGTAGAGTTACGCACACACACAGAGAGAGAGAGAGAGAGAGAGAGGGAGAGAGAGAGAGAGAGAGATTTTTCACCCACTGGTTCATTCCCCAAATGACCATGAGCCTGGAACTCCTCCTGTGTCTCCCAGCTGGTGCAGGGCCCTAAGCACTTGGGCCATTCTCCATGCTTTCCCAGGCACAGTAGCAAGGGGCTGAAGTGAAAGTGGAGCAGCCAGAACCTGCGCTGGTGCCCGTATGGGAAGCCAGCAAAGCAGGTGGCTGCACTCATGAACCACAATGCTGGCCCCAGAGAGTTTGCACTTCCACATATAATGAAACCATGTGAACATTCTAGAAAGGGGTCCCCAGAGTGTTTTAAGAATTTGATTCACTTCTGATTCACCCCTGAAGGCACTTTGGATGAGCTAACATCTGGCACAGAGCGTAGATTGTTGGTCTCGACCCCAGTGCAGCCTACTAGTGTTTCTAGGACTGCACTGCCTGTGATGAGGTGGGGCACTTTTCCTCTCAGCCTGCCTGTGAAGGAGCTTCAGATCCCGGATCGTGGAGGGCTAACAGCACCTTGGCGAGAAGAAAGCGGAGGAAAAGGAGTAGGCACTTCAGTCGAAAGACCAAGTAGCTTTCCCTGGTGTCCTCTGAGGCTGGCGTGGGGAGAACAGGCTTGCAGGAATGCACTGGAGAGAGCTTTTGGAGCCAGAGCACAGCCGTGAGAACACCAGGCATGTGCTGAGGGTGAGAGCCAAGCGGCAGGAAAATTTAACAAGGTTTCTTAGCAAGGAAATTATGCATTTTACAAAACATGAAAAGTCAAATAGAAGCCAAATAGAAGTTGTGTGGTGCCTGCGGATAGTTTTTATTTTGCATTACTTAGGGAGGATGCCATGTGGTTGGGCTTCTCCCGATAGTCTTAATCCTGCTCCAGCTGGGCCCATAACAAATGACAAATTGTCCCAAGTTATGCGCTCATAACTCCTGACAGCTGCCACAGTGTCGCCAGGGCCATCAGGAAAAGGACACTCGGGGAATCTGGAGTTTAGCAGTGAGCCTGCATGGTCTCTGATCCTACCTCCTTGCTCCAGGCGCTCACTGGGCTGGGAGTCCACGCGTGGCCGGGATCCTCAGCTGTCTGCCTTTACTGTGTTTCCTCCTTTTGCTTGATTTCCTTTAAGTCTGGGAGCTGAAAACGAGGTACCACTTTTCCCACCTGTTACATACATGTAAGGAATGTCCAGACTTCCTTCTCTCCCAGAGTTCTGTGGGCCTACCAACACAACGGACATGCCTGTCAGTGTGGTTTACTTTTCTGAAGCAGTTAAATACTTGAGTTTAGCAACAGTGACTGCTCAGACAGAAATAGCTAAATGCTGGGGCTGGCACTGTGGCACCAGGAAGTTAAGCCGCTGTGGGGAGCAAACCGGACTAGACTGAGTTACTGGAATTAAGACTTATTCTATGCATCTGCTCTCCCACAATATGGCGCTGGGAGAGAAGTAAACAGCTTCCACACAGCTGCCTCCAGTTCAACCAATTAACTGTAGGACTTGCTCCTGATTGGAGAGCAGCGTACTCGGCGTGTGGGCAGCCGGGTTAGGATTGGCGGAGGAGGACTATAAAGGAGGAGAGAGACGGCATGCACCGGGAACATCTATGGGGAACATCTAAGGGAACCCGTGCAGCCCCCGAGAAAGCCGGCCGGCGGTGTGCCGCTCCCCTGCGGAAGTGGGGAATGTGGCAGGGGGAACTGCCCTTCCACGGAGGTGGAAGGGATAGTAGCCAACCCGGGAAGAACCAGCAGCAAACCCGGGGAGGGCTGAGCAGACGAAAGAACAGCGCAGGGTCCTGTGTCGTTCCTCCACGAAGAGGGGGAGCGACATAATGGTGCCGTGACTCGGATAGGAAACCTAGCTCGGATAGGAAACTTAGGAGGGAAGAAATGACTCGGATTAGGAAACCTAGGTCGGATAGCAAACTTAAGAGGGAAGAAACGGGAAGAACTGGGAAAATACCGGAGAGAGAGACTAGCAAACAGCCTAGGGAAAAGCCGGACGAAAAGGGTGCCGGAAGAAGCTATTGAAAGCCTAGGCATAGACTCAGATACGGACTACGGGGGGAAGCTGGGAGAAATCTCTAAGGTCGAAAGCGAAAGTGAAAGCTAGAACAAACAGACTCGGATACGGACTGTGGGGAGAGGCCAGGAGAAATGAGGGAGGAATATCGTTGGAGGAAAGTTTGGGGAAACATACCGGGTAGAGAAAAATGTTAGGGAAATTGAAGCCGCGGGGGGCAGGCCAAGGCGGAAACGGAAGCCACTTTGGGATTCTCAAGTTAGCCCGGGAATAGGGGGCGAAAAGTTGAAACCAGAAGCTGAAACGTGAGCCTGGTTGGGATCCGTCTGATTAGCCCTGGGAGCAAAGGACGGGAAGCCAAACCGTGGGGCGGAGACGTATGCTGGGTTGAATTCGCCAGGCTAGCCCGGGGAACTTAGATTGAATGCTAGTGGCGGACACGTAAGCTACGCTGTGTTACTCGCGGAAGCCGCCGCGTGCAGAGAGAGCACGGGGCGTGAATAGATAGGGAACGGGGCTGGAGCGAGGCCGTGGTGCAGACGCGAAGGGCGTGGAGACCGCGGAGCGCGCGAAGCCAAGCCGCGCAAAGCTGGGAAGCTGCGCAGATGAAAGAGGCGCGGGCTGAAGCGGCTCAGAGCCGGAAAGCTGCCGAGAAGTAGCCTCGGGGCGGGCAGCGGGAAGCTGCAGGGATAAGAGAAACAGAAGTTTAGAAGTAAAGTGAGAGAAATAGGAATGTTGGCAGACAGAAGTAAAATGGGAGAAATAGGAATGCCCGGAGATAGAGAAATAGAGAAAAATAAGGCCTCCCCTCAACATGGCAATGAGAAAGCTTGGATTCGGTCTGCCTGATTAAGTGAGGCGATGAGCACGATGAGCACCTGCGGCGGCTAGCAGCTTATGCGCCGCAGGTCACCGAAGACAGGCACGAATTAACATCAGTAAGGCCTCCCCACAAAAAGGCAATGAGAAGGCTTGGATTCGGTTTGCCTGATAGAGCTTGTAAGCCCCTGCAGGCAGAGCAGAGCATGCGCTGCAGGGCACCGAACACAGGCATGCATCAGTGCCTAAAAACCTCCTCACAACATGGCGAAGAGAGGACCCGGATTCGGTTTTCCTGATTGATAGGACTTGTAAGAGCCTGTGGCAACTCTAGCAAGTAGAGCAGAGTGTGTGCCGCGGGACACCGAAGACAGGCGCGTATCAACGCCAAAAAATAAAAAGAAAGGGGGATCTGTGGGGAGCAAACCGGACTAGACTGAGTTACTGGAATTAAGACTTATTCTATGCATCTGCTCTCCCACAATATGGCACTGGGAGAGAAGTAAACAGCTTCCACACAGCTGCCTCCAGTTCAACCAATTAACTGTAGGACTTGCTCCTGATTGGAGAGCAGCGTACTCGGCGTGTGGGCAGCCGGGTTAGGATTGGCGGAGGAGGACTATAAAGGAGGAGAGAGACGGCATGCACCGGGAACATCTATGGGGAACATCTAAGGGAACCTGTGCAGCCCCCGAGAAAGCCGGCCGGCGGTGTGCCGCTCCCCTGCGGAAGTGGGGAATGTGGCAGGGGGAACTGCCCTTCCACGGAGGTGGAAGGGATAGTAGCCAACCCGGGAAGAACCAGCAGCAAACCCGGGGAGGGCTGAGCAGACGAAAGAACAGTGCAGGGTCCTGTGTCGTTCCTCCACGAAGAGGGGGAGCGACAAGCCGCCACCTGGGATGCCTGCATCCCACATTGGAGTGCAGCTTTGAGTCATGGCTACTCTGCTTCAGTTCCTTGCTAATGTGCCTGGAACTTGATGGATAATGGCCCAAGCACTTGAGTTCCTGTCACCCATGCGGGAGACCTGGATGGAGTTCCTGGCTCCTGACTTCAGCTGGCCAAGTCCCAGGCGTGGCAGCCATCTGGGGTGTGAACCAGCAGATGGAAGATTTGTCTCTGTTTCCCTCTCTCTCTCTCTCACTCTGCCTTTCAAAAATATCTTTAAAAAATACAACAAAATAGCATCAAAGCTTCTATTAAGAAACACTCTCATTTTGTTCATGAGAAACTGACATCAAGAGAGAGGAATTGATTTAGTTACTTTTACCCTCCAGGAGAGAACGTCAAGGTGAATTTGTACATTCAAGCTCTCAAAACTTGTATTCTTCTCTCTTTTCTTCTTTTTTTTCCCTTTTCTTTCTTCCCTTCCCTTTTTCTTTTCTTTTTTTCCTTCTTCCCTCCCCTCTTCCTTCCCTCCTTTCATAAATTAGGGGTGGGAATTTTTTTTTTAAAAAAAAGGCTTATTTCTTTATTTGAAAGGCAGAGTGATAGAGAGGGGAGGTGAAAGGGAGAGCTCTTCCATCTATTGGTTCATTCCCCGAATGGCCTCAATGGCTAGGTTTGTACCAGGCCAAAACCAGGAGCTGGGAACTCCATTCTGGTCTCCCACATGAGTGGCAGGTGCCCAAGCCCTTGAGCCATCTTCCACTGCCTTCCCGTCTGCATTAGCAGGGAGCTGGATCAGAAGGGGGACATCCAGCCCTGGAACTGATGCTCCAACACAGGATGCTGGTGCCACTTTTGGCTTAACCGTCTATGGCACAATGCTGGCCCCTGTTGCACAAGCCTCCAGACAGGAAATGGAAGGGAGATGGTGTGGTTCATGGGATGATTTACACTCATTCAGGCACAAATTGTCCCCAGGCGGTGTGGAGGTTTACTCATGAAAATCATCTGTTTTAAAATGTGAGACATAGAGTAGCTAATTCTAAAACGGTCAGTAAGTAGGCGTTTGGCTCTCAAGTTGTGGCTTGAGATGCCCATGTTATGTATCAGAGAGCCTGGTTTGAATTCCTGCTCCTTTGCTTCCATTTCAGCTTCCTGCTAGTGCATGTCCTGGGAGGCAGCAGGTGCCAGCTCGAGTACTTGGGTCTCTGCCTTCCATGTGGGAGACCCGGGTGGAGTTCTGGACTCCTGGCTTCAGCTTGCCTCAACCCTGGCTGTGGCTGGCATTTGGAGAGCAAAGCAGCAGATGGGATATTTCTGTGGGCAACTTCTCTGTGTGTGTCTCACTACCTTTCAAATAAAAAAATATATACTCAAAATAAGATGGCAAGAGAGCATTGAGGGGCGAAAAGGGAAAAGGGAAGGCTGCCAAGTGCTGTCTCTGCCTCCTCTCAGGGCTGTCTCGTCTTGCAGAAGAGACTGCAATTCCCCAGCAACTATGTAGACTATGCCTACAACCTCACAGGACTGCAGGCGTCTACGGAGTATGTCGTGAATCTGCAGTGTATGGTCAGAGAGTCAAAGTTCTGGAGCGACTTGAGCCGAGAAGAAAGGGGAGTAACGGAGGCGGAAGGTAAGTGGCCCAGTTGATTCCGTGTTCTGCCAGCCCTGGTGCGTGGCTGCCTCAGCCTCGGCCTGGGAGGTTTCATCACGTGCTAGGCTTAGACGTGTGGGGCCCTGAGAACCCAGGCCTGCGGAGGCTGCACGTTCCCTCCCCGTACACAGCCACCTGAGCCCTGGAGTGAGCTGTGCTCGTCTGATCGTGTTGGCTGCCTTAGAGCTTTGTATCCAAAGGCAGAGGATTGAGGTTCTTACTCTGAATGTGAAGTGGCATCATTGGGTTTAAAGGTATCCAGTGACAGCGTAAAGGCCGACTCCTGTAGACCCTGGAACTACTACTAAAAAG